>NC_090925.1:607727852-608977852 GCF_040938575.1 Ambystoma mexicanum
AATTTGCAAAACAAACTTACTTCTTGGCTCAGTGGGGTCAGGGGGATTCTAAGAGAGGGCTGTTATATAAGGGTTGTCATCGAGAGTACACAAACTGGGCATAAAAATATATAAATAAGGGCTTCCCTTGAGCAATCCCAGACAAGGCACTGACTTAGTGGGACTGCTTGATTGGAGTCATTTAACAGCACAAACTGGTCATCATCACGGATTCGGATTATGTACGGAACGGGTTAGTGGAGCACCTGGTTAATTGGAAAACCAGAGGCATGCTGTGTGCTAACAACAAACCCTTGAAACATGGGAAGTTGATCCAAAATATTGATGATCTGGTCACATCGAATGGGATGACCATCTACTGGAAGAAGATCAAGGGTCATTCCAAAGTAGAGGGACCAGACAAAACTGGAAATGACTTAGCTGATCAGCTGGCCAAAACCGGGGCCATCCAAGGGGATCTAATAGAAATAGCGTCCCTGTTGGGGGAAATCGAGGTCACTGCTATCACTAGGTCCCAGACAAATGCTCACAATGATCTTTCAATGGCACAATGGAGTAAGGAGACCCCTGATGCTGATTTAATTACGGCTCAAAAGGGGGATCCAATAATTGGTAAGTTTTACCAACACATTGAGGACCCTGAGAACTTTCACCTGATGGATACCAATTACATTTGGAAGGAGGACCTTAGAGTGTTGATGAAATGTCCAAAGATGTTCTGAATCCAAGACGGTTTGTTGGTAAGGAAATCCCAAGCTGGCCATGATCAGTGGGTGGTCTCTACCTCATTCCGAAGGCTGATGTTAAGTCACGCCCATGATGTGGCCACCGTCAGTCATAGGGGGTTTCACACAACACTGGAAATTTTAAGGGAGGTTGCATACTGGCCACACATGGGGCAGGACCTCGACCAATACTTGAAGGGGCGTCTTGTGTGTGCACAATTTCAGCCAACATCCCTCACACACCGGGCACCTCTCCAAAAGAGGGGGCTGACACTGCCATGGTCAGATTTGCAAATCGACTTCGTAGGCCCTGTGATTCACTCGTCTAGAGGAAACAAGTACATGCTGACGGTCACATGCTTGTTTACTAAGTGGGTGGAATGTCTCCCGGCCCCAAACTGCAAGGCAGAAACAGCAGCTGCCCTGATGATTAACCACATCTTTTCCCGTTTTGGTCTACCTCAAAAGATTGAGTCAGACAGAGGTAGCCACTTTACCAGTGAAGTAATGACAAAGATGTGGGAGATACTGGGGTCAAAAGGAAGCTACATATTGCTTATCGTCCAGCTTCTTCTGGGGCAGTAGAACACTACAACCGGACCATTGTGAGCATATTATAAAAGTTTGTGGCAGATTCTGGGCCAAGTTGGGATATCCGATTACCTCTGGTCCTAATGGCCATCAGATCTACCCCTTCATCTGCAACCAAAATGTCACCATTTGAGCTGATGACTGGGCCCAAGATGGTACTTCCCCAGCATTTGCTCTACAGGACCCAAGAGCAGACATTGATAAATGCCTCCACAACTCATGAGTATGTGGAGAATTTAAGGAACCACCTTCAGCATGCTTTTGCCTATGCTCAGTGGAATCTAGAAAGATCAGCTGATAGCATGAAGACCCATTACGATTTGAAAACTTCCAGGAAAGTATATAATGTGGGAGACCGGATCTATCTATATAATTTCCAAAGGAACCAGGCCAGACAGCGAAAATGTTTGCCTACATGAAAGGGACCCTTTGAAATTATAGACAAGGTCTCCCCAGTAGCGTATAAGATCCGCATCCCCAAAGGTAATCTGGCGGAAGGGGAAGACAAGTGGGCCCATATAAATCAGATAAAGTGTTGCCATCCCAGGCATACTCTGCAGCAACTGGAGGAGTCCTCTGCAATACCAGAGGGGACTGCTCCAGATTAATTCAGTTCCACCCTAAAATATTCCACATAGAGCCTATACAATTCTATGATTCTTGAATATGTTCTTGCCTCCTGATTTAAAAAAATTTATATGTTCATGTTTTTGACTATAAAATGTATATGCCGCCCCACTATATCAATAGTGGGGGAGAAATGTCTAGGAATATGTATTGCCGCTTTGCTTTATCATCCTAGGAGCGATGAAACCCAGAGACTGACCACGGAAGACGACCTGGAGACAGGGAGCAAAGATCCGAGGGGCCCGGGGTACCGCCCAATATTCCCATCAGGACCGGCGAGGAGAAACCGATCGACCCAACTGGAGGGAGGAAAAGATGCTGAACTGAGCCAACTACGGAATTGGAAAAAGATGATGCGGACATACCAGCGCGGCGTGGATCAAAACATCCTTTGCACCCGACTCCCCCTCGACTCGAAATCAAAGCGCAGTCGGGCGGGGGGGGGGCTTGTCAAGGGTTTTGACCCATGTTGAATTATTAGGCGACAACAAAACTAAATCAATAGACTGGGTAGATGTGGGGATTGATCTGTCGCCGCCCATCATTCTATCCCAGAACCAGGAGAACCGCGCAGTTTTGCGCACACCAAAATGTTCGCCTAACCTGCCACCCTCCAGTGCAAGCGTGATGGACCGGAAGCGCCAGGGGTGAAAGATGGTGCCAAAGGAAAAATAGTAGTGCCTGTTAGATCAAAAACGCCTTGAAATCACTGCTGTTTCTCTGAAGTGCATGCTCAAAATGTCCATTTCAATTTTTTCAAAATCCGTTTTTAATTGATGTCAACAAGTTGCTAAAATCAGGGGCACAAGACCGCTCTAAAGATTCAACCTTCTTGCGGGGGGTTCCACATCACCATTCTACTGTAAGGATGCCCATCAAAACAATGGCAGCAAGGATTAGAGCTGTCAAGCAAACTCCTCCTGTCAAATTCAAGACAACTCCTAAAAAAATGGGGGCAGTACCAGCTTTGGACACAAGCCGGCGCTAGCGGTCTAAACTCTGACAGTAGAACTGTACTTCAGGAATTGCCAGCCTCCTGAGACAGCTGGAAACTTCAAAGCCTTTTTGGTTAATTAAGAATTTAAACACCTGCTGTTCCCTGAAGACAGGCTGATTCAATTAACAATGCAAGAGGCTGAGAAACCTTCTCACCTCAGAACTACACACAAGAAGCCAGGAGATCACATGGACATGCTAACCAAATGCAGAGTGGCCCCCTGGCCTGCTGACCTCAGCCGACACAATAGACTCTTTCAATTGAATGGAGTATGCTGATTTGAGTGTTGACTGTAAAGAGAGCTCTGCCTGGAAGAAGAGACATGTGATCCCTGACTCCCAAGTTTCTGGGGGCAGACCCAAACACTGAAGTGAATTGAATTGAAGGCAAATATATGTTTTATAAAAACACTGATAACTAATTGTAACCAGATGACAGGAATGTACGATTTGGAGATCCTTAAAATGGATTGTACCTACAATTTGAGTCCAAACTCAATTCCGTACGATGTTCTAAGGCAAAACCCCATGAATTATGGAGATTGCAGACACGGGGTTCACGCTAGAAAAACGAAAATTTAATGGAATATGGGTAGAAAGGCGGTGTACATGTGTGCCATTTTTGGTAAACGTCCGATATTGGTTAATCTACTAAAAATGAAAATAAGTTGTCATTTTTGAATGCAAGCCCCCAGGATGATCGGAGTTGGGCTAGAATGTACCTTAAGTAATCTGTAATATGTACATGTAATGTCAAACAACTGTGTATCTGGGAAATATGTGTAGTTATGAAAAATGATTTCTAAGGTAAAAGCAAAGGGGTGTTTCTTCAATAGATCGTAAATGGCTGACATCACTCTGACACACTATCCTTTCTCAAATCAGGGACCAAAGAATCCTTTGGCCTATCAAATCTTGAGAGGGTTGGGTATGCAGAATTAGCCGACCCACCCATTTTCAAAACACATAAAAAGACCACTGGAAGCCAGACAGGGACATTCAATTCCCATTTCCTTGCGGAGCACGCTGACAGACGACTTCACATCCAGAGATCCAGACTTCAAATCCATCAATCTCCAGAGACCGGTGCCTGACAGACCCAGAGAGCAGAGCTGACCCAGATTCCTGTGACTTCAGAACCACCCGCCAGAAGTCCAGTCCAACCTGTTGACCAGATCCGTAACGAGGCCCAGTCCTTCCAAAATTAGGAGTGAGTATCCTTAGGACTGTGAAAAAACCCAATCTCTTAGTTTAAAATAATCTAATTCAAACTATTTTAACCTATTAGAACTGCATCATCAGAAATTGTGTCCATCCTGTTGATTCAAAACCTTCCAAAGCGCATCTCTCATTCTGAAACTGTAATTTCAATTCTGAAAATCTACCTCCACTAAATCGTCCGTATCTCTTGAACCGTTGGTGCTAGGAGCTTCAAAGCTTTCCAACGAACCTAAAACCGACTTGCTACTCCTTATAGTTTTTCCGTAATCGCGCTCAACGCACTCGGAAAAATTGCGCGATTTGGCTCAATTTCTTCACTTGTCAAAATAGCAGCTCCTTGCTTTCCTTTGCTGAAATTCGTTTGCAACCTGACACTCATTCATGGAGCATTGCTAAAGTGATCCTGAACTAATTTAAAGTAGCTATCACTACCCTGAACCTCCTACAGGGAATTAAAAGCAATTTGAGTATATTTTTCACTTCATTGCCACCACCTTTAAAAGGATTTTGCCTGTGTTTAAAATCATACCTGTTTTCCTCTAAGCTCGCTGGGCGGAACTGGAACTTTGTATTGCATTTGTGTGTATTCCTGAGAATTGTGCGTGTTACTTCCATCTCCTTACATTGCATAGGGGGGGAGTGAATTGTCGAAGAAAAAGTGATCACATTATCTTTTGCTGAAATCATATCAAGTTTATTTCTGTACTGCCTCTTATTCATTTTTGCATCACCATGAAACCATAAAGCATTCTCTGATACCTTATTCCCCTGTTCCTAGTCATAAGTCACCAGAACTGTGCTATTGTAGGATTACCTATTGCTGATTATTGCTCATATTCACAAGTGTGATATCAGTTATTGTTTAATTCTCAAATAAACCTTTTAAATTTGCAAAACAAACTTACTTCTTGGCTCAGTGGGGCCAAGGGGATTCTAAGAGAGGGGTGTTATATAAGGGTTGTCATCCAGAGTGCACGAACTGGACATATAAATATATAAATAAGGGCTTCCCTTGAGCAATCCCAGGCAAGGCACTGACTTAGTGGGACTGCTTGATTGGAGTCATTTAACAGTCCTTTTCTGTTTAAATGCTGCAGGGTTGTATCCTGCCATAAAACTGCACCACTGTTTATCTTCCATTGCGTATTGGATGGTCATGAATTGGCTAAAACTCAATGGTGATAAAACTAAGGTCTTAGTAGTGGGTTCTCCTGCCTCTGGGTACCCATGGAGTGCCGAATATTAGATGGCGTCATTGGGACCCTATCATACACTTGTGGAAGCTGCAAAAGGTTTTGGGATTAAAATTCTTTCCAGTGGCGGCAGAGAAGCACATAACTCTTCTGTGTGCCAAATGGGCTTTGCCAAGCTTAAAATATTGAGGACAATTTGACCATGTCTTCCTCCCGAGTCGTGGACCAAGGTGTTTACTTCTTCCATTACAGGGTCTTTGCATAACTGCAATGGCATCGGTTTTGGGCAGCCTGCTTTATTGCTTCAGCTCCTGCAGGTTGAGCAGTACTCTGCAGCGCAGTTAGCTCTTGGAGACCCAAGGCAGACCCCATTATCTGGTCTTGCTTTGCCAGATACACCGGCTCCCTATTGAGAGTCGAATCAAGTTTAAGATATTGTGCCTGGTTCATTGATTCATGCACAATACTTGCACAGAATATTTGTGTTCTAAGCTGATCCTATATAGGCCCGTTAGAACCCTGCGGTTTTCCTCACAAGTTCTGCTGATGATGCCAAGCTAATGCAGGATTTGAGCCAGGGGATGATTCGTCTCATTGTTGGATCCAACTTTATGAAACCCCCTTCCTGTAATCCTCCGTGAGTTCATTGATTACCTTCTGTTTCGTAGAAACCCGAAAATGTATCTTTTCTGATCTCAAGGTGACCTGTCCAGTTGGTTCTCTCCCCTATCTGTGTTGCTTAGAGCCTAGATGCCACTGGCCATATTTCATGCTCTACTAATATTTATAGTTCTCTTCCCTATCTGTGTTGCTTAGAGCCTAGATGCCACTGGCCATAGTTCATGCTCTACTAATATTTATACAAAACAACACAGGGAATGAGGGATGGCTAGTGGTGGTAGCTACATATACACTCTATAGTGTTCAAGCATCTAATTGGGTTATACTTGTCAGATTGCCCCTCCGGAGATCCCCCCAATATTGACAAAGGTTAAACTATGTCATCTTTGTGGCAAGGGGTTGGTTGGCACATAATTCAAGTGGCATAACACCAGGGATACTGATAGGTTGGCTTTCCACTAACTAACTGTGGACAACTGACAGATCAACAAGACATGGCCCAGATAGGGTGTAGGGGGAGTGAGGTCCATGGACGGCTTTCGTTTCGACTAAAACAGTTGCCATCCCTTATTCTAGTCCACGAGCCAGGGTGATCTCTTTCTACTTGGTGTTTGTGTGTACATTTAGGGAGTATGGCAGGTGTCGTATCTGTGTTTGCTTCTAATGAATAAACAGTATCTTCCAATTATAGGTCAATTGTGATGAGACCGTGTTAGGAATAGATTTATTCTGTATTCATTGAGAATGTAGCTAATATTAATGTAAGTGTAGTTTTTCTGTTGTCAGTGGAGACACTCTTGAGTTATTCTTCACGGAGTCATTTGGTTCATAGTTTGACTGCACCTGGCTAAACAAGGTCTGTTATGCTTTTGATAAACTTTAATTAATCTGGGAGTATACTGCTTGTGTTTTAGGAATTACTATCTCGTGCCTTTGCTCCGCCATTCCTATCCTCCCTTATTTCACTGTAACGTTGGCTCGGGTTGTTAGGAACTGTCTGAGCTCTGCATTGATCTGTATTTCTGTGGTTTAAGCATTTTGAATTCTCTGGATGTCTTGGGGTCTTTGTTTATGTAAAAGTGGGATGTGCCTTCCATTTTGGAGAAGATGGCTCCCCCATTATACTTGTTTCTCTATGTTTGTGAGCGGTATTCATGTGTCTTTCTTGTTGCATTCAGCTTACACATTGGTTATGTTAGTGTGCTTCATGTCTATTGGATGCTATGTTAGTATTCTTCATATATAAATGCACATATTACCTATTCTGCATTTTCTTCATGTTGGGTCCTCATTTGCTTCCTGTCTAATGCATGCACATGTATTGTGACAACGTTAGTTTGACTATTTTGCCATCTTCTGATTAGATAGATTCCATATTCTGCTGTACCTGCCTGGGATTAAGGTGGTACTGTTGCCTTAGTGAGTAACGTTTCATATCTGTGTGAATTTGGGTGGGGGGATCGGCAGAAGCTACAAATGACATATTCCTCTGCCTCCCAACAAAATGCTGACGAGATCCCACAGCTGTACATTTTTGGGTGCTCTTAAATATTCAGGTGGGGTCAGTCACATTTATCGGTGTGAAGTTTGTGAGATGTGACGAAGTGCTATTGTGGAGGTGAAACAATGATGTCATTGGGACCATTAAGGGGCGGTGAAAGCCACCCGCTTTATGAAGCCAAGCCCAGAGGTGGTACACTGAGGATCCCACATGACCTCTCCGCAATTCTGGAACACTATAGTTAGGCCACCCATACAGCCAGAAACCATTCATGAACATGATGCAGAGAGCATGTGGCTTGCATTGTGAGCGTGAGTTATGAGTACTTCTCTGGACCAAAAAGAAAAAGACTTGTATGTTGGAATCATGATCACGAGCACAAGCTTTACTGGTCCTTGTAGCCAATGATTGAATCATTGGGATCATGGTGATCCACATGCAGTAGCTTGGGGAGAGCAGACAGCACACATGCTGGCTTGAGGGAACCATAACAGAATGAGATGGCTGGCATGAGTGGGCCGTGAGAATTCAAGATGGCATCCCCAGCTTTTATGACTTGGCCCATTGAGCAGCAATCTCCTCACAAGTAATCCACATGGTATGAGTCCCATATGAATTGGAGGCGGAGCTTAGGGCAATGCCATTACATGACCAATAAGTCTGCACAGTTGTCCCCTGTGCAACCAGTGAAATCTTCACTATCTCAGTCAAGAAGAGACTAACATAGGGTATCAACTGGAGATAGAAGTTGCACAGAACATGGGGTTTGTAGACAGAGGGCAATGATAAAGTTGTAGACGAGAGTGTGAGTGACGGATGAAGGAAGGAGAACAGAAGGAAAGGCCATGGAGAAGAGACAGACAATTGAGGAGTAGGTTGCAAGAAAGAGAAACAGTAGGAGGAAGATGGAAGATGGAAGGAAAGTAAGGTATTGGAGGAGGGACAGAGGAGCATGAGGATGAGGATGCAAGGATGAGGATGGAAGAGAGATGGAGGATGGAAGAGAGACAGCAAAACAACAGGAAGAATGTAAAGGAAAGGAAGTCATTGAGAGACAGGGGAGATTAAGGAGGAGATTGGAGGAGGGAAATAGGGGAAAGGAAAGGAAGGAAGTTGTCTTGGAGACGGAGTAAAGAGAAAGGAAAATGGTGGCAGTGGATACCTAGATTCTGTAATAAGAAAACATTGGAGAACTCAAAAGGGACAAATATTTGGAAGAGTGATAAGATGTGAAAGGCAAGATTAGTGGGCCAGAGCTATGATGCAGCAAGGTCATCAAGGCTAGCAGAGATGAAAGCCATGTTGACCTTGGCGTGAATCCTGACAGAACCGGCCAAACCCACAAGTCAAGAACAAACTTTAAAAAAAAACAGATCGAGACAGGCTAGCTGGGAGCCATGGTCTTGATACTGGTGTGGCTGGCAAGCCCACCAAGGATAAAAAATAAAACTTGTGGGAGAACCCAAAATAGAGAAATGTGCAAGACAAGTAAGGAACCATATATCAGAGTTTTGTGGGGTGGGGAAGCCACTGTACCACTCAGGAAACCAGAAGTGAAATTCTCATATTGTGAACACATGCCCGGGAGATGGCACATGGTATCCTTGAATCCTGGGCAGTCACCCTAAATCTTGATTACAAAGCCTCACTGGGGAGAGGTAAGACATACGGGGTGCTGGTCCCACAGCCAGGTGGGGTCGAGGCTGAATACGAACACAGGGTTTCCCAGACAGCATCAGCCCATAAGGTGCTATGCTCATAGCACAAGGTGGGAGGTTGTAGTGGATTTCATGGGCATCTCCTACTGGTAAGAAATTGGAAATGAGCTGATACAGGTGTCATCACAGCTGGCATTATTCTTGGCTGGAGGGGGATCTACAAGGACTGCCACCTGGTTATCAACTGGGGCAAAAGGAGCAGAAATCAAGTATCATTAAAAATCCAATCAACCATTGCCTGGGAGGCCCAATGTCTGCCAGTGGCAGGGATAGAAGGCTCGCAATCCATGAACCACAAAGAGCTCTAAGTGAACGTTTCATGATATCGCCAGTGAAGGTAACCCCTCAACCAAAATCCTAATCAGGCTAGAACATTTCAATTTCGGAACACAATCCTGCTAAAGAGTGTTGCTAGTTCTTATGAACATTTCTTTCACATATTTTTATCTTAACTAAAGCATGCCCACCTTCTCAAGGAGAAATATCCATGTTACGTTTTATCTGTACTCCAACCCCATATCCTATATTTGAATAACATTTGTTTTGTTTATCACATGTCTTTTGTTGATCCTTTGGTCTAGAACATATGGTTACAGAAGTGGGATACAAGGCTTCACTCAAAAGACCCAACCAATACAAACAGGATTAAAGACACTTGGTAGGTGGATCAGGCTGCCGCACTTCATTTTCCCTCACAACACCCTGCTTATAGATGGACTGGCTCAAGATGCCCCTCTTCCCCAAATCAGTCCCTCTGAGAAATGTCAAAACTAATGTTCCAGCACAAGCCCTGCAATGAGGTTTATCCATCTGAGGGAGAAATAGCCTTGATGATAGGTGCGATAAATTGAAGGTCACACCCACCCATACCAAACCTGGACAGTATCCCAAGTAGGAGACCACACATTTTGCATTGATTAAACATTCCCTATCTGCCTGCCATTTCCCTACTCCCTACTCCAGTTCCCTCAGCAGAGACTGCTAATCCTCCCCCAAAAAGGGAAAGAAAGGCACCCTCGAACTGTGGAATGAGTTTGAAACATTCTCCAAGTCCACCTGGGACAGATGAGGGACGAGAAACCTTGGTGTACAGAGACAACCAATCTCTGTGGTGGCCAGAGTGATACTGGCACTACAAGAACAACAAATCATGGTAACTGACCTACCCTACTTTCCTCAATAGTTAGATCAGATCTGATTTCAAGATGAAAGAATGCCTGCAGCCGCCTGGAGGATTTCCCATACTGAATATCCTACTTTATTCTGAATGAAGAACGGGAGGTGATAAGAAGAAAAGGAAACTATTCTCACCTGTTCTCTAGATGCAGAGGACCAGCAGACCCTGTCCCATCTCACCAATTGTTTTATGTGGCAGAGCAAAGACAGGAAACAGCTCCTCCTTAGCAGAACATTTCTTAGGGATACAATTCAGAGGGGTTCATGATCCCCAATCCCCAATCAACTGAGAGTGCCTTTTAAAAGCAATCCTTCAGGGATGATTATCCGTGACCAAGAGCCTATATACATGTTATAACATCTGGGCTTCGGACATGGCTAGTGTTAAAGAGTACTGTTGATCCTTTGGCACATTCCACTCGAATGCATTTGTTCTCCTTAAAACATGCCAACTATCTCCAGGAGAAATGTCTATGCAATGCTCTGTCCATACCCCAAAACTATGTTTTTCTTTTCTTTTCTTTTCTTTTTTGTTTAATGTAATTAACGTTGCTTTGCTTAACTGTTACCTGACTCTGAGGTTTTCTGTCTATCACGCAGTGCAATACAAATGTTGTCATCATTTACACTCTTAGGGCCTCATTCCTAGTAGGGCGCAAAGGGATACCGGGCACCGTTAAGGACGTCGGTGCCGGTAATCCCTTTGCGCCCTACTACGAGTTTGCGGGTCCCTTCCTTAACGCCTGGTTTTACCAGGCGTTAAGGACGGGACCCGCTAAGGGAAATCCGAGCCAATAATGGTACCGCAAATTGCGGTACCGTTATTAGCTACTTCCCCCTTCCCATTGAGCCCTACGGGGGCTGAAATGGGAATGGGGAATGGTTTGGTGAATGGGGACTTACCGGTCCCTCCAAGGTCGGACTGGACCGGTAAGTCCCCATCTCACCAAACCGGACACGGTACCGGTATGGGAGGTAGTCATGGCACAAATAGCGCCATGACTACATCCATACTCGGAATGAGGCCCTTAATTGGAACTATCTATTAACCAACATGTCCAATCTCTACATATAAAGTTTAATGTATATATGTATGCATATTTGTCCGGCTATACTCTTCTGCACCGTTGAGCATGGATTCCTCTTTTGTCTAGGGCAAGATCATAGCATAGGTTTGGATGCAAACACCTTCTATGCCAAAAAATGTGGACAAAAAAGAAATGTAATGTTTTTATCACGCCACTCCAAATATGGGAAATGGCAAGGTTACAGTTTACTTAAGTCCATTCACAAGAAGAAAGCATAATCAATCAGACATTCTTGCCTATTGTCTCAAATGTGCTAAAGCCATTGAGTGACTGAAACATGCCGCACAAAAAATGAACCTCACTTGGAAAAGCTCCATTTGATGCAAAGCAACAATCAATATGAAGAGCTTCTGAAACACAACAACAAACAGCAGCAGACTTGCCGACCAGAGGACAAGAGTAACTTTGTCCAGGGCAAATGAGATGCCAGAGCAAACTGAAGCAAGACTTGCCAACAAGAGGACAAGAGCAACATCCTCCAGTGCACGAGACACCACAGCAGACTGAAGCAAGAGTTGCCGACCAGAGAACAAGAGCAACATCCTCCAGTGCACATCAGACACCACTCGACCAGGACACAGGCCATGCCGGGTACCCCTGCTAGTAGCTTATAATGCTGGCATTCCGGTTTGGGAATTGAGTGTCTGTAAACTGAGCAGAAGTTCACGAAGCTTGGTTGCCTGTCCTTCTTTCTTGTTTGTGTGGCACTCTGGCACTCAACAACCTACAGTCGGTTATCTGATATGTTTGATTTTCTGGCATTGTGGGATAATTGAGCTTGCACTTTATATATATGAAGATGTTACAAGAATTTTGTGAGAAAAAAATAAAACTAGAATGTAATCATTATCAATTAACTTTACTCGCCCCTCAGGCCATCAAAGTATATCCTAATATATAAAAGCAATACATTGTAGCAAAAAACATTATAACATTGGTTGTGACCCCCATGTCCTGCTGATCGCAATGGAGCACAATAGTTCAAAATGGGAGGAAACCCTGTTTTAAATTTAAAAAACAATTCTGGACCCCTAGGGTCCGAAGCCACTGTGGCTGCCGTTTGTCCTTTTCTCCAATGGTGTTATTGTTCCAGTGGACCAATTGGTCCAATGCCGGTCCGATAGCACAGCGAGTAGAGCACTCACTTTGACATCCGTGCAGAGCCTTCGAATCCCGGCAGGGCAAAACTCATCCTTCCGAGGTCGATAAATGAGCACCACACACCGTGGGTAATAATAAGCAGCGCTCAGATACCTGAGGGTTTGTAGCGCTATATAAATGCTAAATTATTATTATTATTATTATTTTATTATATTAGTAGCAGATAAAACATAATTATGTGTAATATTTCTGGCGGAGTAGTTGGTGCTAAAGTCGCAGTGGGGGCTGATTACGATCTTACTATTTGTGATCCTCTTCTTGATACTACCCTGACGGGCCCGGGTTGAGGCAGGAATAGGTGTTGTGTGAGTGGTTCCAGACGATCTCAGGATGGCAGCCCTCCTGTGCCAAAATACAGTGAAATATGGTAGCGGGAGCGCAACACCCGCATCCTTAACCCATCACTGATAATTCCCTTTATTAAACCCTTATGCAATTTTATGCATTGAATACTGCAGGCACATATAGTGTTACAGATATGGGCTAAAGGGCACTTTCTTTATGAATGTCTATTCCTTACATGCATAATTTAGAACAGGCATATTTTCTGAAAATGCCAGCACCTGGTTCTTTATTAATACCATAGAACCTCTAATGTATAGATACAACTATGACTAAATTACCAATGGAATACATTATAGATGTTAGGCTTTACCTTTGTGAATTTGGCTGCATATGAATCTTAGCAAGTGAAGCTTTTCACCATATCTGCCACTAAAAAGTGATATATATATATATATATATATATATATATATATATCTTATATAACTGTATACTGAAGAGAGGGCCTGGTTCACAAAAGGGATTGACGAAAATGAGCCAAGAGACCATTTTGTGGAGAGGACTGTATGCTGCTATAGTTAAGGTTACATGACACTATGGGCCTCATTACACGGATGGCGGTGAACCATGGCGCTATTAGCGCCATGGTTCATGCCGGTAAAATACCGGCACCGCCTTGGTGGAAAGGGGAATTACCGCCCTATTCCAAGGTTGGCGGGGCGGTAATTCCCCCTTCCGCCATTGCTCTTCCCCATTCCCATTTGTGCCCCATAGGGCTCTATGGGAATGGGGAAGGCGCTAATTACGGTACCGCAAATTGCAGTACCGTAATTGGCTCCCTGGTCCCTTTGCGGGTTGGATTTTTAACGCCTGCAAAAAGCAGGCGTTAAATTCTCCAACCCGCAAAGGGACCTCGTAGTAAAGCGGTAAGGATTTACCGGTACCGGTAAAATACCGGTACCGGTAAACCCTTACCGCCATCCGTGTAATGAGGCCCTATGTATAGGATAATGAAACACATTTTTTTGTGTAACTCTTCACCTTGTCCACCAACGTTCACCAAATGTGGCATGCAACTGATCCAGAAGAACCGCACATTCATGTCAAATTCGGTGAAGTTTCATTAACCTTTTATTTCATCAAAAGAAGGCAGAAAACGGTGTTTTTTTACATTGGGGTTTCTTAGAACGTCAAAAAACATGCCTGCCATATGCATATATTCAAATTGTCCACTTTCGTTTTTGAGATCTTTAGTCATACTTGGCACCTGCAGTGAAATTGTGCACTCCAAACACATATTTGAAAATCAGATCAGCCAAACTCGAGATATTCAATTTTTTACTGAAAATTAAATCTATATAATTAGATAAGTGCACTGAGGGTGGAATACAATGTAAAACTCTGAGCGTCTGACACCTCATAGGAACGGGTATAGAAAAAGTGGCAATGTTCAGAACCGACAGAAATAAAAACATGACATTAACACTCGAAATAAACTTAACCTTGAAGGAAGCACATGTATTGCAGCATAGGCAACATTGAAACATGCATAGCTTTGACAACATGTAACCTTGATACAAACAACGTCTGAAGGTAATGCAGCATTTAGCATTGAAACACAGGTAGCATTTATACAGACATGGGATCGACACAACTATAGCACTGAAGAAGACATAGCATGGAACTTGTTTTTGCATTTAGCATTGAAAGGCATACAGCATTCATGCACAAAGAATTTAAGAAAACGGATCATTGTATTGTTGTATTATAGTAAAACTAATAACGATGTGAATAAAAAAAAAGAAAACTGTTAATTGAACCACACGTAGCCATGAAAGACGTGCGTTGTTAGGGGGGGGGGCTAAGGGGGCTATAGCCCCTGATCTTTTGGTTCTAGCCCCGGATAGAATCTCAGGAGCTACAGCCAAAAGACTAGCTAGCCCCGAATCCCAACAGTTCCTACATCAGCGTAGCCCCGGGTCTTTTCCAGACCTAGCAACTCCCCTGCGTGTGGCATGGATATAAATGCAGGAAAAACAGAAAGCGTTTGGCAGTATGAATGGATGGATATAGGATGAGCGAGATCGAGGTAAGGATGGATGAAGGGAGAATATATGGGGGTCGGCATGAAGCAAAAGAAGAAGGCACGGACGAATGGATGAGGGGCTATGGGAGAGTGATAGGAAGTAGGGGGAGGGATGGAGGGAGGAAATGTATGGATGGAGTGATGGACAGACGTTTGGAGGGTGGGAAAGAAGGACCAAAGGAATGGGTGGATGCATGAATGTATTCAGGGATTCGTGATTGGGGTAGTGAAGGGAGGAAATATGGAAGGAGGGATAGAGGGAGGGTTGGATTGAAGGATCCTTGGAAAGATGGATATATGGTGGGTGGGGGAAGGATATGGAGGCATGAAGGAGGCACACATGGTGGGGTGATAGAGGGATGGCGAGATCGGTTATGGGATGGATGGAGTGATAGAGAGAGGGGGAGAGATGCATTGATGGATGGATGGCGGAAGGTAGTGATAGACTGATGGAGATTGAAGAAGAGAGAGCTAGACAGATGAATGGAGGGATGAATGAATGTGGCACAGTGGGAGGGAAGGATGGAGAGGTGGAATGTTAGGTGGAGGGACGGAGAAGGGAGAGATGGGGAAGCATGAAGGGATGGAAGGGTAATTCTGGGAGAAATAGATGGAGGGATGAAGGGATGGATGCAGAGGCCCACCATAGCATGCCAAGTAGCCACTGGTCCTGGCATTTGGCCAGACCCTATAGCAACTTTAGCCCCATCAGAGGTCCATGGCCCACTCAGCCAGGCCAGATCATGGCACCCAAAGTAACCCCCATGGCAGCTCTGCAGGTATCTAACACCTCATATACACCTTTACAAGATGCTTGTCATATGTCTTTGTATCTGTCACATAGTTTCCCATGATATGCTATGAGATGTCACTACTCAAATCATCTGTGATGTCAGCACTGAACTCTAGTCTTATGTGATGTTATTGATAATGCAATAAGTGATGTCATTGGTCCTGCCATCTATGATGTCATTAGCGTGCTCATGGGCTGTCCAATGAGGTTAAATCATCACCTTAACATCACTTCAGCTAAACATTTGTCACTGAATTTCAAGGTTTTTTTTGTGTTAAACATGTTATATTTGTATTTATTTATGAAGCCCTTTCCCCAAAGCACCCCACATAACAAGAGCAAAGGTATACATTTAATGAAAATTGCAAATTGATGATGGTGACATTTATTAGGCTCGAGAAGACAGAAAGTACATTTACAGATGAGAACAGAAGATAGCTTAAATGAGACAAGAGTAGAGGGAATAGAAACAGGTGACACTATCCATTGCTTACGAGCAAGTAAGGAAAAATAACGAAAATGAGACTAAGCACAAGGAGGTTTAGGCACAACAAAGAGGAACTGAGATTCAGATTGTAAAGTGCCTGAATGGCGATACATAGAAACTAGGGAAAAAAGATAGGCAGGGGCCAAACCATGGATACACTTAAAAAACAGAGAGCGAGTGAAAAAGAAGATGAGATTCAATGGAAATCCAGGGCAGAGAACGGAGTCAAGAAAACATTAGAGAGCAAAGGGAAAGAGAGAAAAGCGTATGCATAGCAGATTTCAAGACAGAGCGTCGAAGAGCAGACTGGGAAGTCCAGCTTGAAGAGCGGAACAATACTCCAAGTGAGAAATAACAAAATCAGAAGGAACAGAAGAAAAGGATCACACTTTATGGCTATTGAACAAGTGGTAACAACAAGACTGCGAGACATTGAAGATTCGAAGAGAAAAGCAAAGAGAAAAATCAAAGATAACACCTACATACGGCCCAGAGAGGGCAAAGGAGAGTTGTGGGGGAAAAAAGGAAAGAACAGGACGGGGGAGAGAATGACAAAGTAGTAGACGTAGGAAGGAAAGGAGCCTCTGTTTTGGAAGCATTGTGGTGCAGGAAATGACAGTGCATCCAATATTGAATATCCAGCAGACAATCTGAAAGTGTGTAGTAAAGAGTATCAGTAAATGCAAAGAAGGAACCAAAGAGCAGAGAATTATCAGCATAGAAATGATAGAAAAAAACAAAGAAAGCAATGATCAAGCAAAGTGATTTAGTATGAAGTGGGAAGATGAGGTTGTCCAGGACAGATTCCTGATGGTTTGCTCTGACATATAGGACAAAAATCACTGTAGAACAGAGCCAGCAAAATCGAGTGAGGCAAAAGAGCAAAGAAGTGTAGCGTTGTCAACTGTGTCGAAAACAGCGCAATGTCAAAAAGAATAATAACAGAAGATAGTGTAGTCTGTCACCCCACAGGGCTGTGCAAGTATGCGCTACATGCATATCTACTAAAGGAGCAATACAAGTATTTTTATTAAATGTGTAATGTGTTTTCTTTATGCGTGTGCTGTGTGTAGGTTTGGATCAAACCATCCAGCCCACCATGGGGCTGGATGGAATTTTATCAGAAGAAGGAAAAGAAACCAAATTAATAGAACTCCCATGCCGGACAATGGGCTAGGCAGTGGGAGAAAAAGAATCCAGTAAGGATTTTGAAAGGAAAGACCGTTAAAAAAAGGCAGTTGGAGAAAGGAGCAGAAATGGAGACAAGAAGATAGAGAAACAAAAAAACCGTACCTGGGTGGACCCTGCCTAGATCGGCCACCAGGGCCATAATCCATACATGGTGTTGCGTGGGGGTGGCCTCCCAGAGACTAAACCAATGGGCTGAGCTGCTTATGCCAGGGGCAGCTCAGCTGCCTAGGGGACGTGGAAGTTGTCGTACCTCCCAGGGGCCAGACCAGATGGGGCCAACATTGTCATGGGCCTGGGCAGGATGCAGGGTGCTGCCCGTGCTGAAAAGGACAGCTCAGCCTGCATGTGGGGGCAGCCCAGACCAGGCTGTATGGCAGTGCCTGCTATTGGCCCACTTTGTAGACATCATGGAGGGACCTTCAAAAAAATGTATGTATGTTAGGTGTGGCCCAAGAGGTGGGGGAAGAGGTGGGGGAAGTCTGCTCCACCCAGGTGGGTGGAGTGGTGAAGTAAAGTTCCAGGATGGCCAGCGAGGTGAAGAATAGGTGGGAGAAAGTCCCGGGCTACTCCGTTGGACAGCCAGGGTGAAGGAAAGCTGCGAGCCACCAAGTGGAGAAACCTAGGTTAAGACCATAGGCACACCCTCTGCGACTCATGAAGCATTGCAGAGGCGGGCAGTGAACATGTTGTGGTGCACAGCGGTGATCGTGGTGGCGTCCCTGTTTCCATGGGGATGCCGCCTTTCTTCAAAATGGTGTGGGGATGACGGTGAGAGCGATAGCATCCCCACGGCACAGGGAAAGCTGTCCAAAGTTAAAATGGCACCACAGACCACAACGGGTTTGGCCCGAAGATTTGCTAAATGCTGTGGGTACAACAGTGAATGTAGGTAGGCCTTCGGCCTACGGGGCCCACCCAGAAGACTTCAAAATGCCACATGGCCAGCAGTGAGTATGGGTGAGCTCCCCATGGGCCCACCCTGAAGACCAGAAGAGGCCACAAATCCACAGTGATGATGGGCGGACCCCCACATACACAGGGGGCCACCGAGGACAATTAAAAGAGGCTGTGTTTGTGTCCAGTAGTGATCTAAGAACTCTGGGTGTAGTCCATCTCCTGTTAACAGCAATTCTATTTGGCAGGTGCAGCGCCCCTCTCTTACCAGCGGGCCATGGGGGTGGGGTGCTGGTATCCATGGGAACTGCCCCTCCTCTGGGGGAAGGGAAGTGCACATCCAACCTCCCCAGGCTGGCTGGGTAGGGAGGGGCGCTGCATCTGCCAAATAAAATGTCTTATTACAGGAGATGGGCTACACCCGGTGTTCTTAGATAATGGACACAATCACAAGAGTACATTTCATAGGGATCCACGTAAAGTACTTTAAAAAAACATATATCAGAATGGATTCGTGTTTTTTTTTAATTTTACGCCGCAGGTGATTACAATAGCTTAGAATGCAGAGAGACCTGAGTTAGTGACATGAAGAATTGTATGGGGCAAAAGCCTGATTGATGTGGGGGCATAAGAGAATGGTGATGAAGATAAGTGGAAACTTTGGATAGTATATGATAGGTTCAGGTTTTTTGCAAAGAAAAGGGAGAAGGCACATTGCCAGCAATTCGAAGGAAAAGAAGGATACTCATTAAAAAGTCTTTAAAATTGGAAGAATAAAACCATGCTTAAAAGCAGTAGGGAAAGCAGATGCAGAGAATGATGAATTACAAAGAAAGGTAAGTAAGCAAAACCTTTGTGAATACATGTTAGGAAATAGAGAAGAAAGGAAGCTACTCGCCATGGTATTTTTGCACTTTACAAGACTATGGCCCATTGGCTTTCTCTGAGAGAGAGAGAGAGAGAGAGAGAGAGAGAGAGAGAGAGAGAGAGAGAGAGAGAGAGAGAGAGAGAGAGAGAGAGAGAGAGAGAGAGAGAGAGAAAGAGAAACAGAGAGAGAAAGGGAGACAGAGAGAGGCACTAATGCACATAGGTATTGCTGAGGTGAAAGTAGGGTTAGGGGTCAATTCTCCAACCCCTTCCACCGTTGTGTGCTTGTCCTTCTACTTGTGCCTCCCACCAGGTCACAGTGTACTGAGAACCTGGTATGAAGCTTAAGACTTACACAGTGGCTGTGAACAACATTTAAGTGACAACATTGTAACCAGTGCACCGGCTCGTGGTATTGGCCCTCTGTGACATTTATTTGTTCAGTGTAGTTTATTGCATCTTTTGGGATGTTGATGGATAACCTATCCCAGTGTCAAGCTTCTTCTCCAGGCCCTTCCATCCGTGGTCCACCGGCATGTCTAGGAAGTAATGCTGTGGCTCTGCACTCTCCAGAGGCTGGATACCACATTGCAGTAGCTATGCAACAATCTGCGGCTTCCTTGGCTCACCTTAGGTAGACTTTGTCAAGTGTTGGAGGCCCAGCTTTTGGGATGGTGTCATGGTGAAACCACATACAGGGTAACTGTTATTATCAAAGGTCTTAAAGATCAATGTCCAGTCAAAGTTTGTGTTTTTAATAACAAAATAGACTTTTTGTCACACCACTAATGCCACTAAGATTAAAATGCACAGAAAACATAATGAGGTCCAAAGAGTATGGATATTCTGTAAGCATAAATACCTAGAGGTTGGACACCCTGGTAGGTCTTCTTCTCTAAAATGTGTTCTTGGAGTAATCAAAACAGTTGCAGTTCTCATTGTCGTGGGCCTTCTAAAATAGACTATGTCCTTGTAGTAAGGATTCTCAGAGTGACAGGGATATTGGCACTCAACAAAAGAGACCTGAAATTTGTTGAGGACAGTTTAGTGGGACACCACAGAGCAGGGTTTTTCATTGCAGTATTCAGGTTACTTTTCTGCCCCCCTTGGCAGGGGTGAAGGCAAATACAGCATTCCAGACATAAGCTCTGTATTATTTCATTGGGTCCTGAGACCTTTCATAGGGTAAACATTGCTTTCTTAGAACAGGGAAGTTGATTCTTTTGCGAGCACTCACTATCATTGTTCTAGGACACCATGCTCAACTCTATTCTATGCTTGTTAGTAGACCACAATGTTGTCCATTTTGCAGCATTTAAATGTCCTTAATGAATAAAACTTGCACACTTGGTGTTCTTTTTCTGCACCTTAACAGGGAATGATTCAGCTTTGGAGGTTCACTGCCTTCAAGAATAGATAGCTGACCTTGGCTGCTTCAGGTTTGATACCAGGCCAGACAGCCTCACCTTTTGTTTCCATGATCTTAGTTCATTTTTGCTGCAATGCAGTTCTCGCTCTTTCTCTCCATGGGTCCTATCTTACTAAATTCATGACACTGAGGTCCAGTTTCTTATACAATGGTGGCTTCGCCTACCGTCTATTCACTACATATAGCCAGCTTCTAAGATTACTTAATCTACTTGCGTTATAGCATCTGTACAGTTATTGAACTGCATTTTCTACAGTGGTTCACACTCGTGCAATCTTCTTTTCGTCTACTCGATTCTTATCTACATCATTAGTTTCTGTAAGATCCATGCATTTTCTTCAGCCAGTATCCTCAGGGCATCACGCTCACCTTTCGTGTTGTCACCAGCTCCTCTTTGTGCTCCTTTTCAAATTCCTTCAGGGGGTTCCTCCCTCAGATTATCATCTCTTTGGGGATACATTTGATAGGACTATCTCAGTGGGTAGCTTCTTTCGAACATGCGTTGCAGCACAACAGCTGGTGTCTTTCACAACACAATCTCAGGCTTCCAACATATGTGAGTTAGGGGAGTGGGGTTTCCAGCAGAGGCATGGAGCTGCTCCTCTACATTGGGTCCTCGACCAGCCCCTCAATTGTCTCCACATTTTGATATTTTCTCTTGAAAAAGTGCTTCTTTGGAGTGCAGATTATCATCTTCTGCCTCAGGGTGCCGGCTGATTTGAGATGCACATCTACACTCCATGTTATGTAGTTGCACTATGCTTTCAGATTACAATAGACCATCGTCCCACATACATTTTATGATACATTGGATACAGGTACTTCGTTCCTTCAGATGCTACGATGCTGGCCTCTATGTATTTTCTGACATCTTCATCAGTCAAATCCTTGGGTCAAAACCCAGATTCAACATTGCTCATGATCTTCATTGCTATTGCTTCCTTTGCTGTCTTTTTGCATTGGGTGATCACTGTTCTGATTACACAGAATCCAAACATCACCATCACTAATATTGCTCCAAGAAACTTGAAGATTTTTGCCATCCACTGCAGAATTCATGATTATATGGAATCAAACCAACTGTCATCTGTAATGTACTCTGTCTCGTCTTCCATCTTGTTATGCAGGTTCGTTAGCAACGTTATGGCCTCTGTAAAGGTGCCATTCTCATCATCGTGTGAAGGTTTAATGTGCAACATGATGGCCCTATTTTGGTGCAAACTCCTCCTCCCATCACTGTGATCATATCAAGGACATATCTGTTCTGCAGGGTCATTAGTCATATGGCCGTCAGCTCTTCCTTGATAGCATTTAATCCTTTTATGGTGGTGTTGATTTTCTGCAGAGGCTCCCATCTCATAATGTGCAACAACTTGTCATTGTCCATTGTCTGGATCCGAGGCATGAATATAGTCATTTGAAGCAGTCTTGCTGAACAACCTGTGTTCATAAGGAATGGACTCATATGCTTCCATTGACTTGGTTGAGAAGTAATTCTCTGTTCTGGCTCGATTGAGGAATTCAAGCAATCTTCTTTTCTCTCAAATGGGCATCTACTTTTGGAAATTCTCCAATGTGCAGGTCACTCTCAGGAATCACTAATACTAGAACATGGGTGAGCACCAAGGAGCATACACCATCCCAATCCGAGGGCAACTTCATGTAGGCCCTAGGCCCACAAGGCCAATATCGATCCATGAGGACAGCTGTCCCTTCTCCCATTCTGGAAACTGTAGTTTTGCAGTCTTTACTATCTAAAACACAATTATTTCTGTGTCTTCGATGCACAATGTCACATTCACCAATGGGATCACAACCATTGGACCTGATTCATCTTATACCCATGTCAGTAGTTTGGCATGTTTAGCCCATGACTTCAAACATCCATTGTTCACTCTTTGCACCTCTTGCACATATTCTGACTTCGGTAGATGAGCTGCACAGGACATCAGTCTACCTTCCCATCCCTTCTTGGACTTCACTCATCCATAGACTAAGACTTGAGATCATTCCCAACATCCAGACAATCCAGCTATTTCTGTAAAATCAGGGCAATCCACTCTCTTCATGTCTTCAATGATTACCTGTTCCTGCCCCGCTGCAAGATACACAAGCATCTTGCTCTCCATCCAGGTTCCTTTTCCATCTTTGTAGTCTTGATATAATCATCATGGAATGGAAACGAACATTTCGATCTACATCGTAAAGTGGCACAACTTCCCTGAAATTGTCCTCTGGTCATACATGCTGCAAGATAAATGAGGCACATGGCATCGTGTTCTGGGAATTTTCTGGAGATGTATGTTTGCACTGTATTCATGGAATAGGGGATGAGAGTGCATATGTAGCAGCTCTCCTTAGATGTTTTTCCCCCTACTTCCCTCATTTGCTGGTACCACATGTTATTACCCATGTATGCTGCATTATCTAGATAGGTATTTATCCCCTCATTATCTTCCTCTGAATCTCTCCTGTGTCTTTTAGAAGCCTTGTACCATTTATGAAGTAGATCAAAGGAAGCTCCCATAGTAGGAAGAACCATAGGAGCCTCTACCTCAATGGAAGTACTAACATGATAGAGACTATGAAAAATTAGGAACAGAAAGACAAAGAGAGTAATCGTGCAGGCATATACTATGTACACAAACATAGGCATCAATTTCTCACGTCATCCTGGTACTTGTTGCACTTTTTCATTCTCTAGAACTGTGCTGGCTTCTACATTTCTCATTTTTAATACAAGTATCACATTTCTTTATACTTGCAACTGTAAAATATGCTCAATTATTGCAATGAGAAGCCTTCTTCTCAGTGGACCATTTTTATAATTCTATAAAAAAAAGTGTGAATATCAACATCTCATCTGACAAGAGCAGGATAAACTTGAAGAATAAACACAAAGACAGCAAGCACAAGATGATGAACATGTTATGTTATGTTATTTTGCATTTATATAGTGCCTTATATACCATTGGTATGGTCTGAAGGCGCTGGTAGGTTGAACGCCCTTGGGAATCGAAGTTCAGATCAGTAGAGAGAGTAGAGAGAGTCAAAGGTGTGTGTGAGTACTGGATATGTGTGCAGCTGGTGCGGTATTCGTGTAATATCTGCTTCTTGGCGGTAGGTGTGGGTCAGGAGTATGTGTTCGTTCTGGCAGATTTATCCAGACCGAGTGTGGCTGCGTTAGGCCTGAGGAGAATGCCTGGCTGGGGGGTGTGTAACCAGCAGTGTTTTACTTAGAATGCTGTGGAGTATGCGGCGGATGTTAGTATGAGAACAGATATACCAAATGGTGTCATAGTATCTCTGCGTTCTAGCTGAGTGGTGGTGTAGAGGAGAGAGTAAGCGTGGTAGTGTGATATGATGTGTTATATGCTCTTTCTAAACGTTCTCTGCATTCCAAACCATACTATATACGTCACGCAGTTCTATGCGCTCCAGTCCATTCCATGCACTCCTATCCATGCCATGCATCCCAATCTCATCCACACACTCCGGTTCACTCGACGCACTCATGCGTTCCAGCCCGCCCCGGGCGCTCGATTCCCCCATGTGTGTTCTAGTCTGCCCTACGCATGCACTCTTGTCTGCTCCATGCATGCACTCTTGTCTGCTCCACGTGCTCCATTTCACTCGTTCTATCGACTCTACGCATTCAGTATCTCTACGCAACTTGTCTGCTCTAGCAACAGGTCAGTTCCGCTCTGGGCACTCGTTCGTTCTAGGCACGCGTTCGCTCCAGGCACTCGTCCTCTGTCGGTAAGTACCATATGTTTAACTGCTTAGAACAGGTATTCACCATGAAATGGATCTGGATACTGATCTTGTTTCCAATTTTTGATCAAGAACTGACGTTAAGGCATACATTTTATACTTCAATGTGTTTCTAAAAGTTTATTTTCAAAATTCCTGAAATTCTCAGCAAGTCTTTGCACTCCTGCTAAAATATCTATAAGGAGGGTCCACTGAATTTCAGTTCAAATGCAAAAATCTGCATTAACAGCTGCTTCCTTTATCATCCTTCAACTTCATCATCGATTGAGTCTGCACATGCTGACATTTTTTTTCTTTCCTTGCTTCTGGATCAGCAACTCAATTTTCTTGGATTTTATGTTGCCCAGGTGAAGCCAAGCTCATCTTCCTTGAACTTGTACAGCTGAAGCGGTTATATTCTCAACGCAAAAGGGACCATTGAATCGTCGCTCATAACACTTTCTAGTAAAGTTTTTAATGAGAACTAGGTCCCCAACATATAACTTAGGTGCTGATAGAAGTTGAATTGGGTTGGTTGTTGAATTGTCTTATTCTATGTTCTGAGTCCACCCCCCCTTGCACTTGACTTGATCTAAAATGAGAGAAATGCTAGAGGTCATACATGTCAAATAGTTGTGCATCTCATCACCTAAGGTTTTAGCTACACTCTGGGCATCACTTTTACTTCAAGATGGAGGAGTGAGGGGCATTCTCATTTGATACCCTGTCACTAGTTCATGCAGGGTGAGGTGGTAGTCTGATCCTGGCTGTTTACGAAGGGCATATAAAGCTTGGGTATGCAATAGAGCCATCCCTTCTTTAAAGTCAATTTAATCTTCAGAATCCTTTCTATAAGGAATCATATCCCGTTCACTTGTGGATGATAAGCAGAAGAAAACTTGTATATTCAATATTCAATACTTCTTCAATAAGCTCATCAACCAAATATGGCCCATTGTCGGATCTCAGCACTTCACACACATCCCGTCTTGGGAAACCTTTGTTCACTAAAAACATTGCTGCACAAGTGGCATCAGGGTATGTACACAGACCTGCCTTGATCTACGTAGAGAAGGGGCACACCACCACTAATAGATACCTATATCCATTACATACTTGCAGCATTGTCTCAGGAAAGCCTCGCGGCCTACCACCGCTAGTTGCCGTCGTCTCACTTTGCTGTTGCTGGGGCTGAGTGTAGGGCTTGCGGGGGAGTCCCAGGCGGGACACCCCACTTCTCACCTAGCGCACCGGCCGCCCCTAGCCTCTCGCCATGATGGACGACGAGCTCCCCCCCAAGACTCTGTGAGTATGGCATCTACGGTGGCAAACTGTCTTGTATCTTGCGCGATTGTACCTTAATTGTGAACTCTTTCCCGAATTTTGCAGAGTGATTGTGCGGGATGCAGGTTGTCCCGACTTGCTTTGTTCCCCGTATTGTGATTCTCAGGAGACACAATTAGCCACGTTGGGGCCGGGCCATAGCAGGCACAGACCTGGAGTTCACTCCTTAAATAGGAATATGCCTATTGCTGTAAAAGGTACAGGCGAATGCCTGCTAGCCAAGCAAACTACGAATTCATTTAAGTTGATTCGAGTGCACCGGATTTCCACCTGATAATTAAGGGAGAACACGCTTGAGGGAAGTTGTATTCAGTAGCTTGGTATCTCTGTCATCAGTTGAGGATATAATAATTCAGATAAGCTGATTTAAAAAAAAATCCATATTAAATTAATAAGATATTAGGATACTAAACATAACGTTATAATATTAAGGGTTGTGAATGCGCGTGAATTAACAGTCATCTGGTGGAGCTGTAATGTCCATTGCTAATGCATTGGGCTCCCTTCCAGGATAGAAACCGGCTTTGTGAAACAATTCACTTCTCGTAATACCTGGCATTTTCAAAGAATAGTGTATCGAGTACAACGCTGATGGGATGCGCAGATAGTTGAACTCAATCAAGGTTTGTGCTAAAGACGGATTGTGTGTATCCATACCACTGCCAGTCTTGACTAATTCTGTTGACACAGTCTCAGCAGGGATTATGACATTTTATTTGTATATCTCTGTGGCAGCACATCCATAATCAACTTCACCCCACTGATGGGCTATTCTGACATTACTGCAGGTATGTTTACCAAATACGTGGTGGATGGTGGATTTACACTTGCTTGGAAATGGTGTGATGCACGAGAACATATCATATGTATTTGTCTACCTTCTTTACATTTGTTTTTTACAATACCCAACGTACGGGCAGAATGTACAGAAACTACGCGGTGTATGCATTTATCTAACCATAAGGTGTTGGTTTGCTTTAGGCATTCACATGTACAAACAAGCAATTGAAACTGACCAGCGTTATTGTCATTTCTGGACTAACGGGCAGAGTGCTTGGTCTTTGCACTATTACCATAAGGATTAGATTCCCAATGCCCATAATCTCTAATCAAGAGGCTGGTAAGTGCAAGAGCAATGGAAGTGAAAAAACGGAACTTGTGGTACTCTGCCTGGCAGCCTGCAATCAAAATGGAGGGAGTGGGATGGTCATATGGAGGGGGGAGGGGTACATACAGTGTCGATTGAGGGTCAGGGGGGTGACAAGGATCACACATTTCTCTCAAATAGTTGGATTTCATGGTCTACAGTATTGTCTTATAGAGTTTGCTTACAAAAATAACATGCATTCTATAAAAAAGCCACATGACCGCATGTAAATCCTTATAGCAACATGTAAGGCCAAAAGAATATCATTGTGGCTTTAATTTTCACATCCTGAATGATAAATTAGAAGTCCCAGAATGCAGATAATACGAACCTGCAAAATCTTGTTAACCCCACTGTACTTTCTGTTTTTTAAGACATGTAATAAAAGTTGCGTAATAAACAAAGATGGGGGTGCAGATTCTTTGCGATAAACTTCCAGCTCGCTGTTATTAATAATGTTGAAAACATTGGCTTAGTGACTTAAAGCACTTTATTGTTTTGCATGCCAAGATAGTAGGCATCAAGGATAGAAACAAATCTTTAAATAGGGGCTTCTTCGTGCTGCTCAATTTTACTATCACATGGCTATACTAGTGAGCTGAGCAACAAGCCAAATATGAAGGCCCACCAGTCTGTGGTGAATATAATTACCATACGTACCTACATTTCTCCAATATTCCTGTGCCCGAACAAATCTTCAAAGGAATACGGTATATGTGCAACTTTTACAGTACACCACCTTAGTTACTGGGCCCCATTACGACCTTCGCGGAACGGGTTAGCGGGCTCTGCTAATGGAGGCGGACCCGTTAAACCCGTTCTGTGAAATTACGAGGTCCCCTCGCAGAACCCGCTAAGGACGCCTGGTAAAACCAGGCATTGTTACTGGGTCCCGCGAGGGGAAGAGGGAGCTAACAACGGGCCGGTCGTAATCGGCCCGTTGTTAGCTCCCTCTCCCATTCCCTTTGAGCCCTATAGGGGCTCAGATGGGAATGGAGAAGGTCCGGGCCCGGGTTCCCAGAGGGAGGAATTGTCGGGCCCTCCGAACTCGGAATGCCCCGATAATTCCCCATTCTGGGAATCGGGTAAAGGAGCCCGGTTTGGCGGCAGCCATGGAGCTAACAGCTCCATGGCTGCCGCCAAACTCGTAATGAGGCCAACTGTCTTTGTGAAAACAAAGAAATAATATGAGGCTGGGTAGCCCAAAAGGAAATACACCAAGCACAGGTTACAAAGGAACATACAAAGGTCTTTATTTTATACTAAACAGTTACAAAAAGTCAAAGACAAATCAGATAGCTATCGGCCCTCAGTACAACACAGCGAACTCCAGCATGGTTTGGTGTGCTCAGTGACTGGGAATATACATTGAAATAGTCAGGCTTTTATACAATTTTCAGCATGATGTACAGCCCTACTGCTAGTTAATATTACTCTAATACATTACTGACCTAGGGTCCATGCCAGTTTCGCTTCTAATTTGTTTGTCTATATGTATCTAGTCCATCTTTGGTTTACACATAAACAAGTCATAATGGCAACAGTGTATTATCTAGGTTTAACATTAAGCATTAGGACATAGTTTATACAATGTAGTTAAACAGGTGTTCCCATTCAATTATTCAAACGACATTGCAGTTAATATATGTTCATGGATCAGTTTTGTTGACACAGATAATCCTTGATCTACAGGTCAATGAAGGACAAGGTCTCATTACAATGATCCTAACATTTAGCCTATGGCAGTTTAAACATTAACTTGTATGTAGAGGTCAAGCCACCAAGTTACAAACAGAAAAACACTGTCCACCATTATAACTCACAGGGTGACTTTCAGAGAGAGAGAGAACCTAAAATGGCAGTTTATATTGATTCTAGGGTCCGGACCTTGCAACACAAATTTCCTTACAAGTAGCACACAAGCATATATTCAATGCAATAGGAGGCATGATATAATTTCTAGTTTGACATCTTGATATGTTTTATTCCCTACGGTGCATGGGTTCCCCCTCCAGGCCCGCCCGCTTCCTGGTTTCCTTCCCAGTCCTGCCCCCCCACCTGACTGGACCCTCCAACGAACACCACCATCACAGCAGACCTAATGACCTGGAGGCCCTGGCCGCAGCCACGCCAGTGCTGCTGTTATCCACGGCAAGGTAAGAACCCCTTGTCCCCACCACCATACATTTGCCCAAAAAGCACTTTGTGCTTTTTAAATCATGTAATGCGCACTCAGCACATGGGTTCCCCCTCCAGGCCCGCCCGAGTCCTAGTCTCCTTCCCTTTGTCCCAGTCCACCTCCCGACCTGACAGGTCTATTACACCATCATAAGGGACACCCCAGGGCAGCCCTCTGTCCGGCAGCCCCTGCAGCAAAGGGCAGCTCCAACAGAGGCGGCGCCAGGAAGTGTCTGCAGGTGTCCGCATGGGAAGTCAGTGAAGCCAGCAGTGAACAGACACCAACACAACTTTAAGTGTGGCATGGGTGCGGTGTAGAGCAATTACTCTACTCCAGAAAGCCCCCGCCACTCTACCTCACCTTTCCATAACGTAAACTCCCATAGACTCGCACCATGCACACCTAGAGAGACTGATCACCAACCTAAATCCATTCAAGGCTGGTCTGTAAATGGTGTCCTGCATAACACACATACTTGCCAATGTTAACTAGTGCCACTCCCAGAGACAATGATGAAGATTAGTCAGCCTCACACTAAAACAGGTGCAATAATGTTACCAAGTGCCATACTTAGATGAAATTGGGAATGGTAGCAGTACCTCATCTAGACAGAATTATAATTGGCAGCATATCCCTCACTTAGTTGTTACTGTAAATGATAGCACATGCCACACTTAGATTGAATTGTGAATGATAGCATAAGTTTAGTAGCATATCCCCCACTTCATTTGAATTGTAAATGATAGCATATCCTGCATTTAGATGGAATTGTGAATGACAGCATATCCCGCACTTAAATAGAACTGTAAATTATAACATGTGCCACACCTAGATAAAATTGTGAATGATAGCAAAGGATTAATAGCATATCCCTCACTTAGTTGGAATTGTAAATGATAGCATGTGCCACACTTCGCTTGAACTGTAAATGATAGCATATCCTGCACTTAGATAGAATTGTGAATGATATCATATCCCACACTTAAATGGAATGTGAATGGTAGTATGTGCCACAATCTTGGATACAATTGTAAATGATAGCATGTGCCACACTTAGATGGAATTGCGATTGGTAGCATGTGCCACACTCAGATGGAATTGTGAATGATAGCATATGCCGCACTTGGATAGAATTGTAAATGATAGCATGTGCCACACTTGGATGGAATTGTCAATGATAGCATATCCTGCACTTAGAATTGTAAAAGAGACCATATGCCTCATCTAGATAGAATTATGATTGTAGCACATCCCTCACTTAGATGGAATTATAAATGATAGCATGTGCCACACTTGGATGGAATTGTGAATGATAGCATATCCCGCACTTAGATGGAATTGTAAATGATAACATGAGCCTCATCTAGACAGAATTATGATTGGCAGCATATCCCTCACTTAGTTGGTACTATAAATAATAGCACATGCTACACTTAGATGGAATTGTAAATGACGGCATATGCCTCATCTAGATAGAATTATGATTGTAGCATATCCCTCACTTAGTTGGAATTGTGAATTATAGATAGAATTGTGAATGATATCACGTCCCACACTGAGAAGAAATTGTGAATGAAAGCATGTGCCACACTTATACTGAATAGTAAATGATAGCATGTCCCTTGTCTAGATACAATTATGATTGGTAGAATATCCCTCACTTAGTTGGAACTGTAAATGATAGCATATCCCACACTTACATGAAATTGTGAATTATAACATATGATTGACAGCATATCCCTCACTGAGTTGGAATTGTAAATAATAGCATGTGCCACACTTAGATGGAATTGTAAATGATAGCATGTGCCTCGTCTAGATAGAATTATGATTGTAGCATATCCCTCACTTAGTTGGAAATGTGAATGATAGATAGAATTGTGAATGATATCACACCCAAACTGAGATGGAATTGTAAATGATAGCATGTAACACACTTAGATGGAATTGTGAATGGTAGTATGCGCCACACTTAGTTGGAATGGTGAAAATAGCTTAGGCCACACTTATGTTATTTTAGCACATGCCACACTAAGATGAAATTGTAAATGACGGCATATGCCTCATCTAGATAGAATTATGATTGTAGCATATCCCTCACTTAGTTGGAATTGTGAATGATAGATAGAATTGTGAATAATATCACATCCCACACTGAGAAGAAATTGCGAATGATAGCATGTGCCACACTTATACTGAATAGTAAATAATAGCATGTCCCTTGTCTAGATACAATTATGATTGGTAGAATATCCCTCACTTAGTTGGAACTGTAAATTATAGCATATCCCACCCTTACATGAAATAGTGAATGATAACATATGATTGATAGCATATCCCTCACTAAGTTGGAATTGTAAATAATAGAATGTGCCACACTTAAATGGAATTGTAAATGATAGCATGTGCCTCATCTAGATAGAATTATGATTGTAGCATATCCCTCACTTAGTTGGAATTGTGAATGATAGATAGAATTGTGAATGATATCACGCCCAAACTGCAAAGGAATTGTAAATGATAGCATGTAACAAACTTGGATAGAATTGTAAATGATAGCATGTGCCACACTTAGATGGAAATGCAATTGGTAGCATATGCCACACTCGGATGGAATTGTGAATGATACCATATCCCGCACTTAGATAAAATTGTAAATGATAGCTTCTGCCACACTTAGATGGAATTATAAATGATCACATGTGCCACACATGGATGGAATTGCGAATAATAGATAGAATTGTGAAGGATATCATGTCCCACACTGAGATGAAATTGCAACTGATAGCATGTGTCACACTTAGACGGAATAGTAAATGATAGCATGTACCACATCTTGATACAATTATGATTGGTGGCATATCCCTCACTTAGTTGGAACTGCAAATGATAGCATATCCCACAGTTAGATGAAATTGTGAATGATAGCCTACGATTGGTAGCATATCCATCACTTAGTTGGAATTGTAAATGATAGCATGTGCCATACTTAGATGGAATTGTAAATGATAGCATGTGCCTCATCTAGATAGAATTTTGATTGTAGCATATCCCTCACTTAGTCGGAATTGTGAATGAAATCATGTCTCACACTTATTATTGAACTTAGAAATTGTGCCCAATGTACGCCCTGTGTTGCTCTTGTGCTTGATCGCAGGCGTTTTACTGTTAACCACCATATCACACTACTATGCTTATTCTCCACTATACACCATCATTCAACTAAAACACAGCTGTACTATGACACATTCGGTCTAGCTGTTCTCATAATAACATGATCTCATGAACTCCACATCATCATAATAAAACACAGCTAGCTGAGCACACTCCGGCTAGCTAAAGCGTCTCCTCAGGCCGAACGCAGCCAGAACTCAGTATGGGTGTCCACCATCCAGACTGAACACATTCAACTGATTTCCTCAGCACCACACCTACCGCTAAGAAGCAGCTATCATGCAACAACCACACCAGCTCCACACATATCCGGTGCACCCACGCAACATACCACACGCTCTCTCTCTCTATTGACTGAACTGCAGTTCCTGAGGGCATTCAACCTACCAGCACTTTGAGATAATACCAATGATACATAAGGCACTATATAAATGCCAAGTAACATAACATAACATAACATATTGACATAGTCTGTATGTAAATGCTGGAACTGACAATTCGGTTGAGGTATTACCACTCTAATTGTTCTCAGTGTATGCCCAGCAGTAAACTTTTAGACTCATGATGCAGTTTACCATAAATAGTGCAAAGTGTTCCAACAAATTTGGAATTAACCAGTCTTCTGCAATCGTAGAAGCAAGATTCTACCTAGTTACATGCGCAGGGTAATGCAGCTGTTCAAGTGCAACCTTTAATAATGCTACTTGCATCACTGGCTTTCCAGTGCTGTCCTGTCACCATAATGCTTCTGTGGGGGATAAAGAACACCCACTTTGTTTCCACAATTCCTGCTCTTTCTGTGGTACACTCCCTTGAATCTCCATTAATTGGGTTATTGACAACATATTAAACCCTTCTTGCACTAACATGGTTATTACTACTTTTTCTTTAATACTCTCAGTATCAAAACTTGAAATATCTGGGGAATATGCAACCCTTTTGGCTGCTCTGTCTTCAGCTTCATTCCCGTAAGAGATAAAATCTGTTTGCTTTATATGCACTGCGCATTTAGCAACCGGTATGGCCACTGCGAGTTGTAGTGCCTTAATAAGCCTATTCAATAAGGATGTGTGCTGCACCAGAATGCCGTCTGCACGGAGGTAGCCCCTCCTTTTCCAACGTGCTATTACTGCATGTATGGTTGATGTCACGTAGGTGTAGTCACTGTACACCGTCACTTCCTGCCCTTCATATTTCTCAAGCATGACAATAAGCGCTACTAATTCTGCTGCTTGTGCTGAAAAGTGAGACGGTAGCCTTGCACTTGCTACAACTTCAAATTTTCCATTTAATCTGTGTCTCACTACCGCGGCACCTGAATGCCTTTCCTCACTAGTCTGATACATTTTCAGAGAACCATCAATAAAGAGAATTTTCCCTCCCGCCAAAGCAATCTCCTTCACTCGGGGTACATCATCATAACATTCAACATAATTACCACAATTATGCACATGATTGCCTTCTTCTATTGGCTCAGCTATAGACATGGCAGGATTCACTATTTTACATTTTACAATCTGAATCGTTGGATTAGAAATCATTACCTCATAAGCTGAAGTTCTTTGAGATGTCAATGTGCCTTTGGCTTTCTCTAAAATGGCAAATAGAGTGTTCTCCACAAAGAGAGTCATGGAGCAGCTCATAACAATACTTGTACACTTCTCAATTGTGAACGCGGCAGTAGCCAAAGATTGTTTGCAAGGAAAGTGTCCTTGCATAACTGGGTCTAAAATCCCACTGTAAAACGCTAAAGGCTTGTAACATAATTTAGTTCTCTGCTTAAGCACTGCAGTCATGACTGTCCCATTTGTGTGCGAAAACAAACACATTCCTCAGCTTAATTGGAAATTCCAAAAACAGTCCCTGTCTAAATTGCTTTTTTCAGCTCCTCAAACCCTTTCTCCATTTCTTCAGTCTATTCTATTTTTACTTTATCCACCTGCGCTTTCTTTAAACCTTGCAAAGGGGGTCATGTGTATGTACTATAATCCAACACCCAGGCTCTAACAAAGTTGCATAACCCCAAAGATTGTTGAATCTGTTTCACTGTATTTGGCTTTGAGGTTTTCATAATCACCTCAGCTCTTTCAGGTATCACCTTATTTTCTTCATGTGAAATCAGATGCCCTATGTATAACACCTCTTCTTGACAGTATTGTAACTTCTCCTTGTCTACCTTATATCTCTTGTCTGCTAGAACAGTCATCAACTGAATAGAAACTTGTCTCTACTCATCTTCCATGATGCTACAAATTAAAATGTCATTGACGTATTGTATCACTGCACTCTTAAGATCAACATTGACTAAATCTATCTGTAGGACCCTATTAAAGATTGATGGGGTCTCACAGTACCCAGGGGGCAGCATAGTATGTTTCAGTTGCATTTGGTGGAACGTAAAGGTAGTCAAGTCTTGTGAGTCTTTGTGCAACAGGATCGAGAAAAACATGTCTATTACTGTGAAATATCGAGCTTCCACTGGGATACTGAATAGTATCGTCACTGGATTGGGAACTAGAGGAAACTCTGCATCTACAATCTGGTAAATTAGTCTCATATCATATATAAATCACCATGATCCTCCTTTAGATTTTTTGATAGGATACACTGCGGTATTACACGATGATTCCGATGGCACCAGAATCCCTTGTTTCATCAATACTGAAATGGTCTGAAATATACCTTCATCAGCCTCTGAAAACATAGGGTATTTTTTTGCTCAAGGTAAAGTCGCTCCTGGCTTCAGCTTTATTTCTGCATCCCTATTCCCTTTAATAAACCTATGTAATAAGAGCCTGTGGTCCAAAGGACGTAGGGCACCTTCTCCAAGTCTTCCTGAAATAATGCTGGACGCTGCCACATTATCACCATTTGCTCTGGGACTTCCCTATTTTCTATCCTTGTCCAGTATGTGATGCTAAAAAAGAACACCACTTCATCATCTGTTTGGTCTTCCCTGTGCATGTCATCATCAGTTATGTCATTCAATCCATACCCTTCCTTTGAGAGCTATTACTGTTCTCCATGCTATACCCTCATCATCTACTCTATTCCTTCGAGCATTGCCATTTCGTTCGTACTATGTCTGCTTCTAATTCTATGGGGATGTCCCCCCTCTTTGTCCATAGGTATTTGTGGTCTAAACAAAAACTCATCAGGTATCCTCACAATTGTTCCCACCAAGCTAGGTAGCCAAGTCAGTAGAATGCTCACTCCATATAAAAAAAGAATCTCTGGATCTACTGGAACACCTTGAAGAGCCACTTGCCCTATGAATGCCAGTATACATTTGCCCATGTTTAAATAGTGTATTCCTGGAGTGGGACACACAATTCCTTGATCAGTGAATGAAATTGTCATGTTTAGTTTTGTCATTGAATCTCTTCCCAAAGTGTTAACCAGAGTCTGTCATGAATATAACAAAGGAACAGACATGTCACATTCTCCTTTAGAGATTGGTAATTTATCAGTAAAAGAAACCCGACTTGCAGCTTGAGACAACTCTTGAGCATTCATGGCATTTCCTAACATTGGATATTTTCCTTCTCGTATACACGAACCAGTTGCTCCAATGTCAACAAGAAAAGAAAAAGATTTGCCTCCTATCCTCAGATCGACCCTTGGTTCTTCTTGGGGATCTGGTGTCACAGACAGTACTGAACACATCAAGTCACCCTGTGAGCTGTCCTATTGTGGGTACAGGTTCATCCCTGTCTATGTGAAAGGACTTCCTCCTACTACAGTGACACCTACTATTCTGGGATTCTGGGTGTCAGCACTTGTCCTGATTTTGCATACTGCTGTGTCTGCGTAGGGGCTTCTTGCGACTGCCCTTGTGGTGGATTCATTTGCATTCACTCTTGTTGCTGTACCTGCTGTACTCGCAGCAATTGTGTCTGATAAAAGGTGTGATCTTGGGTGAACCCCTCTCTAGTTTGTGTACTGTATGATGGAGGATAAGCTCTCCCCCTCTTGAAAAATGTGTTAAAGTGATGCCACTGTCTTTGCCCATGGTTTGGGAGTTTCAAGTTGCCATCTCTCCTGAATATCCTGAATGTAAGCAATAAGGTCTTCATCTTCCTTAATTTTATGTGTCCTAATAGCACCCATATATGATGTATGGGGGTACTGTACCCTGAGAGCCCTGCACACATCTGCTCTACAATTTTTAAACAGCGCTCTGTCATGCACTATGTTTTGTGCTGTCACACTTGAATATCCAGCTTGCCTCCACATGTCATCAGTCCTTTCCCCAAGAATAGCTGCCAGGAGACCTTTTATGTCCCCTATGGCCAGCGTGTTTCCTCCTGTCATTTATTCTCATTCATATATCAATTTCCCAGCACCCAAAGTCAAACTCGGGAGCTTGAACCTTAAATTACCCTTGTCCATCTGCGGTCATGGGATGTACTGTGGTCTTGCTCCCCATTTTTCCAATAATGGAAACTGTGTGAACCCCAACCCAGAATCAGCTCCCATCATTAGTCTATCCATGGCAGGGACGATCGTCCCTGTCTGTCTCCTTGTCGGTAACAACCTTAACTGGGAAGGATAGCTCAGCAGCAACGTGCTCACCTTGCAAGCAAGATGACACGGAGCAACACAGGTTTGATCCCCGCATCCACACTTAGAAACCTCTGGGTATTAAGCGCGTTATAAATAACCAATCATATCATATCATATAACCTGTTCACATTTGGCAGCAAACCTTCCTTCTCACTATATGATCGTACTCAGGGACGCTCTGGGTATGCTATGGAATCTGGCACCCTATCCTTAGGTTGTTCCGGATCCGACCATCTTACTTCTTTATCCATTTGAAGACTTCCATCAGGGGCGCGCACACTCCCTCCTTCTAGCCCAAAAAGGACTCTCTTTCCTCGTCTGACATATTCTGTCCCCAACTAGTGTGAATATAATCTTCCTCACCTTTGTCTAGGATTAGTCTGCTTAAGGACAATGTTCTACGTCCATGACTGAAGAAAATGTCTTCTTCACTTTACATAAGTGCATCAGAGGAGTATCTCCCATAATGACAAGTCTCAATTGACTATCAAAATTTACCAGACTTATAAAATAACTTTTATACTTTGGCTTAAATCATCACTTTTTCAATGCCTTTAAAACAACAAATATGAGCACACACCACCAATCACTGCTCAAGCCTCCAATTTCTTAATTAGCTATCACTACCTTTTGATTGTCTGAAAATCTAGAGACAAACTAGTTTGGATCTTTTCCAACCATCCTCTGCTACCGCATGAGCATATGACCCTTTGGCTATCGTGCATGCAATGGATGGGGATGCAGAATAACTCTGCCACCAAATAATCAAACCAACTCACAAAGATGTGTGGTATACATTGACCCACTCAGCAGAATTCCCATCCATAACCAAGCTGCAGTTCAGCAGTTAACAGCAAAATGGCTGCGCTGGCTCCTTGGAGCACCATTGCCCCGCATCAAAGCTGCATGTGCAGCTACAAAATGATGGCTGCACTGTCTTGCCAAGCACCTATTGGGCAAGTTGGAACAGGGAGCACACCGAGGAAGGTTGCTAGTGTGTGTTCTTGTGTGCACCAAAGAAACAAATTGAAAAGCAGTGCTGATCTACTGGTTGCTAGAAAGTTACCATTGAAAAGGGAATATTTTACATTGAAAATGATGCTGCCCTGATGCTCTTTTCATCTGTTCAACATCACCCTGCTTTTATCAGTGAGACCATGCCCTGCCCATCCATACTCAGATTGTGCTCCAGCACAAGAGAGCATTATCCCTGAATGACAGGCTTTGTCAGACCAGATCTGGGAAATCCACAGAAACTTTACTTTCAGCCGCACGGAAAGACGATTGACTTTTGGCCTACAAAATATCAACAATTAATTCTTCAAAAAAAAAACTAGCTCTATGGGCATATGTCAATTTCAGTGGACCTGTGTCTTGAACAGACAGCTGCATAAGAGAAACTGACTAGGGCTGCAAAACAACATTGGGAATTCAGATGGAAGAGAAAACCTTTTGAAAGGGACATTGCAAATAGGAACAATACCTGTTTTAAAAGTTTAATGTTGAATAATGCCCTGTCCTTGCCCAGCAACGTAAAGGGGGATTTGCTGAGAAACATATATGGGATGTTTTATTTCCACAGGCTTGCTTTTGATTCTGAACAAAATAAAATAAAATAAAGAAATACATTTGTTGGCTGTACTGGGAAATCAGCCCAAACAGGTTTTCTGCCATGGCCAAATGAAGTCACAATGGATTTCTGGGACACCTACGTGTTAATTGTGCCCTTTGAAACTCTGAATATACCAGGAGTCTGCATATCACACGCTCATCAGACATCTGTCAGTGCTCTAAATTGACACAATAGATTCTGGGACGCCTGTGTGGGGCTTTTTTTTTTAAAAAAAAACATCTCCCCTCAACTTCTACTGGGGATCTTCAAAGCCAACTCCAGAGCAGCCTTGGAAGCCATGCCCTTATTTGGTAGACAATCCTGGCCATCTGGCTCCAAAGGCTATTTTATTAATACGTTTCAAGACTTTTTTATCTCCAAAATTGGACCACGCAGTAATGCGAAAGTTTCACAATCCAGGTGCAATTTTGGTGGCTTTAATTTAAGACATGGTAGCCTTCACTGGCCTATTCGGGACAGAAACGGCAGAGAATTTGATATTCTGAGTCAAGTGTATATGATGCCACTTTGAAATTCAATACTTACATGCCTTATCATAATATATACACATGTATAAAGTTATAGAATTTTAGGTAAAATAATTTCATTGAAAAGGACAACAAATTATTAGACAAACGAAACCAAGTCCTAGAAACGTGAGAATTGGACGGCCATGTTCTGTGTGAAATATGTAACCTGCCTATGTAATTCGCCAAAATGCCACAACTGTACAAATGTGTGATTTATGTTAAGATTGATTTTTGGCAAAAAGGACAGTGGGATCGCTTTGTATATCACAAAACACAACCTCAAAAACTGAGTCCCCTCCTGGAGTGTAAAAACAAAAAGAAGATATCTAGGCTGAGTACCCCAAAAGGAAATAAACCAAACGTGGGTTAAAAAGGAACATACAAAGATCTTTATTTTATACTGAACAGTTTCAAAGGACAAAGCAACAGATAGCTATCCGGCCCTCAGTACAACACAGCGAACTCCAGCTCGGTTCGGTGTGCTCAGTGAGTGGGGCTGTACATTAGAATAGTCATGCCTTTTATGCTGTCCAAGACTTGATGTTCAACCCACCTAAAAGTTAATACAAGTTAATACATCACGGATATAGGGTTCATGCCGAGTTCACACATCTATACGTTTAAGGTTTATCTTTAATACATCCACTAACAAGTTAAATGGCAGCAGTATGTCTTAGGATCTCTCGTAGAGCCTTCTCAAACAGTTTTATACAATGTAGTCAAACAAGTGTTCACATTTCGGTATTTGAATACATTGTGTTTAACATGTGTTTGCGGATTAGCTCCATTGGCACAGGTAATCCTCTACACACAGGTCAGCGAAGGACAAGGTCTCAGTTCATGACCCTAGCATGTGGCCTGCAGGCAAGTTACATATTAGCTTGTACACAGAGGTCAAGACGGCCATGTTACATTCGGAATGACACTGTCCACCATTATGGAACACAGGGTAACTTTACAGAGAGAATCTAAAATGGCAGATAGGCCTAGAATGACGGCTTACACTGATCTGAGATCAAGACTTTGTAACGCGGATTTCTTTGCAAGCGGCTTATAAGCCGCTTGGCATATGCCAAAATACATATATTCATACAGTATTGGAGGCACGATACGATTTTTCCGTTCGACAGGAGGAGGCGACTCACATAGGCTGACCTATCCAGTTCTTGGGGGTAGGTCTAGCTAAGTTCTGCCCAACAATAAACCTGGTGATTTCACCCGCTTTCTATAAGGGGTGGGAGCTCACAGGGACAACACACACTCTCTCCTGAATTTCCAGCACCTGTGTATCCAGACATTCCAGATCCATCTTTGCAAGATTCCAGACTCTACTGCCAGGCCAAAGCATAGCTGATCCTATGAAAGCAAGGCCATTGATCCAGAAACTGTACTAAAAATCCCAATAACAAAGGGGAAAAGCTGTGGTACCCTTTTAGGAGTATCCTGTGACCAGACCGGCTTTTTTCCCACTACCTGCATGCCCGCTGTACCCTTGCCATCCAGTGACCAGACGTGCACAGCTGCTTGCTGTTAGGAGAGCCGCCATCCTGTGACCAGAGCCCTTTGAGTCCAAAACCTGGTTGGCTGTCCCAGATCCCAAACTCAATTGAGGATTGTTAGTATTTCCACATCCGATAGCAACACACAGCCTATCCCACCTTGACTCTTTGTCTTTGTCCTATTCTCTCAGTAATCCTATTCTTACCCTGGTAACTTGTTTACGACTGTTAGAATTCTTTGTGCATCCTGTCTTGATTTCCTAGTGTTAGCGCCATCCTTTCATTCACCCTATCTTGTAACTCGTTAGCAATATTTTGATAAAATAAATTAATTCTCCCTAAAGAAAAGAAATCTAATGTGAGTATAATTTGTCTTTTTCTTTCCCAACCGATTTTCTCTTTTAACAGCTTTATTTTCCTAAAACCGAGTCTATTTCCACCTTGAAAATCTCATCTAGTTATTCAGCTAGAGTCACTCTTTCACTGCTATATTATCCCTGTGATGCGCATCTATTCCCCAGCCTAAAATCCACATTCTGATTCTGTTCATTTCACCCGTTTCTTTTAAAAACCGTTTTGACATTTAAAACTGAAAAAAAGTGTAAAATGAAACTTTTCCACGTGTGATTTTGACTGCGCTGGGATCTCACTTTCAAATTGCTTTTGAACTGTATGCCTTTTGTGGTACCTTGCTTTATAGTTGCTAGTGATATGATATCCATGATACTGTGATAAAATATATGTACATCATTATTTCACCACACATATAATTAATTATTTGACAAATTCCGAGTGTCATTTTATGCAATTGCAAAGGGTTTTGAAGTCTGTTTTTGCCTCTTATTTTGTGAGGGAAGGTCGGATTGTCTTTCTGTTTGCTGACTATTATCCCTGACTCCTTGCTGCTCGTTTCTATCCACTCAAAATTTGACTCATTGGGGTTTGAAGGAACATTGCAGGGGGAAATCTTATCTCGGGTGCTATCTGTCCTAACTGAAAAAGTGCTCCTATTCATTTGTGCTTTGGATATATTCTTGTAGAAGGTTAACCAAGTGTATTTCAGTAGTTTTCATTGTAATTATCACCCAATTGGTGATTGCTGCCCAATTTAAAAAATGGTGTGATTTTCTTTGAAATTAAAATAAATAAATATTGTATTACAACCCACCGGTCTGGTTCATGGTCCATTGTGACTCGTGGTACTTTTAAAAGGGATTGTGAGATGGGTTGGGTACCAACTCAATTTGAATTCATTGAAAATAAAGAAAAAGCATTCCTATTGAGCACTACATTCTAGGCTGAGACCAAGTGTCCTGGTCCGTTGTGTGACGCCCGATTGGAATCCTTCACAGGTGGCAAAGGTGCTGTTTTATTAACAATTATCTAAAGCAGGGAGTTACAATGGACATCAACAGACGTTCGCTCAAGCACTCAGTGTAATTTCTCACAAAAACATCCTTATATATAAAAGAAGTCAGACTTGATGTCATACTATGTGGCAAATAATAGAAAACCTGTCAAAGGCTGTGATAACTTAAGGGGAACATCTAGGTATACATTTCATAGGACCTAGGATTGTGATTGGCTGCCCACTGTCAGGCGGAAAACTTATGCCTACCCCTATAATCATGTCATCTTCAGCAATATTAAGTACACCATTTTTCATTGCTCTTCCAACCATAAGGCTCTTTGTTATACGGCCCTCTATAATTGGTTTGTATGCTCGTGCCATGTCTGGAACATTCGGTTCACTTAGCAGCATGTAAGCTCAGACCCAGCTGCCAGGAGGTGGACTTGACTTTACCTCCCCACCCAATTAGCCCAACATCTCTCATCACCCATGCCTTCTGCCATGCAGATTGTCTTTGAACTTGGCCTTGCAAAGTATCCTTGTCCGTGGGAATATATGGGATTGCAAGCACTCACTATTGTTGTTCTAGGACTCAACGCTCAACTCTACTTGGCTCACGTGACAGGAGACCACGATTTGGTCCATTTTGCAGCATTTAAATGTCTTAAATCAATAAAACTTGGCATGTTTATTGTTCTTTCTTTGCACCTTAACAAGGGATGATTCAGCTTTGCACTTTCACTGCCTTCAAGAATAGATAACCAAATTGGCTGCCTCTGCTTTGATAGCCTCGCCATTCATTTCCACAATCTTAGTTTATTTTTGCTGCAACACAGTTCTCGCCTTTTCTCTCCATGGGTCCTGGCTTACTAAATTCATGACACCAATGTCCAGTTTTGTATACAATGGCGGCTTCACCTACACTCTATTCACTACATATACCCAGCTTCGAAGATTACTTAATCCACTTGCGTTACAGCATATGTACAGTTATTGACCGGCTTTCATTTTATAGAGTGCTTTTGCACACGTGCAATCTTCTTTTTGCATATGAAAGTTTACTCGATTCTTAACTTCTTCATTAGTTTCTATAAGATCCATGCATTCGCCTCAGCCAGTATCCTCAGGACGTCACACTCGTCTTTCATGACATCACCAGCTCCTCTATTTGCTCCTTTTCATATTCCTTCAGGAAGTTCCTCCCTCAGATTATCATCTCTTTGGGGATACATTTGATAGGGATGTCTCAGTGGGTACCTTCTTTCGAAAATATGTTGCGGTATTGGCACAACTGCTGGTGTCAAACATGGCACGATCTCAGGCTTCCAACATATGGGAGGTGGGGGGGGGGGGGGTTCCAGCAGAGGCATGGAGCTGCTCCTCTACAGTCTCCATAGAGCCCCCTCTTCAGTGACTGATTGCGGCTCCTCATGATCAAATGTGTATTGCCGTAAACAGATATGTGCCTCCTTCCCATGACTGAGCACAGTTAAACCCACAACGACACAGTCATCCCTGAGTAAAGGCAGATTCCAGGTCTATGTTTTCCATGCGTGACTGATCACAGCTCCACACACACAAATATTTGCTGCCCTAAATGGATGTGTGCCTCCTTCCCATGACTGAGCCAAGATAATGTAGTAGCCCTGCCTGACTAATGGCTGATCCCAGCTCTGTGGCTCCGACACGCGACTGATCCTGGTCCACCACACACACATGTGGGCCTCTTTCCTGTGGTGGATCCCTGCTCCTTGTACACAGATATGCGCATATTTCGCATGGCCAAACCCAGCGTCACAATGATGGTCATGGGTCTTCCTCCTGTGCTTCATCCCTGCTCCTCATTTATGGATGGGGGCCGTATAACTGATCTTGTCTCCTTCCTCGTACATGTAGGCGTCCCTCCTGTGGCTGATGCCAGCTCCTCACTCATGGATGTAGGCCTTATGACTGATCGGGGATCATCTGTCATATATTGCAGACCTCCCTCCTGTGGATGATGTCAGATCCTCACCCATAGATGTGGACCTCGACCTCCTTGCTGAAGCTAGCTCTTCACTTATTCATGGACAGGGACCTCCCTCTTGTGTCTGATCCCCGCTCTTGGTATACAGATATGTGCATTTTTCACAGAGCCGAAACCAGCAGCTCAATGAAGGGTATGGGCTTTCTTCCCGTGTCCGATGCTGCTCCTCATGCATGGATTTGGGCGTTATGACTGATTCAGGCTCCTCCCTGGTAGATGTGGGCCTCCCTCGTGTGGATGTCTGCTCCTCACCCATGTATTTGGTCCTTTTTCTTAAAGGTGATCCTGGGTTCTCAGGCATAGATGTAGTCCTTCCTCCTCTGAATAATGCCAGCTCCTCACCTATAGATGTGGGTGTTCTTGTTATAGTGATGCTGCCTCCTCACGTGTAGATGTAGGCCTCCCTCCTGTGGCTGATGGCAGCTCCTCACCTGTGAATGTGAGGTTTATGACTGATCCTGGCTCCTCCCTCCTAGATGTATTCTTCCCTCCTGTGGATAATGCCAGCTCCTCACTCATGGATGTAGGCCTTATGACTGATATGGGCTCTTCTGTCGTAGATGTAGGCCTCCCTCCCGTGGATGATGCCAGCTTCTCATCCATAGATGTGGACCTCCACCATGTGGCTGAAGCTAGGTCTTCACTTAGCCATGGGCAGGGGCCTCCCTCTGGTGTCGGATCCCTGCTTCTCACGCATGGATGAGAGCTTCATGACTGATCCTGGCTCCTCCCTAGTACATGTAGCCCACCCCCTTGAGGCTGATGCCAGCTCTTCACCTATGGTTGTAGGCCTTATGACTTATTTTGGCTCCTCCCTTGTAGGTATAGGTCTGCGGCCTATGGATGAAGTCAGCTCCTCATCCATGCATGTGAACCTATAACGAATCCTAGCTCTGCCCTTATAGATTTAGGCCTCCCTCCTGTGGATAATATCTGCTCCTCACACATGGAGGTGGCCTTCTTCTTATAGATGATCCTGGCTCCTCAGGCTTAGATGTAGTCCTTCCTCCTGTGAATAATGCCAGCTCCTCCTCCATTAATGTGGGCCTACTTATAGCTGAAGCTGCCTCGACACGTGTAGATGCGAGCCTCCCTCCTTTGGCTGATGGCAGCTACTCACCCATGAATGTGGGCTTTATGACTGATCCTGGCTCCTCCCTCAGAGATGTAGTCCTCGCTCCTGTGGATAATGACAGCTACTCAACCATGAATGTGGGCCTTATGACTAATCCTGGCTCCTCCCTCGTAGATGTAGTTTCCCTACTGTGGATTATGCCACCTCCTCCTCACCCATGGAAGTGAGCCTTCTTCCTGTGGCTGAACCTGCCTCCTCACAGTAGATGTGAGCGTCCCTCCTGTTGTAGATGCCAGCTCTTCTCCCATGAATGTGGACTTCCACCTCATGGCTGAAGACGGCTCCTCGCTTAGCCACGGATATGGACTACCCTGTCATATCTGATTCCGGCTCTATACTTGCAGATGTCGGCCTTCCTCCTATTTCTGATGCCTGCCCCCGCCCCATGGATGGGCGCCTTATGATAGATCCTGTCTCCTCCCACGTAGATGTGGGCCTCCCTCATCTGTATAAGGTGTGCTCCCCACTCATGGATGTGTGGGCCTTATGAATGATCTTCTCTCCTCCTCCCTCCTGTGGATAATGTCACCTCCTCACCCATGGATGTGGGCCTTCTTCTTGTGGCTGGACCTGCCTCCTCACAGTAGATGTGAGCATCCCTGCTGTTGTGGATGCCAGCACTTCACCCAAGAATGTGGGCCTCCACCTCGTTTCTGAAGACGGGTTTTCACTTAGCCATGGATATGCACCACCCTCTCATATCTGATTCCAGCTCTATACTCGTGGATGTGGGCCTTACACCTAATGCCTGCCCCACCCTCCCTCGCCCCATGGATAGGGGCCTTATGACTGATCCTGTCTCCTCCCATGTAGATGTGGACGTCCTCCTGTGTATAAGGTGTGCCTGATTCTCTTTCCTCCACCCTCCTGTGGATAATGTCACCACTTCACCCTTGGATGTGGGACTTCTTCTTGTGGCTGAACCTGCCTCCTCACGCTACATCCCGGCCTCCCTCCTGTGGCTGATGCCAGCTCTTCGCCCATGAATGTGGACCGCCACTCCGTGGCTGAAACGGCTCTGTACTTAGCCACGGATGTGGACCTCCCTCTCGTGTTTGGTTCCTGCTCTATACGCGTGGATGTGATCCTCCGTCCCTCGTGCCTTGATTCAGTCTGTGAAGCCCTTGAGTCTGCTTCTTCTATTCACGGGCCCCGATTGTTGTTGTTCCATCCCTTCTGAAAGGAAGCCTGCGGCAGCTCAATATTTTCAAAGAGATGGAAACCAAGAGAGGGGGCCTTTGTGTCTGCACACAAAACAGGAAGCACGATTCTGCAGAGCACAATGAATGGATGTGCATTGCACAAATGCAACATTCTATGTCTCAAATTGAACAATTATATGTCCAGTTTTCAGAGCCTTGAATTTACCATAATTTTCTCTCCAATTCCCTCTTTCATTTTCACTCTCCTCTCCTACTTTTGGTCGCTGATCTTCTTCTCTCCTATCTCCTTTCAGTGATTCACTCCCCTCTCTTATCCCCGTTCTAGCCTACTCAATTCTATTTTAGATTGTTGTCATGCTTCTATCGCTTTTTTCTGTGTTTATTCTTTAGCATCTCTTCCATTTTCTCACGAACCTTCTCTCCCTTATGCTGTCTATCCCTTAGGCTGTTACTTTATCTTTCCTCCTCGACGTCATTCTGGCGCTTTCTCCCATTTGTCACAAACCTTATTTTCTTCTTTGTAACTAATTTTCTTTGTTACCACACTTTTCTAATTTCCCTTTTTCTTTAACCCTTCATTATTTCCCAGCTCTCTTTAATATGTGTTTCTCTCCTTTCTATGTCTATCTCTCGCTTTCTTTTTCTTTCTTTCTCTCGCTCTCTCCCAGACACAGACAAAGTCATACACAGCTTGCTTTCTTTCTTTCTTTCTTTCTTTCTTTCTTTCTTTCTTTCTTTCTTTCTTTCTTTCTTTCTTTTTTCTTTCTTTCTTTCTTTTTTTTTTTCTTTCTTTCTTTCTTTCTTTCTTTCTTTCTTTCTTTCTTTCTTTCTTTCTTTCTTTCTTTCTTTCTTTCTTTCACAGCTCCTCTAATGTATGCATTGCATACCGAATTAACAAGTATGGTTATAAATAGGAGTGGGTGAACTTTCCGCAGGGGAATAGAAATTGGAGAATTTTACCCTGTATTTCACTTTTGCAATTTTCCTGAAACAAAAAGCATTTTTGCACAGAAATATTGCTATTTTGAAGTCATTTCAACCACGTTAATTGCGACAAAATAGCACAATTGGGAAATGTTTTACATGGCAATTGTGAATTTTCAGGTGGGGCGGAATTGTGCACAAATGGGAGACATTCTGTGAAATGTCCATGAAAGAGATAGGCAGAATTTCTCCCACCGCAGCTGCAACTATATTGAGAAATGCTTGTTCTGTGCTAGTTACTTCTGTTCCACGTGTACTTTCTGATAGACGTATGGTACTGCGACAGTACCTGCTTCCTACTGTCTGCTACATGTTTTGGGGCCCGGTGGTGGTCTCTCCCACAGCATGGGGATGGGCCAGTAGGGAATGGTTACATTAGCACCCTGGCCCCTGTAAGAGAGTCCTCTATCAATAGTCCCTGCGGGCCCTGTGTATGCTGATTCTTGGCATTGAACTCATTGACCAGGCTTTGCAAATCTTGCCCCAGAAATAATCGTCCAAAGATCCTCCCTGCATACCCTTCAAGTGGGGAAACAAAGGTGGAGTGCCTGCATGTGTGTGCATGCATGTGCAGCGACTTAGAAGGCAAGATGGCTAATAAAGGGTCACTACACAGATCGATCCCAGTCAAGCTGGGAAAGTCAGTCCATTACAACTAAAGCGATGACCCACGTGCCCACCCGCCAGCCCGCAAAGCAAGCCAATTATGCTTCCCAGCAGGTCCAGTGAGAGGGGAAACACATCTATATAAGCTATGGGAGAGTTTTGTAGTGGGCAGTCAGGGCAGCACAGTAGCTGGAGGCGAAGAGGCAGAGGTGTAGATGGTGTGGAAGGTGCAAGAACAGCTGGAGGGAAGGCGGAGTAGTAGGTGCAGAAGGAGGCCAGGTGCAGTGAGAGTTGAGATTACAAGTAGAGTGGAAGTGGTGTACTTCAAAGTGGAGGGGAGAGAGCAGAGTAGGACTGAGGAGCTGAACATCCTCTAGCAGGGGAAAGAGCTGAAGAGGTTGGAGAAAGTAGACATCAATGAGGTGAGGAGAGAAAAGTCAAGGCTGGAGATGTTCCACAAGTGGAGAGAGAGAGAAAACACATGATCTGAAAAAGGGTGGGGGTGACAAGGAGGAAGAAATGGTAGTTGGAGGAGGGGGCAATATGTCTAAAATAGGTAGGCAGAACGTTGAATGGTCCCTGGGAGGTTCAAGAACAGTGACAGACAGAGGAGGAATACACAAGCCAACTTCTGTCAGGGATGAATGGGGCGAGGAACAAGCATGTTGCACAATGTCAAGGATTTTAGGTGAGAGACAGCTTGATGTCAAGTGACCGAGTGCATTGATCAGCCCCCATGCACGAGGCAGCATCAGCACAGCAAGGAAGAAGGACAGTTGTGCTTGATTAGCAAGGTCAGGGCCCTGAGACAGATTCCCACTCAGCACCTAGAAACCATGCTAACCTATCTCTCATTGGCGAGACTGTAGGACCTGCTTGTGAGAAATGTTGAGCTCCAGTGTCAAAAATACCTTGTCATAGTCCCTCATCTAGTTGCCTATGGAGAGAGGCCACTCTTCCACCTGGACTTCACCGTTCAGTGAAGACATGACAGCCACTATGAGTGGACCTAGGAAGATTGTTTACTAGAAAAGAACAGAGTAGTAACTTGAGAATTTGACTTTTTTTTGGAGCCCGTCTCAATTGAACTGGCAAACCGAGAAGTAGCAAAGGGACATTCTGGGAATCCAACTGGTGGAGGGCAGATTCCTGTGTGTTCCGGAATGCCTTACTGGAATCTAACAAGTGTGACATGATTTATGGAGGAGGCAAATCCTGGGAGCACATTTTCTTGCTACATCATCTTGTTTACCATGTGGTGTGCAAGGTTTTCTTCTGCAGAGACCATTCAGAACACAAGAGAGAATCCATCCCAACAATGGTGCTAATGCCAAATGAGACCACAATCTCTAAGCTGAAATGCTAGCATTAATAGGAAGGGACAGAAATAGCGTTAACTGATGGAGAACATTGATCGTTTGGAGACCCTTATACAGAGAAAGCAAATTACAATCAATTTCAACAAATAAAAAAATTAAAAAAGAAAGCGAGGGCTTTTTGAGATGCAATCATTTAATGAACAAAACATAATCTCACAACTTAATGAGACAGCAGTAATACATATTTAAAAAACAGATTATTGCAACTACAAGATTAACATCACAAGAGCATTGGCCAGCTCAAATGCTATTGAGAACTCACAATGCCCTGATGAAGAGTTTGTAACTCAAAACACGGGTAGGTGGAAGGGTATACTATATCTTACAACAAAACAAGACACTTAATTGAGCGAAGGAACAGAGGCTCTATTTAAAATAAATATCAGAACAAGCACAGATATAGTACTGCTTCAGGATACCAGAGCTTGGAATAATTAATACATTTCAAATTTTTCCCTTGGGTAGCAGGTCCCCGGGCGGTGTATGGATAGTGACAGTCAGCGGGGAAGACAATAGAAGCCCAACTGTTTCCTGAGAGGAATAAGTGGGAGGAGAAACAGGAATGTGGCAAAATGTTGAGGAGACTAGATGAGAGTCAGCTGCGTGGGCAAGTGGCCTTGTACAGAGGCAGCGCACAGGACATCAGTGAGCATCATCTCAGTGGTGAGTGAAGGAAGTTGGATTTGGGTACTGGGCTCAGGGCTCTGAGATGACAGAAAGGTGAGCCAGATCCCCACCCAACGCCTATAAAGACTCCTGACTACCTCACATTGAAGAGACTCTGGGGATCTGTAGATAATTGATGAATACCCAAGACAACTATGAGCATGGAACAAATGTTATTGACAAAAAGATATGGTTGACTATATCATCACGAGTAAAAATACGGTATAACATCCGTACAGGTCAACCTGCGTGTGAAAAGTGTTGTGTATCAGTGGACAGCCGACATGCGTTTCAACCTTGGAACAGATCTTTATCAAAGCCAAACAATTGATTCAAAGCAAACTACCCGAACGGTAGGTCAGTATATCTCTCAAGGAGGCTAAACACTGTCAATAGATACCATGTGTATCAACACTTAATAGAATCATGTGCAGCTGCTGAAGTGCAGAATACAGACCTTTCAGTATTGGCAAAGTTCAAATGCAGCGTAGGGCAACAGAGTGAACACGGTCCTTGTCATTTAAAGACAAACAGAAATAGCACGGCTCAGCTGTACACCTTTCGGTATTGGCATTGTTGCAAAATAACAGTTCAGCGTGTCTTAAGCAGCCTCCTATCATGGCTGAGTCAGGCACATGCAATGGCAGCCTTTCGGCGTAGCTCGGGCGTCCTCGGGGATCTGCTTACAAGAAGTTTTGAGCTCCAGAATGAATGGCTAAGACACCTCGTTGAAAAATCTCATCCAGACACCATAAGGGAGAGATCACTTGTCTACCCGGACTTCACGTATGATATGATGTGGTATGATATGATGTGGCATTTATAACATACCTGTACACAAGTGTTTCCAGGCGCGACAAGACTAGGGTGGAAGACAGAGGAAGGACAGGACAAAGGATCTTATTAGCCCTTCTGACATTCAGATCGTGCAAGTGCGACTGTGTAAAATGCAGGGGGAAGGGTGAGGGGGAAGTGCCCGGGAGAGGGAAGGGGAAGTGCAATTAGGGCATCATTGCTCTGAGTGAGTGCAGCTGAGCACCGCGGCTCTGGGTAAGAGCACGGATGGAAGGGGCTGTAGAGGTTACAATGCGTGGTAGGCCCAAAGGCAGTGCAGGGAGACTGATCATGGAGGAGCCTGGTATCCAGTGTGACTCAGGGGGTAGCCAAGCAACCAGTCGGCACAGCAGACAGGTAGGTCAGCAGGGGAGAGAGAAAGCGAAGATGCACCAACGACTGTGAGTAACCCAAGGGAAAGTCAAGGACAGATTTTGTATCAAAGGACAACTTTGAACCCTATTTTAGTGTCTGGTAGTTATTTTGCAATGTATTTCTGATTGTATGCATATGTGAGTTTACTGTGTTTTACAACAACTGCTAACTAAGCACTGCATGTTACAAAAGAAAACATGAATGGGTGAGGGGAAGACAAAACAACCTTTTTGGATGCATGCATGGCTCATTGTGTTTATCATGTCAGTCATACGTTATGACCATATGCAGGCCTACAAAGTGCCTGGCTAACCTTACCTGTGAATCAGCCACTATGATTGTAATAAAGAAAGATATTTGGAGGTGTGCGATAGTGATTAAGCTTTTGAAGGTGAAATTATAAGACGTGAGGGAGGCTCTGAACAAATTACTTAATGCATTCTTGGTCTACAAAGCTGTCTACCCATGCTTTCACAATGTATTAGAAAGTATGTCAAACCCTCCACATGTACTTGCTATTTAAGCAATAAGCTCCGAGCAGGGGGGGGGGACTTTACCACTTCAGGTAGTACCCTGGAGCCCATAGTTACAGGCCCAAGCAAAGCCCGAAGGGGAATGTTGGGAAGGGGGAGGCGGGAGGGGTGAAAGCACTTACCTCATTCCCCAGTGCGGGGGATGGTGGCCGCAAGCCCAGAGGAAGCTCAGGGCGGCAGGATTACTGTCTGGTAACACACACATTCTGATCCTCCCTATTGGCTGGCAGATCCCAGACCCCCCTCGCTGGGAACAAATTATCCATAGGCTTGCATTGCCTCCCCTTCTTCTTCCCCGATTATTTATGTTTTAAGATCTCCTGTGTGACATCCAACACTCCCACTTCTACAAGAAATCTCCCAACCAGCCACCTTCCCTGAAAGGTGAATTGACTGATTTAGTGTAAGCGCAAATTTTTTATGGACAAGTTGTGGTAGTGTTGCACACACAAATGGATGTTCAGAACAGGATTGGCAGGTTCCATGTGTTAAAATCGCGACAAAAATTGGTGTTTACACAAAAAATTGCTGCAAAAAGGCTGTGGTTTTGCCGCCGCAATCCATGTAAAGGATGCGGGAGGGACCCCACAACCCCCAGACCCATTGTACAATTTAAAGGGAGCGGGGGACACCCCTGCAACTCCTGCTCCCTTTAAATGGTAAAATGGGGTACACCTTTACCGGGTCAAACCACAGCATTTTTGCCGCGTTTTTTTGTAAAGGCGTCATTTTTGCTGAGATTTTATTACTGCATACCGATTGGCAAGGGCGAGTGATTCCCAACAGTACTAAAACAGGACCTGGGAAACCAGGCTTATGCAAAAACAGCCTACGGGGAGATCACATGGAACTGTGACTTTGCCTGAACACTGACACAGAAGAAGGGGATGTTACCTGAAAGCAGTGCCATTTCTGAGAACTCTGTTTATATGTGGAATTGTTTATTTGAATTGTAACACGAAGCTTAAAGACCTATAGACTCCCAAACTGGATACATTCACAGCCAATATATAAAATAACTTGATTGTGTTCATTGTTGTTCTTGTTTTTATTTTGGTATTTAGAAGTATAGATTCTATGAGACAATAAATGGGGCACAAATGGTGTTGTGAATTAATGTTCGGGCTGTTCTTACTTTTTATTTCCTCTATAATTGTTTATATATATATAATATGTTTGCATTAATTGCAAACACAAAAAAAATCTTTTTGTACCAGATTAAACTATTGTATTTTTCTTAAACACATGTATTTATTTATTTAAAAGTGTACATTGAATGTTTGCTTGTGATCAACATAAATTAAGTTACAGTTACTACAGTTACGTTACCATATGAATAGAGTCCAGAGCAAGCCAATTGTTAAACTCCAAGTTCTCATATGTGAAATCACCTCAGCATTGACAAAGTAGGGGATCTTACCTGCATGCAGTAACACCAATATATGTTATGAAAAGATATGGTCATGCAAATCATGTTTGAGGCTTTTGTACACATCCAAGTACCGTGGAGAGTACATGTATTAAGGAAATAATGCTAGTGCTCTCTTTGTTTAATGGTCTGGATTTAATGGCTAAAGAGGCTAGACAGCGCTCTACAGTTTCCTTTGCTCGTCAATGACAGCTTGGTTGAATAATCGATGCTCATGCTTTGGAAGAGGTATTCCTGGGATATTCTATACATAATAATTAACCAATGTACAAAGAGGAGTGGTGCACTACCAAATGGTCAAATCCTGAGCTGTTACCAGCTGGTAATGCACGCTCGTGGGCGAATGGTGCTATTTGCAACCCTGGCAAGCAAACAAGTACTAATAGCAGGGGTTTTTAAGGGAATCTGGGTGAGTGCCAAGTGCATGCACTGCATCTGGTTACAAAAGTTGAAAACAATGATGACTGTCATGGACACAGAAATGGAGTTCATGTTGGCATCAGCAAGCGACAAGAGGTGCTGGTAAAGACAAGCATTCTCCCAGTAATGTGGGTCTGGGCATTTGAGTGCTGTAAGAGAGATGTCTGTGGGGGAAAATGGGAGTAAGGGGTGTGTGCTGGGGATCAAAAGGGAGGCAGAAGCCAGTGCATGGGATTGGAGAAACATAGGTAAAATGGCTGATTCGGGGAGAGTTGCCAGTGAACTGCATGTGATGAATCAACTTCTGGGGTACCAGTGATCCAGGGATGAATATCGGTTTCTAAACCATCAATCAGCCCCACACCTCTAGTACACCAGAAGGGATCCGAAAAGATTGGAAAACAAGTCAATTATAAACCCACTTGTTCAATTTTGGTAATGTGGACGGATCGGCAGGCTTATCTCTGCAAGGTTATGGATCGTTGGTTAGTTGCAACACCTCGAAAATACAATTATTACCCAATAATAAGATTTGACATTGTTGCCCCCCTGGGCTTTGAAAATACTGCGTGTGCCTTTATTTGTTGTGTTTTTTTTTCCCGTTGTCCCCTGCTTCTCCAGCTTCCTCTTCCCCATTGTTCTCCTCCTCACCCGCCTCCAATCCCGCCCACACCCTCTCTAATTGGCTCATGCTCCCCTTTTTCATTGTCCTTTCCTGGGCAGCCTCTTCCCGGGTAGGCCCACAGCTAAGGGCCCCTAGACCAGGGGCGGCTCTGGCTTGGTGGCTCCCTGTTGGTGTCTGCAGGTGTCCGCAGGGGGTGCCAGTTGCCAGTCACCTCCCTTCTGACCGCCCTGCTTACCCCACCCTTCCACTTACCGGCAGTTCCCCTGCTGTTTCAAACTGTATACATTTCCTGTATCAGTACCACATAACTTTCAGTGTGAAACCTAGGCCTTTTCTCCCTCTTTAGGATTTTCATACTTAGGTGGCCTTCCACTGGTTGTTCTAATATTTGCTTGTATCAGTACCACATAACTTGCAGTGCGAAACCTAGGTTTTTTTCTCCCTCTTTTGGATCTCAAACTTAGGTGTGTCTTCTCTCCTGTCTTAGCATGCACATTTTCTGAGCTCTCATCCTGAGTGCCTTTGTCTTGTCCCATTGCTCAACTTAACTTGCCTCTCGCTGTCTTGTCTGTCTACCCTAAGCGTCCCCCCTCCCTCCCACCTCCCCTCCTCTCCCACCTACTCTATGGTGCTCTCTGTCTCTCCTATCTTTTCAAACTGCTTCTCTATTAACTATCCTGCTCTCCTCACTAAGTCAGGTAGGAAGAAGTTTAAAAAGGACATCCTGGTCTCGAACCCAGGCCTCCCTATCGCTGAACCTACACCAGCGCCTCCTCCAAGGAAACTCTCACCAACATCCTCTTTGTCGTTCCTTCACCAGACCTGTGGACCCCTCATACGGTCTTTCTACTCTCTCCTTTCTCCTCTTCTCCCATTAATGGTGGCACCCATTGGGACGCCCTCCTGGCCTCCTTTCATTCCTCTAAGGTCATCATTAATGTCTACTGTAATGGGACCGTCTTGTTCCAAGGCCCTCAGGCCAACCTTCATCTCTTTGATAAACGCTTCCCGCGCCTCATCAACTTCCTTTCTTCTCCTGCTGTCCCCTCCCGCCTTTCCCTGACTACCTTGCCTCCCCCTTCTTCCTCCTCCTTGGCTACCTTGCCTCCTCCTTCCCTCTCTGCCCCCTCTCGGGCTCCCGCTACACCTCCAAAGGACATACCGATGATCTGTACCCCTCCCCGGAAGTCCCTCAAAGATGGCAACCTTCTCCATATTGCCACTCTAAACTCTCGATCTGCTGTCAAACACGCCTCTGATATCTGCTGCCTTCTGTAAGAACTTGTCCTGGATGTCCTCGGTCTCACCGCGACATGGTTCATGGCCGGCTCTGTCACTTGCTTTGAAACTCTCCTTCCTGATGGCTATAAGATTCTCTCCGTGCCCAGGTCCAACCGCTATGGTGGTGCGGTAGCACTGATCTTCCCAGAGTGGATGCCTGCAACTGTCACTCCTACGCAGGCCTACTCCTCATTTAAATGCCTCATCTGCAGGCTCTCTCTCTCCTCTAGCCACTCCCTTACTGTGGCTACTACATATTGGACACCTGGTCAGATTTCTTCCTTTCTCTCTGAGTGGGCGGACCTCTCCTCCTCACTCCTGGCCTCTACCACTCAACTCTTCCTTCTTGGAGACTTCAACATTCACTTGGATGCCTCCTGTCCTCCCTCTGTACTCTTTCGCGACCTCTGCGACTCTCTCTCACTCACTATTCTCCCTTCTGGCCTGACTCACTCTGCAGGGAACACTCTCGATGTTCTGCTCTCCTCAGCCCTTCCCCTCTCTGTCCCTCTCTCCACTACCCTCTCCTGGAGTGATTACTTTCTCCTATCCTCCCACCTCACCCTCGATACCACTCAGGCCAAGCCACCACCATCACTGCTACCCACATACTTGGTCATTTGACCCATGAAGCGCATGTAAGTTGAGGCGTTCGCCACCACCTTCTCACCCCATCCTCCCCCTTTGGCTGACTCTCACTCTGACACAGCCCTCTCTCACTCTGACACAGCCCTCTTCTATACCTGATACCCTTAATATCTTGGCCCCTGTCATGAGAATCTGCCTGAAGCCCAAAGCCAAGTGTAACTCCTGGTATGACTCAGACCCCGTCACCCTAAAACGCAAGTGCAGGGTCGCTGAGAGTAAATGGCGTGCTTCATGTTCATCCTTTGACAAACTGGCCTGCCGCCTGCTGCAAAGGAAATACCGGCACTCCGTCCTCACCAAGAAGAGAGCTCATATTCAAGCCTGCGTCTCTGTGGCATCTAACAACTTGGATGAATTCTTTAAAATCTGCAAGGAACTAGCCAATCCTGCCGCAGTCTCTACCTCTCCTGTCCCTTCCCAGGCCCTCTGCACAGCACTGGCTTCTCACTTAATTTCTAAAACTCAGGACATCCTGCCCTCACTCACCTCCTATCTCCTCTCTCCCTCTATTCCCTGCTCTTCCGCTGGCCCTTCTGCAGCCACCCCCCCCCCCCCCTTCTCTGTTTTTCCCCTTTTCTCTGCAGGTGAGGTTTCTAGACAAGTCCAATCTATGAAAGTCTCATCGAAACAGGTTCACCGTTGTTCCTCCAAAACTATCAAGGACCACATTGACTCCATTGCTCTTGCCCTCGCTGATTTCTGCAATCACTCCTTCGTCACTGGAGTCTTCCCATTCTCCCTGAAGCACTCCCTTGTGCACCCTCTTCTTAAGAAAGCCTCTGCTGACCCCTCCTGCCTGGCTAACTATCGCCCAATTTCCATCACTCCCTTTCTGGGCAAGCTCCATGACAAACTGGCCATCTCCCAGCTTAATCTCAACACTGAATCTGTTGGTTGTCTTCATGACCATCAGTCTGGCTTCAGAGCTGCCAGAAGCATGGAAACTGCTCTCCTGAACATCCGTGAAGACCTGCTCTCCAACCTTGACTCCAACACCCTGTGCTTCGTCATCTTGCTTGATCTCTCTTCTGCCTTGACACTGTCAGTCATGCCATCCTGCTCAACTGTCTCTGTCATAACCTGGGTATCACGAGTCAGGCTCTGGCGTGGGTGACTTCTTTCCTCTCGGATTGACCCTCCCAGGTCCAACTTGGGTCCTTCCTCTCTGATATCTTTATCACTACCTGTGGTGTCCCCCACGGGTATAACCTCTCTCCCTGGCTGTTCAACCAATACCTGGCACTACTTGCCCACAGCATCGCCACTCTTTGCCCCAACTTTCAATGCTATGCGGATGATACCCAGATGATTTTCAAGCTACCCTCTGCCTCCTCCTCTCCTTCCTTCATCTATGAACATCTGTCTGCCATCCATGAGTGGTATGCCACCAATGACCTCTGCCTTAATGCCAGTAAGACTGAGATTCTGCTCATCGGCACACCCGCTCCCTCCTTCCCTGCAGCTCTCTGGCCGGCCTCTCTTGGCCCTCTTCCTGCTCCCAACTGCAAGGCTAAAAACCTCGTAGTCATCTTCAACTCCACACTCTCCTTCTCTCCTCACATCTCTGATGTCTCTAAGAAGTCACACTACCAGCTGCTCCTCCTCAGAAGTATCCTTCCAATCCTCTCCTTTCCCCAGAATCTCACTTTCTCCAGAGCCCTCGTTCTCTCTAGGCTGGACTATTGTAACAGCCTCTATCTAAATCTGCCGGCCTCTACTCTCCGCCCTCTGCAACTTATCCAGAAGAGGACTGCAAGACTTGTCCTTCACCTCAAGTCCAGGGATCGTATCTCTCCAGGACTGAAATCTCTTCACTGACTCCCAGAGGCTGCAAGTATTAAGTTCACAACCCTCTGCATTGTCCACAGGCCTTCTGGGGCCTGGAGCCGAAATACCTTCAACTCTCTCTTCCTAAATATCTTCCTTCTCGAGCTCTTTGCCCATCCGCATCCAACTCCCTTAGGGTCAGTCGCTTCTCCAAGCAAGGAGTTGGTGGTAGATCTCTCTCTTCGCAGGGGCCTCCCTCTGGAACAGCCTTCCTGCCTCCCCGAAACTTGAGGAGAACCATCTCTGGTTCCAGAAGCACCTCAAAACCTTCCTATTTGCCTCTGCTTTCTCTCCCCCTCTCCCCTGCTAAATTCCTGATGGAAACAGCACTGGTTACCTGGCCACCCTTTCTAATTCTCGGGCCCCGGCCCTGCCAGTTGCCCACCTGCACTGCCTCCCTGGCAACCCATGCACCCAGCGACTGTTTTCTGCATCCCTACAGTCCCCCTACCAGCACTTATGTCTGCACTTAACTTGTACTTGCCACCAGTGGCTGATTTTATTTATCTTATTTATTCTACTATCCCATGTACTGCACTTTTCCCCTCTCCCTCCCCCACGCACTTTTCCCCTTCCCCATGCATTTGCGCGATCTGAATAATACCTGCCTAGTAGGATCGTTGTTCTGTCTTCCCTTGTTCCCCCTCCCTTGCCTCGTGGCGCCTTGAAACACTTGTGTATAGGCGCGTTATAAATGCTAAATTATATCATATCATAATGATAAAAGGGACTGTCCAGTCAAGGTTGTATACACATATCTACTTTATTATTATTACAACAGACAATCCTAGCACACTACAAAATACAACCCACCCTTTAAAAGAACACAGAGGAAAGACAGTTTCACAAAGTAAATGGAAGCACTCTGGATACTGAGACGAGGGTAGTCAGTAAAGCAATCAGTCCTAACTGTTCAAGGTTATTTGGTTTCAGCACGAAGGGAGCAAGGGGTTGTAAATGTCACCAGGCGCATTCAGACAAGGACCACGGGGACAGAACCAGAATGTACCTGTTGCTTGAGATGTTCTTGATGCTCGACTCCGTTGAGTCAGTTCCAGGACTATTTGCAGCTCCTGTGACAGAGTTGAAGATGGGAGACAGCTGTGGAATCAGGCGGCAGGCAGTTCGGCAAGTGAAGCTGGACAGACGGCTGCAAGCTGGCCTACACAGCGGCTCAGGGCCAATAATCGTTGTCTCTGTACTGGTTGGTGCATCTTGAACGCTGGTCGAGGCATCTTAGAGGTTTTGTTGTGAATGCAGCGTGACAACTGTCAGTGGTGCAGCTGTCACTGTTCGAGGGCCTGACTGCCTCGTAAATGTCCTTAAAAGATGGACGCTGGTTGATGCTTGTGTGGCACTTCTCCAAGCTTTTTCGCAGGGCTTGTGGTGGCCTTTCAGGATGGATGTCCCAAAGCTGAAGAGAGTGCTTGCAGTCAACATCCTTGTCCTTTGTTCAGAGACTCTCTGGAACTTCCCACCTAGGAGGTTTTCTGGCAGAAACTAGCAGGGTACGCTGTGTGCTGGCTGGGTACCATTTCTGGAGCTGCTGGACGGGTCCTCTGAGTTTGGTATCTCCCTCTGTCCCTGGGAGATGTTTATGGGAGGGATCTTGCTTCCCTCTTGGAAATCCAGGCCTTCCTTCACTGGCGGGAGATGTCAGGTAGACTGTACCTTCAGACAGGGTCCAATGATGCGTTCTTCATTCCTGCTTCTGGTGAAGCCTTCAGATGATCTGGAAAAAAGAGGGGCTCCGCCCACTTTTAAATCCAAATGGGCCTCAGTGATTTGTATAGACTAAGCCTACCTTAAGGAACCAATCTGGGGTCCCCAACAACAATCTTCTGTCAGGCGTGAGGTCAGGACCAGAGTGCTACAGGAAAGGTAGGGGGGTGACACAATGTTCTCCTAAGTCACACCCATCTTCCTGTCCGTTGTAGATCAAAGTGTCTCTGTGGTTAACTGAGCTCTCTGTGGCTCTTGATCAAAGCCCAGATCTCCCTCGAAGTTTGTGACGAGAGCAGATGTCATGTCTCACTTAAATCACATACTACTCCCTCTGAAAGGCTTCCGCTCTGCAGGGGTTGCCTATGGTACTAGTGGATCCAGACATGCAATTCACTGTCCTTCAGTCAGAGGGGTGGGAACTAGCTTCAAGTTGACACATTGCGAATCAAAAAGGTGTTAGTCTCGCTTTCCTGTTGTCTGCCCTGCGACCAACCCGTTTAACAAGCTTGCCTCAATTATTTCTCATTAGTATGCACTGCCACCAGCCAAACTAGAAAACAGGGAGGCAGATCCATGGGGTCATTGATATTTTAATCAGGCTGCCCATGGCAGCAGGAAGCTGTGCCTTCCCCTTCTTGAGATGCTTTGATGTACCCGTGGCTGTCAAATTACAGCTGAACATGACAGGGGAGGATGGAGCCTGTAGGCTGTGTCCTCCCGGAGTACATGTGACTGACTATGCATTTCATGCAGTGAGAATGGAAAATGTGTGTGGAATGGCCTCACACATTTTCGGAGGTTGATGTCCTGTCATTCAGGTTCATTTAAAAAAAATCTAGAAGCCCAGGCGAGCGCACAGTCTCCGTGTGGATGGTCGAATTCCTCACACTGCATGAAATACATACTTTACCATGGAGTAAATCCTGCATTCCCATCCAACTTATTGACTCACCTCTCTTATACAGGCGCTAATAAAGCATATTAACAGGTCTATAAAGATGAAGGTCCAGCTAGAGTTGGTTATTTTAGAAAATGAACTAAGCAATAATCTGCCACCGGGGACATATCTGCCTGGTAATAGCCCAGAGCCGAAGTTACTTAATGCAGGTCTCTGCACCATTGCCAGATAGTAATGCTTGCAGTTCCTCCTCGGGGATTGTAGCTATTAGCACTTTTGTATGCTGTCTGTGAAGGTAAAAGTTTTGATTGAAGTTGTGAATTGGTGCAATGGCCGTTTCACAAGTTGTTTTTTAAAAACGTCAAAAAAGAAAAGGACTACTAATTGAAAAGGGAGAAGGGAACTATTCCAAGTCCTTCTCCCTTTCCATTGTGACATCAACGAAGGTGTAGGGTGGAATGTGAGTGGAAGCTGCGGAATGTGATCAGATATGAAAGGGGATCGGTGTCGGTGGGGTGTTTAGGTGCTGAATGTGGTGTTGGGAAAGGAGCAGAGGTGGGGAAGAGTGGGGATGCAGACATTTGGGGGCATGGGAGTCGCGCTGCATATCAAGGTCTTGAAAGGTGAGAACCCCCATAAGGTAATGCTGAGACACCCCTGACATCATAAGGCAGGTGCGATAAACTCTGATAACACAGCAGGGTTAAGTAACCTTGAAGAAAGCTGTTGCTAACACCAATCAATAATGAGTTCTGTCCACCAGCAAGGTCTACAACAAACGTGGGGTTACGACAGTCGTCGGAAAGCAATGGGTCCATGCTAGCCATTGTAGTAAGGTTTTGCTGTGGAGTTTACTTTATGGCGCCAGCTGTCTATGGTTTTCAAATGCTTGTGTCTTTTGGAGGGACTGGACAGTTGTGTTGCAGCTTTCTTGGCTCGTTGTTTCTCTCTGTAGCCAGATGCTTTCAGTTAACAATGATTTAAAACTTCTTTTGTGTCATGTGTGTGCCTCCACAGAGGGTCCACTTCTCTTGTTCGCCCTGATGAGGGCCTCTATCATAATGTTTTGACCAGCAGGTGGCATTTTCACCGAAACGTGATATGGATGTTGCTTTAAATAGTTTTGAAGTTCATTTGGACTCTTCTCTGATACAAATCCATCCTTGCTATGTTTGAACAATTTTGAAGCTTAGTTCAATTGGACTTTCTTTGACACAAGCACGTCGGCAGACCTGCATTTGACAAATAACAGGTTGTCTAACTAAACAAGTGGTTACGTGAGTGGCACTCTAAGTATTATTATATATGCCACCCATCTTTTTCTTTTTCTTTTGATTCATTTTCACTGCATTTCATATTGATTCATGAGTACACTTTTCTTCCTTTTTTTGCTGTTTTGAATTTTCTCTCTCTTTACTGATTGAATTTGCACATGTTGATTATTAACTTGTTTGCTTTAATGAAATTATGTTTGAATTTTTAATTTTGTGTTTGAAAACTGTCTTCCTTTATGTTTGGATTTTGCCGATTTTAAAATGTGTTGTTTTTTCATTCCAAATATAATTAACAAATTGTTAACAAATGTATTTCTTGCATTGTTTTTAGTATCTATACAGGCTTTAATCAAGTGTGATATCTGTTTAGGATACACTACATTATTTGAAATCAATTTAAATTGTTTTTCAAAACAACATTTATGGCTCAGTGGATACCATTGTTTGTTTTTTCTCTTTAATGTCCCGATCCACTGGTGCTTTAGGGACTCTCCCTAATTTCCTTTTTTTTGTATGAAGATGCTTTCAGTTAAGCAAAATGTAAACAGGGGAGCGTGTAGTTCAGTAAATCAGATTTCTACTGTTCCCGGACAATCCTAGACAAGATGTTTCTGTGTTTGTTCCAAGAATTGAGGTCTTCCTAGGTTGTTTTCATAATTTGAGGTTTATTGATCATCTATTAGTGGCAAAGACCTGCAGGCATAAAGTGTTTGTTATTGGTCAGAAGGAACCACTGTGCTTAAAATATGTGTTGAATAAGAACCCCTTCGGTGCATCTCATGCCTTTGATTATGTGAGCATTACATTTAAAACACCAGGAACATCAGGAACATGGACAGCTCAATGAGTAAAGATAAATATTACTTGTGGAGGACGGGTTTGGCCCGCTGTGATTTTAATGTAAGGTTTTGGGGGGTGAGCTCTATCATCCCCATTTGAAATGTTAGAACCTGAACCAGTTGGCTATAACACTTACCAGTTGACTACCACCCAAGTGAGGGATCGCAAGCCAAAGACATGGGCCTCTTATGCGGGCTAAGGACACCTGCATGTCATAGCACTGCTGGTGGGGGCTTCAATGCGAATAGAGTGTGTGCCTGGACCTGGGGGATCCAGTCAGGTCACTTAGGCATGTCTCAATCCCCAGATGCGTCAGCTCTTCAGGATGGATATCCAACATGGCCACAACGCGCAAGCTTTGAGAGTCAAAACTTCAATGTGACCAGAAAGAAAGAGGTTACTTGGAATTTGAGCTTGTACTTGTAGTTAGAGCACACAAACCACGCTTCCAGATTTACTGGCCACAAGGCAATATTATCCAGTGGAATGTATTACCCAAAAGCCTCTCTGTCACACTGTACCTGGGAACACAAACCATAGTTACCCTGACTATGTTAGCGGCTAGATTATATCAGAAATCGCTTAACCTCCTAAAATCTACTTCAAATGTGTCTTGGCAGCATGAGCTTGGCATTAGGCTGGTGAGAGAGTGTTCTGCTCTTTCACTTTAATCATTTTGGGGTCATTCATGGATCAATGCTGTTCCAAGGCTGCACTTGCTGATCTTCTGAACTATGACAAAGCTTTTACATTACCATGGGTTGACCCATATCTTATTATTCTGTTCACCCTGTTTTTAATAAACAGCAGGAAAGTTTATTTTATACTGGCCTTGAAAGGTCTGGTGGGTGCCTACATTCAACGAGGTCGTCACAGGAATCCGGACAGTGGTTCGAGCGCCAACCCTCACAATTCGGAAATGAAAGGGAAAACCTGTTTTGTGGTGCTGCCTATACTTTGTCCTCTACTGGAGTTGGCTGTATATATTTTCTTTTCTGGAACTTTTAGTGCAGTTTGGCCAAACGCCAGGAAAGTGTTTTTCCCATGGGGATTTCAACCCAATCGTAGGTCGCAATCACTGACTTTAATGTTCATTTGTTAATTTTTCTGGAAAAGAGATTGTGCGTTATTTGGACGTGGAGTATGTGCAAAAAACGTGCATGTGCACTTCCCGTTTATGGAATAGATTTGTTTTTGGTGATGTTCATATTTATTTGCATTTTTAAAGCACTCACACAGCCCGGGTGCATCAAGGCGCTGTAACAGAATGTGTTGTTGTCTTGGTTGCATATTTATAATGCGCTTAAATACCCAGAGATTTCTGAGCGCGGACCCTGGGATCGAGCCTGTGTTGCTTCGTGTGGTTTCTGCTTCCAAGGCGAGCACATTGCCACTGAGCTATCCTCCGGAGCCTTATGGTGTCAGTGGTGTCACAGCATTACCTAATGCGGTTTCTCGCCTTTCAAGACCCCGATATGCCACGCCACTGCCATGCTGCAATTTCCATCCAGTGGTTCCTCTGTTGCAGTTCCCAAATGTCTGCATCCCCGCTCTTCCCCACCCCACCGCTGCTCCCCTTCCCAACATCCCAGGGCAATGCTACATTTCACGGTTATATTCTTAGATTGTGTTAATGTTAGATAACATGCAAACATTTACGAATTGTAGCCTTGTATTTAAACATGACATGTGCTCATCCCAGGTCAAGCTTAGATTCCTCATCTTTGTCGATTTTTAATTGTATACACGTGTTTATTAAGTGGTTGAACTCTATCAGTTTTGTTTCTTTTCAAATGTTTTATCATCGCCCTATTATGTTAATGTCTGCATGAAATATGCGTTTTGAATAAAGTTGATTGATTGATTGATTGATTGATTGACTGCCATTCGGGTGCCTGAATTCCCCCTGCCTTCTCTTCAGGTTTGACTACAGTCATTGCAGTAACAGTTTTCCCCTGCCCCTCGTCAGTTTCTTGCAATGGGAGACACTGTGTTGAGGTTTCAGGTCTCCCCCATCAATGCTGGCAGCGGTGAATGTCACAGTTGGCAGAAAAAAAGCACGCAGCAGCCTCACGCAGGTGTGCAACTGGATCTTTGGCACTGTTGGATCTCCTTGTCCAGTGATGGTTGAGGAACCTGGGTGTGTGCTGTGGCGAATTAATTAATTCATCTTTTATGATATGCTTAATACCGGAGATCAGTCCCTAAGCACGGGACCAGTAGGCAAACCTGTGTTGCTCTATGTTGTCTTGCTTCCAAGACAAATGTGTTGCCCCTCAGATATCCTCCCCTAGCCCAGCTAGATAGTTTTGTTAGAAATGCACAGGAGTGGTGGCTATCATGTGGGAAAAAAGGCATTGATGATACTGTATGGAGTCCAGATTACAGAATCTACAGATGTAATTGCAGAATTGCACCGTATTAGCACTAGAGCAAAGTTTGACCTAGTGCAATAAACATTGGGGCCTATTAGAAAGCCTGTTCAACATGACAAGTGCAATTCTGTATGGTATACGAACTAAGAGAAAAAAAAAGTCCCCTAATGCAAAAAGCATGCACTTACAATGCATTTTTTAACCATATCAAAGTTTGCCTGAGGCTAGTACGGCATGGTCTTAGCACAAGGGCAAACTCTGCCCTACTGCAAAAGTGCATTGAAAGTGTACATTTTTTGCACTAGGGCAATTGTTGGCCTAGTGCTCATGGCATGAAAAATTGCGCTGGTCATGGTACAAAGGTTTTCTAATATGGCCCCAATGCTTTTGCACTAGGGCAAACGTTGCCCTAATACGAATACTGTGCAACTTTTCACTTGCACCGGTGCAAAGTTTCTGTAATTTGGCCTCAGGTGGACCTTTTTTTTCCACTGGAGGATCTCTCTTCAGAGCAGAAGGCAAGCAGAAGCAGGATCTTTGGGTGAGAAGGTTTGGTCACAGAATGCGCATGTCAGGATGGAAGCTTCCCTTCTCCCAACCCTCACTCCGGAACCCCCTTTTCTAAGGTAGTGGTGAACGCCAATGAAATACAACATGATCGACTCTGAATCCTAGCTCCTAAAGGGGGTTCTAGATTTGGAACGGGGGCAAGGCCACCATCACAGTCGAATATCGATTCAGATCACGTGATGTTAGCCTTTCAGAGGTCCATTTTCATTCCACTCAAACTTCGACACCAAGCACAGGTACTTTCTAGTGCAAACGGGTATGTTTATTCATCCATAGGGGGAACATGACAAAAAGTAAAATTTAAAAAGTGCACCCAATTTCTCTTCTAATTTGACACACGCATGCGAGGGGTCGTCCAGAGACTGCTGGCAACACAAAAAGATAGCTGCCACATACGAGATGTGAGCACTAATAATGTCCAGCAGCGTCGCCAGGAATCAAATTTAGGAGGGGCACAGAGCGGGCCAAAGACAAAAGTAGGGGGCACAGACAAAAGTAGCGGGAGAACATGGTCACTGCTCATCCTAAGTAGTGTTAAGTGACTTCAATTCAGAAATCCCACTAAGTCAGTGCCTCGTTTCGGACACCCAAGGGAAGCCCTTATTTATATATTTTCATGACAAGTTATACTCTGGATGATAAACCCTTATATAACGCCCCTCTCTTTGAATCCCACTGACCTCACTGAGCCAAGAAGTAGGTATGTTATGCAATTTAAAAGATTTATTGGAAAAATTAAACAATATATATATATATATATATATATATATATCACACTTTTATAATAAATTAATATTTGATATCACACTTAAGAATATGACAGTGATCAACAATGGATAATATTACAATTGTACACTTATTTCATTACTTAGGAGTTGGTATAGGGAGGATAAGGTAGCTGAGAATACTTTTATGATTTAAAGGAAATGCAATGATGAATAAAATGCAGTACAGAAATAACTGATAGGGTTTCACAAGAGATAATATGTTCCCTTTTCTGCTGGTGGCAATTCACTCCCCCCCCCCCCTATGCGATATAAGGAGATGGAAGGGGAGCACACAATTTTCAGGAATACAAACAAAATGCAATACAAAGTTCCAGTTCCCCCCAGCGAGCTTAGAGGAAAACAGGTATGATTTTAAAGCAGGCAAATCCTTTTAAATGTGGTGGCAATGAAGTAAAATATGCTAAAAATGCTTTTAATTCCCTATAGGAGGTTCAGGGTAGGTGATAGCTATTTAAGATTAGTTCAAGTCACACTTGCGATGCTCAATGAGGGATTAGCAGGTTGAAAACGAATTTTAGCAGTTCAAGCAAAAGACGGCTATCTTTGACAGGAGCTAATTTTTCAATTTGCTGCAATTTCTCCGAATGCGTCGAGTGCAAATACGGAATAACTGTTAGGCTTGTTGGAAAGCTTAGAATCGTAGCTTTCAAATGAAAGTTAAATCTCGTCACTAGTCCACACGGTTTCAATGATACGGACGATTTTGTGGAGATCAATTTTCAGAAATGAAAATAAAGTTTCAGAATGACAGATGGGCTGTGGAAGGTTTTGGATCAACAGGATGGACACACAATTCTATGATGCAGTTCTAGATAGGTGGAAATGGTTTGAATTAGATAATTTTAAACTAAGAGATAGGTTTGCACAGTTCTGGATGAGTACTCACACTATAAGTTTGAAATAGGCCATCAAGGTCTGATCAGGTTTGGACTGGACTCCTGGCGGGTGGTTTTGAAGTCACAGCTCTCTGGGTCAGCTCTGCTGGTTTGGTCTGGCACTCGGCACTGCACAGCGGTCTGGATCTCTAGTTCTGCTGGTCTGGATCAAATGGATTCTGGATATAGTACTGCTTTCTGGGTACTGGCACAGGGTTCTAGCCAGAATCAAACAGCTCAGCCCGGCTGTTTGAATAATTTGCAAAAGATTTTGAGGCCTGCTGAAAACGTTCTGAAGTCTGGATTCTAAGTTCTGGAGATGGTCCTTCTGGATATTGTCTGGTCCAGCAAAATGCTTCACAAGAAAGTGGAAGGTGAATGTCTTTCCTGTCCAAAGCAGTCTCTTTTTGTGTGTTTTGAAAATGGGTGTGTGCGTGAGCATAACTAAGCCTGCCCCTCACAACTTATCATTGGCCAAGCTCTCCTCTCTCCCTTGATTGGGGGAAGGAAGGGAGTGTCATCAGGCATTCATTTTATGGCAAACAGAAAGAACACTCCCCTTGTCAATTTGCACCCAAATCTATTTTTGATCCAAATACATATTAATCTATGTACCATTTTTCTAATATTATATGTTCAGTTAACATATTTTCTGTAGCACCAAACCATCCGATCCCTGTCTTTGTAAGATGTCGTGTCCACTTATGACAGAATTCTGCCCTTTTCATCAAGAACACAACCTCTAAACTTTTCCAGAATTTACACAAACATGCACAAGGACATGGGCATCAGATGATAAAGTGTCAGATTTTTAACATACAGACATTCAGAGTAATACCTTATTTTCCGCTAATACCCCAGAACATACCACAGAGTCCTAACACCTCTTAAAATGTGCACAGAAAAATCACAAGAATATTGATATTAATTATATAATTTTGACAAGTCCGTACTATGAATTATCCATCTTTTTAAAATCATGCTCTGGTCCAGAGGGGTGTGGTTTCCCAAAGCACATGGTGGAATTTCTGGTTTGTCCACTTCCTCCAACTCAAGTTGCTCACAGTGGCACTGCTCCTCGCAGTTTCTCCCAAGAGGAAGCCATTTACGACCCCCCCTAATTTGACATTTGCCTGAGCCAAGGAAGGCTCATTGTTCTGTTTCCCTGCTCCCAGGTGCTCCGCCCCTGAGTCAATCAGAGAGGTGTAATCTCCTTTTGGTGGGAACAGCAGAAGGCAGCCAGGCCTGTGAATGCAGTGGCTGTGCAAGTTTCAACTCCTGTCGGGGGTAGTTGCTGGGCAGAATTCAGTCTCTTCAAGCCAGGCTTCAGCCAAATGTCACTTTTGTTCCCAGTTTTTCTTCATTCAAATCAAACTTACAATATTTACACATGCAGCTAGAACGCTGATTCTAAGTTCAAAACCATGACATTTAAACAGTTGCAACACTCAAAGTAGGTCACTCATTTATTTTAAACATTTCGATTTTAGTGGTTTTAAATCCAATTTCAGTTAAGCTGCTGACATCCACAGCTCAGCCAGTTTTGTTATAGACATTGTTATGGGCTCTTCATCTTTCCAGATTTTGTATGCACACAAGACTACATTCTGCCAAATGTCTGCTGATGTTCAGTGAGATTTTTGAATATCTTGCAATGTTTAAAATAGGCATTTTTAGCTTACATTTCAGAGAAACAAAGGTGATTTCAAAGCGCTTTTTGAGCTAACAGGCACTGCTGTTTTTCATTTGGCACCACGTTTCACTCATGGCGCTTCTGGCCCATCACGCTCGCACTGGGGTGTGGCAGGTTAGGCGACCATTTTGGTGTGCGCAAAAAATGTGCGGTTTTCCTGGATTCTGCCGCAATGTGGGCTTTTTCGGCCATCTTGGATTTCCTGAGCCCACAGCCCCAAATGTTGCAGCATAATAACTCAAACATGGGTCAAAACCCCTGACAAGCCCCCCCGCCCAACTGCGCTTTGATTTCGTGTCGAGGGGGAGTCGGGTGCAAAGGATGTTTTGATCCACGCGCTGGGCTGTCCGCATCCTCTTCTTCCGATTCTGCAGATGACAAAGACCAGCATCTTTTCTTCCATCAGGGTGGATCGATCGGTTCTGCTCTGCGGCCCTTATGGGAGTATTGGGTGGTACCCCGGGCCCCTCGGATCTTTGCTCTAGGTCCCCAGGTCGTCTTCCGTGGTCAGTCTCCAGGTTTTCTTTCTCGTAGGATGACAAAGCAAAGCGGCAATACCTATTCGTAGACATGTCTCCCCCACTATTGATATAGTGGGGCGGCATATACATTTTAGAAATCAATAGATATTTACATTTTATTTTTTAAAAAAACAAGATATAATCAGGAGACATTTTCATTCAAGAATCATAATATTTTAGAGACTATATGTGGGATATTTTAGGGTGGGAACTGAATTACTCTGGTGCGGCCCCCTCTGGTAGTGCAGAGCACTCCTCCAGTTGCTGCAGAGTGTGCCTGGGATGGCAACATTTGAACTGATTTATCTGGACCCACTTGTCTTCCCCTTCTGCCAAACTACCTTTGGGGATGCGGATCTTGTAGGCAACTGGGGAGATCTTGTCTATAATTTCTAAAGGTCCCTTCCATGTAGGCAAACATTTTCGCTGTTTGGACTGGTTTCTTTGGAAATTGTATAGATACATCCGGTCTCCTACATTGTATTCTTTCCTGGTGGTTTTCAAATCGTAATGGGTCTTCATGCTATCAGCTGATCTTTCTAGATTCCGCTGAGCATAGGCAAAAGCATGTTGAAGGTGTTCCCTTAAATTCTCCACATACTCATGAGTTATGGAGGCATTTATCAATGTCTGCTCTTGGGTCCTGTAGAGCAAATGCTGGGGAAGCACCATCTTGCGTCCAGTCATCAGCTCAAATGGTGACATTTTAGTTGCAGATGAAGGGGTAGATCTGATGGCCATTAGGACCAAAGGTAATCGGATATCCCAACTTGGCCCAGAATCTGCCACAAATGTTTTCAATATGCTCACAATGGTTCTGTTGTATCTCTCTACTGCACCAGAAGAGGCTGGCCGGTAAGCAATATGTAGCTTCCTTTCAACCCCCAGTATCTCCCACATCTTTGTCATTACTTCGCTAGTGAAGTGGCTACCTCTGTCTGACTCAATCCTTTGAGGTAGACCAAAACGGGAAAAGATGTGGTTAATCATCAGGGCAGCTGCTGTTTCTGCCTTGCAGTTTGGGGCCGGGAGACATTCCACCCATTTAGTAAATAAGCATGTAACCGTCAACATGTACTTATTTTTCCCCTAGAGGAGCGAATCACGGGGCCTATGAAGTCGATTTGCAAATCTGACCATGGCAGTGTCATCCCCCTCTTTTGTAGAGGCGCACGGTGTGTGAGGGATGTTGGCTGAAATTGTGCACACACAAGACACCCCTTCAAGTATTGGTCGAGGTCCTACGCCATGTGTGGCCAGTAAGCAACCTCTCTTAAGATTTCAAGTGTTGTATGAAACCCCCTATGACCGGCGGTGGCCGCATAATGGGCGTGACTTAACATCAGGTTTCGGAATGAGGTAGGAACCACCCACTGATCATGGCCAGCTTGGGATTTCCTTACCAACAAACCGTCTTGGATTCGGAACATTTTTGGACATTTCATCAACACTCTAAGGTCCTCTTTCCCAATGTAATCGGTATCCATCAGGGGAAAGTTCTCAGGGTCCTCAATGTGTTGGTAAAACTTACCAATTATTGCATCCCCATTCTGAGCCGTAATCAAATCAGCATCTGGGGTCTCCTTACTCCATTGTGCAGTTGAAAGATCATTGTGATCATTTGTCTGGGACCTAGTGATAGCAGTGACCTGGATTTCCCCCAACATGGACTCAATCTCTATTAGATCCCCTTGGGTGGACCCGGTTTTGGCCAGCTGATCAGCTAAGTCATTTCCAGTTTTGTCTGGTCCCTCTACTTTGGAATGACCTTTGATCTTTTTCCAGTAGATGGTCATCCCGTTTGAGGTGACCAGATCATCAATGTTTTGAATTAACTTCCCATGTTTCAAGGGTTTGTTATTAGCACATAACATGCCTCTGGTTTTCCAATTAACCAGGTGCTCCATGAACCCATTCCGTAAATAATCCGCTTCTGTGATTATAACCAGTTTGTGGAGTTGATGTTGGAAAGCAGTGAGGATGGCCTGATGCACAGCCATCAACTCTGCCACCTGACTACTTCAGGGACCAATTTTATATCCAGCAGAGGGTTCTGGGGACTCATTCACCCATGCATTCCCTACGACGGCCACAAGTTCTTTTTCCCCGTTGTTGTCAACATGGTAAGAGCATCCATCCACATAGACAGTGGACATTCCCTCACACTTGTCGTCTTCAAAGACTTTGGGCCTCATTACACGGTAGGCGGTGGAGCAAGGTGCTATTAGCACCTTGATCCATGCCGGTAAAATACCGGCACCGCCTTGGAGGAAAGGGGAATTACCGCCCTATTCCAAGGTTGGCGGGGCGGTAATTCCCCTTTCTCCCATTGCCCTTCCCCATTCCCATTTTTGCCCCATAGGACATAATGGGAATGGGGAAGGTGCTAATTACGGTACCGCAAATTGCGGTACCGTAATTAGTACCCTGGTCCCTTTGCTGGTTGGTTTTTAACGCCTGCTAAAAAGCAGGCGTTAAAGACCAACCCGCAAAGCGACCTCGTAATCAGGCAGTAAGGGTTAACGGTCACCGGTACCATTACCGGTGACCGTTAACCCTTACCGCCTTCCGTGTAATGAGGCCCTTTGTGTGGGGAATTAAGGTATGCCTCCATGTTGTCCTTGATTTTTAGACTTTCGTCCTCGAGACAGTTTTCTCTGGCACAATCATGCAAGTCGGCAAGACCTTGCGCGAGGGGACTCTTCTTGTTTTGGCCATATCTGACCTCCACAGGAAAGCCTTCCATTGACAGAATCCAGGAAGTAATTCGGGAATTACTCACATTTCCGGTCCGGATTCTGTCACTTTGGAGATATTGCAGAGGCTGGTGTGGAGTCTTCACTATGATGTGTTCCCCCTGGATGAACGGGCGGTAATTCTTCAATGCCCACACCGTTGCCAGGAGTGCCTTCTCACAATCGTTGAATTTTTCCTCCACAGAGGATAAAGTTTTGCTCGCATAGGAGATCACCATATTGAACTTGTCATGCTTTTGATATAATACTGCAGTCAAACATGTATTAGAGAACCCTGCCTCCAAGAAAAACTCCTTGTTTCTGACAGGGTAAGCTAGGCAGGGCGCTTGTGAGAGGCTTCTTTTGAACTGTCTTACTGCCTCAGATTGTTCTGGACCCCATTCCCACTTGACCCCCCCTTCATGAGATGCATCAGGGGTCTGGTGATCTCTGCGTAGCCCTCAATGAACTTTCTGCTGTAATTAGTCAGTCCAAGGAGGCTCCTTAGTTCCCGCAGAGTTGTGGGGTCTTTCAGTTTCTGAAGTGCTTCCACTTTCTTTTCCTAGGGACAGAGACCCTAAGGAGTAATCTCATGCCCCAGGAAATTAACACCAGTTCTACACCACTGTGCTTTCTGAAAAGAAAGTTTTGCTCCAGCGGCCCTCATCTGTGTCAGAACAGAACGGATCTCTGCTATATGTTCCTCCACAGTTGAACTTTTGATGAGGACATCATCTACATAAGCCAGGTTACCCCTCGCACCCAGGTCGGGCATGGCCTTATGTAGGAAAATGTTGAATTCATTGCCGGAGTTGAGGTATCCGAAGGGAGTCCGGGTCCATGTGTACTGCTGGCCCCCAAAGGTAAAAGCCAGTTTGTATTGGTCCTCCCTACTGACAGGCACGGACCAGTATCCATTGGTCAGGTCTATTGCAGTGAATACCTGCGACCCCTGAATCTGGGCCAGCCCCTGGTCAATGTAGGGCAGGGGCCATCGGGAAGTATGGACCCGTTTGTTGAGCTCCCTAAGGTTGGCGCAGAGTCTCCACTGGCCGTTTGGCTTCAATATTCCCAGCACCGGATTATTGAAGGTGCTGTGGACTGGACAGATTATTCCCGGGACTCAAGGTTCTTAATTATTTCAGTAAGGGACTCCATGGATGCGAGAGGCAAGCGATATTGCTTCACAAACACTGAAGTCATGCCAGGGTCCGTGGGAATTGTTGTTGTGTGGATATCGGTGCAACCACAGTCATATGAGTCTACCGCAAAGAGATCTTGGAAATCCAAGAAAACTTGTTTCAACTTTTGCTTCTGTTCCAGAGTCACACAGGCATCAGCTAGGTTGACTCTCTCTTCCACCATCTGCCGAAAGCCATCCAGCTGGGTGGAGAAGTCCCTCGTCAGAGTGCTGATTTGGACTGGTGGCTTCAGGTGGGAAAGGCAGCCCTCATGGACCTGGTAAATCACTGCATCCCTCCTGAAGTCACAAGTCACATCTTCCTTACCATAAGGGCAGGAAGTGTACACCAGGGAGGTCCCCCCATGCCTGGTAATGATCCTGTCTGGCGTTGTATTGTCATCACTGTCACTGTCAAAACAGTCCTTGGGGATTGGTCCTAACAGTTCATTTCCTAAATCAGTGGAGAAATGTCGGTCATCAACCACCATTCCAACAATGGTGCCTGCGGCTAGAGTAATACTCTTTAAGTCGCTGTTATCCACCTCTATTGGAATGGTGTCATGTTCTATGTTGACAAATGGTGTTGGGTTTACCCCCAACCCTTGCTGTTGGAGAGAAGCATTTAGATGAATATAAGCATCAGGGTTTTTCAATTTTTGTCCTCTTTTAACTTTCACTTCCAGGGAGAATTGTTGGGTCCTTTCTGGGATGGTGACTTCTCTTTACCTGAATTTCAACTGCATAAGGTAGCAATTGAGCTGACCTAAATGCTTTTTCTGGATCATCAAAGACCATGGGATTATCCGCTAATCGGGACCAAGCTTTGAAGTTTATTAGGTCCAAACTAATGACAAAGCGATTGAGAATGTCACCGCCTAAGTAAAAGGCGTCAGTGACATCTCGCACGACCCAACAATTATGGACTATGCTCTTGTTGCCAATGGAGATTTTGAGCATACACCTGCCTGGCAGGAGATGTTTGTAATTGCGTGTTTCCAGATCCATTTCCCATTTGTCTATCAGTTTGAATGTGGGAATGGCTGGATCTTTTGGGAGTTGGCGGAACATGGCTTCGCTGATGAAACTCTTACTGTTTTTCACACACTCTCGGGCGAGAACAGAGTCCTTCCCTTCATTTAACTGCACGGGATTGAACAACTGCTCTCCAATTTGCTGAACATCAGCCAGGCTCTGAGCTGATTTCACATCTTTCTGGGCTATTGGAGTGGGAATGTCTAATTGTGGATTAGTGAAGAATTTCAGAGTGTTTCCTTCCAGTGTGGAATACCACCTTAAACTGGAAGGAAGGTTGATTTTCAGAAATAGAGAGGACCCCCCATCACCAGTCTGTTGTCCTACTGCTATTATTGTCACGTCTGGAATTTGGTTATTCTGGAAGTGGAATTCTACTTGGTTAGATTTTTGTTCAACCATGTGGCAGGTGCCGTTTAAACTAACATGGTTGACACTCTGTTTTAATTTTATTTGTCAGCTAGTCTGGGTCCAGAGGACCTTGTTTACACAATCTATTAGGGGTGACAACCTTCTCAGGAGGTCATTCCCTAGTAAACAAGGGGTGCCGTCTGGAGTCACTACTATGAACGGGTGTTTCACCTTGTGTCGCCCAATTTTAATGTCCAAATCTGCAGTCCCCTCGACGGAAATTACTTCCCGTCAAAGTTCTGAAGTTGTCCAGGAAGAGAGGTAAGAGGAATTCAGTAATTCTCCCCACTTCCTGAATTTAGCTCATCAAAGGCCCTTTTGGACAGAAGGGTAGCTTGGGATCCCGTGTCCACCAGTGCCAAAATTGTATCCTGCCCCTGTATTTGAACCGGGGCATAGTATCTTCCCTCCTTCCCTGTAAGGACGCACAGATAATGCACATTTTTGGACAACTGGGGGGCTAATTTTCTGGTTTTGGACATTGAGAGAGAAGAGATTTGGGCAAAATTCTGTGGAGTCTCGGGAATCTGAAAGAAAAAGTTGGCAACTGGATATGGTTTTGGGTTCCCCTGGTTCCGGTTCTGGGCTGCCCGCCCTTTTTGGAGGCAGTCACCAGGATGGGTTTGGACCAGGGGTTTTTGGTATTGTTGGTTCTGGGATAGGATGATGGGCGGCGACAGCTCGATCCCCACATCTACCCAGTCTATTGATTCGGTTTTAGGTTCCCCTGGTTCCGGTTCTGGGCCGCCCCCCCTTTTTGGAGGCAGTCACCAGGATGGGTTTGAACCAGGGGTTTTCGGTATTGTTGGTTCTGGGATAGAATGATGGGCGGCGACAGCTCAATCCCCACATCTACCCAGTCTATGGATGCGGTTTTGGGTTCCCCTGGTTCCGGTTCTGGACCAACCCCCACCCCCCTTTTTGGTGGCAGTCACCAGGAGGGGTTTGAACCAGGGGTTTACGGTATTGTTGGTTCTGGGATAGAATGATGGGCGGCGACAGCTCAATCCCCACATGTACCCAGTCTGGGTTGGAATCCCTTGGGACACATTTTTCTTTGGGAGGAGTTCCCCCATCTCTGAAGGAGAAGATCGTTTTCCCAGGATCCTCTGAGGATCTCTCTCCCTCAAATTGGAAGACCTGTACCTCCTCCACAAAATGGGTCTGTTTGGGTCCTTTGTTTCTCCTACCTCCTCTCTGCTCCTTGGGTGGCAGACTTTCAGGGGTAGGAGATTTTGTTTCCGGTTCCTGGGTTTCCAGGGGCTGTTTACAAGTGGGGAAGAAAGCTTCCTCCAAGGCTGTACACCCCCCTTCCCTTTTTGCCTCCTCCCTGGGAACCGGTGGGTTATCGGAGTGCTGCCCCCGTCATTGTTCTGGAGCACCAGGCCCAGAGTTTGGTGCATTCTGTGCCGGCATGCCCATCGGAGGGTTCTGCTAAGCCCTTAGCATGCGACCCAGCTCCTGTGCCATATTTTGGACCTGGCGCACAAGTTGGGAAACCCGCTCAGGCTGATACAGGGTTCTATTTTCTCCCCTGGGCTGATCCCGGGAAGGGTAGCTATCCCTTCTCTGGTAGGACCCCGGGTTGGGAAGATTTGGGTACCCCTCCACCCTTGGCCTCCCCTCTCTCGGATTAGGTGGTCTGAGCTCAGGGAAGTGGGGAAAGAAGGATGGATGATTTTGGGGCTGGAAGTTGGGTGGATACCTGGGGAACAAGTTCTGCCCAGGATTTGGTGAATTTCTGCCCTCCTGTGGGAAGTTAAAAGTGAAGTTCCCTGGGTCAGGTGCTTGGCTGGATCCCCCCCCCCCCTTGGGCTGGAGGAGTCCACACGTAACCCAGGATGGATCTGTTTCCCTTGTAGCGGGGACTTACATAGTCAGGGGAGCGAGGGACCCCATTTGTGGGATTACCTCCTTGACTCCGTGTCTGTGACTGGCCCGAGGGCCTTCTGGGCTGTGAATTATTCAGTGCAGGCAGGTTTTCAGGCCCCCCCATCTCCAAATCTAAAACGGGGGCAACCTTTACCTCTGCCACCTTGGCAGCAGCAGGGGTGATGTTGGTTTTGCGATTTTTCGTCTGATTCTTATTTTCCACCGGTTTCTGCACCTCATAGATGCGGGTGGCAATGACCCAGTCTAAAGATCTTTTCTCGTGAAAATCTCTCATGAGCTGGGTCATTATGTATTTGGGTAAGGCATGGAAAAACGTATTAACAAATTCTTTACTGTCCGTGCGTACCCTTTTTGTAGTCTGCACAAAAGCACGCTTTAACTCCTGCACAAATTCTTGTGGGGCATGATCCTCCCCACATTGCAAATTGTAGGCTGCCTCACGAGCCTCTTGGGGATTTCTGTGAACAGAAAAATGTTTCAATATGGCCGCACTGTAGGTGAACCATCTTGAATGATTTTGGTCCTCCAGCCCGGCAAAGAAACTGGAGTATTCTGGGGAGAATGTCCATTTTACATACTAAATGCAGCTACTGCTGTCTTTCAAATGGAAAGTCTGCATCATTTGCTCATAAAGCTCCAAGTGTTCCCAAACAGAATACTTGGCGTTCTTGTGATAAGGTGTGATGACACTCCTTATTGCCTTAATCTGTTTTAAGGGGTCCTTAAGCAAGGCCCTTTTTGCCTTATTGGCCTTTTTGGTTCGGGTAACCCTGGTCCATTCATCCTCTGACTCAGAAGCACTGCTCCCAGAGGTGCCCGTCTGATCTACCAGGTTTTCCCGGGTTCTGCGAGCCTGGGAATGGCTGGCAGAATGTGGGGACCTGGTCTCCTGTGTCCTGGGCCGCTCAGAGGAGTCTTCAGATCCCTCCTTGCTGCCAGGATTTGATGGGTACCCCCCACTGACCTAACTGGGCAGAGGTCTTCAGGATGCCCTTAGTGGGCCCACTCTCCTGGTGTTCCCCACTAAATTGCACTGTACTTAGGTGCCCATACCCGGATGCCTGCCCATCCATTGCTGGGTGGTACTGGCCTATGAGCCCCATACTTTTGGCTGGATAGTAATCTGCCATCCCTGTGGCCCTGTGCTCATGTGCGCCAGGGGACATGGGGGTGGCAGAGTCCAGGAACTGGGAGAGATGAAGGCCTCTGGTACTAGGGCTCCTGAGGTTATGCTCAGGTGTTTCCCTTTCCCAGCGAACTTCATCTCTGTCAGCCCCTGCTCCCTGTTGCAATGCAAGAGCCTGCACTTTCAGTTCCTCAGTTAAGGCCTTACTAGACTCTATCAGTCTCTCCTGCATGGCTACCTGTTGCTGGAGCCTATCATTGTGCTGACAGAGAGCCTCATTTTCTCTCTGCACCTCCTGATTGGTCCTGGAATACTGGGCCAGTCTTTGCTGCAGGAGGGTTACCTCCTGAGTCCCATCCCTACTGGCCTGTTCCTTTCTTGCCAGAGCATCTTCCACCCTCCTGGTGTGCTCTAACAAGTTCTGGTGCTCTTTTTGGAGGTCACCCAGCCCCTGGAGGGCCAGGTGATTTTCTTCAATTTTTTCTTTTAATTGGCAGACTTCCTGGCCTAAGGTGTCCCTTTCCTGACTAAGAGCCTGCATCTGTGCCGCCAGGTCATCCCTCCGCCTTTGAAAGGCACCAGATTTCTGGCGTTCTTGATCAAACTCTGCCTGGGTATCCAGGTCTTTCAAAATCAGTTTGTTGCTCTCTGTCTTCGCCCTATCTAGGTGGCTTTGCAGGGTGACTATCTGCTCTGCGCATGCCCTATTGAAGTCCAGTTGTTGCTCCAGTTTTTTCTGGCTCTGCAGTAGGGCGTCAAAACCTTCTTGGTACTCCTTCTGCAAGGCCAGAAAATTGTTATCCTGGTCAGACTTTTCCTGTTGCAAGAAACCCATATCCTCTTTTATTTTAATGATATACTGCCTACTATCATTTTCTGACTCATGGCTCCTCTGCAGTCTCTGCTCGGAAGAGACCAGGTCAGATTGGGCCTTCTCTAATGCCATCAGTTGCCTATTTGCCAGATCTTGGCCTTCAGCACATTTGTCCTGTATGGCTCCCATATATAAATATAAATATGCCACTACCCTGGCAATCTTGTTGTGCTCATCCTTGGCTTTAGGGGCCATATATAGTTCACTCAGGGCCACATGTAAGGGACCCTGATCTCTCCATATATCTGACCCTGTTTCAGTGATCTGGGGTGCGATTGCCTGCAACCAGACCGTCTGGTCCTGATGAGCCCACTCACCTCTCACAAATAGCTTATGTAAGAGGTGTTCTCTGGCTATTTTGATATCTACCAAGGTCGTCATTCTGGAAATTGATTTCCTTCCTGACTTACAGAAGTTTGTATTTTATTTTGCAAAACAGACCGTTTCCTTAGAGCGTTCCTTTGAGGGGTGTTTTTACAGTGTAACACGGTGTGGTGATCCAACAGGATTTATATACCCTGTCAGTTAGCACACTGTATTAATCTGCACAAGTGATAGATCTAATCCAGAATCCCCGGCTCGAGCCCCCAATCTGTTAAGTGACTTCAATTCAGCAATCCCACTAAGTCAGTGCCTCGTCTGGATGCCCAAGGGAAGCCCTTATTTATATATTTTTATGACAAGTTATACTCTGGATTATAAACCCTTATATAACGCCCCTCTCTTTGAATCCCCCTGACCTCACTGAGCCAAGAAGTAGGTGTGTTTTGCAATTTAAAAGATTTATTGGAAAAGTTAAACAATATATATATATATATATCACACTTTTATAATAAATTAATATTTGATATCACACTTAAGAATATGACAGTGATCAACAGTGGATAATATTACAATTGTATGCTTATTTAATTACTTAGGAGTTGGTATAGGGAGGATAACGTAGCTGAGAATACTTTTTTATGATTTCAAGGAAATGCAATGATGAATAAAATGCAGTACAGAAATAACTGATGGGGTTTCACAAGAGATAATATGTTCCCTTTTCCCCTGGTGGCAATTTACTCCCCCCCTATGCGATATAAGGAGATGGAAGGAGAGCACACAATTTTCTGGAATACAAACAAAATGCAATACAAAGTTCCAGTTCCCCCCAGCGAGCTTAGAGGAAAACAGGTATGATTTTAAAGCAGGCAAATCCTTTTAAATGTGGTGGCAATGAAGTAAAATATGCTAAAAATGCTTTTAATTCCCTATAGGAGGTTCAGGGTAGGTGATAGCTATTAAGATTAGCTCACCTGCGATGCTCAATGAGGGATTAGCAGGTTGAAAACGAATTTTAGCAGTTTAAGCAAAAGACGGCTATCTTTGACAGGAGCTAATTTTTAAATTTACAGCAATTTTTCCGAATGCGTCGAGCGCAATTACTGAATAACTATAAAGAATAGAAAGTCAGTTTTAGGCTTGTTGGAAAGCTTAGCATCTTAGCTTTCAAATGACAGTTAAATCTAGCCCACACGGTTTCAAAGATACGGACTATTTTGTGGAGATTATTTTAAACTAAGAGATTGGTTTGCACAGTTCTGGCTGAGTACTCACACTATAAGTTTGAAATAGGCCGTCAAGGTCTGATCAGGTTTGGACTGGACTCCTGGCGGGTGGTTCTGAAGTCACAGCTCTCTGGGTCAGCTCTGCTCTGCTGGTCTGGCACTCAGCACTGCACAGCGGTCTGGATCTCTGGTTCTGCTGGTCTGGATCAAGTGGATTCTGGACACAGCACTGCTTTCTGGGTACTGGCACAGGGTTCTAGCCAGAATCAAACAGCTCAGCCCGGCTGTTTGAATAATTTGCAAATGATTTTGAGGCCTGCTGAAAATGTTCTGAAGTCTGGATTCTGAGTTCTGGATATGGTCCTTCTGGATATTGTCTGGTCCGGCAAAATGCTTCGCAAGAAAGTGGAAAGTGAATGTCTTGCCTGTCCAAAGCAGTCTCTTTTTATGTGTTTTGAAAATGGGTGTGTGCGTGGGCATAACTAAGCCTGCCCCTCACAACCTATCATTGTCCAAGCTCTTCTCTCTTCCTTGATTGGGGGAAGGAATGGAGTGTCATCAGGCATTAATTTTATGGCATACAGAAAGAACACTCCCCTTGTCAATTTGCACCCAAATCTATTTTTTATGCAAATACATATTTATCTATGTACCATTTTTCTTATATTATATGTTCAGTTAACATATTTTCTGTAGCACCAAACCATCCGATCCCTGTCTTTGTAAGATGTTGTGTCCACTTATGACAGAATTCTGCCCTTTTCATCAAGAACACAACCTCTAAACTTTTCCAGAATTTACACAAACATGCACAAGGAATATGGGCATCAGATGATAAAGTGTCAGATTTTTAACATACAGACATTCGGAGTAATACCTTATTTTCTGCTACTGCCCCCCAGAACATACCACAGATTCCTAACACCTCTTAAAATGTGCACAGAAAAATCACAAGAATAATGATATTAATTATATAATTTTGACAAGTCCGTACTATGAATTATCCATCTTTTTAAAATTATGCTCTGGCCCAGAGGGGTGTGGTTTCCCAAAGCACATGGTGGAATTTCTGGTTTGTCCACTTCCTCCAACTCAAGTTGCTCATAGAGGCACTGCTCCTCCCAGTTTCTTCCAAGAGGAAGCCATTTATGGTCCCCCCTAATTTAACATTTGCCTGAGCCAAGGAAGGCTCATTGTTCTGTTTTCCTGCTCCCAGGTGCTCCGCCCCTGATTCAATCAGAGAGGTGTAATCTCCTTTTCGTGGGAAAAGCAGAAGGCAGCCAGGCCTGCGAATGCAGTGGCTGTGCAAGTTCCAACTCCTGACGGGGTAGTTGCCGGGCAGAATTCAATCTCTTCAAGCCAGGCTTCAGCCAAATGTCACTTTTGTTCCCAGTTTTTCTTCATTCAAATCAAACTTACAATGTTTACACATGCAGCTAGAACGCTGATTCTAAGTTCAAAACTATGACATTTAAACATGGGACACTCAAAGTAGGTCACTCATTTATTTTAAACATTTCGATTTTAGTGGTTTTAAATCCAATTTCAGTTAAGCTGCTGACATCCACAGCTCAGCCAGTTTTGTTATAGACATTGTTTTGGGCTCTTCATCTTTCCAGATTTTGTATGCACACAAGACTACATTCTGCCAAATGTCTGCTGGTGTTCAGTGAGATTTTTGAATATCTTGCAATGTTTAAAATAGGCATTTTTAGCTAGCATTTCAGAGAAACAAAGGTGATTTCAAAGCACTTTTTGAGCTAACAGGCACTGCTGTTTTTCCTTTGGCACCACGTTTCACTCATGGCGCTTCTGGCCCATCACGCTCGCACTGGTGGGTGGCAGGTTAGGCGACCATTTTGGTGTGCGCAAAGACTGTGCGGTTTTCCTGGATTCTGCCGCAATGTGGGCTTTTTCAGCCATCTTGGATTTCCTGAGCCCACAGCCGCAAATGTTGCAGCATAATAACTTGAACATGGGTCAAAACCCCTGACAGTAGGGGGGGCACACGTGGGAGCACAGGGTTTCACAGGGGGAGGTCTCGACCCCCCAGTCCTCCCCTTAGCGACGCCACTGGTAATGTCGTCCTCTAGCTCTAACTGTGGTAAAATTGCAACAAAATAACTTTGCTGTAAATGCCCAACATTAAGTAAATGTCAGTGGAAAAAGAATGACTATCCACTCAGCAACCCCTGACATTTTAAAATACGCTGATGTATTTTCTGGAGGTTTTCTGCAGCTATTTTGAATTAAAAGCACCATTAAAGTCAGTGGAGGTGTTCAGCAAATGCCAGTACACAACAGCCTTGTTGTTTTGTCAGAATTAGACAGTGCATATATATTAAGGCACACGAAAGACAAAAGGGCAATACACATTTATGCATTAGCACGCCTATGACCACTCAATCTCTTACTCCTCCCTCCTTCACTTGTCTATTACTGTCTCTCTGCAACTCTCCCATCCCCGACCTCAACACAAAACACAAATTGAAACCTGACTTTATAACTTATTCTTTAGCTGAAGTGTAAGTGATTTCAATCCGGCACTTCACCTAAGTCAATGCCTAGCGTGTAATGCACAACTGAAGTCTTTATTTATTTGTGTCTAATAGTTCTTTTATTCTGAACGATGTACCACTTATATCACACCCCTCTCTTTGAACCTCCCCCCCCCCGGTCACCCTGAACCTGGAATCAGGCTGGTTTGCAAAGTTAAAATATTTATTTATATATTCACAATATGATCACACTATTTTTAATGGGGATACAGTAATCACTAATGGGGTGATGTCACACTAAGCAGTCTCTTTAATCACAAGGTTCAATGATGAGCAAAAACAATGCAGCTCAGAAATAATCATTTTGGGTGTATATTCAAATCAAATAGCAGTGTGGTTACTATTTCCCCCTGCGCACCCCTCAATCCCTCCAATATGCAATATGAAGAAATAGAAAGAGAGAGAACAGGTTTCAGGAATGCACAATTCAAACAAATGTCAATCCCAATTTCCCCCAGCAACACAAAAGAGAAACAGGAGTGATTGGCAAACTGTCAAAATGGTTTAAAGTTGTCTTTGAATGGAATGGGTGCAAACACTAAAAATGGTTTAAATCATGGAAATTGTTCAAATTCTAATGGGAGCCGCTTTATATGGTTGCAGACAAACACTATCAATGATTTGACACCAAGAAGCAAGGTTCAAACGGAAAATTGAGGTCGGGTGCAATGAAAGCTATTTTACACGTGTAGTATTTTGCCAAAATGAAAATTTGCGGCAAACTTTTCCGCACGCGGTAAAAGTTGTTTGTGGTTTTGGCCTGTAATCAGGTTTACTTCAAATGTCATTTTGTTACATTTTTCTTTGTTGAAAATAAACTTGCAATTTTAAAACAAACATCTAGAACACTGATTCCAGACTCTAAACCATGAAGTTTAAATAGTTACAACCTAGGTTACTCTTGATAACAATTCACTTAGATTTTAGACATTAGATTACAATTGTACAAGTTTAAATCCTTATGATGCAATCCACTGATAGCTGTCATACAGGCGGCCGCTGGTACTGTGCCCATATTTTGACAGATCCCACAGGCAGGCAGACTCTTGCTGTGGGTGTTTTGATGACCAATTCAGCTTTCTAGGATATTGCAATTACACAATGATTTCTTGAAATCAGTAAAATGTGACACCCAATAAGAACATTGGATGTTTGTGGGTGTTTTGGACCAACATTCTGTATTTTCAGCAATCAAGAAAAAGAATTTAAATGCAAGATTTTGGATTTCTTTCAGCAAGCACTGCTTTTCATGCAGTCTCCCTTTTTACTGGTTGGGCAGGCCAGTAACATGTTTCAGAAGTGAGGTCTCCGTTCCACCACTGACAACATGCATGGTAGATTTGTCAGCATCTTTTTGTGCTTTGTAGAGTGCAAATTCCATAGGTTTTGGTGCGCATAGGGGTTTTGCGGCCATTTTGATGATGCTGGTACCATCAGCACACAGTGATGCCGCAGGGCAGAGCCTAAGTGGATTAATACATCCCACAGAAGTCCTGTCCTCTGTCTTTTCTCTCTCTCTATATTAATCCCTTTCCACTGACAAGAACTTAATTGACTTCAACTTTACCCCGGGCTCTCCCTTTGACCACCCCTATCCCACTCACACCTACGCGGCCTCTTGTCACCACCACTATCTAAAATTACACCTCTGATCTAAGTGCTGCAGACAGCCATGCGGCTACTCCTGTGGCATAGTGGTTGCATGGATACATCTCAAGTGCATGTGGCCGATTAATGTGTTCATAAACCAATCCTTCAATGCCCCTACCCCTTTATCACACTCTGTGCCATGTTTGTTCAATGTCCTTACACTACCCAGCTGGCCTGTAGCTTTAGAGCAACCAACCCACGACTGTGCACCCAAACTACCCTTCACCTCGAAATCTCTCTCATAACTTGAATTCACACTGACTGCTACAAAGTTGCAAATGTCATACCCATTCTAAAAATAGCCCTCTGCAGATCTCAACAACCCTGCCAACAACTGACCTGTATCGCTCCTACTCTACTACTGTAAAATCCTACAACAGGTCACGTCCCGTTTAGCCAAATCACTGATTACCTTGAGTCAGTGGCTTATGTGACCCTCTACAAACTGTATTCCACCGCAGGGCTCCACAGAAACATCAATGGCACATGTATCCAATTGCTGCACCACTGGCCATCATTAATGGCGCTATCCTCATTCTCCATGCCTCATCTGCCACCTTTTATAATGACAACTTCTCCTTACCCTCTCCAACATAGGGATCCAAGACTCAGTGCTCAACTGGACAGCCTCCTGCCGCTCAGAGCGATCTTCCATCATCTCATGGAATGCTAGCACCTGCACTTCCACATCCGTTCTGTTGATGCTTCCCCAAGGATCTGTTCTTGGTCCACTCCTTTTCACATTTTCACCTTGTCACTCTACAGAATGATATCATATGTCTCTTCAGCGTTCCCTACTTCCTAATTGTTGATGGCATGCAACTATCCTTTTTCTTTCCCTCATTCACCCATGAACAATCATCCAATATATCCAACATTTTCTTGGCCATCCAACACTGCATTGTGCCTGCATTCCAAATGTAAATACATGTACCTCCCTTCTTGAAATGCCCCACATCTCATCTCATATCCTTTCCCCAGTATCACATTAAGCCAACCCCCCCAAGCTTGCAACCTTTGGGTACTTTTTGACAGTGACCTCAAATCCAACTAGTTCATCACCCCCTCTGCTGCTGATGCCAAGGCTTAACGAAAATATGGCCTCCCTTCGTTTTTTTATACGAAATGTCAGCAGGTCAGTGAGTGATCCTACATTGGTCGATAGAGTGTTCCAAAGCTTAGCATCTTGGAGGAAAACATTCTTTCTACCAAGTTGAGTTTGTCGAATACAAGTTGCAACCGAGCAATTCAGCATTCGAAAATACACACCTTGGGGTGGCCAGGACCAGAAAATGTCCTAGCCTGACACCTTGGGAGCCTTCTATGTAAATACTTGGCAAACACGCATAAGTCTTTATGCTGACAGGGCACAGTGTACTTTATGTAGTGCTAAGGATGCCCATTCATGGGACACTTGTCTGTATAACAATCTGACGACTAGATTTTGAACTAAGATTTTGACTTTGTCTGTTTTGGTAAGCTGAGATAAATAGCTTTACAGAATTATAGCCTAGACGATATACAGATATGCATAAGCATAATCTGGGCTTTAGCAATCAATTTCATTAATCTGTGCAATGTTCTACTGAAGCTTTGAGATCTGGTCAGTCACTGTCAAAGCTGTGTCTAGTTTCACACCTCATTTTCTCGACCCAGGTAATGGAGATTGACAGATGCCCACACAAAGTGGACAGAGCTCTGGCGAACAGTGTTCGACCCTATATTAATAAAATCGAGTTGCTTTCTCAATTGTATGCTATAGTATTTAAATGCACCCATATATATCTACTGGTTCTAAACAGGCTTGGAAATATGTGGCTACAAACAAAATCATTGATTTACTCCCTAGTTATCAGTACATAAAATTGCTTTTCTTGCCTCCCACTGTGCCTTCCCCTCCATCCTTTCACTAGTCACAAAAAAGTAATCTTTTCTGCTTGCACCTTCTATACCTCAATGTGCTATTTTCTCTTTCTGTTGCCTCCATGCTTGATGCTATCAATGGACAATCAATCCCTGTTTAATTGTTCTCCTCCTGATCTGTAAATCTATCCACTAACTTCCACAGCACCATGTTGTGGGTAACTCCACACGCGCCACACTCCCCTTAACACACTCTATGCTCCCAGATATTAGTCAAACTCTCTGTCCCCCTGGGATACACCCTATTTCTACTCCTATTCCTTCACAGAGGCCTTTCATGAACCTGGTCCACCGAAAATCAAAACCTTTGGCCCACTCTGTGGATCCAAATTGGCTCTCAAAAACACCAACTCCTCCTCGAAGGGACATCCTACTGTCATGTGTCATCACCCTCCTTGATCTCCCTTGCATTGTATCACTTATTGTACATTTTGTTCTTAGTTGTATTATGCTTAAAATGTCATCCGTTAGTCTGCATTGTGCTAGTTGAGTGAACACATGTGTTTTTCTCACAACTGGTCCTCTCCCCCATAGTAATCTGTATGTCTACCATTGTAAGGCACCTGATATTGGGAATTTACTATTTTCCCTTTGGTTCCCATGGTTCCTATGACACACTGTTTCTGTAAAATGTGCAATCAGTTTCTCTAATGATCTCTAATACATGCACATACTTATGTGCTAAGAGTATGCAGTGTAAATGTTACTATATAAATAACAATTCACTCAAATATGTGAAGCAAAACATAAATAAACAGATAACATGACATATTTTACAAATGCATCAAAAGATAATCATAACAATATGCAATAATACAATAATAGAAACTACTACATAATATAAAGATACACAATGCATGATAATTCTCTACAACAACCTAAATGTTTAATCATTGGATACAATGTTCTAAATAAAGGTCGTCTAATATTGAAATTAAAGAATAGTGTTTTTAGCACTTTAACATTATACATGGTTTAAATAATAGTTGTTGGTCTAATAATAACATTACATTATATAGCTGTGAAAAGAGTTGAAAATCCCAGGTAGAAATGGGTAAATACCAACCGATTATTAATATTCTCCAAAGAAATCACTACCACTACTACTGTCAAAGGATAAAAATACAGATATATAGGATATGCATGTATTCACTGCTTATTAAAACGTGTGTGGTTTCATTATGTGCATTGGCGTTTCTCAAGCATACTTTTGTAGATTGTCTTCTCAAACATTCATTATCAAATATTTTTCAAAATGTTAACACATCGTCGTGATATTTAGGACATTTTGAGTAACATTGTCATTACATTTAGTGTAATAAGTGTAATAACAATGTTAGTTTAATAAGTAAAACTGACAAGGTTCACTCACTAGTACTTCCATATCTAAGAGGGCCTCAAATGCCAACAATGTCTTTTTTATGTTATGTTATGTTATGTTATGTTATGTTACGTTATGTTATGTTAAGAAGCTTCTATACTGTTTCAAAATGGTCTTACAACACTCGGTCGTGTCCGAAAGATGGTTTATTGTGCCCCCATCCGAGGTAACCAGACATTGGTCTGTGAAAGAAAGGAAACTGTTGAGAGGGAGGGAGAAGCAGAAAGGAGGTTAGGAAACAGAGGGACTAACAAGTAGAAGGATATGAGTGGGGGTAAGAGGGCAGCTGACAGATGTATGATTATGGTACTATTAGGGATGCCTTTTCAGTTACTGGCAGTGGGTCAGATTTCTGATCAGAAAGAAGAAAACAAAATGTCTGATGACAGCATACAATCCAGTGATGGGCATTTCTGATGCTTTCGGGCCCAAAATTAGCCAGAGCAAAGCAATGCAAAGGCCCCGAGATGTGCCCAGGCATGCCCTTGAAGCGTGGAGGCTTGATTGCCCTTTAACATGTTCAGGCTTCCCCTGACAGGACCCAGGTAGGTAGTCTGGGACTGCCTCGCCAACTGTGACAGCCAAGAATTGACTGTGCTAAGGGCTGATTGTGTGAGACCACTCTGGGAGGCAGAGAAACGTGAACAATACATTTAATCAGCCCTTCAGTAGCCATAGAGCATGGCCGCGCACCGAGGGTGATTCTACTGATGTCAGGTATTTGTGAGCTAATATGGGGAGCATGGGAGCGATGACCATGTTGATGTTGATGTGAGGGGACCTACAGGGGATATGTACAATGTTCGTTGGTATATTCACAACATCAACCGAGCTAAAAACTTGATGGAAAAAAAATAGAAGGCGCTGTCTAAATGGATTCGCGGGGGGAATCTGAACACAATGAAGCTGGAAAGTACATGAGCAGGGAAGCACCTAATGTATCACAAGTATGGAATGCGGCAGCTTTGCCCTAAGGCATTGAGCAACAGGGAATAGAGGGCCTTCAAAACAATAGAAAATGCTCTCCCCCCTTCTTTTGCAGGAAGCGATTGAGGATAACACCGTGAGGAGTCGAACAATTGGGCTTCTTAGTTCCAATGGAATGATTAGCTGGTTAATTACAAAAGGCACAACGATGAACAAAAATACGGAATAGCTTAATGATACATGCAACTGATTTGCATTTAACTTTCCTAAAGTAGTAGACAATCATTTCATTGCAATGCAGACCAAATTGTTTAAATAGAGAAACCATGTAATTCACTTGGCTGTGCGCGTCGTGCAAAGGATCCATCAGATCTTGTTGAACTCGCATGCTTTTAAAATGTGTCAAATTCATTAAAAATTGATTTGGCAAGACTAAAATTCTGGGCATGTGTCCAATTCTCGCTACTGAATAACCACTCTGAGGATTTAGCCAAAATTAAAGGATACATGCCCCAATGAGAAGACCCTCAATCACAGACAAACCGATAAAGCAATGGGATAGTAGCCATTGGAAGCAATGGGCCATATTCACTAGGACGATTCTTAGAGTTAAAGGCTAGGATGCAACGTTAAACAGAAAAGGATACACAGATGAACACATTATTGATGATAATGAAATACATAATGTCAACTTTTAAGTCTTCTAGCACATCATGATTGATCAGTTTGAAGTGTGAGGACAGGTTGGTTAATATGAAGGGGCCGGCACTGCCTTGATGTCCAAGTAATGTGAGATCATCGCATATTGAAAGTAACCCTGATTCATTGTTGTGTCCATTTTTCTATCTTGATGATGCTGGCCCTAAAAGTCAATTCTCTTCAAAGAATCCTATGAGCTGAGTATAGGCTGACTTGTCTGCAAGCTTTGCCCGAAATCTGCATTTCGAGATGACATGGAAATGATGTATGTTGGGTTTTCAGAAAACAGCTTGGAAGTCTAGCGGCGCAATCCCTGTCTGCAATGATGCATTAATGATTAGCAACCTCTGCAAAAGTTGGTGCATCTATTCGAATTTTGAAAAACCCTGGGGTGAAAGGCTCCTCCTTGGAGCTTTTGTCAGCACTGCAATACATCAAGGAAGCCAATTCCTATGTGGACTGTGGAGAGAAGGCACATAAACATGATTGGGTAGAGTGGATACTGAAATCATTAGAGTGCTGTAAAGAAATGTGTAGCAAGGAAGAGTGATGTTGCCAATTTTAAGTTACATTTGGGATGCCTTAGAGTTTAAAAGGTCTTGAGAAGAAGCTATTGTGTCAGACAGAGAGGGCATGTATATTGTAATCAGCAATGGTTTTGCATGATGCCCTTTGTGAAATGGAGTCCTTGAGAAGTTTGTTTGAATAGACGTTAATTTGGCTTTAGTGATTTTGGAATGGTAGAAGCTTCTGACTCTCAGGAATACAACTCTTTCCCCTTTTCTGTGGTTCCTTCACCAAGAACATGTTTTTATCAAAGACCCAGAGCTTCTTATGTTTCTCAAAGAAACATTGTGGTTAGTGTGCATATGGTATGTGATGCTAGTAGATCCAGAGAAAAAATTGATTTCAACAAAATTATCTGGTTAAGAACTGAAGTGTATTTTAACAACTAAAATAAATGTTTTTAATCACAATTTCCAAAAATAAGAATTAAAACCTCCAATTTCAAAAGTCTTCATTTCTTAAAAAATGTTAAAGTTGTCCACTTATCCAACAATGATCACTTCCTCTAAAGGTGAACAACCAGGACCGACAGAGACAACTAATCAGGGAACCAGACCTCGAGCCTTCTGACTCTTACCACCAACAACACTGAAAATCAAAAATATCATACTAAAAAAAAAATAATAAAATTTCCGGCTTTTAAGTGATTCATATAATCAAACATTTCACTACTAACCCCCTCCATCCAAAGCTTAGTAACTGAGAGATTATCTGCTAGTTGTATGGATATCGTTGTCAAATCGATTATCCAATTAAAAAATGGAGCAGTACTTGGTGTCTTGTAAATTGACATTAGGTATTTAATTTTCATCAATACTATGATCTTTGTGTATCCTTTTCTGTTTAACTTTGCATCCTAATTTAACTCTAGGAATCGTCCTGTTATATATGGCCAAGTGTGTCAAATCTCTCAATGGGAAGCACAAACGGGCCAAACACAGATGTGTTCAAGGCCTTTTATGCAACATATAGGGAAATTAACTTAGAGACAATGACATGTTTTTTTCAAGCCTTTTTAAGCCCTCAAAACGTTGCTGGTGTTTGCTGCATATACACTCCCTTGCAGTCCTCTTACCCTCTTCAATCCTGCTGTAATTAGAATGAGTAGCATTTCAAGGATAGTATTAGCTGTCCATGACGAGGGTTCTTGTGTTCTACCATACGTACAGGAAACATTTTATCAATAGCAGCCATGAGGAATGTATACTGAAAATAAAATAAATGCAGTGCACAGATCATAAGAAAAAGGTGTACTTATTCCACAATAGACAAACGACTCCAATTAGCTGCCTCGCAGAATGCAAAAATGCCCAAGTCTGGATACAGAAAACCAATTGGAAGCAAGGAGAAAGCTAGACATACCATAGATAGTGGATGAATATTAAAAGATGCAAGGAAGGTGTCCATATCCAAACAGACTGAAATTGAGAGAAACATGGTTTTCAAGTAGTGTTGCCATTAGAAAACAAATCAACAAGTGGCTGTGGTGTGCAATATATCATGCTCACTATTATTATAGAAGCAACACTATACATAGCCAGTGAAACCATGAGTGAGTCATTTTTAAAGATCATGCTGTGAGAACGAAATTTCTATGAAGGTCTTACAATTTTGAAAAGTTTAGTCACTGCCAATTTTGACAGGCTATGCAATTCAAGATTAAATGAGATTCCCAGTATTACACATTGGTTAAGAGGTGAGGCTGGGATTCATGCCCACTCTGTAATTTCTGCATTGAACCACTTTCTTTTCTAGTTCTTACCATGAACTATAATAATCCCATTTTATAGAACTGACTTGGAAAATATGCAAATCACATAAGCCAACATGAGCATTTAAACAAATAAAAACGTTATAGAAGCATGTTATGCCAAATGGCAATGATTCTAGCGTCTTCTCCATCATCAAGGGACGTATATAAGTACCAGCACCCTGATTGATGTGATTTTAAAGGTTTTCATCTAGATTTCTATTTAGTATTTTCAAGCTTCAAATACACGCACAACACAGGCTTGTGAAATGGTTATTTAAAAACATGCAGAAAAGGTTTGAAAAGCAAACCGTTTTGGTGCCACATAAGAAGACCTTAAAATATGCTTTTATAGTAAACAAACCCTCCTGGACTGCTTGTACAGGTAGAGTCAAAACACTACAGAACAAATATTCAATCAGTAAAACCCTTATCACCCTTCAATTTAACAAGAAGGTATCATCACTTATATATATTATGACAATAAATACATCTGTACATTTAAAACACATATGATATAAGCCAATATTAAAGTGCAATGTGCCAAAGTGTCACTGTGTTAAGTGCCAACAATTATGTGAACCTCTACTTGTGCAATTATTGCAACTGATCTAAAGATCCTGTTAAATATTTAATAACCCTTACATTGCCCAACATGTTTCATTCCTCTTTATTCAGACCCAATCCGTGGAACCTCTTCAGTGGCATTCTACACACTTCTATATACCTCTCATGCCTAGGGTGATACATTACTTTCCTGCCTTTTTCTTTCAACCAACATTCAGTGTTGCGACATTTAGTCTAACCTATGACGGCTGTGGTCGAGCGGGTGATTGACTGTGGGATGGTGGGGTCAGACCAGGTGAGTGGGATGGGTTCTGTGCAGGTGCTGAGGGAGGATTATGTAAAAACTAGTGATACGTTGTTGCCTTTGTTGTGAGTAGGGGGGAGCCCAATTTGCTTAAGGTACATGGATCTGGTCAGTATGAAAAGTGTGCTTCATTGTCATTGTAAGACGTTAAAATCTCAGAGAAAGATATTATTAGTGTGTGCACATTTGGCAGAGGCAAGTTAATTAGAGATGTCATCAAGAAAATAGTAATTCCTGTGAGGTGGTCTGCAGATGATGCAGAAGGTAATAGAGTCCATCTGAGATAAAGGGAATCGTTAGGAGAGTGGTTCAAAAGAGCTTGTTCTGAAAGAGGGAATGATGGAGCATGGCTAATCCCTCCTATGGATGATTGCCACTCTGCCTCCTGTCCTTTCTGGATTGTCTGCATGTTGGATGCAGAATCTGGAGGGGGGGGTCAAAAACATTGGGGCAGGATAAATCATGTTTCAGTGAGGAAGAGGGCATCAAGGGTATTGTGCGAGTTGAGGTTTGCAATCTCTGAGGCATGAGTGACTTCTGAGCAAGCACTGATCAGCATGAGGGGCATATGCATGTGGTCCATGGGTGTTAGATGGAGGTAGGAGTGGTATTAATGAGTTATGGTAGGACAGCTTGCCGAGGCTGCCCAGATAACTTGACCATACTAACCTGAACAGGTTAGGATGGGCCGTGGAGGAGGAAACACATTGTGATGTCTTTTGGTGAATAATTGTGCACCAACTACTTGGTAGGTGAAATGCAGGATAGCGTGTCTGGCCTTGGCTCTTAGCCCTATCAGGCTTGAACAGGCAAACGCATGTGAGGTCCTTGTTTCAGTCTGTCCTTTAATGAGGATGCTGGTGACAAAGACGCCTAAGGAGGACTGCTGTAATAGGTAGTGGGCGGGGCAGCTGAGTGGCATGGCCTGGTCACATGACCAGCAGCCTCCTCCATGCTGTCTGTCTGGAGTTGGCCTTGAGTCCTTGTGTAGCCTCTTGGATGGTGGGAAAAATGATGGCGGGCAGAGCAACTGAGTGGCAGGATCTGGTCATGTGACCAGCAGCCTCATCAATGCTGTCTACTTGGAGCTGGCCTGTAGTCCTTAAGAAGCCTCCTTAAAGGTGGAAAAACTAATGGTGGGTGAAGCAGCTGAACGGCAGGACCTGATCATGTGACCAGCAGCCTCCTCAATGCTGTGTGCCTGGGGCTGTCTTGAAATCCTTAAGAAGCCTTGTGGAAGGTGGGAAAATGGTGGTGGGCAGAGCAGCTGAGAGGCAGGGTCTAGTCACATGATTGGCAGCCTTCTCAATGTTGTCTGTCTGTAGTTAGCCTGGAGTCTTTAAGTAGCCTCTTGAAAGGCAGGAAAACTAGTTGTGGCCAAACTAGCATCTTGCTTGACACAAAAGGATCCATTTGCATTATGGAGCAATTGGGGTTTACTGTCATGATGCCTACCCCCGGAGCACCAGGCCAGGCCCAGCACCCCCGGAAGCAGGCATCATGCCCTCGGGTAAAAGCCCAGCGGCCCCTTATAGGGGCTCTTTGGACTCAGTCCGGGCACCTTTGGTGCCAGGCTCATGTTGGACATCAGTCCTGGCGCCATAGGCGCCAGGCTCATAAAGGGAGGTGTTTTGTGCACTTACCTGATGCAGACCATGCTGCACGCTTCAGGCCTCCCTGAGACCTGAAAGGGACTATTTTTTCATAGGCACTATTTTTTCACTCGGGCGTGGCCAGGGAAGGATACATACCTAGTTGGGGAAGGATACATACCTGGGACTTCTTTGGAGGCTATTTAAGCCACGCCCAGACAGCAGCTCATGCTTCGCGTTGTTCTTGCAGCTTAACGCTCACCGTGTCTGCTCCTGGACTCCAGCCACGCCCGCCTCGAACCTGGAAGACCTGCAAGGAAGGAAGAGAAGAGAAAGGTGAAAAACAAGGACTATTTCAAACTTCTTACCTGCATCTGGAATCTTCTCGCCAGCATCCCTGAAGAGAGACTTCCATTTAAAAGCATCGGACGCCACATCTCTGCACCTAGGGGAGAGAGGAAGAAACAAAAGGTGAGCAGAAGGAACACAGAAGGAAAGCCTGATTAACAGCCATAATACTTACCGGCTTTTCTTCCACATTTCGGGTCGGCGCCGCCCCGTTGGCAGGTACCGTACCCCAGCCCCTATGGGGAAAGGACAAGAGACATTTCTGGGGAATGATAAGGACATTTAGAGGGATCGCCCTCATCACTACTCACCTCGGCAGTTTAACCCCTCGACGCATCGCCTTCATTCTGCACCTGAAATAAAGGACAGACCACAGGTTAGAAAGACAACATAAAGGGGGCCTCACTTGAACTTTGAACTTTCATACTTACGGCGCATTGCTCAGGAAAGTCAAGTGGATTTTGCCAGCGCCATTCTGAAAACCAGTGAAATAACTGGACGAACACGCGCCCCTGCACCAGAAGAAGGATGGAGAGTTCATCCTTCCAAACCATAAGGTGAGCTTAAACCGGGGTTTGGAGGAAGTTAGAGAGGAACGAAGGGGGATGGAGGAAAGGGGGGAGCTAGCACACTATTCTGCAGACTGTTAATCCCCTTTCTCATCTGCAGAAGGATATTCCTACGGGCCAGGCAAGCACGATTTGGAGGTCCTGTCCAATCAGTGTTCCGGGTCCTGCGCATCACGCTAGAAGAGGCCACAGCAATCCAGACTAGACCAGCGCCCCCGTGGGAACCAGGTGAGCGTTACAGAACGCGAAGCCATCCTACAAATTCCAACCCAGGCGCTATGGAAACTTCCAAAACTGACCAGTTGGCCCAATTACTGGAGGGAATTACGGGCCGAAGTACACGCCGCTCATCAAGAGACTAGTGCTCACTGGAGGGAAGTGATTGTAATAAAGGATAGAGCTGATGACCTGACTAGACAGCTTTTGCAAGGTCAAGCTGGACAAACTCCTTTACCCGGTTCCGGGGGGAACCCCGCTCCTGTGGTTTCCAGTAACCCGGTGCAGATTAATCTACCTAGAAACATGCCGCTGGCCCCACCTGAACGCTTTGCTGGGGACCCCAAACGATTCACCGTATTCATGAATCAGTGTCGTTTGCACTTCCTATGCAGACCTGGGGCCTTCCCTAATGATCAGACCAAGGTAGCCTTTGTGTTGTCATATCTCAGCGGCTGTGCTGCCGATTGGTCAGTCCCACTGGTAACTCAAGATGACCCGATTCTTCGTGATTTTCAAGGATTTCAAACAAGCATGGAAAGGTTATTTGCTCAACACTCCCAGGGACAGGCTCTGGATGACGAACTTCTATCTCTGCGACAGGGCAATCAAGACCTTCTATCCTACATTGCAACCTTCAATAGACTAATTGTGGAAACTGGTTGGCCAGAGGATAAAAGAATCACGTTATTCTATCGAGGTCTACGCGGAGAACTTAAAGATGTCCTGGCACAAGTTGTAAATCCGCCCCAAGAATGCACTGAATATATAGACTTAGTGGTCCAATTGGATCACAGGCTGCAAAACAGAAAAGCAGATCGGTCCAAGTTTGAAACCCGGGTGTTGGCCAAGACCCACGCTAACCCCAAGAGGGCTAATGCCTCGGAGCCTATGCAAATCGGAGGTGTTAAAGGACCCCTAACTCAAAAAGAACGGGAAAGAAGATGACAGATGCAATTATGCCTTTATTGTGGATCCTCTGGACACTTTCTACGAGATTGCCTGGTTAAGCCGCCCAAGAAGGTGGTAGGAGCCGCTGATAAAATCCATGGAAACTCTGTATCGGGAAACGACCACGCCCGGCAAGCGTAGGGGTCCGCTTGCCGAGCTTGAAAACTAACTCTCAGACCTCGCATTTCATTGTGCCAATGGTCCTCGTAGATCCGGAACAGCCTAAACGGTTGCATGCTATAAAGGCATACATCAATAGCGGGGCTGTAGGAAACTATGTGGATCGAGAATTGGTCTCTAGGATAAACCTCCCTCTGCGTCCTAAAACCAACAAAGATGTCATCACCACAGTAGATGGAACCGAAATTGCCTCTGGACCGGTAACACATTCCACAGCTGAGGTGACACTTGTAGGTCCGGATGGCCATCGGGAGGCAGTTGTGTTTGATGTAATCAAGGCTCCACAGTTTCAGCATATTCTCGGAATCCCTTGGTTAGAGACACATAATCCTCAAATTGATTGGCGAGCGAAGAGAATAACCTTCCCGGATTGTGTACAAACCTGCTACCCAGAAAATCCAAAGATTAATCTAGCATCAGTAACCTCTGTCCCTGTGCAACTATCTCCAGAGTACCAAGACTTTCAGGACGTCTTTCAAAAGGAACAGGCCAACAAGTTACCTCCCCACAGTTCGTACGATTGCCAAATCGATCTGGTGCCCGGTGCACAACCCCCTTGTAGCAGGATTTACGCCCTTACTGAAACAGAGAATCTGCATTTGAGACAATATTTAGATCAATACCTCGCCAATGGTTTCATTCGCCCGTCAAAGTCCCCGGCATCCTCAGCTTTGTTCTTCGTGCCTAAAAAAGAAGGCGACCTTAGAACTTGTATCGATTACCGCGCATTGAACCAGATAACTGTTAAAAATCGTTACCCTCTGCATCTGATCCATGAACTCCTTGACCAGGTGAAGGACGCTTGCGTATACACCAAGTTAGATCTCCGGGGGGCTTATCATCTGGTACGAGTAAAAGAAGGCGACGAATGGAAAACGGCCTTCCGTACAAAATATGGACTATTCGAATACCAGGTGATGCCTTTTGGGTTGTGCAACGTGCCTGCAGCCTTCCAATTCTTTATGAACGATGTCCTTCGGGAACTCATCGATGTCTGTGTTGTCGTGTATATCGATGACATTCTTGTGTACTCCTCTTCGGAATCTGATCACAGAAAGCATGTCAGGGCCGTCCTAGAGAAACTGCGCCAGCACAAACTGTTTGCCAAGCTGGAAAAATGTGTTTTCCATACCACCGAGGTTGAGTTTCTCGGATTCATCCTGACACCTAAAGGGGTCCGAATGGATTCACGGAAAAGTGGATGCCATCCTCAAATGGCCATCACCTAGTTCGGTGAAAGGTGTCCAAAGCATGCTTGGTTTTGCCAACTTTTATCGCAGGTTTATCCCAGAGTTTTCACGTGTGGTGCAGCCCATCACTGCACTCTTGCGAAAAAATAAACGTTTTGAATGGACCGAGGAAGCCGAACAGGCCTTTCAGGAGTTGAAAGCTAAGTTCACGTCCGCACCTATTTTGAAGCACCCGCGTCCCGATCTCCCATATATAGTCGAAACCGACGCGACCAGCTTAGCCATGGGAGCTGTCCTGTCTCAGAGAGACCCTGAAACCAACCAACTGCACCCCGTAGCATTTTGGTCCAGAAAGTTCTCGCCGCCGGAGATAAATTATGCGATCACCGATAAGGAACTATTAGCCATTAAGTCCGCCTTCAAGGCTTGGCGGCATTATCTCCTCGGCGCCCGGCATACCATCACCGTGATCACTGATCACCGAAATTTACAATATTTAAAAACTGCCAAGGCTCAATCGTCTCGACAGCTCCGATGGGCTTTGTTCTTTGCTGAGTTCGATTTTGTAATCACCTACTGCCCCGGCTATAAGAATGGTAAGGCGGACGCTCTATGCTGAATTGGAATGGAAGAAATAGACACAAACTCAGAACCTGTGCCGATAATTCCCGAACAAAGAATTTTGGGGATAACCACTTTACAAACCCTTGAAGACATTCAAGCACGAGTGAAACAATTCCTGGACTCTTCAGCCTTGCAGGATTGGATCAAAAGGGGGTCTAACTTTTCAGTCAAGGATGGCTTACCTTACTTCCAAGGACGCTTATTTTTGCCAGAAAAGGAATTGCAAGAACTGGTTATTTCCCGTCATCATGATACCCTGATGGAAGGACATCCTGGCATTGCCAAAACAGAGGAAAAGGTTAAACGACAATTCTGGTGGCCTTCCTGGCGAAAGGATATTAAATCTTTTGTGATGTCCTGTGGAGTTTGTGCCCAAAACAAAGGTCAAAAGACAAGACCCGCCGGTCTTCTTCAGCCCTTAGACATTCCACCAGCACCTTGGCACACCCTGTCACTAGATTTTATCACGGACCTGCCCTCTTGTAATGGTTACAGTACTATTCTGGTCGTGGTGGATTTATTTTCCAAAATGGCCCACTTTATTCCATTGAAAGGATTACCTTCAGCCTTTGTTCTTGCCAAAGAATTCCTCGAAAATATCATCCGTTTGCATGGATTCCCGTCCATACTAGTCTCCGATCGGGGAAGCCAGTTTATTTCTCATTTTTGGAAAAAGTGTTGTCAACTGGCACAATTCGACGTAAGACTCTCGACCAGCCACCCCCACAGACCGATGGTCAGACGGAGAGAACGAACCAGACCCTTGAACAATATCTACGATGTATGTTGCATCAATCGGAGGGTAATTGGAAGGACATTTTATGGGTGGCAGAATATGCATACAATAACTCGATACACTCTGGAACTGGTCAGAGCCCCTTTTATACCCTATATGGGCATCACCCTCGTACTTCAAGACTTGGACTCATCTCTGAGCCTTGAAATGCCCGCAGTGGACCATTTGCATTCTACGATTACTCAAGCCTTCAAGGATGCAATTGCACATTTGCAACATGCGAAAGGGAAATACAAAATGAATGCGGATCTGCATCGAAGAGAGGCGCCTCCATACCAAATAGGGGATCAAGTATGGTTGGCTACCAAACACCTATCACTCAAGGGGCCTCGAACTTTTAATCCAAGGTATTTAGGCCCTTACTCGATCAAAGCTATAATCAACCCAGTGGCAGTCAAGCTCGATCTACCAGCTAACATGCAGATTCACCCCGTTTTTCATGTGTCACTTTTAAAACCAGTGCACCCAGGAACCAGATTAACAAAGCCACCAGAACCGATTCAGATAGACGGGGAGCCTGAATTCGAGGTGAAGAACATTTTGGATTCTAAGATCTCAAAATCAAAACTTTTCTATCTAATTGATTGGAAAGGGTACGGGCCTCAGGAAAGGTCTTGAGAACCCAGTGATCACGTACATGCACCTCGGCTGGTAAAAAGGTTCCATTGGAATTTCCCAAACAAACCGAAACCTCCAGAAGGAACGACCTTGGGAGGGGCCTTGTGGGGGAGTGCTGTCATGATGCCTACCACCAGAGCACCAGGCCAGGCCCAGCACCCCCGGAAGCAGGCATCATGCCCTCGGGTAAAAGCCCAGCGGCCCCTTATAGGGGCTCTTTGGACTCAGTCCTGGTGCATTTGGCGCCAGGCTCATGTTGGACATCAGTCCTGGCGCCATAGGCACCAGGCTCATAAAGGGAGGTGTTTTATGCACTTACCTGATGCAGACCATGCTGCACGCTTCAGGCCTCCCTGAGACCTGAAAGGGACTATTTTTTCATAGGGACTATTTTTTCACTCGGGCGTGGCCAGGGAAGGATACATACCTAGTTGGGGAAGGATACATACCTGGGACTTCTTTGGAGGCTATTTAAGCCACGCCCAGACAGCAGCTCATGCTTCGTGTTGTTCTGCTTCCTGCAGCTTAACGCTCACCGTGTCTGCTCCTGCTCCTGGACTCCAGCCACGCCCGACTCGAACCTGGAAGACCTGCAAGGAAGAAAGAGAAGAGAAAGGTGAAAACCAAGGACTATTTCAAACTTATTACCTGCATCCGGAATCTTCTCGCCAGCATCCCTGAAGAAAGACTTCCATTTAAAAGCATCGGACGCCACATCTCTGCACCTAGGGGAGAGAGGAAGAAACAAAAGGTGAGCAGAAGGAACACAGAAGGAAAGCCTGATTAACAGCCATAATACTTACCGGCTTTTCTTCCACATTTCGGGTCGGCGCCGCCCCGTTGGCAGGTACCGTACCCCAGCCCCTTTGGGGAAAGGACAAGAGACATTTCTGGGGAATGATAAGTACATTTAGAGGGATCGCCCTCATCACTACTCACCTCGGCAGTTTAACCCCTCGACGCATCGCCTTCATTCTGCACCTGAAATAAAGGACAGATCACAGGTTAGAAAGACAACATAAAGGGGGACTCACTTGAACTTTGAACTTTCATACTTACGGCGCATCACTCAGGAAAGTCAAGTGGATTTTGCCAGCGCCATTCTGAAAACCAGTGAAATAACTGGACGAACACGCGCCCCTGCACCAGAAGCAGGATGGAGAGTTCATCCTTCCAAACCATAAGGTGAGCTTAAACCAGGGTTTGGAGGAAGTTAGAGAGGAACGAAGGGGGAAGGGGGAAAGAGGGGAGCTAGCACACTATTCTGCAGACTGTTAATCCCCTTTCTCATCTGCAGAAGGATATTCCTACGGGCCAGGCAAGCACGATTTGGAGGTCCTGTCCAATCGGTGTTCAGGGTCCTGCGCATCACGCTAGAAGAGGCCACAGCAATCCAGACTAGACCAGTGCCCCCCTGGGAACCAGGTGAGCGTTACATTTACTGGTTACTTGATGCAAATGTAGTCGTTGGATTTGAAAATAATCTAAACATATTTTGATTCTCTGCAAGTACAAAGATTGGTGTGTGTGTCCATAACACCCTTCACTGTATTGTGCAAGTACCAGGTCCAGCGATATGAAACGTCCATATCCTGATTCAATCATAGCCTGTGCAAGGCATTTTGGAAACTGATATAGCGTCATGCCATTCATTTTCCCCAGTGGGTGCTAGAAAACCCTGCCTGATGAGGAAAATGAAGGGCTATTCACTGCTCCTTTTCCCCGCCTGTCTCAGGCTGGTGATGGGGTCAGAACACTAAACACATCTTCAGACAGCCAAGGAGTAGGAGGTTCGAAGTGGGAGGTTTATGAACCTGACCTGTTGCATGCTGTTCTCACCTGGAGAGTAGAAGATGTCAAAGGCAAGATGCTTGATTAAATGTTTATGGGTGAGTGTGTGGAAGTCTCTGTGAATGTATGTGCTTGTTTTTGTTAGACTGTGGATTAAAATGTGTCTTAGTGAGTGAATGGTGAATGCAGTATTTATGAGTGAAAGAATGGTACCTGGAGGGGATTTTTGTACATTTGGATACTGGCCTTCTTTCGGGCAGCCGACAGGTGCAGTGGCATAGTATTTTACTTAGGATTATAGTCAAAGCCAACATGATGGGTGTTTTTACATTTGGATACAAGCCTACATTATTTCAACCAGTGTTGAAATGTTTCTTTACAGTGGGTTTGGAATATGTACTGACATTATGGGCAAAGCCAATGTGGTGAAAGTTCTTATGTAGGGAATGGAGACTATCCTACATTGGTGTAGCCAGTATTGACACAATTTCTATTAGAGACATGCCATTTTTACTGGCAATACAGGCAAAGCCAACAAGATGTCTTTTCTTAGGTTGTGATACTGGCCTGCATTGATGCAGGCTAATGTACCCATTTGCTTACAATGAAATTGCTTTTTCACTGGCATAATGAGCAAAGCTAATATGATGAGTGTTCTTACTTGGGCATACCAACCTACATGGTACACTGAGTACAGATATGTATTTGTCAGTGAGTGGCATGACTTTGTTTACTGCCATCATGGACACACCCAACATGATGTGCTTTTTTATTTGGCCTTACTTTACTACATTGATGTTTGGGGTTGCTGATGGTACTTGTTCAGAATGGCGAAAAATGTAGTGAGCTAAAATGTGGCTGTACATACTCCTGAGTGAAATACATTCCACAGAACAGGCTATTTGAGCCATGGTCATTCTCAGTAGAGTGTCTCCTACACCTGTTATAAACTATGCATTGGTCAAGACAGTCTTGGCATGCTTATTTACAGGAGCATAACATTTTAATTGGCATTATGGGAAGAGCCGACATGATGAGTGTCCTTAACTGGCCATATTTGTCTACATTGGTGCAGCCAGTATGGACATGTTTTCTTACAGTGACATGACATGTTTTACTGCCATTGTAGGCAAAGCTACCATCATAAGTGTTCTTACGCAGTCATAGTTTTCTACATTGTTGCAGTCAGTATGGCCATATTTTCCTACAGTGTCATAGCATTTTTTACTGCTTTATGGACAAAGCAAACATGATGAACGTTCTTATGTGGCCATACTGCCCTACATTGCAGCAACCACTATGGACATATTTGATTACAATGTCATGACATGTGTTGCTGGTATTATAGGCAAGGCCAATATGATGAGAGTTGTTAGATGGTGGTACTGGGGTACATTGGTGCAGTCCATATGGGCATGTTTTCTTGCAGAGGAAAGGCTTTTTTTCTGCCATTGTAGGAAAGGCCAACATGATGAGTGTTCTTATGTGGCAATTCTGGCCTACATTGGTGCAGCCAGAACGGACACAATGGGCCTCATTACACATTGTGCGCTAAAAATCTCAAATTACCGGCTTGGCGATCTTAACGTGTCTGCCCTCGCAAGAGGGCCCTAATAGAGTACTATTACGAGTACGCGGACACGAGCATAGCGCCATGCCGGTAATGACCCTACCGCCATGCCGCTAAAGTCCCCAAAAAGTCTCTTACCGGCTTCGACGAAAGTGCAGATAGCACCTCCGCCCTCACGCTGCATGCAAATAGCGGTCACCGCTATTAGCGGTGACCGTTAAATTGCAGAACCGGAAACAGCGTCATCGCACAGGAACGGGAAAGAGCACGGCGCCCATCTTTTAAAACACAATCCATTGCCATCCTCTGCCCCCTGGACCTGTTCTGAGTAGTTTGCAGTAGGAAATCTAAAAAAAAACACTGATCGGCAGCGGAAGGAATAATTTACCACAGAGGAGCTATTAATGCTCACCCAGACCCTAGCTGACAATGCCGCCGTGGTCTTTGCCAGCGACATGCGGTGGGAGAAACTCAGGCAATCTGGGCTGAGGTCGCCTTGAAAGTCAGTGCTGTGGGCACCACCACCCGCAATGTGCGTGAGTGCAGAAAGAGGTAGGATGATCTCAGGCTCCGGGTGAGAAGCATCCTTGCAGAAAACCACAACATTGCCACAGCAGGTGGATCTGGTTCGCCCATAAAACTGAAAGAATGGGAGGAGACCTGCGCCAACCTCATTTGAGTGGAATCAATAGAGGGAGTCGGGACAATGGAGCATGGCATGGCAGCCACTTCAGATGGAGGTGAGTGTACACATGAAAGCATGCAATGTGAATCTACTGGTCCACCCAAATGTGAGCCCAGAATCACCTCATGGATGGCCAAACATCCACACATGCATCCAACCCTGGCCATGTCAGTGTCAGACCCAAACACACACACACATGCACACATCACCAGAGACAAGTGCCACACACAACAATGCATGGATGAGCCACTGAACTGACACATCACCTGCATCCTTAACAATGAAGTCCAAATGCCAACAACTGCATTATTGATGTAAACTGCATTACGTACATAGAACCGTAACCAATGCCATCCCTCTTCTTGTCCCCAAAAGGCTCACATACAGACAGTGAGGATGCTGGCAATGCATCTCAGGCACCCCCTGCAAGTAAGAAAACAAGGGCACAGGACACAGAGGACACCCCCACAACATCAAGGGGCAAAGGTAGAAGGGTCCAGATGCAGAGTGTCAAACATCGGTGGAGCGCCACTGCCAAGACACAAGTTGCCACACCACCAACAACTGCCCCACCTCCCGAGGTTAACCCACCACCACTGATCCCTGTCATGGAGGGCCCACCCTCAGCTGCAGCTAGTTCTGCAGGAGAGGCGGCAGCCACTGCACCACTATAAGATGTGGAGGACACAACCGATTTCCACATGGAGATGCACCCCCCCTGGAACCCCCGAGCCATCACTACAGCAGACACCTGGGTCTAATGTCACTGGCGAGGACAACATGGGAGCTTTTAGTAGCCCCCCAGTGGCTTCATCTGTTGACCTGGTTGCATCAGAGGGCACAGCAGCCACACCATCAGAACCCAACACTGCCTTCGAACTGGCCAGCATCAGCCAGCGGCAACAGGAAATAACTGTGCTGGTTGGGCAGCATGTGGAGGAGGCTGCCTGTCTCAGGGCGGAGATTACGGAGACAGCAAGGCACTCCAGGGAGGGGATGGAGGCCTGTACAGACAGACTGAGTGGGGAGATTGTCCGATTTAGGGAGGTCCTCACACGGATAGCGGACGCAATGGACCGCCACTTCCCACCACCACCACCAGGACAGTCAGTCACTTCCTCATCCGCCAGTTCGAGGCAGACAAGCCCCCGCCGCCGCTCCTCACGCACCACCAGGGTCACGTCTAGGCAGCCTCCCAATGCTGGTGTTGGCAATGGCCAATAGGGAGTGCATGGTCAAGCTTCCGCATGCATGGCTGGACGGAAACATTGTGGCAGACACATGAGGAACTGTTGTGGGGGGTGGGTGGAAGGGTGTTATGGGACTGTTGTGGGGGGTGGGGGGAAGGGTGTTATGGGACTGTTTTGGGGGTGGGTGAAGGGTGTTATTGGACTGTTGTGGGGGTGGGGGAAGGGTGTTATGGGACTGTTGTGGGGGGTGGGGGGAAGGATGGTGGGATGTTTGGGGACATGCACATTTTCTTCTTTACGTTCCTTAATACACTGGTGTTTGATCAAAACAAGGGCTTGGACTTCTTCATTGTGTATGTGTACTTTATTGACGACAGGGTCCATTGTGCGCTTCCAAACAGACACCGGTGCATTACTACCCATATCCATGTGACAGTATGAAACCATGTTACTCAGAATATTTGGTTGATCAGATGCTGTCTCACAGCACGTCCCTCCTGGCCATCCCCTCTTGCATGACCTGCATCCCCTTCAACTCCGTCCTCATCACCATCATCATCCTCATCAGGTGCTTCTATTTCAACGTCAGGGGACAGTGGCACATTCCGTCTGATACACAAAGTGCAGCATGACATATGCCATGGTGATCTTGGCCACCTTCTCATAGCCATAGAGGAGAGCGCCACCAGACCTGCTAATGCACCTAAACAGTGTCTTCAAAAGGCCAAAAGTCTGCTCGATCACGATGCGGGTACGGGTATGTGCACAATTGTATTCCTCTTCGTGCCTGTTCTGTGGGTTCTGTACAGGGGTGAGGAGCCACCTCTTCAGGCGATAGCCGGCATCACCTGTATGGGGGGACGAATGGGGTCCTGTTACTGTTCACCTCAAGAGCGGCCTGTTCATATCACACAAATTGACTTTGCATTGTGATTGAAGTACACAATTAACAACATACATGCAGATGGTCTGTGTGACTGCAATGTGCAAAGGTGAGCTCGACCCTGCAAGTAGACATGCCCCATTAATGCCTCCAACAGTAATTGACATGTCCTTGGTGAGGGCAGGTCTTAGGTGTCCCTGGGCCCAGGCAGATTTGGTACCACACTGCTGGTGTACTGCCATTCCAACATTGATGTTGCCATGCCGAGAGGCATCACTTCAGTGGTGCTATAGGTGCGTGGTGCAATGCTATGGCTAGGGGTGACCCCTTTGCATGCATTCAAGGGCACATTGCATTATTGATGTTGTGCTGGGCTAATTCTGTATGACTATCTTGACAGCATGTATGACATTTGTGTATTTTGTGGCATGGAATGTTGTGCAATGTGGATGTGGATGGATGTTTAATGTTTCTAGACCTGGATTGTCATCTATGTTGTGTAGCTTATACTTGCATGTCCTTTCATATCAAGTACGTTGCGGCCTTCCCAGATGGACATTGACGTACATCTGTATGTGCATTTGTCCGACGGACGACAAGCTACACCCATTTCGAGTATGTATCTCTCCCCCCCAATCAGACCCAATTGGAGTATGTATCTCTCCCCCCCAATCACACACAGTTGGAGTATGTATCTCTGCACCCCCAATCACACCCAGTTGGAGTATGTATCTCCCCCCCAATCACACCCAGTTGGAGTAAGTATCTCCCCCCACCAATCACACTGCCATGTGCTTGCCCTGCTACTCACCAAGTAGCCACGAACGTTGTCCGGCTTGTCGCTCCATGTAGCGTGGGATAGTTGAGTTCTGCAGGACCATGGAATCATGGGTTGATCCGGGAAATCAGGCACAGCAATGTGTGATTATCTTGTTGGCGTCACATACCATTTGGACATTGATGGAGTGGAATTGCGTCCTGTTTCGGTAGACTACTTCATTGTGATGTGGGACCATCAGTTCCACATGGGTACAGTCGATGGCCCCGATGCAACTTGGGATGCCTGCCGGTGAATAGAACCCAACTTTGGTGTTTGCAATCTCCTGGGCAGTCCGTGGCATGAATATTTGTTCAGGTGCAGGCTTCAGGAGGGCATCGAGTACCTGGTTCAGCGTGCGTGAGAATACTGGTTGTGAGATGCCATGCATCTGCCCCTCTGTATGCTGGTAGGTGCCTGTGGCCCGGAAGTGGAGCACAGTCACCACCTTGAGTAGAGGGGGGATGGCAGTTCGGATGTCTATGAGGCTCACAATGTCGTTGTGTATCATGTCCACGATGCTGGTGATGGTATCCCGGTCCAGACGGTACAGGGTGTCTATCTGCTCAGAGGTTGGGTTAAATGGACTGGCTCTGATCCTGGGGATTGGTGGGTGCCTCTGTGGTATGATTAGGTGCCGTGGTGGTGCTTGCTGTGCCTGTCTTGCCCTCCTCTTCCTCCTGCGTCTCCTCTGTGCTGCCGGTTGTTGTTGCTGCTGCGCTGCAATCAAGTCCTCCAGCCCATGTAATGCTGCTAGTATTGGGACCATCTTGGTGTGTGAAGGGGTGTGGTGTGCTCCTTTTGTGCTGCCACAGTCTCCATTGCCTCCACCTGTGCTGATTGTGTCCACCTGTGGCAGGTGGGAACACTGCTTAGTTCTCCTAACGGGTGGTTCGCGATGCCGGTATTAGCGCCATGGCGGTAAGGGGTTTTGGGGGCTTTACCATGCCGCTATTGGCATGTCCGCTTGCCTTGTGATGCTGTGCTATTAGCGGCATGGCGTTGTTTAAGGGATGGAGGGTCGCGCGCACGAGGACTGCCTGCTATTAGTGGCACCGTACTTAGCGGTGCCGCTAATAGCGGTGAGCCGGGTCGTAATTTGCATGGGGATTTAACGTTACCGGTATTCCATTACCAGTAACGTTAAATCCCTACCGCCTACCGTGTAATGAGGCCCAATGTCTTGTGGAATGGCATTTGTTCTTGGAGTTAGAATGGGAAGGAAGGCAGAAGGAGGCAGAATGGGCATATTTTCCAGAAGAACAAAGCACACAAGTGAATAGGTTCAAGAACAGTATTGCTCATACACGCAAAATCCCACAATTTTTTGTGTAAACTCTGCTGTTTCTTCAATGAGACAATACTCATAGAGGTTATATCATAGAGAAAAATCTCTCAGACACAATTATTTTATATATTGGAACTGTGTGAGTGGTATACATAAAATCACAATTCCAGAGAGAAACAGACATCAAAATGGTTTCTTGGACCACAACAGAACAAACAAGAATATGTTTTCAACACACTGTATCAAGGCGTTTTTCAGGCAAAAATAAAGACAGTATGTGTATAACAAACCCAATCTGTGTGGGGGTTTGTCAAAAATGCACAATTCAATGGTGTGAAGTTACAAAACAAGGTTCTTAAAACAACATAAAACATTTGCAAGGACACAAAAGAGAAATTTGCATGTGTGGACAGCAATATATGTGCTGTAGTTTCAGGGAAATAGTGCATCTACACCAGGTGTTTCGGCCATTTGGAGTTGAGCTAGATGAGCCTCATCATTCATATGGCCATCATCAGGACGGGTTCTGTGTGAAATGACGTCTGTGCTGCAGGGGAGGGAGACCACAATCAGACGGGTGTATGAGCAAAATAATTTAAAAAGAATAAATCAGAGGTATTGTGTAATCAATGTGATTAGAGAACACACAGCTTACCTATGGGGTAAATTCACAGGCATTGTATAAGAGATCCGCTTGCCGCGTTGGCTGGTCACTAGGTAATCCAGTTATACAAAACAGAACAAGTACTATTGGTGGGGAGTTCAAAAACCCTCCAGTGTCATGTACATAATAGTTATAAAAGTACATGCTTTGTTGAATGTAAATGAGTCTTACCTCTCACCGGCAAAATCCAGGTAAGAAGGTCAAGGAGTGCTCTCTCAAAACACAACAATCCGCCGTTGGGTGCACGGCTAAAAGATAAATATAAAGTAACAATGAGAGTCCAGAACTACAGGATCCTCGTTTTAGTCTAAGCTGGGACCGTAGAAGTAAAATTACCTTGGATCGTGTATCAGGCAGAACTGGTAGTCTGCAGGAAAAGACAGCGGGCAGCGTCTCCTCAAGCTGCTGAGTCACTGGGGAGAGCCGGCAGCAAAGTGTTAGTAATGCTGTTGCCAGGACAGAGAGGCTGTTTTATATGGCAGCCATCTTAGAGTCAGGCTAGGATCGAGTGCCCACCAGAAATTGGTGTATAGAACTTGATCCAGATTAGTATGATTGCCCTAAAACAAATACGAGTGTGCCTAATGTTCAAGTGATTATGAAAAAACAATTTAGGGGCTATTTTCAATCTAAAGGTTGCCATGGCAACCATCGACCACAAATAAATTCAAGAACGGGTGGAAGGGAGTCAATGCATTGCGGCAGTGGTGCATGTCATGAACACATAGTATACATAGTATGCTGAAATCAGAAGTGCTTACAAATGCATAGAAAAATGAATGCATGCTTCATATGGTCCTCAAAAAACACACAACAACAAACGCCAGGCTATACTTGTTGGTGCAGTGCATATATCATATAGTGAGAGAAAACCATATGTTAGGCCAATTCAGTCAGTTACTCACACAGATGGAGCAGGGTGAATTAATGCTCTGAAACAAGTAGAAACAACGTTGCACTGGGGGAAAAAAAACAACAACACATGAATCAGTGGTTACAGAAAGGATTTCCATTCTACTGAAACATTTAAACCAGCATGTACAGTGTTCAGTCTGTGTACCCAACGCTGTTCTAACTGGGTGAGTGTTTTATTGAAATCCCCCCGCCCCCTTTTTGGCTGGTTTAACTTTTTGGAGGACAAACCACCTTAAATCCGTGTCCCTGTGGTTCTTAGCAGTGAAACCATCAAGAGGAACTGGCACTTGGTAACCCATCCCGGAACTTTGCAAAATGTGCCTTGTTTCGCTTTAAAAAAAAACAGGAATCTTAGAGATGCTCTTGTTCACACTTACATAGAGCCACCCTCGCAACCACAGCATACACTCTGGGACTTTCCCCCGATTTCTGGACACCATAAATGCGGCCATAGCGTGGCCTGCCCACTGACTCTGCAAAAGAAATCCTTTGAACATGACAAAGTACAATGTTCAATGAATGATTTCATCAACTGTAATACCAAGGGTGTCATATACATAATACAATGCCCATGCAAGCTCCTGTATGTAGGCAAGACCATACGTGCAATTAAAATGCGGATCTCGGAGCACCGTTCCTGCATCAGAAATAAGGTAGCAGACAAACTCTTAGTAGATCATTTCACTGCTAAGAACCACAGGGACACGGATTTAAGGTGGTTTGTCCTCCAAAAAGTTAAAACAGCCAAGAAGGGGGGGGGGAGGGGATTTGAATAAAGCACTCACCCATTTAGATCAGCGGTGGGTACACAGACTGAACACCGTACATGCTGGTTTAAATGTTTCAGTAGAATGGAAATCCTTTCTGTAACCACTGATTCATGTGTTGTTGGGTTTTTTTCCCCAGTGCAACGTTGTTTCTACTTGTTTCAGAGCATTAATTCACCCTGCTCCATCTGTGTGAGTAACTGTCTGAATTGGCCTAACATATGGTTTTATCTCACTATATGATATATGCACTGCTCCAACAAGTATAGCCTGGTGTTTGTTGTGTGTTTATTGAGGACCATATGAAGCATGCATTCATTTTTCTGTGCATTTGTAAGCACTTCTGATTTCAGCATACTATGTATACTATGTGTTCATGACATGCACCACTGCTGCAATGCATTGACTCCCTTCCACCCGTTCTTGAATTTATTTGTGGTTGATGGTTGCCATGGCAACCTTTAGATTGAAAATAGCCCCTAAATTGCTTTTTCATAATCACTTGAACATTAGTCACACCCGTATTTGTTTTAGTGCAATCATACTAACTGGATCAAGTGCTATACACCAATTTCTGGGGGCACTCGATCCTAGCCTGACTCTAAGATGGCTGCCATATAAAACAGCCTCTCTGTCCTGGCAACAGCGTTACTAACACTTTGCTGCCGGCTCTCCCCAGTGACTCAGCAGCTTGAGGAGACGCTGCCCGCTGTCTTTTCCTGCAGACTACCAGTTCTGCCTGATACACGATCCAAGGTAATTTTACTTCTATGGTCCCCAGCTTAAACTAAAACGAGGATCCTGTAGTTCTGGACTCTCATTGTTATTTTATATTTATCTTTTAGCTGTGCACCCAACGGCGGATTGTTGTTTTTTGAGAGAGCACTCCTTGACCTTCTTACCTCGATTTTGCCGGTGAGAGGTAAGACTCATTTACATTCAACAAAGCATTTACTTTTATAACTATTATGTACATGACACTAGAGGGTTTTTCAACTCCCCACCAATAGTACTTGTTCTGTTTTGTATAACAGGATTACCTAGAGACCAGCCAACGCGGCTAGCGGATCTCTTATACAGTGCCTGTGAATTTACCCCATAGGTAAGCTGTGTGTTCTCTAATCACATTGATTACACAATACCTCTGATTTATTCTTTTTAAATTATTTTGCTCATACACCCGTCTGATTGTGGTCTCCCTCCCCTGCAGCACAGACGTCATTTCACACAGAACCCGTCCTGATGATGGCCATATGAATGATGAGGCTCATCTAGCTCAACTTCAAATGGCCGAAACACCTGGTGTAGATGCACTATTTCCCTGAAACTACAGCACATATATTGCTGTCCACAAATGCAAATGTCTCTTTTGTGTCCTTGCAAATGTTTTATGTTGTTTTAAGAACCTTGTTTTGTAACTTCACACCATTGAATTGTGCATTTTTGACAAACCCCCATACAGGTTGGGTTTGTTATACACACACTATTTTTGCCTGAAAAACGCCTTGATACAGTGTGTTGAAAACATATTCTTGTTTGTTCTGTTGTGGTCCAAGAAACCATTTTGATGTCTGTTTCTCCCCGGAATTGTGTTTTTATGTATACCACTCACACAGTTCCACTATATAAAATAATTGTGTCTGGGAGATTTTTCTCTACGATATAACCTCTATGAGTATTGTCTCATTGAAGAAACGGCAGAGTTTACACAAAAAATTGTGGGATTTCGTGTGTATGAGCAATAGTGTTCTTGAACCTATTCACTTGTGTGCTTTGTTCTTCAGTTAACCCTCCTGGGTAAAATAGATTCCATACCAGGAGCCCAATTGTTTGATTCCGGGCATATTTTCCTACAGTGACATGACATTTTGTATTGGCTTTATTGCAAATCACCAGAAATACATTCTTATGTGGGTATACTGGCTTAAATTGGAAGAGCCAGCCTGCACATCTGTTCTTATAGTATCTTTTTTGGCATTATGTGCAACAAAAACTTGAGTATGTTCTTATGTGGAAATACTGGCATATATTGGTGCAGCCAGCATGCATGTATATGCAAAGTCAGCATGAACATTTTCTTTTTCTTTTTACATATCTGACATATATTGTGGGCAAAGTCATACAAAAAGCATTGGAAAATGCTCATGTGCACTGGTGGTGCATTGGCAACTATTGGATTTTTACATTTGTTACCCTATAAAACCTTTTGTAAACTGTGTGGCTTTTATTATTTTCACAAAAGTGTGCTGAAAAATGCTCTATTATATCCATTATTTTACAACAATTTCCCAGGGTGAGTATACCACCGAACGTGATTTAGTTGTGTTGGACTCCTTAGCTACTCTCCATTGCACCCTTGATAATGGGAAATGTGTTTGTGCCTCAGATTAAAAATTCCCAGCTGCTAATGTCCCGATAAAAATCACTAAACAAGCTTACATATCATTACGTTTCAAACAATAGAACAGCATTCGACATTTGTCCTGGTTACCCAACATTGTCTCCCGTCTTGCTTGCCAAAATGCCTTTCTCGCTTACCTAAAGTAATCCCTGGTCATTTTAAATTGGAGACTCTTACAGAATTCCAAAACCTAATGCATACAACGTGTTTTCATCCATCCCAGCAATGGGATCTTAATACACGCATCTAAGCCTAAAATACCTTTCAGTGTGGTTTGATGTACTCTGGACTCCGGGTTGCTCCATAGCCTTCTACCATATGCTGTTGGTAAGAGTGCAATGTGATCAGTGATAGGACACACCAGTATCTGGATACAGGGGTATAGTCAGAGTGCCCTTTGACAATAAAACAGTTCTTCCAAAGAAAACATTTGAAGCTACAGTCACCACGACACACAGTGCATCGCCCCATACTTTAGAGCCACACACAGCCCCAGGGAAAGATTTTCATTGATTGACATCAAGGCCCTTTCAGGGCAATACCCACAAAATGTATATTATGCCTCAGAACCATGACTCTTTAGTGGCCCAATCTATTCTCACTCTTAACCACATGTATAAAAGGTGCCCAATTGTTTATGCTTTGTTGGTTCCCCGTGATTGAGTAGCACGGCATTGTCTGGAATCGTGTTAGGTCCTGACAGTTGCATGTGAGCTGAGTTGCCAGATCCTATTAGTTCCTATCCAGGTCTACTCTTACACAGGCTTGGATCTCCTGTGTTGGGTGACCCAGGCAGGGTAAAAAGGGATTGTGAGAAAATGATAAGGATCCCTCATTAGGCCCCGCTTAAGATTGACCCTGCGATGCATTTAAGCGAAAAGACCAAACAGAGATTTAAACTTTAACCATCCTCTTGACCTGCACTATAACCCCTTCTCTTGAAAAACATTCACACCAAATAAATCTCTTCAAATGCTGGAAGATGAAGATTAACTCTGTTCATATTGATTCAGAGTTGCTGTTGGTTCTTAACAGTAATCAGGACTTTGTATCAACATCCTTCTGAAACTGTGAGCAGCGGCTCTAGCAAATGTAAGAAGGCCATAACATAGTCTAACTATCTCTAACTAGTTTGCTATCTAAATGATTCTTGGTCAAGCAACTTTGTTGCTCTTAAGTGTGGTCTTTCAGACTTGCCAGCCTTGCCAGGTGGACATTTCTTCCCAGGTGAACGTGTAGATGCTGGCTAGTGTGTGAGGTTTCTAGGGCCAGAGTGGTGCTGCGAGGACAGACCTTTTCACTCAAATAGCTGATAAAACACTATATTTGAGTGCTAACTCATTTGTAATGATTAGTATCCGTTTAAGGTAATGTCTGTTAGCATTGGCGAATGAGATCCCCAGCGCAATCCCTGGCACAATGGTTCTCTGCACAGAGACCTCACGCATAGTTTCTTGCCAGTGTCCCAGGTATGGACTCAACCCCATGGAGGCTGCGCTAGATGTTTGGGATTTCACTCTTCCCTGAGACATATTGTGACACTCTGAGGCAGTTTCCGCTATGAGCAAGACCCTTACCTTCAGCGGCCCAACACCCATTGGCTATGGTCATGAGTAGGAAACCCTTCCAATCGAGCAATGGTAGAGGAGACCAACCGGCCTCTCAATGAAAGTCTACTTCTATTCTAAGCTCCAGTATCTCTCTTGTCTGTAAGCAGAGACCTAGCTTCAGGAAACAGGATGGGAAAAAACACCCTCCTCGTCAGAAACATTTAAAAGCCAGATGGACACCACACAAGATTTCCTTAGTTTTGCAAATTCACTCAGATCTCTCCTTGGGTTCCATCTGCAGTCTCTCCTGGCAGCAGAGGCGTTGCTAGGGAAGGCTTAGAGGGCTATAGCCCCAGGTCTTTTGGTTGTAGCCCCAGATAGAAGCTCAGGGGCTACAACCTAAAGGCTGGCTAGTCCAAAATCCCGACAGTCCCGACATTAGTGTAGCCCCGGATCTTTTCCAGACCTAGCAACACCCCTGCAGACATGTTGGAATCCACCAGCTGGCTGCACCGTTCAATGAAGAGGACACCAATTTCTCCAAACAAAACATATTCTACTTCAGATCCGCTCAGAACTGGACTTAATGTTCATTATTTTACTCAGACCCCACCACCTCTCACAGCTGTCCTTGCACCTGCCTAGTTCTGTGGTTCCCTGTGAAAGACCCAAGAGCAGCAAAAGTAGGACATACTGTCCCTCTGACCCGAGCACATCCTGCTGCTGGTCTATTGGGAACTCCTTTAAATCATCCCAGAAGAGGCCACATTAAGAGAGGTCCAGTGCGCATCCCTGTCTGACAGCAATCTCTGTAGGTCACTACTCCATTAGTTCTCCATTCAGGCCATATCTGACTGTTGCCACAGTACCGTCATGAAGTGCCTCTACTATCTCCCTATACCCTTCTATCAGGCCTTCCCCCCGAGTGACCCCACAATAACTCATGGACTCAAAAGTCGCTGTCAGAGCTACACATCTTTCCCGTTCCCTTCCTCAGCGCTTTGGCGTATAAATAAAATAAAATACAAATACAAATCTCACTGTGGAGTGTGATGCTGTTCTGCATGGAGATAGTGTGCAAAAAGGCTTTAAAAAATCAAAGCTGAACAGGGAGTTTTTTTAGGAGGCTACAGGCTGAAAAACATTACGTGGGATGTAGTGTGAAATAATGTAGCTCTGTTATGCTGAAGCATGTGCATCTGTATGTGGTATTTCTACATGTTGCAACGGAGGCCCTTGCTTTGTTGGAAGGTGTGGGGTATGTCATGTAAAGTGGTCTTATATAGTGCCCTTCTGCCATGCATGGAACATAAACCTAAGTGTGGAATAAGGAGGCATGGAATAGAGCAAATGCTTCAGTTGTCCTAAAGGTAAATAAGAAGCCATATATGCTCCTCACACTATTGTTTCCTCCTGACATCAGTTACAACGAGCATGTTTACATGAATGCTGATTCCTTCTTTGCATGGGCATGACTAGTGAACTGGTGCTGGGTCTTGGTACTGCACAGTTCTCATCTGTCTTCACACAATAGTCATCATTCAGTACATGCCGTCCCACACACGGTCTTGTATGTCTGCATTCTGTTGCATAGTGGTGTAGGTCTTGTGTGCAGCCGTGCAGTACATGGATTGTTAACGGTTGCACTGTTCTGTTGTACATTGTTTTTGTATCATTGGTAATTGGAACTTAAAGGTGTGTTGTGAGAATGATGATGACATGGTGGATTGATACTAATGTGATCCACGGGCACAATTATAGTTGACACATAGTACGAAACACAATCAGTTGACCTGCTCTCAGGACGCCAGGATTGAGTTTAGGCAGCTACAGGATTTAATCCACAGTCCTGTACACTGCTGTAAAAGGCCCACTTGGAATTACTTTCCATACCTGTCAGTCAAATATTTTGTTGGTGCTAGCTGCCCCCAACTAAACGGATGTCACTAGTATAGAAGGTTAGGGTTAGTCCTCTCCTCTATCACTATTAGATAGGCGTTACCACACAAGCCCACCTAGGGACAGGCACCCCTGCTAAGGACAAGGTGTTCTTCCTTAGGGCATAGTTGGGTGGCCCTCCTTGGATTTCAAGTATGAGCACTCTATACTTAGTCTTCTGATTCAAGAACACAATTGAATTACTTTGCTCCTACAAAACCGTTTTTTGTGCTACCGACATGGTGGATGGTGCAGGGATCAACATTACTGTATGGGCCTCATTTGAAGTCTCTATGCTGCAGGCTTCGTGCTACACTGCTGATTTAAAATGTTAGAAGTATTAAATCTCCCAGCAGCTCATGTAATAGTCATGAGATGATCAGCACGTCAGTTTGCATGTTCTTTGAGCTGGGCCCATTCGTTAGGGGGGTGCCACAATTTCATGCATATAAAGGTAAAATACAACGAACCTGCTGCAAAGGCCAACACAATTAACTTGTTTTCTGAAGCTTGTTTGCTCTGTATACAGATGTAGATGTTATGCAGAGAAACTTGAATTGGACCTCTAAGCTGTTGGGGAGCCAGTGAAGTTCTCAAAGTGGATGAGTTGTGATGTCATTGCTTCAGGATCCTCAGAGGCAACACATTCATTTTGGGAATAAGAGAATGTCGAGCAGCATGGGTTTGATACCGGTCCTGCGCTTAGAAGATGGAGTCTGGCATGAAGCGCAATATAAATAACCAATTTAATTTGAATCAATATTTTAGACCAGCTTCTTGACTGGGATCAGTCTTTTGGACTTGTCGAAGAGTGTAATTGGTGAAGGGTGGGAGCAGAATATTGTTGTAGCTGTGTCTGTAGAGAGCTAGGTTTTGTAACGAGTAACGAGGATGGTAGTCAGGGAGCAGCAGTTTTATGTGGAGAATTCTATTCTGCAAAAAGGAAAAACAATTATGTGTACCTTTACCCAAGCTAGGGAAATGCAACTGGGACAGAAGCTACTTGTTCCGATTCCATACTAGGCTACAGAAATAGACAGAAGGTTAATTAACGACCCTTCTGTGCGTTACATGTTTCAATCCACCAGTAAATGCAGGGCAGGGGACTGGCTGGGCATTTGTTCAGGCACTTAAGTCCATTCTGTTTACGGATATGGGATTCTCGTACAACTGTAAGGACATGCTCTTCCCCCCTTCTCATGCAGCCATCGTTAGACACTTATGTACCGGGCAAGGGAAAAAAAGCGTACGTGCACATCAGAGAATACCACATGCAGCTGCGCTTTGTGAATTTTACAGTTGTGCATTTTCCCTTTGTTCATACTCAAATGGATGCAAAAACCGAAACACATCTTCATAAGTGCATCCCACGCTGTGCATGAATATGGAAGCCTCTTCCACATCCTTTGATGGCACTTACCGTGGCGTGTGGATGGAGGTAACTGTACCTTCACTGTTCCATGTGGTTGTATTACAATAGGGAAACAGGGCAGCAGCAACAATCAGTAAAAGCTGTCCACGCGATTAAAATGATTGAAATCAGCGTACGTTTTCAAAACTGAAACCTTGCAACCTAACACTAAAATCCCTAGGCCACTTGGGGTTTGTCAACGGGTAGATAACCTGGCATAGTTACTCTCCACCCTTGCCCAAATTGTATTGTTCCCCCAACCATTAACAATGCTCACTACACAAGAGAATAAGAGAATTGAACATAACGCTCTTGTTTTATGACTAGTCATCCCCCTTTCCAATTTAGACAGACCATTCCCAGTACTGCTTAACAGAACAGCACACTCTGCATAACATACAGTGCTGTAAGCACCACATATGACATTACTTCATCGGATGTGTGTACCCATTCTATAGGGCACACGCAGGTCTCCAGTGCATTCCATGCTATTTTGTTATTATTTGCTGTGTATTTGGTGGAAATGATTATTTAACGCTGAATAGCATTGTTTGTAGTGTTTTCTCAATACAATCATAAGGAGAACTGCATTCTCAGAATATTGTTTGTCAGATGGTTTAGAGGGTTGGCATCATACATTCCATCGTTATGAGGTCCATACATGTCAGTTTCAATGCCTTCGATAACTAGGAAATCCCACCTGTGCAGTGTGGACTAACATCAGTGGTCGAAGTGTATGAAAAGAAGTAGTGGAACTATGTTCGCTGCTGGCCTGCACCCACTCCCCACAAACCCCATCACGACACCCCCTCCCACACACAATACAAACCCCCAAACACATGCACCTGCTGTTTAAGGGAACGTACAGTGCAGTGCACTGAAAGTGCAAATTTCAACTTCCTCCTACACCATTCCAGAATTGTTTCTTTGTAAAATAAAAGTATAGGAACAGTAAAACTTAATTTAAAAAAGTAGAGGAGCACCACTCCCGACCGCTCCCGCTCACTTCGACCACTGACTAACATCATGTGGTTCCTGATTCACACGCTCAAAAACATGTGGCTACGCCTCAGCAGCTGTACTTCCCACAGGGGGTGCATCCCCTCACTGGCCAAGAGTTAAAAGGGTCACTGTGGGACAGCACTGATTAGAAATCAAAACCTGTCAATGAGGAATATTACCACCATGTTAACGCTCTGTTGTGTCTCGTTACCATGAAGACAGTATGGCGCTGGTAGGCCCCGGTGTTGTTGAGAGTTAGGAATGTCCCCTGTAGTGTGTTAGCAATTGTCATTTGGGAAGATCTCTGAACAGTTTGGATGAACTTTACATTAATACTCTCAAGGGAATGTTCTGACTGTGGATGATCCTTTCTATCGTGAGAGGAGCTGTGCCATTGGGAGCCAGAATGATTGCTGCCACCCGCTCCCACTACAAAGAGACCCACTCTTATCCTTCTATGTCTTCAAGCTTCATTAACCTTGTCAGCAAGACTGCAGTAGGGAATCACTCATCCAAATGATGGATTTACAGCACACTGAGCATTTAGGCAGACACATCCCTCTACAACACAATAAGTCTTTGTAGTCACAAATCTGCCTGCATACAATCTGACAGTCCAGAACCATTCCTTCCTAAATACTAAGACCATATTGCCTGCAAGAGCCCACCTGATCGTGTGGTACTTACTCTGGGAAAAGGGAGTTGCATGCTTGATGGTCCCCCCTCTGTTGAGTGTGTTACCTCGGGCGCTCCTTCAAGTTCAAGACTGGTTAGCTTGCACATTCTTCACTGAGCAGGGACATACCCCAGAAGGCATCCCCGTGCACGCTGGTTGAACCCAGGTAGCCCGTGGTAGTGCTTCAGATCACCTCTTGCCCTGACTTGAGTGGGATGTTATGATATCCAGCCACATTGCAGTCTGTTCTTGTGGAGGTAGGAGCGCCCCTGCTGCCTTGATGCTGTCCAGCAGGTGGAAGGTCACCCCTGTGTATCATGAACCCCTTAGCGGCTGCAGCAAACCATATTTGGATTGAGCAGTACTTGTATCAGTATTTGTGGCTTGGGGACATTCGTCCAGCCTTGCGGCAACCTAATGTGCTGATGTACATTATTCAGACATTGCTTTGGAACATTGACTGAGGTGTTGCTGAAACACTCCTAAGCCCTGTAAAGTATTTAAAGGCTTGCGAGGGCCACCATGGGTTTACCTTGAATCGTGCTGTAAACCCCATAAACCATGGGTTGTGAGCATCCCTTCTTGCTGTGGGACTAAGCAGGATCAAGGCTGAAGCCCCCGGACCTGCCGCTGGACTAGCTGAAAGAACCTTAGCCCACAGCTTTTCTAGAGACCAGTTCGAGACCTATCGTTATATAAATTGCTCAGAAGATGGTGTTCTCAGTCAGTATATTTTAAAGTGGAATCTGTAAGTTATAAACTCTTGAAATGTGTATTCTAAATCCATGTTGCTCTGGTTTTACAGCCAGCCACATCTTCACTATTTGTATTCCTTTTGATTGTGCACAATGCTCCAAAAGCCTGTTTATGTGAGAGCATTTTCCTGTCATTACATGTTTTTAGAGACTGCATCAATGGGTTTGTGCTACAATCGGAGCCCATTCACTTGCTCTTTGGAGAGTACAGAACGAGTGTTCAGCCTCGCTACCAAATCGTGAACTGGATGTTCTTAACACATTATTATTTCACATTAGATTGATTTGTGTATTCTGGGTCATCACGGACTACAAAAAGACTACTTTTACACCTACACAAACCTCCCTTTAGCTCAAAGACCAATTCTGGATCTTCTGAGGTTGAAAAACCCCCAGCATAGGCACAATATGGATTCTTGACCCAGGACCTTCAACATAGTGTTTTAAATGTCACTGACCCATACTGAGCCAACACGAATCACGCTTCACGTGCCGGAGGTAAAGAAAAGCTGCCCTTTCTCTTCTGTGAGCCTAGGAGATGATAGCAGAGCAGTGGGCCTGGAAGTGAACAAATTAGACTGTTTTTCCAGGGCATTCATTCGAATGCTTGCATCTGCAGGTTTCTGGAAGATTCTTTTCCATATAACAGACTTATCCATAACAACCCATCATTACCATCTAGAAATGATTCATCGCTTTGGAACAGTGTCAGCGGCAAAGTTCTCAACCAGTCTCTTTCCTTTTCAGTAGGGTTGGTTGAACAGGCTCCAAAACGTTTCAAGCCTATCTAAACAATGGGTGTTGGACTTGGCTCGAAAGCCTTGGATCATTTGGACCTAGGACTCAAAATGGTTCGAAATATTTGAACCAGAATTCTACCCGCTGATTCAGGTGGAAGTACTTGATTGTTCAACTCTGCTAGAATCCTGCTCCTTGATGATACTGAATTCTAGGATGCTGGGCCAGTATCATAGAGTTCAATATTGCTGGTGGCTAAGAAAATGATACAACAGTGACATACAAATGAGCTGAAATGAAACAGGGCAGGTGATCCACTTTTTACTTTTTCATTTATTTTAGAAATGTACAGATCACCTTATCCGCAAAGGTAACCTGTGCATTTCTTGGGGATTTTGTGGCAGTGCAAAAGATGATGCGCTAGCCAACCCCCTTGCCTATAAAAGTGTTTGGACAGCACTTCCAACACTAATGAATGACAGGCTCCCAGGCATTCAAATGGGTGCTTGATGGGCATTTTACAATGACAGGCCTCCCTGTTTATAGTAGGCAACTCCTGCAGGGAGACCCAGGGATACTCCCTTTTCAGATAGAAGAAGAATGTAAATTGACAGAGACAGAAAGTCTGTTCTCACCACAAACTTCAAGGGAGGCCTGCGCTTTTGATCAGGAGTCACAGAGAGCTCAATTAACCAGAGAGACACTTTGATCAACAACAGACAGGAATATGAGTGGTACTTAGTAGTATATGATGTCACCCATTACCTTTCCTGTTGCATAGCACTCAGGTTATGACCTTTTGCCCAACAGAAGATTGTTGGTTGGGACCCAGGATTGGTTCATTAAGGTAGGCTTAGCCTGCACCAATCACTGGGCCGCATTTGGCTTTAAAAGAGGGTTGAGCCCCTCTTTTGGTAGATTAGCCGATGACTTCGAAAGGAGTAAGAACAAGGACTCATTTGAACTGTGGCTGAAGGTACAGTCTACCTTACAGTTTCAGCCAGTGAAACAAGGCCACGATTTCCAAGAGGGAAGCAAGATCCCTCGCCTAAACATCTACCAGGAAACAGAGGGAGATACCGGACTCAGAGGACCCATCCAGCAGCTCCAGAACTCGTACCCATCCAGCACACAGCGTGCCCTGTTAGGTTCTGCCAGCAGGCTTCCTACATGGGAAGTGCCAGAGTGTCTCTGAATAAAGGAGAAGGCCGTTGCCAGCAAACACTCTTCTTAGCTTTGGGACATCTGCCTTAAAGGACGTCACAAGCCCTACGAAAAAGCTAGGATAAGTGCCACAACAAGCATCAACCAGAGTTCATCCATGAATGACATTTTCGAGGCAATCAAGCCTTCAAACCGCAATTGGGTGCCCCACTGACTGTTGTTACGCTGCATTCACAAAAGCCCCCCGAGACGCATGTACCAGCGTTCCAGATCTGCCAAACAGCACAGAGACAATGATTCCTGACCCTGAGCCACTGTGTAGGCCAGCGTGCTATAGTCTGTCCTGCCTCGCCTGCCAAACTGCCTGCCGCCTGATACCCACAGCTGTTTACCGTCTTAAACTCTGTTGCAGGAGCAGCAAAGCATTACTGGAACTGACTTGACGCCGTCGAGCATCATGTGGTTCTTTTCACCTTGTCCTTCTCTGAAGGACCGTAGTGACATTTATTACCTCTTTCCCACTTGGTGCTGAAACCAAATAACCTAGAACAGTTAAGACTACCTCTTAACCGACTACCCTCCTGTCAGTATCCAGAGTGCATCCCGTTCCTTGTGAAACTGTCTGTTCTCTGTGTTCCTTTACAGGGTTGGTTGTATTTTGTAGTGTGCTAGAACTGTCTTTTGTAGTAATAATGAAGTAGATATTTTTATACAACCTTTTATCTTTGGGTAGTCATTGTATTTTCGCTGTGTTCCAACTAAACAATGCTCCACGACCATGCAGAGATAAGCCTGCCGTTCCATCCACGTTACAAAAAGGGACAACGAGGGTATAATTTACTTGTTTTTCCAATCAGTTCGGATCACTTCTGGGGTAGTAGAGGTGTGGGGCTGATTGATGCTTTAGAAACCGATATTCATCCTTGGACCATTATTGCCCCAGAAGTTGATTTGTCACATTGGTGGCAAGTGGTCCGATCAGTTGGAGCCTTGCGCACAGCTTAGTCACCCAATGATAAAAGTACTGTTGCAGGCAACGTTTAGTCACTGCAAGGTATTAGTAATAGTCATGGATATTGACATGGAGACTATAAAAGGCAGGGCCAAGGATGTCCTGTGTGTCTTATGTCAAGAGAGGGGACTTCCCCACAACACTAAGGTTAATAAACCTGAGTTGCTGACCAGTCTCCAAGCTTGCGTAGAAGCAAGGGCAGTTGGGGAGAAGACCCCAGGGGACGAGCTAGGCTCTGTGTACCCAAACGGACAAGACCTTCTGGAAAAGGAAAAGGACAAGGATGAGCACATGACCAGTATTTCTCAACAATCATTCCGCTGGCGGCAAATATGGTTTCTCAGCACTCAAGAGTGTCAGTGAGGACAGGGACTAGTGTGACATCCTGCAGGTTCCAGGCCTCAGCACAGTCTCTAATTGGCCCAGTAATTGTTCCGGCACTTAATGAGGTAGAGGCTAGAAAGCTCCTGCTCGAAGAGAGGAGACTAGCGCTAGAGGTACAGAAACAGTAGTACAATGTCACAATAGAGCTACACAAGCTGGCGCTTGAAGAGAAGAAGGAGGCCAACAGATCAACCTCTAACGAAAGCAGCAGTAGTGGCTCAAACCAGAGTCCTTGGCATACGCCACGGCAGCACATCCCCAAAGACTTTGTGCAGACTTATGAAGTGGGGAAGGATATTTTTCACTGGTTTGAAGTGCTCCAGCTGGCTTTCCAGCTACAGGAGGTGGATGAGGTACTGTGGGGTGCAGCCCTGATGAGTCACTTACCGATAGCAGGGACTGATGCAATTCTTCAGTTAACTCCTGAGGAAAGGCCTATTTATGAAAGCATGAAGGCAGCCCTCCTCAGTAAGTTCTGTAAAACCCCAGAACAGTATATTAAGAGCTTCAGAGAGCTCGGAAAGGTAAAGTGGGCAGACATTTGAAGCGTTCACATACTTGTTGAGATATCTCAACGGGTGGTTGACTGGTAACAAAGTTGACACATTTAAATGGATGTACAATTTGATTGCGTAGGATCATATATTGAAAGATTGTGAGGTTGACCTACACCAGCATCTCGTGAACAAGACTACAACAGACCCTAGGGAGCATGCAAAGGCTGCCGACAGGTTTGTGAGTACTCAAGTCCAGAAAAAGGCTCAGGCGAACACACCCAAACCGGAAGAGTAGTCGGTGGACAAAAAAGTAAACAAGATGGGAAGGAGAAAGGTCCAACCCAATTCTATTTGAGGTCAGGTCCCCAAAAGACAAAAAGGGAAATCCCAAACTCTAGTTCAGTCGTGCATACCGAAAAAAAGAGTGCAGGCACCCTTAACATTGGGATACCTGTGTTCTCACCACCAAAAGATTGTTTCATGTGTAAGGAGCAGGGCCACAGGAAAAGGGATCCTGCTTACAAGGGCTTACCCAAGCAAGCCATAGTGAATGTTGGACTACTGGAAGAGGCCATCATTAATGTAGGCCTCTTAGATGAGGACTTGCCACATGGCCATGGAGTGACCGAATGTGGATTGGTTACATTGAGTGGGAACGGTACTGGGTCTCCAGAAGAGACCCCAGTTCCCAATAATACTCAATTCTATCTAGAACATGTGTATATCAATGGACACAAAACTCCTGCAGCGGTGTCATGATGCCTACCTCCAAGGAGCCAGGTCTGACCCAGCAACCCCAGAGGCAGGCATCATTCCCCCCAGGGAAGTGCCAGCGGGCCCAAGCTGGGGCCCTTTGGACACAGTCCTGGCGCCTTAGGCGCCAGGCTCATGTTGGACCCCTGTCCTGGCGCCTTAGGCGCCAGGCTCATAAAGCTAGACATGTGTTCAAGTGTTTTAATGTGCACTTACCTGATGCAGACCATGCTGCTACATCCAGGCCCTCTTGAGGCCTGAATGGAACTACTTTACCTGTGGGACTACTTTCCACCTGGGTGTGGTCGGGGAAGGATACATACCTGATCGGTGGAAGGATACATGCCTGGAACTTCTTCCAAAGCTATTTAAACCACGCCCGATCAGCAACTCACGCTTCGCGTTGTTCTGCTCCTCGCAGCTGGACGCTCACCGTGTCAGCTCCTGCATCTGGACTTCAGCCACGCCTGTCAGCATCCTGGGTCGCCTGCAAAGGGAGATAAGAGAGAATTGGGGAGAAAGAAGACCTTACCTGCTAAAGCTGCATCACGGAGACATCACACCGACGATCCTGAAAGGGAAGACATCATTTTAAAAGCATTTCGCTTCGATCGCTGCAGCGCTGCATTTCACTAACCTTTCCTGGGCGCCTCCATCTTCAGCAGCGATCATCCGGATCCGCACCCACTTCCCAGAGCCTAGAGAGAAAAGACAAGAAAACAAGGTGAGAGAAGGAAGGGAAATAGGAAAAGCTCAGTTTCCTTGTAAGAATTACCTGTTGGGTCATTCCCATTTCATTTCGGGTCCTGCCGCTTCCTGGCATTCCGGACCCCGGCCCCTATGGGGAAAAAGACAAAGACATTGAATGAGCGAATGCAAAGACATTACCTGAACGCTCATCCAGAACTTACACTTCGGGTCGGCGCCATATCTCTGGCATTCCGAACCCCGGCCCCTAAGGGGAAAAAGACATAAGCATTAGCGCTTGCTGCAATAAGACAATGAACATTATCATTAAGCTTGAACTTTTGAACTTGCAACAGAACTCTTACAGCGCCTCACCTGAATAGTCAAGCTTATTTTGAACTCCCATCAAACCTCAATCCAGTGAAGTAACTGGGTTTCAACGCGCCCCTGCATCAGAAGCAGGATGGAGAACTCATCCTTCCAGACCCTAAGGTGCGACTTCACCGGGAATCGTGGAAGGGAATCGTGGAGGGTTGGAAGGGAGTGGGAGGCTTGAGCATTATTCCGTCAGTAGGTAATACTCCCTTTTCACACACAGGGGAATATTCCTGCGAGCCAGAAAAGCCAGAGTAGAGGGGCCCTTCCTGTCCATCATCAGAGCCCTGCGCTTCACCATTGAAGAAGCATCAGCACTCGAAGCCAGACCTGCGCCTCCGTGGGAATCAGGTGAGCGTGACAAGCGGAGACACCGTGGCAAGTGTCTCAACTGTCACCCGTAATTGGGCACAGCCAGGCTAGTATATTGATGCACATGATTTGTGCATCAGTAGGTTTGACAGAAAGTGTAAGTGCCCCTTGGCGATAGTAGAGTTCAGGTGGCAAAGTGAAATGACTCCATCTTACTGTGTGTTGGAAAAGATCAGTGAGGTGAATTATCTCATTGACGTGAAATGACCTAAATAGATGGGCAGGGTCTTTCAAGTCAACCCGTTGTAGAAGAGGTCCCAAGCACGATTCACACTCCAACCGTCCATTTTGAAGTACTAGGAACGTTCACGCCGAAATATGTGATGTATGATGAGCAAATAAACCAGCAGAGAGCCGCAGTGGGGATCTGTCCAGTACCCATCAGAAGAACAGCACCTGTTGAAGTACCGACACCTAAGAAAACCTGGACAGTAAGGTACCCATTGAGAAAAACATATCGACAATTGAGACAGAATGAAGATTGTCAGAATTCAGTCCCGGGAGAACCTAAAAAAATACTGAAGGAAGACGAATGGTGACGTCAAAAGAACCCGGACAGACTCACATATAGAAGATATGATGACCTGTGAATGATGAAAAGAGACGAAACACCATGGATAAGTGACATCCTGAACCTAAAGTGAAATAATCAATGTCAAAGATGTCAGAAATGATGCCACATGCGCGATGAAGATATTCAGTTAGTTTACACATGTACATATGCAAGGAACCGCAAGAAGCAAGAATTTGTGAGGCTTGCTTATGCTTAGTAGTGAAATAGATTGCGGCAAACGCTACCTATACATATCTACCTCAAAAAGGAGCTCTGTATATAAGTATACCTCCACTATGCACAAGAGCAGAATCAACCAAACGTTACTAAAAGTCTTAAGAGGAGAGCTTTGCAGCAAACACATTGAAAATTAAAGACAGAGAGAAACTCAGACGCAAGCAAATCGTGCCAGGAAGCCAAGGTCGTATCAGCTGAAATAGACCAACTGTGGATACAATTTATGAAAGTAGAACAGAGTATCCTGTTCAGAAAGGTCAAGGTAAGCTACAGAAGGCATATGACTGGCAGAATTAAATCAAATACACAAATTACATGAAGAATAAGACAATTTCACAGTGTTGGAATCACGTGTCCAGCCTAGTGAGAAGGGATGGAACTTTCACACCTACGCATGTCCTTGTGCCATGCACAGATATCTTAATTTTTCCAGAACAAGAAGCAGTCTCGAGGCCAACCACAAAGAAATAATTGACACATGACCACTAAGGTGATGATTGATTGTAGAAATAATTGGAGGGAAGCTGGGGGTGCATACAAGCTCCCTGCACCTGGCCGGCTATTCTGCATGCTGCTAGGCAAATGGAAAAGTATGAGTGGGGCTGTTGCCAACCCAATCATAGTGGACCAAGTAATCTATGGTCCTATAGTTAGTAAAACCAATGAGACGTCGTACTTTTAGTGACATTTACAGTAGCCATTTTGAAGGTAGGGCTTAGCTGCCCCACCTGACAGTGTTTGCCCAATCCCCTCACTCCGTTACCATATACAGATATAGTACCTTTATTAAAGATACCTTCCTAGAACCAATAGAATCGCATGCCGGATTTTAAGCGTTACACGTCAGTGATGACGAGCTTTTAGTATAAATGATGTGTTTTTTTCTGAAATTAATTGGAGTTGAAGCGAGAAGGAAGATCGAGCGATTGCTGACATTCATGAACTCCCCGTTTTTTATACTTGTCATTAAACGGACTCCCTTTGCCAAACTATCGAGTTGTCATTATTCATTTGATGCAAGAGTATTAATCTGCATCCCCATCCATCTCATGGGTGCTGCTGCTCATCTTAAAGTTCTATTTGGCAAGCCCCAGCTCTATAGGCTGGCTGGGGTCCTAGTGCACACTTGGTAGCAGAGAATGGTTTATCAATTATCGATTAGATAAGACACCCATTGGCCGTCGACATAAGTAACTCGGAGTCCTCGGCAATATCACAAGTCCTTTGCCATCCGGCAAAGTAAACCGAGAGGCTCTCCGTAGATGGTGGTTAGTCAAAAGTGTAAAACCTGCAGGTTGAGTTCTGAAGGAACACGTGCTTTCCCCCACGAACCCCTTCCCACTTCTACGAGCAGCCCACTGAGCGAAAAGCAAGGAGAGGCAGTAACAAAGGAGGTGGTCCCGAGCATCCAGAGAGGAAAAACGTGCAAACGGTGAGTGAAAAAAGACTAAATACTTTGGCAAAAAGTTGCATGCCTTAGAACAAGTAAGGGAAGGTAACGGAGGGAGGCGGGACAAAAATAATGTCAGAGCAGAGTAGAATGTTTATATATATAAGGGGAAAGAGATATTGGGCCTCATTATGACCCTGGCGGTCCCGTAATGAACGGTGCCGGTACAGGACCGGCACCGTTCAGGATTCCTGATTACGAGGTCCCCTAGCGGGACCCGGCACAGACGTCTGGTAAAACCAGATGTCCTTTCCGGGTCCCACGAGGGGACCAAGGAGCTAATAACGGGCCCGTTGTTAACGGGCCTGTTATTAGCTCCATCCCCATTCCCATTGAGCCCTATGGGGGCTCAAATGGGAATGGGGAATGGTTTTGTGCATGAGGAATTGGAGCCCGGTATGGAGTCAGCCATGCCCTTACTAAGGGCATGGCTACCTCCATGCTCGTAAAGAGGCCCATTGACTCGAGGGGGGCAGAGCTAAAGAGAGGATACCGGGAAGGATACCGAGCTAAAGAGAGGATACCGGGAAGGATACCCAAGCCAGAGAGAGGATACCAGGAAGGATACCTGAGCCAGAGAGAGGATACCGGGAAGGATACCCAAGCAAGAGGATACGTCCAGATACCTGCGCTTTAATATAGCACTAGAAGAAGCCTGCATTCAAAGTCCTGAAAAGATAGGGCACAATAGGAGACAAGAATCGATAACAAGAGGTGGTCTGAAAGGGATGGGCTTACATTCCATGTCAGAATAATGATAGGGGCATGAGATTCATGTAGCCGGCTGGAGTCCATCTGTTCTGTCAGTCTGTGTTTTTCCTTTTTCTCTGACGTCATAAAGCAAGAACATTTTTTGGGGGAATTGGCAAGAGATTTGCGCAACTGTATAGCCAGGATATTGTATGGTATGAATTGATGGGTGTTGGTTGAGAAAGTAAAAAGACTTTTTTGTGAAAAAAACGGATTGGAGCTTGCGATGTTTGGTGCTCGCTCATATTGTTGGTTTTGTTTAAGAGATGTAAACCATAACAAAGTGTTGTATGAAGAGAAGATAAGCAAATTTAAGCGTGGAAGACATTACACCATTAGTACACTTGTGCAAACAGTTGCCAAAACAGTGCAGTACAGTGCAGAATGGGTTAAAGGAACCGCCCACAAAATGTTTCTGCCATGGCCCCAGGGCGGATCGCTCTCTAAAACGATCCTGCAACACATGACAACATATTTCCACGCCACGTACACTGGCAAAAAGTTAGACAAATGCCTAGCTAGTTTATAACTTTGGAAAATGTACCAAGAGGAGAAGGAGGAGGAGCCACTGTTACATTAAATACTTAAAATATGCACAGAGGGGGGTGAAATGCCTTCTGCCCCACCCGCTGAGTCTGAAACAAAAGTCGAAGCCAGTAAACACAATGGATTATACCCGTTGAGGGAGCTTAAAGCAGACACAGGGTATAGCAACCCGGTGTATGAGTCACCTACGCAAAGTAGTAATGAAAACCCTCACAAGGACAGAGACATTGATAATACCTCCAACGTCCCGAGGGACAAGGAGAGGCGCGAAAAGTGAAAAGGAGACTAGACACAAGCCAGTACATCTCTAGACACAGATAGAGAGGGTAAGAGGTGGAAAGCAGATGAGGACAGAACTGATGAGATAGCATTTACACAGAACAAATAGATGGGAGGCCAGATTCTATTGAAACTCGATGGTAAAGGCATGGTATAGGACGTGAGACAAAAGGGAGTGCCAGACGATTCAAAAAGGAAGGAGAAGGAAAAGGAAAAAGGATTGAGAGACGAAAGAATCAGGAAAAAAGGTAGATAGTGACGAGAGCAGTTGTATCACAAAGAGCAAGAAAGGAAACCCGATCATAAGCAGAGAACAGCTAATGATCCGGACAGGCAAGAACAGCAGAGAATAGAATAAGAAGAACAAAAAATACGGCGAAAAAGAATAAAGAGACGAAGGGATGAGGAAATATGAAGGCAAATGAACGTAGAGATGCAAAGAAACTCCTAGGGTCAGAGAGGAAGCGAGGAAGCGCAGAGAGTTTGATGGTGACATAGAACGAAAGCCAAGACAGAGAGCACGAGATCTCGAAGAACTGGAGAGAGAGGTTAAAAAACCTGATCCAGTAGTAGACTGGAAAGACATAGAAGAATTATTTCGTGGGTACGATTCTATACCAGGCACATCTAGGGCAAATATGGAAGATGACTTTGAAACCAGAAGCATCAGAGAAACGATCGATAGAATATATGATGAAATGGGGCTAGAACAAGTACCCCAAGTGAAAAGAGATGACGAGCGTCTAGAGAGCACTGAGCTGTACGATACTGAGGACGCCTCCCGAAGTAGCCAAAATAGAGAGCCTTCCCTAGATAGGTTGACGCTAAATAGAAACGAGGAAGATGAGAGGAGTTGCACGAGTTGGGCACAGACAATATCAGACGCAGAAAGAGAGGAATCTGAGGAAAAGGAAGAAGAGAGAAGATTCAAAAAACGCTTCTCTGAAGGAAAGGGAATAAGATGGTCAGATTCTAGTGGATCTGCACCTAAGGCATCAGTCAGCCAAACAATCAGATCAACACGAAGGAGTATCTTACGGTCAGAGGGGGCTGTCTCCACCACCCTATGTGAGCAGACTAAGGACATTGCCAGGTAGACGGCGATACAGGAATATTACCCCCGCACTAGATAGGAAAATGATGAGAGAAAAAAAGGAGTGCCATGTGTTACAATTACCTTGCTCAAAAAAGGAGGAACGAGGCCACATTACATACCTTGGCCACACATGGATCGAAACAATCTAAAAAATAAGTTTCCAATGTTAACATCGGGAGCCAAAAAATGGATACATGAGTTAGAAAAAATGATGGGAGGGAACCTGTTAGCTATAGGGAATATTAAGGGTCTTTTAATCACCATACTTGGTGATAGAGCTGACGATGTATGGACACATGCAGGTTACCCTGGTGTGACTACAGTTAGTACTGCGCACGATGGAGCACCGTTTAACAATTGCAGAGCCGCAGTATGGAAAGCATTACGAATGCTATACCCGAACACATCTGACATGGGAGCTATAATGACACGTAAAATGAAGGAGTCAGAGGATCATTTGCTTTACATTCAGAATTTCCAAGACGTGGACCTGGGTGCTGGAAACTCATGAATCTTGGGGGAAATCTATATCCGTGTTTTACCACATATCATGCTAAGGGCTGCCCGATCAGGTACAGAAGCAGCTCAAGAAATTGGTAGGAATTGAAGCAAAACCATAGTCTGAAATACAGTTGACTATTGCGCACCATTGCAGACTGCTGCAAGAGAAAAAACGCAAAAAAGAAGCTGCATGAAAAGCTGAAGAGGCAAAATTAGTGCAGAAAAAACATGCCAAAATATGCAATTGAAGGGGTAATGATAACTAGCACAGATGGATCAAACATGAAGCAGGACAGCAATCAAGGGCAGGGTGATCAAGGAAATAACGGGTTCTACCCAAGGGGGAGAGGCTTTCGAGGAAGAGGATGGCAGAGTAATCAGGGAGGTTTCCAAAGTAATCAGGGAGGCTTTCAAAACATGCAAAATGGCAATCAGGACATGTCAAATGGGCAAATAATCAGACCACCACTAATATGTTGGACGTGTGGAATGACAGGGCATCTAGCAGGCACATGCAGAAGTCAAGGCATGGTGCAAAACAACCAAGGAACAAGAGAAGGGATGGTGAATCCACTTGTATTTTTACAGCAGAGTGGAAATTGAGTTGCACAAAATCACACGGTGCAGCGCCGGGAGCACAGCAAAGCTTGCAACCTCAGAATATGACACATTTTCCGCAAGGACAGTCTCAACAGTCGCCGACGCAATTGTCACAGATAACAAGTACAGGACAGGTCCTTAATCCTCGAATGGGAAATAACTCTGGTGATGGAGGAAATCTATTCACTCAGCATGGGACAAAGTTATATATGGATTAGGACAGCTCACTGGGAAACCTGATGTGTTCTATCCTACCAGTGACACCAAACCCTCACGAGGAACCAAGGGTAGATGTCGTTATAGGGGATATAGAATATTCCTTCTTTGTGTATACAGGTACAACACGCTCGTCTATAAGTGAAGGCAAGTTTTCCTTTTCCAGCAATGCCATAAATACTCAGGGCTTCACAGGAGCAACAAGTCATGTTCCTTTTACAAACAAACTTCCAGTTTCTATAGGAGAATGTGATATGAACTTGCCACTGCTGTATTCACGGCAAACCCCAGTAAATATATTGGAGTGTGACCTAATGACGAAGTTAAACATGACAATCTCATTCACGGAAAAAAGGGCATAGTATGTCCAACCCCAGGAATGCATTATTTGAACATGTGCAAAAGGATTAGAGCATATGCAGGACAAACGGCTATGAGAGCTGTTCCATTGGAACCAGAAATATTTACATATGGAGTGTGAATTCTAATGGCAGGGGTACCAGGCCTTGCAGACACAACCATGAGGACCCCCAATGAGTTTCTATTCAGGCCAAGAATACTTATGCATGAGGAAAAGGGACAAGTGTTTCCCCTGGCAAAACACACAGCTATAGTACGAGGAAAGGTGGCTTTGATCGATGGTTGTGATGACGAAGGCAGACAATGGTGTGCAGTGATCACCATTGAGGAAGGGTACAGGTTGACTGACATCACTGATGACAATCTGTTTGAAGAGCTAATAGGTATAAATGAAACAACAGTTGAGGTTGATCTCGTTTATTGGGTGAAGATGATCAAAAGAGAGGTGCTCCAGAGAATGATGCTGGCACAAAACTGTCCTGAATATTTTAATGATGACATGACAAAGGCGCCTGTCTCAGTGTGGACTATAGGCCCTTATGATGTAGGCTTATTGAAAGGAGTCAGAGAAGTGAGGATTAAACTAAAACCAGGAGCAATTTTACCCAAATCAGGACAGTATGCCATGTCTAGGTCAGATGAAGGGATTTTCAAGACAATTTCTGCTATGATGGAGCAGGGCATCTTAGTGATGTCAGAGTCGTCATGCAACACCACGGTTTATCTGATAAAAAAAATCAAAGGGAGGATCTTAGCATCTAATCCAGGACCTATGGCCAATAAATGATATTGTAGAGGCCGAGTTCCCTTAGTCCCTATCCCGTCCACAATCCTATGTAATATACCCATTGAGGCAAAATATTTCACGGTGATTGACAAGAAAAATGCATTTTTCTCAATCCCATTGCACAAAGACTCACAAGACTTGATGCCATTTACTTTCAGACAGATGTGTCTGAAAAGCACAAGGTTACCCCAGGGGTACTGTGAGTCTCCTTCGATTTTCCACAGAGTCCTACAGATGAATTTAAGCAATATTGGATTAGAGAGTGTTGTCTTGCAATATTTTGACTGCATCTTAATTTGCAGCATGACAGAGGAAAAGTGCAGACATGATTCTATTCAGCTATTGAGTATAGTGGCTGAGAAGGGATATAAGGTTGAAAAAGAGAAGTTACAATATTGTCAGCAAGAAGTGCTGTACATAGGCCGGCTGATCTCACATGAGGGGGAAATGGGTTACCCCTGAAAGGGCTGAGACCATATTAAACACAGCCAAGCCACACACGATAAAACAGATGCAGAGTTTTCTAGGCCTATGCAATTATGTCACGGCATGGCTCTTTGACTACAGCTCGTATACCAAGCCCTTGTTACAAGCACTAAAGAAAGCATGGGCGACGAAAGAAAAAATTGAATGGACTGATACCATGGAAGAAGGGTTTGTTGAACTCAAAAAAGCCATTTGCACGGCACCCGTTTTAGGAATTCCCAATTATGCAGAGGAATTCTACCTGTTTTCACATACGAATGGCAGTGTTAGGATGGCAGTACTCACACAGAGAACTACTTTGGTGTACAAGCCCCTGGCATACTACAGTGGGAATTTGGACCCAGTGATGAGAGGTCACTTCCTGTGCAAACAAAATTTAGCCGCCGCAACGTTTGTCATAGAGAAGGCTACAACCATTGTGATGGGATGCTCAATGACATTGTTCATGAGCACGCACTATTTGCCATTCTAGAAAAAATGAAAGGCACATTGACATCTCAGAGAGCTTCTGCTTATGAAGCTATCATATCAAATCCATCGATTAAGATAATTCAATGTAAGATAGTGAACGCAGCTATGTTTATAACAGAGCCAGTTACTGAAGGAGAGCCAATCCATGACTGCGCGAACAATGAAGAATTCTATGATGAGATTCCCAGAGTAAAAGAAAATGCACTAGCAGAGGGAGAAATTGTCTTTGTTGATGGTTCTTTGAGAATAGATCAAAATGATGGGCAAAGATATACAGTCACCGCTGTGATGAAGCACACGGCAAATGGAGAATTTCAAGTACTCATTAGTGCACGGTTACCATTTCATTATTCAGCGCAAGCAGCAAAATTATTGCCGTTGATACTTGCGATTGAGAATCGAGCAGACCAGAAAGTGACAGTGTACAGTGACTCCACCTATGTGACGTCGACAGTGCACGCAGGCCTAGCGCGCTGGAAAAGGAGGGGTTACCTCCAAGCGGACAGCACACCAGTGCAGCACGCAGCCTTATTGGATAGGCTCATTAAGGCACTACAACTCCCAGTGGGCATAGCGGTCATGAAATGCGCGACCCACACGAAACAGACAGATTTTAACTCACGCGGAATTCAAGCAGCAGACACAGAAACCAAGCGTGTGGCATCCAAGGACGAAATAATAATGAATGTGGAAATAACTGATGTGCAAGAGAGAATGAGTGTTGCACAAAGCGAACCTGAGGGTTATAATAACATGGGGCAAACCAAGTTAATGGAACTCCAAGGGGAGGTACCACAAGAGGAGAATAATCTGTGGAAGCGGCAAGTGTGTTCTTTAAACCCCTCTGAAAGCTTGTGGTGACAAGACAGCACTGGTAAACCGGTGATGTCTAGAGTCCTATTGAAAATAGTATTGGAACAATTGCATTATCCAGCGCACATGACAAAAAAGAATCTAGCAGCAACAATCACTGAAGACTGGTTAATACCGACCTTAGCACATTGCATTTCTTATGATGAACTGTATAATCTGCCAACAGTTCATGGCTGGGCATACGCTAAAAGTAATTAGAGGAGACATCCCGAGGCCCAATGGACCTTTTCAGCACTTGCATGCCGATTCTGTCGATATGATTCAATTATGTAACGGGTAGAGGTATCTAATTGTTGTGGTGTGTCCATTCTCTAGATGGATAGAAGCAGGTCCATGTACACACCCAGACTCTACCTGTGCGGCCACATTTCTGGTGAGAGAGGTATTTCCCAGATGCTGAGTATGTGAGGTCATGAGGTCAGATAATGGTCCTCACTTTGTGAATGCAGTATTCCAACAGATTAGCTCATGCATGGTATAAAGCACACGTTCTCTTCGGGTTATCATCCTCAAGGTAATAGAGAATATGTGAGAAGCTCAACGGCTTGTTAAAGGAATGGATAGGCAAGTTGAAGCTTACTCTAAAAAATCAAAAGGCTGCAATGCCCTCCACTGGCACTGTATGCACTCAGAAACCAGCCTGGTTCTGACCATCATTTTACGCCGCATGAGATAGCGACAGGCAGAAGGATGCACACACCATTGAAACCCCGAGACAGAGCTAGATGTGATGCTTCATTTGGACATTTCCTCTGAGCAAGAAAGAGGGATAAGGACATAAAAAACAGACACTCTGTGCATCCCAGTTGCATGGTGAAGAAGAAAACATTGCACGTGTGAGCCACAACATAGTTTATTGACTTTTGAACTTTGGACTGAGGTACACTGAAGCGTTCATGAGAAAAGGATATGCTAAATTTTTATTGAGGACACACAAATTGGAAGAAAATACAGTATCCGGACTCATTTCAAACAGGAGCATTATTTGGACTCACTTATGGTGTCCCACAGCAGTGACATCACTAATGACATTCTAATTTACTTTGAGTTAGTATTGAGATCGTACCCGTCTTTAGTGGGAAGGCTCACTAACATCACTGAATTTTTCAAGACCTGAAAACGAAAAGACAATAGGAAAGCTGCTCATCGTAATTGCAGAGTATTTCCATTCACAGCAAGGTCCCCTCCGCACGGAAACACAAGCAACCCCAGACATGTTACGGCCTTGTTGGGCCTCCTCACTGAGGTGCAGCTTGTTTCCCTATGGCGCAGCGAGCAAGGGACCCACGTCTGGGCATACCCTCTCTCACATAGTGAGACAGACTGACCACAAAAGTGATGGGTGGAAGGTTTTGAATGAATCTGTACCACTGGCGTTGCTCTGGGCAACCTTCCACACCACTGTTTTTTTAGCCCATCTGCGCCATTGTAAAAGGGGTCCAGCCATATGCAAATCAGTCTGGTACTGCCACCAATGGTAGCAGCCCAGCCCGAACTGCCATGCCAGGTCCCCTCCGCACGGAAACACAAGCAACCCCAGACATGTTTCGGCCTTGTTAGGCCTCCTCAGTGAGGTGCAGTTCTTTCCCTATGGTGCAGCGAGCAAGGGACCCATGTCTGTGCATACCCTCTCTCACATAGTGAGACAAACTGACCACAAAACTGATGGGTGGAAGGTTTTGAATGAATCTGTACCACTGGCGTTGCTCTGGGCAACCTTTCACACCACCATTTTTTAGCTCGTCTGCGCCATTGCAAAAGGGGTTCAGCCATATGCAAATCAGTCTGGTACTGCCACCAATGGTAGCAGCCCAACCCGAACTGCCATGCCAGGTCCCCTCCGCACGGAAACACAAGCAACCCCAGACATGTTTCGGCCTTGTTGGGCCTCCTCACTGAGGTGCAGCTTGTTTCCCTATGGCGCAGCGAGCAAGGGACCCACGTCTGGGCATAACGACTCTCACATAGTGAGACAAACTGACCACAAAAGTGATTGTTGGAAGATTTTGAATGAATCTGTACCACTGGCGTTGCTCTGGGCAACCTTCCACACCACCGATTTTCAGTCCATCTGCGCCATTGCAAAAGGGGTCCAGCCATATGCAAATCAGTCTGGTACTGCCACCAATGGTAGCAGCCCAGCCCGAACTGCCATGCCAGGTCCCCTCCGCATGGAAACACAAGCAACCCCAGACATGTTTCGGCCTTGTTGGGCCTCCTCGGTGAGGTGCAGCTTGGTTCCCTATGGCGCAGCGAGCAAGGGACCCACGTCTGGGCATACCCTCTCTCACATAGTGAGACAAACTGACCACAAAAGTGATGGGTGGAAGGTTTTGAATGAATCACTACCACTGGCGTTGCTCTGACTTTTGTGGTCACAGTTTGTCTCATGTGAGAGAGGGTATGCCCAGACCTGGGTCCCTTGCTCGCAGACTTATTTGAAAGAGCCCATCGAGTACCAACTGGCAGATCAGTGCTGGGTTCCCCTCCACACACAATAATAGGCAAGCTCCTGAACTACAGGGATCAGGAAGCACTGCTCCAACGAGCGCGTACCAAAAGCACAATAACGCACAATGAATCCAAAATCGCCTTCTTCCCTGATTACACGAGAGAGGTGCAGAAAGCCAGACAGTCATTTGACCATTAAAGAGGCAATTGCAAACGCTGGATGTCAAATATCGGCTACTATTCCCGGCTGAACTCAAAATATACCATAAGGGCACTACGGTCCATTTCAGAGACCCCAAAGAAGCATGGGGATGGGCCGAGCAACATATCAACGGTGACTGGTCAACTCCCCGGAACAACAGAAACAGAGAACCCCGGCCCCGAATGGGCAGGAGAATGCCCCCGATACGACCACAACCACCGGATCCGGGACGCCCGGAAGGAGAACAAGAATATAGTCTGTGGTATCCGCAAAGACACAGACGAATGATCCACGCGGGTTTGCCTTGTTAAACTAACACCACGACCAGTAGGACGTACCAGTGTTCCAGACCAACGAAGAGTCCCCAACACTGAGCAGCCATGGATAGGTATGAGAAAGGCCCCCCCCTTGAAGCCTTATCTCCTCCCTTTCCCTTCTCCCCCTGCCCCCAACAGGGCAAACAATAGCTCAATCTCTCTGGACGTGAACATCAGGTACCTGGGGGAGAGAAAAAGTGTTAGTTAATGGTTACCAAGTTAGCTGTCTAATTCTGACAGTGATTTTGTTTTGCTGTATTAGGCGACAGATGCTTCAAGTTAGGTGGAGTATGGGGAGGGGGATAAATGTTTTATTGTCACAGTTCACACCAGCTTCAACACACATGGCACACTAATCTCTCTACTAACAAGACACAAACCAACAAGTAAACATGTCCCTTCAAAAGGCCACTCCTCACGTGGACGTGACAGGCCCTAGTCATGCTGTCAGAGCACACCGTAACCCTAGACAATCAATATACATTGATACAATTTAAGTATATTCCAGATGGCAGGAGTTCCCAAAGAGAATAAAAATAGGACCATCCGAGTTATGACATGGAATGTGAATGGGCTTGGCAATAGCATCAAGAGGTGCTTAGTCCTACAATTGCTGAATCGTTACTCTCGAGTCGTGGTGTTCCTTACCGAAACACACCTTGCTGGTACAAACTGCACACTATTTAAACATACTAATTACCGAATATCGATACATGCTGGGTTCACCATGGGTTCACGTGGGGTACTAATTCTAGTACACAAAAGACTCCCCTTCACCCTTTCTACTGATACCACTCCGGAGCACACGCCTCACTGTCAAGACTAGATTATTTCTTCATACCAGTAGTAAACATACACAAAGCATATGAGGCACAACTGCTCCCCAGAGGCATATCAGATCACTCTCCCCTTATAATAGGAATCAAAACCAATAGATCGGTCCCCCTGCCCAGTTGGCGACTAAACAGCTACTACTTAGGATTTCCAGAACTGGTAGAAAATGTCACAAAAACATACTTTGAGATAAATACTGGCTCAGTAGACAGCCCCAGGATGCTATGGGAAGCACTCAAGACGGTGCTCAGAGGCGAAATTGTATCCTGGATCACAGCCCACAAAAAAAGTATCTAAAAGCACTACACAAAGCTGAAGCAAAAGTACAAAATGCTGAGGCTGCCCACCTGACTCTTGATCAACCAGAAACACATTGTGCACTACAACTAGCACAGAAACAATTACAACACATAGCTTTAGATCATGCAAAACAGGCACACACAGCGATGCGGGCAAAGGTGTACGAAACGGGAGATAAGGCAGGAAAGTTACTGGCATAGCTAGAACACAGAGATGTGGGCCTTACCCAAGTTAGGAAGCTGACAACGGCAGACTCGGAGCCATTGGTGGCAGACCGAGATATAGCAGAAGGCTTCGCAGCGTATTACGCTGAGTTGTATAGAGCACCATCCTCACCCCTTAAAACTGACATCCTGGCAGAAGTTACCCCCCCCACCCTAAACGAGCAACAGTTTGACTTACTAGAACAGGAAACACGGAGGAGGAAATAACCCTAGCCATGACAGAGCTCCAATCCGGTAAAACCCCAGGTCCAAACGGTTTCCTCATCGAAGTATGGAAGAGGATAGGGGCAAATGTGATGACCCCACACTTATTACGATTGTTCCAGGACTCACACTCACAGGGATGCTTACCCCCAGACCAAAGGAGAGCTACTATAATAGTACTGCCGAAAGCAGACAAACCAGCTGATAAATGCAGCTCTTACAGACCCATCTCCCTTATAAACAGCAAAGCCAAACTATTAGCAAAAGTGCTGGCCAATCAGCTACAACAGGTTATACACTCATTGGTACATCCAGATCAATGCAGATTTATGCCGCAAAGATCCACCAGACAGAATATGCACAGATTACACACAGCACTAGAAAAACTACCCGAGCTTTGAGGTCCCTTAGCCTTGTTTTCTATAGACTTTGAAAAGGCCTTTGCTTGGTCTATTGGGAGGCAATCTGGGAAATTATGCATTGCATGGGCATTGGCCCAAACTTCATAAACTGGGTTAAACAGCTATATAACTCCCCAGAGGCAGTGACAAAGGTGAATGGGCATGTATTGAACCCTTTTAGACTAGGAAAAGGAACAAGACAAGGCTGTCCCCTTAATCTTCGCGTTAGCAATCGAACCCCTAGCAGTGCTATTAAGAACCACACAAACATGGAGTGGCTTCAACTGGTCGGAAGGCTGGGAAGACAAGGTGTCCTTGTATGCGGATGACCTGCTGATATATTTAAAAGACCCACGAAAATTCTGCTCCACGGTGACGCATTTATTGAATAGATATAGTACTTTCAGAGGTCTCCGTGTCAACTGGTCTAAGTCCATATTGTTCCCATTAGGGCAAGCAGAAAACATAGTGCCAGCCGACTGCCCCTATTGCGTGGAAAAAGAGCAATTTCGGTACCTAGGCACACAGATCACGAACAATCTAACCGACTATGTGCCTAAAAACCTACATCCACTGACAGTGAGGTTCAAAGAAGATGTCCGACATTGGATGTCCCTACCACTGCCACTGTTAGGACAAGCAGCACTCTTCAAGATTATGGCCTTCCCCCGCTTTCTCTACATATTACAAAACACTCTGCTACCTGTAGCACCAAGTGAATTTCATAAAATGGATCAAACACTTAGGAAACTACTATGGAGAGGGGCTCACCCACGTTTAGCACTCACTACTCTCCAAAGATCCATATGGGAAGGTGGGATTGGACTCCCTCGTATACAAACCTACTATTGGGCCAGTCAAATGGCAGTAGTGAACGACAAACTTCATGGAGATACTACGCTACCGTATAATAGAATATCAGACCCAAATGAACAGGAAAGACCCATCATGAAATACCTCTATCATGAGAAGGACCGATCAGCCCCCCGTCCATGCAAACACACACAACACAAATATGGACGGATACACATAAACACTTAGGCTGGGACAAAAGGCTAACCCCGGTACAACCACTATGGGACAACAAACACCTCCCAGAAGTGAACAAATTACCCAAATGGCCCTCTTGGTCAAAACTTGGCATATTAAAGATCAGAGATGTCGTGAAGGAGAACACGATAACACTGTTTGCAGATCTTGTCTCTAGCTGTAAACTTCCCCCGAATGAGCAATATCACTACACGCAACTTAAGCATGCACTACAAGCCCACCTCCTGACATGATTGACATGCCCAACTATACCCCACTAGAACACAGCTTATTCCCAGAAAGGATAAAACACAAAGTCAGGTCAACTATTTACAGTGCCATAACCTTGTTTGCCACCACTGAACTGGTGGGTCTGAAAACTAAATGGGAGAGAGATGTGGGTGCAATACTTCCGGAGGAATGGGTAAACGCATTGATGTTTCCCAGGGAATTGGCCATCTCATCCAGGCTTAGGCTAATCCAATTGAAAATACTGCACAGGATATATTATCCAAGGGTAGCACTATTCAAGTGGGGACAAATCACCAACCCATCTTGTTTGCGATGCAAAAGGGAGGAAGGCACTTTCTTCCACATCCTATGGGAGTGTACTCATATTCAGCAATACTGGCAGAAGTGCTGCAATGAATTGTCAAGGGTACTGGGCAAAGTGATTCACAGAAACCCGAAACAATTGGTGTTAGGGATGAAAGACGATGGTGAACTGACACAATACGAAATATTGTTTATATCTACCAATACCGCACTGATTAAAAGGAACATAGCACAGCTTTGGGGATCTGAGGTGATGCCGAACTATGCACAAAATGGGCCACAGATGTGGATATTTGTATTGCAATGGAAAAAAGAATTTACACTGCTAGAGGTTGCCCCGAGAAAGCCCAGAGAATATGACAGAAATGGGAAGACGCCCACTGAGGGGATGTTTGCATTAGCAAACCGAATTGACATCTAGGAATGTGATGAGGAATTAAGTTTACATGACACTGTTGTAGTAAAATGTAATCATGTGTGTTAAGTGACCATATTATGCTGCACCTGTATTGTGATTCCGATGACTAGAGGTTATGAGAAGGAATTGTTGCCCCTGTAGCGCTTGGGCGTGTTTGTATATGTTATTGTAAAAACAATAAAATGTTTTATTGAAAAAAAGAAGAGTTAAGGGCAATCCAACTAATGACTCTCCAGAACAGATATGTCATTGACATGATCACAGATATGGATGGAGGTGTTTATGCAAAAATATGAGCATCATGTTGCACATTTCCACCATCTCATGATAAGAAAATTGAACTTTAACAGAGGCCATAGGTATGCTGATGAAATTACAGAATCAAATGATTGATTAAACTGACGAAGTGGACAACGACAGCTGGTTTGGATCACTATTTTCATGGGTTCCACAATGGATGGCAGATGCATTCAAATTCCTAGGAGCCCTGCTAGTGATGATATTGCTCGGATTCTGTGTTATCAAGATAATAATTTCTCAGTGCCAGAAAACTGTGAAAAAGGCCATAGGGATGAAGATCATGATTGATGACGAACCAGGATGGAAGCCCAAGAACCTGACTGATGAAGAAATAAGGGACTTTGTGAAAGCCAGCATTTATGCACCAGAACAGGCCTGCCGCCTGCTCCAAAGGCAATACCGTCTCTCCGTTCTCACCAAGAAGAGAGCCCTTATCCAAGCCCGCATCTCTGCGGCATCTAACAACTCGGCCGAACTCTTTAAAATCTGCAAGGAGCTTGCCAACCCTGCTGCAGTCTCTACCTCTCCTGTCCCCTCCCAGGCCCTCTGCACTGCACTGGCCTCTCACTTCCTCTCTAAAACTCAGGACATCCTGTCCTCACTCTCCTCCTATCACCTCCCTCCCTCTCTTCCCGGCTCTTCCTCTTGCCCTTCTGCAGCCACCCCTCCTCCCTCCTTCTCTGCCTTTCCCCTTTTTTCTGCTGACGAGGTTTCCAGACAAGTCCGATCTATGAAAGTCTCGTCTAAACAGGTTCACCCCTGTTCTTCCAAAACTATCAAGGACCACATCGACTCCCTGGCTCCTGCCCTGGCTGACTTTTGCAACCACTCCTTCACCTCTGGAGTCTTCCCATCCCCCCTTAAGCACTCCCTTGTGCACCCTCTTCTTAAGAAACCCTCTTCTGACACCTCCTGCCCGGCTAACTATCGCCCAATCTCCATCACTCCCTTCCTGGGCAAGCTCCTGGAGAAACTGGCCATCTCCCAGCTTAACCTCCATGCTGAATCTGTTGGTAGTCTTCATGACCATCAATTTGGCTTCAGAGCTGCCAGAAGCACGGAAACTGCTCTCCTGAACATCCGTGAGGACTTGCTCTTGAACCTCGACTCCAACACTCCGTGTGTTCTCATTCTGGTCGATCTCTCTTCTGCCTTTGACACTGTCAACCATGCCATCCTGCTCAACCGTCTCCGTGATAACCTGGGTATCACTGGTCAGGCTCTGGCGTGGCTGACATCTTTCCTCTCCAATCATCCCTCCCAGGTCCAACTGGGGTCCTTCCTCTCTGACATCTTTTTCTCCACCTGTGGTGTCCCCCAGGTATCCAATCTCTCTCCCTGGCTGTTCAACCAGTATCTGGCACTCCTTGCCCACCGCATCGCCGCTCTCTGCCCCAACTTTCAGTGCTATGCGGATGATACCCAGCTCATTTTCAGGCTACCCTCGGCCTCCTCCTCTCCTTCCCTCATCTCTGACTGTCTGTCTGCTATCCAGGAATGGTGTGCCGCCAATGACCTCTGCCTTAATGCCAGTAAGACTGAGATTCTACTCATCAGCACACCCACTCCCTCTTTCCCTGCAGCTCTCTGGCCGGCCTCTCTTGGCCCTCTTCCTGCTCCTACCTGCAAGGCAAAAAACCTCGGGGTCATCTTCGACTCCACACTCTCCTTCTCTCCTCATATATCTGACGTCTCTAAGAAGTCACACTACCAGCTGCACCTCCTCAGAGGTATTCTTCCCTTCCTCTCCTTCCCCCAGAAGCTCACTGTCTCCCAAGCCCTGGTTCTCTCAAAGCTGGACTACTGTAACAGCCTCTATCTTAATCTGCCTGCCTCCACTCTCCGCCCTCTGCAACTCATCCAGAACAGAACTGCGAGACTTGTCCTTGGCCTCAAGCCCAGGGACCGTATCTCTCCAGGACTGAAATCTCTACACTGGCTCCCAGTGGCTGTGAGGATAAAGTTCAAAACCCTCTGCATTGTCCACAAGGCCTTCTGGGGCCTGGGGCCTAAATACCTTCAACTCTCTCTTCCTAAATATCTTCCTTCCGAGCCCTTCGCTCATCCGTCTCCAACTCCCTCAGGGTCAGCCGCTTCTCGAAGCAACGAGCTGGTAGTAGATCTCTCTCCGCGGCAGGGGCCTCTCTCTGGAACAGCCTTCCTGCCTCCCTGAAATTTGAGGAGAACCATCTCCGGTTCCGGAAGCACCTCAAAACCTTCCTCTTTGCTTCTGCTTTCTCTCTCCCTCTCCCCTGCTAATTCTTCACTGAAACTGCACTGAATCTGCAACTGGGCCACTCTCACTGACCTCGGGCCTGGGCCCAGCCACTCTCCACTTGCACTGCCTCCCTGGCAACCCCTGCACTGCGGGACTGTCTCTATATCCCTACAGCCCCCCTTCCCAGCACTTGTCTGCACTTACCTTGCACTTGCCACAAGCTGGCCCTTTTCTTGTACTGCACTTCCCCCCTCCCCTTCCCCTTGCACTTCTCCCTTCCCCCTACCCCTGCACTTGCGCGATATGAAGGACACCTGGCCTAGAAGGATCGTTGTCTGTCCTCCCCTTGTTTCCCCCCTCCCTGCCTCGTCGCGCCTTGAAACACTTGTGTATAGGCGCGTTACAAATGCCATATCATATCATATAGAAGGAACAAAGTTTCGATATCCCAGGTAATATCGAAAGTATGTGGGAAAAGGGATCTATTGTAGTGCAAGTGCACAATGTCAACTAATGACTTGGAATAAATATGTGCACGTGAAAACAGCAGGAATCTTGAATGGAGTCATAAAGATATGGACCCCAAAGATATATTTCTTCAAATCTCTATGTGTGGATCCAGAGGAGGAAGTGAAGGTGAATCCAGAGGATGAAGAAAAAGTGGATTCCAAAGAAGAAGTGAAAGTTGTTGATGAATTATCCAGAGGGGGGAGTTCAGAAGAGGTCACAAACACGATTCACACTCCAACCGTCCATTTTGATGTACCAGGAACGTTCACGCCAACATATGTGACATATGTTGAGCAAATAAACCAGCAGAGAGCCGCAGTGGGGCTCTGTCCAGTACCAATCAGAAGAACAGCACCTGCTGAAGTACTGTCACCTAAGAAAACCTGGACAGTAAGGTACCCATTGAGAAAACCATATCGACAAATGAGATAGAATGAAGATTGTCAGAATTCAGTCCCTGGAGAAGCTAAAAAGATACTGAAGGAAGACGAATGGTGACGTCACAAGAACCTGGACTGATGCACATATAGAAGATATGACGACCTGTGAATGATGAAAAGAGATGGAACACCATGGATAAGTGACATCCTGAACCTAAAGTGAAGTAATCAATGTCAAAGATGTCAGGAATTATGCGACATGCGCAATGAAGATATTCAGTTAGTTTACATGTGTACATATGCAAGGAAATGCAAGAAGCAAGAATTTGTGAGGCTTGCTTATGCTTAGTAGTGAAATAGATTGCGGCAAGCGCCACCTATACATATCTACCTCAAAAAGGAGCATTGTGTATAAGTATACTTCCACTATGCACAAGAGCACAATCAACCAAAGGTTACTAAAGGGTATCCAGTTAAAATGTCGAAAACATTTTTTCGAATGCAATAATGTCAAATAAAATATGGCAAAAATTATTTTTTGAATGTTTTATTTTTATTTGTATGTTTTTTTTTTGGTTTAGCTAGTAAAAATAAATTGAAAATAAATAGGGGGCTGGGGGAACCCCCATCAAAAAACAATTTAAAAAAAATCTAAATCATTTTTTTGGGCATTTTTTTTCGACATTAAGGCCTTCGAAAAAATGTCATTCGACATATTCACTATAAACCTTACTAAAGGTCTCAAGAGGAGAGCTTTGCAGCAAACAAATCTAAAATTAAAGAGAGAGAAACTCAGACGCATGCAAATCGTGCCAGGAAGCCAAGGTCGTATTGGCTGAAAAAGATCAACAGTGTATACAATTTATGAAAGAAGAACAGAGTATCCTGTTCAGAAAGGACAAGATAAGCCACAGAAGGCAGATGGCTGGCAGAATTAAATCAAATACACAAATTACATGAAGAATAAGACGATTTCACAGTGTCGGAATCACTTGACCAGCCAAGCGAGTAGGGATGAAACTTTCACACCTACGCATGGCCTTGTGCCATGCACAGATATTTAAATTTTTCCAGACTAAGAAGCAGTCTCAAGGCCAACCACAAAGAAATAATTGACACATGACCACTAAAATGATGATTGATTGTAGCAATAATTGGAGGGAAGCTGGGGGTGGAGACGAGCTCCCTGCACCTGGCCAGCTTTTCTGCACGCTGCTAGGCAAATGGAAAAGTATGAGTGGGGCTGTTGCCAACCCAATCATAGTGGACCAAGTAATCTAGGGTCCTATAGTTAGTAAAATCAATGAGACATCATACTTTTAGTGACGTTTACAGTAGCCATTTTGAAGGTAGGGCTTAGATGCCTCACCTGACAGTGTTTGTCCAATCCCCTCACTCGATTACCATATACAGATATACTACCTATATTAAAGTTACCTTCCTAGAATGAATAGAATTGATGTCGGATTTTAAGCGTTACACATCAGTGATGACAAGTTTTTAGTATAAATGATGTGGTTTTTCTGAAATGAATTGGAGTTGTAGTGAGAAGGAAGATTGAGCGATTGCTGATATTCATGGACTCCCCGTTTTTTGTACTTGTCATTAAACGGACGCCCTTTGCCAAACTAACGATTTTTCATTATTGATTTGATGCAAGAGCATTAATCTGCATCCCCATCCATCTCACGGGTGCTGCTGCTCATCTTAAAGTGCTATTGGGCAACCCCCAGCTCTATGGGCCGGCTGGGGTCCTAGTGCACACCGCTAAAACCCCATTATAGATGGGAGGACTTGGTCATGGCATTGGTGACTGATGGGGAGACTAAGGGGGAGACAGACCCCTTCAAAGCCCTCCTGAACACTGAAGCCAACGATGGGTCAGTTGAAGGTATCAACCTTGCAACTGACCATTCAGAACAGAAACTGACAGACTTTCTGTGTTTAATGGGACAGTTTGCCAATCTGTTTTCTCTGCTTCCCGGTTGCGCAAATTGGTGTACCCATGATGTGGACACTGGAGACAGTAAGCCGGTAAAGAGTAGGATTCACTGGATGTCCGATAAGGTCAGGGACAACATCAAGGAGGAAGTTTTGAAGATGCTGTCCCTTGGAATGATAGAGCCATCCCACAGCCCCTTGGCTAGCCTGGTGGTACTGGTCCCTAAAAAGACCATTAGTGGGAAGACTGAAGTTCGCTTTTGTGTGGATTACAGGGGTCTCAATTCTGTCACAAAGACAGATGCTCACCCCATTCCTCGGACAGATGAGCTCATTGACAAGCTCTGCACTGCCACGTATATGAGTAACATTGACCTCATGGCAAGTTATTGGCATGTCAGCTTGACAGATGGAGCGAGAGAGAGGTCAGCATTCTCAACCCCGGAAGGACATTATCAGTTCACTGTGATGCCCTTCAGATTGAAGAATACCCCTGCCACTTTTCAGCAGATGGTTAACCAGGTTTGATTGGGTCTAGAAAACTTCAGTGTCTCCTATTTAAACAGCATTGCTGTCTTCAGCCATATCTGGGAGGATAACATATAACACCCAAAACAAGTGCTTAAAGTGCTGCAGAATGCAGGTGTGACCATCAAGGCCACACAGTGCTGGATAGCATAGGGCACAGAGACTTACCTAGGCCACCTGGTCGGTGGAGGTAAGAAACAACCTCTTGAAGCAAAGGTAAAGGCTGTGAAGGATTGGGAGATGCCCACCACACAGACACAGGTGAGAGCCTTTATAGGTCACACTGGGTATTTCCGGTAGAACATCAGAGGGTATGGGACCAATGCCAGAATGATGTATTTTCCAAGAAGATGCAGAAGAAGGTAACTTGGACCCCTGACTGTCAAAACTTCTTTTAGGATTTAAAGGATGGATTGTGCAGGGCCCCTGTTCTGTAAGTGCCAGTCTATGGTCAGGAGTTCATTATCCAGACAGACGCCTGTGGTTTTGGGATTGGAACAGTGTTATCGCAGCTGAACTCTAAAGGGGTAGACCAACCTGTCGCCTACATTAGTGGGCGATTGACAAAAAGGGAAAGAAACTGGGATGTCATAGATAAAGAGGCGTATGCGGTCATTTGGGCCGTAAAGAAGCTGAAACCCTACATCTTTGGCTGTCTTTTTACTATTGAGACAGACCACTGGACTCTACTATAGTAAATGGTCATGCAAGGGGAGAACCCTACATTTTTGCTTTGGGCCATATCCCTACAGGGATTAGATATCGACATCCAGCACAAGCCAGACTCCCAGCATGGAAATGCAGATGGCCTCAGCCAGTACATTCGCCCTTATGATGAACTCGACCCTCAGTACGGTGCTGGTTCACATGTTGAGGCTGGGGGAATGTTAAGAATTTTACCATCTGCACGGATAGTGTGCGCTCACCTGGGCTTTTTTGAAATTTTGCAATAAATGGAATGATGGGAGATCAACCTCAGAGCATGTGTGGGGCTAATCAACACACCTTTCTCTATGCTCGCCGCACAACAAGCAAATAGTCAAGTGTACTCCAGGGGGCTATAACCTACAGGCGCAGCCCTCCCTGCCATGTTTAGCTGGAATGTGACAACCACGGGTACATCAATGCATCTCACAAAGGGGGAAGGCAACACATTCCTCCAGGCATGGCCAGCCTAATTAAAATAACAGTCTACATGGATCCGTCCTCTTCTGTTGTAGTTCTGTGTGGTGGCAGAGCTTACTGATGAGAGTTAATTGAAACAGGCCTACAAAGGGACCTGTTCACAGAATACAAGGGACAGGAAACACCAACACCTCTTTGATATACAATGTGTCAACTTGAAGCTAGCTCCCACCCCTCTGTATGAAGGGCAGTGAATGGCATATCTGGGACAACTGTTTACAGTAGGCAAACCTTGCAGGGAGACCCCCTTTCAGAGGGAAGAAATATGTGAATTGATGGAGACAGAAAATCTGTTCTAGCGACAAACCTCAAGGGAGACCTGCAATTTCGATCAGGAGTCACAGAGAGCTCAATTAACCAGAGAGACACTTTGATCGACAACAGACAGTAAGATGGGTGGGACTTGGTAGTACATGTTGTCACCGCCACCTTTCCTCTTGCAAAGCACTCTGGTTATGACCTCACACATAACAGAAGATTGTTGGTGGGGACGCAGGTTTGTTTCATTAATGTCATCTTATCTTGCACCAATCACTGTGGCCCATTTGTCTTTAAAAGGGAGCTCAGCCCCTCTTTTGGCAGATCATCCGACGACTTGTGAAAGGAGTAAGAAGGACTCATTTGGACCCTCGCTGATGCTACAGTCTTCCTTACAGCTTCTGTATGTGAACGAAGGCCCGGATTTCCAAGAGGGAAGAAAGATCCCTCCCTTAAACATCTCACAGGGAACAGAGGGAGATACCGGTCTCCGAGGGCCCATCCAGCAGCTCCAGAACCGGTACCAGCCAGCATACAGCATGCCCTATTAGATTATGCCAGCAAGCTTCCTAGGTGGGAACTGCAAGAGAGTCTCTGAACAAAGGACAAGGCTGTTGCCTGCAAACACTCTCCTCAGCTTTGGGCCTTAAAGGATGACACAAGCCCTGTGAAGAAACTAGGAGGAGTACCACAACAAGCATCAACCAGCAACAATCTTCTAAGGACTTTTTCAAGGCATTCGATCCCTCAAAAGCGACCGGCTGCACCACTGACTGTTGTCACGCTGCAGTCACTAAAGCTGTCCGAGATGCCTCGACCAGCGTTCCAAATCTGCCAACTAGCACAGAGACAATCATTCTTGACCCTGAGCTGCTGTGTAGGCCAGCCTGTAGCCGTCCATCCAGCCTTGCTTGCCAAACTGCCTGCCGCCTGATACCCACAGCTGTTTCCCGTCTTGAACTCTGTTGCAGGAGCTGCAAAGCATCCTGGAACCGACTCAACACTGTTGAACATTAAGATCATCTCAAGCACCAGGTATATTGTGGTTCTGTCCTCCTGGTCCTTCTCTGATTGCTTTACCGACTACCCTCCTGTCAGTATCCAGAGTGCATCCCTTTCCTTTGTGAAACTGTATGTCCTCTGTGTTCCTTTACTGGTTTGGTTGTTTTTTGTAGTGTGCTAGAACTGTCTGTTGTAATAATAATAAAGTAGATAGGTTTATACAACCTTGACTGGACAGTCCCTTTTATCATTGGGTAATAATTGTATTTTCGCTGTGTTGCAACTACCCAATGATCCACGACCTTGCAGAGATAAGCCTGCCGTTCTGTCCATGTTACCAACATTGTTCAAGGAAGTTTATAATTGACTTGTTTTTCCAATCTGTTCAGATCCCTTTTGGTGTACTAGAGGTGTGGGGCTAATTGATGGTTTAGAAACCGATATTCATCCCTGGACCACTGGCGCCCCGGAAAGTTGATTCAAACCGATATTCATCCCTGGACCACTGGCGCCCCGGAAAGTTGATTCATCACAGGATATTCTATAAAATGTGCTGAGACAGCCCCTTATTGGTGCTAATGCTCAAATGGGGGATGAAAAAGAGCATCTTAAAGAGTGCATTGGTGATGTGCACATTCAGGTCCCCTTTGAGAATAGGTTTTAAGTATTTTTGGTGCAAGTAATGCAAAGTGCAGGCACATCTCATCACTTGTGCCCAAAAAAGTTTTCAAACAATGCCCCACCCTTTCTTGAAACCCACACGGATTGTAAAAGTGTTTTAACCCCATTTGAGCTACAGTGCCCTATGCTCAAATGTACTTGAACCGAATTGAGCTGAATGAGGCATTTATCGACTCACGAGTCAGCTCGGTCGAGTCTCACATGTCTCAAGCTGATTCAAACCTTTTTTCTTGAAAGGTTCCAACTGGCTTTCGAGTCGAACACTTAAGACTCACCCATCTCAATTTCAGTTTCTCTGTTTCTGTCCCTCGCTCTCCTTCTAACTAATGGCTCTTCTGAATATGCAACACCCCATGCACCACCCGTCTGAATCGCTGTGGTATACCTTATCTGTTTATATCTGGCTATATTTATATCGATCTGTCTATGTACCTAGCCATCTATTTAGCTACGCTCTCTTTCTTGCTGACCTCTAACTTCCTGTCTTTCTGTTCTAGTCCTTTCTCTCTCTCTCTCTTTTTCCCTTTCGGTCTTTCCCTTTCTCTCTCGTGCTCTCTCAACCTTTCTCTGTTTCTCTCTCATGCCCCCTCCCCTCTCTCTCGCCTCTCTCGGCTTTTCAATCACTGAGGTGTATGAAATTAGTTGATTTTGCTTTTGGCGGGTGAGAAACCATTGCAAGCTATGGATGGGTATGGGGGTTGCCATGTGTATGTACTCACTGTACGGTGGGTGGGCTGGTGACACTAACCATAGGTTTGTGAATTCATAGGTATGCTCACTCTGAAGGTCATAATAGGGGTCACGCCGATCAGTCAAAAAGGTGATGAAAGTGTCAGCACTCTTTTATTGCCATTTTTTACCAATCCACAAGATTCTCTTAAATTTGCCAGGGAGAGTTGGGGCGTAGAATGGACTTTACATGTCCTCTTGCTTTTGCTCTCTCTGCTTGACGATTGTGCCTGTATTATCACCAGCCATGTACATTAATGTATTTTCATATTGGCTTTAATGTAATGGATTTCTATTGTATAGTACAATCGGGTGAATTACACAGGAATCCATTGGAAATGCCTCCCCCATTGTTGATTGTGAATGGATTATCCACTTTGCCACTTTGAAAAAGTGGAGTAAAGTTATTTTGGCTGTGTTTCTCTTAATTTCTCCACTATGTGGTGGAATAGTTAAACATTGCCCGAGGACATTCTCACTTAAGTGCAAATGGACATTAGCTCATCCATGCATTTTAGGATTTAAATTAAAATAACAAACATTGGGGCTCATTATGAGTCCGGCGGTAACTGTGCCGGAACTACCGGCATGTTGCCGCTGGACCGTAATGATTTACCAGCACTGGACTTGCCAGAAACACTGGTGTATTACAACCCCAGCATTCAGGAAAGTCAGGCGCCAGTAAATTGTAAGTCCCCATTCCCATGGAGACCACAGAAAAGCTTACCGGCACCATTGTTTCCGGACCAGCAAACTTGTTATGAGGACCATTGTCTTTTGGTCCTTGTCGCATGCTCCTGTTTCTTTCTGATTACTCCAGCCCCTTCATCTCTCACAGCATCTATGAGGCTACTGCCCTCTTTCAGCAATTATGTTTCTGCTCCTCACTCTCTGCCCCATTCTGCTGGCCCCTGCATTTTCTCTGTCTGTCTGCTACTATCCCTTCCCTTTCTCACCGTCTCTATGTTGCTGCTGCCAACTTTCAGCAATTCTGTTTCTGCCACTCTCTCCCTGCCCCATTCTGCTGTCCCTTGCATTTTCTCTGTCTGTCTGCTACTAGCGCCGCCCTCTGTCTCTGTCTCTATGTTGCTATTGCCCTTTTTCAGCAATTGTCTTCCTGCCCCCTTCTGCTGTCCCCTGCCTTTTGTCTTTCTGCCAGCTACTGTCCCTGCCCTCTATCACCGTCTCTATGTTGCTTCTGACCTATTTCAGCGTCTCTGTTTCTGATATTCTGTACCTGCCTCCTGCTTTGGTCGCCTCCCTTTTTTCCTGAATCCCACTCTGCCGAGGCCTCAATGTAGCTGCCCTCCTTTAGCATCTCTGTTTCTGCTCCTTCCTGCCTCACCCGCAACACAGACTCTTCTGTCTCCTGCCTGTGCCCCTTGTTTCTCTGCTCCTGTTCCCTTACTCTCCTTTTCCCGGTTGGTAACAGTGATGACAAACTGCAACCTCAGGACCATCTGTTACATTGTACAAATGTGAAGCCAGCATCAAAGCGTGATTTATACATATTGCATTTGCAGCTGTGGAGTGACATTGATTGATGTCGGAGCAGATGGATTCTTGAAGCTCTTGGTAAATCCCCTGGTTCTTTTACCACCTGTTCCCTCTCCTGCCCAAAACTTCCTGTGGGCTCGGATACCATTAAGATGCCCAGGCATAGCGCTCCACCACAGTCTGATGCAGTGTATGCTCATGGTGAAGGGGCTGAGCGCCAGGTTGGGTGCTTGATCACCTGTCATGCCCTCCCCCCATCAAGCCTTTGCCAGAAAAACTCTGGCTTGGCACTGCATAGTGAATCTGAGACACTGCATTCATGTCTACCTGTTCAGTCTGAAGCATAGAAGCATGTGATGTAGATACGTATTCAGATCTTCAACAGAGACTGCCACAAGATACGACTGCAGCAGATTTCACGCGCCTCATGGGCATGTCCCATAATCTAGTAAGCAGTCATATTGAGCCTCATTACAAGCATGGCGGTCTGGAAATAAGGGTGTGGGTAGAAATGTACGGGCACCCTCTCTGGTCCGCCAGTCTACAAGCATGCCTGCAGGCATGCCTTTCACTGAAGCACCGGCACCATTTGCTCCATTCGGGGACTTAGACTTTCCGCCGCCTGACATTCCAGACCACCAGGACTTGTAATGTCCTAGTGGCACAGGGATCTCAGGCGGAGGAACGGTGTGACGAGGTCGGCGACAACCTGCTGGTAGCACTAGCAGGTTCCCACCGACCTTGTAATGAGGCCCATTGTCTGGCTGGGGCTGTGCCCCGAAAGGATAGTGCAAAGAAGAAAGCCCCCTGCTGATCAAAAACCAAATAACTGTTTGTAAAGACCTGACAGTATTTATAAATATATCATACACTAATCAAGGACAAACATTTTTGTTGGTGTGATACTCAAGCAATGTTAGGATGTTTTAATCATAGATTAGTTTAGGCCGCATTCCAAGTCTGGCGGTCTGGAAATAAGGACGGAGACCTGCGCCCTTTCCAGATCGCCATACTATGAGAATGCCTGCAGGCATGGTTTTCACGGAAGCACCAGCACCGTTAGCAACGGTGCAGATGCTTCCGTGTCCCCATGGGAATGGGGCCTCAAAGTTTCCGCCACCTGACATCCTGGGCAGCTGGGACTTGTACTGTCCAGGTGGCACCGGGATCTCAAGCGGCGGAACAATGTTACAAGGTCGGCGGCAACCTCCCATTAGCACCGGCAGGTTATTGCCAAATCCGTAATGAGGCATTTTGATGTATAAATATGTATAAAGGTCCTATTAATCCATTGCAGGAACAGTTCAACACTAAAGTGCCCAAGTGGTCTCTAACCAAACAAAAGCTGCCACAAACACATTTACCCCCCAAGTGAACATAGTCAAATCAGAAATAAGCAGTCGAACAAAGACAATATAGGTAGACAATTCAACACAAGAACATGCATGAACAAGGCATAACGCATAAGTGTGTCATAACATATGACAATTGAAATGCACACTTAAAATTGGGAGTGTGTTCTGTTGAACTGATTACATAAATCAGCATATTTGCGAAATACAAGTTCATTTCTGCCCTTAGAAAAGAGTTTCAAACATTGTTATTACAACGTCGAGTGAAGACTTGAGTTTCAAGCTGCTGCAGGGTCCTATATTCATGGCAGAAAAAGGCTCGTCCCTCCCCAGGACAACGGTGGAAACTGGTGGGCAGCCAACATGAATATGCTCTAGTTTGGAGGGTAAATGAAGACCTCCAATCTCTCTGGTCATCAGGTCTCTAAGTGATCAGCTCAATAAGTGACTCTAAAGGTATCCATCGTATCCCGAATGGTGGATAATGAGAGAGAAGCGAAGCAAAGTCGCCAATGGACGCCAAGTCCTGGTTCAAGGAATCATGTGGATCGGTAGAGAGACCTGGCGTCTCGGCAAAAAAGTCCATGTAGCTTCCCGGGTCCCAAAAGGAAACAACTGAAGAGCACGTATGATAAGAGGAGTCTGTCTCTGGGAAACCGGATGTAAGTGAAGCCATGGAGAATTTGGAGTACATATTTAGAGCTTGATTTTACGTGCCACATGCATCAGACCCTATTGGGTTGAGGAGAGGAAGAGCAATGATGCCAAACAACAGGGAGATTTTCCTGAGTTGGAAACTGTTGTTTAATGATCATGCGTGTCGTGATGTGCCAGCGCTGGTGCAATATTTTCTTGCCGGTCTGTACTCATTTCCAGGGAGCTGATAAACGTGATTTATGTAATAATGTATTCATTGGTGATTTACAATGTACCAGTTTTGAGCATAGTCGATTGTGTTTCTAACTTTTCTTACATGAGAAAACTGCATGATATGTACCCCACCCATTACAGACCGGAGAAGCTCTTTGCACTGGTCTTCACTGCATAAGGAGAGGCTGTGGAACCGCAAGATGGTCTAAAGACTAAATGCATGAACCCCTAAAGTGAATATGATTGGTTCATGACTGCCATCACAAGGAGGGAAGATTATGGGCACGATTCATGGATATCCCTCAAGGACTGCACGCCGAGAAGGACACTGCGATAGCCTGTGTTCAGAAAAAAAGTGCACGCCCTGCGTATTCATGGAATTTACAGCGCAAAGTAACCATATTTGCAAGTCGCACCCAGGATGCCCTTGACACACCCACACGCAAATAAAGAACAGCCAGAACAGCCACCTTTGTGCGCTCCCCTGGAGGCAAATACATGCACCCTTCAAACAGTGCCTGGGGTTCCCCATTAGCAGGTAGGTGACTCGGGGACCCTGCTCAGGTTCCCCCTTATTTTTATACGGCACCCCAACAACATGCGACTAGAAAATCGCAAAAGGGCAATAACTCAGAAAATCTGTGTGCAGACCCATATAAAACGTTCCTACACCCTTCTACACTGCTTATGCACACCCCTAAGTTACATCAGAACCCCGATTAAGTGCACACACCCCTAAATTCGACATGCAACTGCACCTGTGTGCTGAAAATCCTACTCGCAAGTGTACTTGCACCTGCCTTCCGGTGACGGATCACATGATGAACTTGCATGGCCATTTCACAGCCGAGACGTTGCGCAATCAAATCCATAAATACGTCTTGTGCTGTGTAATTATGGGCGTGTGAGGGACTGTCTGCAGGCGGCCCCTCAGAACGCACATTTCTTTGCAAGTTCTTCCCCATTATTGGTGTTCCACCCCTTTTCCAGCCCTCTGCGCAAGCCACACCCATGCTCTGCTTGGAGTCTTGCGCAAGGCCCTCAACGGCTCGCACAGATGTGCCAAGCTAGCGCGAACTCCATGCAAGTCCAGGCATTGTACCAAACATTCCATTCCAGGAAGCAACAAAGGCAGATTTGCGCGCAGTTGCGTGTGCAAGTACCCTATTTTCAGCACAGATAATTCCATGAATCGGGCCATATGCCATTGTCTCAGGGACCCAGACAACGAAGTATCTTTTATGAGTGCAGAACACCTGGCATGGGTCATTCCAAGAAAGGTACAATCAATGGATGCCTTAGGTCTGAAAGACAGAAAGCTCTTAATTTTTGCAGTAAATATTTTCGTGTTGAACTGCACAGCCATATCTGAATCTATCAGATCATTTTGGAAAGGATTTTATCTTCAAAGTGCAAGTCAGTGAAGTGAGTTGCAAGTGTGTTTTTTGAAGCCTGCATGTCAGATGCACAAGCATATTCTCGGCCAATGGTAACTCTTCAATGTCAAAGGAAAACGGATCTGTATGGAGGCAATTTCCATCGCCAGTGCGGCTCCTCAAGAGGAATAAAGGAGACAACTGGCTTGATTTGTTTAAGGTCCAAAAGGGGGCTTGTTCTTCCTGAGAGACCTGCGATATCAAAAGATTTGATTTGGTCTGCCCACAGTCAAAGGGCCAGACCAGCTCCAGGCATCTCCAGATTAGCTTCGGTTTTAGGCTTCGTGAATAAGGTAGCGGAGCAAATCAGAAATGCTGGTGGGCATCACTGATATGATATGCTCCAGTGCAAATCTTTTTGAATGGGGCACGGCCACTGTCTCCACTGACAGTGACCCTGCACTTGCCCAGGTGCGGCTCGGTGATATTTGAGTCCTGCAGCACATGGGCACCTATTAGGCATGGCGGCTGCCTCTGTAGGCAGAGAGTGGAGCTGCCTGCAGAGGCCTCTGGCACCTCCCCCCAGAACAAATATTCTATGTGGCTGGCTTTGGGAGGCTTTATCTTTGGCGGGCCCTCTGTAATGGGTGGGGAGGCATCACTCCATCACCCATTAATGGACAGGGACCACTGCCTCAAAGCCTCGGGACATTCATTTGTAGAGCTTAAGGGGAGAGGAACACAATCAAGAGAAGATAGATTTGATGTCATCTCTAACCTATTTTTTTTTTTTAAATGTGGTGATCCTCCACTAAACCTTTCTGTGAAGAATAGATGTAGGGCGCTGTAACCCTGTGTTCCAGGAAAAAAGTTATGTATGCAGACAGCATGTCCTGGATAAATATGACTGTGTGTCTCCCCTTCGTGTTTAATCTTCTATTCTTTGCCTCCTGCTTTGCACTCTCTTAAGTTGGATCTGAGCAGTATTTTCAAAGTAGAGATCACTGCCAGAGATCTCCACCTCGAGTCACCATACAGTCTTCGAGAATGTGCATAGACCTGGTTGCGCAGCCTCTTAACCTGTTGTACATGCTTTGTTGCTCTAGTGCATTTGTTTTGGATCAATATAAAAATAAATGTTTGATTACTGACAACCTCACGAAGCTCATGCTCAGTCGAGGGGCAATACCAATTATAGGGGTCCTCAACCAGACGGTGTGCCTGGGTGATCCTCAGTATAGGGGCACTCTGTTCTTCTTCGCCCACTCTAGCAGTTAATACTGGTAAAGTCAAGTCTACTAGGATGGGGATATCAATGGGAGCAAAGTCCTGTACGGATTGTATGGAATAGCGAGGAGTTGTGCAAGGTACCTCTTCTAAATCCAGTCATGGTGATCATTGGCAGTATTGTTTTAGATGTGCTGCTGACTATGCACCCCAACTTGTAACTCCTTGGGCACATTCCCTATCTAGAGTGCTCTGTAGCTTCCCAGCTTGGATCACACTAAATAAATCTATTATATATACATACCTATATCAGATTGGGTGATGGGATTGAGGATTCTCTACCAATTGTAAGTTGGGAGGTGAATAGGATAACAAAGGCTCCCTAATAATGGAAGAATATGTAAGAAAATGCATCTGAACAATTACATGAGAACCAAATGGTCATTGTGGACAGACATTGGACAGAGATGATGCAAACCCCTCAGAGGAGGGGATGAGGATGGAGGAACCTCATGCATCTGAAATCAAGAAGCCAGTTCACGGAATATCCCCAAAGGCCTCCTCAGGTCACGGCTCCAAAGGTGGTACAGACATAAACGCCTCTATAATAAACGTAAGGCGTTGACTATACTGGGGTAATCAAAGCAGCAGTTATACTGTAATTCAAGGTCATGTAGGCCTCCCTAGGAAGGCAAATATATAATATACTATAATGGGGAAGAGTAAATTGGGCTGGGAGGAAAGAAAATCAGGATCATCAGATGTTAAAAGTGGGAACCAGCTGCAAGAATTGGGGAAACAGGATAGGAGCGCTTTATTAGTGTGTGAAATTGTGCCAAGGACACATGCTCGTTTGGAAAGATCAGGATTTTACCAATACTGCATCAAATACCACCTTTGAAGGTCGCTTGCTGATTTTGATATGAGGGGGATTGTTTTAGTTAGTCGTTCATTGATACAGCCCCCCGAGGTTAACAGAGTAAGTAAATATCTTTATTTTGGAAAGTAAAATTCCATGAAAACACACTGCACCTCAATCATATTACACAAGGGAACTCGACCTGGTGAAAGGGGCCTTAATAAAACCACAATTAGCTGATATCATACTACACAATTAAATATTTAACAAAATAAGGGTCAATACAGTTAATTACTGTTCATTACACATACATTACCTATTAGATAACACAACATTAAACAGACCTAAGCAACATACAATACAAATCCACAAGATCGCAAATTCAAATATTGTCTTGCCCCGGAATTGCACGATTGAGGGCAGTCTAGATTACCTAGTCCTTGTCAATGTAGGGAGGAAAAGCTCCAATGACCACCACACTCTCAAATCACAAGCCTGCAATAGGTAATATGGTCAGTCGATTACAACAGAGTTTTGTAATTAGCTTCGTTTATCAAGCTAGAGCTTATTCTATTCTCTAGAGTAAACAAATCACATAATCTCAGTTTATTTCAAATGGCCCTCTTACTTTTACCAGTTGAAAACCATAATGACAGGGGCTCATGTTTAACTTGTTGGTTAGCGGGGGAGGCCACTCCCTAAAGGCTGGTGTCAGCAGGTGTTACCAAGAGACAGGGGTGTTGCTAGGTCTGGAAAAGATCTGGGGCTATGCTAATTTTGGGACTGTCGGGACTGGAGGATAGCTAGCCTTTTTGGTTGCACCACCACCATGGCAGGGACTTTCTCACGACTTAGCTAGGCGGGCCTTGACAGATGAAAAACTGCTCCCCCGGCGAAACCCGGAAGAGAAGCGCGATAACCCCTACTGGATAGAGTCAACAAAGATGATGTTTAGCAGCATGAGCAAACAACTTATTCTTTTCATGACATCTAATTCCCAAATAATCAAAAGACTTTTCCCCTTTCAGATTTTCGCCACCCAGGAAAATAAAGTTTTTTTTTGTTTCTTTAAAAAAACAATACAAAATGTTGCAGTATTCACGATCATTTCTCTTGAACTCATAAACTCAACATAAGAATTTTCAAAAAATTGAAAAGCTCTGGGCATTCTGCCCAATAAAACCACATTGTCTGCGTATGCCATGTAACGAAAAGGAAGGCACATCAACATAATTAAACACAGCACATCCTACTGCACAGCATCGCTGTCTCCTCCTGGGAGAATGTAGACTGTGTCTTTGCTGGTTCCGTTGGCATTACCTGGGCCCGTGGAATGATCCAGTCGAGGGAAATTGAGTTTTGTATGGACTAGGAGGGCCAATGAATGAGCCTACCTTCCATTTGGAGGCTAACATGGTTCTGTGAAAGGTACAGTGAGCTAAAGTGTGACTGCGGACTCTCGAGTACTTTCCCAAAAAACAGGTCATTTAGCCGTTTTTGTTCCCGCATAGGGACACCTATGACTATTTTTTGTTTGTTTAAGGGACTTAGGTTAAGTCACCCTAAGTTTCCTAGGGTCATTCAGACGTGCACCCCTTGCTCACTGTGCTCAGAGAGGCACAGTTCCACCCCACAGACGATGCCCAACAATGCTGAAACACGTGTCTGGGGTTGACGTTGGTACACTTGTTCAGAAGAGAATTGCCGTAGCATTTTGGTGCTGAACTGCCCATGTGGGCGGGATAAAGACTGATATGCAAATTAATATTTCCCCTATGTGAAAGGTACAGTGAGCTAAAGTGAGGCTGTGGACACTCCAGTGGGTACCTTCCCAAAGAGCAGGTGATTTAGCCGTGTGCGTTCTTGCAGAGGGGACCTATGACTATTTTTTGTTTAACATGGTTACATTCCTGCCTTGTCAGTGCCCGGCTTCCTCGATTTCTGAGAAGGACTATGAGCAGTAGCTGGGGTTAACAAAATCACTTATACTCCCAGAGTGGTGGAGAACCTGTCGATTATTATGGAGCAGACCAAGATGATGCGTACCCCAGCATCTGACTCTGCATGGGTGTTTCCCCTTGGCTCTGCATACGATAGTTGAGAATACATGTGTTCCGTTCTTCACAGTTTTCTGAGTTAAGTGTTTTTAATACAGTATACGAGTTGCTGCTGCAGAAGCGGTCAATAGGGAGCGGATATGGAATTCGACAGACATGGACCTGTCTGCATCGCGGCAAGTAGGCAAAATAAAGGAAGGACAAAACCAGGGCAGTTCACTTGTGCATGGCCAGTGTAAGGGTGGGGCAGGCACAAAAAAGCTGGAGATGAGCATGAGTTCTCATCTAGACGGTAGAGTGTTTATCACATTGGCAGGAGTTCCCTACATTCACAGGCAATTCTATTAACTATATATATATATCCGCTGTTATGACAACGATGGGTATTTGGCAATTTTGGAAAAAAAGTGATTTAGAACGTGAGTTTCCTTAAGATTGTATGATATTGTATTGAGGGAGGTGGTCAACTTGATGGCCCACCCACGCGGAAATACTTCTTACCTTCCAAAAAACGGAAGCGTGCGGATGTACCAAAACTGTCAGTATTACAGAAGCCACGCTCGCAGCATTTAGAGGAGGACACGCTGCAAACCTAAGTGTGATGGGGGCCAGAAAGCACGCCTGAGGATTTGTGCAGTGGGATCTCTTTCAGAATGTTGGACTCCAGCCACAGTATACTGCTCATTTCAGTGCAGCTGTGCTGAACATTTGAAGAAGTGCTTGCTCATTGGAACCCACCATTTTGTTCTACTTTACAATGCACACGATATGTGCATTATATGGGCATTTCTGTGGCGTGTGCACACGTGCGTGTGTGTGTGTGTGTGTGTGTGTGTGTGTGTGTTATCCTGCCCTCGTGTCATAGAATGGTTTTGGATAACAGCACCTACAGAATTGGAGATCTGCTGTACAGGGAGAATTAGAGTGGCGCAAAGCCAAATACACGGTGATAATCATGTAGAGAAATGGAAAGACACAGAGGCCCTCACTATAAGGTTGGCGGAATGGGTTTACCGGCACCGGTAAAGGTGCCGGCGCCGGTAAACCCGTTCTGCCCTATTACGAGGTCTCCTCGCGGGACTCGCAATGGGCGCCTGGAAAAACCAGGCGTCCTTACCAGGTCCCGCGAGGGGACCAGGGAGCTAACAACGGGCCCGCCATTAACGGGCCCGTTGTTAGCTCCATCCCCATTCCCATTGAGCCCTATGGGGGCTCGAATGGGAATGGGGATGGACCGGGTCCGGGTTCCTCGGACGGGGAATTACCGGGTCTGCCAAGGTTGCGATGGCCCGGTAATTCCTCATTCGAGGAACCCGGGCCCGGATTGCGGTATGGAGGCAATCATGCCGCTAAAAGCGGCATGGTTACCTCCAACCTTCTAATGAGGTCCAGTGACATTGAAACACACTGACAAGGTAACAAAGAAAGAGACGTAAATACAAGCACGTGATTGGTACAGGAAGACACACACTGGGCACATGGACTGACTGCTTAACAAACGCTTAAGACCCAAAGACACCCACGACACCGACTCACTAAAACACAATCATAGATTGTTGAAACGTCTCTCACTCTCTTTCCCACCGTGTCTCTTTCTCTCGCTCTCTGTATCTGTATCTCTCTCTCCCTCTATCTCTCTTTCTCTTTCTCCCCATCCTCTCGCATCGCTCTCTCCCTCTCTCTACGCTCTCTCCCTCTGTAGCACACCAGATACAGTAACACATGTATGGTGATAGAAACACAGAGAGTAACGCCTGCAGTTTGGCGTACTGATACGCTGTAATGGTAAGAGGGAATTACAAAACGCAACATACACCTTGGCACTGCCACAATGAAATATAAGTAGACGCGTGCGCAAACTGATTTACGAACAAACACGAGCGCGCGCGCGCGCGCGCACACACACACACTCTTTGACAGAGATGTGCGCTGCCACATGAACAGACACATCAATGCATTTAGAGGCCCTCCACCCAGGTGCTCCTGGTTTGAGGCCCAAGCTGCCAGCTCCCTGGGTTGTGAGTGGCGCTCTTGCTGCCAGCTCCCCTCACTGTCATATGCGCATACAGTACCTGAGGAGTCACGTGGCACCCCCGCAGAGCTGCCAATCTACCTGCCTGTCCCTGAAGTGGCAGGCGGCCGCGCAGCCGCATCTCCCCACACACTGCGCTCTGATGGAACGGCTGATTGGAACCACATGGGGGACCCGCGCGAGCTGGCAAGGGAGCCTGCGCTGCTTGCAGGTGGCGTCGCCACCAAGCCTAATTTCATTAGTGATTATTGTATGATTGCAGCCTGCCCACGTAGGCGCATGGCGTGCTGTGCCTGCGTGTCTGCGGACTTGTTATTAGATTTGATATCAGTCTTTTTACTGACTGACAAATCAGAAACTCAGAAGTGAAATCTAAGGTAATCACTGTACAGTATCTATATTGAATAAAAAAAAAAACACGTATTTGTCCCACAAACTCCAGTTTTCTGTCCCCCGACTTTTCAGCCTATCTAACACTCCTCTTAAACTCCTGCTCCTTGTCTACTCACTGATATTTCAGCGCAATGCCTTGCCCTCTAAACGGATTGGGGGCGAGGCGGGGAGGAAGAGGAACGGGAACCGTCAAAACTCAGACGCCTGTGCAGCACCTGTCCGGCAGAGCCACATGGAAGCTACTCACCCCACCAAAGACATGCAATTTCCGGACCCTCGGGGTGCAGAGGGGCCCACAACACCTCCAAAGCTTCCAGTCCCATCAAGAGATGTCTATGGGCCAACCGTCCCGCGCAATTTGCAATGGACGTCTCCCTGGCCGCCATCACACTGATAGACCACCAGTGTGCTCTCACCTTTCATTGATTGAGTGAGTCTGGGTGGCTATGGTGCGTTCTCTGTATGTATGCCTGTCTGCGTAAAGTGTATTTAAAAAAAAAATAAAAAAATAAAAAATATATATATATATGCATATATATATATATAGTTTACTTAATAATCACTTATTTAAAATGTTCATATAGCACACAAAATACAGAAGTTCACTTTGCAAAAGCTTGCAAATGAAAAATATAAAACACAAAGCATTAGTTTAAGATTAAATTGCAATACATATGAAGAACATATACTGAAACAATTAACTAAAGATGTTAGCTGAGAGACAGTTTTTATTTTATGTTATGTTTTTAACGAAACTACAGTAAGCCGGGTATTTGGTAGAGAGGAACAGGACGAGAAACAGCCACTCTAAAGCAAGGCCGCATAAGAGCCCGCGTTCTAAATCACCCTTGTCCCTCCCCCTGGTCGCAATTTATTTCAAATCCGTTGACCTCTGGAAATGCCAATAAGGGTGAGGCACGTGTAGATTTGTCTTTGTGAGAGAGACAGACAACACCAAAGAGAGCCCTGGCATCCACGTGACAGGAAGCTAGTGGAGTTGCTTTAATACAGGAAGGAGGCACTGAAACTTGCCAGCTGCGTGAAGGCCTGCCTTCAGGGCAACGAGAGTGGAGTTGAGATGGTCCAGACCAAACATTACCCCTGAATCACCTCAGGAGATAACACATAGCCAGTCTGATCCATTAAATTAATCCATTGCTTGAGACAGAACGAAAGATTGTATAAAACTTAAAGAAAACTAAATACAATGGGTGGATTTAAGCAAGGCATGTATGTGAAGTGGGACATTTGAAGAAGTCAAAAGGAAGGGGGTTAACAAAGTGTTAGAGATGATATGCATGTGATCTTCTCACATTAGGCCCCTACCAGGTCTCTGCCAGTTCTGTCAGGACTTTCTTTGTGTTTGTAATTGCCCTTAGTGCAAAAAGGGCTTATTTGGTTTTAGGACCTGGAAATTTGGTGAAGAGAGTCAACTGTTGTGGGGGACACTCAGAATCCATGGTAATGCATTCCTCAGGAGATGGACACTTCTGCACTCAGGTTTGTGGTTTTCAGTGACTGTGTCGCTTAGAGGGACAGTGACCTTATGGGTAGGTATTTTAGTCCAATACATCGACCTTAAGGGAAGAGGCATGCAGAATTGGGCTCCAGCTGCATTTGGTCCAGGATGGCTTGGGCGCCCTATGGTTGCAGTGTCACAGTGTGCCTGGTCAATTTCTTGAGGCAGCGTCCCTCACCTGTGTTGGTTGAAGTGGATGTTGTGGTTGGGGAAAATGAGCAGAGAGGAACCATGCAAAGCTGGGTGACCTCTTCTTTGATTGCATCAGATTTCCCAGTCCAATGTTGGCAGTACTGGTTCCTAGTCTTGCAGATGTGGCACTGGTAGCTATAGCATTTCGGTGGAGACGCAGAGGTGATAGTGTGACCCAGATGGAAATGGGGTGGTTGTAAAAGGTGGCACCAGTGCTTAACCTCATAGATGGAATAGGGTCAGCTCAAGTGGAAGCAGAAACTCTAGGTTATACGTGCTCATCAAAGGTGGGGGAGAGGTCACTCACTTCCCAGTACTCAATGGTGGAAAGGCTGAGTACTTCATTATGTGTGGGACCCAGGGAGCAGTGGTGTTGTTGGGATCTGGCACTTCAGAATAGACTCCTAATTCTTGTCTGTAGACAAGCTTTGAGTAAAACTGGAGATAATCACCAAAGCCAAGGCAGAGTGCCATCCCATTATCCCCAAGGTTGCTTTAGTGCAGGGCGTGGATGGGTAGTTCCACAAAGTACTGGATGATCAGATCCACATTATGGACTTTAGGACATCTTTGCTGAACTCCAGGCAGGGACTCCTGATGAAGTTCTAGTGGGCTCGAGCTCCAGTTGGGTGATCGGTAGATGGTGCAGGCCACCTTCCACAGATAGTGGTTCTTGGAAGCAGGTTCTCCTTTTGGTGAACAATCTCTCTATACAGACGCAATCTGGCTCCAGGGCGCTTTTATGCATGCTCAATCGAATAAGATGGACGTTGGTATCTAGCTAATTCTGCAAGGGACTCTCTAGGGAAGTTCAAAGTACTGTTTCTGAGTTCCTAATTAATATTGGGATTATGGGTGGGGAGAAGCTACAACCCTAAACCCACTCATATGTGTATTTGAATATGAAGGACATAGTCACTCGTTAAAATATTTGAGCAAAAACACACTGGTCTCCTGGAATGGGCATCAATGTGTCTTCATCCAGGTCTCTCACATTGCGAAGAAACAACTGTGTGCCTTGTTATGCCTGCTCCCAATAGGATGAAAGTACATCTAAGCTTTGTCTCATGCATGTTCGTGGGACACATTATCTAGCTGGTGTAGTTACTTGGATATTAGTGGAGTGGCTGGTAGCTGGCGGTACCCGAAAAGCTTTTAAGAGAGAGTTGCGCTCTCTTTTAAATTGTGTGACTGTATGGGGTGAAATAAGTTACAGGAGTGTCAGCTGATCCTGGAGCAAGACCATATTAACATAGGGTTGTAGAGAAACAAGCGTGTACGTCGTTGATAGAACCTGCCCTTTTGCCTCTGAGATACTGGATGAAGGACAAGAAGACACTGTGCATGACACCAGATATCATTCCAATGCCGCACGGGGTGTATGAGAGTTGATATGCACTCGGACAACCATATCGAATGTACCCTCGAACTGAAATGGTAGCAGGAGATTTGCAGACACCACTGAACATCAAAGAGTTATAAAGAAAATCTGACAGGTGCAAAGTGATGTCATAAGGAGAAGACACGATGACGTACTGAAACGAGTTATGGATACTTAAAGAATTAATATGTAACAGAAACAAAGTAAACATATATATGAGTGTGAAGAAACCATATATACACAGAAGATAAGTAAACAACTGAGTAGCATATGTATATATGCAGAAACACAAGGTAGATGAGACACAAAGAAGATTGCTGCAGTAGCAAATATAACATGGGTAAAGCAGCCATGTTAAAAAGATGGACGTCGGCTCTGAATAATAAGTAAAGCAAAAAACTTGAAGGAGAAAGATCAGGGTTGCAGAGCTAATAGACGGTGGAAGTGGATTTGTGCATGAACAAACGATAGCTGTTGGCCAGAGATCAAGTGATACAGTTTAGTCCTCACCCACACGGCCCCTAAAAAGAGGACCACATAGCTTGGTTTAGCTAACAGAGATCAAGGATGCCACATCAAGAATTTGCAGGGTACAAAGGGAGTTAATGAGGTTAAGCAACATACAGAGGACATATTTCTCTTAGATTAAGTAAATGAGAGAACATTTGTAAATGGCAAGTATTGTACAATTAAAGATGGAGAAAGCACATGTGAGGCGGAGCAATCAAGTCTCCAGAGGCCAAAGAGGTAAGAACACCTGAATAATCAAATCAAATAGCACTAAATGGAAAGGAGAGATGGACAAAATCCTGGTCTCTTCACAGTTGGTCCAAGACGAGAAAACTAGGCCTATTCATAAACCTCAGATGAAGATAACAACTGACCTTAACTCCCCAATAAAGAAGTCTTGGTTGAAGGGTTGGCTGATGAGAGATGGTAGACTAATTGGGCAAGTGGGCAGTGGTCTGACGTTGTCCTCTGCACCTGGGTTTCGTCTTGCTTATGTGCTGCATGAGATGAATGTCCAAGGTTGAGAGAGAATGCCAACCAATCATAGGGCCTATGTAATGGTGGACCATACATTGTTGCATGGGCCTATGAGCTGCTAGTGTAACGTTATTATCAGTACCCAGTCAATTCATCTAAAACATTACAGAGTGGTACATTTAATCATGGACTATAACATAGAAAACATTAAAAATATAGAAAAAGGGTAGTGGGGTAAGGGGTTAAAATCGGTTGTGATGGGGTTGAGGTGGTGTTATAAGGCCGGTACAATCAGGGTATTGGGGGGACCCCCCCCACACACATTAAATAAGAAAAAACATTTTTGTTGTGTTTTGCTATGTTTTGCCGCAATGAAATGTACGACTCTGTAATGTCTGTCGGTAAATCATATATAACCGTTATTATCTGTATTTTATGTAGTTAGAGGTTGTTCAAGGCTTGCCTATTTGATAAGAGGCATTCAATGATGATACTAACACTTATACAAACTATAAATCAATATGTTCCCCTAACCAATCCCTCCATCTAATAGGTTTTATTATTTGCCACGTAGGATGAAGTCATAGTTGACGCACATTGAGTTATAAAACCTTTGTGTCTGAAATGTAACTGAGAGTGTGTGGACTAAGATTTGTTGTTTGCCAGGTTTCCCTACTTTATTGAGCTGATAATAACGTAGTATTTTGCCATAATATTTGAGTCTGTCGGGTTATTTGGTTCCGAGATCATTTATTATGGTAATCCCATTATGCGCATAAGAACACCCAAATGTGCTACTGCACAGGGTTCTAGACTGTTGAGTGTTCTCTCAGCTGAGACCTGCATTGATGGATAGGCTGTTATGCTGCAGCTATCAGACACAGATGTTGCTCTTCGTCAGCAGCAGTTTGTAAGTGACCAGTGACAGTCATCAGCCGGCTGGTCCTGGAGCGTGCAAGAGCTTAAAAGCAATAAAAATCACCACTTTTCAGTACCAAATGGACTTCTTCTTCATCACAAACCCAAACTGAGTTCTCCCCAGTAAGGACCCACCTAATCGCAAGACTGGATGGACAGATGCAGAGAATTTTTGAGATGGGGCTTTGCTTCATGAAAAGAGAATGCAATTTAGCCTCCACATGTTAAAAGTGAATGACTGCAGATGTAAGAAAAAGAGAATGAGTGCAGAGATACAACAGCTTCTAATTAAAAATGAATGGCTGTAGAGATCAAGCTCCTCCTTAAAAGTGAATGACTGTAGAGAAGGAGCTACCTCAAATTGAATGGCTGCAGATTTGGAGTTGCAGGGATCGAGCTGCTGTTCATTAAAAGTAAATGAATGCAAAGATAGAAATAATATTCATTAAACGTGAATCACTATATAGCTGGAGCTGCCTCTCAGTAAAAGTGAATGGCTTTTTCGAATAGAACTGGCTCTCGTTGAAACTGAAGGGCCGCAGAGATAGAGTTTCAACTCAAAAGAAGTGAATGGTTGTAGAGATGGCTGTTTTTAATTAAAAGTCAGTGGCTGCAGGGGTGGAGCTGCCTATACAGGTTATAGCTGCCGAAATAGAGCTGCCTCTCATTACAAGTGAATTGCTCCAGATATTGAACTAACGCTCATTAAAAGTGAAAGGCAACTGACCTTGAATTGCCTCTAATTAAAAGTGAATGGCTGTTGAGATAGGGTCTCCTTTCATTGAACTTGAATTGCTGCAGAGGTGGTGCTTCAAATAATAATAATAAAAAAAATAAACAAATGGCTCCATAGTTGTCGTTTCCTCTAACAAAAAAAGTGATTGGCTCCGGTTGGTAGAGATGCCTCTCGTTGATGGCTGCAGAAAAGAGTATCTACTCAAAGAAGGTGACGGGCGTCCGAGATGGAGAATCTGAATGGCTGCAGAGGTAGCTCTGTCTCTCATTAAAATGTGAATGGCTCTAGATGTAGGACTACCACTCATAAAAACGGAATAGCTGCAGAGTTGGTACCCCCCTTGTTAAAGGGGACTACTTGTGGAGACAGGGCAGCCTCTCAGTGAAAGTGATTGACTGCAGAGATGGAGCTTCCTCTCATGGCTGCTCTTTGTCTTGCTCCCAGGAATGTAAAGAGCCCTATTGGGTAAGGCTGAGGAAGCATCCATTATATTGTGGATCAGATGGATCCGTGCATTGTCAGAGAAATGGATCAGTATTTTGTTGGAGTGATGAAACAGAATCTTGTGGGGGTGATGGACAGTAAAGGGGCAACCAACCTCTCGCCCTCAAGATGTTCAGGCCTACAAAGTCCCAGGTTCCCTCACTACTGACTTAGCAGATGGGGCTGATGTGAGTAGTTGGCTTAAACAACTTTAATGTAACAGGTTGGCTGCCCCTGCAAAAGTATCTTTCAGCGATTACTGAGTAGTTCCTTGAAGTAATATTTGAGCAATATATTTTAGAGGTAACAAACCAGTTTTGTTGAAGTGCAATGTTTGAGGATCTTGTTGTGTCAATGGAAAACTAGCTTATGCATTGAAGGTGCGCCTTGTGGTGAGATGGCGCCTTATGCTTGGATACCACCGAAGTATCCTCTAAGGGTGTGCGCGTTATATCACGCAGGAACATTGTGTAGGTATCTTAATGGGATGTTGGCGGAACAGCATGTTCTAGGGGTGATGGAGCAGAAATGTTAAAGGGAGAAGGTGCAGTATATTTTCAGGGTGAGTGATCATTATCTAGGTGGGTTGATGCTGCAGTACCTTTGGGGTTATGGAGCAGTACTACGATGCAATGATGGTTTTGTATCTTGGTGTGAGGACGTAGTGTATCACAGGAAGGATGGAGTACTCACTTGTAAGGGTGGTGTAACAGTATTGTGCAAGGGGGATTGGAAGCCTTTGTGCTTGGCACGCTTTATAAATGTCTAAATAAGCAAATACATGATGCTAGATCTTCCACTGAAGGTGCAGCAGCTTTTTTATAAGGTGGGTGGAGCAGTAACCTATATATAAAGGGAATACAAACTTGAAGGGGTAATGAAGTAGTATGTTTAGGGGCAAATGGGTAGTATTCTGTGGGATTAAGTGTGCAGATTCTTGTGTAGATGAATGTCCAGTATGTTCTACGGGTGATGGGATGATAACATATGGAATGCAGTAACCCCTAACACACGTTATAAGGATATTGCAAGTCTACGATGATTTCCGTGACCAATACAGGAATGAGGCTGGGGGCAGAGTTTCTTAATAAGGTCATGAGCTCTGAGGGGACTTGTATGGTGGGTGATTTGTATTGCTTATGCCGTTAAAGGCCCCCCCCCGCCCCTCTTTAGTACCTGGCATCTTTCTTATGAAATGCAAAGGATCTTCCAGCTGCTGAAATATATAATCAATGTAGAATCTGGATTAAAAACAAATAAAATGCAGCTTCTAAAGTTGAGCTAAAAGAAGAAAATGTCATCAGTTTAATAAAAAACATTGAAAACGTGTTTGCTCTGTGCTATACAATGAGTAATAGCATGCAGATGTCTGCTCTCAGGTGCTAAACTCAGCAGTGCAGAAAATAAACATAGTTCCATAAATAGTTCCTTACTGGTTCGCCTCTGTAAAGCGTCACAGAAAGTGATTTTACAAGAAAGGAATTTGAAAAGCTTGTCACAACTTGTATTACGTTCTGCGGTGAAAAACTGGAATCCTGCTCCGTGCTGGCTCAGGCAGGCCTTGTGGATGTCACAGATGAAGTGTGACAACTGATTATAGAGCGGTAGTGATGTTGTTTTCTTATTACATTAGTGATGTCACAACTAACCTACAAGACACATATTTACAGGCTTTTTACGGCTATTGCAGGCCGCCATGTATTATAATAGAAATGATGATAATAGCAACACCACAAATGTGTTTAGTTCTGTAGAAGTAATTTCATAGCTTATTGGTGCAGTACTTTATAGGGGTGATGGGGCAGTGTTTTGCAGGTTGGATGGGTCAGTATGTTATTTAGGATATGCAAGTAGTCTCTTATGATGTTGAAGCAGTATTTTGTAATGTTATGCAGCAATAACTTCTGGGCCTAAGGGCCTAGTTCACAGAAGTGTACTATAATGGCAAAACCCCATTTGAAAACATGCTGTGAATAAGGGCCTAAGCAGTGATCGAAGTGAGTGGGAACGGTCGGGAGCGGTGTTCCACTGCTTTTATTTTTTTGTGTTTAACTTTCCTGTACTTTTTATGACAATATTCACCATCACCATTCTTATAGAGGATGTGTCCATTCATGTCCCTGTGCAAGTGTAAAGTTGTAATAGGAGCGTTAGTTACTAGTCAATTAGACCATTGCAATGCCCCGGCTGCAATACCTTGTCACATGTTGCACTATGCTTCCGCCTACCCTCTCCCCTGCCGGGACCACAGTTCCACTCCCTTTTTCGGCACACTTCTACCATTGGACCTAAGAGTATTTGCGCAGTGTCTTTTAGGGTGAATGGAAAATGCTTTAGATGCTGGAGCAGTGCATTATCAAAATAACAGAGCGGTGGATAGGGTAGGTGAAGCCCTCTCCGATGGCGGTGATGGAGTAGTCACTTGAGTAAATCGGGAGGCATATCTCTCTGCTCGGGTGTGCAGGCGCAGAATCCCTGTGACAGAGAGGTTCGCCTTCCCAGGCGTTGGCCTTTTCATCTATTATTGATCGTTAAATTAGCATTCACTTATCATTCCTCAGCTGATCCCTAATTGGAAGTAAAATGCTGTTAAATTGAGCAGTTGCAGCAGTGTGTACGTGCACAGCTGTCTGTGTTTTCCTGTCCCCCAGGAATCTGTGTCTGATGGTGTCTTTTGCTCGCTTTTATGTGTGTATTTGGGCTTCACTTTTTGTATAAGTGCTGACTGGGCTTTTGTTTGCTTCCCTTTGAGTTGATATGTTTTTGTATGTTTTTATTTATTTATTTTTTTTATTTCATAAAAACGAGCTATTTTGCCTTCAATTAGTAGGTGTGTGTGCTAAAGAATGTTTGTTTTGCATACTAATACCCGTGTGCGTTAATGTGATTGTGTTCCTACATGCATGTTTAAAAACCATTGTTATAAGATGTCCTTGAGGAAGCTGTCTGAATGGAATGCATGTCAATACTTCTTGTGTGCTAGGCTGTCGTTTGTTTTTTCAAGTGAGTTTGTGTGCCAATGCTTGGAAATGTGCCTCTTTTGTACTGACGTGTGTTAACATTGTTAACGTGTTTTGTCATTGTATGTTGCTTCTGTTGTGTCTTGTCTTTGTGGTGTATTTGTAAGTATTTGATTTAGGTTTTTTTTTGCTGTTTTTCCATGGTAGTGTGTCTCTTGCTAACTTATTCATAGATCTTTCGAATGATTGCCTGTATTAGTGTGTTCCATCTTTTATTAGTGAATGAATTGATGTATATTTCTCGTGGGTATTACGCATTGATTTTTTTTTTTTTTAGTTAAGTGTGTGTGTATTTCTCTTTATAGTTAAGGTGTGTTTATGTTAGTAATAAGTAATACGTTACATTGCAATTTGTATAAAAAAACAAAAACAAGAAAATGAGTAAAATTATCTTTAATTGGAAGGGTTGAGTGTGTGCATTTCATTATTCATCTAATATGATGTTTCCAGCTTAGTATTGGTCTGATCAGATGGACGAACTGTTGCACATCTGTCTCTGTCTTCTCTAGCACACTCTGTTGTGGATTTTGCCGAGAGCATCTGCCTCTGTTGGAGTTTGTGTTGCTGTTTCGATATGTTTAGTGTGCGTCTCTTTTGGAATCTGTGAGCAAATGTTTTGTCTGTGTGGTATTTTATGGACGAGTGCCTGTATTTTAGAGAGAGTAAGATACCTTTTTGGTGAGTGGCTGGTGGGTTTCGGTTTTGCTCTTGGTATCAGTTTTTCTGTGTTGGTTGGTGCATGTCTCTGTTACCATTATTTGGCTGTTGTCAGGTTTGTGGTTGATGTTAGTCAGTGCTTAGCATTAGGCGTAATATTTGCATATTGGTGTGTTTGTGTGTGCTTGTTGTGCTTTGTCTAATCTTTGTCTTTGTTTCCCCTCCTGTGTCAGTGCGTTTGTCAGTGTCTGTCCATGAATATGTTAGATGGGTTGGCAGATCAAGACTGAATTAGAGCCATGATTATGTTTGTTTATTTGTAGAGCACACACTGAAATACATAATTGATTCTTGGTGCAGACTTCGTTTGTGTCAGTCCATTTGTTTACAAAAAGTGGTGCATGCACTTGAAAGTGGTGAATTCACCCAACTTCCACCATCCTTGCATAAGAAAGGGGGGATTGTTCTGAACTGCTGCTACCTGTCAAGGGGCACAGTAGAAACTCACCCCATTGCACCTAGAAACATATTTTGGTATTTAAGTGGTGAGAGACTTTAAATGTGTTGTTCCGATAATAGTGTGAATGGCGTGCTGACCCCCCATTCCAATGCCGCCTTAGAGAAGTGCAGTACCTGCCAGCACAAGTTGCATTTGGTTACACTGCCAGCACCATGCGCTGCACTCATCTGCCACTCCCCTCACCCACTGACCAGACCCGTGCGGGAATTGTTATCTGGGCCAGCCAGGTTTGCAATCAGCTGAGAACAATTACCATTGGGTGTGTGTTGGACTAGCCAAAACACCGTGCTTGCATTCGGAAGGATTTTCCCAGATTCGTAATCTGACAAAGAAATCATCTCTGTGGCTCTGGTAAAATCCATTTGCACCCTTCAATCGTTAGTGTGTGTTAGACTCCTTTAAAAGGGGAAGAAGCCTGGATTCAAACCCAGGTACTTAGGACCAGGGATGCGACACCCAGCAGATTACTTGAACGTGTGACCAGAATGCTTGTGACAGTGCTTCTTATGATTGCACTTGGCAGGACATCATGAAATGCAGCTTTTTTAGAAGGAATGGTGTGCGCCTTTACACTTTGCCAACAACATTATAGGAGATGTTCACCTCTTGGGTTGTTTTGCAGGTGTCATCGATTAATCTCCTGAGATGCAACTGTTTATTGGAGGGTGGGGGAGAGAACACAGGGGGATGAAACAATCCTCCTCTTCCAACTGTCTCTGATGGGAGCCCTAAGTAAAAAAGTTCTATATCCAGCACTGCCTAAAAGCCCAGGTGTTATATCAAAGTTTCCAAACAAGACCCTGACTACAAAGTATACGTTCTGTTTGCATACCGGCTAATATTAACTAAACCATTATGGGTTTATCAAGTCATTACTTATCAGTTCAATTCATAAAAGGTTCTGGCAGGACAGGCAAGACTTCCACACAGACAGGAATCCATTCTATTCAGGTTGGAACCCAACTGGTAAGCACGCATGAGAAGAACAGAACACTCGCCATCCCAGCCTTGACATTTACAGGTGGTTGTATACGAATTGTTCGTTTTACAACTGTTCGAATTACAATTGACCTTTTCACAATTGACCGAATTGTGAAGGTCAATTGTAACATATATGTGGGGGGAAACCCCCCACAACCCCCCACCCAACGCCAAACCCCCCAAAACCCTATATATATATATATATATATATAACCAAACTGACATATATATATATATATATATACGGTCAATTGTGAAAAGGTCAATTGTAACCCTTTAAATTCGGTCAATTGTTCATTCAAACAATTGTAAACAAACAATTTGGGTAATACCTTACACCTTACAGGTAGCTGCGTGCTGAATCAACCGAGTAAAGTGCCTCTCGATTCCCTAGGCATATCAAGCAAGGCACCCACACCCGTGCATATACTCTGTCACTTGGCGAGACAAACTGAAACCAACATGCATTTTCGATCCCCACAGTTCGGGCTTTTGAGTAGGCATGAGATAGGCATTTGCCAGGCACTGATTTAATGGTACCACATGTGCTGTAATGTAGGTGTTGTGTATGTATTTTCTAGATCGTATTTGATGTGTGTGCAATGCAGTGTTAGTGCGGTGGTCTGTGTTTGTAAGCAAGCTATTTCTCAGTGAATTATAGTTAGTGTGTGTGTGTGTGGTCTGATAGGATATCAAAACCTTATTTGAAAGATCAGACTCTTTTAAGCCTTTCAGGTGGGTCTCCCGTTGTGCGCTATGCATCACACAGTGCTTCAATCAAGGAATATGTGAGATCACACTCCTTCAGGTCAGTGCCCTTGCTCCCCTTAAAAGAGATTCATAATGATACGATATCCTTACCTGGAAGAAGTTCAAAATTGTCAGTGTGACTTGAACAGCAAATTGGTTTCATTTGCTAACCAAATACCTCCACTTCTCCCACTAACCAGATCACATGGCATCTCTCAACACCGTACACCACTCACACGATCAACCATCACACATATATGCAAGCTGCCAAAAGACTTGCCACAGAAATAGAGCAACATCATTGCTTATTTCTCTATTGCTAATACACCTCACCCCGTGCCGCAGCTAGACCTGCTTTGCAGTGATTACGTTCACAGTGGTTAATCGTGGGCTCTATTCTCATGATGATGTGCACACCCAAGGGTGTTTGTCTCGTCTTACAGACACTCAGGATGCAAGTACTTCCAGCCTGCATGCAACAACATCTCAGGATGTGGCACCCTCCTCTCCCTCTATCCCATTAACATCCAACTCCCCTCTATTCTTGGACGGTGATGTTAAAAAAGGCCACCAAAATGGCATACTTGTGCTCTATAGGACTTTTTAAGATTACATTACACATTGCCTTCTAACCTTCAGAGTATGCTAGTACTCTTCAGCTCCAATCTCCCTACCTTTACCTGCTGGAGGCTTTGAGATTTACATCTCCAGCAAATGTCCAGATGTTCAGACTACCATCATCTCTTTGCAAATGCTTTGTTCCTCCCCCTCTCATTCCTACTCTACCCTTCCTGGCACCATCTCCCCTCTTCACTTGCTGTACCAAATCCTATTCCATTACGTCCCAACCTGTGCTGTTCCCCAATTGACACATTCTCCCCTCTTACAATCATGACTTTGGCATTGCTCAGCTGCTCCTACCTCTGTGCTTCTCCTCTCTCTGACAGCAGCAATTTTCCACACCTGTCCCATAATTGCCACAATCATACCCCTAGTGAACAGCTCTTGCAGACCCTGATCCTCCTGCCAACTACATGTCTGTCACCTTTTTCATCCACTAGTCCAAATTCCTTAAATGCTTAGTCTTCAGCCGGATCCTTAACTAACTGGGGAACAATCTTTGACCCACCTTCTAACTGTCTTCTGTAGTCGTCACTCCATGGAAATGGCTGACCCACGTACCTCATGTTGCCATTGTGCACCTCTCCAAACTCGTGCCTAGCATAATCTGTCCTGACCTGTCTGCAGTCTCCAACAGGTCTGAGCACCAATCCATGCCCCATACACTCTCTCACCTCATCATCCACGAGTCAGTACTTGTCTAGTTAGAGTGATAGCCCCCTAATCAGTCACTATGCATCTCCATGAACGTCAATACCTCTGATTCCACTCCCCTCCCAGTCCCATTTAAATCAGCCCTTAAATTCTTCCTTCTCTACCTTGAAAGTAACAGTACCCCCACCCAAAACATGTATATGCTTTGCTGTGAATCGCGTCCATGCCCTGCTGTATCAGCATATGCTGTGCTTATGTCATATGCCCCTGTTGCCCCCAGCCATGTTCCCACTTCAGCCTTCTTATCTTTATGGTGCCAACATGTAAAGCACCCTTCAAAGGGATTGATCCTGCCACTGTTAAATTATAATGTGCAGCTTTTCTGTTCAAAGTGCTCACTTTCCTTCAATAAATACAATACAGACAAATACAACATCAGTTGAAGGCTGACATATGTATGTGTGTCATATTTGTGTATCTGTCTCAGGGTGGGTTAGTGAGGGGTGGTGTATGTATCACTGCTTTTAATTGAAAGAAGACAGCAGTAGTCTGTAATGTGAAGCCATGTGGCAGATGTTTACAGGCTTCAACACAGTTCCCACGGCCACTTTCCAGTGCATGCTGCAAGATTTGCAGTTGTGTATATTGGCGAAAGACTAGCTTTCCCCATGCTTTTAATTTGGTCTGATGAGATAAAAAGGCCTTAAGGCTTTTCCTGAACACTGCATGCTTTTTTAGTTCAGACATCTCAGAAAGGGCACAATTACAATAGGCAGGTGTCAAGGCTTCCCTAGTAATCAACAGACAACTCAAAGATCCGAAAATGTGGTACAACCTCATATATTTGACAAAATGTGCCATGGGTTTAGTGCACACTACTACTAAGGTTTTGTGACACTTAGAAAAAACAACGATGAGCAATGTCAGCTTGATTATGGATCATATAACACGCTTAATACCAGAGACCAGTCTCTAAGTGCAGGATTGGGATTTAAAACGTTGTTGTTCTGCGTTGTCTTGCTTCCAAGGCCAATGTGTTGGCCCAGAGCTTCCTCCTGATACATCGTAGTCGGCTATCCCATTACTATCTCCCATCCGTCCACCCCCTCTCCGGGAGTCATGTAAAGCCAGTCACAGCCTTTGAGGTTTTAAGTTCCCTGACACTTTTTCTTGACATAACAGAGTGGTCTCTTCTTTGTGGCCCTTGTTAGGATGTTGCCTTTGATGGTAAGTTCCACCACGTTGGCTCAAGGGGCCCCTGTGTTGCAGGACACAACCCGGATGAATATGTTGCCAGACCTCTCTGTGTCTGGGAAGGGCAAGGTTCAGGACCTCAGGTTCTGTTAGAAGTCACTACCGGAGTCTCTAACAGCACTAGGGTGTTAGGCACCCCACAAGTAACACCTTCATTCCTCTGACATTATAATTATAATTATAATTATACTTAATTCTGTGAGAATTACCATCTTCTCTGCTGTTTCCTTTTCTCTTGGTTCCACTGCTACCACCAAGCCCCCTTTACTTCCCTTCTTATCTCCTTCGCCCTCTCCAGTTGACTGATCTTCACTGTCTCTTGTATGATGCTACCCTCAATCTCTCTCTCTCTGTCCTCTGGTTTTCTTCCTTGTTCCTATCCAGCATCTACTCTCCAACCTCCTCCACTCTGACTCTTTGTCCTTCCTACTCCTTCTTTTGTAATTTTAATTGGTTATTTATGTTTATAATGTGCTTAATACCCAGAGGTTTCTAAGCATGGACCCGGGGATCGAACCTGTGTTGCTCCTCATTTTCTTGTTTCCAAGGCGAGTACGTTGGCCCGAGCTATCCTCCTGAGACTTCTGCTCCAGCAACACCTCACAAAACTCTACCGTGCTTAGATTCTGTTTTCTCTCCCACTCCTCTTTCTGCTCAGTTCTCTCCTAATCTTTCCACCTTCATCCTAGTATTGCTCCACAACCTCCACTTTTTGCCACCTCTGCTCGCACTCCTCCTTTTCCCACCACTAGAACACCTTAGGGCACTTATTTGCCACCTCTCTCTCTCTTGATCCTGCTCCTTCCAATGACTCACACTCCCACAACAAGACCGGAGAACACTTATTGTTTTGTTTGCTTTGATTTTTTGAGTTATTTATTACACACAGCGGGCAGAATGAAAAGCATCTAGGCACAGGTGGAGATGCTCTAAACTCCTCTAGACCAAATAACAACAATACAGCACTCCAAGCCCACAGAGGGTTCATTTATTTGAACAGATATGCTTTTAAGGCCTTCCAGACAAGAGAAAGCATCTTACTACTCCACAGTTCCCAGGGTTAGGAGTTCCATAGTCCGGGCCATAGACCACTTTCGGAGGGTCACCTGGAGGAGGGAATCACCTAAACATTCTCTGAGGATCCTAAAGAGTTTAGTGGTACATAGTGGGCCGGTTTCTCTGCAAGATAAAGAGGGGCTTGATTATGTAGGCACTTGCATATCAAACATATTATTTTAAAATCAAACCATCCCTTAATAGGTAGTCAATCGACATTTCTGCACACAGGTGAAATTACAGCCAATTTTGTGACTTTGAAGATGAGCTGTGCTGCCACGTTCTGAGCTGTCAGAAGGTGACACATTTCTTTCATTTTAGGAATGCCTGCTAGTGAACTATTAACATAGTCTAGTCTGGAATTGATTAGTGGCCCAACCACGGCTGAATGATCTTGTGGGTAGTATGGAAAAAAAAAAATTCCCTAAACCCCACAGTTCCCACCAACTACTGCCCCATTACCACGGTACCCTTTCTTTTGAAAATAATAGATAAAATTGCCTACTCCCAAATCCAAGCCCACCTGGAATCAAACAATCTATTAGGAATTAGACAATCTGGCTTTTGGCCTAGTCATAGTACAGAAACGGCCCTACTGGATCTTAAAATCCAAATGGATTTCATTAGTGATGCAGGTAACCTCTGTTTCCTACTCCTCTGAGAATTATTGGCTCCTTTTGATTTGGTGGACCACGATAAGCTATGTACCACACTAGCAAAAAATGTCCATCTCTCCCATGATGCCACCGTATGGGTGAAATCCTTCTTAGCAGACTGAACCTCCAGAGTCGCCTTAGGCAAGGAAGCAGCGGATCCTATTCCAGTACCCATTGAAGTCTTGCCTCTCGCTCACCCTGTACAATGCCTACACTAAGCTTCCCTTTGCTGCCCTTGATGCTATGAGTGTCATCTATACTAACTTTGCCGATCACACCCAGATCCTGATACCCATCTCAGGTAACCACGAGCAGGACACAATCTTAATAAATAAAATCTATGCCATCATCCAGAATTGGATGGCAGTCAATAGTCTCTGCCTCAACGACGAGAAAACAGAGATCCTCAGTGTGGGCGCTCCTTCCAAAATGAAATCACTCCACTCTGACTACTCCTCTATCACCATTGATGGCACATGGTTTACCTTGACTCGAACCTAACCCTGACCAAGCACATCAATGCTCTCTCAACAGTTACCGCATACACTGCAAAATTAATTGCACTAAGTCGGCAATTTCTGACCCCACAAAACTGCATTACTCTTGCCCGCACATTAATATTGTCTAACTTAGACTACTGTAATGTGCTACTCCTAGATGCACCTAATGCTAACCTTGACAAAATACAACTCCTGCAAAATAAAGCCCTGAGACCAGCACTTGGCACAACAAAAATATGACCATATCTCAATGATAAGAAGGGAAGCTCATTGGCTACCCATTAATGCAAGAATTCTCTTCAAAGCGCTTTGCATCACACACAAATGCATAGCAAAAAGAGCCCCCATTTACCTCACCAATATAGTAACACCTAACACATCGACAAGAACACTGAGATCCAACCACAGCTCCCAACACTGCGTCCCACGCTTCATACTCACGAGACTGGGGAGAGGAGCTTTCTGGTCCTAGCCCCAAAAACCTGGAATGCCCTTCCAATGACTTTGAGAGACGAACCCTCACACCCACAATTCAAAAAACCCCTAAAGACTTGCCTCTCTAACAAAGACTAGGCAAGGATTGCCCTATCCTGACCTGTTACTGTACAGATAACCTGCTTTAAATATTTCTCTGTTATGGCTCGAATAAGCCCTGTTTTCCTAGTTGTTTATCTGTGCGCTATTGTTTTGTAACCTTTCCTCCACTGTAACCAGAAATGTAAAGCCTTCTGTAACCTACGCATTGATACCCAAGAGCTTTGGGGTATAAAAAATGCAATATATAAAAATACATAAAAATATGGTAGTGTCAGCCGTAAATGCTGAAGTGTATAAAACACTGATGTACCATGGAACTGATCTGTTCGTCACAGACCAGATTTGTTTGCCTGATACACCCTAAATTCATAATTTTAGGGACATAATCCAGTCTGGTCGCCAGAAGGTAAGGAGGTGAAGGGCATTTAGTGTGATTCATTAGGAGGTGTTTGGGGCCAAAGAGGATCATCTCTGTTTAGTTTGGGTTATATTGAAGCTGATTATGGGGCATGTGTTGCCCCAACCTGCTCAAGGCAGAGGACTATCTTTTGAAGGAAATCTGATCACTTGTTAATCCACAGTTCCATCTGTGTATCATCGACATAGGAATGGAAATTAAGCTCACATTTCCTGAAAATAGCCTTAAAGGTTGATGGTAAAGGTTGAACAGAAGGGGCAAGAGCAACAAACCCTGGGGGACACCACACTTTAAAGGGGTTGTTTCTGCTAGATATCCATCTAGCTTCACACCTTGATAGCGATCGGAAAGATAAGAGCTAAACCATTCCAGGGCCTGTTCTGACACTCACCCTATCAACGCCAAATGGGACAGGAGAATGCCATGGTCCACTGGATCGATGGCCTGTGACAGGTTAAGCATACCCAGTATAATCAGCTCTGAATCATCAGCTACTTTTAAAATTTCGTCCTAGACTGCTACAAGTGCAGTCTCGGTTCCATGCAAAGGGTGAAAACACGACTGACATAAGTCTAACAATGAGTATGTTTCAGTGTGATCCTGTAACTTGTTTGTTACAAATTGTTCTAAAGTATTGGCTGGCCAGGAGAGGACTGCCACCGGACAATCATTTTGGAAATCATTTGCGTCCAAAGCGGGCTTCGTCAGCAGAGATGAAACCGTAAAGAGTTTCAAGTTGGGAGGGACAATCCCTTGTTCAAGTGAGCGGTTAATAAAAATAGTCATAAAATAGGCACAATCTTCAGAATGTGCTTGGGCTACACAGGCGGGGACAGCAAATGGCGCATCATTAGTTGGTTTCAGGTTTTTTATGAGAATTCAATATTGTCCCGAAGAACAGGACTAAAATTAAGGGCCTGATTCATGGAAGTGTCTTATAATGGTCCAATCCCATAGGAAAACGTTCTGTGAATCAGGGCCTTATAAATTGTGCGGGTTTACTAGAGATGGAAGTCAACAAGGGACCGGGCTGTGCCACAGTCAGTTCATAGACTTGCATAATAGCATGCCACTTAAGGGGTTAAAATCGTGTTGATAAGGAACTCATTAAAAGCATTAGCTTGTAGAGATGATGTAATATGTACTAGTTATTCTTGTGGGGCCAGCACTCTGGTCCTGTAAGTGCCAAAACCTGTTCAGCTGTGCCTCACTCTGAGCAGAGCATGGACATTGACTTGCATGGTTCACATTTGTCATCTCATCTTTGTGGTTGTGCCTCATTAAAATGGTCCACCATTTTGCATTGCAATTTAATGTCGGTGTTGCCATCAGCCCTGCACCTACTGTTGTCCGGCCAATGTGTTTACCCACATTTTGATTTGAGGCCTAGGCCTATGTTGCTGGATTTATTTTGAAAGGTGTGTGTTAATGGACGTTCTTCTGATCAAATGCTAGGCACTTGAAACACATCAGGATTGCCATTATCCAGCCTAGATAGAATGGTGACATAATAAGCCTGGCTTCTCTGATGCTTTGTTCAGGAAAGTGTGGCATTGTTTGTCATTGAGTGATGGTTTGTGTTTCGTTATTGAACACTGCATGTTGGTGTGCAAGTCACTGAATGCACACACACAGTGGCAAGTTCACCAGTGGTTGTTTTTGTGTTTTAGTGCATGTCAGTTTTCGGCAAAGGGTTGTCATGATTGTTGGTGCAGGTAGCAATCATTATTGGTAGATGTCATTGTAGGTGGCGAAACTTCTCTTCAGTAGTGTTGTCTATCACTCGATGTATTTGCTGTGTTAGATTTATTTCCTTTTAGATTTTGTACTTTTCTTTTTTGTAATGCTGTGCTAGTGTGTAAAAGAGCTTGCAGAGAGCCATTAAGTGTTGTTTCTTGCATGTTATTTCGAATGTGTGTATCACAGCTGGTCACTCTATGTTGGGGTGAGCATGAATACTGGTCATTGAGTGCAGATGTATGGCTTACATTTGACATTCTCTGTTGTAGTGCATTAGTGTATGCCATGCCATTTTGGGTATAATGTTTGTAGTTCGATTTTGGTGACATGTTGAGTAAAAAAACTCTTTAGTTAAGATAGAGATAAGAGGATGCAAATCATCGCAACTAAACCCAGAAAAGTGAGCAGATATGAGAAGTGACGATCATCTTAACCTGAAATCCCCCTCCCTGTACATGTCCCCTGTGATGTCATTGTTTATCTCATAATCGATGCCTGCAGTGATCTCATGGGCTGAGCAAAGAGCCTCCACTCCAAGTTAAGATGGTTGCCACTTCCCACACCCGCCGCTGGGTTTTGTTGTGATTAATCAAATCATCTTAACTCTGTCTTAACTAAAGATTTTTACTGAATTTCAAGGGTACATTATGCTTTATCTTCTCCAGGACCATTCGTCAGCCATGGGCAATAATCACCACCTGATTCGGCAGTGGCCTCTGTCCATGTTGCACCAATTATTAAAAAGGACAGGGTTTAGCTGGTTATGGCTTTAGAGTAGGACTATTGGGCCTGCCGAATAACTAACTAGAACCCATCGGCCATGGACTTAAAGCCTTTGGCTGGGTTCACGGTCCGCATTTAAATAATTAGGCAAAAAGACAGTGGGCCACTGGCCATGATGTTTTCCCATGGCCAGTGGCACCAGCCTTGCACAAAATAGGCTAAAAGGCTATGACCATGACCCGGGCCTATTGTCTAGGCCAATACTCCCCTCACTACTATGACCAATGTTTCTGTTTCACATGTTGCACCCTGGGCAATAGCAAAATTACAACGAAAACAGTAATTTCTGAATAGCCTCAGTTGCTGTAAGGTATCATGGGAGATGTACAAAAATCATTTGACCGGGCCACCCCTTTGTCCGTCGTTTTCAAAACTACTTAGCAGATTTACACCAAACCAAAAAAAGACAGATGTACGGCATTTTGTGCCCAACTCACGTCTTATCTGGTACAAATACATTCTGCAGTTTTCATGCTGTGGGTGTTCAATGGAAGCACCATTTTTCTCTACGGGAAATGAATGGGAGTGGGCGAAAAATATTTCTTTTTTGTTTTTATAATACATTTGAACTGTTTCATGAATTATCCCCAACCTTTCAAGCTTCAAGGAGCTTGTATCAGGCATTGTTTTTGGGGAAAATGCCTTTCAAATCTGTCTAGTAAATCAAATGTAATGTTATTAGCAAACAAATTTTGCAAAAAATCGATGCAAATTGGTTTGATCTCTGTAAGGCGGCTAGCGCAACTCTATATGTGTGTGTGGTTGTGTGTGTTTATTTCTCATTCTTAATATACCTGTGTTTGTGTGTGGTTATGGGTTTGTGTTCATATTTGTTTTTTGGTTTTAGTGTCCCTGTATCAGTGATTGTCACTCAATAATGGAAATAATGAGCCGGCATTTACATATACATATTATATTTACATATAAAAGCATGTTTCTGCACCTGCAACCTACCTCCAGCCCTAGAGCTGGAGGTAAGTTAGGCACCTCACTGGCAAGAAAATGACAGGATTACCAGCGCTCGTATTACCTGTGCCAGTCATACCAGCAATCTCCTCCTATGGGACACCATGGAATGGGGATTAACCACCCTTGCCGGTAACAGTTATTCCATTTGGTGGCATCCCGCCAAGTTTCCCGGTGGGATACCACCAGACTTGACTTTTGGTGTGTGCGCTGGTGATATTCATTATTTATTTTATATTCATGAAAATATTTGATAGTAAACAGGCTTGCTAGCCTTTGACATTGCATTTTGGCATATGTAGCAATGGGTATCTTCAGGTCTAGATGGATGTCGGCGGTGCATCTTGCTTTCATTTTTGTACTTCATTGTGTGCGTGTGCATGATTGCAAGACATTGGGGGTCATTACGAGTCGGGCGGTAGGGGATAACAGGCACCGGTAAGGAGACCAGTGCCAGTAATCCCCTACCGCCCGATTCCGAGGTCCCCTAACGGCAACCGCAAGGGACGTGTGGTTGGACCACACGTCCCATACGTGTTCCGCTAAGGGACCCGGGTGCAAATAACGGGCTTGCCATTCGCAAGCCCGTTATTTGCGCCCTCCCCATTCCCATTGAGCCCTATGGTCGCTCAATGGGAATGGGGAATGGTTTGTGCAATGGGGATTTACCGGTCCCGCCAGGGTCGAACTAGACCGGTAAATCCCCATTGCACAACACCAGACACGGTCACGGTATGGGAGGCAGCCATGGGGCTAATTGCTCCATGGCTAGGGCCATACTCGTAATGACCCCCATTGATTGTCTTTGTTGTTACATAGTTCCGTGTCTGGGAGTGGACTTTGGAATTTGGTTTGCCATTTTTGTCATTGAATATTACTGTGTATCAGTGCCTGGCATCAATTGTTTTAGCAGTGCTTCTATGTGTTGGATATAACAGTAGGGAACGCAGTATGAATGCAATAGAAGTAGTAGAGAATCATAGTAAAAACTGTCAAGGTCTCACCCGTGTCACTTCTGTCATTCTATTTCTCCAGATACCACGGCCTCCGTCCACACTCAGAGAGTGGCCTTCAACCGCAGGGAACAGGACTTGTATATACTCCCCATCTTGGTGCGGGACGGCGGGACACCTTCCCTCAGCAGCACTGGGACACTGACCATCCGCGTGTGCGAGTGTGACAGTGCGGGGGCTATCCAGTCTTGCAACACCACAGCCTACGCCATGTCTGCAGCCCTCAGCCCTGGAGCTCTCATCGCTCTCTTGGTGTGTGTCCTCATCCTCGTGGGTAAGTAGCGTGTGCTGCGGGAGCGGATATTGGAAGGGAGCGAGGGGTATGCTCACAGGAGATGCTTAGCAGTGTGAGAGAAGGGTGCAGCGTCTTGGAAGTTGATCCAGATGAGATGAGACTTCCAATTGAGTACTTTGGGCATGGCGAGGAATTACACTGGGGTGCTGCAAGAGCACTGTAATGACATAAGGGGAGCATTTGAGGATTGCAGATCACACCTTTGGTATGCTAAGAGAGGACACTAAGGCACGGGTCGAAATTACTGGCCAATTTTTTAGCACAGTATGATAATGGAATTGAGTAATAGTGGATTTATTTTGCGCTAGCAAGCGTATGGTTGACGACCACGGTATATGTGATCTGCTTTGCCTTTACACTGACCTATAATGACGTCACCGGTCAATGTAGTGATATATAAAGACCTTACCTGGTCACATCACCAGAAAAGATCAGGTTGAGCGCTTCCTCTCTCAGACTGGCTATGTGAGCATAAATACAGTCCAACCACCTTTCACTGGGATATAAAGACAAAACGAATTACCCGTGGTTTGTCAGGCTTTTTTAAAAGCTTATCCCTTTTTAGCATAATAAGCGTTGAACAGCAATACTGAAATTTGGATTTTCGATGCACTTCCTTATTTACAGAGAAATATACAAAACAGCTGCAACTCGCATACATATAACTTTCCTTAGCCAAAGAGTCTATAATAAAACATGCAAAGGCAAAAGCCCTTTTTACAAACACACAGGGATCGAGTCCATTTCACTGAATAGAGAGCCCACATAAGGAGAGGGCTGCTAACATTGATATTGCCCAGCACTGCAATGCAACGTACCACAGGCTAGAGCTTTCCTATTGCCACCAATCCCTCCTCCTCGTATAGTACTAACATGCTTACGTGTATTCCACCTCCCACACTATTATGTATAGCAGGTCTTTTTGTTTTCTTGTTGTACCGGCTTTCCTTTACTGAAAGCTGTCCCCTCTGCTAAATCCACTTACTGTATAGAGTGGCCTGCCTCCCAGCATTCCCCCAGTTTCTTTCATCCACCAACAGGAAACAGTATGTTGGGATCCCCGCTGGCTAGGGTCTGCAAGGGGCTAGTTCCTCCGTGCATCTCCATGGCAGGCTTCGGAATTAATGCAGGAATAGTTCTTCAGGTTCTAATGAGACATTTTTGGGGTTGGCTAGAAAGTTGAACAAGATCCAGGAGGCAGGGGTTTAAGCCGGGCTGGGCTTTTGTTCTTGGGCACTCCTGCAGGATTCGGATGTGTGTACGGGCTATTTGGAAAAGGGTTCTGGATCACTGGTTTTCATTTGCATTGCCTGTTTGAAGCAGCTCCAAAAGTGTGCAGGTGCAGCAGGATGGCCAATGGCCTCATCCCCTTGTTGCGGCATCACTCAGAGAGAGGGCTTAGGTAAGGTGGGGTTTCCTGGTAATCGGTGGTGTTTTTTGTGACAACAGATGATATGGGCAAACCCTCACAAAGAAGAGGCACACTGACAGGTGGAGGGTCTCTTCCTCGTCACACACTTATCTTCTGTTCCCACATTCAATACCTAGAGAAGATGTCATTCAAGAGAGGCCCATAACCTTACCATGTTGGTATCAAACGCATACTAAGGGACACTCTGCCATTTGTCAAAGAAAGTAGGACTCAATTCATGTTCATTCAGCTTCTTTTGCTGAAGCTTAACCAAGAGGGGGAATGTTATGATTGATGCACTCTCCAGATTGCTTATGAATTGGGTTAAATCCCCCTGATCCGGTGGCCACACATGCTCCATCTATGATGCTTCTCGGAGGGAGGAAACCGGAACATACATTCTATTCCCAGATCTAGGCCCCCGCCGTAACAACTGCTGGGTTAAGATATGTTTGTTCTTACTGTTCACGCAGTCTCCCTACATGTCTATCAGAGACTAGAGGCTGGCTAGTCTTTAATGCTGTCGCATTGGACATTTGGCTACCTTGAGACCACAGCCTGGCAGGCGCACACACATGGTGGGGGCCGTACATATTCCTTTCTGTAATTTATGTTTGGGGAATCAATACATAACGCCTGTGAGTGTTCAAGGAAAGTTAACATGCTACCTTCAATGTTCCCGGATTTTATTGGGAGCACATAAGCATGCAGAGGCAGTCGGGTACCATCTGTTGTATTTGCATCGTTTTTAACAACTGGGTATGAGCTTCATCCAAAGCAGCTAGAGTTTATACTGCTCGTCCCATGCCAAGCATATCTTGGCGAGGGCATCCTGGGCCGGAGCTTTTGTAATTCTTTGTGTCAGGCTATTGTTGCATGGCCTATTGTATCACATACCTTCTTAGGGCGCCCCACTGTGAGCTGCAAGACATTCAGCCCCTGACTGTTTCCTCAGAAGCTAGGATGGGGATTTAGTTATCATAAATCCCTCAGGGAATCGTAACAATGGGTGTCAATCCTTGCGGTGGGTACATTTTGTTGACATCCGCAGCGATTCATGGTTGTCATTCACTGCCTCGTTCAGCCAGGTGGAATGAGTGTATGCCAGTCAAGAAGGCTACTCAGGAGTTCCAGCCCTGGAAGGTTTGCTAGATGATTCCTTTCAGAACAGACACATCTGTAGCGCTCCTCTGTTTCATTGCCCACGCGGGTTACAGCAGTGACAATTTATAGAGAAGAGCCCACCCCCTTTTGGCCCCTTGGAGGCTGGCTTCCTCTGGCAGCTCAGCTATCAAGTGCCCCCTTTAGTGCCTTAGAGTTGCTATTTATCCTCTTCAAGTTGGATGGAAACTGCTGCTTGACAGATTTGGTTGATTAGACTAGAAAATACAAGAACAATGTCAAAACACACTCTCAGAGATTCAGCTTTGTTTAATATGGTAATGTCAGAGAACTCTAACGGTAAAGAAGAATATTGAGAATGAATTTAAAGCCTGATGCAAGCAACAAGGATGTACAATCATCCACTCGGTTTTGGTAATATTAAGACCAAGCCAGTTGTTCTGCATCCCGGACTCAATTTCTAAGATTATCAGGCAATGTTTTATTGTCTGAAAGTCGGCAATCTGCAAGTTGAAAGAATAATTGAAAATAATTTGCGTAACAATGAAATGTAATGTCCAGTGTAGTAAGTCACTGAATGTCTTAACGTTAATATTAAGCAGCACCGGTAGCAAAGCAGACTTCTGGGAAACACCATAGATGGAGTCAACAATGTCGGCGACCAGACCGTCCAAGGTAACGCAGAACCTGCGGTCCGTAATTAAAGAAGGAAACCAATGGAGGGCAGAGTCAGAGGCAAAAGAAGAAAGTCTCTGTAAATGAACCTGGTGGTCCATTGTGTCAAATGCAGCAGAAAGATCAAGCATTATTAATAGAGACAAATGGCTGTTGTCCAAGTTGCAGATTAGGTTCCCTAGAACATCGAGGAGAGCAGTGTCTGTGTAGTGAGATGGGAATCATTAGGTATGGGGTGATTATTGCCAGCTATGTGAGGATCAAAGGAGGATTTTTTTTAAAAGAGGAGTGATTCAAGATAGATTTAATGGAGGTGGGCAAACCCAGATGCAACAGAGGTATTAATAAATTGTACCAGGTGTGGGAGGACAGTTTCGATGGAATCTTGGACAATAAACAATGGGTATTGGTTTGCCAGCACAAAAATAGATGAGGCCAGAGTGAAAACCTGCTATGATGTAAACTTGAGCTAATTTAAAAGTTGGCAAAAAGCGAAATGATCGAATACAAGAAGATCAGATTCAAGAGAAGCGGCGTGAGAGCCAATTGAGCCATGGATTTGGCCGGTTTTGTTTTCCATAGACAGGAGAATTTCGTGGAGCCAAACAATGAAAACTGGGTTAGAAGGTTTAGGAAGTGCTTGGTTTTCCAGGAGCCGTAATGTTTGAAATATTGCTTTTTTAGAGCTTGATTGATTTTGAAAGAATAAAATGCTTTCTTATATAGCAGTACTTTGTTTGAAGATAATTATAGGCAGTCATCAGTAGAAATCACCTTATTTTACTGTCATGCCTGGAGATTGCAGCTGGATGGTAGCGGTGCGCGGTATAAATCAACATAACATATCATTAACAAACATAACATCTGTGTCAGAGTTTCCTGAGTTCAGAGCATGATTTGCCTAGTTTCGGTGTAAATCCAGGTTGTTTGTTTGGTTTAATGTTATCTTTCACTTTTCCAAGAGGGGCAAGACACTCTAAGTTCTCAGGGTAGATTTTGTTGTTCTACTTGATGATTACTGTCTTACCGTCAGCATCCACCTACGCTAGACCAAAACCCAAAGATCTTATATGTCATCCATTTGCTCACTTGTGGGAGAATGTTGATCGGGGGAATGTGTTACTATCCTCACGGTTTGTGCGTCCTCTGAGTAGTTCTAAGAAGTGAATCCATGATTTTAATGAACCTTATAAGTGGGGGTTGGTATATATAGTGTGTGAATTATATTTGAAAGGGGGAAGTCAGGCTGGTTTCTGTTCGGTTCATGAGGAAAGATCTCATCCACTGTAGTCATGTGCTGTGTTGTCTACAGCTACAATTTCAAGTCTCCTTTTTTTAATGATGCCTCATTCATGGTGTCAAAGCCACTGAGATATCTGGGAGTATGAGGGCTGAGGGGATGTTAGCCTCCATATTGAGTTTTTAAGGTTGTCCCAAATGAAACAAGAGCAGATTCCATTCCATGTATTGGACTGGATCTTACTGCTGTGTGGTCTAGGATATTGTTGGACTCCACATGTTCTAGAATTCGACAACACACTTAGCGGTTATACGGTGTTATAAGATTTTAGCTGGGTAACGTATGTTGATTGGCTGGTTGTTAGTGGGGTCATTTGGGTTTCTTCTGTTTATAACGAGTTCTGTGGCTCAGTGGACTGAATAATACATCCACAACTGGGGCCTGTGTTTGACTTCATGGTCACATGTTCGAATCTTGGAAGGTCCGCTCAGCCCTTCATCCTTCTGAGGTCGATAAAATGATTACATTGAACTGGGTAACAATAAACATCTGTCAATGGCACAGAGACGCCCTTTTGCTTGTGAACATGCGCTTTACAAATGCACCTGTTATGTTATGTGCTTTTTAGGAGTGGTTTATTCTTGGTTGTCTTGCTAAAACGCCTGTTCCAGTAATAGTTCATGACTTTCTGAAAGTAGGGAGCTGTTTTTTGGTTTAGAGAGGATCTAGTTGTAGATGCCTGTGGGCAGTGGCTCACTGGGGAGCCTGCTTTGTTGCTCTCTTTTGCCAGTTTAGTGAAATCACCTTTAATGATCGGCTTGAATTGGTTGAAGGGCAAAGTTTTGATTGGGTTTTTATTGAGTAGAGAATCATAGTTTCTGTTGATTTAGTCTGCATTTACTGCTTGCTGTATATTGTTCACCTTCTTTTGGAAGTTATTGGTGATATTGTCACTTGGTTTCTGGGAGGTTGTGGAAGTTTTGCTACAAGAGCTAGAGCTTCTGATATATTTGATGATTTTGAACATGCCCTTCTCCAAATCAGGGCCCTCATCAGCAGTCTGGTGGTAACCCAGCGGTAAAACTGCCGGGATACCGCCAGCACAAATAACATTAACTCTACTCGGTCTGGCGCTATTAGTGCCCCATCACGAGTAGCGGTACAGTGGTAAATTCCCATTCCCCATTGGGCCCATTGGACCCAATAGGATCGGGGGGTGCTATTACCAGCGGCAGTATTTGCGCCAGCAGTAACAGCAGCAGAAATGACTAAAACAGGTAGTAGGGGGACATTTATACCTCCTGCAAAGGTAAAACTCCCACTTACCACCCGACCCATGATTGGGTCAACCCTTAAAAGCAGCAGTAATAGCGTTACCGCCACATTTAAGGGCTAAGGCCCAACTCATGATGGGGCCACTGGTGTTGTTCTAATGCTTTTGGTGAAGTGTAGTTGCATGGCTTTTAAGATTGCTGCTTTGTAAAATCAGATCCATCGCTGCAATGCTGTTTTAACTTGCGGGCTGCAGTATTACTTCCAAGATTGTTCCAGCTTTCAGTTTGTTTTCTTACTGATTCAAAACAGCGGGCTAAACTTCTTTTTTCTGAAGGAAGGACAAGTTTCAGTGGTGTAGAGATATCGAGGGCTTCCAAAATCAAATTTTAGAGCATCTCTATTCTTTCCTCTGGAAGCATAATGTCTGTGCAGATGTGTATAGCTTCTCGTCCTGTATAAATATGTCAAGTTCCTTTGATTGGAGGGGTTTCCATCTTCTCCTGACAATGGAGGCGTGCCCTCTGTGAGTAGGGTGCCTGTGAGTTGTTGCATCGATAACACAATTTACCATAAGGTGGTTGCTCTGCAGAAATAGAAAGGTGAGGCTGTACTCGTCAGGCCTTCTTCGTAGAAAACTGGATTCAGTGTGTGCCGTCAGAACATGTGGCCTCTTTGACCATTTGCTTAAGGTGGAACCTGGCCATTGCAGGAGATGAAAAATTGGCAGGTATTTCATTTTATTCTTTTAACCAGTTTTTGAAATCACCAAGAGTAATTAGATGCTCATGTTCCACTTGGAGGTTATCAATAGGGTCCGCTTTCTGTAGGTGGTATTGTATATGAGTTTATGAAAGGGTAGTTTGGTGGTTGAAATTAAGGTAGAGGAGGAGTGCTTCATACAGTGAGATGTCCTGTTTCACGTGTTTTTACCACACCATATTTTCACTGCACATTTGTAACTGTTTTATTTGCTGTAAAATGCATAGCCAATACCCCATTGTCCCCAACCAATCTGCACCCTCCTTCATTCCATATTTCCTCACCCAAACCTCCCCACTGCATTATCCAGCAAAAAGTCAGTACAAAACTGTGGACATTTTCTGCAGTAAAAAACATGGCTACCAGATGTTGATAGATGGGGCTGTTGCCGTTCTGAGGTTCTCCTTGTGTACAGAGTGATCTCTCTGCCTCTTTAGCCTTCGCTCTTGGCTTCAGCGCCGGTAAAGGTCCCAGAGCCATTAACCCCTTAACGCCCCATTATGAGGTCCGCTCGCAGGACCCGCTCAGAACGCCTGGTTTTACCAGACGTGTTTAGCGGGTCCCGCGAGCGGCCCAGCATGCTAATTACAGGCCTGTCATTAACGGTCCCGTTTGTTGGTGTCCAGTCAATTGGTCGACAGCAAACTGGTCGACAGGACATTTGGTCGACACCATTTGGTCGAATGCCAAATGGTCGAATTTTTTTTTTTTATATATATATGTGTTTTGTGGGTTTTCGTGTGTCGAAAAAAAAAAAATAGAAAAAAAGGGGGTTGGGGGGGGGGACCCCCCCCAAAAAAAAAAAAAAAAAAGTGTAAAAAAAAAAAAAAAAAAAATTCGACCATTTGGCATTCGACCAAATGGTGTCGACCAATTGTCCTGTCGACCAAATTTTTTCGACCAATTGACTGGGAACCCCCGTTGTTAGCATGCTCCATATTCCCATTGATCCCTATGGGGGCTCAAATGGGAATTGGGATGGACCGGGTCCGGGTTCCTTGAATGGGGAAATACCAAGCCCTCCAAGGTCGGAATGGCCCGGTATTTCCCCATTCAGGGAACCCGGACCCAGGTACAGGGGTAACCATGCCCTTATTAAGGGCATGGCTAGATCCAAACTCGTAATGAGGCCCCTTGTCCGGGTGGTAATGAATCTTATTCTCTCGCTTTGTGTCCCATGTTGGTGCTGCTTGTGTGCATTTCTGAGTCATGTCGGTGAGGTTTTTCCTACCCTCTGTGTTAGTGGCTATGTATGGGGCAGGGGCTGTTGGTGGTCCCTTCATTGACATGGTACCTCGTTACATAGTTCTGGGTTGTTCTAGGTCTCCGTATTTGGCTGGCACATGGCTAGTTCCAGGATCCTGCATAGTTGTTGCATGGATGTGCCAGTCCTTTGTGATGTGGTGTGCTTTGGTGGAGCGTTTCTGTTAGTTTTGTGTGATCCTTATAGTTGGAGGTGGGAGATTGTTCAATGACCTCCCAGGTTGGGGCACATTGTAGGGCATGTGTCTACTGATTACATGTGAGCCTTATGCTGTTTCCAAAAGAGTTGTCTTTTTCCTGCCCTTTCTTGCCTGGTCTCCTTTCTGCTGTAAGTCAGCATGTTGGTAAGTCGAGAGGTAGCATGAGATGTAGAAAAGCTTAGACTGTAAGATGTCTCTCACTCCCATATGTGGTGTATTGAGTGAATATGTTAGTAGTTGGGTAGGTAAGATGGTCTGTGGTTAATTGGACATTGCTTCTTAAAGTGATGCCACACTATTTTGCCAGTTCGATCCTTATACTGCTATATTTCCTCAGCTAGGACATTCTGACATTAATCGCCTGCAAAAAGCACACCATATAAAGTCAGTCACTGGGTTTCAGCTGACATGTTGCATTCTGAACCTGTGCTCGCCTCACTTTTGGGAGGTTTCCACTGATTTCACATGCCACAAAAATTAGGATTGAGGCCCAGTCCTGAGTTAGGTTGGTGAGGCCGACTAGACTAGAGTATCTTGCACATTACCAAGTAAGTGCTGCCGGCCCATTTAGTTAGGATTTGACCGAGGAGTGAGTAAAACCCACGTGCAAATGACAAACATTTGTTGGCAGGGAGCCGTTTACATTGCAGTGCAAACGCAACGGCTCCCCATCGTCAAATTGGGTTTTTAAGGAACACAAGCTCTAAATGTCAGCGTGCAAAAATGCAGGGCAAAAAGCAGCATACTCATGTGTACGCCCCCTTTTGCTCTGCACTTTTGCACCCTTTCGTGCAAAGTGAGTAAATGCTGCTTGCCGTTCTTGCATGCAAGGCAGCGTTTCCTTTTCATTGAGAGCGGTGCTTGCCATGCTTACACGCAATGTTGAGCGTTGTTCCCAACTGAAATTAAAACCTCCCTGACATGCAAGCTTGCCAGGGAGAGTGTAACTGTAATTGTAGACGTTGCCTGCCATGAGAGCATGGCAGGTAGCATGTATGATGAATCCCAGTGGGGTCCGCCTGCTTTATGCTGGTGCGTAAATCTGGCAGACCCCATCGGGATCGCCAGCATTTGCGCCAGCATGAAAATCCATACTTGCGCAAATGCTGGAGTATTTTTATGGCGCAGAGGAAGGAAGGTGGCGGAAATGCAAGTTGCGCTCCACGCCACTTCTCTGCTATACAAGCAATTGGCAAAGATGTGTGGTTTGACTGGAAGCCCTAGACACAGCCTTTTCGTCTTCCATTGATTAAAGAAATGGAGCTCCAATAAGACCAATGAGCAGGGACCCTTCCTTATATAAGTCTATTACTCTAATCCCAACTCCTCCTTCTGTAGCTGTCTTGAACCAGACGTCCACTGCACAGATCAGATGATAAACGATGACGACAAATCCAGCGAAGCTCTTGTACCATGCACTCCACGTCTTGTAACTGTGATCCACACTCCTGATCAGAACCTTCAACTTGTAGCTGTAAGAACAACAAGCAAGAAGGGTGGGTGTATGGGAAAAACAACAAACCAAGAATGTTCTCTCTTGAAACACCTGTGTATATGCGTGCCATAACAGCCATATCATATCAAGGGTGGGTGGGTGGTATAATTCTCTCCTCCTTGTCTTTAAAAGAATCTAAACCCCCATCTCACATTAGTGTGGGGGATTAGCCATTCTATGACAAGACAGGAGGCTCATATTATGCAAGTTTGAAGCCCTTGCATCCCATTAGAACAACATGATCAATACAATAGTGACAATATAATAAAAATAATAGGAGAAAAATGTTTTAAAATGTTTTCATTTGATCAATCAGCTGACCACAAGAGTATTGCCCAAGGCTAGTCCGGCCGAATAACTGTCTTATAAGGCATAGCCCAATACACTGCAAGAAAGACAACTAGAGGATGTGCCAATTCCAGCATTCCTTACAGGCCACCAAAACCAACTGGTTTAAAGAGAGGGGAAATACACTGAACAAAGTTTCCCTGTACTAATAGGTTTGGAAAAAACCCATCAGAGTAATAAACTCCCTGTTGTCCAATCAAACATTTAAAACACTTAAATTCATACCATCTTTGGGAACCTAGGTAGCAAATAAAAGAAGATAAACACTTAGCTCTCCTGGAGATAAAGAAAAATACACCCTAGGGGGTGAAAGCTTTGTTGGTTCCATCCCATGCGTTAAGGGAAGATATCGTATTAGAAACAGGACATGTCACATAACTACACTGGGGAACCAAGTGGGAAAGACAAATCTTTATAAAAGGCAAAATGGGAGTAAAAGGTCATTTTATTAATTTGTAATAGGACAACCTATCCTGAGCGGAGCTGAAGCAATAGACTTAACCTACAATTGTCCCCAAACATATGTGTATACGAAGAAAGGCATGTCTTCAGGAGGTAGAAGCAGAATGAAAGAGAGGGGCCCCACCTGAAAAGTTAAACCTGCCAAACCGCCAAGACGGAGACCAACAGATCTCCCGAGCTCTTGAAGAAGGACTCTGCTACCCTGACAAAAGGAAGATATTTACAAAAACCTGACCCCTAAGAGACCGAACTTGGTAAGGAGAAAAAATGTATGTTACATCCAATCGCTACCATCATAGTGATATCTGAATCCCTTTGTAGATGTGCCAGGTGTTTGGAACTTGTTCCCTCCTCCATGGTTGAAATAATCCCTTAGAGGATCATAAACTAACCGAAGGGGGACCACTAAATTCCATAGTCTTAGCAAAGACTCTAAACTGCAAAGAACTGATCACTAAACAGTTAAAAATGAAGTTGCTCACCAGAAGAAGACTAACCTCTACCCTAGCCAATCTGAAGAACCTTGAAGCCCCCAGCACCCTGTGCTGGCACCTTATTGCAAAACAATCTCCTGTGAAAAACCAAAAGGTCTACCTGCCATGCAGGAGACTAGGAGAAACAAGTCAATAACTAAATGTTTATCCCAGCCCTCTGGAGATCGCACTCACATTCACCTTCTGAGATAGTTAACATAGAGACGTTGGAACGCCTTGTGATAGAGGGCCGTAATAACTTGGATGGAAGATAAGCAGCACTCCCAGACCCCTCTATCCCACCAAGGGATATTGTGCCTTCCCAAAGGAGGAGAAATTCCCCCCCCACTTATCTAAGGAAAAACCTTGCAACCCAGAAGAAGGCTACCCTGAGGACCACACTAAAGCCCCGCTTTTACACCCTTAAAATAAATACACTCTTACACTTCTAACCAACCCCCTGACAGTGGAAGGGGGGGCTCCACTTAACGTAGTGAAATACCAGGAAGTAGCGCAAAGGAAAGTAAACTGACGGGAGGGAAATGCTCAGTGCGAGTCTGCACTGTTCATGAGTCAGAACTCCTGTAAAAGGAAAAACGGAAACCATCAGGTGTTACTCCAAGAGGTGTAGTTTTATGATGCAATCTCCCCCAAGGATGGCGGGAAGGGGAATGAGGGGGAAAGGGACTTTGGGATAATTATCATGCCCCGTAAATGAAAGGTTGTGAAAGAATACTGGGACCACTGTCCCTTCAAACACTGAGGTCTGAGTCTCGCTATGCATGTGAGGCTGACTGGTCACTATGGGGATCAGGGGAAGGAAAAAATTAAGCACATTGCCTAGAGCAAAATAGCACTTATATAGTGCTACAAACCCTCAGGTATACGAGTGTTGCTCATCACTACTACCAACGGTGCGTGATGTGAGGTGTTCACTTATCGATCTCAGCAGGATGAAAGACTGATTTAGACCCTCCCGAATTAGGAACCTGCATCAGTAGGCTCAGTACAGATCTGAAAGCCAGTACTCTATTCGCTGCACTGTAGAAAAAAATATTCATATATATCACATGACCAAGCACTCAGTTGAGCGTGAAACGCGTTGTGTGTGGGTCATGCTTACGGGCATGATATATATATCATATATATATATATAAAGAAAGAGGCTAAACAACTCTCTTGAGGGTACAGAAGCCTGCTTGTACTCCTCGAGCAGAGGAAAAATTGTAACACACTGCTAGGCGGATAGCTGAAAACAGACAAGCCTTGGGAGGAAAACCATGGGGCCGGCGCCAGAAAGTTATTATTTGGCAACTCTTCCCTCTGATACCAACAAGTGTTTCCAAACACTCCATCCAATTAGAACATGGTTGCCCAACTTGCCTTGCAACAAAACTGAACAGATACCCACAAGCTGACCTTGTCTCCACCAATAGTCCACATAGTATAATGAATGTCATAATGGGGCAAATAGTAAGGGAAACACACCACCCACTAAAGAGAGCATCAAGCCCTGCAGACCTCAATAGGGGCATAACTCCTCATATTTTTCTTCCTCATGTTGAGAGAAAAATATTGCAGCTTAATCAGCACGGGTATTGGGTGGAGCAATTGTTATCGGGGAAAGCAAAACCTAAGGAAAGGACTGAGTTGTCCTGAAACTAACTAATGTAAAGGGTGACAGAAGTTTAACTAAAAGACGAAGGTTAACACCAGAGTGATGGCTAGAGAGGAAGGAACAACCCCCCCACATGGGTCTGTTTACAACTACCTCCACACACACTTTTCTTTAAAGTACTTAATAAATAAATAAAATAATATAAATAATATAAAATATCCAAAGAAGAGGGGTTACACCCTCACAGGGGTCCGAACCCCGCCCTTATAGAAGCTGATACCTACTTATCTATCCGGGCTACTGACAATTCTGGAAACGCAAATGTGTTCCAGGCATCACCTAAACATATTGTTTAGCAAAAGAGTACACTGAGCAAGTGCACACTCAACTGCTCACCCTAGTAGGTGTGGAACCAGCAGTATACAAGGGGTTCACCTTGCAGAAGAACACAGGCAAAGCCTGCCACCGAGCAGGTGACAGCACACATACGGGGAAGATAATGACACTGACACATGTAGCTCCTAATACAAAACAAAGCTGCCGATTTTAAGGGAGGAATACACTGAGAAAGTGTACCTCCAACTGCTTGCCTGAGCAGGGCATGATAACCAGCAGTACACAAGGGGCTAACCTCGCATTAGAACTCAGACAGAACCTGAAACCGAGCAGGTTATGGCACACAAACAGTTAAGGTAATCACCAATGCCATATGCAGCTCACAAACAAAGTTGCCGACTTTAAGCGAGGAATACACTGAGCAAGTGTACCTCAAACTGCTCACCCTAGCAGGGTGTGGAACCAGCAGTATACGAGGGGTCACGTCGCAGAAGAACACAGGCAAAGCTTGCCACCGAGCAGGTGAGGGCACCCTTACAGGGAAGATAATGACATCTGCCACAAGCAGCACCTAAACAAAAACTGCCAAGTTTAAGGGAGGAATACACTGAGGAAGTGTACCTCAAACTGTTCACCCCAGCAGGGTGTGGTAACCAGCAGTACACAAGGGGTTAACCTCGCATTAGAACTCAGGAAGAACGTAAAACCGAACAGGTTATGGCACCTACAGTGAAGGTAAATCATCTATGTCCTGTATAGCGCTCCAATAAATAATTAAATAAATAAATAAAATAGCAGATTGGCAGCATGTGAGGCTCTTCAGTAGGCGAACTAGTGTCAAATATAAGCTAATAAAACCAATTTAGAAACAAAATAAAAAGTCAAGTTTCAAATATATATATAAATACACATGTAAATCCATATACACAAACACATCTATATGTGAACACTCGAAATGGCAGGAAGCAAACCCAGGATCCTCTGCATGGTAAACCTGCAGCCTTCTTATTGAGCCATCTCGCTTGTGTGCAGAAACACAAGCCTTCCTTATATTTCCCAACAATTAAGGGCCACGTTAAAGCTGACACAATATATCCATATATATATATATATATATATATATATATATATATACAAAGAAAGAAAAACATAGAGGCGTTTCAACTTAGAAGGAGCTGCATGCTGTAGAAATGCTCAGTGAAAGAGCTTTACCCACAAAAAAGGGCCGTGCACATTTTTTAAAATTGTAATTTTTATTTTCAAACACTTTCAAAATTTTGATGTAGGAGGATTGGCTCGAACCGCCAACCTTTCAGGTACAAGTCACAATGCTTACTGGCTGCACCACAGACACTGACTTTGCAAATATGCTCATAAAGAAATGAAAAAGGAAATGAAAGGGGAGCCACACGCGTCGCCGTAAATACACTCAGTATTGACATGACAGGGAATGCTGGGAAAGGAGAACGCTGGGAAAGGAGTGGGCGGGCCAACTGTCAACACACAGCCAAGCGCACGGCTTGGAGCAAAAGGGCCGCTCGGCCCATTGAACAAATCCAGCCGCACACGCGGACTGGAGCCCAATTACCCACAGGAGGGAATGAAGAGAGCAGGCCGCTCGGCGCTGCTCTCCAAGCAACAAATCCATGAAAGGACACCTGTGCTGCTTGAGCGCCAGAGACCCATGTCAGAATAAAGTGGCACAACCGATAAACTTAACGTTATAAGTGTAAAACAGTAGAGAAATACTGTATAACCACAAAACCCCACAATATAAACATATTACGTTAATATTAATACAATATTAATACAATATGCAACACGACACCCTAGCATGCAAAGCACAACTATAAGGAGTGATTTAGCTGTGGTGTCAGCAGCCAAGAAAGAGGAGTTGGGATTAGAGTAATGGACTTATATAAAGAAGAGTCCCTGCTCATTAGTCTCCTGCAGGGCATGACCTGTCCTCCATGATGGATTGGGGAGCTCCCTTATATTGACAATGAACTCTATTTAGTTCTGTCCTTTACAACGTTTTTGTTTGTAAAAGTGTTTTATTTGCTGCTGTGGTTTCAGAGTAAAGATTGTAATGCATAATATGAGCCTCCTGTCTTGTCATAGAATTAACTTCGCTGGCGAAACTCTCTCCTGCTTAATTTGCAAAAGATTTTTTACAATGGTGCAATCCCATTGAAAAACTCTTTGTAAATGAGGGCCTCAATGGTTCCAAACATCCCATATAAGCAACAAAGTCCACAATATTACGATTTGGTTACTTTATGGCCTTTGTACACGTGCATATATTCACGTAAGTCCACATATGGATCCCTCTAAGCAAGCAACCTCAATGTCAATTTAGTCCTTCACAAAATGGCCGACTTTAAAATGTATTTGATGAACAGGACAAACAAATGTTTTCCACAGAATGACATAGCGCTATAGGAGTGGGCATCCTTGACAACCGTGGTGAGGGCCTCCTGAAATTACCAGCCAGCAACATATGCCGGCCTTGAGCACCCTGGGGGCTCCAGAGTAGTGGGATTCCACCTTGTGCACCAGGGTCTGCAGAGGAAAGCCATGCACACCCGGCTGTTCCGGGATTGGATAAAAAAGCTACATAGGTTACATTGGCACTATTTGAAGGAGAGGCTGGGAGCAACTTAGTTTAAATAACACTGTTTGAGGGAGACGGTGGAGTGCATTAGTTTAAAATAGCAATCTCTATGGAAAATACTGGGGGTGAGGTTAGGTAAAATAGCACTAACTGGTGGTGAGACAGTCATTCCAGAGTGATTGCTGCATTTCGCATTGAACAGTGCACATTGAATCCAGCGAGTCATGATGGGCGCAGAACATGTAATGTTGCCCATGAATAAATAATGAAAACAGGGAGCTCTTACGATAGCAAGAGGGCATGATGCCCACTGATGGTGTAACCCACCACACTGCTAACCTACAGTCCAAATACTGTATATCACACGATAACGTGGTGACCAAATAACTAGACGCAAACACAATAAAGACCCTAAAAAGCTTTGAAAAAAGACTGCAATGAAAACAAATGAAATGGGGGTGGACCACACTCAAAAACTCACACTATGTCTTTGTGTCTGAGTATGTACATTTACTTAAGAATATATGTATACCATTTTTTTTTTAAAAAGAGATGCACCAGTGCTAAACACCCTTGGGTTCCCAATCAGACTCCCGCTAGACAAACACAAAATATACGTCTCATATCTATCATATTTGAAGGGTGCAACCAGCTTCACAGAAATAAATTCAAGACTAAATTCAAAAATTCATAACAACATTTACAGATTCATAATGATAATATCAACAACGAAAATGAATTAAAAAATGAATGTATCTAGAATATTTCAAATCAAATAAATCAACATTACACTTTAGATACATTTGTATGTAATCCATTCATGTGACTTAATGCATGTAAATAAAAATTTACAAAAGCACCATCATATCACTTGAAATTATGAATAATTTCAAAATCAATTAAACAATCCCTATTAAGGTGATTCTAAATGAATTGGAATAAAAATGTAATATCCTGTCAAATTTAATTCTCAGTAGGTGTCGGGTGCATATAGCCCTTTCAAGAGGACAGGACATGCTCTTCCGAATATCTCTATAAAATGCAATGAGTGTATTGATCAGTTATCCTCATGTTCATACAATATATTAAACTAGCTACAAACTGATATTGTATTTTTTCCTCTTCTCTTCTGTTTTAATTAATTGTAATCTATTAAAACAATGAAATGTCAGCCTCTCTATCATCTTCTATAAGACACACAACCACAGTCAGTAACAAATCGTATCTATGTAATTTGTTTCATATCAAGGTTTTTTTCTAATATGTAAACCTGGTCATGTTTTTGCCGACAAAAAATACCTCTTCAATTTTGGTGTAGATCTCTAAAAGATCGGTATATCTGTGGACAAATATTCTTCTATCAAAGGCTATATCCTTGAATCTTGTCAAAGATTCCCAAATCTTCAATCTACAGTCACTAATACCTTGAGGCTAAAGGTGTTTCTTTCTTCTCTAATATAAACGCTCTGGAGCCAAACCACCCTGAAGCCTCCCAACTTTTAAATTTGGTTTCAGGAAGTGCTTATTCAGTCATACGACCTCCAATGCAACATCTAGAGAAGTAATTTTGAATACATGCACCATATTGGGTGTAACTGTCATCTATCAAGGGTGTTTAACCAATCCCCTTTGTCACATAAAATATATCAGCCCCTGTCACTCAACGTACCCTCTGAAAATATTCTTTAATGGTTCACAAAACTTTTGAAAAGCTTTCCAAATCTCTAAATGTACCCAGAATGTCAATAATGGTAGAATGTTACATGATTAGAACATTGATCGTTGAATGGTCTAAGCAGAAGTCGACAAATGCTAAAGTTCTGGTAAATCAATATGGCATTGAATTAAATCAAATTAACATTTAGTGTTTCTTGGTACAGTACTTTGAATAACATATGTAACAGTCCTTTGCCAATGATTAATGAAGAAAACATATATTAAGTTGTTTAATAAATGTCTAATCATATCCAATTAAAAATATCAAAAGCACCAAGGAGAGGGGGGATGGTAAAAAAAATATTGCCCCAATAAGAAATGTTTTGGATATATCACCTGTCCTCACTGCCACCTGGAGGCATCAATCAAGATTGGAAATTAAGTTGTTTCTGGTAAATAAATATGTGTGATATTTTCAGTTCAAAGGTTTTCAAAAAGTTTATTAACCCAGAGAGGTGACTCCCAGTCATTTAATTTCGGGTAGTCTTGTCATGCTTCCATAATTGTAATTGTTCATTTATAATGTGCTTAATACCAGAGATTGGCTTCTAAGCGTGGGATCAGGATTCATACCTGCGCTGTGCTGCGTTGTCTTGCTTCTAAGACAGATGTGTTGCCCCTGAGGTATCCCCCCTTACCTGTGAAGTTTGGTGAAGTTTTATACACCCCTGGAAATTCATCATGATTCCTTCACGTCCAGGTACGAGGCAAGAGAGTCTCTAGTAGGTTTTGGTAGTCCTCCTCGACCTTGCTGCTCATTAAACTAGATACTATTTTTCTGAAGTTATGGAGGAATCCGCTAGATTACTTGAACAATCTAGATGGATGCTCTATATCATGGAGTGTGGGGTGGGACCACATAGAGTACAGCACTTGCGAGCCATGTGGTCTCCCTTTCTACCCCTAAAAGAAAATACAATTTTTTATTTTATTTTTTATTTTATTCTTTTACAAATTGAAGCTCATTTTTGTTTCTAGGGTGGCTGGCTTTCTTTTTCAGGCTTCTTAAAAAAAAACTAAAAAAAAACGGGGGTTTACACAAGTGTAAGACTTTGAGCAGTGACCCTAGATAAGAAAGAATAGGAATAACAAATATTCTGCCGTGCCCATAAGAATTGCTCAGAATAGCTCAGATTTGATAATAGTGATGTGTATGCTGTCAATCTCTGAGGGCTTATACAGTGGACTCAGATGCTTCTGATGTTGAGCTTAGTTCATTTTGTAACTATGAATGGAAGTTCAGTCCAGCAAAAGTATACTATGTTTTGGAACATTTATTTTGTACTGTTTACAGAAAATATTCACATCTTAGCCTTTGAAGGACACCTCACAATATTACTTGAGCAGCATCAGAGCAATCATTGATGTTAATCAACAGAGCCCTTACTAGAGTACACAATAAAAAAATAAATGTATTAATTGTGTATTTAGGTCCTAATTGAATCAGGTATCATGGTGAACACATGCCTTGAGAGTGTGAATTCAAGTAGTACATATCGTATGGAAGTTTAAGGGGAGCTAAGTAGCACTTGCAATTTTGTGAGACAGTGTGACACTGCTTCCAGCCAGAAAGTTAGCACGCTGCAAGGGATACTAGGAGAAAGAGAAGCCCCCTTGGGTAAGCGCTTTACACAAGACTGTGACTCAGGATTGGCCATCCAAACTGCTACCATGCCAGAACTCTAGGCATCAGAGACTTCATGGTGAAGGGCAGTAACCAGGTGACTCAGCTGCGATCAAGCAGCACAATTAGAACAAGGGTATGACCTTCTCACAGTTTGGGAATTTCGGTCTTTCAGATTATTTTAGGGGCTTGGCTGACTGGGCCCTGACTCACTGGCAGCGGTAGTACCTCAGAGCGACGAGACCATGGACCCGTAACGTCTGACCATGACCTTCATCTAAGCTTCAGATGACTGTGCCCAACGCATAATCATTGAGTTGGCGCCACCAATGTAAAATATTACTGCAACTTCACCCTGTCCTGGTTGAGAATGAACAAATCTTGTTCAACGCTGAAGTCATCACACCCACATGTGAATGAACATAGGCACACAGGGAATGGTGTACTCCTACCAAGTGACTCCATGTCACACGTGACACTTAGAGACAGTTCTATTTTTCCCATTGTGTTCTGGGACTTGTAGTTTCACTTTTACCATTGTAAGTATTAGCCTACACGATCCCGTTGGCAAAGTTATAAGTAAAGACTGGCTCAAGGTGCCAGGCTTGACATGGTGTCATGATCTCTGCTTCCAAAAGATCAGGACTTGCCCGACTCCCTTGGAAGCAGACCCATAACCCCGGTTCCGAGTGCCAGCCAGTCCCAATTGGGACCTTTTGGACCCTGTCCTGGCGCCAGTGGCACCAGGCTCATAAAGATGCCCATTCCCAGCTCTGGAAGCGCCAGGCTCATAATGCTTGGGTGGACTTACCTGCAGCAGACCATGCTGCTTACATACCTGCCAGTTGAACCCCTGATCCTCTTCTGTTTGGGACTACTTTTCCTGTTGGGTGGGGCAGGAGCCACTCCCTAGGTTCAGAACACTGGAACTCTTCTGGAAAGCAGGAACTCTTTTGTTACCTAGGCGTGGCTGTGGAAGGAGACACCTAAGCACTACAGGAGGCTATTTAAACCACACCCGATGGATGAATCTTGCTTTGTGTTATTCTGCATTCTCTGCAGCAGAACGCTCATTGTGTCTTCTGCTTCTGATCCTGGGCCTAAGGGAACAAAGGCTTACCATCCTGGGATCCAGTCTTCAGCAGGACCTGTAAAGACAAAGAAAGAACAGGTTAGCACTACGGTCTTCAGTGGCAGCACATCTCTTACCTGGTCCATCGGCTGTCACCAATGCCTCGCGCTGCATTCCGGCATCTGAAAGACAAAGGCTTACCTACTCTTCGCATGCTCCGGAGGTCTTCGCACTGCATTCCGGCATCTGAAAGACAAAAGCTTACCAGCTCTTCGCACGCTCCGGAGGCCTTCGGCGCTGCATCCCGCATCTGAAAGACAAAAGAAGGTGCGTTTAAAGACATTGGGCAACTTTATTACTCACGTGCCATTCCTCCTTCCCACGCCGAATCCAGTGGGTATTCCAGCACCCTTCAGCTTCTCTAAAGCTCCGAACTTGTACCTGCAAGTAAAAGGGACAGTTAGTGCGCATCGTGAAGCAGGCTACAAGCGCTTACTTACGTGCTTCCAGGCGCTTCTATTCCTCACGCGGGTTCGATCCTCAACTCTCATCAGCCCGCCATCCTCCATCGCCGGAACCCTGCAAAACAAGAGATAGCATTACAAAAGACTTTTAAGACATTTGAAGTGCCCAGAACTTACCGTTCGTGCAGTTAACGACGGACAGCAGTCCTCTGAGGTCAAGAGGCCTGCACCCTTATCCAGTGAAGAAACTGGTTACGGCACCCTGCCCCGAGGCTCGGCGTTCACTTACCTAAGACATCTTACTCTTCGAGTCAGACATACAGTGCACAGAGGTCCAGCCCAAAGAGCCAACCGTGTGTTACACATCACCTTTGAAGATACGGCATTCACCCAGTCAAGACCGGCGCCTCTGCGAGAATCAGGTGAGCGTTACACATGGGTCCACTTGGCATCTATGTGGGGATGCCCAGATGAAACGCCACCTAAATCCCAAAAATTAGTTACTTCTGCCTTATCTGGAATACCTTTGTCATGGACCGCTGCCTGTTAGGACATTGCTGTGGAATAAATATTCGGTTTTAATGACCATTTTTGGTATTAGCTTCTACACATGCAAAATGTGGATAGTTAAGGGAACTGACACACAAAGAGATAAAGCAATTTACCTAGCATCACATGTCTAGTAGTTTTCTTATCTAATAAGTTCATCCAGAGTTTATTGAAACACACAGAAAAATGTAACAACAAAGTACTTTAAGAAACTACCCCACCATAACCATAAAAAAAAGCATACAGCATAAAAGTGAGTGTTTGGGAGAAAACAATGCAAATGAGGTGAAATCAAATGTGTAGAAAAGGATTGTGCAACCTACGGCTCTCCAGATGTATTGGACAATGGCTCTCATGATTCCTGACCATTAACTATGCTGGCTATGACTGATAGGACTTGGGCACAACACATTTAGAGAGCCAAAGGCTGCATACCCCCAGGGTAGAACATATAAGCAAAGTGTAGGATCAAAAGAAATATCGAGGCTTAGTGCCACCAAAGATGAAATACGCCAGTCACGAGTTCAGAAGTACAAGTACAGTTTTATTGCTCCGATAGCTCTCTGGCTATCAACGCCTTGCAGTGTGTACCAGCAGACACTGTGAGGGGGGAGAGTGCTTCATCGTATCATCGTATCATGAATCATCATCCGAACATCCTGAATCACTATTTTTGAAAACATTAATCGCCATTAACTCTTTAAGGGTAATATCCTACATTACTAAGGCATTCAAAATTTCCCGGGCATATGTGTCTTGGGTTCTAGTCTTCCTATTGCCTGTGTACAACTTCCTCCTATCATAGAACACATGGCAGGAAGACACTGTATGTAACAACAGCAAAACAGTATAAGGCCAAGGATTACCAAGAAGATTGATAAAGATTTCCAACCCCAAGATCACAACAAGTCTCATAACCGTGTACTAATATGCCAGTTTCCCTCTGAAATATGTACTTCAGTACTTAAGACATATAAATTCTTAATCGCCTTAAATATGGTGGGGGAGGAATCAGGTACAAAGCCACAACACACAGATCCCACCATTTTGCATATCCCACACCATGCTCAGCTAGAATGATGTCTAGCACCACCCTATTTTGGAGAGCCACTAATCTAATAGCCTTTTGCTCTGGCGTCATATTATACAGGATGTCAGTGGTCTCATTGATGGTTTTCTCCAACACTCTTGCCAATCTTCTAATATCTTGGGAGTTTATTATTTGTTCCCACAACAGCACAAAGGATTTGGCAACATCACCCAGAATTTGTGAAGGAATGTCACCATTCTCATCCCCCCTGAGACAACATTTTTAGACTTCAGCAGTGGTGGTGACATATACTCCTGGCAACAATATACCCAAGTAACAAGTACCCTCCCAATCTCTGGGTAACCACGGATATGCCTCATCACCACAAACAAAGTAAACAGGATCTCCTACATGCAAAGGTCTATCCTCACAATTTAATATAGCAGTATTCATACAACCATCAAATGTACCCATTTGTTGGGAACCCTCTCTTTGTTTGCAGAATGGAACAGAGTTTGGACTATGGTTGATGGTATAGGAAGGAGGCATGGCATCCCTATCACCTACGGGAGCCATTTTGAAGGTAATCAACGACTGAAAAGCTCTAGAGAGTCTGTCAGAAGGCCTAATAGAAGCAACATTCAGCTTGCTCCCATTCGCAAACAAAGAACATCCTAAAGGTGTTAAGACTCACTTTTGAAATTCGTAAAGATTAGTCCCATCAAAATTCCCTGTGACACTATCGTTCCATCAGCCAAAGAATAATGCCCTAGTGAAGCGTAGCAAGCAGTAGTTAAAGAGAGTGGATGTATGTACCAGCCCAGTCCCATTTCTCCATGTTGTGGCAAATGCGAACACATCCAGCAATTGGTCTTATTTAAAATGGCATGGGTTGCATTCATAATCATTAAAATAATGTTATTATGATTACCCCCTCAATGTTGGAGGCCTCGAGGATGAAGAGTGTGCAAATGCACGTAAGGTGGAGACACAGTGGGGATACTTGCAGTTGGTAACAAAACATCAAGCAGATGTGTATTTTCCAGATACCAGAATCCAAATGTTAATGCAATTATAAAACAAGCTGTTATTGTGACCAGTGTCCATTTGGTCCTAGGGGACGATGACCCTTCACGAGCAGAATTATCATCAGAAAAGTGACCAGCATCCTTTTTTGTATGAGTGGCCTGTAAGCTAGGCATAGTTCCTCAGCGTCTGTTCACTGCTAGGCTTTTTTAGTTCATCCGTGGGTTGCACCTGACCACGTGGCCTATGTTGATTGAAGGTAACTTTTCTGGTCCCTGCCTCTTAGTTATGCAGCAGAGGAAAGATGAGGGACTGGCTCAACCGTTGCTTCTTGTGGGTTTCTGGTGGGCACAGCCTAGCTGCACTTGCCTATCCTATTTACATTAATGAACTGTCAGCAACTCGAAATCTAAATCCGATTCTGTGGTCACAGATCATACCTTGAGACTCCAGGTACAGTATGGTACAGTATGGTCGGTGAACAAAGTGTCATCATTTCCTGAAGAAAGTGAAGAAGCAGAAGCAAGATCGATCGACGTTGAAGAAGAATTTGAAGAAAAAGCAACAATCTCCCCAGGCCCCACAGGCTCAGGAAGGATTTCCGTGACATCCTCAGTGTCGATCAGAGCAGGCTCGTTGTGAGCGCCAAGATCACCAATTCTCTTCTCCTCCCTTTTGTCGTAGGGCAGAGGAAAAGGAATCCTCTTCACATGTTTTGCATTGATTAGTGCTTTTTCCCAGTCACTCGTACAGTGGTCTGCTTGGCCAAAAGGATGCCCTTTCAAAATTCATCAGTAGGACTTACTGGCCAGGTCGGAGTTGATGACCTGGACCCTCATATTTTACAGGGAGGGCTGCTCGCACCTCTTGATGAATCAAATACAAGTTTGAGTCAACTGTTCACAGTAATCAGACAGAAGCAGATACTGGATTTCTTTTAACTGTTTGGGTTTTGGAACATTCCACAAGTTTGCTGGTCTTCCCATTATGATTTCATAAGGGGAGAGCTATGTCTTCGAATGTGCAGACGTCCGCATTGATAATAAGGCTATTGGCAAAGCGTCAGGCCATTTCAAATTACTATGTGTGCACACTTTTGCTATTTCGTTCTCTAAGATTCCGTTATGACGTTCCACAAGAATGGCATGCTGAGCATCCTTGGCTGAATGGAACCGTTTATCAATCTGTAATCCCGCACAGACTTGTAGGATGACAGCAGCAATGAAATGTGGACCATTATAAGAACAAATTATCCCTCGGAAGCCAAACCTAGGAAAGTTTTCCTTCAGCATGGTCTTTGCCGTTGACAATGCAGCAGCATCTTTTAGAGGAAAAGCCTCAACCCATTAACTGAAGGCACAGATGACGACTAGAACATATTTGTAGTTTTGACAATGTCCCATCTCAATAAAGTCAAAATGAATCACCTCAAAAGGCATGGAGGGGGGTTGTCAGTGTCAGTGTTCCTTTCCCAATATTATGTTGCAAGCATACATGAAACTCTGGACAACACGTTCAGCAGTTTTCTGAATATTAGTATTATACCAGACAAGATCTAACTGTTTGCAAATCTTTTCAGCACATATATGTGTTGGACCATGAGCCATGGTCACCATAGCAGTAACATAGGCATTGGGTAGCATCCACTATCCACCCAACAACCCTCATCATCTAGACCTGCTGGACCATCAGCCCACTGTTTGATTTCTTCTGGAGTAGCTTCAGCCTGAATTTCTTTTATACAGCTAACCCCTTCATCTATCGTACAAGTGTCAGTGACACCCTTGTTTGGATCTAACACATATATTTTTGAATGCAAATCAGTGGCATTCTGTTTGGCTATCCTGTCAGCAAAAGCGTTTCATTTTCCTACTTCATCCGTCACTTTCTGGTGTGTGGCACACTTCATTATTGCTAACTGTGTAGGAAGGGCAAGTGCTGAAAGTAACCGAACGATTAAAGTACCATGCTGATTCTCTGTTCCATGCGAGGTCAAGAAACCTCTCTCAGCCCATAGTTGACCAAAGTTGTGAACCACCCTGAACGCATATTGGCTATCTGTGTATATATTCACACTATTTACACTAAGCCCTTCAGAAAGTTCACAGGCTCTGCTTAACGCAATAATATCTGCGGCCTGCGCAGAATTATGCAAAATTCGTATGGTTTCCACAATAGTGCTTAATGTGGTGATTGTGTAAGCGGCAGTGGAGTACCATCCAGAGGTTTAAAGCATGAGCCATCACAAAACAGCTCCCCTTGCAGAATCTTTAAGGTTGTATCACTTAAATCAATTCTGCCCTTAGTCTCTTGTTTTGTGGTATAGGCGCAGTCACGTGACATTTTGTCACTACTATCTGTTTCTTGCGGAAGAGGCAATAGTTCAGTCGGATTTAATGAGCAACGTCTCTTAATTTGGATATGCAGAGCAAATAGAATCAGCTTGTACCTTGTTAGTCGAGCCGATGTGAGATGTTGCATTTGCGTTCTATTTAATAGAATGTCTACGGAGTGGGGTACCATCAGGGTTAGAGAATTACCTAAAACCATACCCTCACTTTGTTTCACAGATGCAGCAGCATTAGCTACAGCTTTCAAACATTTCGGCAAAGGACATGCAACAGGGTCTAACGTGGAGGAAAAATAACTGCACGGTCTATTCTTGCCCCCATGTTCCTATGTCAAAACAGCCAAAGCACATCCATCACATTCATGCACATACAAGATCTTTTCGTAATTTGGTGTGCCCAAAACCGGTGCTGAAGACAACGCAGCCTTGAGTGAATCAAAAGCATTCCATGTTCCATGGTAAAGGCAAAGAAATGCCCTTCTTTGTCAACGCCAACATAGGTTTTATCATTAAAGAAACATTTGGGATCCACTGACTGTCTACAGTATGAAGGCATGCATTTTAAATCTCTGAACTCGTTCTGTGTATTTGGTACAGATATACTAGAGATGCTTTTTATCCATTCAGGTGTCAGTTTTCTTCCCTCCTTCGACAGGAGATAGCCTAAATAGGCGACCTCCTGTTGACAATACTGAAACTTTTTCAATGAAGCCTTATGCCCGTTTTCTGCTAAATGAATAAGCAGCAACACAGTGCCTTATTTGCAAGCAACTTCAGAATCGGCAGCTAGAAGTAGATCGTCAATGTACTGCAACAACGGGCAAGTAGAAGGCAACTCAAGCGTATCAAGCCATTCTTTCAACGCTCTACTATAGATGCTTGGACTCTCAGTGTACCCTTGTGGTACACAAGTGAATTTGAACAAGCATCCCCCTAGGGTGAACGCAACACTAAAATGTGTAGCCGTAGCTGGAATCATAGTCACTATTGTGGTCACATCAGGTACAATCGGAAAACTGTTGAGCATCATCCTTATTAATGGCACGCAAGTCAATAATGAAATGAAAAGGAATCGCATTATCCCCTTTATTATAAACTGGTAGAATCAGACTATTACACACGCTCCCTGCAATTTCCTCAATCACACCTATGTGTACAAAATCAGAAATAATGTTGTGGAAAACGGGGCAATTTTACACCTGGTTTCAACACAAGTTTAACTGGTTCAATTTGTAAAATGCCACTTCATTATCATTAATTGCCCATAGACATGTCGGAACCTTATTCAATTCAGGTGGTAAAGGTCTAGACAAAAAATGTGGGACGGAAGTTTGTTGAGGCGAAATCGTTAAATGTACTCCATAAGGAGAACAGTAAATCACAGCATTCAATTTCTTTAATAAATTTGATCCCAACAAATTTTTGCCACAATTTGTCATCAACAGAAATGGACACAAATCAGTAAATGGTCCCAGTGAAATCCGTACCGGCCGAGAGACCGCACTAACCAATGGTGTTCCAGAGAACCCTACAGAAATGTTGTTCTGCCCTGACAGTGGAATATCTGGAACCTCTGCATGATCAATAGAACACTTCTGTGTTCCTGTATCTATCAAGAATAGATGCTGCATATTCCCCACCTTCATTTCAACATAGGGCCCTTTCTGATCAATGGGAATGGGTACTGCTTCCAGACGCTACTTCAGGCTGTCCTAACGGAACAGTATATCGTCAAATGCAAGATCCTCAGAGAAATAGACAGTCGAAGAATTATCGAAAATGTTTCCACTATTAACACTTGGTTGCTGATAATCTTGTGAAGATGCCTGTTGATTCTGTGCAAACTGACATTTACCAGGACCCCCTATCCCAGGACGGTCGCTGGATCGTCTACCCATGGCACCATGTGTGCTGTTTGATCTCTGCTGTAGGATCGGGCATTGTGCTCACCAATATCTATAATATGCACATTGGTTCATATGTACAGGACCCAGTTGTGCGCTCCCCTTTGGTATAAATTGGCCTCTAAACTATGTATTCTCACCTAAGGCACCTCTAGCTATTTGCTGCAATAATACTCTAGTTTTCATGTCTCCCGTCTTCTTTTCTGCCTTCTCCTTCTCTGTATTAACCCTATTCTGATAGTATTGAGCCATATGTAACACTTCAGATTCTGATTTCGCTTGCTACGCACTCTTAGAAGTCATAATCAGTGATTGGATTTCAGGCAATAATCTGCACACAAACCTGTCTACAAACAACCTTTTTCCTGACTCTGTACTTAAGTCTTGACCACTAAAATCTGAAAACACTTCCTCGAACCAGTTAAAAAATTCAGTTGCACCCTCTGACTTTAATTGTATGCAAGCCGTAAATTTATCCCATTTAATTCTTTTTTCATGAACCAGAATTTTTAATTTAGCTACTAGTCTTTCTGGCAACATCAGTATCACTTGTGGTAGTTTCTCACCAGCATTCCGTTCCCCATCTATTTGTATTAAAGCATCCCATATATCTCTCATCCCTGCCTGATCATCTACAGTTCTAATCTGCTTCCACAAATCAGCAGGAAGGATCACGGGAAACAACAAATCTATATCACCCAGCGTGAAAACTGATGAATGCAAAACAGATTACATTTCTTTGTAAAATCCTGTTGGATTCTCACTAATATCTGGAATTGTGTGTCTAATAGTATTCACTTCCTGTCTAGAAAATGGGACATGAACAAACTGTGAGACATAATGTGCTTCAATAGTAGTGGTAAGTGTTCCTGCTGGGACATCAGCTGGAATTTCTACTTTCGGAATAAATGTCCTTTCTTTTTATAAACTCATCTTTTTATAAACTCATCTTGTAGATACTCTACCATCACCTGTAATACTTTCCTTTGCATTGCCGGAGCATACTGACTAAACGTGTCATGCACTTCAATGGAAGAAATTGAAAAACCCGAAATCCCACTAAGAGTGTCTCTTGTGACAATGGCAATTTCTTCACTCATTGATTTCAATGGAGGAAGAAATTGTTTCTGCACATATGATGCTTCCCATCCATTACCATCCATTTCATCTTCCTGTAACCTTTCCAGCTCCCTCTTAAACTCAAATACCTTCCCTACATGCTCATATACTTTCTCCACAGTGTCCCTTGTGTGGGCTAAGCCATTCAAATCCCTCAACCCCCGTGGGACATTCATGTCTGTAAAATCACTCCATATATCAGCTAAATGTGTTTCCATCCCTTCCATCAAAATATTCTGTTCAGGAATATCCCCTTGATCAGAAATCGCAACTAAAACAGATGATTCATCGCCCTCTTCTATGTACTTTTTAGCACCTGTATATAATTCTCTTTTTCTGTCTTTAGACACTGTACCATGAGTCACTATTCTCGAATCAGCTCCCACATCTTCAACCACTACAGGTAGAGCAGAACCACTTGGTAAAGAAAATTCAAACAAATCTTGTTCAATAGGTAGCAGAGGCAATACCGCTGGTGGTGCAGATGGAATTAAGGGGACGGCAACTGTTGGTAAGGGTGGAGGTGCAGGAGGAGGAACAACAACAGGAAAAGGAACGACAATGGGAAGAGGAGGAACTACAACGGGAGGAGGCACAAATATGGGAGGAGGCACATAAGGAGGCGGTGCAGTTGAAACAGTTCTACATTCATTCAACAATTTATTAATTAACTCATCTGACGTATGAAAATCCTGAGACGGATATGTCTTTTGCACATCAAGTTGGAAAGCCCTATCCATACCCCTAATAGATTCTGACTGTTTCTGCTGATCATGCAATAGTGTTTTCTCATCATTTGTCATGTGTCTACATGCATGCCTTTATTTACTTGGGAGTTGCTGCATAGCTTCCTTTCTCCAATCTTTAACTGCATCAAATGCTGCAGGCCTAGCCTTTTTCCTCAACAATACAGATTCTAAATGCTCTAGTAGTGCAATTTCAAAACTGACATCAACTGGCTACTGAAGTTCGGAAACAGGTCTGGTCTGTCTGTGCCAAATATCATTAAATATAATAACTCCCAGGCCGTGCTTACAATACATAAAATAAGCCGGCGACCCATTGGGTGGCGGCGGTTGGCCTTGTCCCAACGATTGTCTAGCTCTGCGGAATAATACCTTGAAACAGGATGACAATTTCCCAGGCATATGAGATCACTGGTGTTACCTGGCATTGTTTGTATTTGCAAACACATAACTGCAATCAATATCAGGATTCTTAGGAATCGGGGCATGACTCACCAGATTTCAAAATACAAAGGGTTCGATCAGATTACAAAGGATCATCATGGCTGGCGATTCCAATAAACAGAGCTCGATATGGGGACCCTCATCAAGATGTCTTCCTAAACGATACTCACCGTCCAGGGATTGGGGCGTACAGTACTGCGGAGGAATCACGTCTCACTTTGCAGGGCCCCCCGTCACTCTCCGATCACGGTCGGTAGCCTCGTTTTGGTCTAGTGATGTGACATCAATCTTGACAGTCTCTGTTCGGGCACCATCTGTAGGATCAAAAGAAATATCAAGGCTTAGTACCACCAAAGACGAAATACGCCAGTCATGAGTTCAAAAGTACAAGTACCGTTTTATGAGTCAGATAGCTATCTGGCTCTCAACGCCTCGCAGCGTGTACCAGCAGACACCGTGAGGGGGGAGAGTGCAGGACATTACAAAGTCATGGGTTTATATACACTTTCCACAGTCCCAGTTACATCGTCCAGCCCCTCTTCGAGTTACGTATTAATTTAGGGTTTGTTGCCAGTTCACATAACTAATACAAATTCAAATAACTATACATTGTTCAATGTTTTCCCCAAACACTAGACATGTTTTTCTACACATATGATACAATGGTAACATTTGTTTTCAAGCTTCAAGTTAATCCAGTTTCAAGGAACATACACACAGGTTCCTGCAAAGGCACATGGTTTCAGCTATTCAACATTCTGTTCCACTGTTTGAACGAGGATGATGCTATTGGTACAGACAACATCTAAATTACTGTTCAGTTCAACTCTATTTTAGCTCCAAGGTTTCTTAGTGCAGGACAAACAATCCACTCTAAGCAGCCACAACATGTTTATCTGCGTTGACACAGTGCAACGTTCATTTTTCCCTGCTGGAGCTGAAAACACAAAGTTTAACATGAGACAGAAACAGGAGTTAGACAAAATGGCAGATGATTCTAAAATGGCGGCGTAGTCAGCCTTATTCAGGTTCATACAAATGCGATTCTCAGTGCGATGTAAATGCGCTTAGGCCAAAGTTCATTATCAGGCGGTATTATGTGAAATATACTTTAACAAAAGAAACTGAGTAGAGTACACAAGGGATGTACAGTACTAAATTAATCAGAAGCACCTCAATGGACTAACATTTTCCTAAAATAACGAGTGACATCAGTGGAGATTCTGCAACAGAATGATCTCACCCACAGGAGTCGAGGAAGGAGGACCAGGCATGGTCTGAGGTGTCCAAATTCCCCTTTTGACTGCAGATTTTTCTTTCAATAGTAATGGAATACAAAGTGGTCTTATATAACACCCTTCTCCCATGATTGTTTTACTCTCTGCACATGGCTGTGTGTGGAAATAGGGAGTGGTGTGGTTAGTGGGATAGCAGGAGATATGGATGGAAAACATGGGGTATTGATGGGTGCCGGTCAGAAATACCAGAGTGCCGTTCTACATCTAGGGGTTTGGCGTAGACACACGTGTAACCCTATTGGGAGACACTCTCACAATCCACAACAGTTTCAAAACTGCAGCCTTCACCTCTATACCATTACTCACTGCTTGTTCAATCACACGTATCAACACCCTGTTGAAGCGCTCAACCAAACTGTTGGATTGCCGTCTATGCAATGATGTGAATTTCCACTTAATACCTCTCTTCTGTGCATAATTCAACATGTTTGCACTCCTATATTGTGTAACATTATCACTCACCACCTCCAAAGGATAACCCTCTCTCCTGAACACCTGCTGCAGGAACCTGATCACTTAACCACTAGAAATCTTCTTAACCCACATCACTTACCACCATCTAGAAAAATGATCAACCAATACAATCAGAAATCTACATTCCTTTCCTAAAATTTCATATGGTCCCAAAATGTCAATCGCTATATGTGACCATGCACCCGCAGGCAAAGGAGCCGGTGACAATTCTTGTCTAGGAGTCTTCAATGACTTGTCACAATTGCGACATGCTCCACACTCGCTAATCACTCTCTCCACCATGACATCCCTGGCAGGCCACCAATACCTCTCTCTCAACTTTCTTTTGGTACTCGTAATTCTTGAGTGCCCCCCATGGTCTTTAATAACCTATTTCTCCCTGAAACACATAGGGCCTCATTACGAGGATGGAGGTAGCCCTGCCCTTAATAGGGGCATGGCTGCCTCCATACCAGGTTCCAGTATCGGGTTCCTCCAATGAGGATTTACCGGGCTATTCCAACCATAGAGGACCTGGTAAATCCTCATTGGAAAAACCCATCCCCATTCCCATTGAGCCCTCACAGGGCTCAATGGGAATGGGGAGGGAGCTAATAATGGTTATTAGCTCCTTGTTCCCCTCGTGGGACCCGGAATGGACGTCTGGTTTTACCAGACATCTGTTCCGGGTCCCGCTAGGGGACCTCGTAATCAGGCATCCTCTAATGAATGGTGCTGGTCCCGTACCGGCACCGTTCATTATGGGACCGCCAGGGTCGTAATGAGGCCCATAGGCTCCTCCAAGACTCCTCCTCTCAACCGAAGATCATCTTCTATCATCAATTGATCCTTGATCTCCCAGGGTCCTTTAAACTCATCCATGACCTCCTTCTTGTTTGGCTATCCATACTTCGTCCACTAAACCACCCTACTAAGAACTGCATCCTACTCCAAGCCACTCTTCCATTCCTCCTTTCTAACTACTGCATATTCACCCACAAACACCTCCTCAAGAAAGGCCACAATTTCCTCTACCCCCTCCACTGGTACCTCATCACTTTTCTCCTCCAATGGTGATTTTGACAAAAAATCTGTGAAACGGTTCATAATTCCGGGTACATACTCCACCGTGAAATGATATACTCCTGTACTCTCAAACGGATTCTGGCAATCCAAGGTGTAGCCCTCCTCATCCGTTTCACAGAGAGCACCTCAACCAATGGCTTGTGATCTGTTCTGACCAGGAAACACACATACTTCCTGAAATTCTCAATTCCTCACACACATGCAACGACTTCCTCTCAATTACAGAATACCTGCTTTCACATTCTGTTACAGCACTGGATGCATGAGATATTATCTTCTCCTCCTTTCCAATAACTTGAGAGAGTACAGCTCCTAACCCTTTCACACTTGCATCCACAGTGATGAAACACTCTTCCCCCACCTTGAAACCACCTAGATACCTGGCATTACAAATCCCTTCCTTTATCAACTCCAAAACCTCTTGACCCTTCCCATCCCATTCAAATTCCACCCCTTTCTTGAACAATCTACAAATGGGTTCTGACAATGTAGCAAAATATTTGATAAACTTGTTTTCAAATTCTGCGAGACTTAAAGATGACCTAACTTCCTCCTTGTTCGTGGGTACCGGTGCCTCTCTTATAGCTTTCATGGCATCATCCTTGGGGTGATACCCCTGCCCACTCACCACGTGACCAAGATATTCCACCACTCTCACTCTGAAATGGCACTTACTTGGTTCAATCGTCAACCCTCTGTCTGTCAATTTGCAAAATACCTCATGCAATCTCTTATGATGCTCTAATGCACTCCTCCCGTACATCAATATGTCATCTTGGTACAGCAGCATACCCTCAATCCCCTTATGAATCTTGTTCATCACCCTTTGAAATACCACCGCTGCTGACACTAAGCCAAACAGCATTCTGCAAAAGCAGAACAGTCCAAATGGTGTGATGAACGTCATCAGAGTTTGGCAATCCTCTGTAAGTGGTAATTGATTAATATGCTGCTGATAGGTCAAGGCTCGTAAATTTCACAGTATCTCTGACACTGTTTTGCATCTCTGCAATCATAAGCAGTGAGAATTTGTAGACTACAATGTTCCTATTAACATCATTGAGGTCTGCACACATTCTGATCTTTCCATTCTTCTTGTGTGACATCACGATAGGTCTGATCCATTACGCCACGTGCACTCTCTTATTTATGCCCCATTCAAGAGGTTTTTCCAGTTCATGTTCCACCTCTCCAATGATCAATATAGGAATATGTCTTAGGTTGTGGCACACAGGTTTTGTTTCTGATTTCAACACAATCCTGTGAGCAAATCCCAGCAAGCATCCACCCTTATTGTTGAATACTTCCAGGAATTGTTCTTCCTCATTGATATTGTTGTGTTGTGTTCAAACAACACAGGTTCATGCTCCTGGGATCAAGCATAATTCCCAACACTGCTTGTTCCCGCCACCCTAAAAGGTCCACTCCTTTTTTTGCCACATGTACGTTAGCCCCAGCTAACCTTCCTTTATATTCCACCACAGCCTGAAACATCCCTTTCATGGGGATCCTCGGCCTCTCATATCCAACAGGGTTCCTGATGATGGAACATTTTAGTGGACTCTTCAGACCTGCCTCTTGTAGTTTATTCAACCTGTCGTCAGACAAAATCCTATAAGGTGATCAACTGTCCACCGCTACCTTCACCTGAAAAGCATCAATTCTATTTTTGCAACTTTGACACTTCATGTGAGAATAATCTTCTCTAGCCTCCTGCACAACCACTACGCAGTCCTCATCATATGAGCTCTCATCCTTTTCACCTTCCTCAATGCATAATCTTTTTTTCTTCCTGTGGCATGTGACCGCAAAATGACCCTTTAGACCACAATTCGAACAATTTTGATTGATAGTAGGACATATTTTTGAGCTGGCTAAATGACCCACTTGACCACACCTGTATCACCTCCCTTTCTCACCATCTGAGAATGTGAAATACTTTTTCTTTCCCCCCTTGGTCTCGCTCTCTTTTCTTGGGTCCTCCTACTTCGCACTGATTTTCTTGTTCCTTTTCGTGACCACATTTACTTGACTCTGTTCTTTGCTTGAGTCAGCTTTTCATGCCCTCTGCCACATCCCCCTTTTTCTTTTCCTTTATGGTTCGGGAACAAAACTGTGCGTGCTCCACCTTTTTCGCAATCACAATTGCCTCCTCAAGGGTGGGATTCCAACACATCCATAACCTCTCCTGAGCTACTTGGTCATCTGGGTGTTAATAATTTGGTCCTTTATAAGTTCATCTGTCACCCATCCTGACCGTGAATTCACATGTGCTCGCTAGTGTCCTTAGAGTACTGACATACTCCTCCACCGACTCTTTGTCTTCTTGCTTACGAGTATAGAAATTTTCATGATGTATTGCTACATTCATGTTGGGTGCATAATAAGTGCCCAGCTGAAGAAGTGCTTTATGGTACTCATCCAGGTCGCCTCCTCCTCGAGCATCTATCATTGGTGGTAATTATTTGTATTTATTTTTACCTTCTTGTCCAAGGGCGTGCAAGAGCAACATCTTTTTCTTGATAGAGGTCATTCTATCATACTCGACTGAACCCAAATAGTTATGCCAATATTGTCTACGGTCACACCAGGGCATTGTGGGTGTCCCTGCGTTTGGCAGGAAAGTCTCAGGAGGATGCACTGTCACTGACATGTTCCCCCTATCTCCACTACAGTCTAGTAGCAACAATCTTGCACTGACTCACAAATAAATTCAGAAAATAAAAACGCACCAAGAGACTATTGTGTGAACGGGTACACCACTGGGTTGCACTTGGCTAAAGACACTACATTGATCATATGTAAAAAATGCGTAAAATATTATTTCTTTCTCTAAAATCCTTTAAAAGAAATGTTTGTTCCCTCATAACACTGCAACAACAAACATTCCCAGGCCAGGGCCGACCATAAGCTGTTTTAAGATCACACAGCACAGAACAATAGAGCTTCTTCGGTACTGGGATGAGGAAGATGCTCTGCAAACACCTGGTAATCCGCTCAGACTTTACTGTTGTTGTTGCTTCTGGTTGTCCTGGCAACCTAGATGGCTGCCATGTTCTCGCATGATCATGGGTGCTTTACTCTTACCCACAAGCTTTTCTACTGCAGCTGCTAGTGTGAGACCCTTGCTGACTCCTAGACCCAAAATCCACATCACTGATGTGCCACAAGGTTTCTGCAGCAACTCTTCCACAACCCGCTGGCGGCATGGGTCGCTCACCTGTAGTTCCCTTGCTCGGAACACTGCACAATGCGAGATCCGACTTCTTCCCATGTCGGCTCGGTTGAAATCCATGATTTGTCATCACCTAAATGAAGTAGGAAACACAGAGACACGAAAGAGGTAAGTCTGTTTATTGACAGAAACCCTGCAGCAAGGAAGTACAGCAAACACAGCGACCTCTAAAACTAACTCCCAATCATCTACCTCGCCATGTTCCGCATTCCCTCATCCACCCTAGAATGGCTCTGGCCTGGGCCCGAAACAGCCACAACAGTAAGGTTGCAGAAGTAAGACTCTGAGATGGAAGGGTCATGGTATTGGTTGTAAATATTTATTCAAAGTTGCAAAAAAGGACTTGCCCTAACTCTAAAAGGGTTTCCCTACTTCAACTTAAATAACTAATGTCAACATTTCCAAAGTAAAAGTCTGACTGTCCAGTGTCAAAATCCTAACTCCGTCCCTTACACACTAAGCTAACTAAACAAAAAGGGAATGTCTTCTTGATCCAGATGGGTATCTCCCTTGCCCTGGACAAAATGTTGTTCTTGTCACATTCGCTTCATCTAACACCAGCCACTCCTTGCCTGTCAGAGAAATGTCTGTCTTTCACCAGCCTTTCACAGGCTTATAAATCCGTTCTTTGGGGTCACAGACCTTGATTGGTAGCTTTGGCTAACCCCAGCCAGCTACTGCGCTGAAACACTTTTGCCTGGATGCTCACTCCAAGCTGGGTGGGTCCGAACCCATTGGTGCAGACCAGGATCCCTTTTACCATATGATGCACTGTGAAAGTGTTGCCTGGATTCTCTCGCCAAGCCGTAGACCTGGTTCATTCTCCTGTCAAGCCTTAGTACAATTCCAGGTACGATTTGGGTGCGAATCCCAGACTCGCGTTTTCTGGCTGTATCCTCAGTTTTTGTAAACTTGGTTCACTCCACTGCCAAGCTTTAGTACACGTCTGTCTACTATTTGAGTTTGAGTACCGAACTCGCCTTTTCAGCTTTTGCATTGATCTCCTTGACATTTCCGAGCCACTGTGGCTACCCACATACCTTTTTTCATGGAGCACATGAGTGCTGGCTCCCTTGATTCATCTGGGCTCATTTGCAATGCCCCGGTAGCTCCCAGAGTTTCTCTCCCCCTGCAGCAGCTACGCAAGTCTCCTCTGTTTGGAGACAGCCTGCTGCTGCGCCCTCGTGGTCCCTCAGTCTCTGGAACACCCAGAGTCTTGTTTCTGCTTCTGGGCTGTGTGGTCCTTGCTGCCTGGACTGGCCCCAGATTCTCTCCTCCTCTGCATAGTGTCCCGGTCAGCGGCCAGCTGCACATGGGGCTCTCTTTGGCTCACGTGGTTCCTCCTGAGAGGGTTTGACACTCTTTCAAGTCCTTCTCCAGTTTTTATCTTGCTTCTGCCAATCACTGACCATGGGCCAGTAGACGGCTGAAAGTTATTCCAACGCCGAATCGATATTGCTCTGCATTCCTTCCTCGTCTCAGTCCCCAGTGAGAATTGAGATGCTAACTCACTAGTCCTGTTCATCGTCTCAGTACCGAGTGCACATTGAGATGATAGCTCACTAGTGCTCCTCATCCTTTCAGTATACTCTACTAGAGTGGCCTTTGCAAAATAAATAGGATGTGGCTGTAGGTATTAAGCGGAGTGGGGGGAGAAAGAAAAGGAGGGGTGACTCTGGAAAAGGTCATCGGGGTCATGTGTTGGCTGGGAATACCATGTTCTCCCAAACTGGTTGTCGCTGGCCCAAAGGTGGTCTCCCCTCCCATGAGATGGTTTTTTGAGTACCGCACCCAGGGGGACTACCGGGTAGTGGCCTCACCACCCTTCCCTCATGGGAAGGAGTTCCCCTTCGGAAGCAGTGACATCAACCAATTCATCACAGTATATAGAACATTTCCTTCAAGTTCTATTTATTTCGTTTCACTCTAAACTACATGTCATTTGAATAGCATATTTGCTTCTAATAAATTGGATTGCATTGAATTGTGCACTCTTCCCCATTTAAGCTGCTTTGTATTGCGCACTTTCCCCATTAAATGTGTTTTATGTTGTGGTGTGATTGCATTGTGCACTCTTCCCCAAATGTATTTGCTTTATGTTTATGTGTCATTGCATTATGCCTTATTCACCATTGCCTTTGCTTTATGAGGTGCAATTGCATTGTGGTCTTTTCCCCATTGTGTTTTCTGTATGTGGAGGTGTCATTGCATTATGGACTCTTCTACATTGTCTTAGATTTATGTTGATGTGTCATTCCAGAAAGTCTGATTCTCTGGGTTCAATATGCAGACCCTTCAATCAGACATCCTAAACCCATGGCTCTCTGGCTGCACTGCACCCATCCCTCGCACCAAGCTAGGCCAGGGATGTGACTGAAGCTCCTCCAGCCCATGTGTAATTGTATTTGTAATCTATATTAAATTAGATTTCTCCATTAACACCAAATAAAAACCTATAAGTATACAAACAGTATCAAAGCATAACACATTCCTGATAAGATATACATACCACTAATCATTAAGACATTAAAAAGTTAAACATTACAATGTGGACAGGAGTCTGTAGTCCATGTTCTGAGCCATTCCTGTTGCCCAAGAGACAACATAATTCATGATAGGGCCTCTGCCACTGTTTCCAGCAGCCCAGTGAATTACATGCCAGAGTCTGGGCTGGGCATCCTGTGGCTATGTTTTTTTGTTTTTGTTTTTTGAACAATTTTTCTTATTTTAAACAAACAGCACGCCAAACATTACAACCATTTAGGACGTTTGTGATCAATATTAAAAACATTACATTATAAAATGCTCTCTTCCGTCCTCCCTCCTCCCTCCCCATTAACTTGAGCCATTATATCCCTGCCATCCACCTCAGCATCTTCAGGTGTCACATTTCACATGTATCGTCAGCTCATCCAAGTCTTCTGTTTCGTGTATGGCCTGGTGGGGGTTTACCATCAATGTCACCAATTGTCTCCAGGCTATCAGAGGACCCACCTCTTCTTCCCCACCTCTAGTGACTGCTTCATACCAGGCTGCAGTTTCTGCATCAGCCCATTTCAGGAGGTCTGCCCACCACATCTCTACTCTAGGCCGGTGGGCCGCTTTTCAGCACATTGCGATTCTGCACTTGGCCAAGATATAAGCCAGGTCCTTCATCTTGCTAATATGCTTTAGATTATGTGGCCTAGGAAAGCTCCCAAGCATACATGCCCAAGCAGACCCCACATGAAGCGCCACCCCACTGCTGGCCATTCTTGTTTTCTGTTCTACCCAGAATCTGTTCACTTCGGCGCAAGCCCAGAACATATGCAGCAGCTCAGCCTCCTCCTCCCGGCACCAGGGGCATTTTTGTATAGCCGAGCCTCCAAACCTGGCCATTCTACCGGGGGTCAAATATGCTCTGTAGGTGACATATAGTTGGATCTGCTGGAGTCACGCATTCCAGGACACTTTCTTGTGGTACCTTTGGGCTCTATCCCATTGTGCATCCAACATGGGTTCCCCCACCTCCTCCTCCCAGTCATGCCTCAGTTGAATCAGCTCCTTTCCTGCCTTTGTGTTCAGTAGCTCATATCTGAGATATCTCGTGCCCGCCCTCTGAGACATCGTACATCATTTCTATGGTGGCATCAGGTTCTTCTGCAAGTACTGTTTCGGGCCATCTTTCCCTCACCCGTTTCATAATCCTGGAGTAAGTAAGATATTGGCCATTATGCACCCCGTCTCCTCAATTAATCTCTAAAATCCTAATGCTTCCCCCTCCTGCCATATATCTCCAAGGGTGGCCAGGCCCACTGGTTCCCAGTATCTGCAGACTCCTTTAATCAGTTGTGAGCCTCCCCCACATAACACCACCAGCGGGACCTGCTGACAGAGCGGATCAGGGTCACCTACAGTTTGCCATGCTCTATGCCAGACCTCCCAGCCCAGCACCAACTGTCTCCCCATCTCCGCCACTTTCGCTTTGTGCAGCCACACTGTCTCTTTTAGGAAGTATGGGGCAGACTCACCCTGCAGAAGCCTGGCTTCCGCAGATTCATCTTCGGACAACCACCTAGCCACATATAGCAGCTGTCCCGTCAGGTAATACAATTCAAAGTTCGGCAAGTTTATACCCCCCTTGTCACACGGGTTTTGTAATTTCTAGAGGGCCACCCTGTTCCTAGAATTGTGTCATATGAAGCCCCTGCTCAAGCCATGAAGTCTGACAAAGAAACGTTTAGGGATCAAGTATGGGACATTTACAAAAAAGTGTAGCAGCCTGGGCGAAACCACCATCTTGAGCAAAGCTGCTCTTCCCATCATGGCGAGGGGCAATCTGGACCAAAACACCATGCTATTTTTGATACCCTCAACTGCTTTCTCCGTGTTGTATTTGTGCTCTACCTCTATCTTGTGGTATATGTTTATGCCTAGGTATCGAAACGTCTCGGTCTGCCAGGGTATCTGCAGAATGGGCAGTCTTTCTAGTGGAATATTCTTGTATCTCCCCAGGGGGAACATGCTGGACTTCCCCGGGTTTACTGATATGCCCGAGAGGGTGGCGTGTGTTCCATCACCTCCAACACATATTGCAGGTTCTCTTCCGGGAAGGGCAGGTAGAGAAGCATGTCATCGGCATACAGTGATATCAAGTGCGTGCTTCCTGCCGTACGGATCCCCACCTCACTGTATTGTTGCCTAAGGCAAATTGCCAACGGCTCCAATGCAAGAATATATAACATGGGCGACCAGGGGCATCCCTGTCTGGTCCCCCTACTGAGTCGCCATTTATCTGAGATTATGGTGCCGGTTTTTGCCCTTGCAATCGGGAGCTGTATAACATCTTGACCCACCTCATGTAACCCGGTCCTATCCCGAACCCTTTCAGGGCCGCCATCAACCATGGCCACCTCAGTGAGTCGAAGGCCTTGACTACGTCCAGCGACACAATGGACAACTCACCCGGGTCTTTCTCTGTTTGATCTATAATATGATGTAGCCTCCTGTGATTGTCCGTGATGTTTCTGCCAGCGACATAGCTTGATTGGTCCGGGTGTATGAATTTGCCAATTACTCACTTAAGCCTGTTGGCAAGCACCGCTCTGAGTATTTTGCTATCTTGATTGAGCATCTATAAGGGCCTGTAGGACCCACAGTCCTCATTCGGCTTGCCCTGTTTCAAGAGCGGGATGATCACTGCTTCTCGAAGGGATTCTGGCAACTCCCCCTGTTTGTATGCCTCAGTGAGCATGGCCAGCAGCAGCTGGAGTAACTCCTGCCTGTCCACTTTATAGAATTCGCTGGGTAACCCATCCGACCCAGGCACTTTACAAGTGGGCAGGTGCTGGATCACTGTCTCCAGTTCGTCTGAGGTGATTGGGGCCTCTAAGTCTGCTCGTTCCAGGTCGTTCAAGGTGGGCAGACCTATATCCTCTTGGGTTTCCAGCATTTCTTGACCCATGTCTCCACCTGCGTCCTCATACAAGCGTTTGTAATAACTGAGGAACTCTTCATTTACACCCTCCTGGGTATTGCAGATCTGGCCTTCCGCGTCCCTGACTTCTCTAATCACTGGTCGGGGTGTCTCATTTTTCTATAACCAGGCCAGCAGTCTGCCCGGTTTGTCTCCACCTGTATGCTGCCTTTCGACATACTTTTTATAAATCAGCTTACATAACCTATCCCAGAGCTCGCTGCTAGCCTGTTGCAACTCCCTCGTCTTTGCACCGTCTTCCTGAGTGGTCCCTCCCCTACGCATCAGGTCCTCTAACTCTCTTTCTGTTTCCTGCAACTCTCTTTCTATACTCCCTTCGAGCCCCTTGGATTTTGATATGGCTACCCCATGCACCACTACCTTGAATGCCTCCCATACTGTTCCCATTGATTGCACGCTGCCTGTATTGATGTTGAAATATTCCGTGATGGCTTCCCTAAGGTCCTCTCGGAATCCTGGCTCCTGTAGGGCCTCAGCTCTGAGCCTCCACGTCGGGATACGCGCTCTGGGGGGATGGTGCCGCCACCCCAAGACCAAAGTTGAGTGGTCTGAAAGCACCCTAGCTTTATATTCTGCGCCCACCATTTCTCCTGCTATCTCGGCGGCAGCGAACATGTAATCCAGCCTAGTATGCAGGTCATGCGGCGCTGTGTAGTGCGAGTATTGCCTGTCTATTGGGTGCAACCGTCTCCACACATCCTCCAGTTTGAGGTCTGTCAACAGTGCCCCCAACACTTTTGCTGCTGGAGTTGGTTTTCCCAGCTTGCTATCTGACCTATCCATCCTGAGGTTTAAGGTGCAATTAATATTGCCTCCCCACAATATCGCGCCACCTAACAGGGGGCTAATTTTATTATATAAAGACCTAAAGTAAGCTGCGGAATCATGGTTAGGGTCATATAAGTTTATGATGTTCACTTATCAGTTCTCCAAGAGTCCCTCCACCACCACCATGCTACCTTCTGGATCTGTCGTCGACCGGAGCAGCTGAAACGGCACATGCGTTGCCACCCATATGACAACCCCTCTTGCATATGCTGAGTATGTGGCTCCTGTGACACTTCCCTTCCATTTTCTCCTAACCACCTTCAGTTTCTCTTTGGTGAGGTGGGTTTCTTGTAGTAAGGCTATATCAATCCTCAACCTCTCCAGATACATCATTACTTTATTACGTTTTAGGTAACTATTGAGGCCCCGCACGTTCCAGGTCACAACTCTGAGGTTACCCGACGCCATTGACTTGATGTCCAACCTCTCCCCTCCACTTCCCATGTCTTTGCCGATGATTTGGAATCTGGCTCATTTTCTTCCCAACCCCACCAACTTCCCCATCCCACCCTTCCCCAACCATACCCCACTGCACACACCTCTTTCTCTCCCCCCTCCCCGCCCAGCCCCAACAAATGCCCAGCTCCATCCCTGGATCTCAGGTGCCCCCGCGTCTGGTCCTTCCTCGCAGCACCGAGGGCTAGGTCCCCGCGGGGTGTCACCGGACTTCTTGTGACCTCACTAAGCTTAATGCTATGGGTGTTCAAGGGTTGTCTCCCGGGAACTCCCGCTTATATGATTAGGCTTATTCAGTTCAAACGGATCTTGCAAGCATATACTTTCCAAACAACACATCCCCTATAAACCTTGTCTAATGCTATATTCTACTCCCAGTGTCTCGCGCTATGTCACCCTCGGTGCTACAGCCGCATATTACTTATCTTCTTCAGCTCCTGTCTGGATACCCGACTCCTGGGGGCGGCTCTGCATGTCCAGCCACCCCATAGCATCCTCTGGGGTTTCAAAAAACAATGTTTTGTTCCTATGAAACACCTTCAGTTTGGCCGGGTAAAGCAGCATATACCTGTTGCCTGTTTCCCGCAATCTTCTTTTCACCGCTCCGAAGTTCATTGTGCTGCGCTGCATCTGCAAGGTGTAGTCTGGGTATGCGGTTATTTTCGCTGGCCACCTTTTGATCGTTCCACCTTTCCGGAAAAATTCAAGTATTTTTTCTCGATCTCGGTAATTCAAGATCTTCGCAATCACTGGTCTTGGAGGGGTCCGAGGAGGCGGCTTCCTCGTCAGATCCCTGTGCACCCTCTCGACAGCAAACCCCTTGGTCAGTGCCCCTCCAGTTATTTCCTGCAGTAACATGGTTTCTACGTATTCCGTAGAATTAGGCCCCTCAATTCCTACTGGCAATCCATTGATGTAGATGTTATTACGTCTGGCGTGACCTTCTGCTTCTTCCGCTCTGCTTTCGAGGTTGCCCACCCGCTGCAACAGGGCATGAAGTTCTGATTTGTGGGAGGTGCAATCTGCCGTGTTCGGGGCCATCTCCTTTTCCAGGTCCCCGGTGCATTCCGCCAGTGTTCTCACGTCTTGTCTAAGGAGGTTTACCTCCTCCTGGACCGCGCCGACCTTAAGATCCAGTGCCACCTTCAGTTCATTCATGGCCAACCCCAATTTAGTCTACAAGGCAACTTTCAGGTCCGCAATCGCAGCTAGCACCTCCTGGACTGTGCCCGGAGCCTCTGCAGTCCCGGTGGTGGTTTTGTCCTGGTTGTGACCTGGCAATGTCTTGGCATAGTCATCTAGCGTGGGCTGCTTGCTCTTCGGTCTTATTGTTTTGTTAGCCATCGTGCTGCACCAACAAGGTCTGTGCCAGCCCTGCCACTTCTCGGTTGAAGGTCTGTGTAGTGTTGAGCTGTTCCTGGTGTATAGGGCCCACTTTGACTGTATTGGGGGTATGTGCCGACTGCCTGCTGCACTCCTGGAATGGGCTGTGTCCTCCCACGTACCAGGTCTAGCTCAATGTTATTCCACAGGCCTACGCTGTGTTTCTCTCAGACACTGGTGATCAGGTGCGTTCGCTGGTTCCCCACACTACTGCTCCAGGCCCTGACAGGACCTCATGGCTATTTGACCCGCAGTAGTGTCTTTAATGCCTCTTCCGAAACCCTGTCCTGGCAAAGGCTGCCTTCTGTGTGCTCTATGAAGTTTGGCGTATGTCTCAGGTGAGCTGCTTTGTTCTGCTTCGTTGTATTAGTGACGGGGTCCATCAGAACCGGGACCTTGTCCAGGTGGCTCGGTGACCTCTCTCCTTCTCTTGGCTATTTGCGTGAATGTCTCTGGCCCCAGTGCAACCCTCTAGCGTCCTCAGACCCAGGCGCTCATATTTCCCCTTTTCCCCCCAACCTGTGTTCAACAGCTGCAACTGCTCAGCCGCCGTGGATGCCACACTATGTACGGGGCCTGTGCTCACACACGCATTCTAGGGCTGGATGTGCTTCCTCTTGTCCCTGTTAGGTGCCGCCATGGAGCCTGGCTGTGCACAACCGTCGGGGCACTCCAACCCAATGGAGCCCCCAGTGTCCAGAGAGACCTCCACCACAGGCCTCCCTTCTCCGTTCTCCGTTATGCCAGGTCGCAGCACGGCCAGTCAGAGCACCCACCGGGGCCAGCTGTGCTTAGCCCCCCCCCCGCGGCCGACCCGGACTGCTTCCGGCACTATCCCTCAGGCGATACGGATCTCTGCAGGAGCCAGCACTTCTCGCCTTGTCCGGCCTCCCCCAGCTCTGACACCGCGGGGGCTTTTGCTCTGCTGGGCACCGCAGGGACCAACTGCGCAGCTCGGGGAGCACAGTGCAAGGCACCTCGCCGCACCATGCTCAGTGGCGGCAAAGCCACCAGGGGTGATTCGCTTCCACCCCCCACTGTGTCCTGCAAACGGTGTAGGCAGGGACCTCCTGCCACTCCTGTCCCCATCTCGGGCCACAATGTCCGTCACTCGCTCTGACAGGCCCCCTCCAGCTGGGTCCTTATGTTGTTCGCGGGCCGTGCTCCACACATCACATGAAGCCGCAGCGGCCTCATTCGCAGCTTCATCCACCTCCGTGCGCGGCCGCGACTTTGCAGTCAGTTTATGGCCCTTTGTCTGCAGTCTGCCATTTTGCCAGTCTCCCAATCTCGGGTGCCCAGCTTTCTTCCCGTGGTGGTGGCTTCCCTTGCTTGCAGCGGATCAGCCTCACGCTGCGCTCAAAGTGTGCACCGGACGTTCATACATCCCTGAGTGTGCTGCCAGCATGCTTTTTCGCACGGAATCTTTGTTTTCTTCAAGGATCGGTGGCGGATCTGTGGGAGCTCCCAAAGAGCACGTCCCTTCACGTAGCCATCAAGCCACGCCCCCCCTCCTGTGGCTATGTAGATGTTTTCGTTTACTAGTCCCATCTGTCCAAGCCAGTAAATTCAATGCCAAGGGATCATGGGAGTCACAGTCCAAAACATCTGGACAGACACAGGTTGCCTACCCTGGCTCTAGCGTATTATAAAGAGAATCCAATTTCAAAATGTGATCAGGGCAGGAGCACTAAATGCTGCATGCCACCCCTTCTATGTCTGTACCAGTTATTATCTGTTGACTGATGTGCTCTTTCTCTCTCACACATTAGATCCCTCGTGATCAGTACCAGTGCCCTTCACCCCATCATACAAGTATTTTCTTCTTGGTGAACACCAGTGATCTTTTCTCCTTCACTCATGTACTTTCTTGTGACACTTACTTCTCCCTTTTCTCATTGACCTGTTGGCGAGTATCTTGGTGAATAGCAGTGTACTTCCGCTTTTTCTCTGGCATAGACTCTTGATTGACAACCGTTTATATGACATGTTTCTCCCACCGCCTCCCGCTTGGGCGACAACAGTGTTCCTTTCTTTTCACTCCCATTTATCCCCGCTTGGATGACACCAATGTCCTTCTTTGATGTTTTCTTTGACCTCGGAGTAGTACTTCAAACAAATTGCTTTTATGGGAACATTTGTACTGAATGCTTTTTAACAAAGAAAGTCTTGCAGAGCTCAGCCGATAAGCACAAACAATACAGTCGCTCTTTCTAAACAACCCTTGACTCCCCCTCTTCACTTTTCACTTTTCCCTGCCTTCCATTCACCTGCCAGGGATCACGAGCTGCCGTCTTCACGACTCCTTCTCATCTAGCTTTGGTCATTTCGTGTTATTACTGTATCTACGTTAAGGCCACTGTCTCCCATGTCCTCCACTTCCACTGCCTCAGTAGCTCCTTTCATCATGTGTTTTTCCCTCCATTCTATGCGTCCAACCTCGCCCTCTTCATATGACAATAACATTTGTTCTTGTAGGGCACGTTTTCATCCCCAAGGTGGAATGTTGGTGCTGAAAATATATGCTTATTGGTACTAATTTTATTGACTTGAGAAGTCTGAAGGGCCGAGTAGAATTGCTGGGATTCAAACCTGTGACCACGAGGACACGCCCTACAGTTTACACATCAGTCCAGTGAGCCGCATAATCCATATCTCAGCTCTTCTCTTCAACCTTTCCATCTGTCTAGACTCGTTATTTCCTTTTTTAACACTCACCCATTCTTTCACTTGTACCTTTTCACATGTTTACCTCACCTCCATTTGTTTATCTATAGCTCTTGCCTTACCCTCACACAATATGCTTATCTTCCTCTCTCCATCTTCCAACTCCTTTGCCTCTCCTTATATCGTATTATGTTTTATCTCCCATGTCCTATATCCACACTTCACCTCCTCGCCTTTCCTTTCCTAATAAGTTGCACTCTTCTATCCTTACCTCTTCCCCCATGTTCTTTACCATTCAATGCCTATTTGCACCTTTCTTTCTCTTCTTGATCTGTAACCTATTGGTTATCTTCCCCCAGTTCGCCCCACCATTACCCTCCCACATTGTCTTATAATAAATGATATCCCTTTTTGTGCTTCTACACAGTGTTGATCCTGCTGATACTTACCCTCAAGCGCCATCACAAAGGCAACCTCAGCGTGGAAGAGGATGAGGATATGAGGGACAACGTCATCAAGTACAACGATGAGGGAGGAGGGGAGCAGGACACCGAAGCCTATGACATGTCTGCCCTTCGGAGCCTCTATGACTTCAGCGAGATGAAAAGCAATGATGGAGGGGGAGGCACAGGCGGGGAAGGAGGTGGGAATGGAGGCATGCCCACTGAGCTCCACTCCCTACCCCAGTGGTTCCAGAATCCAGACCTTGACTTTTCCCTATTCAAGGAATACATCAGCAAGAAGGTGGGCATGGCTGATGAGGATCTCTCTGTGCCACCCTATGACTCTTTCCAAACGTATGCCTTTGAGGGCTCCACCTCGCCCGCTGCCTCCTTGAGTTCAATCAACACTTGCTCCACCAGCTCAGAGCAGGATTTCTCATACCTCAACTCTTGGGGGCCGCGATTCCGGCCTCTGGCAGTGCTGTACACTGGGAACAGAGGGCAAGGGGATACAGAGGCTTCCTAGCCCACATGAAATCACGTCCCTGTCCCAAAGTGAACACAAACTTAAGAAGAGACACGTAACTTCAATGGAAATCGTCCCTTCTGAATTTTGGAATTTTCAGGGCTTTCCTGTTCTTGACGTCGGTGTCAGTCTCTTGTCTGAACAGACTCAAAGACGACACTAAAAGGAACTCAAGTCCATATGAAAGAAAGGAGGACAACCATGGGTGCACATAAAGATTAAGACTGTGGGTGTAAGTGGTCTACATAACCTGTGAAAGGCAAAGTATGTAGATTGGGTATGACAACAATCGAGAGAGAGAAAAGTGACGTCAAAGGAGAGAAAAGTCTGAAGGAAGCAGGGAGATAGGGGGAAATCCTGCCGAGAAGAGTGGCCAAGGAAAGACGAGAGACTGGACAGACATAGGATATAGAGGAGGAGAAAGCGAAGGCATCTGGGTAAAATAGGAGGGTTTGGGGAAGAGGAAAAGAGGTGGGGAAGAGAAAACATAACATAATACAGTAAAAGAGAAGTGGATTGAAGAATGGTAACGGTGGGATAAAAGGATGTGTGTAGCACACACAACAGTGTGGATGGGTAATGTGAGAAGGGCCAGAAGATGGAACAATATGTCTTACATTTCTTGGTCCAGTGTCTCTGTTCCATCAAAACCTCTGTGATTGTTCCTCTTTATGAGAGAGATGTTGTATGTGCAGTCCAAAGCCTTGTTTTGTCAGTCCCTATGCACCAACACTAATCAGCGTTTCTGAAGTCTTTCTTCCTTTTTTATCCCGACCTGCAGGCCTCAGACCGATTCCTGAAAATGTACAAATTCAATACTTTACTAATCACCAAGATATAAATGATTAAATAGTTCCCCTGAGGGTACATGGTCTGGCAAAGGAATTGACCAAAAGTGCTAAGGGTGTCTTTGTTCGTCCTTTTTGCATAGGAATGCATAATCGCTCAGCACATAAGAGGTAAGGGCATGCATTGGAGTGCCACATGCTTTCTTGTCTCTTCTTGCTCTGGTTGTGTTGATGGAAGATTCCACTGCAGATCCGCCCTCCTGGTCCCCTTGCCTTCTGTGTCTACTGCCAATGTGTTTATTTTACACCCAGCCTGCAGGTGAGGACTGGACAGTCGTCATTTACTGTCAGAGCCCGGGTGCCAGCTTGGACCACTTGTGTTGCTAGTTGCCCAGGCCTTTTTTGAACCCCTCTGCTTGAAGGTACCGACTGGTATGCTCCTGTATACAAGCATAGCGGTGATCCTATGACAAAAGAGATTGCCGACCTTTTGTTTGAAGTTGGAAGAAGAGGAACCCATTGTTTTGTGTTTCATGCAAAATGGTGTCGCTTTGATTTTTACCTCCAAGATGTCCTCTGATGCTCCAGTGTGGTACTGTAGGACCCCTAGCTTATAGCATACTCTCAGTCACATCCTATCCTAAGCACCTTCCTGTTCCTCTCAGACCCCCCCTTACCAGCCCCTAGTTCTGAGGAGTTAAGATTGGCTTCTTTCCTCACCAGAGATCTGAGCACCCTCTTTAATCTGCGCCCCTCTCCACTGTCATCACAATGACTCTGGTGATCATGTTTGCTCAGAAGTCTGCACTTAGAGATTCACACTCACATATGCTTGGGGTACTTGTGACTGAGTGTCAGGGATTTTGCTATCATGGTTCCCTGTACAAATGACTATGGGCCTCATTACACGGAAGGCGGTGGTCCACGGTGCTATTAGCACCCTGGACCATGCTGGTAAAATACCGGCACCGCCTTGGCGGAAAGGGGATTTACCGCCCCATCCCAAGGTTGGAGGGGCGGTAAATCCCCCTTCCGCCATTGCCCTTCCCCATTCCCATTTCTGCCCCATAGGGCTCAATGGGAATGGGGAAGGCGCTAATTACGTCACCGCAATTTTGCGGTGCCGTAATTAGCTCTGAGGTCCCTTAGCGGGTTGGTATTTAACGCCTGCAAAAAGCAGGCGTTAAAACTCCAACCCGCTAAGGGACCTCGTAGTAAGGCGGCAGGGATTTACCGGTACCGGTATTTTACCGGTACCGGTAAATCCCTACCGCCTACCGTGTAATGAGGCCCTATGTGTGTTTAGTTACCGGGACACACGCATGTTGTGCAAACAGATCACGGGGAATGTGCAAACTGAATGTCAGCGCTGTGCTGTGCCTGTAAGAATGAATTGGGTTAAATTAGCAAAGTAACACTGATTCTCCCAGAGGGAAGGACTGGCAACATAATATAACACAAGTGAGTCTGAGTTGAGTACTGGTGAGTCACATGCACCCGCAAACTAGTTTTTGACAGAACATTTCTGAGCTGAGCATTGGCTCTCACAGTTATCCTTGGCTAGGGTTGTGAAACTGGGCTTCTTGGAGTCAAGTACATGGGGCTCACATGTAATATTGGATTCAGTGTGGAAATGCACAATTTCTGACCTGAGTGCAAGTCTCCTTTTCTGGTCCAGCATCTGAGATAGGGGAAAGGCTTGGAGTGTCTCTGATCTGAAGGTTGGGACGCCTGTGCAACTGAGAACCGACTGGGATTTAGCATCTGTTAGCGGAAGACTGAAGGCTCACTTGTGACCCTGGATAATGTAAAGACCTGTAACATTAGCCAGTTGAGTACCAGAGACACACCTGTGAATGCCGAATGTTTATAGACAGTGATAGTTTGCAGGGCTAATGCGCATGTGGATAGCTTAAATGAGAGAAAGTGCTGTGATCACAGAGCCCTGAATTAATCTGTGACCATCTGCAAATGCAATATGGGACTGTCTTTCTGAAGGGGCCACAGCTTCTCTGTTGATGGTCTTAAATACATTGGGCCTCATTACGAGTCCGACGGTAACCGCGGCGGTAAAACCGCCTGGTTACCGCCGGACTCATATTACCATTCCGCCTCAGTGACTCCCGGAATTAGCAGGGCATTACACCCCTGGTTTCCCGGGAATTCCGGAGGCGGAATTCGGTAAATCCCCATTCCCATTGAGTCCAATAGGGCTCAATGGGAATGGGGAAGTGGAAACACTGGCACCATCTCGTGATGGTGCTGGTGTTTCCACGTCCGCCTGCAGGCGGGAGGTGTTCAACCCGCCAGGTCAGACCTGGCGGGAAGATCACCTTCCGCCTGCAGGACTCGGGATCGGGCGGTCCGGAATTAACAGTGGCGGCGGGTTTACCGCCACTGTTAATTCCGGACCGCCCGACCTGTAATGAGGCCCATTGCCTCTTCTGCAGAGGTGTAGGCACCACCAACAATCTGTAAATGCCCACTCAGCATAGCTGTCAATTCGCTTCAGGCCACACTTATAAGACAATCCTGGCTACACCTCTGCTCCTGTGCAATTAAAATAGTTTATATCTGACCACTAGTAGGGGCCTCCAGCAGGTTCTGAATACTGCAGACTACCCCCTTGCACTAACTGAAAAGCCTACCGCTCGGCATCACCCAAGGCCCAGCTTTTTGAACTCTGCCCTGATTCTGGGCACTTCCATAAAACCAAGTGACTACCGCAAACCTTGACAGAAAGCCAGTACACACTATTAACCTAGGATAGGACCAAGGTCTAAGGCAGAACTGAGCCGAGCGCCATGGCAAACGTAAGACTTTTGATAGTGTTAATGACTAAAGCAAGCCGGGACAGACACCAGGACTCACAACTCACATAAGATATAGCCTGGGACTATGGCCGAACTGAGCCGAAGATAAACGTATCGATTTGGGTAGGGTTAATTACTCGAGCAAATCTCGACCGATCCTTTGTACTAACTTCGGATTTAAAGCAGATATTAACCTGGACACCTGCTAGCCTGGGACAGGACAGCCTGCAAGGGGCAGTACGCATGGGTGTGGTGGAAAGCATAGAGTTAATTGTCAGTAAATGCTAGTGAATAGAGCAAAGCCCGACAGGGGACTGACCAAGCCAGGCTATACAGCCCTACTTTACAGGGAGCGGCATGTGATATGACAGAACTTATGGCCTGCAGCCTATGCAGTGTGCCTGTTTCTTCCTCTATGGGTGTGAGTTGGGGGCGGGGGACTGTCGTATATATCGGGTTAGGGAGTGGGGGGTCCAGACTGGGGAAGAGACAGTGGAGCGCTGGAGAGGAAGACTGATCTCGTAAATCTCACAGTGTCACCTTATTCCCCATGTTGATTCATATCCTTTCAATATTTATTTATTTAATAATTTATTTTTTTGCAAGGCCTCTGATAGGCCAACAAATTAAACATGTTCCGATCATCTCCTCTGTGTCAGTCATTTATTTTGTTTGTGCTTGGCAGCGAGGTGAAGGGAGCGCCTGGTTTCGGGGCGCCATGCTGCAGTGCTCCTGCAGTTTTAACACATGGCACGGCCTTGAAGGATCCAACTTGCAGGGGGATGAGCTAAATAATGTTGTATGTTATGCATGACTTGGTAATGCAACACCCAGGTTCACCGCATTCCTAGGGCTTTGGATCTCGACTGCGACGGAAACAGAAGGCTTGCTCTGCTGTGTCTGCGTTATCTTCAAGCCAAGTTCTTGAACTTTTGGTGCCGGATCAAGCCACCAACCAGCCACCATCAGCATTGCAAATCAACCTCGGGGAACACATTAAAGAGCTGAACTCCAGAATAAGGCTGTGCATAAGGTTAATTCAGCTCAACACCTCCTTACCAACTACCAACATGCAACCAGCCATATATATTCAGAAAAAATGCTCTTAACTGCTATATGACTGTTGATCTAGAAGTCCTTTTTATATTTTCATTGCCCATTCTTATCTTAATATAATAGTTTCAAACCACGAAAGAATTGCAAGGCAATTGAAAATGATTGTGTAAAAGTAAATAGAATGTGTGTGACACTGTCCATTGATGAAGTATCGTATGTATCGTTTTTATACAATGTAATAAATGCATAAATACTGAAAAAATGAAAACGAAAAAAGTTAAATGCTAATTTTATATAAAATACAAATGCCAAAACTATATGGTGCATCAGATAATTTCCAAACATGGTCATAGTAGTGATAGCCTTAATATTGTGTGTATTTCATTAACACATACAGGTATTGATTATCTTTGAAACTCCCCAGGCAATTTAATTGTATTGTCATTATAGAAGCCCCAGGAATCTCCATACATTTTTTGTATCCATCACTCCCTGTCGAGTGGGAAGCAAATCCCAGCTGTGCCAGGCATGGACATGTATAGAATTAATTGCTCAAACTGCTGCAGGGCATGGAGAGGCTGTCTTCATGTGTATTTTGTAACCATCTGTCATATGTCTATCATTCATCTGTCTGTATATTATGCAAAAGTCTATTACATTTTGTCAATCAAACATCCAATGTTTAAATATGCATCATGCCTGTTCTTGGCTGTCATGTATCTTTTCTTAGTGATTATCTATATGTCCTGAGATTCACCTAAATTATGTCTTTCCAGGAATGATCTGTCATCCACACATTGTCCATCTGTCTGTTCATCTTTCAGATGTTGCAAGATATGTTTGTCTGGTTCACCAGCCTGTCAATGTCACAGTCACCTGTCCATTACTTTGTATAGACCACTCTCTATCAAGCCACACATCTCTTATTGACATATGGTGAGAACAAAATGTAACTCACACAGCTTATACTTTCTGCACATTCTTTGCATTTCTAATTTCTTTGGTTTTCCTTTTTATTAATGTGTGCATTTATGTATATAATGCTGTTGAAATAATAAACGTTAATCACAAGATGCAATTGATATCATAATGTACACGTTGAGCATCACCCTACAAATATGTGCCAAGAAAATGTACTCGGTATTAAGCACAAACAGAAGTTGTTCATGTGCACGTGTTCTTCTTTGTGCGAGAGATGTTTTCTTCAATAATTCCAAGACAAAACTGAGAATAATCTTATGATCCTGAGAACATTACCAGGTCAGTCAATGGCAGACATCTCTCAAAGAGATTCTACAATTACAAATGCATATAGTCCTGTTTGGAGCTCATCGTGGTGGTGCATCTGCCACTTGTTCTATATAATCGTGTTTTCATTCATCTATGTACAGATATCAGGCCCTTCACCTTTTTGTATCTACCCATCATTTATCCCATGTAGATCCGAATGTGTACCTCTATCTATGCCCACCCATCTCCTATGCACTTAACTAACCACCATTAACATATGGTTAGTTAACATAGGCCAACGTGTCAATCTATACATCGACATTTCCTTTCTTGCATGTTTCTCTCTGTTCAGCTTAATGTGGGTGTTGTACATACTTCTATGTGTCTATTCTGCCATCTCTTTATGATTAGCTGAAGAGGGCAGCATGGACTCCAGACTTATTTTTAATTCGTTTCTCTAGGAGTGTTGAAAGTGAAAGACTTTTACATCTGCGATTAGACCACAATATGCACCACTGGTCCAAGAGAATAGTTTTCTGGTTCTCTTAGCAGTCCACGGCTTTATAGACAATATGATCATCTGGTTTACCTATGACACATTTCAAATATTGATTACAACCTAGGCAATCGTTGGCAAATCATGTCTTTAGCCTTTAGGGAAGACCTTTATGAGCCTTAAAGGAACTGCAAGTGGTTCTTGTTCAGAAACCGGGTAGGTCACCCAGTGAGATCAGGATAGGCAGGGCAGGCTCCCTCCCGATATGTCTTGCACAGTGCCAGTTGCCATGACTTCGCTCATTCACCATAGAGTCGCATGTAATGCACATGTTTTAGTCCATAGTGCATTCTATTATTCCATTGCCTCCAAATTTCTACACTTCTGTAACACATATCTGTATATCTATGTCTCCTGTAGCATCCTTCACTAAGTATTTCTTTTTGCTCAGATCTGGTATTTCTCTGCTTGTGGTTTTGTCTTCCAAAAAAATTGAATCTGAAGGCCATGACCTCGAAGTTTGTGTGAGGAATTCGATCATCTACACAGTGTGTGTGAGATCGCCTAGGCTTTTCTGAACTTTTAAATGAAATTGAATGATGGTAGATTAACCTCCCGAAAATGTATGGGGCTAATCCCCACATATTTTACGATGCTCACTGCATGACATATGCTTAAACCTGTGTAGTCTGGAGGGACACAGCGTACATAAGCAGTCCCCCCTGTGATACTTAGTTGGCATATGATAGCCAGGAGTACACCATGTCTTCTTAGAAAGGGGAGGGCCAAACCTTCCCCCTGCCATAACAACCCAATTAACTAACAAAGGCTCCATGGATCAATTATGTCCTTTTGTTGAGCCTTGTAGCTGTGGCAGCATTCACATACTAATCAGAGTTTCATTCAAACAGGCCACAATGGGGCCTGGCTGCAGAGGCTAACAAAGGAGACAGGAAATCCTAACACATTTTCATATGCACTGTGTCAACCTGGTGCTAGCTCCCGCTCTCAGTATCGATTGACAGTGAAACATCATGTCTGGGACTGCATGTTTACAGTACTAATCCCTGCAGGGAGACCCCATTCAGAAGGTACAAGTATGGAGATTGACAGAGCCAGAATGTCTGGTCTTGCTGCAGCTTCAAGGGAAACCTGCCGCTTTAATCAGGAACCACAGAGAGCTCCATTACCAAAGAGACCCTTTGATCCACAACAGACAGGAAGTTGGTGGGACTAAGTATTACATGTTTTCACCCCTTTACCTTTTCTGCTGCAAAGTTATGACCTCATGCATACAGGAGATTGTTGGTGGGTACACCTGATTGGTAAATAAAGGAGGGTTTAGCCAACACCAATCAATGTGGCCCATGTGGCTCTAAAATAGGGCTGAGCCCCCTTTTGGCAGATCATCTGAAGACTTCATCAGAAGCAGAAAGAAGAACTCATCATTGGACTCTGGCTGAAGGTACAGTCTGCTTTACATCATCCACCAGCGAACGAACGTCAGGACCTCCAAGAGGGAAGCACAATCCCTCCCCTAAACATCTCCCAGGGAACAGAGGGAGGTACAGAATCCAGAGGACCCTCTGCAGCATGCTTCCTAGGTGGGAAGGGCCAGAGAGTCTCTGAATCAAACCAGCTGCCTGCTCTCTTCACCTTTGAACCATCTGCTGTAAAGGACGACACAAGCCCAGTGAAGAACCTAGGAGGAGTGCATTGACAAGCATCTACCAACATCCACCTTAAAGGCCATTTACAAGCCAGTCGAGCCCCATGAGCTGCAACCGACTGCACCACTGACTTTTGTTATGCTGCAGTATTTACAAAAACCGACAAAAGGGTACTCACACTCGAGACAGTCCTAGATTCTGTCCAACATTCAAGTTAAATCTCCATAGTAGTTTAAAGGCTAGTGTTTGCGAGGCAAATCACTAAGGATACACCAAGGAAGCAGTCTGAGAATGCTAACCATATAAAAGCACAGTTTTTTGAGATTTTACACAATTTCTAAAACAAAAGATAAGTAGAATAGAGCAATTGAACAGATAAAGAGAAACAGAACATTCATCACAAATACATCAAGTGAAAAAGAAGGGATAACATATTAATCACATCAAGATAAAACAATTCTTACAGGCTACCCATAGTTCCTGCAACATAAGGCCTTCCAGGGTGCATACAAAATTACCCTGGTAGGTATGCAAAAAGAATATTATTTTAGCTGAGTTTGTATATTTAATCTGCCAACGTGTAGGAAAGAATCAAAAGTTTGTTCCTAAAGGGAACAACATGTATATAAATCACGTTTCGGCATGCCAAACTGTCATCAGTAGTCAGAGCCTTCCTCAGGGCAGGATGGAGGTGAGTTGATAGTGTCACCCTAAAGGGGGCAGAAAAAGGGAATACTTAAATCATATAGACAGGCTACTATACAGACAACTTCAAAGGGATATCCTAATTCAAGTGTATGCTGTCATAAATATACGGACCACTCACCCAGTATAGATTAAAGAACGGAGTGCAGTCCGTAGAGGCTACTTTTCCAGACCTATTGAACTTCATACGCTGTGTAACAATGCAGCCAAGTAGAAAGAAAAAGGCAGAGCGCACCTGGGTCACGCTTCTGAAAATGCTGTGGAGAAAATACAGCCATAGTGAGAGTATAATTCATAGAAAGAGCGAAAAGTCAGTGAAAGAGTTTATTGGAAGCCGTTGGAACATGCTGTGGTATTACTCCTAATGATTTTATCTGAAAAGTAGCGCTCTGGATCATGAATATAACTAAAGATCAAGCACTACAATAAGTAAAAGGAGTGTGAGGTACCCAGAAGGGGTCATAGAGTGAATAGTGAGGGATCCTATAGAGGAGCATATCAAGGAGACGGCATGCAGGTTAGTAAAAGCATGGTATAAGTATACGGGTGCATGCAAGCCCATAGGTGGGTAGGAGCGTAGCATAATGCTAATATCAGGAGTTGAAAAGAATGTTATTATTATTGGTGTTCAACAGTAACAGGCCCGGTAGGGCAGGAACATACGTAAAAGGTACCTTGGTAGTGAAATACTCCGGGTAAAACTTGTCCGAAGGGCTGGGTGGAAAGGAAAACACGTCCGTCTTTGCCCTCACCCTCCCCCCTTTCCTCAACCTCCTTCTCCCCCCCTTACTTCTCCCCCCCCCCCCATCAACCAGCTGTCACTCAGCGGGCTCCTGCAGCACACTCGGCCACGCCGCACACCAGGGCTGGTTTATTTACTTTCGGGGCTCGCAACCCCGCCTCCCCTTTCATTGGCTCCTTAGCCCGCGCTCCGAGCATCAGACGCCAGGTGCTTGCCCCACCTCCTTGACGAGGACCGGGGTTACCGTGACAACCCCCTCGTGTCCAACAAGCCGGCGCTAATCTATCACAGCTGCCGGTCTCGAACAGGACCTATGGTCAGCCATTTCACCTCAGCATGATGAGGCATTCTGTCCTCTGGCTTCAACTCAGTGAACCGAGTTAGCAGAACGTGGCTTCCTTTCCACTGGGATTTTGAACAGACGAATCCAACCTCTGCTGTTTTCTTCTTTCATATACTGGTAAGTTTTCCAGTACATTTTTGCCTCCCACTATCTACCGGGTTTTAGCAACCGCCCCCTGGAAGGTTTTTTACATGGTTTTTTTCACATGGTTTTTCTACATAGTTGTTACTGTGTTTCCGCCTTGGCCCAGTACCAGCACTCACACAGTTTCTTTGCCTTTCTAGGATGGGTGTGCTTGCTCATTATAGCACCCTTGGTGACTACTGACTCCATCTTTATTTACCTAAGACGGACGTGTTTTCCTCTCCACCCAGCCCTTCGGACAAGTTTTACCCGGAGTATTTCACTACCAAGGTACCTTTTACGTGTGTTCCTGCCCTACCGGGCCTGTTACTGTTGAACACCAATAATAATAAAATTCTTTTCAACTCTTGATATTAGCATTATGCTACGCTCCTATCCACATATGGGCTTGCATGCACCCGTATACCTATACCATGCTTTTACCAACCTGCATGCCGTCTCCTTGATATGCTCCTCTATAGGATCCCTCACTATTCACTCTATGACCCCTTCTAGGTACCTCACACTCCTTTTACTTATTGTAGTGCTTGTTCTCTAGTTATATTCATGATCTGGAGCGCTACTTTTCAGATAAAATCATTAGGAGCAATACCACAGCATGTTCCGACGGCTTCCAATAAACTCTTTCACTGACTTTTCGCTCTTTCTATGAATTATACTCTCACTATGGCTGTATTTTCTCCACAGCATTTTCAGAAGCGTAACCCAGGTGCGCTCTGCCTTTTTCTTTCTACTTGGCTGCATTGTTACACAGCGTATGAAGTTCAATAGGTCTGGAAAAGTAGCCTCTACGGACTGCACTCCGTTCTTTAATCTATACTGGGTGAGTGGTCCGTATATTTATGACAGCATACACTTGAATTAGGATATCCCTTTGAAGTTGTCTGTATAGTAGCCTGTCTATATGATTTAAGTATTCCCTTTTTCTGCCCCCTTTAAGGTGACACTATAAACTCACCTCCATCCTGCCCTGAGGAAGGCTCTGACTACTGATGCCAGTTTGGCATGCCGAAACGTTATTTATATATATGTTGTTCCCTTTAGGAACAAACTTTTGATTCTTTCCTACACGTTGGCAGATTAAATATACATACTCAGCTAAAATAATATTCTTTTTGCATACCTACCAGGGTAATTTTTTATACACCCTGGAAGGCCTTATGTTGCAGGAACTATGGGTAGCCTGTAAGAATTGTTTTATCTTGATGTGATTAATATGTTATCCATTCTTTTTCACTTGATGTATTTGTGATGAATGTTCTGTTTCTCTTTGTCTGTTCAATTGCTCTATTCTACTTATCTTTTGTTTTAGAAATTGTGTAAAATCTCAAATAACTGTGCTTTTAACAATACATTTATGGTTAGCATTTCTCAGACTGCTTCCTTGGTGTATCCTTAGTGATTTGCCTCGCAAACACTAGCCTTTAAACTACTATGGAGATTTAACTTGAATATTGGACAGAATCTAGGACTGTCTCGAGTGTGAGTACCCTTTTGTCGGTTTTTGTAAATACTACATACTTTGCCCCCACTCACACTTGCACACAGGGGCTCCCCTATTGTTTGTTACATTTTGTTATGCTGCAGCCACTGAAGCCATCTGAGGCGCCTCGACCAGTGCTTCAGAAAAAAAACGAACAGCACTGAGACAAGGATTCCTGACCCAGAGCCAACATGTAGGCCAACCTGCAGACATCAATCCATCCTGCTTCGCTCACCGAGCTGCCTGCTGCCTGATACCTGCAGCACTCTTGAACTCTGTTGCAGAAGCTGCAAAGCACCCTGAAAACGACTTGACCCTGTCGAGCACCAAGAACACCTACAAGTACAAGGTGCATTGTGGTTGTGTCCCCCTGGTCCATCTCCAAAGGCGTCATGTGACATTTTAAGACCCATTGTCCCGTTTGTGCTGAAACCAAGTATCCTTGAATCGTTGTGATTATTTACTATACTGACTACCCTCCTGTCAGTATCCAGAGTGCATCCCTTTTCCTACTTTGAAATTGTCAGTCCTCTGCATTCCTATACAGGGTGGGATGTATTTCCCAGTGTTGCTAGAACTGTCAATCGTGATAATAATAAAGTAGCTATTTTCATACGACCTTGACGGGACAGTCCCTTTTATCATTGGGTAATAATTGTATGTTCACTGTGTTGTAACTAACCAATGATCCACAACCTTTTTGGAGATAAGCCTGCCGCTCCATCCACTTTACCACCATTTGTCTAGGATGTTTATAATTCACTTGTATTCAAACCTGTCCGGATCCCTTCTGGTGCACTAGAGGTGTGGGGATGATTACTGGTTTAGAAACAGATATTCATCCTTGGACCACTGGTGCCCCGGAAGTTGATTAATTACAGTTATGATGTGGAACAATTTGGGGAAAACAAGAAAACACTAATTTCAGAAATCCTGATGTTTAACTAAAACTGAATATTCTTCTGGTGTTTGCAGAATACCATGAGACATTTGAGCAAAAGGATTAAGTTTCCTCTTGATTATTGCTCCCTTAAAAACAATTATTTGAACTGCTCTGCCTCCGACCTCATGTTAATGTGTAGGCACTTGCAGTGTATAAGCCAGGACATGAAGATAGGTGAAAAACAGAGATTGGGAGGTAAAATTAGGCTTTCAATCTGTATTAACTTGTTGAGCTTTTGCCTACATGTGGTCAGTTATTTGACCTCCCAGAATTGTAGTGTGCGCGCAAGGTACTTGGGCAGTGCTAAGTATGCTGGAGGGTTTGTACAGACTTATCAAGCACAAGGTCTTGTCTCGCACCATATGGGCTGGGGAAACTGTTCAAATAATCATTTGAATAAAAAAAATCGGTGATTATACATTAAACAACATCCCGAAAATACAAAGGAAAAAGAAATACGATTTTAAATAAAACAATAAAATCAAATTAAAACAACAGTTACAATACTTAAAAACACACTAAACTTATACTGACCATATTGGTTGTATAATAACCTAAATATGATGTGTTCAATGAAAAGTCTAAACCTGAAAGTATGAGGACTGATACAAGGCACATGGATCAGGCTGGATTAGTGAGTACTGGTGGCGATTGACTCATATGGTGATGTCCACAAAGATGGAGGAGTGTAGCATGCGGCTAGCTCATGGTCAGGTCGTAGGCATCAACACTAACTGGGTCTGTAAGCTGCCCCCAATGAAACACAGTCTTGCACTTAGCCTTGGGGGTTTGCTTTTCCCCTGCATGGGCTAAATGTCCCAGCTTACATTCCTGTTTTGATTTACACAGCAGAGATGGCCCCACATTACTTTAATAGTCCCGACTGTGTAATATACAGCTGGTCCCAGAGGCATTTCACTGCAGCCACCTCTGCAAGGCTTGTGGTGTCACCGGTGCCCAGCGGCAGCCAGGGCTTCTTGATTGAAGATCTAACGTGAGTACCTCCAAGGTGCAGGCAGGTAGTTACCACACCAGGCCCCCGGGGCAGGTCATGATGTCAATATGAGTAGTGTAGTAGCCTCTCCTCTTCAGAGACACGTGGTCAATCTGCACAGAGACCCGCCACAGCGAGCTGTGCTGCAGTGTTTAGGAGTCCTCTTTTTTTAAAGGTTTATTGATTTTACTCAGATCCGAACAACTACATGCACATCATAAATTACATGCATATCAATGTACTGTCAAACACATTTTTAAATGATAATGTATGATAATAGATAAACATAAACAGTATTCTCAGAATTGCGTGCAACACAAGTACAATATAGAATTCTAGCATGAGAAAAACGTATCCATATACAATTAATAAACGTAATATACTATCATCTCAAGCCTACAGGTGTATCATTACTAACACCTTATAAACATCTTAATAAAAACATTATAGGATCCTTTTAAGGATCTGATCAAATCTAAAAACTAAGGAATTATATAAAACACAAGGGTAAAGCAAAACAACAGACCACATACAATGGGTAAAGGCACATAGCTGGGGTAAAAAGCCAGTTGTTAAAAGCATATTACATCTGGTGTATTCATACAGATTCAAATTCATTCAGATACATATCTGTAATCACTTTACTAAATATTGGCTACTGTCGATTTATTCAGGCTATACTTTCACTTAGTTAAGGAATGGTGTCATTTAAATTGTCAATGCAGAAACATCATGTCTTCTCATGCTGAATAGAAAGAATAGGTGTATTAACAATGCATTCTCCATGATATGAGCATATCCTTTTATTGAAACTTTTTTTTAAAATGCTTCCATTTGGATGATACCAAACGAATTGGAATACGAATGAACAAGTCAATAATACTATGGGACGGCCTAATCTTCTGTGGGTTGATGCCCAGACTTCCCAATAACACATTGGACATATTTAAAGGAATGGACATTTTGAATATATGCTGAAAGAACTTCCACAGCTGATACCAAAAGAGCATTCATACATCATATGTTTAAAAGAGCCAGTTTCCAACTGCCAAGATCAATGGACTTAAAAAGGTGTTATGAATGAAATGCTAAACTGTTTGTATTAAGTTAGCTCACTGGAACCATTTTAATCCTGGAGCAAATCATGGACCATGTCCTTTCATCAAACTGTATCCCACAATCAACGGCCCATTGTAATTCTGACAATCATTAAACATTTGGAGGGCTTTTTCCTTTCAGAATTTTGCAGAAATTAGATGCCTTGAACAAATAGAGGGACTCCATGTGTAGAAGTCTGGCTGGGCCCATTGAGCACATTCATAGGCACACAATCGAAGCAATTATTCGTCAGACTAAGAAAGTGATTGGATGTTTAGCTAGGGATAACGAATTGAATTATAAACTCCTCTAAGGTAAGAATATTAGTTCCTGCCATAATGTAATATGTGGTACTCCTTTATTGAACCAGGATTTCAATATAGTTGAAAAAAGCGATCGTTGTGGATTTGATATATGTGCTGTGCGCGCTTGACCACTATTATAATATGTGAGTCTTATTTCACAGATTGAAGTACAATAATCCAAAACCGGCAGCAATCCTATCACACCCTCCAGCCTATCCACACAAGCCGGAAAAATGACCATAAGAAGGATAATAGTGGGAGGACTGGACACGCTCAGGAAAGTCAGGTAACAAGAATAGTCAAAATTATACTAGATCTTGATCTAGAAATGTCCACAAAGTGTATTATCACGAATAGTGAAATTTATTCAGCGAGTTGGACAGCCGACACGTGTTTCGACCAGCGGGTCGTCCTCAAGGCCTGGATTACCAGATATTGTGCACGTGCAGTCTTGAGTAAAAGAAATGAGAAATCACTAAGATTAAAAAAAAGAAAAATCACATACCACATTTCAGTAGCAGTCAGGGAGGTTCATGATTGTGTTGATCAAGATATAAGGAAGAGGTATAAGATAAATCACATTAGAACGCGTAATCATTAAGGAAATGGTACATGGTCTAAGACCCAGTTACCACCCAAACACACAACCTGTGCTATTGAAACGGTAAAGGGGCTTAAAATTACAGGTATTACTTACACACCATTGTATGTGCCTTAATGAGCTTGCCACCAAAGACCCTAATTAGTGAAGTGATGCCTTGATTAGTGAGGGAAAAGCAAAACAATCAGACCATTTAACAGTTACCTAGAGAGACACCTATACTGAACCACTATAGTTGCAAAGAAAACATTATGTTGAAAAGAAAAGAGTGTGTATATCAATCAAAACAGAGAAAGATAGCACCATCTTACCCAATGCTAAATTCTGTGCACAACAATGCTGTAAACAAATATACAAATAAACTACAATTAGACATTACACGATATTACTCTTGGTTCTATATACCAAACCATGTTGTGAAGCCTACCTTGTGTTGATAATAATGCCGCAGATTGCCAAAGTGAACATTCAAACTTGAACCATCAAGTCACAACTGTCCGTATTTAGAGTTGCAGATTGCCAGAAAAATAAACGCCTATAATGGCTATATGCAAATTAATTACATGAAACAAAAATTAGGTAGAGCCTGCATTAACCTAAAGACACCCAATTGCCATAATAATCAATTAACAGGGCATATCAGATAAAGTCACAATAGATACACTAATTAACAAACAATGTGTATGAATCAGGTCACTGCATAATCCTAAATATTATTCAATCAAAGATGACAACCTATTGGAAGTCATGTAAACCAGAGACACATAAGTATTGGTATACATATTCACCAATTTACCCGTCAGAGCAGGATTCAAACGAAATACAGGGGCCCAATCCCCAAGACAAATTAAGCAAGCGAGCCACCGTTCGTCCTGGAAATATATTCTCGCTACGTCATGGAAGTGACGTTAATAGCGTGATGACGTCATGCACAAAGAGCACATGACACCACCCATGTAAACAATTCCGAAAATCAGAAATAAACCAATCGGGTGGTACCGCGTTGTAATGAGCCTTAATGCATGGTGCCATTGATCGAACACATTAACCATGCTAAACACTATATGGGAAACATGAAACCACAAAGCATGTGAACCAGATCTAAGTCACAGTTGTAAGTGTGATCATGCACGGTGAACGATAATAATGCTGGCAATGGATTATCTACATTATGAAATGTATCAATGTAGAATTTCATAATGTCAGGGTGCTGGTGGCAAACCACAAAAAGGATACAAATTAAGAAGTATTTAGAGTTAACAGAAACTCCTTACGAAAATCGGATGTGAGTGTGAGGGGCCTGAGTGCACAAAGCACAAAGCATGTAGCAACAGGTGTATGATGCAAACACTTGAATGTTATTGAGCAAATTAAGGGAAATAAAAAGTCACAAAACCCCCACATACTAGTTGTGGATACTCTAATTATAAGGATGAGTGCTGAAGTGTCAGTATAGCTCACCAGCAATCCCTTGAGTCAGGGAGGTCTGGCAAAGATTTCTGAATAACAATTAACTGTCAATCTACAAGAATAAATGCATCTCATGGTCTGTGTTCAGGCCCTGTGTTGTACATCTGAGAGAACAAATAAATTTAGATTCCATTTGTCTCGGTTGGTGTTGAACATCGCCCCCTCTTTTGCCCTTTCTTGCCTTCATAAGGCCAATAACTCGTAGGTTTGCTGTATCAGATAGCTGGTGTTCCAGCTGCCAGTGTATGGCTAGAGGTGACTTTGCTTCAGGCAATCTAAGGATTGCTAAGTATTCTCTAAAGTGGATTCTTAATTGACGAATTGTGCTACCAATGTAAAGCTTACCACACACACATATGATTGCATAGACAATGTAACATGATTTACAGTTAATAAAACTGTTAATTTCAGCAACTGTTCCAAATGCATCAGTGAACGATTGACAATTATCATAAGCATAAGGGCATTGGTTACAATTAACACATTTGAAAAAGCCATTAGCTGTGTGGAGCCAGTTACCACCAAGACCCTTAACTGTGGTATCCATGAAAGAAGGACATACTTTCTGGTTGATAGTAGGTGCCTTGGTGAACGTGAAATTCAGACTTTCAGACACATACGTTACCAAATCATTGTCAAGTCTCAGGATATGCCAGTGCTTCTTGACCAATTTATAGTGTGTTTGTGAATCTTTTGAGAACCCAGTAATAATGGAAATGTGTGATGGTGTTTCCCTCAAATACCTCTCTTTCACCAATAGGCCATTTTGATTCATGTCAGCAAATTCGGACGACGCTTTATTGATGGTACGTAGAGAGTACGCTCTGTTCACAAATCTTGGCTTGAGAATATCACATTCGTTGAGATATTCCGAATTCCTACTACAATTTCTTCTTGCTCTATGGAATTCACCACAGGGAATATTATCAATAGTGGATTTGAGGTGGTTACGCTGAGCAAGCAATACAGAATTAACTTATGTTGGTTTTCTATAGGTTTTGGTACGAATACTGTTGTTCTCAATAAAGATACAACTGCCCATAGATTTTAACCCAAAAGAATTGGTGTTCACATGCTTGAGAAAAACTTGAACGGATTCAGCAGTTCCCCTCCAAATGATCAGAATATCATCTATAAAGCGTTGTCACATGATCAGACTTTTGCTAAATATTGTGTTGTTCAGAACATGTGTCTCTTCATACTGTGACATGAATAGGTTAGCAAGAGAGGGCGCAAATATAGCCCCCATAGCCACTACCATCCGCTGCACATAATATTCATTATCAAATATAAAGACATTGTTACAGAGTGCAAATCTCAAAAAACCTTTCAACGATTGAACATATTGTGAATTAGAGGCTGAGGAATCACAAAAAGTATAATCAATCACATTCACTGCTAACTCATGATCAATGCTGGTATATAAGGAGATAACATCCACAGTTGTCAACAGGAAATCAGGTTCCCATTGCACGGTCTTCAAAGACTGTAGTACATGGGTGCTGTCTCTTATGTAGGATGTAGTAGTCAAAACAAAAGGCTTTAATGCCTCATCAAGATATATAGATAGGCCTTCTGTAGCCCAATTTATACCACTCATGATTGGTTTGATCTCAGGAAGGGATCCGAAAGGCTTATGTATATTAGGAAGAAAATATAGTGTGGGCATAGTTGGTTCTGAAATGAAGAGGAATCTTTTTTCATCATCTGTAAGAAAACCTTTCATATGCCATTCCTGTAAAAGATCATTTAAATGAGATACAATTCTTTTGGTCGGATTTGATTTAAGTAAGTGATAACAGTTACGGGTGGAAAGATGTTTCTTTCCCATAGTAATATAATCATTGGTATTGAGAACAACTATATTTCCCCCTTTATCCGCCTCTTTGATAGTGATATTCTTATCAAGAGCAAGATTTTGCAATGCCATAAATTCTGATTTACTGAGGTTGGGCTTCTTTCTGTCTGTCTTTCTTCTTGATAGCTCTATCTAAATGAGCATGGATATCAGTGATCTAAGCTTTATGGAAAGTTTCTATCACATTCTCAGACATAAGCTGCAGAGTAAATTTGGATCTTGCTTTGAGTTCTTGAATGTCAAGATGCCTCACATTGATCCCTAAATTGCAGTCTATGGTATCAGAAAACAACAAATCGTCTTTATTAAGTGAGGTTAGTGTTTCAATATTTTTCACATCTAAGAGTGTAAATGTACTGAGTGGTTTCAATTGGGGTTTTGAAATAAATGATTGGACTTGAGTTGCAAAGAACTTTTTAAGTTTCAGTTTTCTCAAGAATTTGAACACATTGATTGTTACACTCACCTGATATCCACGGGGATGCTACTCAGCCCTGGCTGGAAGATTAGCACTCTCGAACCCTCTCCCTTGCTAGTGTGCTGGACGAGGATAGTATCTGCAATACAGGAGAACTGGATATAAGGCTTAAATGTCTCTCTTGGATTGATTCCCACCTCCCTCAGACTCGAATTCCTCCCTTAAGTCTAGTCCCTCTACTCACCTTAATATTAGGTATGGTGTGCTCTCTGTCCTGCGTCTCTGTGCAGGGGAGCGTTGGAGTTGTGGGCGTTCTGTGACCTATTTGCTTCACTGGTGCGTTGCCCCGTGTTCGGGTCCAGGCCTCCTGTGACTCTGATTTGCTTGATGAGGTAGGTACTACTCTTTTACAGTCTTTAATCTTGTTATTAATGTCTCTAGTTTCTTTCTCTCAGGTGAGTTGAAGAGTTTTGGCGTTGCCGTGCTTTATAGGATGAGAATCCCAGCAAGGTAAGTGAATGCGCGGTGCACAGCGCTTTCTTGCCTTTTCTTTTGCTAAGCTGTGCCTGCGCTGCTTCCTTTCCAAGTCGTTATGATGTTCCAGGCAGCTGTGATGTTCCGAGATCAAGGAGAGACTGCACCTGGTAAGTGGTTTTCATTGTCCTTGCATGGCCGTGAGTGAGTGCTCACTAATAACGTCTCTCTTTGTCTTTTTCAGGTTGCTGCAGAGTTCTGAAGATGGATGCGGCGTCGTGATGAATAATCCCCGGATTGCGTATATTCAGGTGAGCAGCTGGTGGTAGTTTGAAGATGGAATATTCAAAACCAAAGCCAGGCTGCTACTTACAGGTAAGCACTGAATAATGGTGTTCTTCTTCTTCCAGATACAGGATTCAGCACATGGCATGATGCAAGAAACACTGGATATCAGAACTGGACACGGTGAACGTTACTCTGCTAACTGCAGAATAACGCAAAGCATGTGCTGCTGTTTGGGTGTGGCTTATATAGCCCAAGTAAAGTAGTTCCAGGTAAAGTAGTCCCAGGCTCGGCCAGACCCGAAACACCAGACCGCATAGCTCAGTTCTTTGGAACTGAGCTATGTGAGTGCCTCCATGTTAACTGAAGTCCCAATCCAAATGTTGTGCTTCACATAACAGTATGAATCTGGCGCCAAAGGCACCAAGACTGTCTCCAAGAGAGTCCCTGATGGTGTTTTCTGGCCCTTGAGGCCACAATGGAAACCTGTAACCTGGCCCCAGCCGAAAGGCTGGTTTGACCATAATAGCAGGGCCATGAATCATGACATCGATCTGAAAGACAACGTAGGCAGTTCCCACACTAGGAGCAAAAGAAAGCCCTTTATTCAACACCAATTTTTCATCTTGTGACAAGATTCTGTTAGAGAGGTTAACAACAAGATCAGTCTTCATCAATTTCCCAATCGTTTCTTCGCACTGGCGTGAGTCAGAATCCCCGGACGAGTGCTGTCCTCGTCTGAGCTTCTGCTTCCGCTTACGCTTGCACCCCCTCCTGCACCTTGTGTGGCATTGGGAGTTGGTGTAAACACAGTGGGTGATGTTTGGAATCTTACTTGCTTTGTATTTAGGGATCGTTGATTCCCTTTTTTGAATCTGCGTATCTGATCTAAAAAACTCTTTCCTTCCATAGTTTAGTTTATTTATTTGTACCGCGCACCGAACCCTGGGGTAGCTGGGCGCCGGAGACTTAAAAACAGTTACAGCATGGCAAAAATATACAGTACAGATTGTGATAAAACAACAACATATTGCTTTGTTCCTGTGCATTTATGTCCATTGTTTCGGATTCACTAAGGTCAGCATCTGGATCAGAACTAGAAGGTGTGGTATGTGTGGAACTATGTTTTGTTTTGATAGTGATATTATCATATTTAGGCTGAAAAGTATATACTCTATCTGAGCGATAATCTTTGTCATCACGAAAAAAATTCTACATTTACGTAATTTGATCTCATCCTGATATTCAATAAGAATATCATGGATTTTTCTCAAAGTTTTTTTGCTTAGTTTCTTCAGCATTTTACTATGTTTGATTTCTTCCTTTAAGGTTCCAATTTGTGTGATCATCCATTTATGTTCACGGGTTGCATGTTGAATCAAAGGTTTGAGCATATTTTTGGAGCTTTGATTCTGATTTTTCACCCACTGTTCAGCCAGATCGGCATCCTCATCATTATCAAAGATAGGAAATGTAAGGATACGCAGACCCCTGGGAATGAGATTATTTTCCAAGTAGTTTGTGAGGGAGGCTTGCTCCCAATATTTATTAATTTCCCTTTTGGACAGTTTTTCCAATTTAATACATTTCTGTTTGAGCGTTTCAACTCTCTTGTAGCTGCTTTTGAATGCATTTGAGGAACTCCCTCTTGGTGAGAACAAGGCAGCCCTGTTCTCATCACGGTTTCACATATAGTCAGCCATTAAGTGATAGTGGATTTCAGCAAAAGCACAGCAACTATCAATTTAAGAAAAAAGAGATCGTTGTGGATTTGATATATGTGCTGTGCGCTCTTAACCACTATTATATTATGTGAGTCAGAATTTCAAAGATTGAAGTACAATAATCCAAAATCGGCAGCAATCCTATCACGCCCTCCAGCCTATCCACACAAGCTGGAAAAATTACCATAAGAAGGATAATAGTGGGAGGACTGGACGCACTCAGGTAAGTCAGGTAACAAGTATAGTCAAAATGATATTAGATCTTGATCTATCACGAATAGTGAAATTTATTCAGCGAGTTGGATAGCCAACATGTGTTTCAACCAGCGGGTCGTCCTCAAGGCCTCGATTACCAGATATTGTGTAAGTGCAGTCATGAGTAAAATAAATGAGAAATCACACAGATTAAAAAAGAAAAATCACATACCACATTTCAGTAGCAGTCAGTGAGGTACATGATTGTGTTGATCAAGATATGAGGAAGAGGTATAAGATAAATCACATTAGAATGTGCAATCATTAAGGAAATGGCACATGGTCTAAGACACAGTTACCACCCAAACACACAACCTATGCTATTGAAATGGTATATTGGCCTCCCATTTATGATTACATTTGTATTACACCATATGAAAGGAGAGAGTGCTGCTTTTGATGGTTGATCTATTTGATAAAAGAGGAAATCCCTTAAATATGAGATTGTGACATAAATCGCTGTGGAAAAGGTTGATTTAAATATATTCAATATATATATTGGATCGTTTATCTCAAAGGGTACCACCAGGACTTGGAATTATCTTTCTAAAGTAGAGAAACCTTCTCCCGTTCAACTGATGATTTTACAGAGGGTGCCAACCCTCCCCCTGAGGGTCTCCACCTGGTGAGTTCTGAATGTTACTGAGTCAAGTCAAAGGGGGTACAGTCAAGGTGCCTCAGTGTTGCTCTTCGGGACAAAAGGCTAACGGTAGTCTAGGCCTACAGCTAGAAAGGGAGTTTAGAAGTGGAAACATGACAGCATTGTGGTGCTCAGGCCCAATAAGTTAAAACAATAGAAGCAAAGTTGAAGGAGAGATCAGCAAGAAAACAATAGCAGAGGAATTGGACTGCTAGCCCTCCCACAAAGAAACTCCCTCAAAAAAGAGGTTTTAGTAACCACTCATGCATCTGCATGATGACCCTGCTCCAAAACAGTACTCAACTTGTTCACAGAAAGGCAATTACTGGAATTCCTTAGAGGGCAGGGGGCTTATGCTTGGTTCCTGGATATGCTTTAAAGAGACGTCCCTCCCGAAGTCCAGTTTTCAAATGACTTCTACTTCCGGAGTAAGTCCACTTGCACACTGAGTTTTGATACACATCTTTAACATGTTCACTCATTGTTTGAGGCTGGGCAGTGAACTTCAAAACTCACAGCAGTAAGAACGCTGAGCCCTTTCTCTCGATGCAGTACGCACTTTATAAAGGAATTCAAGATTGGTCGCCATCCTTTCACTGTAGGAAGATGCAATATGGGCCATCATCAGATATAACCAGCCAGCCCATCCAGCGCTGGCTATTGGGCTGGCTCTGGGCTGGCCCAGAATCAGGTGACCGACGGTACGTGTAGATGACCACACCGGAAGTGACGCCAGATGCGGAACACGATCAAATCAGCGAAACTCGCGGGAAGATCGAGTTCAGCTGCGTATGGTCAATGAAGGAACCTAGCAGTCGGGAGTAATGTGTATATCGCCACCAGTAATTGTTTAAAGCCAGCAGAAGACGATCACGTACGGATCGACATTAAGGATACAAAGTTGTATCTCGACGGTCAAAAATTGTAAGTGGCGTTTACCACAACAGAGGGCTGTTTATTAGGAAGACGCACCTACTACGCTGTAGACAGCATTATTCATTAAAGCTACCATGGGTCACAGATGAACATGAAAGAGAAAGAAAACCTGCATGTTGAATTTCCCCTGAAGAGGTTCTATCATTGTTCTAACATAATGTTGTAAAGAGAATGAAACATGTTGGGCGTTATGGATGTTGCATCCTTTGGCAGCATTTATTAAGTCATTATTAAGTTAACTAGAACCTTGTGTAGCAAGGATTCACCTAATCAGGACACTGAAAGTCTGGAGGAAGAAACTTGCAGTTGTGAGAGCTTTCTGTTTTCTGTATTCGACTTTTGTAAGGGTAACTGAGTAGGGTGAACAGAGTGTGAGTTCGCTAGTGGATATATGGCTGGTTGTTTGAAAGGAAGCACTATTGCACTTTGTGTGAAGAATAGAAGTATGAATTAGAGGCAGCATTCAGTCTGCATAGAGTCTATTTTAGTGATAACTGTGTAATACATTTTTAACATATTGTCTTAATAATAAAAAATAAAAATGTGTATTAAAGTTTTCTAGTAGCTGAGTGGATGTTCAGTAAATGTTGCAGGTTTACATCTCCAATAGTGTTTTTCTTCCCTCACATAGGTTATGGCATAAAGGCAATGCAAGAGATTTCTTAGTCCAGAAGCTTTTGCCAGTTAAATAGGGGGGACGAATCTTGGGGCGGTAAAACAATCCCCTCATTCTTTCATTTGTATGTGTCCATCATCAGAGATAACCAGCCAGCCTATCCAGCACTGGCTATTGGGCTGGCTCTCTGAGATCCGGCAACAGTTCTCTAGCCGGATATCGGGATCCGGCTTGCCTCTGCCCCATTCCCATCAAACAACCATGCTCAGTGCGCTTGCATGTGATCTAATGTGCTCTGTGCGAGCGCACTGTGCACACAAAGCCTGTGTGCACAGTACGCTCGCACAGAACACATTACATCACGTAGGCCCAGTGGCATATCGAGCGGGGGTTTTGAGGGGGTTTGGGGAGAAGTTGCGAGACATGAGAGCTCTCCCATTCAGCACCTCAATGAGGGTGCCCAGCGGGAAAGGTGTCCTGCTGGCAGGACAATGTGTGCATAGCAATTCCTGCTCAGCACGCTCATTGTCCTGGCAGCAGGACACCATACCCTTTTCTGAAAGGGAGAGGTGTCACTGCCCGGACACTGTCCCAAGCTGCTCTGGGCAGCAGAGACGCTCACAAGTTGCTCTGTGTAAACAGAGCATTAGCATGTGAGCCATTAGGCACTGATGGGAGGGATGGGGACTATTAGCAGGGACGTTTGTCCTTTAGAAATGTGAAAGAGAGGGAGTGATAAGTATGCATAATGTTGCATGCTTGATGAAATAATGACGATGGATTTAAAACCCAAGGGGGATTTGTTAGGCTCACTTTGAATGCATGTAGGGGGAAATAAAACTAAAGCCATACTCTTATTGCTCAACTTATTTCTACGACAATGTATGTAGTGTATAGTTAGTTTACTGTGAAAGACTAGTTTATTATGTAATGTGGTTTGATTCCAAGTCATTGCTATACATAAAGTAGTATTTAAGCAAATGAAATGCAAAACAAAACAAAACTTTCCTAAACATCTATATCAAACTATCTGGGAAGATGTGTTCCGTTGCTTAAATTGTCCACATCCCGTTTTCAACATTTAACCAAAGTGTGTGATCCAGGGAAAATCATTTAACCGCACTGTGTCGTATCTGCAGCTCTGTAAGTGATTTTCTTTATAGCTTATGTCAAGATATCATGCTATTATCAAAACAAAAGGCCAGTGACTATGGAGTTGCTCCATATATAATAATAGTGTGATTTTGATATGTTGTACCCAGTGCCTTAAGTGGCACTACAAATCGAGCCGGGGCTCATCGAGGGGGCGTGGCCTAACAGCGGGGGCCTTCATGGCCCGTTAGGTCACGCCCCCTTGACGACCACCGGCTCAATGGGCTATTGGCACCCCTGCCAGGCAGCCTTTTGTAGAGATTAGCACCCTCTCCCCTATGGGAGAGGGTGCTGATCTCTGCATTTATATCCTATAGGCTTGCCTGGCAGGGGACAGCGCCTCGCCTATTCAGCCTTAATGGTGGTGCTGCCCCTCGCCAGCTGGGGAGGGGCAGCATCACCATCAAGGCTGAAAGGGTGAGGCCACTGGAAGCAGAGGCCTTTTTCCTAAAGACTGAAACTCCCGGGGATCCGCGGGAGCTTCAGCATTTACAAAGCAAGGCCTCTGCTTCCAGCAGCCTCACGTTTTCTCCATAATGGTGGCGCCGGCCCACGTGCATCACTTGATTAAAGGGATGCCTCGTAGGTGAGGCGCCACCATTATGGCTGAAAGGCATTTTTTTCTGAAGCCTGAAGCTCTCGCACACGAGCGAGAGCTTCAGGCTGTAGAAAAAATGCCTTTTCGTGTAGTGGCCGGGGCTGCCAGGGGAGATTAGTGGGCCCCGGCAGGGCCCCGTTTCAAAACGAAATTTCGGAGCCTGCCGGGGCCCAGCCCCGGCAGGCCCCGGCCCACTTACAGCCCTGGTTGTACCACAAAGTTATTTGCCTCTTGGCTTACTTATGGCAACTTATTCTAAAGTAATTTCCTTGGTGCCTCCAAGTAGCAAAAACGCTGCTCCTTGCAATGTCTTTTTTTGTAAAGGCACTTCTGCTGGTGCAATCTGTATGCCAATTAGGAGGTTTGCGTGTATTATCTTGCCCTACAGAGCCTGGATAGAGCCCTCTATAGATCAGTTTCCTGCATCTGTAACGGTCCTGAAGTTTTATTGTTTTGCTATGTGTTAAAATGCCATCTGCCACTAATGTTAATAGATTGGGGAGGGGTGGCTAGTTTGGTGGTGCAAATGAGACCGTAAGGAATTGCGCACACTGCGTTTGGGGGGAAAAGTAACAGAACTTTTTTCGTGGATCTTGGGATCCGGCCAGAGTCAGCCGCCTCAAACCCCTGCTCTGTGCTGGGTTACTTTAAAAAAAACGGAAAAAAACACCTGCAACGGCAAGTAGTCGGGGGGGTAAAGCAGCTCATTGCTACCGTGAGCGCTCTTCTGGCTGTGCCCCCTCGGTGAAGTCAGCATGGCATCAGGCCAATCTAATCTGCCCTATACTCTATGTGCACAGTGCTCGCACAGGGCAGATTAGATATTTGAGCACCAACCTTGGTGGGCTCAGATTCTCATCTGCCCAACGATGCAAGTAGACTGTGCACACTGCACAGAGCATTTTTGTTATTTTGTACTCTTCCCTCGGGTGCTTTAATTTTCATTGTACACCTGTTTCCTTTGTCTCTCCGGTGTTTGTTCTTAGTTTGTATAACCAACTAAGAACAAACACCAGAGAGACAAACGGAGCCAGCACACATTAAAATCTGGCCTCTAAAAAATGCAGCATTTTTTAGAGGCCAGATTTTAATGGTGTGCTGGCTCCGGTGACCCTGTGTAATTTTTCTTGTTTTGGTTCGTGCACGAGTAAAAGTGTTGTTTGTGAGTGATGCTGTGGGCACATGTTATGCATCTGCATACTGGCTGCCAGGGTCGACCTGGGGCATTACATTGTCTCTCCTCCAATGCAAAAGTGGCCCACTGTTGAACATGGCCATTCCTTCCTTTTGTGCCAGAATGTTTGAAAACTATTTTTTTGAACAGTTCCTTTGATTGGAGGTCAACTGCCAGCTCAGACCACTCTAAACCCGCCCTCCTCTGACACGCCTCCCCACCCCCCCAAACTCCATCTCCACCCCAGTCCTTGTGTGGTCCCCACCACATTTTTTCCATTTCCACCACTGGCTGAAAGGAGATGTGTCTGTGCGCGCGCGTTTGCTGCTTTGTTGAGGCCGAAGCAGGAGAAGCCCCAGCCTGCCACGCTGGACTGCTCTGTCCATGGTGCTGAAAGGTGCTGGTTTGTCACTGAGCAGGCCAATGTAGCTCGTTGCTATTGGGCGATTTCATCGGATTTCGTTAGAGGGAATGTCTGCACACCCTCAGGGAAAGAGTGTGTTCAATATTTGACTCGGACACATTTGTCCGCGGCATAGTTCTTGACGCTGACTTGTGAACTATTTTTCACCGTGTTGCTTAAAATCAGTGTATTCTTTTATCCAATGTGCACCCAACTGAAAATAGTCCAAATGTGAGTTTTCCAGTTGCTTAAGGAGTTGCGGTGTAATTCACTTCCGCAAGTAAACATTGAATGAATACATTAATGAATGGATTCTTCAAATAATGGCTAACATAAACAATGCTATTCATGGCGGCTGACATTGAAAGTGTCTAATTGAATATGCATGCAATGGTTTCACTCGTTTACCAGAGGCATCGCATACTTAAATCCGTGCTATGCGACGAACCTACTGACGGGTGACAGTCTTGTGTGATTAGCGGTAAGTGCTAGTACAGCTGGGTCACAGGCGCTATCACCCATGCAATCGGTACCTAATCCTAAAGCAGTTCTAAATGGCGGATCACTGCATCTCCTAGATGTGCTCACAACATCGCCGCCTAATGCAGTGCTGACAGACTACCAAAAAAGCGTCAGCCTATGTGTCAAGCAATACTTCTTTCTAACAAATTGTAAACATTGAACGATGGAGGGGGAACTCCGGATTCCAGCTACTCCAAGTTCTCATACTGAACTTTCCATAAAATCCAATTCGGCTGATTAGGTCTCCAGATGTCCTCGAGACTTGAAAGCGAGAGGAAGCACTCGAGTAACTGATGATCACATTAATTTCGCGCTCTCGCACGCGGCGCCCGACGCTCCCACGTTAGCTGAGGTTCAACAGGCAGCGGGAAATGATAAATGCCTTGAAGTCATCATCACAACAGCTCAGAGTGGAAAATTGACAGACCTGATCAATTGCGAATGTCAACGCAGAGCTTCCTCAAAGCCCTCAAGCAAACGGGGGCCTACCATGGGCCACTGCTCTGCACCTACGAGTCAACCGCACAGATCTGTGCTAAGGATTATGGTACAACTTCCTTGCTGCGCCATAAGAGGCGCCTTAAAAACAAAGACAGGCTGTGGGAAGAGGACTTTTGCCCAAAGAATATCTAGGCTAGTAGGACACTTTTCACAAATCGCACGTAATGACAAGCCGTGTGGCAACTCGCTCATCATCGCTCACCCCTCTTTAGCCTTGAGTTAGGACGACCTCAAATGATCACTGGTTCCCATGATCCCATTCAGAGGTTAAACATGTTCTGATGGTGCCAGAAATGGAGTTTCTCACAACCACAGTGGCTGAAGGAGTCAATGCCTAGATATGTGACAGGCACTCATAACTCTCAATGAACAGCCTCCCTTCCAAAGCTCTCTTTACACAGGATCTAAGATTTCACACAGTTGGCAAATGTTGCAGACGATGCTCAGGATTGTGTGGGGAGATGGCAGACAGGCTACTGAAAAAGCAGATCAGAACGCAGCCCATGATTTCACAGGCCTGGCGACCTCCACTGTGTCATTAGGGTAACCATGGCTACCCCAATTCCACATTTAACATGTATAACAGTGCCTGAAAGACTCCAGATTTACTGGAAAGGCCTGAGTCCATAATCAGTAGTCACGCTGCACTACTGTAAAGGTGGGAGTGGTCTTCATCACAATGTCCTGTAATGCTGCTCATTGCAGAGACATTCTCTTACATCCAACTCTCACATAGTGCCTCATCATGAGTTGGGCGTTAACGCAGACGCTATTAGCGTCGGCCTAATAGCCCTACAGCCAAACCCCCGACGCTATTAGCGCCGGATCATGGGTTTGGCGGAAGGGTTATTGCCCATTCCCCATTGGGCCCATTCGGGAATTCCTCCTTCCCCATTGGGCCCAATGGTGAAAATTCACGCTATTACCGCCGGCGTATTAATCGCGCCAAAAATCGGCAATTTTGCCGTGGATTTCCCCGATGCTCAGAGCTGGGGGGAAATCCGCCAAAGCCATGATCTGGCGGACCATTAAATGTGGCGGTAATAGCGCTACCGCCACATTTACGGGTTACCGCCAGACTCATGATGAGGCCCATAGTCTGATATCCGTTAAGCCTCCTCCAAGTGGTGGGACTAGAACATATTTTTAAGGCCTTGCCACAATATAGTAAGACCAGGGATGTAATTTGCAGGTTTCAATGGATACCACTGCGATCCCTGGTCACTCCCTTGGTACCCTAGCCCTGTCCTTTCTGCTCCTGGTTCACAGATTGCAGAGGCAGAGCCAAACCAAAGTATGCAGTACTCAGAAGATACCCATGTTTGCTTTTGGCAGCTCACAGCCCTGATCCTTCTGCTAGCACCACTGCTAGTTGTTAATGGCTGCTTAGGTTCTCGCGGAGGGATACGGGGTAAGATCTGCTGCTGACAAGGGGATTGTGAAACCAGGAAAGGGGGGGGGCAGAAGCGAGGGTGAAGAAGCATGTGTCAGCGAAGCCAGGAGTAAAACTCCTGGATACAAGCCCTCTGTTAATGGGCATGTGGGAAGGCAGAGGGTTCGGGAAAATAAATCTTAAATCCTCCCCTAGGAACGATGACCATGAAACCAGAAGGGCAAGTGCGGGGTGTTGTTATTTGAGGCAGTGCTTTGCTTATAAAAGAAGTCCCTGGACACATGAGGCTGATTCTAACAAAGGCAGAGCGTTCACGTTTCCCTTGGCCATTCATGCGAAGACCATCCAGTCCTGTTGTTTCCCTTTTGAACGGTGGCCTTTCTTTCCTATTTAAAGTATGGGAAAACTGCAAGTTCCAGAATTCAAAGCAAAACCAGGAGTCGATGGCCTTCTCACGCAAGGTCAAGTGAAACTTGAGAGCCCTGCTTATGTGGCTATACCTTAAAGATAAGAAATTGACTGGCGTTGGATGACATTACTGGGTCATTTGTGTATGCACTTAACTACAGGGTGACAGCACCTGGTCATGCGAAGGTGTCCCTCCCATGTAGTGGCTATATTATGCATATGAAGCACTGTTTGGCCTTTGGACAATATTAGGAAGGCATTTTAAGTTTATTTGGCAGACAGTGACTGCCCCTAAAAGGCTGCACGTTACATATGGTGACTGTACTGGAAATGAGACATTAACAGGCATTCACCACCTTTTGTGAGGAATTGGAGGCTGCAGTTGGTATGCAGTATGAATGCAGCACCGTAATAGACCGGGCTGTACATTGCACGTAATGACGATACTTATCAGGTCAGTCTTAAAAAGCATAATATGGCAATATCTGCACCTGGCAGATAACGGCAGTACCTAGACCAGGCAGGCCGCACGTTACATATGGCAAATCTTCCTGGATCGGAAGGCTGCATACGATGGCAGTGTCTGCATTCAGGAGGTCACACTTGGCACGTGGCCATGCTATTATTGTTATTCGAATAAACATACTCATCTACCACATCCCTTTCTGGGGGTTCTTCAGGGTCAAATGGTTTCTGATGTTGCTTCTCGTGCTGTCCGAGAGGCCAGAGGTCATCAGAAACCACATCCTCTGATGTCATCAGATGTGTGATGTTGCATCCACCCCTGGCAGTCTGATGATTTAACGTCCCTGAATAAAGCAGAGGCAGTCAAGCACGACGCATGACCATGAATGGCGCCCCAGTCTGCAGAGCCTTTTGGTACAAGTCAGTAAGGTGCCCTGTCTATTCCTGGGCCTGTGAACAGACTTCCCAATGGATTCCATCCTCCCATGGATTCATCATCTGAGAAATGTCCTCCTGGATGGAATTCCTGCTTGGGAAAGGTGGTATGTGGGGAGTAGGTTGCTCCCCGTGACTTGGGTCCCCATGGCTTCTTTGTATGCTCAGAAACTCATATCGGAATGTCACTGCAGTGTTTTAGAGGCTGCGGGTTCTCTGCCCCAAACATCTCTGTGTTCAAACCTTGCAAGGGGTATGCAGGGAGGACATTGGTCTCAAATCCACCCTAGGCTGTGCGTGGTGCATGAGCCCAAATCACAACACAGGCGAATGGGAACCCTGACACATGATGTTCTGGAGGCTTTTAGGAAGCATGTCACCACATTCCTTAGCCCCCTTCCCTCAGGCAGTACATCCTTGTTATTGTCCCTGGCTCAATCACAGCCTTCAACTCTTAGGAAACCAGAGAAGTTCCAGTGCCCCGCAGAAGAAGTCAAAAAGAGGGACGAAACACGAGGAGGCCCAAGAGATCCCATCTCCAATGCTATCCTCCTAAAAAGGCCACTCTTCCCGGGGTTCGATGCATGTTCATTGACACTGTGAGAAGCCAGCTGTTTATATCTGCCTATCCCAAACCGCTCACTGTCCCCACTCTGTGTGCTCTCCACTGTCCTGATGCAGAAATGGGGGGGCTCCCAATATGTCCACCTTTTCCACTGTGTTAGCCCCCTCAACCACGTTTCCTGTAAAGGGGGCTCCCTGTACCGCCATCACTCACCTGAAACAGCCCCTCAACCCCTTTGACCAATTACATATTTTGTGCACTTCTCCCCATCTCTTTGTCAATGTCATCAACCAGCAACGTTCCCTTGTTCCTTCTCCAATGCCATGACTCACACCAGTAAACACACACGAAGCTCCTACAGAGGTCAGCCCAGGTTGTTCACTTCTGCCAAATGGCTGTGTGGGATTCTATGCACATGTTCACTAAGGAGTCATGCCTGGATTCTTCGCCTGGTTGCAATGCCAGATTCAGTCATTCAGTGCTACAGATTTTCCTGGTGTAGGTGCTGGCTCCTTCCTCTCCGAACTCATAGAGGTTCAGTATTACTTTGGGAGTCTTTCTAAGATGAGGAAAATGTGGAGGGTGTAAACCCATATACTTGAGGGGATGTTCTTTCGGTTGGCTTGGCCTTTCCTCCCACATATTTGCCATTATCATCCAACCTAATTCTCATATGGAATGCTTGTAACCTCTTACAGTTCTGCAGTTCTGTAGTCTCCAAGTGGTGGGAAAAGAAATTAAGTTCATCAGACGAAGCCGGCACCATACATACTACCCATGATGTCACATCCAGAGTCACGAGTGGCAAGGAAGCAGAACAGGCAGATGTAGAGCCACAGTTTCAACCTGGGTGCATTGGCGAATATTTCGAATCTGTGGAATCTGTGGGAGAAAAGAGGAATTGAAGAGAAGGGACATTACCAAAGGAAAGTCACGTCTTCCTCACAGGGAAAGGTTTGAGATTTGGTGTAAGCTGCTTTTGTCAGATCGGATACGGTGTGTGCCAGTGAAGTAGTCATAAATTGTGCCATGAATAGGGGGTGGGGGTTGGTGGGGAGGGTATGATTTGGCAGGACACTATAAAGGGGGGAGATTTAGTGATTGCATATCTCTTGGAGAACACTTTTCATCGACTAACACCTCGCCAAATGAAATGAAATGAAATGAAATGACATTTTTATTTATATCGCGCTCGTGCACAAGTGTTTCAGAGTCTGGGATGCCCCACGTCTAGGACAGAGCATTGGATGCAAGCAGTGCTTTTTCAGTGTGCACAGGCAGAAGTTGCCTGGCAACTGTACAATGGTTGGACTGTGCCCTAACTCCTGGATCACACTGCACACACTTTGTAATTAAGTAAAAGAAATGATATGAAACAACTATGCTAGTTGCATTGTATAAAAAAAGGACCATGAGATCCTGCCTCTGAATTCCAGACAAGAAGGTTATTGTTCCACTTGATCAGTTATCAGTTTATTAACATTCACTCAACTGTAAACTGTAGGTGCAGGTAGGTGAATACATGTACATCATCATTTTTAGTAGCTGTGTTGGGAAGATCATACCAAGGGCTCAATGCTGCTGCTCATTGGAGATATTAAGCTCAATATCGTTGAACTTGGATATTGCTTCTAGTAAGAAACACGTATTAGTCAATAGGACCAGAATATGGATTTGTCTCATCTCATGCAGAGGCCCTCAGAGCATATAATGTCTTGGCTCCTCAATCTTCTTCTGAAGAAGCCTATCCGTGATCGTCGCTTCAGCCAGAGCTCTCTCTTCCTCTGGGCCTTACACTTTTTGGACTCGAAAAAAAAGAAAAACAACTTTCATGGCATAGCTCTCTCTATGTAAGGACCTGACAGACATCTGCATTTGTAAACAAATTCACCTTCCAATATTTCTTCCTAGACATCATTACTCCTCACCTTAAAATGTTCTTCGAAATGTAGATTTCTGAGAGACCTTAAAGTTATATTTCAAAAAAGCCAAGTTAGGAAAGCATCTCCACCCCTTCATTATACATGGTGGCACAAATGCTAAAAAGACACAAGATGAACGAACATGATGACCACTTTCCTTATCCAGGGTTCACTGGACGGAGCCAAGAAGTGGAGGGGGTGTGCCAAAGATGAGCAGGTAAGGAGATTGGGGGTGAGGGAAATGTTTGAGGGCATGTGTATGAGGTTGGGGGGCAGTGAGTGGCTTTAGAGGGCCTGCAGGGTGAAGTGGGGGAGGAGGTGTCATAAAACGAAAGTCAATTACCAAACAATTGATAGTTTCCCTTGTTTTTCTCTGCCACACATTTTAAATCAGCACTCAGCATTAGCCAGGACTATGTTAATGACGTGTCTGTTAGGGGTATACAGATATTTCAAGCCCAGCTGTATGGGTTCACCTATACAGCTTCTTTAGGGATGGTTCTTTCTTCATTTATTTCCGAAAAAAACATCAATTTGACCAGGATATGTTAGGAAACATACTTCCCTGAACCTTGGGTAGAGGATGCTGTCCCTTTAGGATTCGCGCTTTGGAATCTATTCCTTAAATGCAGGATAGACCGATGTGGAAAAAGGCAAAGCTGCCTTTCTGGAGAATGCATGGGTTCCACCCCTTCCTGTCACTTGCCAGCATAACGTGAAAACAAGAGTTGAAAAGGCAAATCCGCATATTGGAGTGAAAATGTTTGAAATTATATCTTCTGTAAAGCCATAGTTCAGTTAAGCTTCACCACTCTAAATAGCACAAAATAATCTGAAAAATTCAACTCACAGCAAAAAACAGATGGCGAAAGACCATGCAAGATCACATGACCACCAGAATCAGGCCAACTAGTGTTAGTCTTTTTCAATCTTATATCAACAGAATAAGGGGCCGTCTCTTAAAGATTGTGAAACTAGGAAGGAGCCTAAATGCCTCCTCCCATTCTGCAGATTCTGTCATCACTTTTCAAGTGTAACTCAACATTCAAGAGATCACTTTCTCACTACTATTGACATTAAACCCAGCAGCAAGTATAGCCAAGCTGCTCCAAAAGTCCACTCTAAATACATTGGAACTTGGAAACTTCGGTCCAAGGCAATTTCCCTAGGAATGCATTGAATTAGGCCAACGTTTGGCTTATTGTGATCCTGACTACATTGTCCAAACCTTTAGATGTACTTTGCATGTTGTTGTGGCAATGCAGCCTAGGCCCCTTGAGATGTACACTCCTTACAGTGAAGTCTGATGTGCCAATGAGAATGACACATCCCCATTACAGGTGTGTCCTGAAAAATATTCTCACAAACTTGAAAATTGCCTCTTTCCTGAATTTGTAATTTCTGAAATTGAGTACACCAACAGCAAGGGATGGGTTACAAAAAGGTTTCATATTAAAGTTAGCAATGGGGAAAGGGTTAAGGATGCTGGGGAAGGCAAGGGGAAGATAAACATAAGAAGAACGCTGAAACAGAGAGGGATATGTGTTGGTTCAAAGTAAAAATGAACAGTAAGGGAATGACATGGGGATATCTGGGAAAGTGGGCTTCAAGAAGACTTTGGAGGGGTTGAGCGCAATTCGAGTTCGAAATAACAGAGAAATATATGGATGTGCGGTTTTGGGATAACCACATAGAGGCACCTTGGTGTGCTGGAGGCTGGTACGAGACCTCTGCGAGGTCTAGGATGTGCTGATTCATGTTATGATGCCCGCTTTATCTAGGCGCATTCTTAGCCATTCCCAGCCAATGGAAGGGAGGAAGGTTAGACCGGTCACTGTTGGCTCCAATTCTTTCAACACATACATGGCTCCCCGTCCTTACCCTTGTGGCATTTTTTTACAGTGTGACGCGTTCCAATGTATTTAATTATGTATTTATTTATTCATTAATTTGGTCATTTGTAAGGTGCGGTTCAGAGCAAATTCCTACTTGGCACCAAAGGAGAAAGCAAAAAAAAGGGCAGGAAGGAAGCGAAGATGGTTGGGGGAGGGGCCACGGGTACAGAAACGGGTTTGTGCACATACTCGGACAGTTGTGCAAACAGGGAATGTCACCATTCCTAGTAGGCATTCCTAGTATAGTAGATCTCTGTCCACATAACGGCAAATGCTAACAACACATCTAGACACGTGGCTCTTCAAAAGAGGACATTTTATTTTCAGTCTATGCAGGATTTACTACCCAATTCAGGTTTTGGGTGCTTGAGGGTCAAAGGTACACTTGAACTGGTCCTTTGTAAGTGCACGTTGAATTCCTCAAAATGTTCTCCTCCGTTTTCAGAATCAGTGGAAGTTATTCCAGAGTCTTGGTCCATGACGGTCTGCTGTCATGTCGCATTAACTTATCTTACATGATAAGTATGTTGGCGTTTTTACCAAATAGGACCGCGCATCAAAGACAGTGTTAACACAATTCTCTGTGCTTTAAGAAGCCAACGGTGGGCAGGGGCGTAGGAGACACATACAATCTGGGGAGGACAAGGGACACCTTGGGGACTTTGCTGCAGACACAAACCACAGAGTAAAATGATCTGTCAATTTATTTGTAGTGAGTGATGATCACGCACATTTGTTTAAAAAAAACAATTTTTTGTGCGCTCTATACTCGTGATAAATTCTGTTGCTATTGTTTGTGTGTCAACCAGATCATTATATCTTTGTGTATATTGAACACACAAAGATTATTGAGTCTAATGTGTAATGTGAATATTGGCGAGGTGGCTCAAGACAGACGCCCAGCTCCTCTGTGCAATTTCGGATGCAAGCGATACAAAAGACAGACCAATGAGAGTTTTAACATGATAATACCCACAGCAGAAACACAGGTGTTTCGAGTGCCAAAGGTTAATCACGTTTGCAACAGCAGTGTGTTTTTGCACATGCAAATGGAAAAAAGTATATTGCAGTCAGCGACCAAGGAGAGCCACAGGAACAAAGCTGAAGCTCGAATCAAGGTCAAGAAACATACACTATACTAAACATTTGTGTGCTATAGCAGAGTAATGACCGCTTAAAATGCATGTTCACCCGACTGGCAGAGAATCTGACACAGAGAACCAAAGCACATAGAGGGCAGGGGGGCCAGATCTGTCCTGCCTTGTTTAGTCCTGTCTGCATGAACACCCAAAACTGTGAGAGGTAATATAGGAAGACAAAAGGAGAGCCTTAACAGGAATGCAGAGTAATCCAAAGAGAGTGAATGTTACACCGCATGAAAACCTACCTATGAAGCACCCAGAGGCGACTTCCCCACATCAAGGCACTCAGGTGAAAACTGTACTTGTGAAAGAGGCTACAATGAGAGCACCCAAAGCTGTTCATGTCATTACAAGAAATAGGAGTGTGGAATTAATGAACTATTGCTTTAAAGCAAACACATATTCTTTCAGCCGAGGTGACACATGCAGAACCCCAAGAGCAGAGGAATGCCAGCATTCTAAGGATTGGCTCAGTCTGGGCTGGATGTGTTTAGCATTGCGAGGGCACTCCTAGAATCTTCCATTCAGGCAAGGAATAGTTTAGTGCCACTGTCAGGAATTATTCCACAGAGCAATTCCTTACTGCTGTCGAGAAAGTGTGGCATAGCCTGGGAAAGCTTACATGCTACAGTGAAACATTGTCCTGCGTAGCGTGGTAAACTTCGGATTAAAGGTGGCAGTTTTGCCAAGTTGCAGAACACACATGCCTCTGTTCACTTTCCCCATTTAAGATACTTAAAAAGAGTTTCTAGTCCTAAAATGTATTCTTTTCAACGTCCCTCCAGCTAGAAGTTCCCTTTCATCAATGTGCCTTGAATACAAAGGCGGGTAACCTCCAATTCTCTCTCAAATTTCCACCATTGGTGATTGCCATTGTTGACCATTAATAGTTAGAACAAGAGACATGGGCGGTTCTGAGCCTTCGAAGCCTGGACATTTTCTAGGCCCCCGTTATGTATGCACATTAGTTAGGGGCTGGCGGCAGCCTTTTGACAGGTGGTGCACGTGCATACCCAAGAATGTAAAGGGTGCAAACCAGTGGGCTGCCATGAGATTACCGGCTAGCCTCTTTGCCTTGGCAGTTTTACAGGTGTTGAAAAGAGACACAGAGCACCTCTTAAGCCAGTGGCCAGTGCTAAGCCTTTCAGTAATCATCTGAATAGCACACCTCTCCTAATGCCCGCACTGTGCTGCAGTTCCCCTATTGTGTTTCAGGGAAGCTGCAGGGTGACCGGGTCATTTTAGGCAGCCAACCCAACCCCATCACCCCACCCATAAGCAGAGGGGCGTGAGAAGAAGAGGCAGGATAGAAGAAAACTGGGACAGAGAAGTCGGGCAGACACATAGGCAAATGTGAAAGAAATAAAAAGCAGTTTCTATATTTTCAAAGGTGGATCCAAATTAAACACTTGTCCACCGATCCAATGAACAACCACTGACCTCTGCCCACACCCGAATCCCTGCTACAGGCATACCCCTGCCCACACCAGAACCCCTGCTGCAGGGATACCTCTATCTACACCAGAATCCCCGCTGCAGGGCTACCACTGCCCACACCAGATTCCCTGCTGCAGGCCAACCTCTGTCCACACCAGATTCCCTGCTGCAGGCATAACTCTGTCCCTACCAGAATATATGCTGCAGGGTTTACCTCTGTCAACATCAGAATCCCTGCTGGAAGCCTACCTCTGCCCACATAAGAATCCCTACTGCAGGCCTACATCTGGCAAAATCAGAATCTCTAATGCAGGCTTGCACTGCTGCCCACATCAGCATCTCTGCTGAAGGCCCTCCTCTGCCCACACCAGACTCTCTGCTACACGGCTACCTCTACCCATATTGACCAGCCTAGAGCCACCAGGCCTAACTCTTCCCATATCTGTTCAGCCTACAACCTATGCAGCCTATCTTCGACTGAAAGGCATATTTCCGGTCCATCCAGAGCACCTTGCTCCCCACCTACCCATTACAGAGTATCCATAGTGCACCTTTTGCCCACCTTGCACAATACTTGCCATCCCATGCCTGAGGGCCCTTCCCTCCTGTCTCTTTTCACATACTACCTGCCCATTCCTGAAAGACACCCATGTCAACCTCCATGCTCCTGTCTCCATGGGCCCATCCATTCCTGACAACAGTTCAAACTTACCTGGGAAATATTCTGGCCAACATCTGCGAGCACCCCAACCCCCGCATTCAATTCACACACTACGAGAACGGCCAATACAAGTAACTACCTAAACACACCTAGCTCATCATTGCTAAACACTGGATTACATGTAGGAGAGATATAGGAGAGATTTGGTTATTGACTCACCCATTGACTACCCCATGTTAATAATCCTTATCGCCATACCAACCCACTACCTGCATCTTACCAACCAAAAAATATCCTCATGAGTACTCTTTGAGCAATCTCTATCAAACAGTAACACCAGATGTGTGCAGTAGAGGGCCTTACAGTGTTATTTCTAAGCAGTCTTCCGAGAGTTGTTGGCTCAACTCCCCACCTATCCTGAGACTGGGGGATCTGCTCCCTCCTCTTTCCTCCCCTGTTTGCTTGCAAATCCATTGCTGCCAAACTGCCTAACCTCCCCACTCTTTTCTCCCCGATCCGTTGAATCTCTGCTTTCCTCAGTGTGTACGTTCTGCGAAGACTTGTAAAGCGCTTTACTGCTTGCCGAAGCACTGTCAGTGCTCAATAAATACCCTAATAATAATAATAGGAATACAAATAATAATTGCAGCTGTAATTGTGCTACTGGTGTAATAGAACGTGTCTTAACCAAGTGTACCTTCAGCCACTTGATTTATAAGTAGTGTGTGCGTCCTTGCATCTCTTCCTTGAACTGAAGTCATATGAAAAACAGGCATTCTCAAGGACAACATTTTTGGATTGTGTCTAGGTATCATAGGCATTTTTCAAGCACTGGTATTAATTGCCCAGGCGTTCACACCATTGTGCAGCCGTTGTCATATCACCATTCAGGCAGTGCATGCCAAATGCCTATCCCATGGCTACACAAAAGCCAAATCTGTTGCCTTTATCAGTGCTCGTTTGTAGTGGTTTCATGCAGTACATATCACTCTTCCAAGTTATTGTGGATTTGAAGATGGAAAGTTTATATTTTAACCATTTCAAGTGTACTTTATAGAGGAGAAATGTGCCTTAAACCCTGACTGTGGTTTGGAAGGTTGGCAAGAGTACATCTCACCCTGTTAGAGTTTTGCAAGGTCGGCAACACTCATTCTAAGCATGGTGTGGAAGGCCAGCAGCAGGTACGTTTTTTTTCTGTTTTTTTTAGCTTAATAGAAGTCACTACTGCTCCTTCTGAAAATGATGTTCCGTAATCAATTAGTTAAATCTATGCCATTCTGCGGGTCTAACTACCACAGAATGCGCATGTGTATGTGTGTGTGTGTTTTTGTGTGTTATGTGTCACACCAGTTACAGTATAAAGCTCTCCGAGTCTTTGACTTGCTACCACTCTAGTTATCAGGGAGATAAAGCAGTCAAGCCAAAAGATGGGCCACTGTCTAATTGCGGCTAAGCTCGCTCAGCATTGCCAGTGCTCCATGAGACAGCGTTTCCTAGGCCTCTATAGGTGTGGAATGATGGTCAGTCGTTGAATGCGCCGTGAGCCCCCCCCCAAGTGCGAGGCCTGGGGCAGTTTGCCCCTCCTGCACTCCCTGTGTGACGGCCCTGTGTCTGGCACTGGCACCCATTCCTGGCTGAGCCAGGAATTATGTGCAGCAGCAGCAGACAGTGAGAGTGCACTGTTTGTGCACTGCCACTTAAATAAAAAAAAATAAAACTTTTTAATGCCTGGCGCCAAGTGAGAGAACCACTCAGTCTTGCAGCTTACTAAAAAGTGTCAGCAGAATACAAATTGGCTATATTTACTGCCAAAAAAGACTCATTTAAAACAAGATTCTTGAACGCCAAATCCGATAGTAGAGAACTTTTTAAAATCCTTAAGGAACAATCTCATGCACCCGGCCCTATTCAGGATGCTATTATTAAAAAACAGCTGTGGTGTACAGAAATCCAACAGGCTCTGTCCAATAAACTGGAAAAAAATTGAGGGGTAATTGAGGAGAAAAAGATTGTTATGTCAGAACAAGATCTGGAGGCTAACTTACATACTTCGGCCAATAATAATAAGGATCACTCTACTTTTAGCTTTTAGCCAATCTCTGAACAAAAACTGAATACAGTTATCATCCAGCTTAAAAGCACGAGCTGCAAAGGGGATCCTTGGTCTTCCATTATTATAAAGGAATGCTCTCCTATTCTCATCCCTGCATTGACCACATTTGTCAATTCATCTTTTGCACTCAATAGGGTTCCAGATAATATCAAAGATCCTTGGATTACCCCACTTCTTAAGAAGCTGCACCTCTGTCCTCAGAATGTATCAAACTACAGACCTATTACCAAAACCACCTTCCTGTTGAAAATTCTGGACAGCGTAGCATACAATCAAATTTCAGTTTTTTTGGAGGACAATCACATTTTCATGACTATCAATCATGCTTCAGAATGAATCACTGAACCAAGATGGCCCTGCTGGCCGGAAGTCTCACTTACTTCAGGGGATGGACAGGGGTCAGATCTCCCTCCTCATGATTCTCGATCTCTCAGCAGCTTTTGACCTGGTGGACTATTTCATCCTGGCCACCAGGTTAAAGAACAACGCCAAGTTCTCTCAGGCAGCCATTGAGTGGACTACCTGCTTCTTGAAGGCAAGGCAATTTAGGGTAGCTATTGAAAATGCAGAAACTAAACCTATGACTCTTGTGTATGGTGTTCCACAGGGAGCCTGTGTGTCGCCCTGTTTTACAATATTTTTATGATCCCTTTTTTTTGAGATGTTGGAAAATGAAGGGATCATATTTGCTAATTACACGGATGACACTCAGTGTGTTATTCCCATCTCAGGTTCACACTTGGAGGAAGACAAATGTATTAACAAAATCTATCAAAAGATTCAGCACTGGATGGTGGCTAATGGTTTAGCCATTAACAGTTCCAAAACTGAGCTCCCAATAGTTGGGTAAGAGACCAAACTTGAGAAACTGGGACCCAGCTATAGGAATTTGAATATAGACAATTGTAATATCAGTGTTATGAGTAAGGTGAAGACTCTGGGAATCTATTTAGACAAAAATCTGAATATGAAGGCCCAGGTCAACAGCCTGATTTCTTCGTCCTCATATTTTATTAAACTATTCTGCTGCCATTTATATCCAGAAAAAACAAAATCAGAAACATTGGCAAGGGCAATCATAGGCTCTAAAATAGATATTGTTGTAGCCTTTTGGTAGGTCTGCCGCTATCAGACTTTCACTGACCCCAGGTTATTCAGATTGGGGCGAGAAGACTGGTCAAATCTCTCATGAAAAGACATCATGTGACGGAAGCTAAAAGAAGTGACCATTGGTTACCCATTCAGGCTAGAGTTTCCTTTAGGCTGCTTCTCATCACCCACAAATGTGTGCAGGGACAAATGCCTGTGTACCTGAAAGAAGTCATCACTCTTAAGCAAAGCATAAGACCTCTCAGGTCTGATGACGCCAATCTTCTTAATATTCCCTGATGCAAGACTAAGAAGTCCAGGGATGCTGCATTTGCATCAGCGGCTCCCCAGGCATGGAATACTTTAATGCCCTCATTGAGAATCATTGCATCCACGGAGGTCTTCAAGAAAAAGCTGAAAACAGTCCTCTTCTCTTAACCACTCTCCTCGCCATTACAATCTTATTACGATCCATGGAGCCTATTTTTTGCAGTCCGCTTTGTTCGATCTTTGTTTGTAGGTTCAGCGCCCTTAAGTCTTTGGGTACCTGGTACGCTATATAAGTTATGAAATATAAACATAAACATAAACAAGAGATGCTGGGGGGACATATGCCATAATATCCCCCCACAAATTGTGGCGGGGATCTGTCCCTTCTACCCCCCCATTTCCTATGCCCATGACGGTGGGGTTCAACAGCATGACAGATACGCGCTCTTGGCGTCAGACACAGGGTGAATCAGGCTGCCCTGCTCAAGTGGCTCGTAGACAGATCTTTCTGAAGATTGATGGGACTGTAGATCTATACAAAGCCCTGACAGACTGCCTCACAGCCATCGAACAAGGTAGTGGCATAGCTGGGTTCAACTACTCACAGCAAACATGTAGTAGGTGTGGGATTTTAACGCAAAAACAAACTAAGCTGTACATTTATTAAGCCAATTGCAGTCCATGCTTGGGGAAAATATTAAGCGGAAATCTGTGCAGGTGTTTTGTTGTTAAAGGCCAACTGGACACTGCTGCAAAGGTAGTGTGTGAGTTCTGTGTGCTCATACCTATACTCTGATTGTTCATGACCTCATGGAACTCGTGGCTACACCAATAGACTGTTTGCCAGTGTACCCAGAAAAGTGTATTTTTCGCCAGAAAAATGTAATCGCGAACTGAGCAATGGCATTCTGAGGCTGAAAAGCACATTCGAAATGCATTGGATTACCACTTCAGGCCAGTTTCCTTCTTTCCTATACTGCCCAAAGATTTAGACATATTTGTCTTGTAATTTCAAGGCCATGTACATGATGACCGTGTCCTTCATTTGTTCCAGTAAAGGCTCTGCGAAGGAGCCATTGTACACCAAATTTTGACCTTAGTCAATGTTAGTATTCTTTCAGTTCATCTCAGGCAAGCTTTGGATGCAGCTTTCAGGACATGGGGACGCTTCCTGCAATTGTCCTGCCTGTTAGCAGCCACCAGGATCCCTCGGTAAACTCTTTGTTGGTTCTGTCAAGTTTTAAATGACCAGCCCCATAAAGTGGAACTGGCCACATTCTCAGTCCTTCCCATCGAATTCAATTATGCAATATCAGAGCCATGTCCTTTGACTACCGGGATTCCAATATTTAACATCCATGTATCTTTTTCATTTGTGCGCAAATCAAATGCAGAGGACACTGAAATCATTCTGATGATTTTTTGGCTGCCCCACTGTTACTGCCCCAAAAGATGTTTTTTTTAAAAAAATGAATATATATATTTTTTAAATTGGCTAAAAGAAACTTCCAGTTGGCCATTTATTTGGGACATTGTAAATGCAATCTTTTTATGGGAATGATGTCCAACTAATAACAATGGACAGTGAGCTTCTATTCCAAAACCACCTGGGTGCTCCTAAAAACAGAAAATATGATGTGATCGAAGGAATCAAACATAGGGCCTCATTACGGGTCCGGCTGTAACCGTTCTGGTGATCCCAGCAGGTTGCCGCCGGACCTGTAATGATTTATCGGCGCTTGACTTCCCGGTAATTAAAACACCGGCGGCCCGAAAAGTCTGCCGCCGGTAATCGTAAGTCCCCATTCCCATTAATTCCCGTTAATAACGGTGCCCCTGATTCAGTGAAAACTCTGTGAGCGGGTGTCGTTCTGCCCGGCAGATCTGACCTCAAGGTGCGGTAAGATTACCAGCACTGTTGTTTCCAGACCGGCACACTTAGAATGAGGCCCATAGTCTTCTGTCAGACTCAACAGGCCACAGAAATATAGAGGTAATGGGCCACATGAAACTCTAGTCTGGACTATTCATGACATAATATTCCATGTGGCATGCTTCACTGGCTGGTAATACCCTAGGACCCAGATTACAGGCCAGAGTGAAGCAAGCGCCTCAACCAGGCCCCAGTACTGTAACCAGCTAGGGAAGCCCTCCACTGAGGGTGTCATGGCAATAAGCACTAATTTTGCTAACAAACTTAGTGCAAATGAAGGAATGCTTTCAATGAAAAAATAACTGCGCAAGCCGTCGCACGCTATTCCCCTATAGGAAAAACGAAGCTTCCCCTAGAAATGCAACAGTGTGCCGCTTATCTAAAAGGGAAAGAGTCTACCAATGAAGGTTGACTGCTTTTAATTGCTTAGATCTAATTTTTCACATTTTTATATTTAAAACAATAAGAAATTAATTTACAACAGCTAAACCCTACCGCCAATGTGAAAGCCATAAACATAGTGAGTGCTAAGAACAGAACGACACAAAATATGGGCCAAAGAAAGTGATTTACTTTATGGTTGTGGGTTGCCAATATGAAAGCAATTGGAATATATGTGTTTTAGCCTAAGAAGTACAGTCAGTTGAGGGTGGAATAAAGTGACATAGAAATTCCCCATCAGCATACACATTGACACAGATACATAGATTTTCTGCACTACCATATGTCCTGTTGTTCTCTTCTTGGCACCCAGTTTTTCGCGTTCTCATTGTCTAACAGTCAGAACCCTCTGTGTAATATATCCTCATAGTTGATAGCTACCCAACTATGGTTCTATGGGTAACAGCTTGCTCGGTACCTTGCCTATGAAATGCATCTTCCAATTACAACAAATAAATAATAACTTAATATGCATCAGACACATTTACAGTTGAGTTAAAACAATAAACTCTCAACTGCTCTGGAGTGAGCCCTTCGAGTGCCACCCACCTGTAGGCAAAGTGGCATCCAAAAGCTAATCAAGCTCATACAATTCTTTATCTTCTTCAGACCTCCTGTTTGATTGCAAAGGGACAGTGTGCTCATCAAATTGGCCTCTGATATGGTAAGGTCTCAAATAAGTAGTGGTTTCTGAATATGACCTTCAGTCCATTGGAAAGGGAAGCTTTTCAGGTAAGCTTGCACTCATATGGGGCAAACGATCTCTGGAAGCGACCTGAGGTCTTAGCAAAGGCTTACTCCTCTCTAAACTCTGGAGCTTATGCTGTTTATGTAATGCACTCATGCAACATTGAATACCCACCCCATTTTGTAGTTGAGTTACACCAGTGATTATCATGAGGTTATGAACACACCCAATCACATCCATCTATCCATCCCTCTGTCTCATTATTTTCCGGCTACATGAACCCTCTGACTCAAAATGAGAACATAGGTGGGTGCAACTCTTGCAAGAGTTGAAGTTGTTGCTGCAGACAGGAAGCATGGTCTATTCCACTCAGCAAAGGTGACATAAAATGTCTTGAGAAGGCTGCACGTAAACCAAGGGGAGCAAACAGTGCTACAGACCAATCTTCAACATTCATTGTATTGTATTGTATTGTATTGTACTCATTTGTATAGAACCAATTACCATTACCATTATTATAGTCTCAATGCATTGTTAGTGGGAACACCCTCGGAGGACCGAAGTCCAAAGGGCTGGAGGTATTTCTATGCTAAGGGTGCCTAGTAGGGCTTGATCTTCCAGGCTATCATCAACATATACAGAACAAAATGATCAAGGCCTTCATGTCACACGAAAACCACTTCAATACATTTCTACTAACAGACTTGGAGTTATTTACCCAAAATATAATTTGTCTTCATATATCAAAAGTTAAAAACATTCTTATGTACACATTTTGCAGACAGCATTTAGACGTTTCAACATATTTCTGCAACATCCCTTTGCATCTATTTTGATTTTCAGACACAAAAAACAATATTTCCTTCTTGAGATCTGTACATATATTTGTAAGGGGTAAACAAACTCCAGGCTCATTCAGAGACCTTTCAAACCTTTCTGGTACATTTATATATATTTTGACCTGCCATTTTTTTTGCAGTGTCATCATCATTGCTTCTTGAAAAGTCGACAGACACAGCGCCTCCAAACTCGGGTCCGGGTCCGTGGTCCCTGAATGGGGAAATACCAGGCCATTCCGACTTTGCAGGGCCCGGTATTTCCCCATTCAGGGAACCTGGACCTGGACCATCCCCATTCCCATTGAGCCCCAATAAGGCTCAATGGGAATGGGGAGCATGCTAACAACGGGCCCGTTAATGACGGGCCCGTTGGTAGAATGCTGGTCCCCTCGCCGGACCCGCAAAGGACGTCTGGTCTGACCAGACATCCAGAGCGAGTCCTGCGAGGGAACCTCGTAAAGAGGCGGTACAGGGTTAACAGCGCCGGCACCTTTACCGGTGCTGTTAACCCCTTACCCCCTCACTTGTAATGAGGTCCACAGTGTTTTGGCCGTCTCTTGAACATTGACCGTAGTCCCTATTAATTACTGCCTTTGTCAGGACGTACCCAATTGTCAAATACAACCAAAGGTATTTTTGTGTCTTTTGGTAGTAGCCAGACCACTAGTGGGAATCACAGTGGTCCATTTCTTTAAATTCAGTGTGAAGTCGTAGTTCATCAGAACCTGCTCTATGCAACCCAATCTCTCCGGATGCTGCCCTATATTTTCTCCTGGTATTATAGCTCATATAGTGCTGCGGAGTAAATCCTACCGGGGCAGTTGTTCCTCCGGCTCCGTTTTCAAAAACCCTTTCAGTGCCACCAGCTAGATGTGAGATGATCTGGTACATTTGGGTGTATTTGACAATTGGCTATGGTTCAGGGAGCCACAGTGAAGTGAGTGAGCTTCAGTGCACTAAAGGGTATCTGACGTGGTTCAGGGCCTTAGCCCTTGAGGCCCTAAGACCACAAGTGCCCCGTTCTTTAGGTGGCTTATCTTGGTGTCTGATGGAACACTTTTAGTAGAGTGAGCTACTGTTTGTTGTCAGATGTGTGCTGGCCTGTGTGCATCCCATGGGTTGCACTCAAGGCCATATTAAACAATGTTTGAGTCCTGAGCACTAGTTCCCTCCACTGAAACAAAGATATTCTGGGGCCGATTCATGGAACAAACGTGCGCCGAAAATCCCAGCGCAAGCAGGCGCAAGGTGGCGCAAGCGTGAGAAAGCAAGTGCACGCGCAGGCGTGCGATTCAAGGAAGGCACTGCGCGTGTATACCACTGGTTGTGCGCCAAACCCGTGCGTGGTGCACGCGGGCGCACACGTCATGAAACGGTATGCATTACGCGCACAGCGAAAGCGCACATGGCGCAGCGCACACAACAAAAGTGGGCGGAACAGTGGGCGCAACACGTGGAATGGGGAATAACGCGTGAAAAAGAAGGCGTAACTGGGGAAGTACTGCAGGGAATTACACGGAAAGCCCACACGCACGCGAACAACCCATATTCATGGATCCGAATACGGGAAACCTGCGCACGGCAAAAGATGCGCATAGGCGTCAACGCGTCCGCTACAGGAAGGCAGGCGGAAGCGTCCCCGCGCACAGTAAAAAAGTGCGCGCAAACAACAAACACGTATATACCGCTACGATGAATGCCCCATTTGTTGCAGCACTGATCGTAGGACACAGCAGGAGGAGGAGAATAGCCAGGGCAAGCATTTTTTCACCCCAAACAAGCCTTTTTGGGATGCCTGACGACCAGGTCTACGGCAGGTATAGGTTTCCACCTCGTATCATCCTAGACCTGGTCAGGGAGTGGGAAGATGACCTTACATCCCCCACCCTCTGCTCCCAAGCATTGAGCCCCTTGGAGAAGGTGCTCAATGTCCTGCATTTTTTGGCCACTGGGTCATATCAGCAGACTACTGCCATAGTGGGGGGGGGGTCTCGTAGGCCACGCAGTCACGCTGCCTACACCAGGTCTTGGCAATCATGACAGCGCGCCCCTCAGTCTGCAGGCACATATACATGCCCAGAACACCCGCAGAAAGGCAGGCCGTTGCCCAGGACTTTTACACGGTGGCACACTTCCCCAAAGTGCTCGGTGCCATAGATTGCACCCATGTAGCCCTACGTCCACCTAGGGCCACTGAGCACATCAACCGAAACCGCAAGCACTGGCATTCCATCAACGTGCAGGTGGTATGCGATGCAAAGGGAATCATCACCTCTGTCTATGCAAACTACCCTGGCTCCACCCATGACAGTTTCATATACAGAATGTCCGCCCTGAGCCAGGCCCTGGAAGCTGGGCAGCATGGCGACACATGGCTCCTAGGTGAGTACAAATGCCTGTGCACATGCATGCATGTCACACACACAAATACACAAAGCCCAATAATCACAACCATCATCACCTCTCCAGGGGACAGTGCTTACCCTCTGAGCAACCACATGATGACGCCAATCCGGAACCCCACCACACCACCCCAGGTAAGATACAACGCTGCCCATATTGCAACCAGGGCCATAGTGGAGCGCACATTCGGAGTGCTCAAGTCACGCTTTCGCTCCCTTGACCGCTCTGGCGGGCAGCTACTCTATGCACCCCCAGTAGTGTGCATGATCATTGTGGCAGCATGTGTCCTGCACAATGTTGCAACACGGCATGGCGTACCGGTGGACATTGTGGTGCCCCCACACCCCCAACCACAGGCACAGGCGCTGCCCATGGGAGGGGACAGGGCACGTGGGGAGGCAGCCAGGACCCAGCTTGTGGCCACATTTTTCACCTAAACTCCCACCCCTGCAGAGTGCACACAGGCCTGGCACATACCAGTTGATAATCGATGATGACACAGAGACAGTCAATTGTCACAACCTTACCACCCTGAGAATGTTGCCATGCAAGTGCCACATTGTGTGCATCCCTAGCTACTTAAACATAAGCAATCCTGTGTGACCAAAAGGCACACATGCAAGGTGTGAATCACACAGACCTGCAAAACAGGCCATGACTATCACTGCTATGTCACCCAAACCCTCCCAAACCACAACATGACATGGCAAGCAATAGCCATACATCAACACAGTACCAATAAGGTACACATTGACGTGTGAAAAATGTAAAGTGGCATCACATAATGATGCCTGACATGGAATCAGATGAAATGATTGACCAACAACCTCCCACCCAAAAGAAGTCATACCCAAATGCATTGCAACAGTTGTAGTTGTAACATAACAATGAATGCCTGTCTACATACATATTGTGCATTGTAAAATCAACACTGCAGCTTCAGTGTGTCGTGCCCACTTCACGCAACACACTGCTCTCAGCGCACAGCATAGTGAACAGCCATTGTGTGTGACGCACACCCTGAGCATCACATCCAAGCGACAAAATACATCAAAAAGCAAATTACGCATGTACAGGGTCCACAATTGGTCATAGATCATGTGCTGCAGGGACACAGTGGGCACCAGACGGCAAACAGAGTGTACATGCGGAGGGGTGGTTGTACATGTAGTGGATCATAGAGCGAGTGTGTGGGTCAGTAGGGACATGCACTCAATATATGCATGTGCAATCAAGTGACCATCAGTTTCCTCTTCACATCACATGTGAACATTCACCATGTGTACACCCCAGCATGTCAAGCCACAACTATTCCCTCACATCTGAAAGGTAAACACAACACATGAACAGGCATTGATCAGCAGAATACATCATGTACATAGGATACTGCAATTACAATGTCAGGGTGTGCATCACACTGTAGAGCAAGGCAACTGTCAACAACAAAACACCCCCCCTCCCTCACAAATCACCATGACCCACTGAACAACTGCACCTGGGTTATCTAGCCTTCATCCTTGAAGTTCACCTGGCCACAGGATCACCCTTCCCCTTTGTCACCATCTCCCACCTTGTGTGCAAAAAGTGTCCAGCAACCTCAGAGGCCACCTTGACTTGCAAAAACACCACATCAAAGCAGGCCAACACAGAAGCCAAGCAAAAAGCCTGCAGGCAGAAAAACAAACCAGAAGACCCTGCAGTAGATGACTTGAAGTAGCAGTACATCACAAAGCCAAAGTGCTACCACAATGACGTAACAACCAAGGTAGCAGTGTAAAACAATTTCACAACAGGATGTGTACTATGTGTGGTACATAACACAGAATAATGCACCACGAACTGATGTGTACAGTCACTGCTCCTATGTACAGGTGCAGGAGTGGCACAAACCAACCACCCCCACCGTGGCTGGGTGCCTGCAAGGTCAAACTCACACAGGCCTCTGAGACCCTGGTGGGGAAGGAGGGTTGGGGATATGCAGTCGAGACAGGCATTGCTATACTGGATAACTGGAATGATGGGCAGTCGAGGGGAGTAGGATTCACATGGGAAAGTAGGAAATGCACAAAACTGTACCACTCACATTAACACATACACAAGTACACCAAACCTGATCATCATGCACATAGTAACAACTTACTCAAATGGAAGACAAACAGAAACTTATCTCTGGGGTGAGTGCTGGCATCCTGCCTGCGCACTCTCAGGTCCGGTAACAGGAGCAGTTTAATGCTGCAAAGAGAGCCACAGTTACTAATCTGTGCATGCCTATAACACACAAACACACCACCATATATGCCCCAAAGTAACAAAATAATCTACAAAAAAACAATCTGGTGTGGATGCTTCGTACTCATACGTAACATTACCCCTGTGATGGTTCATACACAGTCAATGCAGTAAGTCATGCGCCGCTGGGTGCGTTGCAAATGGAAGACCAATGTGTCACAAATCACACAACATTAAATGTTCCCTGGGTAAGCAGCCAGACGCATATACAAGGAATGACTTCAGAACAAGTCATGTTCCACCATGACCCAAAAAAATTAGGTAGTGCATCTGTCAAATTCTACATGGTAATGAAATGCACTGCACAGGAGTCTGTCCCTTGCTGTCTGTCCCTGTGAGCTGCTTCTTTCCATGTCTCGGAATGCTACATGGCTAATACAAGTGCCTCAATGGACCATGGTGGACCAGAGGGAATGTGCCACTGGCACTGCAGGTGCCCCAGACAACTTTCCCATCAACTAGCCATTAGTCCACCAACGCATCTCAGCTGTATTGTGCACTTCAACACCAATATTTGTCCAAGCTCACCGTCAGTGCTGCTACTAAGCATGCATGTGCAACTAGCCAGGTGGAAGGTCTGCTGCGTTGTGGCCCCCCTGTCCTGCTCACCTTGCCTGGCGTCCCTTGAAATACGTCAGCTGTTTTCGGATGTATGAGCGCAATCCCTGTGCCTCTGCTTGCGCACACATGCGCATGTCGGCACAACCCAAACTTGTCCAACTTCCAGACGTCCAATGGCCCATGTCTGCTGGCAAAGGTGGTCTGGAGGCTCATCCCCCTGCAGAAAGGGCATGAAACACATGATTAATGCTTTAAAATCATCTGTGTGTGTCTCTTCAGGCATTACATGACTGGACCATGTCAGAGACGTACAACACAAATCACACCATCAGTCCGTCTTTCACAGGCAAACTGTTGAACACACCATCTACGCCATGAATTGCAACAAGCACATGTACAGTATAGATAATAAACATACTACACAATGAATATCAATGAATGTACACATCAATCATGAAACCCCCCAACTAGTGAATGAAGAACAGTGGTCAATAACATCCCTATCATCCCCACTAGGGGTGTTAACACAAGTTTCACAGCAGCAGACATGCCACAGATATGACAGTCCAGAGCCCTTGTATAATAGGCTGTTACACCGAACCATCCTTGCGTGCGCATGGATAAGGGAAGCAGGAGTGGCATATGTGAGTCAAGGACCCCAAGCTGCAAACACATACACAAGACAAGCTTGAAGGGCCCAGCTGGAACAGACAGTGGATGCTCTCAAAAGCTACAAAGCACCACACTGTCACATGAAAGCACAATAGACAAACAATTTCAAACTATATTAACTAATTACACTAACTATGAAAAACCCACATTAACTATTTAAACTAACTATCAAAATGAAACTAAACTAAGTAAACTAAAAGAAAAATCAAAAATGGCCACATACGACCCGGGGGGGGGGGGCACCCACGAGGGGGGAGGTACAGAGTGCTGCTCAACACCCACATGTGATGATGGTGAGGGAAAAAAAAACCTCCATGGGCTCAACGCCTGTACAGCCCGACCTATGTGGGAGATAGATTGTCGTCCGTGTCTGGCTCTTCCTGGAAAGGAGGACGTGGCACAGGAGCCTGACCACGCCTAGCCGCAGCTTGCCCCTCGTCGGCAGCAAGTCTGCCGGACGAGTGAGCATGGTTCTGTGCGGCGATCACACGTAGGTCTGCATGCAGAACCTCCTGTGATACACGTGCTTCCTCTTGCAAGTTGCACGTATAACACGGAGTTCATCCTGCAAGGCCTGGCTGGACAGCTGCTGCACCACCCGGCCAGCATGTAGCTCAGCCGAGATGGTACGCTCAAGCTGCGCAAACCTCTCCTCTGCCCGCTCCCTCTGGGACATCAGAAGGACACCCAGAGTGGATCTGAGGGAAGCATACTCTTGCCTCAGGGCCTCCATGTGTGCCTCTGTGTGAGCAGCAATTGCTTTACGGAGAGATGACATTTCAGCCTGGCGTGCCCTGTCTGAGGCCGGCATGCCCAGCCTGAGCGAGAGGGCCGTGGACCGTGCCGCCTGCTGCTGGAGAAGCACCTGCCTAGCAAGGGGGAGCACGGATTGGGCCACACGCTCCATGCTCTCAGCGATGTTCTCCATTGCTGCCCCCTGCCGTTCAGAATTGGCAGTCAAGTCTTGCTCCCACTCAGTATACTGTGGTTGCGCGCAGCGACCGCGTTGCTGGGCTTGACCCCTGCGGGACCCAAGGACTGGATGTCCTCATTGTGTTGGCACCGCCCGCGGCTGCACGACTACATGCCCCCATCGACGTGATGGCCCAGGCACATCAGTGACTGGTGTGGAGAGTGACCCCGATCCACCACAGGCAGAGGTTCCAAGACTGTCTGACCCCTCAGTGCAGGTGTCGCGGACAGAGGAGTGTCCACATCAGAATCACTCACCCCTGACATATGGACCTGATGCTCATCCAACTCGACATGGACGTCAGAGTGGTCATCAGGGCTGGACTCATTGCCAGCCAGAGACAAGATGGACTGTAGCACATGTGGGTTTTCATGGCCTACCACCCCACGACCCCCCACTTGTGTCTGGTTGCTGAAGTGATGATAACCCTGTGCCTGGCATGACAACACCATCCTCTGGCTCCATTGCGTCATCGTCTGAAAAGTAGAGAGAAAAAAGGTCACTACACATGGTAGAAGCAAACAACACTCACACACAGACACCAAACACATCAAGCAGACATGTCACACACAAAATAGAACCTGCCATGCATGCTGGGTCAACTTGAAATTGCTTCTGTGATTAGGCATGTCAAAAGGTGTCAGTTTGCACTGAAGTGGGTCGATGCAGTGCAGGAAATACGTACGTTACTCACTATCTACATGTGCAAGAACTTCATGATGTGTGTCAGAAAATGTGAAGGCAGTGCAAGGTCAACTTCAGGCATCACATGCAATGTGCATTCAATGGGTAGCATGTCTACAAGTAAACCACCCCTCCCCCCAAGTGCAAATGCAGGGATGCCTAGCATGGTATCAAAAGGCGGAACATACACCTGTGTATTGCCAGACAGTGTTGACTAGCATCAACTGCATCATGTGAGTCAAGTGACAACACAGCAAATGATGATGGGACAGTAAGCAGGACACATGATGAGTCATTGGCCATTAAACAGGCTGAGGCATGTGACCCACACAGACCGTCACACTCTAAACATGTGTGTGACGCAGGACTGAGCCACAGTGGAAATGGGAAGGCTGATGAAATGCCATGCAATGTAGGTCTCCCTGGACTCCTACCACAATGATCATCCAGTCAAGGACACATAGGAGCATGAGTGGAATACACATGGAGCATGAATGGGCACTCATGTCCCTGCTGGGCATCTGACCTCTGCCCAGTCCAAGTGATACACCCTTCATCAAGTACAAAGGATGTACCACACAGCATATGTCTGGAAGATTGGCTGCTGGAAGTCAGCATGTACACAGGACGCATGAACAGGGAAGTACCCAACGGCAAAATTGAAGCATACCAGTGTTAAGGTGGTATTGGGGTGCAGAGGGGTGTTGGAGGGGCAAGGGAGCATGCCTACAAGGAGTACAGAACACATGCACGTCAGTCATGCTAGGGCTGAGAGGAAGATCACCCCACGCTACATGCTGAAGGGCCAGTGAGCTGGAACATGGACTTGAGGGGCATCCTGGTGACCAGCATGTGAGTAGGGTGCAATAGTGGTGATGCAGACATTCCCCGTCCACTACACATGTCCACCATCCAGCAGGGCAGACATGCATCAAGGAAGCATTGCATTACTTGCACATCAGAACCATGTACACGTGACATGTAGTGGCAGTCATGGACAACACATCACACAAGTGAAACACACATGTCCACAACAGACACGCAGCAACACTCACTGGACTGAGCATCAAAGTCCGGCATCTCTCCCACTCCTTCGACCGATTCAGATGGTATGAACTCTGCAACGAGTGACTAATGCCGAGTGAGGTCTTCCTCCTCAGGTGCAGGCCCACTGCCAGTCACCAGAGTCAAGTTGTAATTTGAGGCACGCTTAGCTTTAGCGCTGAGTTTGAGGCCATTCCATCGCTTTTTGCACTCTTGCGCCGTGCGCACCTCATGGCCGAATGCACTCACATGTTCCGCAACTTGCTTCCAGTGGGTATCATGGTGGGCAGCCGTAGTCTGATGATTAGGACCCACTAGCATGTCACGGATGTGGCCCAGCACGTAGTCCAGGATGCAGTCCAGTTCCTGGTTGCAGAAAGGCTTCTTCCTCGACGTGCTGGAGGTCGTGGCTGTGTGTGGGGTCCCAGCCTGTGCTGGAGGTGCAACCTTCCTCCTCTTGGATTGTGGCGCAGACCCTGGCTGGCAAATGCCGCCCTGGTCACTATGGCCAGTAGCACCAGTGGTTTGAGCCAAGGGAATGGCTGGTGGAGAGTCAACCAAAGGCCTGACTTGCGTCAGTGGCAGCTGGGTGCCCTCTAATGGGCCCTGCGCAGCAACATCCACTGTGGCAGGGTCATTGACAACGACTGTCCTGGTTGGCAGACTCACAACCGGGGTGTTGTTGGCTGCATCTGCCCCTGCACTTGCCAACACCCGGCTGGTTGGGGCAGCAGATGACATTAATGCCCCAGGGACACGTGTCTTGGTCAGGGCAGCCCTGCGTGCACCTACGGTTTCCCTCCTGGCCTCCTGGAAATCTTCCAAGGGCTCTTTAAGTGCCAACGCAGCCTGCGCTGGCAGACCCTGAGCCTGGGTGGTGGTGTTCACAGCTGCACCTGCAGCTACCACTGCCCTAGAGCCCATGGCCGTCGATGAAACAGACTGCCGGGTCACACAGGCGCCAGTGTCAGATGTAGAAGCTGCATCTCCCGGAACCACAGGGGCTGGTGGCAAGACTGCACCAACACATAGCACACCATCGTGCTCAAGTGGCGCACCCCTGCCTCTCCCCCCTCTGCGGCCACCCTGAACACCCTGGAGTCCCCCTACTCCCTGGTCACCCCGGCCACGTCACTGACCACGCCCGCCATGAGGAGGACGCCCAGCTGAGGCGCCCCTCACCTTTAGTGGCCTCCCAACCATGGCACAGATGGAGTAGTGCCGGCACAGATGGAGGAGTGCCAATGGGAGGTGTACACCACCATTGTCCTGGGCAATTGGGGTGAAGGGGGTGGGATGCAAGATGTTAACAGCCCCCCTGCACCTGCAAGGCTGTATGTGGCCCCGGTGATGTAGTGACGGGTCACGCAATGCCTAGGCACCCCAAAACTGCAGTAAAACCATGCACGCAACCCTTCAGCCTTCGTGCGTTGAATCAACCTCCCGCAGTACGCAGTGGCACCCAGTAACACGAAAAACGCGTACGCGTGGGACACGCAGGCTACTATAACCTTGAAAATGGGTGTGATACACAGGGGCACCTGCAGTGGGAAAAATAGCGTGCGCGACTCACCGTCTGACTAGTGTGATAATGAAAAACACGCATAGCCAATACCCGCGCCAAAAGAAGAGATACGTCCTGATCCGTTGTGAAGTTGTGATGGTGCACAAAACAACATGAAGCAGCAACACATGTCGGTCTCCATGAAAGGCACGTACAGCGAACTGCTGACCCCGCTCACCTTTAACTCGTGCTGAGGGAAACGCCCGCGCGCATCACGTCACTTACGCGTAGGCCCTTTCCTCAGATTACATGCATTCACATGCGGACGTGCAGTTTTTTCACACGCGCTGAACCACTAGGCCCACGTCACGATGGAAACGCCCGCGCGCGTAATGTCACAGATGCGCTTACGCGCTAAGGGCCTTTCCTCGAATTACAAGCAAACGTGCAAGATTTTCACATGCCAAATCACTCCGTATCAAGCTGGCCATGCTACAACACACGAAAGACCACGCTCCTGCCCAGAAGGCCGAATTACTGCCACCCCAGAGCTCCCACCTGCCATCTGCTGCTGCCTGCCTGCTGCCTACGTGCCCTGCCATTTGGTGCCTGCACGTCAGCCAGGGTTCCAGTTGCTGTGTCCACCCCTGCTGGAACAGAAGACTCCCGACTGGGATACCATCGCTCCACAGCCCAGCCCCAGGACCCAGTTGCCCACCCACGCCTGCCTCGGGGGTCGCCATGTCGGGCAAATACCATCTGAGACCACTGGCGACCCCCAGCCAGAGAGGCAGAGGGCCACCAGCTTCAGTGTGAAGGAAGTTGGTGTCCTGGTGGAGCATGTCCTGGCGCATTATGATGCCCTCTTCAGAACATCACGTGCCAACAAGGAAGGACGGGAGAGGATCTGGGACGACGCAGTGGTTGCCATCAACGCGGAGGGGGTGGCAACCCGCGACATCAAGCATGTCAAGAAGCGCTGGGAGGACTTCAGGTCCAGGACCCTCCACAAGGCCTGGCGCCTCGCGGAGGGGGGCCGAGTCAGCATGAGTGACATCAAGATGAAAGTCCTGGAACACTTATGCCCAGCGCTCCACGTCCAGATCCTTCAGAGGAAGACCTATCTGGAGTTGAGCGGTAAGTGGCCAAGCATTGGTGTGTGAGACAGGGCATGTTGCAGTGTGCTGGTAGTCTGATACTTGCCTGTATGTGTGACATGGGCCATATATGGATGTGTGTGTGCAGGGACATCATGGTCATGCATGTGAGAACAGTAATGTGCGAACCACATGGTTGGTGCATGAGTTGCAATGCAACATGGGGAGCTGTATGGCAAATGCACACATAAAAGCATGCCAGTGTCTGTTCCTGCACATGGTGGGGGTGTGAGGGATGGTTGCTGCTGTCATGTACATGTATGGTGCACATGAGTGTGTGTATGAGAAGTGTGTCTGTGACTTCGATACGCCATGGATTCATGACACATGTCCGTGATGATGTGTACATTCACTCATGCAGTGCGGTCACCGTTGTATGCACTGTGTCTATCCACTGTGTCTGTGGTGTACAAGGCATGATGCATGACCCTACGGTGATGTGTGTGCATGGGATCAGTGTGAGCCATGATGCATGTGAGTTTGAAGGAAACATTTTGATTAATAGAGGCCCTTGTACATAGATGCTGATGTTGATTGCAGGCACCATGCCTGTTTATGCATGTGTGTTGCGTGCATTCACCCATGTGTTGTGGAGGGACAGGATGGAAGTGACGTTAGACACTGCCACTCATGTGTTATTGCTTCCTGTCTAGGGGAATATTGTACTGTACCCTGATGCTTGTGTTCTATGTCTTCCTTTACGCAGCGTCAAGTGAAGAAGAGGGCGGAGACAGCGCTGTGGAGCCAAGCTGCGGGGATGCCTCCAGTGGGCGGCGACACAAGGCCCAGCCACCCTCCCAGGACATGCCATCATCCGGGAGCGAGGGGGCTGGTGCGGCGTCTGCCACTACGGCTGTGGCGGAAGGGCCGGGTGAGCCCCCACAGGGGCTTGCAATGGCGGAAGACGGTACGGAGACATCCAGGTTGGTGGTCTCCACAGAGGAGGAGGAGCCCACTACTGAGCCGCACAAGGGGCCTGGTGGGGGTAGTACCACTGGTGCAAGTGGTGCAGTCCAGGGCCAGGGTCATGAGGCAGCACAGGTCACCGTGGAGGGGCCTGTGCATGTCCCTGTCCTTGACCCTGTGACTGCACAACCATGCACCAGCAGGGATGTCCCGTCCCAGGCCCGTCCGCAGGTAGGGGAAAGTGCCATGTCATCTGCCTCTCGACTACCTGCGGACGAGGGGTCCCATGAATGTATGGGCTCCATCCTGATTGGTGTTGCGTTGCGCACGTGTGACATTCTTGATGATGTGCGTTCTTCCTGGGCGGAGAAGGCACGTTATCACGAACTGCAGCGTTGCGACGTGGCACTGTTGGGAGAGGCCCTGGTTGGTGGGTTCCTACATGTGACGTGCACTCTGGCGGACCTCTCCTCCTCTGTGGAGACTATGCGCCAGTCTTTCTCCCTGCTGTCTTCCGGCCCAGATTCCACCAGGGCCCCCTGTGGACCTGGCCTGACCAACACAGCCAGCTTGGTGGAGATCCCATCCCTGCCACAGTTGGGAGTCAGCGGTCCAGCAGGGGTGGACACCACAACTGGAGACCAGCTGATGGAGGGTGTGCAGGCATCATCGAACAGGGCACATGGACAGCAGCAGCAGCAGCAGGCTCTAGGTGGGAGCAATGATGGCTCAGGGCCATCGACATCAGGCGGGCAGGCATCGGCCAGAGGGCAGGAGGACCCTGGAATGGATGTGTCTTCCGTGTGGCTGTGGTTAGGCCAGAGTATAGGTGCGGAGCGACGGCGGGCAGCAGAGGTGTGGCTCACCATGGTTAGGGCGGAGTTCTCCATGTGTCGGGCGTTGAGGCGGGCAGAGTGCCTCGAGGCGACTCGCAGGGAGTTGGAACAGGCCATGAGTGCCTCCCAGCGAGATCTCGGGGCCAGGACAGAGGCCTGCCTCCAGAAAATAGACATGGAGTTCGATGATGCTCTGGCCGAAAACATCACTGAGTGAGCCGCAGGACTTGCCCGTCGCCATTGCAAATAGTTTATAGTCTTAGGTTTCCTTTTATTTTTTTTATTTTGGGGCTTTTGGACTATGCCCCACACTTTTGTAAATAGTTTTTTTGTTAGGTAGGTTATTAGATAGGTTTCATTTGTTTCGTTGGGCTCATGGACCCTTGAAAATTGTATTGTACATAGTTGGACGTTGGATTTCTTTGGACATTTTAATTTCATTTCCCCATGTATCAATGGATTTACCTTTTTGCGTTTCATTTGGATTTGGTTTGGTGGACAGAGAGTTTTGGCCATTTTTCTTTTGGATTACTTGGGTTTTTTCGAGGAATTTTTTTTATTTTTATTTGGACATGCATTTCATTTCATGTTTGCCATTATTCTATGCTTTAAGTACTTTCAATTGGTTTTCATGTTAATACATTTTGATCTTTTACTTCAATGTGTGGGATTCACTCATTGGGTTCATGCATGTTGACATGTGGGTTTACTCAATCAATGGCAACCTGTGTGTGTGTGTGATGGACATGTGTTGATGTACATAGTTGACTTTTGGTTTGTGTCATGAGATGGGCATGTCACTGCTGGGTGGGTGAGTGGGTGGGGGGACATGAGTGGGGGCCTGCTGGCAGGTGCCCCTCACTGCTGGGGTGTGGGGGTGCCGGGGGACATATGTGGGACATGGTTGGGGGTCTGCTGGCAGGTGCCCCTCACTGCTGGGGGGTGGGTGTGCTGGGGGACATGAGTGGGGGCCTGCTGGCAGGTGCCCATCACTGCTGGGGGGTGGGGGTACAGGGGGATATGAGTGGGCCATGAGTGGGGGCCTGCTGGCAGGGGCCCTCACTGCTGGGGGGTGGGGGTGCTGGGGGACATGAGTGGGGGCCTGCTGGCAGGTGCCCCTCACTGCTGGGGGAGATGAGTAGGGGCCTGCTGGCAGGTGCCCATCACTGCTGGGGGGTGGAGGTCCAGGGGGACATGAGTGGGACATGAGTGGGGGCCTGCTGGCAGGTGCCCCTCACTGCTGGGGATGGGGGTGCAGGGGGACATGAGTGGGGGCCTGCTGGCAGGTGCCCCTCACTGCTGGGGGGTGGGGGTGCAGGGGGACATGAGTGGGGGCCTGCCGGCAGGTGCCCCTCACTGCTGGGGGGTGGGAGTGCTGGGAGATATGAGTGGGGGCCTGCTGGCAGGTGCCCCTCACTGCTGGGGGATGGGGGTGCAGGGGGACATGAGTTGGTGATCATATTGCAAGGTGACATGCAGCTTGGCTGGGGGCATGCCCATGGTGGATGGGCTGCCTGCGGGACATGACCAGGGGTGCAGGGTAGTCCCCTGTGGTGTGGGCTGCCTGCAGGGGCCGTGGAAGGGGTAGAGAGGACACCTAGGAGGACCCACACTGCCAATTCATGTGTAGGACTCCCTGCGCACCACACTGGATACACGTACCCCGCTCTGACAGCAAAATCACGTGTGAAACTTCATGCGCACCCCCGAAATACACGTACCCCGCTCTGACAGCAGAATCACGTGTGAAACTTCACGCGCACCCCGAAATACACATACCCCACTCGCACAGGGCCAATCACGTGTGACACTACCCACGAACCCCAGTAATACACGTACCCCACTCGCACAGGGCCAATCGCGTGTGAAACTTCCCACGAACCCCAGTAATACACGTACCCCGCTCGCACAGGGCCAATCGCATGTGACACTTCCCGCGAACCCCAGTAATACACATACCCCGCTCGCACAGGGCCAATCGCGCGTGAAACTTCCCGTGAACCCCAGTAATACACGTATCCCGCTCACACAGGGCCAATCGCGTGTGAAACTTCCCGCGAACACCAGTAATACACATACCCCGCTCTCATTCGTAGCGGTGCGTAGGGAGTTTTACAGGCATTTTCAAGGTTGTGAGCCTGTGCGCCATGTACGGGATTTGTGCGCATGGGGAGGGGTTGGAGGCGTAACTGGCGCTGCTGCAGGGTCGATGCGCCACTCTGCGCCACGGCTGGTTTTGGATGTTAAAATCCATGAATACGCTGTGCGCGGAAATGGATTTTAGCGCACGCGGCTGGCACAGAAAGTTGCACACGCACACTGTGCGCCAGCCGCGGGCGCCACTTGTGTGCTGAATTCTATGAATTACCCCCTAAGTGACTCAATATATCTGGGTGCGACTTCCTCGTTGTGATTACAACACCTAGTTTGATATGCTGCCTCTCAGTGATCAAAATAAGTATGTGCACTTCTATTCAGACCCCTTTCCCACTTCATTGTTGCTGTAATCAGAATAATAAATACGTAGCATTTCAAGGTAATATGAGCAGTCCACAAGGAGGGTTAAAGTCTTCTAGCATAGGGAAAGCACACTTCTTTCAATAGCAGCCACAAGATAGCTATGCGGGTTGTAGTATAAATACATTACACAGATCGTATAAGAAAAGCTGCACACGCAGGTTTAGCAACTTCAGACATCGGGAATGCTGAGTCTTCATTGCTGGAATTTGCCATTGTAATCTTGCAAAAACAAATCCCTGCAATTAGTGCTTAACACATTGAGATTTATTCTGAACCATTGCAGCACTCACATTTATCAGTATGCATTTCAACTTTGGCTATTGCACATGATCAATATAATCCCCACAGAAAGGTGTGAATATTACAGCAGGAGTTCTGCGGCAGTGAATGCACACACTATGTATATTACAGTAAACACAGATGGCATTACAGGATCAATTGATCAGAGAAAAATGTACTTGTCAACAAAAGGCAGGAAACCGCTTTAGAGAGTCAGCAGCATGCCATAACAAATCCTGACACATGCTATTTAAGTTTTGCGAACGATGGTAACTGATTTCTTCATATTAAGTAGGCTATGTGGGGGGCCTGGGGCACGTTCTCCCTTGGTCATCCCATAAAGACGGCCCTGGTTTCACTACCTATCTCTACAAGGTTCAGTTGACCTTCTAAATGTTTTGCCCCTCTGAAGCCAGTGCTAACCTCTGTTAGGAAACATCTGGCTGCAGCATGACTCCCAAAGCATCCTTCCTTAGAAGCAGTTCCCTGCTTGACTTACAAGGAGTCCGAAGCCTGGGGATCAATGGGCAAAAAGGATGTATCCGTGGACCTGCCCTTGGCACGGGACTCTAGAGTACAGAAGAGGATTCAGGTCAGCTTGCTTAAATTACGCAATCTATGTGATTACTTCCCAACCTTTGTGTTTCAACCCCCACTCCCCCACCCCCACAAAATGGTGTTTGAAGCACCCCTCCCCAATTGCTTTCATGGAGGGAGGGCTCAGCAAAACCTTCAATGGAAGTCCACTTCCCACTCCACATATTGGTCTTTTACCACTCTGGTTTGTAATGATTACTATGCCTGGCATATGAGTCTTTACTTGGCATAAGCTAGCAGCACTTAAGCATTCATGTCTGCACTTGCTTTTTGAAGGCAGCACCTGCACATGCGAGGCTAGGCTTTGCATATGAGAATATCACCTGACATGAAGCTTTATGCGGCATACGATGGGTTTTTGAGACTTCACTTGTTATGAGATGAAAGCACTTTCGTATGTGAAGTAAACATTGCGAGTGATTATTTTACATGTGAGGCATTTGATGCAAGTACCTGGGCATCATTCGATTCACTCCCCACAGTACCACTGCTGGCACAGAGGACAAAATCCATACATGCAGTAGAAGAATGTGCTTCCAAACATGACTCACGTCATTCAACTGTATGTCCTTTTGTTAGAATTGCAAAATTAAGCGTCTACTTTGTGCCCAGTCTTCGGAAATCTCAGATGTATTTGCCACCTTTGTGCCTCAAACACGATGCAGCATGGAGTCATTCAGCAAATTGTTTCCTCTGAAATAAACAACAGGAATGAAGATGGACAGTCTAAAATTCAGTCTCACTTATCAAGTGCTACTGGTCCAGCAAGAACAGGTGCGCTGGTGTGGTCTTTGGGGCAGACTCGCACATAAAGTGTGAGTTTCTTTTCACAAGAGGAGCTGGCAAAGTTTTGGGGCCCGCTAGCCGACAGTCTTAACTTCTCCATCTTCTTTTTTCTCTGCCTTCGGGACACCTAAGGCACCCGCCTGACAGTCTTATTACAGAAGTTAAATCCGGCAGTCCCTCTAACCCTTATAGAAACAAGTTCTTCCAGCCTTTTGACTCAAGGGGCCTGATTCCGAGTGCGGCGGTAAGAAGTTAACGACACTGGTAAGGATGCCGGTGCCGTTAGCCCCCTACTGCCGCATTCCGAGGTCCTTTAGCGGGTCCCACTAGGGCCGGTTGGTTTTACCAGCCGCCCTTAGCGGGACCCGTTAAGGGACCAGGGAGCTAATAACGGGCCCGCTGTTTGCGGGCCCCGTTATTAGCTCCTTCCCCATTCCCATTGAGCCCTCTGGGGGCTCGAATGGGGAATGGTTTCGTAATGGGAACTTACCGGGACTGCAAATGTCGGAATGTCCCGGTAAGACCCCATTCCGACACCTGTTTGGAGGCAGCCATGTGCTATTAGCACCATTGTTGCCTCCAAACTCGTTATGACCCCCAAGAACTCCTCATTGGCTCGGAATCTGGGGATGTGGTCAGACAAAAGGGATATCAGTTAAACTGGTTTTAATCAATGTCTACTGGAACCCCATGCTTATTGCAAATGGAACCTTCATAGACCACACTGCAGATTTGATTGATGATGCGTACATAATCCAACAGATGCAACATGTGATCATATGTGGGGACCTAAACACATCAGGTATGACTGAACACCAGATAGGTCAAGATCGTTCTCGTGGGAATGCCAGATACACGAAGAGAGACATGTGGAATTCCCTGATGGACGCAAAAAACATGCACATGCTGAACTGCAACATCAGAGGCGATATACAGCCTCACCCGACGTGGGAAAGCATGGGTCGTTCATCAGTGATAGACTACATTTTTGTCTCTATGAACTTTCTGCCTCTGATCAACTCATTTAAAGTGATAAAAACCACTAACAGCGACCATCATTTACTACTGCTGGACTGGTCGATTCAAAACCTCAACATTCAAGAAAAATGCTTAGGGTGGTCGAGGTATGCAATGGCGGTTCTCGCTTGAAAATCTCTAATAGCATCATAAAACAATTTTCAAGGGACTTTACTCTGGCTGGAGCTACAGTTCAATACACACCTCTCCTGGAAGTATACCGGACTACCCGTAAGAACACAAGGAAACCCGCCGTAAACCATCTGCATACATTCAACAAAGAAGTAGTGTTGAGAAGAAAAGAGGTCAGAAGGCTCCAAAGGGCGGCAAATAAATCCAAGTAACAAATAGACAAAGAAGTATCACTCGGAGAAAAAAGATATTAAAAAAACGGTCTGTTTTCTACCAGACTGTTAACCTATCAGACTGATTCTGAAGGCACGCTTAAAACCCTTGTAAATAAAGACCCCAGAGCCTTTTGGTCTTTGATAACATCAGTGGGTTCGACAGCAGAAAATGAGCAGACTAACCCAATAAGTGAAGGTGACTGGATAAAACATTTTTAAAATATATATGCCGCTGAAACTAAATCTTTCTCTATTCACTCACAAGATCATGACATAGAGCCTTGGGTCTACGAAAGTGACACAAATGTTATCCAAAGACATATTCAAAAATGGAATGGCTCACATGCCCCTGGTCCAGATGGCCTGACAAATGTTATGCTGAAAGAACACGCTGAAGAATGGGCAAGGTTTATTCATGCTTTGTTGTCTCATGTTACCCTATTGCATCAAATGCCGAGTTCATGGATGAGGGCGATAGTGGTTCCTATTTTTAAAAAGGGAGAATGGGAAATCCCTAAAAAATACAGGCCTATCGCCCTCATTGATGTGATTGGAAAATTATATGGTATGATACTCCTGGACCACTTCCATAAGTGGAGCCTACAAAAAGGCTGTAATGACCCCCTTCAGAGGGGTTTTGCTAAGGGTATTGGAACCTGAGTGATTATACTATTACTGAACATATTAAAGGCCCGAGCACAAGATGGAAACTCCAAGTTATTTATGGCCTTCGTGGACTTGGTCCAAGCATTCGTCCAGATCGATCGGTGTAAATTATGGATACAACTTGAGGCAAAAAATTGCCCAGGGGCCTTATTAGATCCTATAAAGGCCATGTATGAGAACACAACCCTAAGAGTTTGGTTGAACAGGTCATGCCTCCTATCAAATGAAATGATCACATCAAAGGGAATCAGACAGGGGTGTCAAATGGCCCTGGCTTTATTCAACTTTTTCTTGGCGGACATGAAACAGATAGAAACATCATCTAGAACTTTTCCACCATCTGTAGGAAGGGTCCAACCGTCACGCCTATTGTACGCAGACAATCTGGTCTTAATCAATCAAACATCAGTAGGGCTGCAACATCAATTGAACTGATTACCCTGTTATATTAAAGCAAATGTCTTGGAAATAAACAAAAAGAAAACTAAAATTCAGACTTTTGGAAAGTTTAACAGAGGAAGAAACAGCTGCTCCTGGTTTTCGGAGGGCAAGCGGATAGACCAAGTATCTTTGTTTAAGTATCTGGGAGTATGGCTTAGCGACACAAAAACTATGGCCCCCATTGGGGCACATCTACGGGAAAAAACGAAAGATCTGGCAAGTCAGGCACGTGCAGTAAATTAGAGGTTTGTTTGATTTTCAATTAATGCCGGTAGTGTCATTTTATAAATCAAATGTGGTCCCCGCCATAACTTATGGAGCTGAGGGAATGACTAACATCCCGGATTCTGTGTGGCAGCAGCTGAAAGGTTTATTCTAGAAGAGAGTGCTAGGAATCCCTCCATCCACGCCGATCCAAATTGAGCAGCAAGAGTTGGGTTTTCCTTCTTTAATAAATACTGTAGGATGGAACAGCATGGCCGTCTACAGAAAAGGCTTTCTGCTTCCTATGTCAGAAATCCTGGAATTGATAAACAGGGCAATCCCTACATCTCATAATCCCATGTTGAGCAAATGGAGATCAAACATAACAGCGCGACTGGAAGAAGTTGGTGGTTCCATTGACTTGCTATTAAACAAACCTACATGGATTAAGAAAAAACTTAAAGAGCAAGACTGGATCACCACATTAGAGGTAGCAGCCTGCTACCAATCTACTGCCCATCTACCCATGGAACCACGAAAACTGGCCTCCGTAACTACCTAAAACAGTTTCTTAACAGAAACTATAGAGATCAATTTCTGAGAACCCGTCTGAACCTATTGCCCACAAATGAGATACAGGCAACTTGTGGCATCTCAGATGGGAACAAATGCTGCTATTGCAAAGATTCTCTGGCAGTGGAAACTTTGAAGCACCTCATCATATTTTGCCCAGATGTAGTAGAGCCTCGTACAACTTACTTTGGCCCTCTACTATATCACCATCGAACACTCGATCCAGAACTATGGTGGAGAAACTGATAGAGGGAATCAAGACGTGTTATGTGATTGCAGTTGTAAAATTGTTATCTAAATTATTTTAAAAGGATAAATTGGGGAAACTTCCAAAGGACGAAGGAAGTCCTGCCCGCGAATGGGGTTATAACGCCTGTTTTGCAATTATTTTTTTAGAGATCGTTTTGTCACAGTGTTTGCTCTTTTGAAGACCTGTGAATAACAAGTAATTTTGCTCAATTAATTTGCTTCCAGAAGGTTAAAAAGCTGAGTTGACCATTCAAACATATGATCTACAGGTCGAACTGTCTGTTTTTCACTAAAACCTCCATCATTCCTCACCGCTGACTATAATGGCAAGTGATCCTGGGAGTTGTAGTTCAAAATGTCTATAGGGCCACATAATGAATACCCATGCATTAAGATGTCAGCAATAAACACGAATCACCCTAAGTCATCCGGCTGACTTTAAGTTTGTTAATGGGTAGTGGTTTCCTAAAATACTAACAGACCAGAAATTGGTTATTGGTCACTGGGTACATATGCTTTCCCAATGGCCAGGTGTGCCAGAGTCCACTAATGCTACTGTTCTCCAAGCACCCATGCATTGTGTTAAACAATGCCATCTCAGTGATAGCCCAGATTTGATGAGGCACGCTTTACAACGAGCTCATGGTAGAACCTCTGACAAAGGTTCCCCTTGGCACACCACTACTTTCGAATGCCAATCTTAGCATATCAGACATTCCCTGTGATTACAAGCATGCTGTTAGAGAAGTTTAGAAAGTCTCCCCTGTTTCTGAAGAAAATGCAAACCTACTTGCTAAATGTTCTATTTATTTACAGCATTCCTACATCACGATCCCGAGGGACCCCCATAGCGTTAATAGAGTGCCGTAAAGCAAAACAACATGAAGCGTCGCAAAATAAAACACTGTTTTATGAATCGAGGAAACAGAGGCATTCTAGTATATTTTGCAGATTGGCATACTAGAGAGTGAAGCATATATCACGAGTGCCAACTTTGGCACTTCGTTGTGAGATTGCATAATTACAATGTTTCGTTTGTGTTTTTTCACTGTTTTGTGTTTCTTTTACGCCATTGCTTTGGTTTATAGTTCTTATTATATTCAGCATGGACATTTAAGATAGAAACAGGTTGCCATGAATGCAGTGATATTATGCGGCCGCTTCTATTACAGTGGCTGGTACATTTCCATGAGACCAAATTAATAAAGCTGATGGCAGATTTCTATGATGCCAGGCAAAGTTAGGTTATGGGCTAAACTGCTGACTTAGCAAAAGGGCCTTGGCACTGCGTGATGCAATCAAACTTCTGGCCAGAGGAGAACCGTTTAAGGATGTGAGACGGTGGAAAGATATGGACTGTGCAGGAATAGCCTCAAAGTTACCACAGAGTCTGGACATTTCACATGTCAAGAAGGAATCAGACACCTTTTGTATCACCGAAAACTGTTTCTCCGACAACTCTGTCCCTGTAGCACCCAAAGCCTTCCCCTCTGGCTACTCGCTCATTGCCCACAATAGACCCTCCAGAGGTGGCGGAGTGGCAATCCTCTTCAATCGTCATTTCTCTGTCTCACTCGTCGAATCCCAGACATGCACTGCCTCCTGTGAATCCCTTCTAGAAAAACTATCTCTACCACCGACCTTGACCCACAGCTTCCTCCTCATCTATAGACCCCCTGGGTACGACAGACATTTCGCCAACAACCCCTGTGATTAAGTAGCTACCATTCAAGTGAATAATCCTTCTCTTACACTCCTAGGAGACCCATCATACGACTGCAATTTTCAGCTCCCATGACCTGGTTTACTTATCCGGTCCCAAACCACTCATTTGGACGACCACTATGCCATCCCTTTCTCTATCCATACCCGTGCCCCTCCTTCTACAACTCCCCACCCCACCCAGGGATCTCAAATACTGGAACAAAGTCAAGATCCTTCCCGACCTAGCCAAAGCCCTGCTTCTTTGCCCCCCTTCAATGTTGCCCCCGATAGAGCCTTAACCATAGACTCTTGACTTAATGACTCACTAATTCCTCTCACCCTCCTGCGTCCCCGCTTCCTCATGCAATGGACTGTCCCCCAAATGGTTCACGCTCTTCCTGAGGAATGCCAAAAAGCAAAATAGCTCTCTTGAATGCAAATTGTGAGCATCTAAAACCGATCTCAGCAGACCCATGTTCACCCTGCACCACCGTAACTACAAAGCTGAAATCTGAATGCCCAAAAAAGCCTATAACAATAAACAAATTCTCAACTGTGGGAACCACAGCAAAGAGCTTCACATGCTCATATCAGAATGTGTCAAACCCACTTGTTCCTCTACCCAATCCACCCCAACACAATCACTCTGTGACTCCCTCTCCCTACACTTCTACAACACTGCTCTTGACAGGACGACATCCCTTAACACCAAACTGCCCCCCCATCACCAACCCCTCCTGATCCTATTGCCCCATCGCCCAATTTCCCTACCTTCAACTCCTTCAAACCCATCTCCAGAGACAAGTTCCTTGACCTACTATCAGCCAGCAAACCCGCCGGGTCGCCCCTCGACTCCTGTCCAGCCTCTGCCCTGAAAGAAATATTCTCATCTACCTGCGCAGGAGAACATTCAAGAGCCATTCTAATTTAATCCCTCACCTCTTCCCTGATGCCTTCAAAATAGTGCATATCAAGCCACTTCTAAAAAAGGCATCCCTTGACCTGTTTGACCACAAGAATTACAGACCGATCTCCAACACCAGATTTCTTGCGAAACTCATTGACCAGACTGCATACTCCCAGCTCAACTCCTTTGTTGAATCCATCTGCCTCCTTGACCCCACACAATCAGGCTTCAGACCTGGAAATGAAAGCACTCTGATATTGATCTGGGATGATCTCAAGGTCACTGGATACTCTGAAGGCTGTGCAGCATTAATTCTCCTTGACCTCTGCAGCTTTTGACGCGTTTAAAAACTCAATCCTCCTTGACCGCCTTCACTCCCTAGGAATCCATGGCACTGCTCTCAAATGTATCACCTCCTTCCTCAGTGACAAGAAACAAATAACCCTCCTCTCCCCTTATGTCTCAACTGCTCACTCAGTGAACACTGGAGTGCCCCAAGGTGCATGCCGGTCTGCTCTTCTGTTCAACCTCTAAATGACCACTCTACCAGAAATACTCTGCATGCACAACATAGCCTGTTACAACTAAGCTGACAATACCCAAATTATCCTAAGAATTCCCAAGTCAGCCACCAACCCCCTTCCCGACCTTGAAGCCTGTCGCGTTACTAATTGATGGACGACAATAAACCACCTCCTTGTCAACCCTGCTAAAACTGAAATCATGGTTTGCGGCAATACTACCCTTCTATGACATTCACTCCCATGGCCCCCATCCCTCGGCCCCTCTGCCCCCCTCTGATACACTGAAAAACCTAGGCTGCACTATGGACTCAGGCCTGACCCTCTCCCGTCAGATCAACAATGTGTCAAAATGCTGTCACTACCACCTCAAAATTCTCAGACACATTTTTCCCTACCTCTCCTACCTGAACAGACTTGCGACAGTTATGTCTATTGTGATGTCCAGACTGGACTATGCCAACTCCCTATACCAAGGCGCCCCGGCATACCAACTCAACAAATTCCAACAAGCTCCAAACGCTGCTGTAAAACTGCTCCTTGCCCTGGGCTAAAGAGACCATATCTCACCAGCTCTCCGAACCGTCCACTGGCTCCCAGTCACACGAAGGACCAACTTCAAGACCCTATGTATCACTCACAGAGCAGTGCACAAGACCTGCCCATTATACCTACAAGAAAAGATAAAGCTGTCATGGTTCCTGGCCCTCATGTCCCCAGCCCTCCATGATGTCAGGCTGGAGCCAGGCCACGATCACCTACATGGCCCTCAAGGGCCTCTCCATCCCTCCAAAGACCCACTTGGAGTCAGACTTTGTGCTTGTGGCACCAGCCTCACTCACTCCCATAGGATAACATTGGGGATTGGACTTGTAGTGCATTAATGGGGACAAGATGGATGCCCCCACATATTTCAGTTCCCAGAACTGCATGTGCAGTCTAGTCTTTTGGGTGTAGTTCAGCCCAGAGACACCTGGGATACCCAGAGACTATTTAAGCCACGCCCAGGCTGAGAAACATGCTTTGCGTTTTCTGCACCTGCAGCGTGACACTCACCGTGTTCGGATCGGTCTCCAGTAGGCCTGCATCTTTCTTCTGCGCTCAGGTCCTGCAAGAACAAGAACACCGTTAGGAACAGCCTTACCTTGCAGCGCTTCTGCCCATCATTCATCGCTCCTTCTGTTCTGCTGGCATCTTCGGCGGTGTCATTCCCATCCCGGCATGCCGCTTCCTAAGGAAAAGGGAAAAGAACAGAAAAAAGGCATTAATAAGCATTCTGCAAATCTTCGCTTATTTTTAAATACTGTATGAGCTTCAAATGCTTACCTGAATCCCAGCCGCTCTGGGGGAACTCTGTCTCCGGAACTTCTCATCCATCTGCAAGAGGGAAAAGAGGTTGTAGGTCAAAGGATCGATTCAAAAGGATCGAATGGTAAAAGGATCGATTCAAAAGGATTGAAAACAAAAGGATCGAAAAAAATTGTATTTTTTTTTCCAATTTTTTTTTTGGGGCGGGTCCCCATCCTCTGTTTTTGTGGTAAAAAACACTTTTTTAACTATACAAAAACCAAAAAAATATATATAATTAAAAAAAAATGGATCCTTTTGTTTTCGGCCCTATTGCGTCGATCCTTTTATATTCGATCCTTTTACATTCGATCCTTTAACTGGACACAGGGAAAAGACACTCCAGGTTAGCGTGGAAACATCTAGAGGCGCTGCATACCGCGCTCACTCACCGCATTTGTTCTTCATAACCGCATCCACGCTGAAAACGTCACGGCACCTAAAAGACACAGAAAAAGAACTCAGTTCAATACAAATAGGAAAGGGGTGCATTGCGCATCGCGCTCTCACTCACCTTCAGCGCTATTCATCTGAGCAGCACGCCGCCGTCCCCGGACGCCGGCCATCATCTAAGGAAGGAAAGGAACAAAGTTGGAGAACTGTTCAAAAGACACATTAAACTTACCTGTCGGACTCTTGCCAGTGAAGTAACTAGGCAGCAATGAGCCCGCATCAATCAACGTATCCCTGCGCTGAAAGCAGGACGGAGAGCACACTATCCAAGAAAACAAGGTGAGATCTGGATGAAAGGGAAGGGTTGGACCCGGGGAAGAAGGGGTTCAAGCACACAGAGACAATAGGGAGTTAAACTCTACCAATCCTGTGTTTCAGGCTCAGTCTCCAGTCGAATATCCTCCAGGGAAGGGTTTGAGGTCCTAAGAGGTCAGAACAGGCTGTGTGACGTCCCCGTGGATACCAGGTGAGCATTACAAAAACCATACCTCCCTTCCGACACCCTAAGATCAAGCACTTCCATTCTTCTAGTGATTCCAACCTCTAACTCTGTCAGGATCAGAGGATCCACCTTCTCAACCTTGGCCCCAACTCTGCAGAACTCGCTTCTCCCTCATATTCCACACACCCAAAACTATATGACGTTCTGCAAAGCTCTAAAAATGTGGCTCTTTCCGTAATACCAAACACGACCTTCTGAAGCAATTGAACCCTAGCAACCCGATGACTAATGCTCAATGGATCTCGAGCAATGTCATCACTGAACACGCGTATTAATTCGCCATTAACAACTGTATGCAGAAATGCAGAATATCGATCTCCTTAGAACATAACTCCACGCAAACACTCTGCCATATCACTGTGCTTATTCTCTACTCTACACATCACACAATTATAGTGCAACTACACCCCTCGATCAATTCGGCCTAGCTGCTCATATGAGAACATAACCCCATGAAAACCTCATCATTCTAATAAAACGCAGCTATATCCCTTGACAAACTGGCCTAGCTGCACACATAAGCGTCCTACAGGCCTAAAGCAGCCAGAACCCAGTTTTGGTGTCCACCCGCCAAACTGCACACATTCAACCTATATCAATACCAGCACACTTAATGCTAGGATGCAGCTACTATCAGGCAATTACATCAGCTGCACACATAACTTTGTACACAAGCACCCTACAACTCCTACTCTCAACTGACCCGGACTACGGTCCCAGAGGACGTTCACCCTACCAGCGTTTTGAGGTAATACCAATGATATATAGAAAGCTATATAAATGCCAATTAACATAACATAACATGGTTTAGTGGTTGAGCACTAATGGTGGAGTTGCCCAGACGCTGGAGGCCCTTCTCTTTTCACTTTCTCAATAACAGTTGCTGTTCCAGACCTGAATAAAGTATTCCCCCTCTGGTCATAACAGAGGACAGACAATTGGAAATCCCTACTGGAGATTGGTCAAGATTAATGTAATCCATAACACCACAAATAATGTCACCCTCCCAATGGCCTCCAGTGTCTAGAATCCTTGGAATAGTCCTTGCGAGTGAACTGCCTCATTACCCAGAGATTTAACATTAGTGGCTCCGGAGGAGGTCCCCAAAGACACTCCTTCCCTCTTAACTTGTGTGACCATAGTGTGTTCCGCAGAGGATTTAGATACCGGTTCATGTTAACCAGGTAATGTCTGAAGTATGTGTATGATTAGGAGGAGGTAATTGTCAGAATCGATTTCCCAACTTTCACTGACCTTGTATGACCTTGTCACACAGGGAATTCCCCAGAGAAATGCCCCTGCTTGTTATCCTCGAAGGATGTTCCAGATGGCAATGATGAACCACCATGGGTCTGGGAAAAAGGAGTTTTTACCTGAATAGTTCCCCAAGGAGAGAGGGGCCACAATCTAAGTTGAACTGGCGTCTCCGTGCAGCCCTTTAAGATGAATAGCAGTACCCTGGAGATAGATAGGGATGCAGAGTTTATTCATATATCAATAATCAAGATGACACAAATAGTTTGGCTAAGTTCATCTGTTTTTATGTCAGATATATAAAACAGGTAGTACAATGAACATCAGCAATCACTCGATACTCTGACTCTGCTTACTTCATAAAAATGGGGTTCTTATACCCATAACTAGTCATCATCGAGGTTTTCACCTGCGTCATTACCGGCGTCATCCTACGTGACAAACTACAAAAACCTAACGGGAGGTGGGATTGGTTCTAAGTGAACTACTAAGCAAAGGTTCAATATCTGTATAGAGTAACTGAAAGAGGTAATTGGATAGTTAACATCAGGTGGGGTAACTAAGCCCTCCCCTAAATATAGCCACTATGAACATCACTAAATGTACAACATCCGATTGGCTACACAACTACGTGGTCCCCTACAATTGGTTGGCTTCTAACACCATCAGTACTTTTCCATCTATGTTAGCAGCATGCATACTGAACAACCAGGTACAGGTGAGCTCATGTTAGCACCAGCTTCCCACCCAATTAGCATATCATCCATCATTATCTCAATAGTCCAGTGTCAATTAGTGCTTTGAAGTTGGCCTTGAGTTTGTACTGTTCTCTGATAATTTTTAAGGAGTATGGGCACTAGCCGGCTCCTGTGCGTAGGTGTGATCATCTTGTCCATCCAAATTTCTTCCATCACGTGACTGGACACCATGAAATTGAGCCTTTTTGTGTATTTGATTTTATTCTTCAATAGTTCTCTGACGTCATTTGTTTTTGCTTGACCTTTCTGAACAGGGGCTTCTGTTCTTTCAAGTTAATTGTATCCAATGTCAGCCAATTCCAGTTTGATAAGACCTTGGCTTTCTTGGCTCAGTAAACTCCTTAGCTGAGCTTCCATTCAGTTTAATTCAATTACTTTTCTTAACTACAACACTAAAATGAGGCTTCTTGCTTCATTCAGTACTGCTTCATACGTAGTGGAAACAGTCATCCTTTTATTGTCCATATGTATCTATAGAGGTATATATGTTTATGTTGGCGCTTGCCGCAGTCTAATCTATTTAAAAGAATGTGGCTAGCTTCAAGATTGCTTTGTTGCTTCCATTTCATTGCATCTGTACACATTTAAACTAACTATCTTCATCAGGTTTGTGGCATAAGTCTCTTCATCTTGATGCCAAGATGTCACTTATCCTTGGCACCTTCTTGTACTTTATAAATCTGCCTCTCTGGCCTGATTATCTTTCTATATGGGTGTTGGTTCAACTTTGTGTGACATAACCATTCCTCTGTGCCATTTAGTTTCTTTGTTTCTTCAGAAATCTTGTTCAAATGGCCATCATATTGTCTTGGATGCAAGTATGGTTTCCTCAATGGGTACTTTACCTCCCATATTCTCTTAGGTATAGGTATTCTTATTGGTACTGCACAGAGCCAGCTCTCTTCTCTTTGTTGGTTTATCTGTTCAGTATACATCACATACTTTGGATCATATGTTTCAGTTAATGTTGGCGGGGCAGTTGGAGTGGGGGTACTTGGGTCCTCCTCTACAAAGGGAATGGATATGTGAGAAATCCAAAGCATGTACCCCTTTTTCCCAAGGAGGAGGCAAATCCTTTGGGACTAGGGAGGCAAGGCCACTATGCAGCTCCCTCCCTAGGGGACACCATTGGGGGTGAACCCCTTCTGGGGACAAGCAATGTTTCACGAAAGATAACACCCCACTTTTTCTTCCCCTTAAGAAATGTTTATTGGTTGCATGGGAGTGAGCATGGTAATTATGGGCAGGGCCACTTTAATTTGGAAAGCTTGGTTTCTGACCTGCATATGGCATTACCTTCATGTGGAAGCCAGCAACAATCAAGTGTCTTCTTCCATTCCAGGTAGGAACTTAAAGACCATCAAACAAGAAGTCAAATGGAGAGCATCTGCTGTGGAGTGAGGAATGCAGGCTCGTGGAGCCACGCACTGGAGGAGCTGAGCCGTAGGCCAAAGAACACACTTTCAGCTGAACGAGACTGCATAGAGCAACAGCACCAAAAGGGCAAGAGAAGCCCCATAGCCTGCGAGGGACCTAGTCACAGCATACCCTGGGATGGGGGCAAACAAAAGAGAGCACACAAAGGTGCAAGAGAAGCCATAGCTCACAAGGGGGCTGCTGAGAGCATACCCCAGGATGGAGCAAACGAAAGAGAGCCAACAAAGGGCCAAGAGAAGCCCAAAGGTTGCATGGGGAAGACCGAGAACATACCCCAGGATGGGGTGATCAAAACCGGATCTGGATCAGAGAAACTAACAACCCGCTAAGGGCCAGCCACGGGCATACCCCAAAAGGGGTTATACAAAACCGAACAACCAATTGGAACAGTGACGCCCAGAGCCCACCTGGGGCTAAGGAAAGCAGTAACCCTTTAGAAGGTGAAGCGACAGTAAATTAGAGCAAGGAAGCTAGGTGTTTACACAAGGACGTCAAGCCTAGCTGCTCAGGAAGGCCCAGGAAAGGACATTATTTTGAGCACAACCGGAACTTTAAGAGTCATTTTTCTTTCATGTCTCCTCTGTCCGCATGTAGCTTAGACCTCATCTGTCTCCACTGTCAGCATGTAGTCTCATATATCTGTTTTGGGGTCCCTTGTCTCCTCTGTCCGCATGTAGCTTAGACCTCATCTGTCTCATCTGTCAGCATGTAGTCTCATATATCTGCTTTGAGCTCCCGTTCTTCCTCTGTCAGCATGTAGTCTCATATATCTGCTTTGGGGCCCCTTGTCTCCTCTGTCCGCATGTAGCTTAGACCTCATCTGTCTCCTCTGTCAGCATGTAGTCTCATATATCTGCTTTGGGGTCCCTTGTCTCCTCTGTCCGCATGTAGTTTAGACCTCATCTGTCTCCTCTGTCAGCATGTAGTCTCATATATCTGCTTTGAGCTCCCGTTCTTCCTCTGTCAGCATGTAGTCTCATATATCTGCTTTGGTGTCCCTTGTCTCCTCTGTCCTCATGTAGCTTAGACCTCATCTGTCTCCTCTGTCAGCATGTAGTCTCATATATCTGCTTTGAGCTCCCGTTCTTCCTCTGTCAGCATGTAGTCTCATATATCTGCTTTGAGCTCCCGTTCTTCCTCTGTCAGCATGTAGTCTCATATATCTGCTTTGAGCTCCAGTGTCTCCTCTAGGGGATGCTTCATCTCTCTGCTGGGATCTCCATTGGCTTTATTGTCAGGGTGCAGTCGTCACACTCTGTTGAGACTTCATGTATCGTTTATGTTAGTGCCAGTCTCAGAGATCTGCTGAGACCTCCCTTGTCGTGTCTGCCTCATTTAGGTCCTCCCCTGTCCTTTCCTTCCGTGAGAGTACAGGCTCAGCTCTCTGAATAGTCCGTCCCTGTGTTGCCTGTCACTGTGCAGCCTTCACTCTCTGCGGAGACATCCTTTGTCTTCTCTGTCAGTATGCCGTCTTCACTCTCTGCTGAGACCTCCCTCGTCTTCTCTGTCAGTTGCAGTCTTCACTCTCTGATGAGATAACCTGTCCGTACAATGGTGTCAGTCTCAATGCTCTGCTGAGACCCCCCTTGTCTTCTCTATCAGTATGCAGTCTTCACTCTCTGCTGAGACCCCCCTCGTCTTCTCTGTCAGTGTGCAGTCTTCACTCTTTGCTGAGACCCTCCTCGTCTTCTCTGTCAGTGTGCAGTCTTCACTCTCTGCTGAGACCCCCCTCGTCTTCTCTGTCAGTGTGCAGTCTTCACTCTCTGCTGAGACCCCCCTCGTCTTCTCTGTCAGTGTGCAGTCTTCATTCTCTGCTGAGACCCCCCTCGCCTTCTCTGTCAGTGTGCAGTCTTCACTCTCTGCTGAGACCCCCCTCGTCTTCTCTGTCAGTGTGCAGTCTTCATTCTCTGCTGAGACCCTCCTCGTCTTCTCTGTCAGTATGCAGTCTTCACTCTCTGCTGAGACCCTCCTCGTCTTCTCTGTCAGTGTGCAGTCTTCACTCTCTGCTGAGACCTCCCTCGTCTTCTCTGTCAGTATGCAGTCTTCACTCTCTGCTGAGACTTCTCTCGTCTTCTCTGTCAGTGTGCAGGCTTCACTATCTGCTGAGACCTTCCTTGTTGTACGTGTGTGTGTTTCTTCATCATCACCCGGTATCTAAATTGCGTGTCTGCTAGTCTGCACTCTCACCCTTTGCTGTGACTGCTCATGTCTTTTCTGTCAGTGTACAGGTGCAGGTCTACGATGGGACATCTCAGGTCTTTTCTGCGAGTGTGCAGCCTGAGTTAGACCTCCTTTGTCGTGTGTGTGAGTGTGTGCACAACCACAGTATGTTTTTTTTTTTTTTTTGCTCAGGCCTCCTATGTATTGTCTTTCAGTGTGCTCTGGGATCTCACTGCCGAGACCTCCTGCGCCGCCTCTGTCAGTGTTTCGTACTGAGACCGCTGTTGTCTTGTATGTGTGCATGTGTGTGCACAGTCTTCTTTGCCGAGACCTTCCACGTCTTGTCATTCAGTGCACACCCTGATCTCCCCGCTGAGACCTCCCATGTCTCTTCTGTCAAAAATCAGCCCTAGATCTCCAATAGAGCAGTCACTTGTCATCGCTCTCGCTAAGTGCATTATTGATCTCCCAGGAGAGTCTTTACTTGTCTCGTTCTCATTATCCATGAGAGATTAATCAGGAATCTTTTTTTTTCTAAAAAAAAGGTCAAGATTTTTGTCTTCATTTGTATGAAATGATGACAGATTCGCAGAGACAGCAAAATGATGGAGTGTGGATTCGATGGAAGTGATAGTGTAGGCCTGGGAGCCTGGGAGCTGCTCCACTCGACCAGTATTGGAGACAGCTTTCGGGGGCTGTGAGGGGGGGCGAATAATAGGGTACCAGCAGGAGGCTGGGGGCACACTGGGCACCAGGGCGGAGCTGGGGTGTGGGGGGCAACTAATAGGGCACCAGCGGGAGGCTGGGGGCACACTGGGCACCAGGGCGGAGCCGGGGGTGGGGAGGGCGACTAATAGGGCACCAGCGGGATGCTGAGGGCACACTGGGCACCAGGGCGGAGCCGGGGGGTGGGGGCCGACTAATAGGGCACCAGTGGGATGCTGGGGGCACACTGGGCACCAGGGCGGAGCCACGGGGTGGGGGCCGACTAATAGGGCACCAGCGGGAGGCTGGGCGCATACTAGGCACCAGGGCAGAGCCGGGGGTGGGGGAGGGCGACTAATAGGGCACCAGCGGGATGCTGAGGGCACACTGGGCACCAGGGCGGAGCCAGGGGGTGGGGGCTGACTAATAGGGCACCAGCGGGATGCTGGGGGCACACTGGGCACCAGGGCGGAGCCAGGGGGTGGGGGCCGACTAATAGGGCACCAGCGGGAGGCTGGGCGCATACTAGGCACCAGGGCGGAGCTGGGGGGGATGGGGTGTTCCACCACTGATGCCATCCAGGAAGTGCAGACTCGGCACAGTGAGGATCACCCAGGATGGGTGATCAAACCACGAGGCAGAGGGCACAGTGCAGGTACGGACTGGGGCATAGCAATGTGCTGCAATGGAAAAGTGGCCCACAGTCACAAATGGAAATGTGTTCCTTCTGTGACAGGCAGAGAAGTACGCCGGGGCAGCTTTTTTGGTAAAATGTGTTGTAAATTGTCCATTTTGATGAATATTGTATTCAGTAGCACTGTTCAAAATGTCTAGCTGCACACAGAAGTAACACATCGCCAAAAAAACATGACTACTTTGACCAAATAAACGGGTCCACCCTAATATGTTAGGAATGCACTTCGGGTATTGTCCTAATGCCTTACAGGACAGTGTGAGACTGAAAGAGTGGTATATAAATACAGGGCTGGACTGGGAACTAAAAGAGGCCCTGGAAATAATTACTGGGGACCAAAAGAGGCCCTGGAAATAAAGTTCAAAGTGGCCCCATATGAGACATTTTCAGCAAGCCCAATGCTTTTCCTATGAGAAAATTTGGAAATACCACAAAAAAGAGGCCCAGGGCACAGAGGCCCACCGGGAAATCTCCAGAGTGCCCTATAGGCCAGTCCACCCCTGTATAAATACCACCCAAACCCTAAGATGACACTCGCACACAGGGAAGGGTTCTCAGACAATAAGATGGCTGGAACCCAGGTGAGAACTGCCAGTATACTGACCAAGAATAACCAGCCACCTGAGGCCATTACCTGGGTGTTGCAATTTGTGTGTGTGCCCCCAGCCTCTTCTCCATCCTCCCTGCCCCTCCCCCCAACCATTCCTCTACCCCCTAAATCATCCCCTACTCCCAATCAACCACCGCAACCCCACTTACCTGGTAAGGCTCCTTACACTGTGCTCCTTCCTGTCAGGCCATCATCAAAGAAATAGAAAAGTGGCTTGGTGGCCATCTTGTTTTTTTCACAGAGATTGGGCTTGCACAATATGCGCGGAGCCCATCTAGCTTAAAAAAAATGAAGAAAGAAAACTATTTGCAACCTGTACAGAGCTCTGAACCCTCGCAGGTCCCTGATTTGCTTGGACCTGCCAAGGCTCAGGCTGGCAGACCGCTACCAGCCCAGTACGTCCCCAACACGAGGGTGATTGCGACATTATAACACTACGATAACAATGTTACCCACCACATATCCTATATACATACATTTCTCTATGAATGCATGTACATTCGGGACTGGGCATGCGCACAGCCATCCTTACCCTCAGACCTAGATTCTTATTTCAGTCCGCCCTCTAAATGATAATATATTGTTTATGGCTGTAAATACTCAAATGTTAAGTTGTGCATTGTAAAAAAAAAATTAAAAAAGAAATTAGGCATCAGGCTCAGTATTCATTATGTACTTAGTGATTGAAGCATGCAACCATTTTATCATAGACACCATTGTCAAATATTAAGACCTGTGGTTAATCTTACATTCCAAGCATGCTCTTCCAAAGTAGCGAGGAACACTATGAGCTGTTTGCCCCGTTCCCCTTTTTCATAGGGAGTAGTTCTAAAAATACAAACGGAGTGCACCAAATTGTCCATCTTGGTACTAAAACGAATCAAATGATATTATATAGGGTTTTTCTAGGTTTTTATAATATACTTTGTCCATATGTCAAGGAAAATATTATTATTTTGAGTACAATACATCATGGAAGTCATAATTAGAAATGAGCATTGTCAAATTTGAAAACAAGCCACTTTACAAAGTTAATACTAATAATTAACGTCTTTTTTTCAATGCCTTTCTTTGCCCGAGAATGTGAACCATTTTCTCTCTCAAAATGACCTTTCGTCTTGGAAAGGATTACTCACAAATTACAACCAATGAGCTTTTCTTCTGTGTGAGCACTGATGCAATGTTTAATTGTGTGTGTTGGCCACTGATCGCCTGCCACTGTGTATTATATACAGCATACAACTCAACTAATAGTTGACAAAAAATAGAAATGAACAAATACATGTGTTTATCCTGCAGTCTGGTCCTCTGGTCCCTTGTAAGCTCTGTCAAAGCTTGGCAGAGCCTATCTGCATCGCCCTCCCCCATATGGACAGTATACCCAAAGTGTGATAGCGACATTCCTGCAGGACACAGGCAATGAAATGTATGTGTCCAAATACCACGAAGGTCCCCACCTCTGGAGATTCCGCTGTCGCTGCTCATCTCATTCTACTTTTAACGATAAAAAACACAGCACCCAAAAACACAGCATCCACCAATATATCTGTGTATTTTGTTTGGCTGTTCTGTTCTCAGATATGTTTGCAGCTGCTCTAGCAAGCAAGGCACCTGACAATATGACCCTCGCCCACAGTGACAGAGGAAAATGGGCCAACAAATGAATACAAATCAAAGTAAATAGCAGCAGATGCGCCATTTTATTTGCATACCATAGGGAACTGTGAAGGTCATCTTCTTCACAAAGATGACCTGCACATTTCTAGAGTTCTGGGCGGGATTATAAATGATGCATTCATGCCACCTTGCATATATTAGTGTCGGGAGAGTAAATTAATGCGTCCAAATGCCCACATGGGTGATGGGTGCAAACTTCACAGTGACAGTCGCTAAAAGGGCATAGCATTTAAAAATGTGTACAACATAAGTTCAAAAATGTACTTACCGAAGTAGGGATAGAAATTCAAGTGAGGCAGCAGCAGTTAACACCACAGCTTTACCACTTAAAAACAAATGCATGGAGAGCTCCAGAAAGGGCCCTGTCATGCACTGCACAGCCGCCTGCGTCTAATCAAAAAGCTGTTGGGGAATGGTTATTTTTTGTGCGTTCAAAAGCAGATCCTGTTTGTGAATCCCTCATGCTCTTAAAAGTGGGCAGAAATGCCCCCTTATTTCGGCAATTGCACAAAAGGGGTGGGACAGGGCATTTGAATGTGTTCACCTCTGATCTATGATGGTCAGATGCCATTGGGTTGCAAACTTTTTTGGATGCAAGTGAGGAGATGCGCAAGTGGGACAGAGAGAGAGAAAAAGAGTACTCAAAGAGGAGGAGAGGGGGCCCTAGATTTACGTATGAAACAAAGTGTACACCGTATTTTTTTTTTTTAATATTACATTTTAAAGAGATGCTGTGCTCCCAGAAGAGGAAATTCCAATGAATGAGCTGCACTAACAGTACCATACAAAGTGATGATAATTAAAATAGTGTGCCAATATTGACTTACAATTTCGAAGAACTTTATATTTATTTTTCATAGTGTATGATTTAGTTTGGTTGAGTATGACACAAAAATATACTTTTTTCCAAACAGAAAAACATGTATTCATAACAGAAAGTTGTCAACTATTGAATTCTAATCTGTAGTACAATTTTACAAAAGTATAGTTCATTTAAATTAGTGTTTGAGTTTCAAATGAGGATTTATATTGAAACTTGAATTGGAGGATATAAACACGAATGTGCGCATGGTACAAAAACAATGAGAAGCACCACTGTTTACAGTGAGGGGTTTGTTTAAATGTTATGTGAACACACACACAGGGGAACTAGCATCACTGCTCACATAACAGCTTGCAGCACTGGAAGGAAACTTGAATAGAGAACTGTTAGCAGTGTTGATCATCATTGTCATGCTTAGAGAACTATAAGTCAAATTCACAAGCCTGACGTTCTGCACTTCCCATTGGTTTGAATGCATAATGCATGGGAGTGCTGCCATGCCTGTGAACTATGGCAGCATTTCTATGAATGATGGCAACACTAGCTTAACTGCTCTGTGTGCATAAAACATAAGAAACATGCATAGAGATGAGGTTAGGAGATACCTCAAATGCAAATATCCACAATGCATTATAAAGAGAGCCTTTGAAAATGCAACTGGGAATTCAAAAATAGGAGAGAAACAAGATATGGTTGAAGAAGCGAAGAATATTGATGAAATCCATTTCGTAGCCACAATTGTAATCATGAAAGAGTAGGATAAGGATCTTGAGTAAACACCTGAATTGATTGCAAGTTGATGAAGACATCATTAAGGCATGAGTGGATATCTCACAAGGGAAGAGCTTGCCTCTATGATGGGGCCATCTTGCCTGTGGCAAGTAAGCCTGATTGAATGCATTCGGCAAAACACAGCATCACGGCATTCACAGGGTTTACTCATGTTGTAAGAGATACAGGAGGCAGATATGGGTTAAGCTCATGACAATGTCTATGTTGTTAAATTGTTGCTGTAACCAATGGGTTGAAGAGATCAGATCCTTTCCTGCCAGCATACGTTCAAACAAAAGTAATTACATTTTAAAAGGTGAAAACCCATCCTTACAGGGACAGCCAAAGAAAGCAAAGGGTCCTGTTGACTAATGGCTTGGACTTGGCTTTGTCTGTAATATAGAAAGAAAAAATAACTCTTTAATCCCATCTGACAAAAATGATCTTTTTAAAAACACTGCACAGACATATTGGCTCTTCTAACTCCGGTGCCACACTCAGATCATTGCAATAATAATGGCATTAATTTAAACAATGTCCGAGGGACAAAAGTCTGCATCATGAATGCTTGCATGTGAGGGCCTCTTCCTCAGCCCTTTTGGCCTTTCTGAGATTAGTGTAGTTCAGCCCAGGGCTCTTCCGTTTTGCAAAATAATGAACCCGAGTGGTCCTAATAGAAGCAATATCAGCAGGAGGACATTCCATGCACACTTAATGCAGGACTGACTCTTTCCCTTGTGTTATAGTCTTTTCAGAGGTTCATGTGTACTCCTACTTTTTTGGCACTGGCCCAGAGCATGAGTGAACAGCACCCTCACCCCAGGCCAGTGAGAGGCCTCGAGAGAATCAACCATTCCTGCACCCTCTAGACCAGCTGGATGGAAAGGGGTGATGTGCAACCTGCAAATACAATTGATGTAAAACCAGGAGACAGGCTACACCCTGAGTCCTAACCTTCTTAATTCCCATGGAACACATATGTGCCAAGGTGATTTTTTAGGCATCTCAAAAGGGACCCCTTTTTATTATTAGTAACTGGCGAGGATCAATCAGATTTTTACACGCAATCTGAGTGGCCCTCGCCAGGGCTTTACCCAATGCAGAATCCCTTGAATCTTTAAGTTCCTTCATATCCTTGGCAGGGGTGTGTGGGGTGTGTGGCAGCCCCTCAGCCAATGAGGAGGCTCGGAACAGGATAATCCCCGCTTTGATCCACCACACAGCTGGAGGCTGCCATCGTCCCCCGCCAGGGATTCAGGTGTTTTCTCCCTCCCTCCCCCCATCCAAACAATCTCCTCCCTGCCCTCCCAACCCCACTTACCTTCTTTTTTGGTCCGTTTTTGGGAGCGAACATGCTGTGAACACTTCCGTCCCCAGCTCGTCAACTCCCGATCTGCGAAAAGCCATCATGGAAAGGGAGAAGGAACTACCTGTAGTCCCTTCTCCCTTCCCATGGCAGCCATTTTATTTATTTACTTTTTCCTATCTTTTCAATGGCTGCTCCATTTTCCCTTCCCTGGTGGGCATTTTGTTTTTACAGAGCATTTCGGAACAGAAAAAAAGGCTTTTACTGCCCCGGTCTTATGGACTTGGGCACTAATAGCAATAAGCCCCTCGCGGGGGGGCATTACCACTTCAAGTAATGCTCCCCCTGCTCGTAGCTTATTGCTTAAATACAGTACACAATAAAATCATTAGAAAAACCTTACCCACCGAAACCCTTTGTCTCAGATCCCATGTTGTTAATTCCCTCTAAGATGTCTGCCCCATCAGCCAACCCTCTCTTGGAGGGGTCAAAGGTAAATACTTAGTGTGGAACTGATGGAACAGACCAATATTTATTTCCTGTCACCACCCACTGTGAGGAACGGCCAAGTGATGGCCTCAGTGTGTGGTGTCATCCCATAGGCGGCCTTTGCCATGCTGCCATTTCTCATTCTTCTCACACACTATGGTACACACCACAATACCCTTTTATGTATTCCCAATTAACCTCCTGGCCCAATATAGATACAGTCTGTTACCTAACCTCCTACACAAACTTATATACATCCCCTTAATTACAAACATAGACTACCCTCCTATGGACTATAACTGTAAATAAGTACAACTATAACCATATAAATATAAATATCCCATAAAATATATCACAAACAATGACACAGAAATATATTTTATGTTACATGTTATGTTATGTTACATGGGGTGATTGTTGCTGTTAGCCACCCCTTTTCAGTTCTTTTTTTTGTCTGTGTGGTGCTGTCCATTTGGAGGGGGGCTGATCCCTGCTGTGAAATGGGGCTGACCTCCCCCAGTCTTCTGTCTTTTGTTGGTGGGGTTCCCTCCACCATATGGGCATATGTCTTTTCAGGTGACCCTATTTGACACATGGAGCCACCTCACACTCACATTGCTTGGCTGCCCTCTATGGCACCTGGGCGGGCGTCAGTTCCGCACACCCCTGTGAGTGCCCGGTTTGCTCTGTGAATGCATCCCGGGCCCCTGGAAGATGTCACGCCCCACTCACAAATTCATCCCGGTTTTTTAAAGGTGCTAAGTCTCTGGGGGGCCCCGAGAGAGCTGTTATTTTATTCTCTCTCCTGTCCTCTGACTGTCCAATATTTTATTTTCAACAATCCTTTTTTGGAATATGTGCACAGGCCAATCCTGGGTAAGGGAGGTTCTGTCCAATGTTCTTTTTTTTTCTCTTCTGTTTTTCTTCTTCATTCCTTCCAGCCCCATGGTGCGGTGGATGGTACAGTCCAGGCAGGTAAGTCAACCCATGTAAACAAAGCACACAAACAGTACACAACACAAATAAATACATTGCTACCAGACCTTGGTGTCTGTGTCCATATTTCTTTATTTCCCACTGAGGAAAAGTACATAGCCCACACTAGCCAGGTCCAAATTTGGCCTGGGGCTACATATGCCGGTTATGAATGTCAGGTGTATCGACCCACATTCAATTTATTATGCTGCAACATTTGGTGCTGTGGGCTTTGAAAATCGAAGATGGCCGAAAAGCCCACAATTGCGCCAGAATCCAGGAAAACCGCGCAGTTTTTTCACACACCAAAATGGTCACCTGACCCGCCATCCACCAGTGCGAGCGTGATGGGCCAGAAGCGCCATGAGTGAAACGTGGTGCCAAAGGAAAAACAGCAGTGCCTGTTAGCTCGCAAAGCACTTTGAAATCACCTTTGTTTCTCTGAATGCAAGCTCAAAATGCCTATTTCAAACATTGCAAGATATTCAAAAATCTTACTGAACACCAGCAGACGTCTGGTAGAATGAAGTCTTGTGTGCATACCAAATCTGGAAAGATGAAGAGCCTAAAATAATGTTCATAACAAAACTGGCTGAGCTGTGGATGTCAGCAGCTTAAGTGAAATGGGATTTAAAGCCACTAAAATCGAAATGTTTAAAATAAATGAGTGACCTACTTCTGAGTGTCACATAGGTTGCAACTGCTTAAATGTCATGGTTTTGAACTTAGAATCAGCGTTCTAGCTGCATGTGTCAAAATAGTAAGTTTGATTTGAATGAAGAAAAATGGGAACAAAAGTGACCTTTGGATGAAGCCTGGCTTAAGGAGATTGCATTTTGCCCGGAAACTACCCCCGACAGGAGTTGAAACTTGCCCAGCAACTGCATTCACAAGCCTGGCCTGCCTTCTGCTGCCCCACCAAAAGGAGATTACATCTCTCTGATTGAATCAGGGGAGGGGTACCTGGGACTGCTGGGAAACAGAACAATGAGCTTCCCTTTGCTCCAAGCAATTGCTAAATCGGGGGGTCGTAAATGGCTTCCTCTTGGAAGGAAATGGAATGGGCACTGCCTCTGTGAGCCAGCTGAGCTTGGAGGAAGTGGACAAACCAGAAATTCCCCCATGTGCTTTGGGAAACCACACCCCTCTGGGCCAGAGCATAATTTTAAAAAGATGGATAATTCATAGTACAAAATTGGCAAAATTATATCAATAATATCATTATTCCTGTGATTTTTCTGTGCACATTTTAAGAGGTGTTAGGACTCTGTGGTATGTTCTGGGGGGTAATAGCGGAAAATGGGGTATTACTCCAAATGTCTGTATGTTAAAAATCAGACACTTCATCATCTGATGCCCATATTCCTTGCGCACGTTTGTGTAAATTCTGGAAAAGTTTAGAGGTTGTGTTCTTGATGAAATGGGCAGAATTCTGTCAGAAGTGAAAACAACATCTTACAAAGACAGGGATCGGATGGTTTGGCGCTACAGAAAATATGTTAACTGGACATATAATATTAGAAAAATTGTACATTGATAAATATGCATTTAAGTCAAGAATAGATTTGTGGGCAAAGTGACAAGGGGAGTGTTCTTTCTGTATGCCATAACAATGATGTCTCATGACATGGGATGACTCACAGCTCAGTTCCCCAGTCAGAGGACAGAAAATCCTCTAACCTATCGGGATCCTTAGAGGGTTGGGCATAGAAAGTCAGCCTTCCCACCCATTTTCAAAAGAAATTAAAAGAGCCACTGAGACCCAGGTAGACACATTCACCTTCCACTTTCTTGCGAAGCACTTTGACGGACGACATCCAAATTCAGGCACTATCCAGAGACCAGAACTTAGCGAACCAGACCCAGAGAGCAGTGCTGTATCCAGAACCGCAGACGAGACTGCTGTGCAGTGCCAAGAACTTTTGCCAGAACCAGAGATCCAGACCAGCAGAGCAGAGCTGACCCAGATAGCTGTGACTTCAGAACCACCCGCTAGAAGTACAGTCTAAACCTGACCAGATCTGTGACGAGGCCCATTCCTTCCAAAATTAGGAGTGAGTATCCTGAGAGCTGTGCAGAACCAATCTCTTAGTTTAAAATAATCCTATTGAAACTATTTTAACCTGTCCAAAGTGCATCATAGAAATTGTGTGTCAATTCTGTGATTTCAAACCTGTGAAAGTGTCATTTGTCCTTCTGAGCTTTACTTTAATTTGAGAAACTACCTCCACTAAATCGTCTGGATCTTTTGAACCATACGTGCTAGGAACGAGATTTAACTTTCATTTTAAAGCCGAGGGTCTTAGCTTTCCAACAAGCACAAAACTTTAAAAAAACACGACTTATACTCCTTATAGTTTTCCGTAATCGCGCTTTACGCACTCAGAAAGAAAAGTGCTGCGAATTGCAATTAAACTCAGTTTTACCACACGTTAAAAATAGCTGTCTCTTACTTGCAACTGCTGAATTTCATTTTCAACCTGATAATCCCTCATGAATCACTGATAGTGTTGACCTGAACCAATCTTAAGTAGCTATCACCTACCCTGAATCTCCTATAGGGAATTAAAATCATTTTTAGCATATTTTTCACTTCATTGCAAATCACATTAAAGGTATTTCTGCCTGTTTTAAAGCATACCGGTTGCTCTAAGCCTGCTAGGGGGGAACTGGAATTTGTATTGCATTTTGTTTGCTTTCCTGAAAACTGTGTGCTCACCTTCCTTCTCCTTATATTGCATAGGGGGGGAGTGAATTGTCAAAAGAAAAAGTGATCATATTATCTCTTGTTGAAACCATATCAGTTTATTTCTGCGCTGCATTCTTTCCATCATTGCTTTTCCTTGAAACCATAAAAGTATTCTCTGCTACCTTATCCTTTCTATACTAACTCCTCACTGATTGAAAAGAGTGTGCAATTGTAATATTACCCATTGTTGATCAACATTATATTCATAAGTGTGCTATCAAATATTAATTTATTCATAAAAGTGTGATATATATATATTGTTTAATTTTTCAAATACATCTTTTAATTTGCAAAACAAACCTACTTCTTGGTTTAGTGAGGTCAGGGGGATTCAAATAGAGGGGCATTATACAAGGGTTTATCATCCAGATCTATGAACTTGTCATAAAAATATATAAATGAGGGCTTCCCTTGGGCATCCCAGACTAGGCATTGACTTAGTTGGAGTGCTGAATTGAAGTCACTTAACATGAATTACCTATATTGTTGTCCGGCCTGGACTGGGAAGCCACCAACAGCCCGGGCAGTACTGGACAGCAGTCTGGTTTTGAAAATTGTTCAACTCTACCTCTCCATACCTAACATTGGGAGCCCTTCTGCGATCATAAGAAGTGTGTGCCCCAAAAAAATAAACACTTCTACACCCAGTGCCAGCGGATCATGGATTGATGTTCTTGCTAAAATACTTTGCTCTGAATCCGACAGCAAAGTGCACAGGTTAAAGGATTTATTTTAATGGGATGCATTTTGCAACATCAGAAAAAAATTATTTGGCTTTTGCTGGACTGGAAAACATGATTTATACTGTAAGTACATATCTGAGCAACATACCTCTAACAAAGTAAGCTGCACGCCCTGCAAGGGAACATGAGCCAGTGGCTTGATAGAGAAGAGGGAGGGTAGTGACCTCACACAGGGGGCAGCCCTAAACCAAGACGATAGCACACCTGGCACCTCGGATTCTGCAGGCCCATCTTGCAAATGCAAATGCCCAGTCCGGCCCTTATTGTAATATTATACCCATCAATACAGTGCCAGATCAATCCCGGTGGAGGCCCCTAGGCAGTTGAAATATCAGGCCCCCCTCACAAATTATCTCCTAATACGTTTTTAATTTTCTGCACCACTTTATTTTGATCCGTTGTCGCAAGGCCCTTAAAAGAAGTGGGGCTCATAGGACAGTGCGTACTTGGCTTGATGGATGATCCGGCACTGCGTCAATACCACTCAACATATCAAGCTCCAAATGATGAAAATCAGACCAAGGCATGCCTGACATGTGACTGACTCTGCTGGTATGACATGACATTTGACAAATCCTGCTTGTCTTTCATTTTGCTGACATGCTGTACATATATTGTTCGCGTCTCATTTTTGTATCTTAACACTAAGAGGCAGAAAGTTTGCTTCACATGCTGTTAAGCCAACAAAAGGTTGATGCAGGGAGACCTTCAAGGCAGGGACACAAATAAAACGTGCTAAATTAAGGATGACAGTGCCCAAGTTTCCTGAAAGAAGCAGATCTGATATTTGTCAGTGAAACTAAGTCACTCCTTATCATCCATGTAGGATGCTGAACCTGCTATATTTATTTGTATTTATTTTATGTTATTGCTTACAGTGCAGACCTAGCTCTTGAGCAGCAGAGCGCTCTACAGAGTTTGGGTAGCCAGCATTTGGACTAGCATCCTTTAACAGTAGCGCAGTACTGTGAGATCTGTGCATCAGTCTGTGTGTGCATTGGAGTTAGTCCTTGGTCAGGGTAATTGCTGAAAAAGACATGTTTTGAGAGATTTGTTAAATAGGAGACCTGTGGGGGCCTTTTTGAGTCGACATTGGGATCGAGTTTGAAGCGATGGGTGTATGACAAGAGAAGGATTAGCGGGTCCCCTCTTTGTGGACGAGTTGTCATGCAAGCCAGTTGGTCTGTTTGCTGTGCGAGGAGCGTCAGCCACCAACATATGGAGCTTAGCCACCAGGTATGCTGGTGTGCTACTCGTGAATGCTTTGTAGATGATGCATGCAGTCTTGAAAAGTATTCTGGCCTTGAGTGGAGCCAATGTAGCTTGTGTAGAATGGGGGTGATTTGGTCAAATTTCCTTGCTCTGGTAATAAGACAAACTGCAGAATTGTGGACTGTATTTAGAGGAGCCAAGTTGTTCTACTGCCAATGTTTACTGACAGAGTTGGAAGTAGCACATCCGCCTCAATGTAGTTCAGTTTTACAATGCTGTTCTCTAGTCAGTCAATTGCATTGAGAAGATCTATCAAATTAGAAGAATCCTAATTTCTGTCTTTTAAACCATTCCTGCTAGAATCAGTGGGATCTACATTAATGCTGGGCTGGCAACCATTAGAGATAGAAAATGGAAACTGTGTCGGCCTGGTTGGGTTACAATGTTTCAGAATAGGAAAATTGTATGTAATATCCAAACCATCTGTACATTTATGGCAATTATCCATGGGTCTTCATTCATCAACTACTGCTAGCCCAGAGGATACCACAGTGGTGCATTTTAGGAGATCTATGTTATTAATTTTTTCATTCATTTAATTTATGTATAGAGCGCTGTGATGGAGCCCATAGGTGCAGAAGCACTAACACATAGGCAGACAACATGAAACAATGTTGTCAGGCAGGTAGGTTGACCACATGGTCTGGGGGATTATTCAAAAAGGATAGTCTTCAGCTTTTGCCTAAAAGATGGTGAAGAGGAACAAGATCTAAGGTCTGGAGGTAGAGCATTCCATAAGCGATGGGATGTTATCGGAAAATATCCCGCCAAAACAAGGGTGAGCTTTGAGCTGGGAATCTGCAGGAGACATGCGTTGTTAGACCTTAGCGTGTGTGTAATGGGAAGCCAGGCGAGCCGGTTGGAGAGGTAGAATGGGATTATCCCTCAAAGGCAGGACTGTGTAATGCATAAGGTCCTGAAAGTGATCCATTTGCCAATAGCTAGCCAATGCAGGGATCTCCTTGTCACCATAACATGGTCCTTTTTTAAAAGCCCCTTGACAACTCGGACCGCAATGTTTTGAACCACTTGTAGGTGTTTTGATTTGCCTTTACCTATGCCTTGGAGTATGCTGGAACAGCAAGCAATGCAATCTCCACTCATTTACTGTTACCACTTGCGGTACAATTCAGATACCCGAAAGGGTCTGTATGATTCCAAGTCCCATAGGACTCCATGGGATCAGTAATTACTCCAAGCAGTAATTCCCACCTGTGGTACATATTGCAGGTGGTAATGCCATGGTTTGATGATACGTGCCACCAAACTAAAGCAGGGGAAACGGTTAAAGTTCAAGGTTGGAACTCGGAGTTTGGCACTGCGGTAAAACATCTAGTATTCTAAACACCAGATGTTTGAGTCCTACCACTTTCAAACTAATAATCAGACCCTTAGTGTTTGATACATGTAGAAACAAAACACACACAAGACTATGAGAAGGCAAAAGAGACTCCGGAGAATTGCGCCAACCCACTACAGAACCCTGGCCAGGATGTTACTTCGAGGAAGCTCCTGTCACACAGTAAAAACAAAGATAAATGTACCTTGCCAAAAAATGCTCCAGCATGCATGAATTACCAAAAAAGTCATTGCAGTGGCGTGCCATCCAGAGGTGGCCTCCTCTCTTTCTCCTTGGACTTTCTAAATAGCACACAAGAAGGGGCAGCTACAAAAATAACGTTTAATGCTATCAATACCACAGAAAGAGCAGCTACAAAACTGCATATTTGCTCAATGGCACAGATGTTTATGTTTTCATCCTTGCTATAAGAAGGTATTCAAAAGTACCTCCTAGGTCGACTTCAAAAGTCATTTCAATTACAGAGACGTTCCTATCACTAGATCCATTGAAGGTTTTTGCTTTAGCTGCATTTTGAATCTTGCGTGTATCAAATTTCACATTGACTTTATCAGGGAGAGGTAAAGTTTAAATCGAGAAAGGATTACCAAAGACACACATTTGGCACTCAGCTCACCGGGAATGCAACAACAATCCTGACCAGAGTCCAGATACAATGAAAGCATGTATTTGAAAAGTCAATCAACCCAGAACCAGTACAACTAAACTGACAGCAGTGGATTAAGAAACATATACACTGAGAGAGTGAATGCCTACAAGACGTGCTTTAATACTTGCAATGACGAGATTCAACTGCCAGGTCATGTACCAGATCCAAGATGGCCAATGCAGACCAAACATTTCACCTTCCATTGGACATGGGTGGAACATAAAGACCGGACAAATAGCTCCTGTTCTCTGTGATATGCTGTGTGCTATAGATTCCATTGTGTAGTTTATAACATGTTTGTGTGGAGAACAAATGCAGTCCATTGTGCAAATATTTAGCAAGCAGTCTGCCTTGTTAAGACATGTGTGAATTTGGAGGAAAAGAGGAACTTTGTGGTAAGGTTTCTCAGATTGTACCACACCTATCAGACTCTGACAGTGAAGATTATTTCCGCAAGATGATGTTGATCACAATGAGAGACCTACTTCAGAAAACTATATAATTTAGTTATCTCAAAGTTAGTCGTTTTAAATGTTCAGTCCCAGCATATAGTCTTAATTCAGAGGTTGCTCAATTGTTCAAATTTCACTGTATTAGGTTGTATTTTGTGCCGAACATCCAATTAAAAGTGCACATGAGGTTTCATTATATGGATATGAAAATATGAAAGTTTTCAGACACATTTGACTTCAGAGTAAATGATATTAGGATCACTTTTCTAGGCATTAAACATTGTTTTCAAATTAAACCTTAGAAGTTTAAAACCATCTATACATAGCAGAGATATTAAGAATTTCATGGACTTTGTTGGTGGTTATTTTTATGACACCATCAATCCTACTATCCACACACCACAGAGTGCCACCGTAGACATTATTCATCTATCCCTGCTTTTTGATAGCACACTATCAGCCCCACCCTTTTCTTACTAAAACAGCCACAAGCGTGCAAATGTTCCCCTACTACGTAGCAATTCTAACTTTTGAAGTGCATATGTCAGCCACTCTGATTCAATAAAGTGCTCAGTGCGGGTAAGGTCGCCCAGTTTCGTTGCTAAATCTTGGCCTTTTTGTATGGAGAAATGCCAACACTAAAGAAAAGTCAAAAAGTGCCAAAGGGATTAATCCTTTCAAGCAGTTCCTGTTACCAAGAGTCTGAATATTTGGCTCAAAGGCCCTGAGTACCCGATACCAACTCCAGCTCACCTTTCAAAGTGCCTTTGTTAGTCTTCAAAATTCAATAAAGTGCAAAGTGTGTCAGATGTCTCCCAGCCACCTTACATGATCATGGCCAGTTCATAGGGAGAAATGTATAATGCAGCCAGCTCCCCGATAGTCATCATACTGCAAACTACCTTTTGTACCGCTGGCAAGATCTGGGCAAAGTAAGAGTGGACTGTGTAAATACTGAGGGCTTACCTGCAGCCTGAGGTTCCAGCACCCCGTATGTATCCTGCCGTCCAGCTCCAGACGGCGCAAGACTGCCTCACCCTCCAACTCATGCTTGGCCATGCCCACCGAGGCATTCTTCAACATCCGCAGGGAGGCATTTATGGGGAGATTTGGTTGAATATGTTTTTACCTGTTCCAGTGTTTTGTTTATGTTTGAAGATTTCTCTTTTTGAAAGTGAGACCGGTCGGTAGTAGATTGGTGTCCTCTATACTTTCAATCTTGGCATAAAGCAGAATGTCGAAAAGGAACAATGCACGAATACACAAAATGGAGAAATTAAGTGGTCCTCATGGCATGCTGGCCCTTTGTTTGTGTTTTCTATTACAGTTTGTTTGAACAGGCATATGGTTCTTAATTTATTATCCTATGTCTTTCAGCCTGATCTGCATAGTTTCCCTGAAACACTATCAAAGGCATATGCGTTGGTATGGCCGCAAATATATTGCTATAAAGCAGATTGCATTCATTCACATCTTCATTTGAAGTTAATTATTAAATATGGAAAAAAATAGTGCTAATTATATATTGAACCTGAACGACGGGGGAGAGTTATTAACATCGCAGACCCCAATTATCATCAATAAATCCTTTTTAGAGAGCTCCATACCGTCGTGTATCAAGCAGGTGTGGATCTCCCGATTGTTAAAGTAGTCATCTGTGGATCCTAATGGTCTTACAAACTACAGACCAATCACAAACGTCACATTCTTGCTTAAGATTCTTGATCAGGCTGCATATATCTAAGTTCAGGGCTTTCTTACTAGGAATGACATCTTAGGTCAGCGGCAATATTGGTTCCGTACTGCTCATGGCACTGAAACAACACTTCTTCATCTGAAAGCCAATTTTCTATCTACAGACAATGGAGAATGGTGGAACTGCACTACTCATGCCTTTCGACCCATCCACAGCATTTGACCCTGTAGATCAAAGCTCACTGGTCAATAGGTTATTACATTCTGCCTTTTTTTTCACCTGCGGTAGACAAGTGGGTCAGGTATTTTCTGTCTAGATGCAAAATCCAGCATTTTCTGTTGTGATGTCATTGCCAATTATTTTGAGGTGACATGTGGGGTTCCTTAGGGATCATCTTTATCCCCTACATTAAACAAAACTTTTTCACAAAGTCACTGTTTGATCTGCTTGATGCCAGAAATGTTGCATATACAAACTATGCTGACGATACTCAGTGTTTAATACCACTCTCTGGTAACTATGCTCAAGACACAGTGGGGGTCATTCCGAGTCTGGAGGTAAGGTACAAACCATGCCGGTATTGATTTACCGGATTGGTTTTCCGCTCCATGCCATTCCGACCCCTCAGACCGTAAATTACGGCACCGTAAACTACAATGCCGTAATTTACGGTCTTGGGTCGCGCGCGCGCACCACCATGGCGAAATTAACGCCATGGCGTAAACCGGAGCTGATTCCAAGTAAGGACCACACGTAAATTACGTCCTCCTCAAGGCCGTAAAGTACCTTACCGGCATGGAGTACATACAGGCATCTCAGAGAAGGAGTAAAGAACCCTGAGCAGTGGGACCCAGAGCCAAGGTGCACACATGCAACACAGACGGAGGCCAGGAGTCTGGCATAGTAGAAAAGGAACACACCCACACACCACAACCCTCCCACACCAAGATGACACCAATTGAACAATCAAGTCCACAACCACACAAACCCCTGCAACAACACCAGGAGACCCAGGGGTAGAAGGAGGGGGAGACAGGCCCTGCATGCAGCACCAGTGCATCCTCCGTTACCACCCCTGCAGCCCCCATGCACACGTAGCATGACTTGACGCTCTAGGAGAAGGCCTACCAGACAGACACCCCTGACCACCTAGACTGTGACACCGTCACCACCATATTGCGGCACAGACACAAGACAAGCGAGCACCATACAAATGTACAGTGTCAACCCGGCACAAGTGATGGTGTTGCCTGTGCCCCACACCCATGCCAAAGGCACCCACCAGCACACAGTGTCATGTCACAACCGTCCATTATGCGGCCACATATCCAAGTGCCCTTACACCCCCCCAAACACATCCCCAAACACACAAGGGTCCACCGATCCCCAACATGGACCACCCACGAGACACACAACAGTAAAGCTGGACCAAAAGCAAATGGAGGCATGGCAAATAATGTTGCCCCTGACAGCACCCACCGGTCGTATGTGGACCAGCTTGGCATGCACGTTGCGGACATCAACTGCAAACAATACCACTCCCCCTACGCATAGATGGAATGCAACACTACCAAGAACCGCACACATGGGTGGGCCCGACACCAAACAACTACACATGACTCAAAGGGCCTGCTGAAATGACATGATATGATATGATATGGCATTTGGAACGCGCCCATACACAAGTGTCTCAAGGCGCGATGAGGCGGGGGGGGGAACTAGGGGAAGACAGACAACGATCCCACCAGGCCAGGTGTGACACAGACCGCGCAAGTGCAGGGGTAGTGAGAATGGAAAAAGTGCAAGTGCAAGTGGACGGGGGAAGAGCAGTACAAAGTAAGTATAATATCAAAAAATAAACTAATAGGGCCAGCTGATGGCAAGTGCAAGGTAAGTGCAGACAAGTGCTGGGAAGGGGGGGCTGTAGGGATAGAGAGACAGTCCCGCAGTGCACGGGTTGCCAGGGAGGCAGTGCAAGTGGAGAGTGGCTGGGCCCAGGACCGAGGTCGGCGAGAGTGGCCCAGATCCAGATCCTGTGCAGTTTCAGTGAAGAATTCAGCAGGGGAGAGGGAGAGAGAAAGCAGAAGCAAAGAGGAAGGTCATGAGGTGCTTCCGGAACCAGAGATGGTTCTCCTCAAATATCAGGGATGCAGAAAGGCTGTTCCAGAGGGAGGCCCCTGCCGCCGGGAGAGATCTACCCCCAGCTCGTTGCTCTGAGAAGCGGCTGACCCTGAGTGAGTCGGAGACGGATGAGCAAAGGTCTTTGGAAGGAAGACATTCAGGAAGAGAGAGTAGAAGGAATTCATGCCCCAGGCCCCAGAAGGCCTTGTGGACAATGCATAGTGTTTTGAACTTAAGGGAAGGAGGGAGTGGGTGTGCCGATGAGGAGAATCTCAGTCTTACTAGCATTAAGGCAGTGTTCATTGGCTGCACACCATTCCTGGATATCAGACAGACAGTCAGAGATGAGGGAAGGAGAGGAAGACGCCAAGGGTAAGCTGAAAATTTGCCGGGTATCGTCCGCATAGCGCTGAAAGTTTGGGCAGAGGGTGGCGATGCGGTGGCCAAGGAGTGCCAAATACTGGTTGAACAGCCAGGGAGGGAGATTAGATCCCAGGGGAACACCACAGGTGGAGGAAAAGATGTCAGAGAGGAGGGCCCCAAGTTGGACCTGGGAGGGTCGATTGAAAAGGAAAGAGGTCAGCACGCTACCGCGCCACATGGCCCAACATGCAGGATGACCTGTCTGGCTGGCTGTTGAGTCGTCTGACTGTGTCATGCAAGTGCACTGGTGCCACAGGGTGGGTGCCTGCATGAACCAACTGCGTAGAAAAGATGGAGCCATTGTACGTTGTTCACCCTGACAACAAACCTGCCAAAGAACCAGGGCAACGGCACATATGAACATATTTTCACTTTTCCAGAATAAGGCACCCACATCACACTACATCTACACCAACTGACAAGGGATAGGCACACTACACCAGCACCACTCATTGGCGGACACCACAACCGCAAGTGCATATCCGAGGGCACACTGCACATTCACATTGCGGCATCCCCCAGCCTGGTACCACATTGGAGACCCACCCCGTGAATTCCACCCCTGGAAGTGGAATTCACGGAGGACAGCAGGGGTACGATATCACGTCACCGGCATGGCACCCCCATAGGAGTGTTGGGAATCACCATAGAATGGATCAGAGCTGGATGATGGACATGACCCACAGCCAAATGAGAATTTACACAGTACACAGCACCAGAATGATCCGACATCAGAACAGCAGCATGCGACAAAGGAACATGTACCCCAAGATGTCCACACCACCGTTCACGGACCATCACGTAGACACGACACCCCACAGCAGTACATTGCATGGGACACTAATTTGTGTCCCTGATCGTGCCGAATATATCTATGTACATGTACATATGGCCATCATCGAAAGCCTGCCATGACAGCCAAGTGCTGTTCACCACCATGACAGTCCACACACCCACCTCATTTTGCGGCACATGCAGCTGTTGGTGGATGTACCCTAACAGCAAGCCACATGACCCCTGTCATGAACCCCCTGAACAGGCCCATGGGGCAACCAGACCATGGCCATACCCGTGCATGCGTGTAGATGCAGCAGTCACCAGGTTTGCGTGATGCACATATGTGCCCGCGAACCAGGACTGGTGGCTGACCCCTCCACTGATATCTGGTGTCGAATGGGCCCATGCCATATGTGCAGATGGACAAAAAGTGCAATGAAGAATGTCCAAAACGGTTCAACTTTGCAACACCAATTGTGTATTGAGATAACAAGAAATGAAAAAACAGTGCTTACTTCAGCAAATGCCCATGCCCCTTCCCCCCTGCCCCCAACTCCAGAACACAACATCACCCCCCTCCCCCCAACTCCAGAACACAACATCACCCCACTCCCCCCTCCCCCCAACTCCCGAGCAGTCGTCCCATGTAGGATCTTGGGACCACATGTGGCAGGAATGGCTAATGTCCCTTGGAGCCCTTGTCTGGGGGAGGCAAATCCCGTTTGCGCAAGGAACGCCGGAGGCGTCTCTCCGGGCTGCCTTGCGTGGCCTCACTTGTCTCGGACGTGCCCTCCTGCTGCGGCTCCGTATTTTGACTCCCTGCCTCAAGGGCATTAGCAATGCGGTTCAGGACATGGCATAGCCGGGTTGTATTGTCCGTCAGGGAGTCGCACAATCTGGTGGTGCAGTCGTTGAGGGACTGGCGCATTTGATCGAGTTCCTCATGCAGTCCAGCCCTGGTCTGGCGGTTATCCTCAATATAGTTCCCTATGAGATCTCTCGATTGCTGAACTCTGAACTGGTCAGGTGAAGGGGGGCCATCGGATGATCTACTTGCACCAGCATGCTGTGCAGGGGGTTGTATGGGTGGACTGGGGGGAACGACGTCACACCCCAGCGGGTCAAGTTCAAGGCTGTGCACTGGTGATGGTGCATCCCCGGAGTCACTGCATGACGCAAGTGTCACGAGGCATGGTTCCAGCATTTGCATGCTCTCCTGGTCGTCCTCCGACATGGGCCCCTGGATGGGTGGCGGGCTGGGCTCCCACTCATCTGGTGCCGTAGCGGCAGCCTCCCCTGAAATGCTCGATTGCGCTGAGGTAGGGGTCTGCTCGGCTGCTGCCACGGATGTTGTGTGGCTTGCTGGTCTGCCAGCTTCAAGTGGCCTTTCCGTAGGCTGAGGGGTGGTTTTCTTGGCTGCTGGCTTCGGCCTGGCCCTGCCAGTACCCGCGGAGGTGCTTGGCCGGCTTCCTTGGGGCTCTGTGCTGTCATGGTCTGTGCCTGTGGGGGTAGGAGAGAGGGACAACATTAGTGTATGTGCTATGTCCTATTTGCATACATGGTTGCATGGACATTTCAGTCATTCACGGGTTGTTCAGTTTGGGGGGTAGCTATGGCAGTGGTACATGTGCATGGTGATGACATATACACATGTTTGGGAGTGATTTGTTGTGCCCTGTTCATGTACATTTCGGCAGGTAATATGCCTACCACGCTGGACGGTGTGCATGATGGGCTGTGCAAGTCAGTCCAGTATGGTTGATGTGCGTTATGTACTCGCACTTGGGCCAGCATTAGGCGGCACTTGCCTCAGCATTTGTTGGATGGGGGGATGCGTTAGATGGGGGGAGGGCAACATGAGAGGGTGCCTTCGATGGCCCCTGGGTCAGTTTACATGATGCAATGGACATTGCCAGTGTGCACTGTCAACACTCACCTTCTTCTGCAGAAGTCGTTCCGCCGCACTCCATGGTCCCCACGCCCTCTATGGATTCCGTGCCAATGAGCTGCGCGCAGGTCTCCTTCACGGCTCTAGTTGGACCTGTGTACTTGGCCCACCTCCCGTCTGCAGGGCCTGGCTGCGGTTGGTGGAGAGGAGGCCCCGCACCCGCACCCGCAGGTCGCCCCACCGCTTGCGGCAGTCCCTTGGGGTGCGGGGGGTGCTTCCAACAGCGCTCACCCTCTGTGCCAGTTCCGCCCAGATGGTCTTCTTGCGGAGGGTTGATTCCCTGCGCATGTCGCCGCTGAAAACTACATCAGCATGCTCTGCAAGGTGGTCTACCATGACCTGCAGTTCATCGGTGGAGAATTTCACCTTGCGGACGCGATCCGCCGCCCTTTTTGGTGCTTTCGGCATGTCCTGCGGTGCCTGGTCCGGTTCACGACTTTACTTTCCTCACAGGGCTGCTGGCGGCAGCGGATGGCAATGGATTGTGTTTTTAAAGATGGCCGCCGCTCTCCTTCCCGTTCCTGTGCGATGTCGTAATTTCCGGATCCGTTTTTCGGCAGAGACCGTAATTTACGGTTTCTGTAGATTACGGTCACCGTAATTTACGGTCACCGTTATGCACTGTCGCTAATGCTTACAGGGCGGTGTAGTACTTTACGTGTCGGTTGCATGCCGGTAGGGGTTTTTCGGGGGATTTTGCGGCAGGGCGCGCGGTCCTTTTCCGGCATGGCGGAAAGCGCGTGTCCGTGAGCTCGGAATGGGCCGTAATTTTCGGACTTCAACCAGCACGGTGTCGTACTTTACGCCATGCCGGAAAATACAGTTACTTACCGGCATGACTCGGAATGAGGCCCATTGACTATTAATTTATTTATTTTGCATTTTTAAAGCGCTCACAGAGCCCGCGGGCATCAATGCACTGTTACAGGAATGTTTCGTTTTTTAGTTGGGTTATTGTTTTTGTCTTAGTTGCGTATTTATAATGCGCTTAAATACCCAGAGGTTTTTAAGCGTGTACCCGGGGATCGCACTGGTGTTGCTTCGTGTTGTCTCACTTCCAAGGCGAGCACGTTGCCACTGAGCTATCCTCCTGGAACATGAATGTGATCTACTCCTTGATTCAACTTTGGATGACTGATAATGGTCTGGTCCTCAACGACTTAAAAACAGAGCTGATGATAGCAGGCACAGCAGCACGGCTAAGGAAGCTTGACTACAAACAGGGAATTACCGATAGCAGGCTGTTCCATTGCTACTCTGCCTAAAGTAAAACATTCAGTGCTGTTTTTGATCAAAAACTGAATATGAAGCCTGGTATCCTCATCTTCCTATTAAATTAAGCTGCCTAATAAGCTAAAACCTTTTCTGACGCATTACAACTGTGCTACCATTGCTAGAACAATCACCAGTGCCACATTAGATTACTGTGCCACCCTGTTGCAGGGTATTGGGAAAGGTGAAATAACCAACCTCCAGGTTATTGAAAACAGTGCTGTTCATGCTGTAGAAGGCTTGGGTAAGAGAGATCAAATCTCTGAGGCTAGGAAAGCACTGCACTGGCTCCCAGTGGGTGCGAGGTTTACTTTCTGCCTGCTCTCCTGCACATCTAAATGTCTTTACGGCCAAAGCCCAGCTTATCTTTCAGACAGGCTGTCTTGGATACCTTCCAGAAGAATGTTGCAATCAAACAATACCCATCTCCTGCCTGCACATGCCTACATCTAAATTGACCATCGTCATCCATGGGCCATTCCACCACACAGCACCCAGGTGTTGGAATGCTTTACCACCTTACCATAGGAATGTTGTCTCCCTAAATCGTGACTGTTTTATTTGAATGATTTTTCTGGTTAGTTTCTGATGCCTAATTTCTTAGTCTAGATCTTCTAGGTTCTGGTTATCCATGTGTTTTTCTTGTTAGACTCTTATGCCTCTGGTGCTCTTGTCTCAGCACTCTAAAAATATTTAATGTATACATAAATAACTAATTGATCACATCGTCTTGCACCAGAAAATCCCAGAGCACCACCTGTGACAGAATGCCATCTGTGAGGGCAGAACATCCTAACCTTATTTTGATATTTTGGCTAGTAATAAAATCATAAATGTAGATCTCTCTGTGAAAGTGAGGACTGCTAATAAGACCCTGAATCATCACGTGCCGTGCTTGAAAAGCAATGTGCAAACATGTGACACTGCTGAGCTTGTCTACTGACATATCTCAGCAGTTGCCTTCTTGGTTGGCAACATGGCAATTACAAAGTGCATATGCATGTTTGCCAGCAACTGTTTGAGCCAAAAGGTCCAGTAGTCACGATCTGCCTTTAACTATGAGTAATCCTGAACCTGAATTCAAGTGTATGCTTCCAGAGCCTGGTGGTAATTGCATATCTGATGTAGGTCATGTCTGGATTTGATATGGTGGTCTCTAAAATCCAACATTATACTGAACAAAACCTGTTGATATCATTGATATTATCTGTGGGGTTACTTGATGTGATATGATATGATAGTTTATTTCTATGGCGCCTATACACAGTGTGTTTCAAAGCGCTTCACAGCAAGGGAGGGAACAAGGGAAAATACAATGACATTCTAATATGGCCATGAACAACAAGAATGTGAAATTAACTAACGTACTCAGCCTGGTGAAATTTCAGATAGTGCAAGTGCTAAAAAACAGGTAAGGAAGGAATGGAGTAGGGAGGGGGAAAAGAAAAACACAGGCAACTACCATACTAGGCCTGACAACATTTCTGATAGAGCTGGAGAACACAAGCGGGTAGGGGATGGGCAGAGAGGGCGGAGAAGAACAAAACAATCGTACTAAGCCGGACGACATTTCAGATAGTGCTGGAGGGAGGGGGGGGTGGAAACAGGAAGGGAAGGGTGGAGGAAACAGACAGTTGTTGTTATCATAATAGGTCCAAGGACACATCTGAATATTCTAAGTGCATAGAATAAAGTAGGGGGGAACCAGAGAGTAAAAACAGAGAGGGGGAGAACAGAGGGGAGAGAGATCAGTTGCAGAAGTCAGAAGACACCGAGTTACAGAGAGGAGATGTGAGCAAGGATATGAGCTGGCACAAATGAGCACAACATGAAACTGGGTCACCATGCGTACTAATTGATAGGTGATGCACAGTATCAAAGTGTCCAGAAGTCAATGAAACAAGGTCACCATGTGTAAAGGTTGGAAGGAAAGTTAGCAAGCCCCGCCCATCTGGTGCCTTCCTGCTTGACGCTCAGTTTCCCTACTCAAGAAGCCCTCCAGCCTCTTTTCCTTTGCAGATGGGCAGCAGGTGCAAGTGGATCTAGGTCACCTGGCCTAAGCACCACCCACCTGGTGCATTCCTGCCTGCTGCTCTTTTTCACCACTTAGCAAGCCTCTTCTGCAATTGTATTCGCTCTCCACTCTTGCTTCTCCACTCTTTTTGACTGCTTACTCTCTGTTCTCTCCTCCTTTCCCTTCTCCCTTTTCCAATCTCCTCCCCTTACTTTCTTCTATGCACTTACTCTATCTGAATTGCCCCTGGACCTAATATGATAGCAACCTTGTCTGTTTCCTCCTCCCTCCCATTACTGTTTTTTTCTCACCCCAACCCAGCACTATCTGAAATGTCATCAGGCCTAGTATGATAGTCGCTTGTTTTGTTCCTACCCTCCATTTCTGCACCCCTCTCCCTCACCTTTTGTTTTTATAGGGCTCTACCAGAAATGTCGTCGGGCCTTGTATGGTAGACGCCTGTCTGTTTCCATTTCCTTCCCACTCTCCCCCTCCCTTCCTTATCTATGTCTTAGCTCTTGCACTATCTGAAATGTCGTCAGGCCGAGTACGAAAGTTAATTTCACATCCTTACTGTTCATGGCCTGTAAGAATGTTGTTGTATTTTCCATTGTTCCTTCACTTGCCTTGAAGCGCTTTGAAACACATTGTGTATAGGCGCTATATAAATAAACTATCATATAATATCACATCAAGGTGAGGCACAAGAGTCAAGTGTCAAGAGACAGGTCCAAGAATTTGCAAAAGTTTGGTGAAGGCGAAACCGAAGGTGAATCAAGACAATCAATGCAGCAGTGATGGGGAGGGCCAACATACAGTGACAGTACGGAGGGGGTGGCGGGTGATTGCAAACATCACTGAAGGAGAGGGAGGGGGGTGCGAACGAACGTCACAGTCGATAAGGGAGTGTGGTGGGATAACTAACATCACAGGGGACAAGGGAGAGTAAGGGGGCTAACAAACATCAAGGGGGACAAGGGAGGGTGGGTGTACTGAGGAGCATCATAGGGGACAAGGGAGGGTGGGGGGCTAACGAACATCACAGGAGACAAGGGAGGGTGGCGGGGCAACTAACATCACAGGGGAAAAGGCAGGTTGAGGGGGCTAACAAACATCAAGGGGACAAAGAAGGGTGGGGGCTAACTAACATCACAGGGGAAAAGGGAGGGCGAGGGGGCTAACGAACATCACGAGAGATGAGGGAGGGTGGGGGGCTAACGAACAACGTGGGAGATGAGGCAGGGTGGTTGGGGGGCTAACAAACATTGCGGGAGACGAGGGTGGGTGGGGGCTATCGGACATCACAGGGGACACCGGAGGGTGGGGGGCTAACTAACATCGCAGGCGATGAGGGAGAAGGGGAGGGTGGAGGTTTAACATGTAACCTGGTCAGGGTTTCCTTTGTATTCACTGTCTGAGACTGAGTTTCACCCAAAAGAAAGGATATGGGTTCAGCCACTGCTAAAGCTTTTGTTTTCCCTGGAAAAGGTGTGTCAGCTTTCGGGAAGACAGGAGCTGCGAAAGGGGTAGGGAGAAGTCCAACGTTCCAAAGGACCGGCTCTGCAATGCCAAAGGAAATCATACCAAAGTGTTAATTTAAAGAGACCTTTTTTATGTAAGCAGAAAGTGGAAGGGTGGAGTAGAGTAGCCCAGGAGAGAACTTTTCAGTCAGAGAATGAATCCATCAAACCTGAATACTCATAGGACTACCAAACTTCCCACCCCCCTCGCCACTTTCTTCAGATATATTCACTCTGGGTAGGATATTGCCAGGAAAAGGATTCTAAACACAGCAGCCCAGAATAGACCCCTTACAGAAGGCTAGATGGGTATTAACCCACAGGGTATTTTGGAGAGCCTCCCCTTAGATGATTGATCTTTAGCCACTTCAAGATTAAAGATTCACGTGAAACCTGGTTGAAACTACAATATGTTCCAAAGTGCTCTGTCATAGGTATGAAGACCGGGATTTCAGAGGAAAAAGCAAGCTGTTACCCCTAACCAACCCTAGGGAATATTTGAGCTAACCTGCTGGCTGGACGTGGGCTACTTCAGCTAAGACCATTGGTACCATGAACCTGTTCATGTGTTAGAACCCTGCAAGTACTCCCTAAACATAGTTGGTAAGTGCTACCTTCCCGCTGGAGACACGGCACAAGATCCCTAAAGCACCCACAGTTAAAACACAACCCTGGACATCTGGTTTAAAGCGTTGATTTGTATTTGTGTTGACTCAATAATGTCAGGGTGCTTTTTGAGCCACTGCAAGCATCCAGAGCTGCCTTTAAAATGCACCACTTTTAATCCATTGGTGACCCACTGACTCAACCCATCACCTGAATGCAGTCCAGCCATCTTCAAGCCAATCACCATTGACGAACCAAATGCGCCATTGGAGTTCCTCGATCAAAAACGACCCATTTGTGACCCTGGTTCGACCCATTGACTTGTCTGTCATTCCCCCATTTTGAACCAATCAATGCCATAAGATTATACCGTATCGCTGGATAATGTAGATCAGACTGAACTGCCTCGATGTCCACGAGCTATTGGGAACAACTAAGTCAAAACATCTCTATGCTGACTCAACCCATTATAAGCAAACAAGCCTTACTTGATGCTATTGAGTCCCAAGAACAAGCATTAAAAGATACATGAAGTAGTCCAAACCCCTTGGTCTGCCTGAAAAGAACTTAGTGACTAGAAGGCCACACTGTTTACCTTTTAAAAGACATCTTTAGGAAAGTAGAGATTGCTCCAGAAAATATTGCCCGTGCAGCCCTATTTTCAAACCCAGATTCTCCATTGTATACACGTCAGTATTCTCAGTGGTCTTAACGCAAATTGCTTGCAGTGTTTTGGACACCTTAAAGTCATTACGATGGAGGGCAGAAACATTGCTTCATGGACAGAAAAAGGGCACTGCATAACACTGCCTCACCTTTGTCCATAATCTTGCCCACACATGCTGCCACACTTACACATGGGTTCTTCAGTATTTGCAGAGGAGGCAGGGGATGATCAGTATGCTTGCCAGGTCCTAATGACCCACAGTTGCACCAAATCCTTTGGCTGCAATCTACCAATGCTAGTCTTAGATGGAGGACTGCCTAATTCTGCCTCACTCGTCACCTAATGCCTGGACACAAATGCGGCCATGCTTACTGAATGGTACTTCATTGTTTACAGGAGAGGCCGGACATCATCAGAACTCCATAAAGTTACTAATGCTCAACAGTTTGACCTCATACTTTGATACAATCTTCCAATGTGGCTTTACAGGGGGTGGGGGATAGCTCATGACTGACTCAAACTTCACTTCATTCTTGGCGGCATACACTGAATGCTTGCAGGAGCACTTATTAATGTTGGGAAGGGGTGGGGGCATGCAATAGGCAGGTCGTGATGCCCAAGAGTTTCACCACGTCCTCCGGCTATGATCATGCACCCTGACCTTCATTTGGTGACTACCCAAGACTGAATGTATTTCCACCGAATGAGCCAAAGATCATTAGTTTCTCTTGCAGGTTGGTAGCCTTTTGTGCTGTAGAAATTCTCTATAGAAATCTGCAGAGGAAATTCAACTTTTGGGAAGCCTGTAACTGTTCTGCCCCCGGATAGAACATTACAAAACTTTTCCAGAAAATGCAGAATTCTGTTCATTTTCATCACCAGCATTGAAAGCATCTGAAAAAGTGTTCTTCTTATGATAAGCTTGACTCAACCACAATTCCAGTTGCAATTGCCAACTCAAATATACATTATGTACCTTGGAAATTAAATAAAACATATGACAACCCAAAAATCTTGAGCATCTAAACATTTAGATGCTCTCGTGCCTTGAAACACTTGTGAATAGGCGCGTTACAAATGCCATATCATATTATATCATATCACTTACAAGTGCACTATACTGAATTTGGGGTTTGTGTGATGTCAGTGGCTGAGACAGGAGGAAGCAGGGTGGGGGCGGGTAGTCTCCACCTCAGGAGGCCCACCTAATTACCTGGCGTGCCTACACTGGCCACACTGCCTCCTGCTTGGCTGATGCACCACCCACCTAATCTTTATTTTGAACTATGATTTAGTTTCCACTGTGCATGCCCCATGATATGCCCCGTGCCTGTGGCTGCGCTCCCTTATTGTCCACTGCACCCAGGTGGCAGAGCGGAAGACCTACAGGACAGCAGGACAGATAATAACATTTTTAAAAAATGTGCTTGCATTGCATGCATAGGTACTTGCATGTTTGAAACAAGTAATGCATGTTGTGGCTGTGTGTGTGTGTGTAAGCACACAACCTTTGATTAAATATGTGCCTGGTGTATGCAGTACGTGTATATTAGCGTAAAAGTGTGTGTGTGTGTGTGTGTGTGTGTTTGTGTGCATGTGTGTTTCTCTTTAATGAACTGGATGGATAATTAATTGAATGCATCTGTTTGGTTGGGGGAGTGGGAGAGTGTCCATTATTGGAATAGATGGGTTCTGGCTGCACTAGCTCATATAAGGGATTTACATTGACCATTACTGGCATAGATAGGTTGTGGGAACACAGGCGTAAACGAGGGATTTACTAGCATAGTTGGATTATTCAAATGTCAAATTCAAATTTTGTTTTGATATACTTTCAGCCAAAAGGCTTTGTATATATGCATACAACATAAATCAAAACCAAGTATACAATTTCCATAAAGAAATTCATAGTACAAGTTATTCCAAAAGACCCTTAAAAATATCTGCAACTTGAAGATAAAAAGACACAATAAAATAGATGAGATTAATATCATCACCTAGCATAAATTTACACCAGACATCAGAAATCTTGTTAAAATCAAACATCTTATTATAAGACATTAAAAACTTGTATTGCGGCCTCGCTAGACTTTCACAATCTATTATCAGATGTTTAAGCGATTCAAGGACATCACTACCACATAGCGACACTGGCACCTTTCTTTAGGTATACCTGTCCTTGTTTCAATTGCCACTGATTAATTAAATTTCATTAACAAATATGTGCGGAAAGTGGTTACACTGGGATATGCCAAAATGTATTGTGGCTTATTGAAATGGGAGAGCCCATATTGGCAAAAGGGTCCACTATGAACCTTAGATGCATGTTCAATTATGTTCTGTTCATTACTAAATTCTCGCATTTTCCTTCTTAGCCATAATTTAAGTCCACCCCTAGCTGCCATTGATGTAAACCCAGCAGTCCATTTTCGATGGATAGTTTTGATTATGCCCACTGTGCCAATGGTTGAACTACCATCTAAGCTCAAATAAGCCTGAATATAAGTTACATTGATTGTATCCTTCTGTAATTTACACAGGTTTTAAAAAAACATGACACACTGACTAGCATTATTCCCGCTGGACTAGTTTTTAGGAATGAACCTCGACTCTTTCTAGAAGACAAGGAATACACGACTAACTTCAGTTTTATTGCAACCAAGTGCAGTCAAGAATTGATGGTGTTGACCATAACTACCGCCCAACGCATAAGTGCAGAACGACTCAAGACTCTGGAAACAAAAGAAACTAAATTTAAAGCCAATACCCTAATTACCAATACCCAAGAACAACTGAATGAGATCAATAAACAGTTTGAGGTGTTCAAGTCGAACACGCTAACTAGGAAAACTAACAAGCTCAACAAAGACATCAAAGATTTCAATACTGAGGTCATCTACCTGAAGAGGGAAAATCGAGATCAAACCCATGCCACCTCACCCCAGGCGCATATACAGAAGAACAGCAGGAAGAACAAGGAGCGCACTTATCATTTGAACCAGGCCCCAGCGCACCCATGGGTGACAAATATGCTGAAACACACCAACTTCACCAACAGTGCAACTTCCATGCTACATTAGAATCAATGCTGCAATATCAGAATCTACAAACACAAAAATCCCTGTTTAAAGGCTTGCAAATGCCTATATGAATTAACATGGTCTAAATGCAAAGTGTAAAGCCATGTTTCAGGAAAATTACAGCCAAGTTCATGTCTCTCACTGAACACTGGCTGCGGGAGACTTCAGCAATGTTCCTCGCAAAACATCCGACCTGTCAAGGCCGCACATTCAAGATAAGATTGCTTTCTGCAGACAGACATTTTTTAATTATCCACAAATGCAAATAAATCACGGCAACCCAGAGTGCTTTTTTTTTCTTTCTGGGAAAGAAAGACATTTTCTCAAGGACTCGCACAACATTTGGAACATAATTGTAACAAGAATGGCGCAGCCCAGCGCCCAGAGCCCAGGTGCGAACTGCTTGTTCAGCTAAAAAGTTATGGGAACAAGGTCATATTGCAACAAGTTAGAATTAGGTAATGGGGGCTGGCACAGCTAAATCAACCCACTGACGCAAAAGGTTAATATCCAATTATCAGGTTCTCTATAAGGGCTACATAGGTAACCTATCACTTAGCAGCCAATAGCAGGCGGAGTTAGGTTTCTGGGAACTGATCCAATTCTGTGAGGTCAGCCTGCAGTGTGATTACAAAGCTGGCTTGCAAGCCAGCCCCAGGGGAGACGGCCCCTGAACTCTCGATGTGCACGATGCTCTGCGTGTTTTTTTTCTTTTGCTGCCCAGAAATAAACGCAGTTTGGAACATGCTGCTGCCTGCTTGGGACTCTGTTGCATTTCTGGGGGCCATATGGGAGGTGTTGGGGTCTCCCATAGCTGGTGAGGGTATGGCTGCTGGCCCCCACTGCCCTGGTGGGGGTCCAGCTTCTCCCCAACAAGTTGGTGCCCTCTGTGAGGCTCATTGCTCATTGTAACATGGGTGAATGAGCACCGCCTGCGCAAGCCCTGCGTTGAACTGAACTCCCTGCCGCCGACTCAAGGAAGCTGTGGGACCCTCGCCTGCACCTGAAGACCACCGGAAAACGCGTAACCGGCTAAAGGCTTCGGGGGCCACTTGGAAATACCCCGCTTGAGGGCAGGTGAGAGTCCTGCAGGAGAAGGGGTCCGGTGAAGCGCCTTGAGGGGGTGTCCAGCAGCTGAGCAACTGCCAGTGCAGCATAGGAAAATGTAAGTCAACTAGCAACATGGGCTTTGAGGGGGGGAAATGTTTAAAGTATTATGATGCATTGTTGATCAGTATGTTGCAGAAATGTTAAGTTCTTTTGTTTGGGTAGAAACTGAGGGAGGGATTGTAAATTGGGTGGTGGGTGATTGTACATTGTCGCAAAATTCAGCGCATTGGTGGTGATCGGCACGTGAATTGTAGTTGGGACTGGGGCGGTGGCAGTGGTCCCTTCTTGTGTTTTTGAGCCTATTGGGTGGGGTAGTGACTCCCTACATATAGAACAGGAGTGCCGCGCTGATTGGTCTGGATGGTGATTTCATGTACGGGGTCTGGATTTCCTATGAATTGACGTTATAGATCAGTGAGTAGATGAGGTTCCCTGCTAATTGAGCGTTTTACTTCAGTGAGTGGATGATAGTTGGCTGGTTAAGGTGCCCTGGTGAGGAGCGTATCACACGTTAGGCGACGCAGCGTGTGCAGTCCAATTATAAGAGTTTTTATTGTGGTTTACCTTGTTCCAGTTGAGACAGGAAGACAGCTGTGGGGATTGTGGGGTTTTATTTTGGGATTTTTGTGGGGTTGGGAGAAATGAGTTATTGTTCTGTGTATGCACATGTGTCTGTTCATTTGCACTGTGTTTTTAGTTTGGTGACGTCACCTTCAGATTGATGCATAGGACACAGAGTTTTGATGGTGAGGAGATAGTGGTGTGGTTTTGGATTTGGAGAATAGGTGACCCAGAGGCGGTGTGTGGAAGACACATGCGCAAGATTGTGGGGGTGTGCCGGAGAAGGCAATGGTTTGGTGAAGATGGGCTGCCACGTGGAGTGCACTGGTTAAGGTGCGGAGCCAAGAAGGCTCACAGAAGTTGAAAAATGTTCAACTATCTTCTAACTTTTGCTCCCTGAACAGCGGACTATCGAAATTTGCGAATTGAATAGAGGTAAAATGTATCACACAATACAGAAATGACTCCCCTTCACCTGTTGTGTAGCACACAGCTTCCATGCCGAAATAAGTTAGTAAAACATAGTGCGCAAAGATTCAAAAGTACTGAAGGTAAATTAAAAAAGACCATGGCTGCTCATAGGCGGCTTCTCCAGAAGCGTGCAGCAATCGCTAAGGAAACACATACACAGCACTTACACGGGAATAGCTTTAAAAGCACATGGCTACAGTTGAACTGTGTGCACGAAGGAAAGGGAAGATGCGAGGGGTCAGCTGATGCTGAACCAGCGCGAGCAGAGGGAAGAGGGGACTCACCCTTCTGAACCTCCGTGAGTGTAATATTTGATGACACAGGGGCAGAGAAAGGCAGATGAGGACAAGTAGGCACAAAATAAATTATTAAAGTATGCAATGGGAGGGGCAGTTAAAAACAGCCTCAACACACACGCACAAGAATCACAATAGCAGTGTCAACAATCACCACAATATGCACCGCCCATGTGGGGAGGATACATGGGGCAGGATGGGATCATTTCAGCAGACACCACAAGCACCAACGCAGGTACTGTCACCACTACATGTACAGACACAACAAATGACAGCACCACTACCCCAGGACTGACTAGAATAACAACACAGGGGCACTGCACAGCAGCCAGCACCCATACAGAACACTGACACAATAGCAATGGTACCGGTTACATGACTGGGTGGGGTCTTCCTGATGGGGAACAAACCTTTCAAAGGACATAGATTGACATTATACCGCTAATAGGACAGCCCAAGACAAACTTGATTTGACTCACTCTGCCACACACACTCATGCTCCACCTCCCCGACAGAGCGGGCGAGACGCGCACCGACACACACACTCACGCACACTCAATAATGCAGAGGACAATTGCATAGGGGTGGTGATAGGTATCAAAACATTTTCTTTTCTGGGTGACAGTGGGGCGACTAGGCCATGCATTAGGGAAGAGACATTTGTGACATCATGAGCGATGTGGATATGACCACCTTATTAACAGAGAAATCCATAACTTGTTAAACACCAGGCATACACATGTTGAAAGTAAGGAAGATTGTTTAAGCATAATGGGGGTGCACGGTACAGAAGGGGGTGCATAATGATAGCGCATCACAAGAGAGTACATTTAGCTACATTTTGAGCACACATCTTTCAGTGAGGAGACTGGGCTCATGAATACACGATTAACACAGAACAATTAAATGAGACACACAAGGTGGAAGAAGGTGCACTTGAGGGGGGAGGCCTACATTTCATTGACAGTTCACCACAGGAGGAGAGAAATAGGGGTAAGGGGTGGATGATCCATGTTCCCAACAGAATTAATTTGGCGACAAAATGACAGTGCAAGTGGTAATGCCACTAGCGCTTTTGAAAATAGCACTGGCACAAATGCATTAGCCAACACACATAGGGAAAGAGGTCATTGCTGCACGAACTGGAGAATGATGGTTGTATTAAAATTTGAGAGCAGATATTGGGGGGAGAAATATATTGTTTAAATGTAACAGTAATTACAGTAGTGGAGTATAAAATACTAGACTAAATGAGTAATTAACAGAGTAGGTAGGGTTTAAAAAGTGGACATGGGGTGGGATAGAGAGAATGGGAGTAAACTGTGAGGGTTGGGTTTAAAAGAAAAGAGGAAATAAATAAATAAATATATAAATAAATAAATAAATAAATACAAAGAGGGGGGAGAGACAGGTAGCGAATAATTGGTAGCGGATTTCATTAGTACCAGCTTAAAGTGCCTGCAGTTCACTGCTAGGCACGCCCTGAGAAGTGAGAGAGGAGCCATAGAAAAAAAAAAAGGATTTAATAACCCTGCGATTATCTTAACTAAGTAACATGGTGCACTTAATTTAGAAACACAGCCACCCTATATGACAAATTTACCACCCTGATGTTTCCCTATTTAGCTTGTCAGTGCCTGATGCCCCACGGGACAAAGGCACGCACTATAAATAGCTTACAACAAAAGCACAGTAAATATAAAGATCCAAAGGCCCATTTGTACACTAGCACCCAAATTGCATATATATGATCCAAGTGTGTAATGAGTATCTTCACATAAATTAAGTGCCTACCCATTTTCTGGGTACATTCCGAATTGTGTAATAATTTACAGTCAGACCGCCATTGAACGCCACCAGGTGGTGACAGGATGGTGCATAGGTGTACCATTGGCACCTCCCACTAGGACACTGAATAGTGTGAGAGTAGTGAAGAGAGGTTAGGTCAAGAAATTGAAGAATATGTAAATTCTCAGGTCTCAAGCGCTTCCATTTCATTTCTCGCCAGATATAAAGGACCCAGGGCAGGCCTGAAGACAACGGACAACCAACACCCAATGGCTATGGACTACAGTGGGACATTTTCCCCTCCTAACAGACTTTTTTAGATGTGTGAGGCGTCAAGCCCTACAAAGCGGTGGCCACCCTGGCAACGAGGGAGCAACGATCAACAGGGCCAAACCAAGAGATTTTCATGAACTGCAAAATAGCACGAACACTCCCGAGTTAGGGAAACATGGCCATCCTATGGTCCAACGCACACTAGCAACTAGAATAGGGACTGACACACGCATTTCCAAAGTTTAATTGAGGTTCATATTACATTTTGTGCACCTACAGCTGTAACACTGTTTTGTTTCTTCTCTTTTCCCCGCAGATGCAGGTTGTTGCATATGTATGCTGTTAGAAATGTGTAGGACATTTCCTTAATGTTATCTTCCATTAGAAATTATGAGGCCTACTGATTAAAACATTGTGAAGCATTCCCCACTCAATTGCCCACCCTATCAAGAACCTCAGACCCCTTAGAGCATGTTTCCCTGAAGTATATTTCCTTGCTTCCATTGAATAAACAGCCCAAGATTTTCCCTACCCATATTGAGAAATTTTGAAAACACGAAATATCCAGGGGGAGGTTTGATTTTTGTCCTTAGTGATTGTTTAGTTCGCGGAGCTTGAGGTTACTAACAAGTACTAACTATTAACGCCTTTCTTGCGATTTTCAGGCGGGCAACTTTATCATCTCATCAGCTGCAAGGACCCAGCAGCGTAAGTGGTTATGGGCAAGCAAATAAGGACTTTTTCCTTCACGATGGGACTATTAATGATGAACGAAATAATGGGGGTGGTAATTTGAAAATTATTTGTAATAGTGAGCATTACCGCTGTATCCCCTGCTAACATTCCCTAACCTAAGCAGGAAGAGTTACGGCGTCAGTGGGTGAGGAAAAGCTGCTGCTAAAGTAAGGAGAGTTAAGGGCAGACACAAAGGGAGTAAAACATACACATAACACACATAGCAGAAGTGACCAACAACATGCATACATGTACAAAATTGGTAGGGACACCACTGGAGAGAGCTGTCCTGACTGTTCTTTAACATATGCCGGAAGAGAATTGATTACAACAGAAATTACTACAGCAGAGCACGACGCCCATGTATGACAAGGTGCGAAGAAGATTGCAAGGGAAGACAGCAACATTGAGATTTGAAAAAAAAAAAAAAGGGGGGTAATCCCCTATGGAAGATGATTACATAAAGCAGCTAATTGGAGAACAACTGTATGTGGAACGTGACCAGAGAGAGAAGAAACAACGAGCAAATGCACAAGTGAGCAAGCTGCAAGAGAAAAAAATAAAATAAAATAAATAAATAAATAAATAATAAAAGAAGAAAGAAAAACAAAAAGAGAAGAAAAAATAAAATAAAAGAGACAAAAATATGATAAGTGCCTAACGGAGTGAGACAAAAGAGCAAAGATCGTCACTTGGGTGGAGAATGAAGAAGGACGTATACTGTTAAGGTACCAACGTTATGTTACCAGCACAACAGTGACAAGAAGTGGACAATCATTCTGGATGCGAGAAGGTTGAGAGAAGTTGCGAGATGAGAGCAGGAACATCACTGCTTATGGACTACTATTGAGCACATGCATCCAAAGATCAAGAGAAACTACCACTGAATTGGGGAGGAGAGTGTTCATTGGTGCGCATCAGCATGCCCTTGTTGGTGATGACCAAGGAAGATGTGAAGAGTGACACATTCACCAAGATGGAAAACAACGGAAGAAGAGAAACAGACAGAGAAGTAAAAAGAGGGGGGAATTACTTCTCGAGCGAGACAGAAGAATAATTGGGTGCAGTACCAGCATACTAAAGAATGATCAGCAAAACTGCATCTGAAAAGAGAAAGCAAAGAACTAGCTAGTGCTTGCATGGTAATGGAGGACATCATGACTGCCTGGTTAATTGAAGGTGATAACGGAAGGACTAGTACCGAGCACAGCATCATTGTGCAAGATAGAGATACATTGCAAGAGAACAACAGAAGAAGTTATTGGAATGCAAATAAGAGACATGGTGAAAGGAAGAGCCAGACTAAGATAGCGGTGTGCAACATGGTTCCAGCAGTAATAAAGGTGGCCACTCCCTGTGATCAGAGGAAGTACGAAGGGAAGTGAGTGTGGTGGAACACAGAAGGAGAACACTCCTATATGTACTGTTCATCAACAACAATGCAAAAAATTATGGACACTTCAAGGAATTGACAAAGATATGCAGACCGGAAGGAGGTGAATGTTGCTTGGTGGTGTGGTCAACAAAGTCGACCAGAGGGGGGACTGAAGAGGGAAAATCGAGATCAAACCCATGCCCCCTCACCCCAGGCGCATATACAGAAGAACAGCAGAAAGAACAAGGAGCGCACTTATCATTTGAACCAGGCCCCAGCGCACCCATGGGTGACAAATATGCTGAAACACACCCACTTCACCAACAGTGCAACTTCCATGCTACATTAGAATCAATGCTGCAATATCAGAATCTACAAACACAAAAATCCCTGTTTAAAGGCTTGCAAATGCCCATATGAATTAACATGGTCTAAATGCACAGTGTAAAGCCATGTTTCAGGAAAATTACAGCCAAGTTCATTTCTCTCACTGAACACTGGCTGCGGGAGCCTTCAGCAATGTTCCTCGCAAAACATCCGACCTGCCAAGGCCACACATTCAAGATAAGATTGCTTTCTGCAGACAGACATTTTTTAATTATCCACAAATGCGAATAAATCACGGCAACCCAGTGTGCTTTTTTTTTCTTTCTGGGAAAGAAAGACATTTTCTCAAGGACTCGCACAACATTTGAAACATAATTGTAACAAGAATGGCGCAGCCCAGCGCCCAGAGCCCAGGTGCAAACTGCTTGTTCAGCTAAAAAGTTATGGGAACAAGGTCATATTGCAACAAGTTAGAATTAGGTAATGGGGGCTGGCACAGCTAAATCAACCCACTGACGCAAAAGGTTAATATCCAATTATCAGGTTCTCTATAAGGGCTACATAGGTAACCTATCACTTAGCAGCCAATAGCAGGAGGAGTTAGGTTTCTGGGAACTGATCCAATTCTGTGAGGTCAGCCTGCAGTGTGATTACAAAGCTGGCTTGCAAGCCAGCCCCAGGGGAGACGGCGCCTGAACTCTCGATGTGCACGATGCTCTGCGTGTTTTTTTTTCTTTTGCTGCCCAGAAATAAACGCAGTTTGGAACATGCTGCTGCCTGCTTGGGACTCTGTTGCATTTCTGGGGGCCATATGGTAGGTGTTGGGGTCTCCCATAGCTGGTGAGGGTATGGCTGCTGGCCCCCACTGCCCTGGTGGGGGTCCAGCTTCTCCCCATGACACACTGACTAGCATTATTCCCGCTGGACTAGTTTTTAGGAATGAACCTCGACTCTTTCTAGAAGACAAGGAATACACGACTAACTTCAGTTTTATTGCAACCAAGTGCAGTCAAGAATTGATGGTGTTGACCATAACTACCGCCCAACGCATAAGTGCAGAACGACTCAAGACTCTGGAAACAGAAGAAACTAAATTTAAAGCCAATACCCTAATTACCAATACCCAAGAACAACTGAATGAGATCAATAAACAGTTTGAGGTGTTCAAGTCGAACACGCTAACTAGGAAAACTAACAAGCTCAACAAAGACATCAAAGATTTCAATACTGAGGTCATCTACCCCTACACCTCCGACGATTACAACAATTCATTGAAACATCAGGGAGGTGTATCACATACAAGAGGAAGGGGTGGAAGAAGAACGGTAACCTTCTCAGGCTCAAGTAGCAGCTCATCTGGCAACGGGTCAAACTACAATTTCCAATCATACATACCATCATTTGGTCAACCTCAGTTCCAAATACCCCTGCCCTCACAGTTCCCTTTTTTAGGCAGAGGAGGACAAGGAGCAGGATGGGGGCCACCTATGCAACCCCCCCTTGGAATATGCCCTACCCGGGACAACGCAGGCGCTTCAGGCAGCGGAGACGCCAGCGATAATCCCGAACAATAACTTGTTACCAATCTTTAACTTAGCAGAAACAACCCTGACACCATGCCAAATCTCAGTTTTATCTAAGGGGCTATCTTTTGTACCTACAACTGCCACTGACTGGTACACAATGGAAGTCGAAATGAGATGATTTTTCAGAACATTGAGACTACATGTGTTCTTTAAAGAACATGGCGAACAAGAAAGTGAATTAGACACGGGTTTACACCCACCATCGTCTTTCACTCCGACTGGTAGTCGGATCCCGCAAGACTTAATCACGTTTGAGAAAGGTGTCCTAAGGGACATCAAACAGATGAGAAACATGAATAGTCCTGCCTGCCAGAACCTCACGGTTGGTGAAAGAATGGCCTTCAAACAATTGGCTGACAACCAGGCCTAATAATCAAGCCAGCGGATAAAGGTGGCGCTATTGTTCTTATGACTAATGAACAATACACCCAGATGGTTATGAACCTTTTGGATGACCACACTAGTTACCGCCCACTCAAGAAGGATCCCACCAAAGAAATTGAAACAGAAATTTCCGAGATAGTCGCTTTTGCGGCAGAGAGGGATTGGATCTCGGAAAAAGAAGCAACCTTCCTGACGACATCTCAAGGACACACTCCATGCTTGTACGCCCTCCTGCAGATCCATACACATGCAAAGTACCCACCAGCGAGACCCATAGTGTTGGACTGCGGGTCGGTACTAGAACCTGTTTGCAGGTTTATGTATTTCTTCTTAAAACCCATGAGCATTAAGACCAAATCATACCTGCGGGACACTATGCACACAACCCAAATATTTGAGGGGCTTCCCTTTGATCCTGGCCACCAAATTTGGTAACGATGGACATAAAATCACTATACACTTCCATCCCACAGGAGGCTGCAATAGACTGCATCTATGAACACCTTACTCTTGACAATACTCAATCTCGAGTTCCACCTGAGTTCATTATTGAACTCACCACTTTAGCTCTCTGCAAAAATGTCTTTACTTTCAATAACCAGTATTTTCTACAAATAAAGGGGACAGCAATGGGTGCCACTTTTGCCCCTCCTTGGCCATTCTCTTCATGGCCCCTTTCGAAGAGAAATACATTTATAGCTAGACCAACCCATGGCAAACACACATCCTAGAATGGTGCAGGTATATTGAAGATGTCCTCTTTCTAAAGACCGGGGATGAACTATCTCTTAAATCTTTCCAAGAGTGGCTCAATACGTGCAACAGCAGCATCCAATTTACCATGGAGTATGACAAGAACTCGGTACATTTCTTGGATTTTCAAATTGCCTGCCAAGAAGCTAAACTTACATGCAACCTGTATAGAAAACCAACTGACCACAACACACTTTTGCATTACAGCAGTGATCATCCCCAACACGTTAAACAAAATCTCCCATATGGACAATTTTTGCAGATCCACAGAAACTGTTCCTCGGTGCAGTTACACAAATTCTGATACTTTGGCTGAGAGACTAAAACTAAGAGGATACCCAAAAAAACTAGTTTCAGCTGCAAGGAAAAGAGCTAGATTTACCAATCGAGACACACTTCTGGAACCGGGACCCCCTCAAGATCAAAAAGGTGATTCGTAAATACTGGCCGATAGTTAAACTACAACTGCCAGATGAACCGCCACCGAGGTTCATCATCAAGCGAGCAAGGAATGTCAAAAAACACTTAGTACACTCAATGTATGTTCGTGACACCCCCCCATTCAGGGCAGTGGAATCTCTGTAAGGTAACAGGACACTACCCCTGTGGGTCATGCTCTGTGTGCAAGTTCACAAGAAAAATCCAAACGTTCTCAATTGGAGAAAAACAGTGGACCCTAAAACACCAATCAAACTGTAAAAGTAGTCAGGTGGAGTACTGCATTGAATGCCCTTGTGGTTACCGCTATGTAGGTCAAACCATGCATAAGGTAGGAACCAGGATCTCTGAGCGTCGCCCTAGGATCCGGTATAAGCACATTACATCACCCATGGTAGCCCACTATTTGTTGACCCTGCACACAGCTGATGATCTCTTATGGTGGGGCTTGGATAAAATCTATTTTGGCCTGAATATCCAGACCAGACTCCTAAATTTGGAAAGTAGGTGGATACACAGGCTGGACATTCATGAAAATGGACTTAACGAGTTATATATCCTCCAGACGTGAACATGGTGAACCACACATACAAATAATTCTAACATGAATCAGTTCTGGGTTTGTCTCCATACCCAATCATAACTGACAAACTGTACAACAATGAGCAATGTGCCCCTATGCTGGTTTACCGCTATTCCAACAATTGCTACCATGAGCTTCCAGAAAGTGATTCACATAGTGTTTAATCCTTGATACACTTCTCTCTGCACCACATTTACAGGGCCATGCCTGCAACAGTGGCATTGCAGCTATTGCACTTTTTCTTCAATCAGCAACAAGACCTGCAGTGTCTGGGATTACAATTATAAAACAAACATTTTATTTTGGGTACCTTATGTGTACACATCCACACCATGCACACTTACGAGTTTGATGTTTACCCCTTGAAACCCCATGAGCTGTGCACCAACAAGAATCTGGATGCCGCTGTACATGTGTTCCTGTCGGCTTTTTTCATACCGTCATGGAGTCTGTGCGAACGAGCCCTTGAATGCTGTTAAACTTGTTTCACAAGCGACACATGGCACAGCTCCCTCACGTTTACGGATTTAATGGGCAACGCATGTTGGCTATGTGAGTCCCTCCCAGCAATGACAAGTACCAATGGAGGCATGGTATTCCGGCCGCACCTCCCTTCACTTTACCTAGCAGCCATACACTGATCAGTGTACTCATTCCGGCATCTACCGATGTAATGGGCGGCGCATGATGACTCTGTTGGTTCCCTCCCAGCAGTGACGAGCACCAATGGGGATGCAGTATTCTGATCACCCCTCCCTTCTCTTTGCCTAACAGCCATATGCTGTCTGGTCTGCTAATTTCTGCATTCCGCAGAATCCCGGGTTGAGGGAAGCCTGACACCAGCAGAGTCAGCTGCAGACACGCGTGCCAGCACTCACTCACAGATAAACAAGCATAACCCTCATCTCTCCACCCCTTTCATTTATGGGGATACAACAATGCCGGCTCCATGCACAGCCAGAGAAATATTGGTATACAAGAAAGCAAACTTGTCACCTTTAGCTTCCCGCCAGGCATTTTCTTCCTACTGTGACGCCCTGCAGAGGCACTGGAGTCGGAACATACATCTCTCCACCGGCCCCGGCCAATATTCCAAAGCATGGAACCGGGATGAGAGACAAGTGTAGACGGACTCAGATTACCCCAAGGTAACTTTCCGTCAGGACTGTATCTCTTTCTCTACACACACATAACAAACTGCTTTCTGCGTTATTACGCGAATGCCAGTTCCATTTGGGACCTACTAAGTAGCTCCCTTTTATTTACTGCTATTTCTGCCGACAGCCATTTCTGCCAAGCTGGAGGCACCCAGCGGTCCAAATCAAGACTGTTTTTGGAAACTTGCACCAATTGTAGGCAGCTGCCGTGTATCTCTGGCCCTTCTGGACCACACAACAAGAAGAACTCGAAGATGCAGGACCATCTCCTCCAGCTCCCCCCAAGATGCTCATTTCCTGTAGAGGTACTCATAAACAATTTCACATTTGGATGTCAACATGCACAGGGACCAATGGGATATGCGCTTTCAGGTAGGCGGACACTGATGCATGGTGTACAAGAAAGAAATTTAAACTCCATTTCCTCTCTCTCACTGGGAGCAAGGTTGTCACAGCGTAGAGAGCATGGAGTTTACCATTTGCTATTGCCTTTTTTAGAGACATTTTTTCTTCTTTATTAAGCTATATTTACCTTTGACAGGCTTTTTAAACACCCACCAAGAAAACTCGACTGGTTACACCCTATTTTTCCTTTTCCTTTTTTCGTGTATTGCAGGATTTGATGACTGAGGCCCTGATGAAGGCAGAACTTTTCACTTTCCATATTTTGGCCTTTCCGCCGAAACGCAACATTTGTGAGGGGCTTGCAGGTTTTTCTCTACATAATCAAACAAGACCTTGCCTTCAAGCAGTTCCCCCACTGCGTTGGCAGATTTGGCCTTGGGAAACAAAGTTGTCCCCGAGACATATTGTTTTTGTATGTTTTGAATCTATGTTCACATTACAATCAGGATTGACAAGTGACAACGAGACTATGGGCCTCATTACACGGATGGCGGTAAGGATTTACCGGTACCGGTAAAATACCGGTACCGGTAAATCCCTACCGCCTTACTACGAGGTCCCTTTGCGGGTTAGGGGATTTAACGCCTGCTTTTTGCAGGTGTTAAAATCCAACCCGCAAAGGGACCTCGGAGCTAATTAGCGCCTTCCCCATTCCCATAGAGCCCTATGGGGCAGAAATGGGAATGGGGAAGGGCAATGGTGGAAGGGGGATTTACCGCCCCTCCAAACTTGGAATGGGGCGGTAAATCCCCTTTCCACCAAGGCGGTGCCGGTATTTTACCGGCATGAGCCATGGCGCTAATAGCGCCATGGCTCACCGCCTACCGTGTAATGAGGCCCTATGAGCTATATATTGAGTGCTTAGATCAGCATTTTGTCTATTAGACATGGAAATGATGTAATGATTTTGTCCTCCTCCATTGTCATGCTCTTTTCAGTTTTTCTATATGTTTGCTAATTCTTATTTTCTCTATATGTCTGTTCCCCCTTCCTTCCCCTTTTCCTCTCTCTCTTTTAGGTTAATATTTCATGATTTTTGAAGATAGGTATTTAGATTTTTTCTAACAAATTGTTAATTTCTGCACTGGCACACATTATTTGAATGTTTGTTTCTTATTGTATTTGTCTAATAGCCGCCTGCCTGGTTGTTTAACTGAATACAGAATTAATTCAGAGTTCTTGGCCACCAGGTGTTTCTTTTTCTTGTCAAATGGTTGAATGCGATTTGCATCAATTTATTCTGGTTACGTTAAGGTTTGGCATAAAGAGGTTACCAAATTAATGATAGCAATATTCTTTTCCTTGGTTCAACACTGACTAGTATAACACATCAAAACGCTTTGCAAATCAAACTCTAAATAGAGTTATTCCACAGAAACATTCCTAGGAAGCCGCATCCGTTTCTGCAATTGCATTGCTTCAAAGGCTACTAATTGTGTGCCATACTTATGTCCCCAAATTACTACTGCATATAGCAGAATGGTTCTGATCTTCACTGTATAAATCATTAATGTGGCATGAGTAGAATACCCCACATTTCTCCCAATATATACACTTAAGGCATTCGCTGATACTAAACACTGAGCTTTTAATGCTTCCCAATGGCAATCCCACTTAAGTTTGGGATCAATTAAGATACCCAAATATTTATATGTCTGGACTTCATCTAATCACTTATCGCACAATTCCCACACATAGTTTTAAGGTATTTTTTTGCTGGAAAGACCATCACCTTACTCTTTTCGATGTTAATGGTCAAACAATTAATAGAAGAGTACTCAGCAAGAGAACCCAGCATTTGTTACAAACCTGTAGGCGTGTAATCAATTACTATGAAGTCATCGGCATAGGCCAACCAGCCAATCACAGTAAGTCCGACCTTCACTGAATTTGCACTGGTCTGTCCAAACGCCTCTTCAATATCTGCCAAATACAAGTCAAAAAGCATTGCCGCTACAATACATTCTTGTTTGACGCCACTATTACTAGGCATCATTGCAGACAGTCTACCTATGGCATTCAAACGCAGACAGATGTTTGTTTTGGAGTAAAGCAACATCAGCATTTTTAACAAACCTTTGAGAATGTTCCATGCTTTTAGCTTCCGCCATAGACAGTTCCGCATAACCGTATCAAGCGCTGCACAGAAGTCAATGAAAGCGCAATAAACATTGAGCTCTCTGCGCTGCCAAGCATGTTCTATTGCCAATGTTAGAATCAATAGGTTATGGGCAGTATTGGCTTTGGACCTAAAACCTATTTGGTTCAGAGATAAGATTTTCTATTTGATTATCCATGCATTCATGAAGCAAGACCTATGCAAAAAATGTTGAGGATATATCTTACATAGCCAACATATGAAAGTTTGCTTGGTTATCCCAGACATCTTTCTTATATACTGTAAGTATGTGACTTATAGTCCATGACTTAAGGATCATACTCAGGTTGCGTATTTGTGTAAATAGTAAATGGAGATCCTCTGCCCATAATTCAGGTTCCATTATCAGCAATAAATTGCAGGTCCTGTCTGGGCCGGCCGCCCTAGAGTTATTACGTTTTTCAATTATCAATTGTAGATCTAACACTGACACCTTACACTCCCAATTTTCTGTTGGAAGTGGAAATATGTTGTTTACATCTTCAGAACGGCCAAGGATAGCTTTAATATAGGCATTCCATTGTGCTTCTGTGATACAGTTTATGGATATGTTACTTTGTTTTCCATTATGCAATAGTTGCCAACTCCCTAAGGTGTTCTTAGTGAGTGCTAAATTGGCAATGTTTTTCCATTGCTCAATCTCGCATTGTCGCTTATGCTGCTTTAACCATTTCCTATCATTCTTTTTCGCTTCACCGATCAAGGAGGAAATGTGCTTAGTCTCAGTTGTATTACTATGTAGAGCTATTATGTGCGTTATCTCATTACGCATAGATTTTTTCGCTGCACTTACTAACTTATCATTTCCTTGCCTTTGAGGGCCCAGTTTATTAGATCTTTCCTTACTAGTTTGTAACGCCGTTCTAAACAGACTTGTGTGCTGATTGTATTGGATTATGCACTGGATCATGCAAGGAATTTAGAATATTCATTAGTGGCATCGATTTGATAGGTTGTAGCCATATCCTCATGCACAAGATTTATAATTGCCATTACAGACATTGATCGGTTCTGACTGCAGACTCGTGCAAGGAATTTACAGTTATCATTGCTATGATATGATATGATATGATATGATATGATATATTTTATTTGTATCACGCTCATACACAAGTGTTTCAGTTGCATTGATAGGTTGTGACTGCAGCCTCATAAAAGTTATTTACAGGGACCATTGCTGGCATCAATAGGTTGTTGCCACAGACTCATGCAAGTGATTTACAATGACCATTACTGGCAGTGATTGTGGCTGCAGCCTCAAGAAAATGTTAATAAAAATGAATGTGTGTCCTATTGGTGACTTGACATTTACTGAATTTGTTCATGTTACCCTGGGGAACCAATTGTAAATTGTATTGCTTTTCACCCAATGTTTCCCAAAAATGTTGCTGTTGAATGTACCATTTCAGCACATTATTTTAAAAAATGTCTTGGGGTAGCACCCCTCTGAGCGCCAACGCGTTATTTTGGGCTCCTTCACTGTGCTCAGTTGCTCAAACTACTTTGTGGAAATATGGCCCTTCCAATTCAATGAAATGGTTAATCCGCCATGACTGACCGTGAATCAGTTAGAATACTGATACCCTTTCAGAGGCTGCCAGCCTCCGCAGTCACCAAAAGCTGCCTCAGTCACTGTGTGAGGTGGCAGACCAACATAAGTACACACATGGAGCAGAGGGCGCGAATATAGAAAGTTTACTCAAAAACACACATTTTGCGGGATGCAGCGCCAGGCACAGACTTGAATGTTCACAAATGCTCACCCATCTTTTCCTAAAAGGTTCTGTAATTAACAACCACCCAGTCATTAAGCATACACTGTACGCCAATTGCCTAATCAATGTGTATGATGTACCTTTCTTGTGTACCTCAGAAATGTGTTTTGCTTGTTGGATAACATGTCATGTTCGGCTTCTCTTGGCAGAGGCCTGCTCGCACAGTGCGCGTCTCCCCGAAAAAAGAACTGGCACGCATGAGTATCCCTAGTTGCATTTTATAAGCCAATGCATAATGGGCTCGTTTTAGGCATCTTGTTAGACAAAACGTCTCTCGGGTCTCTGTCCTTTCCAGACTTCAAAAGTGAATCTTTGTCCTGTGTTCCATGGCAGCTGGAGACTGACTGCGAAATGCGAGGTGGCATCAATAGCTCTTTGTGAAAATCTCCACACTGGAGACATCTTCAAACAAAAAAGAGGAGTCTTGAATAATGGAGTTGCTATCTTTTACTTTGCGGACTCCTGGCAATGGAACATTTAAAAGTGGATGGTTTAATAAATATAAAATAGTGTCACGTATATATATTTTTTTGTATACAAATAGTGGTTCACCTGGGAACCAAAAGACGCCCAAAGTGTCCCTATAATACACATTTTCAGTGAGCCCAACCGTTTTCGTATGGGAACATTTGAAAATACCGCACAAAAATGGCCCCTGGTGCAGAGGCCTAACAGGAAATCTCCAGAGTTCCTTATAAGCCAGTCCACCCCTGCTACCTCTATCCTTTAGCAACTGCTTCTTAACCAAGGAGGCCTTCTACTGGCGTGTACTACCCTGGCTTCCTCATCACTCACCACCTTTTATTAGACCACTTATTTTTTGTTTGTTTTATGAATTCAATTTTATTTTTGTTCTGCATTTCCAAATTTGAGATTTTGTGTTTTCTAGATTTTTCTTTCAACTTTTTTTTTTAACAGAATTCCGTCTTTGTCATTTTGTTATTCTGGGTAGTTAGCATCAGTAGCTATTCAGCACATCTTTTCACAAAGATAAGCTATATCTTGCACCTTAAACCAAACCTAGAGTTGCATATTTCCTTAATCGAGAAATACACATTGTTTCCCATTGAAGATGGCGACCCTACAAACGTGTCAGAAAAAAAAAAAATCCAATGTCCAGCCTCAGAAGGCTCTGGGATAGATAATAGGTTCATGTCATCAAAAAAATAAAAAAACAAAAAAAAAAAAATTAAAAGTACCAAACAACCATCAGCACTCCACATCATGAAAGAGAAGGGTAAATAATTCAAAACCCCTACGTCAGTGGGCCTCATTAAGTGTGTAGTTACTGCCACTTTTAGCAGACCACCAAATTTAGGGCCTAATTCACAGAGCGTTTTATAATGACAAAACCCCATGGGAAAACGCTCTGTGAATTAGGCCGTTAGAGTTTCAACAATGAAACTCTCTGAACCCCACCTCTATGTGCGTGGAGGAAATGTTCTCAACAAAACGATAACCACATGCGATACTACGGCATACACCATTTCCCACGTGTGAGAATATGCCCTACCCAATGTAGACCAATGGGACTCCAAATGGGAAATAAATGAAGGGGCGGCATGACTGTGAATCATGTGGACCATTACCACATGTGTGCTGCATGCAGCAACAGTAAAAGAGTTGACGGTAATACTTCTAAACGCTTAATGGGGCACAGTGTATTCTAGAAAGGGTTGAGCTGGTGAACTCCATTTTAGGATAACAGCAATGGGTAATTTTACATTCTGGGTAGGTCACACCTATCCCTTAGTTAAGCTTATTGGGGCCTCTCCATCTTGGACTGGTTTCGTGGGACCTTCTGTCATTGGCTCATTAACGTTAATATCTGTGAGGAATTTGACCATCCGCATGGTGGGTATGTGATCACCAGGTCTTTTTGAAATGTTTAATTAAATGGAATGATGGTCGACCAACCGCAGGAAAATGTGTAGGGCTAATCCACACACACACACATGTTCCTATGCTCACACCACGAGAAATGTATAGACCTGTGTACTCTGGATGTACACTGCCTACAGGCACAGTCCGCCCTCTTATATTTAGTTGGAATGTTGCAGCCAGGAGTGCACTATGTCATCTCCAGAAAGGGGAGGACCAACATTCCCTGTGCCATGGCCAGCCTGATTAACTAACAAAGGCTCCATGGATCTGCATTAGGTCCTGGAGTAGGTGGCAGCGATTAACATACCAATAGAGGCTACTTCAAACAGGTCCAACTATGGCCTGGCTGCAAAGGCTAGCAAAGGAGACAGGAAACTCAACAACCTTTCATATGTAACCGTGTCAACTTAAAGCCAGCTCCCGCTCGCATTATCTTTTTTTTTATCTCGCATTATTATTTAGAAGTGTCCCCAATAGCCTCCCTGTGAATTAGAAGTCTCTGAAAGGGCATGAAACCCATCATATCTCACCAACACGCTTACTCTCTCCTTACATCACCACTCAACTAGAACACAGAGATACTATGACACCATTCGGTATAACTGTTCTCATATCAACATTCGCTGCTCACTCCACATCATTCTAAATAATCACTGCTGGTTACACACCCCCCAGCGAGGCGTTCTCCTCAGGCCTAACGCAGCCACATCCGATCTGGATTAATCCTGCCAGAACGAACACATACTCCTGACCTCTCAACCACCACACCTACCGCTAGAAAGCAGCTATTACACTGATACTGCACGAGCTGTACACATACCTGGTGCTCACACGCACCTTTTGACTCCCTCTACTCTCTCTACTGATATGAACTTCGGTTCCCAAGGGCGTTCAACCTACCAGCGCCTTCAGACCATACCAATGGTATATAAGGCGCTATATAAATGCAAAATAACAATAACAATAACAATAACGGTGAGCTGTCATGTCTGGGACTGCCGCTTACAGTAAGCCACCCCGCTAGGGGGCCTCATTCATAAGGTACAAGAATGTGGTTTGCAGGTAGCAGAGAGTTTGATCTCACCGCAGCTTCAAGGGAGACCTGATGCTTTACCAGTGACCACATAGAGAGGACCATTAACTAGAGAGACTCTTTGATGAACAACAAACAGGAAGATGGGTGGACAAAGTATCACAAGGTAGTGTGGCCAGAGATCTTTCTGTTGAGATAGGATTACACCATTTTGATTCTGGGGCACAACCTGTTCCTGTTTTCATCCCCTTACCTTTCCTAATGCAAGGCACTCTGGTTATGACCTCACAGATAGAAGAGATAGTTGCTAGGGGCCTCAGGGTCGGTTCATTTAAGCAGGCTTAGCCTACACCATTTAAAGTGTCCCACTTGGCTTTAAAAGAGGACTGGAGGCAGATCATCTGAAGACTTCACACAAAGTAAGAAAGAAGAACTCATCCTTGGACCCTGGCTGAAGTAGGAGTCTGCCTTACAGCTTCCGCCAGTCAAGGAAGGCCAGGACATCCAAAGAGGGAAGCAAGATCCCTCCCTAAACATTTCCCAGGGAACCAAGGGAGATACAGAACTCAGAGGACCCTCCAGCAACCCCAGAACCGGTACCCAGCCAGCACACAGAGTACCTTGCTAGGCTCTACAGCCAGCTTCCTGATAGGAAGTGGCAGCAGGTTTCTGGCCCTACAGCCAAGGACAAGTCAGCTGCCTGCAACACACTCCACAGCTATGGTTTGTCCAACTTAATGGACAACATGATCCCATTGAAGAATCTGGGAGAATTACCTCGATGAGCATCTACCGACGTTTGGATTTGGTTGAGGAGGTGCACTCTCTGCTAGTATTTTCCTTGAATGAATCCAAATATTTTTCTATGTTGCTTTATAGTCTTAGGTGCAATCTGTTAAGTCTGTGCTACCAGACTGAAAAACTGAACAAATTGTGAGGGTCAACCGTTATAACCGGAAGACATAACAAATGCACACTTTTGTGCTGAATTACAACAGCCAAACCGTATCAATAAACTTAACGTGTACAGAAGTGTATTTTTATAAGAAACACAATAATATGTGTATATTTATTTTTTCATGAAAAAGGTTTCATACAATCGTTTTCTATTGACTCACTTAACCTTCAATTCAACTTAAGCATTCTGTATATATAACCTTATATTGTCATATACATGGTTCTTCGTGATAACACATTCAACATAATTTTCAACATAATTTTTTCAACAACAATTTTTTTTCAACAACAAAACTTCACTTAAATACAGTCAAATATTCCAAAATGTCCTGATATCCTTTGTCTGTTGTTCAAATTCAAAAAGCCCAATTTCTGGCTTCTAGGGTTTTAACCTAGGACTTCCACTACGCGTTTCGGGCGATCTGTTCGCCCTCCTTCAGGTGAGGATATCAGTATTTTCCTGTCTTTATTCTACAAAATCAATATGTGAGAATAAATCCATTAGTTTCTCTTTCTATCTTGAATCATTTTGCACATTATTAAGACTCTATGCACTTTACTAGCCTTGGTCCAGGTAAACCAATGAGCTGCAACACTTTGCATGCTTGTATAAGATGGCAGTGTATCTCTTCATATATCTTTTTCTACTCTTTCAGGAGTTCAAAAATGCAAGAGATAAAATGAGAAGCCCTGATTCAATCATATGTTCTAAAAATACCAGCACTCACTCTACTTGTATTTGATTTTTAAATGTGGTCAGATCACAGAGTGGGACCAGTCGCTAAAATCAGCGCTGGGCCCCACTCTGTGATCAATAATTGAGAAAAGTAAAACTTCATTTCTATTTTAACACTCACCCATCGGTCAGGGCACGGTCAATTCTGGACCGGCCATTTGATGCTGTGTCAAATATCCACTGGTTATGCACTTTCATCTGTGTAGTTAAATCCCAAAGGATTCTGCCTTCTGTGCTTGTTGTGTTCGGGGCTTGAAACCGCCTGTTGCTCGAAAAGGACGCACCGCGTCCTGCTGCTGATGTACGTTAAGGACAGAGATTCCCTCACGGTACAACGTCTCTACAAGATTTCAATCGCGTTGCCGTTTCTAGAAGGTGTACGCGTGTGCATTTGTTATGTCTTCCGGTTATAACGGTTGACCCTCACAATTTGTTCATCTACTGACTTTTACCTTCAAGGACATTTTCGAGGCAGTCGAGTTCCTCAATCTGCAAGTAATGGCACTGCTGGCTGTTTTCAAACTGCCGTCACTCAAAGACATCTGAGACGTCTCGATCAGTGCTTCAGAATCACTGATCAGCACTGAGACAATGATTCTTGACCCTGAGCCACTGTGTAGGCCAGCCTGCAGCCATTCGTCCAGCTTCGCTCACCAAACTATCTTTCCACCTGATACCCGCAGCTGACTCCCATCTCGAACTCTGTCACAGAAGCTTGCAAAGCACCCTGAATGAGCACCATGAACACCTACAGCACATGGTACATTGTGTTTCTGTCCCCGTGGTATTTCCCAGAAGGCCCCTAGAGATATTTTACGGCTATTGCTCCCATTCTGCTGAAGCCAAGAAACCCTAAACTGTTGTGATTATTAATCATACCAACTACCCTACTGTCAGTATCGGTATGCAGTGATTATAATGAATGTCAAAATAACTGATCCAATTACAACAAATCCAAAATAACGAATTCCAAAGTAACAAATGTGGAAACAACTAAAAAGGGATTTGGTAGTGGGAATAGTAGTTTTGGGGGTGGGTGAAGGTATTAGGAACATAAAAAGGGGGGTTTTGGGGGAACCCCCACTACCCCAAAAAACAACGAAAATGGAATTTGTTATTTTGGAATGTGTTAATTTTGTATTAGTTATTTTGGATTAGTTAAAATCACATGTAACCATCAGTTTCCAAAGTGTCTCAATTTTCCTTCTTTGAAACTGTCTGTCCTCTGCTTTCCTAACAGGGGGTTTATTTCATAATGTTACTAGAACTGTCTGTTGTGATATAAATAAAGAAGATATTTTTGCTTCAACCTTCAGTGGACAGTCCCTTTTATCATTGGGTAATAATTGCATTGTGACCTTTCGGAGATAAGTCTTCTGTTCCATCCACGTTAATTGTACAAGTAGGTTTATAATTTGCTTGATATTCTAATCTGTTTGGATCCGTTCTAGTGTACTAGAGGTGTGGGTATGTTTTATGGTTTAGAAACCGATATTCACCCCTGGATCACTGATACCCCGGAAGTTGATTTGTCACAGTCTCAATCAACTGTTTAAATTCAGGAGTTATTATTATTATTTTTTTGTAATGTCTTGTATTGCGCAACATGCCCATAGGCCTCAGTGGGCACAAAGACAAAAACAAACAAGTAAAAGAAAACAACGTCCAAAGAACAAACACAACAGAACAGATTAGGATAAAGAGTTTATCCAGGGTCAACTATCAGTTTGAGATTGAATGGCATATTTGAAAAATGGTTACAGTTTGCTCGGAAAGACAGAGGGTCACTAAGGCCACAACCAACCATTATAAAATCCCTGTTGACTTGTGTGCACCATTCGTCCAGCTTAATCCTACGCAGGACCTTGAAATCCAATCTTCTAACAATCCTTGGTCCCGTTCTTTGTTGCAACCAAGCCAATACCTTGTTCCTAAGAGTTTCTCCAGGTTCAGGCCTCAAGGATAAAGAATCATTGGCAATAATGAGATTCCTTAGATCCAGTACCAGCTTTCTTAAGGATTTGTCTGCAATAAATGGCATCTGTGACTTACTAAGGCATGCAGTCCTGAAGGGACTCGAATTGAACTTGGTACAAACACAAGACTCAACACGTAATGCAGCGATCTTAGTTCAGCCTCAGCTGTTGGCTGACCAAAAAGGCAAAAAGGGCTTCCGCAGCCACAACTCTAGGTGCGGGAGGTGCATATGAAGTGAAATAATGTTGTTCAGATCAATTAACTCAGTCTGACTGCTTTTATCATCAGAACCAACAGGATCACATTCCTGCTGAGAAGTTTGGTGGTCCCTAATGGCCAACTCAATATTTAATGGAGAGTATGTTTGACACAGGTTATCCACCAGAACAGGGCACACCAAAGTGCGGCATTCAGCGGTAGATCTGTTTGACACTGAGTGTCCACTATAACAGGATGCACCAGTGTCGCAACTTTGTCCAGTAAGTCACACCACAAACCAAAGTCAAACACATTTCTGCATTGGAAGAGATCAGCAGCTATTCTTTTTCTCGCTAGCTGCCATTCAGTGGAACTAAACTGTTCCAGCACAACGGATTGTTTGCCATTTATTCCTGATGTTTTCACAGGAGAGGTGGCTGCTATCGTCCCTTTAATAGTTCCATACAATGGAGAGATACACGTTGGAGTGACTAACAGTTTAGTATTGCCAACCAGAGCTGTAGCAGACCCATCCAGTATAAGATCGAGACCTCCCTGCTTAGCAAAATCCTAAGATTGTTCCTCTCCATGAACAGCCTCCAAAAAGCTAATATTAGTCACATGGAGACGTCTTCTGCTGCAAGCACTAGCAGCCATCACTTCCATAACCCAATTCCCATTAGAAGTAGGTGTCACACATATGGTACCCTGTCTTGTCACAACCATCTCCCAAGAGAATGTATCAACAAGTAACATGCAGCGCAGCCATCATTAGGCACTTGGCACCAAGAAAGTTAGGCACTTAGAACCAACATTGTGCATAGGATACTTCTGTTTTAAGAGAACTCAAAAATACACACGGATCACTCGACCATGCACTCCCTGCACTCTATGTACAAATCTCACCGAATACACAAGCTCCCAGTCTCCCTTCACTCTATACGTACAAATCTCACTGAATACACAGTACTGCCACAAGCTGGGAGCTTCGAACAGACACCGAGGCAGGGACAGGGGCAGGCAGCTCAAAAAATCTGCAGTTTATCCAAGAATCAGCATCCAGAAGAGACACATCAACTTGGAGAGAGAAGGGTAGATTAGAGGATGGGCCCAGCAGACGCGAGAAACAAACAACAAAAATGTGCCTGTAGGAGTTCTTTCCTAATGATCCAGTTGCTCATATCCAGGCGCATTTAGATTTCTGCAACATGCTGCTCAAACTCCAGTTTAGCTTTCTCAAGAAAGGTGGGCAAGCAATCATGATTGCTCTTGTCTGAGACGTCCTTTCACTGAGCGTGCTTCACTGTCCTACAGTCTCCAATGTACTATGCCAGGGTGTGATGCCACCCTAGGTTGTGGGAAATTGTTGATATTTGCAAACAGTGTTGGCCATCTGCACCATTTATGTGGCTATTGTACCCCTGCCTTTTCTTGCAAACACCCTGCTGCTTTTTGTGACATGACAGTTTTAAATAAGGAGCTACTATGCTGTGGGGTAAGTAGGTAGCAGCAAAGATGTCAAAAACCATTTGAAGGCTGCATGCGACTGACTTTCTCTTTACTGCTTTAATGGAATCGGACACAACTCTTAATTTAGAAGTGTCAGAATAGTTTCACGTTAAGCAGGTAGCTACTGTAATGAGTAATGCAGAGGACAGTACAACATTCCAGACATCTGGGGAGAAACATAAACCAATTTGTAAGATTACAACATGCCTTGTAGTTTGTACCGAGAGCACAGTGGATGCATGCCTGTATTGCCTTTTTATTTGGAAAAAAGTCTGTTGAAGGTTTTGGAAGAGGGTTGACTACTAGTACAAACCAGTTGGGAAGAAAATGAACATGTCATACAGGAATGTTGCAAGGACAATAGAAAGTGTACATCTTTTTACAGAGAAAATGATATTATCCATGCTGGCACGTTTACATTCTCCCTGTGGAACCTGACAGGGGTCTGCAACCCATGGCAGTCCTGATGTTTTGGACTACTACTCCCATGAAGGCTCACCATTGTTTATGCTGGCTTAGGCTGATGGGAATTGTAGGCCAAAACATCTGGTGAGTCAAAGGTTGCAGAAACCTGCTCTAGGGGCAACTACTAGCCAACACCGACATCAAGATACAGAAATGTGCAGATGATGTGCATCTTTACCTAAAGATCAATTACCACAACATTGTCCATCGAATCTGCCGCCCCTTTTCCAAACCTGGAGTTCAAGCACTTACCTGAAGCTCAACCCAACAAAGACTGAATTAATTCCCCTAGGAAACTCCACCAAACATGCACTACTTCAGAACTGGCTGACGGATATAAACCTGATTGGGTTCACACCTCAACTCTCATCCAGTGTCAATACTCTTAGCTCTACCATTCACTGTGGCTGCAAAACATACATCACCGATAAGACCGATGCAGCAAGGCAACAGCTGGAGCTCCTTTGCAAAATCAAATGTAGAGGAGCAGCTGCATGTCTCTGCAGGAAACCCTGTCCCCCTACCTGCTTTATGTTGGAGACCTGAGATTGTGCCGTGTTTGACACCAGCAGCTGTGCCAATACTGCAGCATGTGTTTGCAAGAAGATACCTATTGAGAAAACTCTACCGAATGTAACCCTGAAGTGATGACAACCTAATGGAGCGACTCCCTGAAGGAATATGGGAAGGAGCAGAGAAAAGAAGCCAGCGAAATCACAAAAAGTATGCAAGACACCTCGAGATACTGACCGAATAGAATGTATGGATTCTAACGAAACTAATGACGAAGTAAAGAATCGAGTAAACTGTCAAATGTAAAAGAAGATTACATGTGCATGGCGTGCTGTAGAAAATCAACTGTTCAATAAATGTACAGATGCTGAAACGCAAGGTAGACTAAAGCTGGCTATAGATAATGAATAGAACGCAGGCAAAGCCGGCATTATATAGAAGCTGTACATCAGTATCGTGAATTTAGTAAGCCATGGCCCATGAAGCGGGAAGGGAAAGCTGTGTCGCAGCAAGAATAAGCAGAAACGTGGAGCTGCAAGACTAGGCTGTCTGGCCTGCATTCAAGCAAAACAGAAAGGTGATGGCTGGATGGTTTTGAATTAATCATAACCACGGGCACAGCTCTGGGCAACCATCCAGACCACTGTATTTCAGCCTGCCAAGCCGTTACAGAAGGGGAAAACCATATTAAATCAGGCTTGGTCCTACCCCAAAATGGGCAGTCCAGCCTGAACTGCTAGGTCACATCCCTTCGGCATGAGACCACAAGCATCAACAGACATGTTTCAGTCAGGACCTGGCTGATTTGCATATGGCTGCACCCCTTTTGCAATGGTGCAGACAGGCTAAAAAACGGTCATGTGGAAGGTTGCTCAGAGCAAGGCCAGTGGTTCAGATTCATTAAACCTTCCACCCATCACTTTTGTGGTTATAGTTTGTCTTACTATGTGAGAGAGGGTATGCCCAGACATGGGTACCTTGCTCTCTGTGCCATATTGAAACAAGATGAACCTCACTGAGGTGGCCCAACAAGGCCGAAACATGTCTGGGTTTGCTTCTGTTTCTGTGGAGAGGGGACCTGGCCTAGCAGTTCGGGTTGGGCAGCTACCATTAGTGGCATTACCTGACTGATTTGCATATGGCTGGACCACTTTTGCAATGGTGCAGATGGGATAAAAAACGGTGGTGTGGAAGGTTGCCCAGAGCATTGCCAGTTGTTCGGATTCATTCAAAACCTTCCACCCATCACTTTTGTGGTTATAGTTTGTCTCACTTTGTGAGAGAGGGTATGCCCAGACGTGGGTCCCGTGCTCACTGCGCCATATGGAACCAAGTTGCACCTCACTGAAGAGGCCCAACAAGGCCAAAAAAAGTCTGGGATTGCTTGTGTTTCTGTGCAGAGGGGACCTGGCCTAGTAGTTCAGGCTGGGCTGCTACCATTGGTGGCAGTACTTGACTGATTTGCATATGGATGGACCCCTTTTGCAATGGTGCAGATGGGATAAAAAAACGGTGGTGTGGAAGGTTGCCCAGAGCAATGCCAGTTGTTCAGATTCATTCAAAACCTTCCACCCATCACTTTTGTGAACATAATTTGTCTCACTATGTGAGAGAGTGTATGCCCAGACATGGGTGCCTTGCTCGCTGCGCCATATGGAACCAAGCTGCACCTCACTGAGGAGGCCCAACAAGGCTGAAACATGTCTGGGGTTGCTTGTGTTTCTGTGCAGAGGCAACCTGCCTAACAGTTTGGGCTGGGCTGCTACCATTGGTGGCAGTACCTGACTGATTTGCATATGGCTGGACCCCTTTTGGAATGGGGCAGACGGGATAAAAAACGGTGGTGTGGAAGGTTGCCCAGAGCAATGCCAGTGGTTCAGATTCATTCAAAACCTTGCACCCATCACTTTTGTTGCCTGGATTCAAGACTGAAGCACCCAAGGTCAGTTATCTATTCTGGAAATTAGCTAACGTGCGACGGATGAATCATCCCTTGTTAAGGTGCAAAGAAAAAACACTAAGAGTGCCAAGTTGAATTCATTTAAAGAATGTAAAAAACAAAACTGTAAAATGGACTAAATTGTGATCTCCTGTCATGTGAGCCAAGGATGAAAATAGAGTTTGAACTTGGAGTCCTGAAACACGATTGTGCGTGCTCTCACTCCCATGTATTCCAAGAGACAAGGATACTTTGCAAATCCAAGTTCAAAGAAAATCTTCATGTCAGAAGGCATGGGCAATGAGAGATATTGGGCTAATTGGGTGGGGAGGTAGCGTCTTGCCCATCTCCTTGCACCCAGGTTGGGGCTTCCGTGCTGCTAAGTGAACTGAATGTTCCAGACTGGCACAAGCATGCCAATCAATTGTAGTAGTCCATATAACGAAGGATCTTAGAGTTTGAAAACCAATGAGAAACTGAGTATATAATGTTTCTGAAAATTACATGTTTTCGAGGCAGGCATATGTTATCCACCTGAAAGTGGGCAGCCAATCACAATCCTAGACCTTACAGAAAAATATTCTTAGATATTCCCCTTAGCCAATCCTACCCTTGATAGGTTTTTCAGTATTGCCACATAGTAAGACGTCATCCCTGACGTATTTTGGATATAAAAGCTATGATTTGTCTGAAGATTGCTGAGAAAATGAGCGTACGTCCGTTGATGTTCGTTGTAAACTCCCCGTTTTATATAATTGCTAATTAAACAGTACTTTGCCATCCTCCAGAGTTGGTTCGATTATTTGGACTCGGAATTAATTTGTGTGATCCCATCCATTACACATGCACGTGCCTAAAGGGCCCTAAGCTCAGAAACCTCTCAACCTCTCATCCCTGACCGGCCTTTCAGGTAAGAACAAGGATGGTGCAAGTGTCCTACTCACGTGAATCATAAAGGAAACCTGATGAGAGCTGCAGGCAAAGAGCAGCTGACATTGGCACAGCAATACCACAAGGCTAGAGGTCTGACAGCTTAAACAAAGAAAAAACAATATGAGAATGCTAACAGGCAGAAGTGGCAGCTACATTGGGAGTGGCCAGGACAACCTCCACTCCCAAGTCTCTCATGTTGGCTGCGGTGCAGGAGAAGACAACTTATGTCTCTCATGCTGCCTGTGGACCAGGAGAAGACCACGCCTAATCACTCATGTTGCCAGTGACCCAGGAGAAGACCACTTCCAAGTCTTGCATATTGCCTGTGGCCCGAGCAGTGCAAAAACGAACCTCCTGAATGAGGACAAGAATGAGCTGCAGTAAGTAGCCCCTTTTAGCCTAACACAGTGGCGGCCAGCAAGGTGGAATAAAAAGGCGCACCCCACATTTGGTTGTCATTTGCCAGTGTGGGCAGGTAGAAAGAAAAGCATAACGGTGCTCGCCGCAGCCCACCAGCGGTGGCTGCCAATGTGTTTCGCCCTGAGCGGGAGGCTCAGGAAGGTTCGGGCAGTGAGTCCCTAGGATGCTTGGTAAAGAGTTAATAAGAATAAATAAGAAGAGCTTGGTCTGGCCCCAGTTATTTGTACAAAATAAGCCACAGAGTAATTGCGGGGCGTGTTGGAGGGGGTTGGGAGATCAGTACCGGACTGCCTATGTTAGCTTATGGTGCAGTCCACAAGGGGCTAAGAAGCAGGAAGCTGGGGTCACCAGGATGGTGACCCTGGAGGAAGCAGGAGCATAGTGCACAAGGGCTTAGGTACGGGAAGGGGAGTAAGCCCATCCCCTATTTAATCTCCTGATTGGATGGCAAAGGAATCTTCGCACCTCCAACAGGTGATATCAGAGGTCCTTTGGGCCTGTATATAAGGGTGCAGGGCAGAACGGTCTCTTTCACTGATGTACTCATCTGCTGCAAATCAACTTTGTCCCACCACACCCTAACATGATTTCTATTACAGGTTGCTAATGTGTTTTTATGTATTGTCGCAGGTGGTTAATCATGTGATCGAGCACTGCCAAAACTAACCTCTTCACGGAGGGCAAGAATAAACAGAAGTAAGTAGCCCCCTTTTAACCTAACACAGAGGGGAAGACAAGACTGGATAAAGAGGTGCATCCCCTTTTTGGTCGTCAGCTTCCAGCCCTGGATGTTGCAAAGAAAAGCATAACGGCGTTCCCCGCTGCCCAAAAGCGTCAAATGCCAATGTGATTCACCCTGAGCGGGAGACTCAGGGAGGTTTGGGGAGTGAGACACTAAGAAGCTTGGTAAAGAGATGATAAGAAAAGAACACAAAGCGAGCTGATTGGAGATGACTAAAATGATAAAAAAGGGAAAAGTGGGTCCTGATGAAGGAAGAGAAAACAAAAGGTGCTGCCAATGGTTGAATGTATGATTGTAAATAGGTAATACGAAACTGCAGCCTTGTTTTACCATAATAAGAAGAGCTTAGTCTGGGGTCAGTAATTTGTGCAAAGTAAGCCACAGAGTCATTACAGGATATACTGGGTGGGGGCAGGGGGTGGGGCGGTCAGTACCCGACTGCCTATGTTATTGACTTTCCTCCATGCTCCTACTTCCAGCTTGCCACCTTAATACCGCTGTAATCCCTCATTCTCGCTCTGCTGTTTAAAACCATCCATTTTTCTTTCCTCCGTGTCGCCTTTTCTTTCTCTGAACCCTCCTCCCATCATTTTGTAAAAGGCGACGCGCTCACGCATTTTCCCCATCCCTGCCCCTTCCTTTAATTCCTCCGTACCCGTCAGCTGTCCTGCTTTTAATTCTCTATGCCACGTCCCTCTACCTCGCTACATACCTTTAAATCCCCTATCCCCGCCCTTGTCCTGCTTTAAAACCCTAGCACCACCTCTCTGCCTCACTTAAAGTCCTCCATGCCCGTCCCTGTGGCGTTGCATTAAATCCCCCATGCCCAGAATTGGTCTTCTTTAAACCCTCCATGCCCCACACCTCTGCCTACATTTAAATCCCGCATGCCCAGTGGACCTGACTTGCTTTGACGAATATGCTACTCCTGTTTGCGTAGACATCAATAACAGCCCAGCAGTTAAGGGGTAAAACCTCTGGGCCCAGTCCCTCTTCCTTGTTTTAAACCCCCGTCCCTGCTCTTGCTTTAACCCCCCCTACCCCCGTCCCTCTGCTTTGCTTTAAACCCTGCAAGCCCTCTCCCCCGCCCCCTTCCCCGGCCCCTGCCATCTCACCGCAGCCCTTTGTAATCTGATGGCAGGTCATGCGCATGCACGAGCCGCTGTGCTTCCCGCGAGCTCTGCCTGCTCCGGATGTTAATCTTCGTCCAGGAGACAGCCTGCTGCCGTTGAGTGCATAAGTGGGCTGGGCTGGGCTGTCTTGTTTGGCAATCCATCATAGTTGAAAGAAGGCTTCTCCTCCGCGGAATGAGCGCCGTGCAGTGCTTTGTGTCTGTGGTAACCTGCGCCCGCCGCCTCTAATCTGTTTTCCAGTGCGAGAAGCACGCTTAAGCATAACCGAGGCCATCGACTCCCTTCATAGCCTGCAGCAAATCCGCCAATCGCTGCTCGGCGGCCGGTCAAGTGTCGGCCGCCTCTGCATGGGCTATGACATGCTCGTCAGGTGAAACCAGAGTTAATAAAAAAAAGTTCCATGCAGTGAGCGCTGTCCATCTGACTTCAGGCTCCAGGCACCTCCAGAGGCACTTCAAATGGATAGTCCCCCCTCAATAAACCCACAGAGCAGGGTCTTCTTTCAAGAGGAAGGGGTTCCCCTGGTGTCTGCACAATGCGGCATGTACCTTCGGGCAATGCTATGCATCATGCGGATGACAAAGCCAACTGCTTCCCTCCAAACTTGCCCTTTATCAGAGATCTCCCCTGGACCTTGGGAGGGCCCAGAGAGCAAAGCAGGCAGCGTCATGCTTTCAGAAGAGGCATGTGCTACATGCAGAGCAGGGACATAGCTGGAAGCCCAACCCTTACCGAGCCTTTCTTGGTTTCGAGCACTTCATAATTCAGCAAGGACTGGGGCAGGCACAGCAAAGATTGTTGGTTGTGAAGGTGGAGATGTGAGATGGCAGATTGGCACCTGAGTGCCACAACCCCACAGACCCTTACTCTGTCAAACTGCAGTCACTTCCAAAACAATGACAATTACACCGATATCTGAGCAAACTCATGTTCTTAAAACATTGTAAAATCCTAAAATCTAATTCAATTATGCCACCTGTCTTTTTTGTGTGGCACAGTTAGCTTTCATCACATCATCAACACGCTGCATGCAGTCACTGATGAGGAATACAAGCTGCAGGTGCCTTTATCAGAAGGGTTTATTTGGATCAGGCCTTTGCAGCGACATTTCGCACCACACCCTCCGGTTTCAGCAGACATTGAACATGCAGCTCTGGCAACCACCACCCTCCTGCGCCTTAAGGAGGCCCTTATGTAGACCCAAAGAAACAATTCTCAGGATGTGGTCCTCGTTACAGGTCCAGCGGTAACCCTGCTGGTGCGACTGGCGGGTTGGCACCGGACCTGTAAAAAATTACCGGCACCTGACTTCCCGGTCTGACATCCCGTTGCCACTGGGCTATTCCAAGTCTGGCGGCCGGGAAGTCAGGCGCCAGCAATTTTGTTAGTCCCCATGGGAATGGGGACACCCACTCCCAGCAGAGTTGTAGTGTGCCGGTCCGGAAACGCACCATTGTTTCTGTACCGGTACATTTGTAGCGAGGCCCTGACAGATTCCAGTGGGTAAGACGTGGGGTGCAGCTGCTTTAAGGGGCAAGAGTTAGCTTGAAGGTGATCCGTGATGGACAATAGTACTCCAGATTGTCTACGCTGAGGCGCCATCTTAAATAAATGTCTCCCCTGAGAGGAATAGATTACTTTTCCTCCCCAGTTCTTGCCTCTTAGTGCTGCCTAATCGTCCTTCTCATTCAAGCAGTTTGGTAGAAACATGTTAACTTCGCCCCTTGATTTGTTTAACCATTTCTCTGGGATACACCCTGAATGGTTCATGGATACACAGTGCTCAGTAACCCCTAACCCCTTAGTGTAAGGGTCTGGAAGGAGTTCCAGCACCCTGCAACCACCCCCCTCAGCTCAGCTTTCCATGGCCTCCCGCTAGTCTTGTACTCCTGAGAAGAGCGGCGTGACTAAGCTGGAGGCTGTGCAGCACCCTTCTGCTTTCTGACAGTAATTTCTTGTTGGATGTAAATCCGCCACAACTCTGTGGGCGGCTGACCCCACCCAAGAGTTCCCCACAAGTTTGCCATGGAAACAGTGGCCCTCGACGCCACCCTCCACACCCCACCCCTGTCTGGAATCTGTATTGCAGCAAACCTTTTTGTTTGGTGGCCCAGAACTTAAATTAATGCACTTTTTAAAAGAGAAATCATTTATTTATTATTATTACACAGAGAAAACGCAGCCCACCCCTTCAGGAGCACCTGTAGGACTCAAGCACATCACAGAAACCCATCCGCAAATGCACGCCGTCGCCGGAAAAATAGCCTGCCACCTGGCATCTTCAAAGAGACGAATGGGTACACACAAAACCTATACCCATCTCCTGTAGGAATTTCTCATCTCTGCGTGAATCCTTCTCCTGGACTTCTCAATTGCATCGTGAGAGCTCACGGCTCCGCCAGATGTTCCTCGAAATTAACTCCATATCATCTTGGTGTCCTTTAAGAAGTGGTTCAGACGCAGTAAAGTACCCGCATGGCTTGGAGCCATGTGTTATGATGTGTGCTGGCACCAGGGAGACTGGAGATGCAAGAAGTAACCTTTATGAACGGTAAGTCCAGATATAGTGAGTTGCGCCTAGGCGACCGCACTCTAGGATGCCCCACAGGACTCTGGCCACCCCATCCGATGTGAACGTCGCACTCACCGCTGTCACTGGCATGGGAGCCAAGCCAGGGCATGACTGCACTGTGCAGGCCACCACTGAAGACCTGGCACTGCAGTCACCACAGCACACCTCCCCCTAAAACAACAAACTTAATGCATGATCTTGTGACACTCCGTAACCTACAGAGTTTCCTAACGTCTTCATTTTCTGCCACAGCACACAACTTCTGCTCGCAGGAATCAAACATGTCCCTGTTTCCCCTTTGACGAGAATCCTAGATGGAGACTCTTCACTGTTCTCTGCACCCTCAGTCATAATCACCGGTTCAACATTTGTCCCGGAGACAACTGGTTCAACATCCATTCTAGAGATATCAGATCTCAAGGCCTCTGGTAACACATCTTCCCCCTCGTTTCTAATGTCCACGAGTCTACCATTCCCAAGCCCTTCAGCATTCTGATCCACCACTGCAGCACTTCCTTCACCACGCGCATTACTCCACACATTTTCTGCAATTCTCCTGTCACACACGCTTCCCTGAGATTCATGGCACTTAACATGCTGTCGCATCACGTAGCGTGATCACAGTTACCCGGTACTTTCTGTATTATTTTGGAGCTCAACAAGTACAGAACATTCTTCCCTCTAATCCTGGGATTCCTCACCCTCACTTTATCTCCTGCTCGAAACGCTTTCAAGTATATCAGTTTCCTACCTTCGAACCACCTTTTATATCTCTCTTGACACTCCTTCGCCCTACGAATGAGCTCCTGCCTCTTAACTTTGACAGGAACATTTGTGCCCAAACATTCCGGTGCTAAATCAATAACAGGCTTTCTCCATCTCAAGGACACAAACAGCGACACCCCAGTCATAGAATGCAGTGTAGTTCTCTAGGCCCACACCATATCCCTCACCATTATCCCCAGATCGAACGTGGACATGAAAGCCAACTGTAGCATCCACTTCACTACTCTGTTGAATCTCTCAACAAGCCCATTCTGTCTGGGACAATACAGGGCCAGGGTTTTGTGCCTCACACCTGCGCTGGCCACGTAGTTCACAAATTCTTTCGACTGAAACTGCACTCCATTGTTCGTCAACACCACTGATGGAAAATCTTCTTTACGGAATACACAATCCAAGGATCCTACTACTGCCTTGGCCATGACTTCATCAGCCCAACCTACAATGGCCATTTGCTGTGGTAATCTATTAACACAAATATAAACCTCTTGCTCTGATAGCATCCTGGCAGTCGACCAATGATATCCAAAGCTACCTTCTTCCAGGGCTGCGTTGATATTTGAACAGGATTCATGGGTGGTTCTACCGCCACCTGTGATTTTTGGCTGGCAGCACAAGGGGAACAATTCACCAGAATATGTTCCACATCAGAATCAATACACCCATCAATTTTCACCATTAGTTGGAGAAGGCATGGGCTCACCTTGCTTCTTCCCGTTCCCGCCTCTCTCTGTTGCACTTATCCCCGGATGGAGTGCCACTCCAGAATGAGCCAACATTCCGAGAGATGCCTTTGCCAAAAGGGGCTTGTTAGTGAGCTCTGTTAAGCCATCCTGTGCTCACCTCGATGATCCACCGCCGACCCTTGACTCAGAGACTCACTGACAAAGCGTCATGCTGCCCGATCCTTCGTGTAACTTCTACAGACCACTTGTCTCATCCCATGTCAGATATGATGAGCCAAATCCTGCCTATTAGGTTTCCAACACTTTGCATTGTGTTACTTGTAGTCTCGAATGTATTGTGGCAAGATAACATTACATGTACTGCAAATGGAGGCAGAATGAGTTGAGCTAAAACACCAGAACCTGCACAGAATCTCAGACCTGGCAGCATATAGCTAGAACGCTATATCTTTGCATGTTTGTTAGACAGGAGTCAGTGAGGAAAGTGTCCAGTAGCTAGTATTACTACATTTACTGGGTTTTGCAACCAACCTTTAATGGGTTTGGCATGTCCTTAATTAGCAGTTACTATATAGGTAAGGTGCCCCCACATCACATTGACTGCTTTAACCTTTGGGTAATGATGTGTAACAAATCCCCCTTCTCACCCTTTGCTAACACATTTCTTTTGCAATTTAATGGTTTCCAATTAGATTAGGTGTACATACTTTGGAGAGGCCATTTTGATTACTTCCACGTGTTGTTAAAGCATCATCACTGGGAGTTGGGATGAAAAGGCAACAGGGAGCACAGCTGGAGGATTAGTAACATGCTGGTACCCGGAGGTGTGGGAGCACGATAATTCATGGGCTGATCTAAGCCAGTGGACTGGCTTGGCTCTAAGACCCAAACAAGACCCTTGCTGGCCAAATAGCCATAATTTGCCCCCTACACCCACGCTCCAACACACAATGGGCCTGATTTACAAAGGTGTTTATCAATGGGAACATCCCACTGCAAAAAAAAACATTATTTGAAAATGAGGCCCAATGAGTCTTGCCTTTCCACAATACAAACCCCACATCAATACATGCCCACAATCCCGATTGTAATGAGGAGATAGCAGTCAAGGTCGGAATGTTTTCCTTACATTCCGAGAACGTTAGTCCCACGTTGCCCCACACTGTGTCCCAAGCAAATACACTGCATACTTATAATATTGATTTGCTCCATTCTTTAGGATACACGTGTCTCTATTGCATAGCTAGATGAATTCATTGGGCTGCCAGTTGTAAACACTGCATAGTTAAACTAAATCATTGTTCCTTTCAGTGGGATGCATGTGAAACCACTCCAAAGTACCACTGAATGACTCTATGCCTGTAACTAAGCGCTTGCAAGTAACAGCGCCTCAATGCCCATGGGTTACTTGCGTGCTATATAAATATAAATAAATAAATAAATAAATAGTTAGATTAAGCCCATAGCGATTCATCAAATAGTTTTGTTTAATTGCATTGTTCTACCAGGGAATCTACTCCTTAGACTAATGTATTGGCCTAGTCATTGTTATACATATTAATCCGGTGCTCACCTAGACTCATCTCATTGTGCTACCAGTAAATTCACTCCACATACTAATTAATTGTGCTACCAGTTGAATACATTGTGCGGTTAGATTGTTTCCACTGTGCTTTCAATTGAATCCTTTTCATAATTAGAGTAATCCTACTGGGATGCAAATGACTTCATCTCATATCTAGATTGATTTTATTGTGCTACCAGAACCCTGCTAGATATTTGAATTCATTCATTGTGCTGCCAGTTGAAAACATTGTATAGTTTGACTAATTCATTGTTCAATTCAGAGTGATATTAGTGAAACCATTGAGAGCTGGTAAATTAACCCCATGGTGTCACCAGTGAACACACTGAAGAGTTACAATAGTTCACTGATCCATTAGTTGTGGTACAACATTATTCATTGTTCTACCAGTTGAAAACATTGCATAGTAAGATCACAGTGTGTATAGTATTCATTTGAACCTCAAACATGAGTGCAGTGCTCAATCTCACAGCAAGTATATCAAATAAACAATTCAAAGGCCGGGTTTCCCCCACAATAAACACCAAGGTATACTTCACCCTGCCCACCCCTCATGTTCCCTGCCTCCCTTCCTCATGTCTGCAATCCTATCATCAATTCCTGCAGGCTACTAAAGACGCAAAACAGCAAGCCAAGAAACCTCAAAGACACTGGAATCAGAAAAGAAGAAAGGAGACGGAAAGTGATGTAAGACCCTTGTCAATGTCTTTGGACCAGTCAACTGAAGATAATAGAATAATCCTGCTTCCTTACCCCAGACGACCCTTAACAACATTAGCATCCAGATACCTCCCGAAGCATCCACCTAAACTGATCATTTATGAGCAACCCTCCATACCAGAGACATGAATGGCAATGGAAAAAACAGGACACAACTCCAACCCAAAAACTTCATCTTCACCCACTCCACCAAGAAACGAATTTCCTACAAAAGCTCAACTAAAAAAAACATCTCTGACTGCACTCTTAATCACAAGACAACTTACAGCAGCAAGACCACTTCACAAGGATGCCAGCATGATGACCCTGACCCAAGTAAGAACCAACTCAGCCTCTTTGAATCAGAAAGCGTAAACCCGGAGGCCTGGAATGCCAATTAAAAGAACAACAAACTAGCCATGGATAACACCTTATACCTATCATAGAATTGTGTTCCGCAAATGCCTCTTGAACAATGCACACTCAGTGGCCAAACACACCTTGGATATTTTTCGTCCTCCTCTCCAAAGTCCAAATAGATCACTTTTCATCATGAAATCCTGGCTCTCTGATGATCATTTGCCAATTATCCACAAAAGAATTCTGCATGCTACAACATCAAATGTGCAAACTATGACAATAGAAGAACCAGAGGCAAAGTCCTAGGCCTCAAAGACTGTAAAAGCCTGAACTCCCTCTGAAAAGGGATAGGAACCATGTACTGAACAAACAATGATGAATCCCACTAGGGGTGTACACACAGGCTGGACTTGAGACTACCCACAGAAATAAGGGAAGCTCAATGGCTCTGTGCAAATTACTCATTACAGGCACCACATCAAGCAAGCCCATGGAAGGGGGAAGCAAGAGTGATGTCTGTTTCTGAACCCTAAGGCACAAACAAGGAGTGTACTTACACAAGACAAGCCAGTGTGGGTCCAGCCAGATCAAATAGTGGATGCTGCCTTCTGCGGGAACAGAACAGAACACACTGTTACATTAAATGCACTATAGAATGTGCCACCCCACAATTAAAGTAAAATGAGACAAAGGAAGGGCAGAGATTGCCTCTTGGGGCATAGGAGACAATCGCTATACAAAGGAATGCACAGAGGTACTGGTGCGAACACCATACAACACTTACCAGACACTAAAAGCCCCAAAAGGGAAACAATATTTCAGAACAGGAAAGCAGCAACTTTTAAAGCAGAACACTGTATTACGGAAGTAGTGCATGGTAACAGAGACAAGGAGCTAGTATAAGGTAACAAACACAGTGCTAGCACAAAGTAACTGAGAAGGATACTGAAACAAGGTAACTGAGCAGGGAACCTGTTACAAGGTAACTGAGCAGGGTACTAGAACAAGGCATAAAGAATTGGAGTAAGGCAGCAGAGGAGTAGTTATGGGCAAAGTACAAGGCAACATAGTCAGCAAGCCAGAGAGAGATTCCAAAAGGTTACAGCTGCACGAGGTTCAGAACGTGGCGCAAGAACAAGGAAGCTTGAGGGCATGGCAGCCTATAAGGATTGCTAGCAGGCTAGGAAACCAGGTTGGAGCTGCATGATTTGGCTGAACACAAGCAGTTACAGGTTTGGTAAATTGAAATCTCTGGCATGGACTTTGGGAGAGGAACCGGTGTTGACAAACACCAGGAGTTTAAGTACTGAATCACAAGCACAATACTTGCTGTTGCATTTTGAATGCTGAAATCCATTGAATGTGTGCTTCTAGTCACAGTGAAGCCAGTGTGCATGCAACAAAGATTCCTAAAGAGTTTCTGGATTGGCCTGCTGGGGTTTCCAGGTACCTTCCAGATACATTATGGGAATGGAAGTCAATATTTTTGGAAACATGTTTGTGGAAGGAAATGGTAAATAATGATTGAGGGTCCTCTCTGGAAATGGTAGACAACATCCCACAGGTCTGCAGACAGCACCACCCAGAGGCAGAGATGCAGTGACATGACAGTGACCACCATTCTTGATGTGCAATCCCAATATCTGCCAAATCTCAGTGACTTCAACATCTGGCTTGAGAAAGAAGACAATCCCTACACCAGGAGAGCCCTTTCAGCTAATCTCAAACAAGAAACCTGCTCAATGGTTTACTCCAAAACGAAGCCACAAGAAGGAAGAACATTGGAAATTGGAGAAAATCTTGAGAAATAAACAATGTGTAATTAGACACATTTTGCCTACCATCAACAAATATTCTTCTACAGGGCAGAAATCATCAAGCCAGGAAAGTGCACTACTCCCAACACATGAAATTGGCACAACACAGTAAAAAGGAAATGTTTACAATCATTCAAGTATTCAAAGACCCAGCACCCTGGAACACAATCCCAACAGATACGCAAGAATTTGTGGCGAGGTTGGGGCAAACACTAGCAAAAATATCCTTCAAATTCAAGAACACACACTCTGACCCTGAACCATTCAAAGCTTTAACTGACCAGTGTCACACTAGATAACAAGAGAATAGACAGTACCAACCCAGTTTCACACCCGAAGAAAAGGCTCAGACACACCTACCACCCCATCCCATACAATACTCACTATGATACAGCTGGATCCCTGTAGCACCATCACAGTGAGATGGCCCGTAAGGAACCAGCAACAACCCCACACACAGGGATACAGCTCAAACGAAACCAGAAGTACCTGAACCAGGATACAGACCCCACTAACCCAACCCTCAACTTTCTGCATACTCAACTGACACATAACTCACACAACCATTTCTCTCCCCACAATCCACACACACTTTACCACACTGCATCAACAACACATAAACAGCACCTACAGCACACAAGGTCTTGCCCGATCCGATACTTGCACCAAAGCCCAGCACTCGGTGTATACAGAGCTGAAGCTGCCAACAGCACACCACCTCTCCCACTCTCCTACTCCCGTCCTCCCGACTAACCCTACCCGCCCCCCTTCCTGTTTACAGATCTGCCAGAGTGCGTGGGGACAATTTTGTTGGTGACAGTGATCTATATAACATAACATGACATAACATAACACATGTATAGTAAAGGCCCAGCCCTTACTACTCTAACAGGAGACATCATGGTTGGGAAAAACCACACCCTATCTAGCCTCATGTCACATCTTTTTGCCTAAAGCACCTCCTCACTACTATCAGCCCTACAAACCAGTAGGATCCCCAGAAGATCCATGCCACCCCACAAGCCCCCAATTTACCCCAAACCATCATGAAGCATTAGGAACTGAGACCTGGTTTCTTATCCTTCCTTAATGACTCAATCTCTACCGGGGGTGTCTCTCTGCTTGTGAAGTCAGGCTGCATCGGGACACTCCACACGAAACAGGCAGTTCATCTAAATGACCCTGCAAGCTACAACCCCATCTCTAACATTCTATCCAATGGGAAAACACTGGAGAACTGTGTTGATGATCAATTCCGGGATTTCATTGAGGCAAACAGATTTTTTCATGAGGCAAAACATGGCTTTAGATCGTTGAGGGATGTAGAATTAACCTTGTGCTGAAAACAGAACATTAAGGAAAACAGCAGACGTAAATTCCGAGCGTGCACACATCCTTCTGGCAGCCTTTGATACCATTAGCCACAGGATTCAGTCAAAAAGACGGGGAGACATTGGAATAAAAGCTGCAGCACCACACGGTATAATCTCTTTCCTCCCTTTCCTCACTGACAGAACCAAAACCACCAATAGGGCTCGGTACAAATCCCAGCCAAGCCAGAGTACCGCAAGGATTCACACTGCCGCTTCTGCTTTTCAATATTTGGTATAACCGAGCTTCCTAACAATTTTGGACTGCTCCCCTCTCTCTGTGACTGGGTTTGGCTGTATGACAGGGGTCTTAACCTTCAGCTAGCCAGATGTTTTGGACTACAAATCCCATGACTTCTCCCACTGACTATGCTTGTTCGGGCTGATGGGAAATGTAGTCCCAAGCATCTGAAGATCCGATGGTTCCAGACCCCTGCTGTACGAGAAAAGATGGTTACAAGTTGGTGGTGAAAAGGCATGGAAATGGCAATTGTCTATTTGAGCTCAGGATTTCTTGGATTACTACAAAATGCAGCCGTTTTGATTACGTTTGGACTATCTATGAGCATCCTGCAGTTTTAAGGACCAAATTGGCTTGGTTACTACAAATGTCTGTTTGATAAGATCCCGGATCGTCTCATCCATAATGGGCGAAAGGGCTTCAACCTGCCACTCATTATGGATGGGCTAAGCCAGCCCAGGAAAAATTCGCAGTGCTCCCCCAGTTTCCTCAAGCTCCTGAGGGAGCGCTCCTGGACTGGCTTTAACTGCCAAAGGCCTTCATTGCAGCAGACAACTCAAGGCCGACCGAGTTGACTGGAGCGGGGCTGCAGATAAAATAAACAAAAATGCATGCATGTACAGATGTGTGAACAGGTATGCAAGGAGTTGGGTTTGTAAGTGCATGTGTAAATGAGAGACCGGGCCTCATTACGACCCAGGTGCTAATGGGTTAACGGCGCCGTAAAAGGCTGCGGCGCCGTTAACCTATTAGCGCCTAATTACGAGGTCCCTTTGCGGGACCCGACCTTAACGGCTGATTTTACCAGCAGTTAAAGTAGGGACCCGCAAAGGGACCATGGTGCTAAGTACTTAGCGCCTTCCCCATTCCCATTGAGCCCTATGGGGCAAAAATGGAAATGGGGAAGGGCCATGGAGGAAGGGGGAATTACCGCCCCACCAACCTTGTAATGGGGTGGTAATTCCCCCTTTCTCCATGGCGGAGTCGGTAACTTACCGGCATGGACCATGGTGCTAGTAGCACCATGGTCTTCCGCCAGGGTCGTAATGAGGTCCATTTGTTGTTTGGGGCGCATGTGAATGAAAGAGCATATGAATGATGGACAGGTGTGCAGGTGAATGTGAGAGGGAACAAAGAATTAATGTGTATGAATGCTGATGCGTGTGTGTATGCATGTGAGAGTGAATGATCCTGTATGAATGCTAATGCGTGTGTGTATGCATGTGAGAGTGAATGATCCTGTATGAATGCCGATGCCTGTGTGTATGCATGTGAGAGTGAATGATCCTGTATGGATGCTGATGCGTGTGTGTATGCATGTGAGAGTGAATGATCCTGTATGAATGCTGATGCATGTGTGTATGCATGTGAGAGTGAATGATCCTGTATGATCCTGTATGAATGCTGATGCGTGTGTGTATGCATGTGAGAGTGAATGATCATGTATGAATGCTGATGCGTGTGTGTATGCATGTGAGAGTGAATGATCCTGTATGAATGCTGATGTGTGTGTGGCGGGCCGGGAAGCAGGCCTCTGATGGTGTGGGGTGGGGCGGGGCTGCAGCCAGGAGGACTTCTTACTGTGGCATGGCATGTTGTTCTGGGCATCAAGAGTGAAGGCAGCATGATGAGTGTTCTTACATCGTATTGGCTCACATTCATGGGGCAAGTCTAAATTTTTCTTAGCTGCCGCATGTCATTATTTAATGGCCATTAAGGCAGAAGGTAGCATGTTGAGTGTTCCTACGTGGCCCTAACCCACATTGGTGGTGTTTATTGGTAGTTACTGTTATTTATACAGCGTTTTTCCCCAAGCGCTTGACAAGCAATATTGACCAAGGGCACAACAGCTGGTGATCATGATGGAAGTATAATAAACTGACAAGGGGAGAGAAATATAGGTGTCAGAAAGAAGGGGGAGAAAATGTTCATTAAGTGCAAATGATATGGAATGAAGGCAGGAGCAGATAGAGAGGTGCAAGGAGTTCCAGTGTATGCGAGCGCGAAATGAAAAGGATTGAAAGCTGGGAGAAAAAGAGGAAGAAAGATTAAGAGCAGAGAGGATGGGAGGAGGAACAGAAAGAGAACCAGAAAGAAAAAATAGAAGGGGCAAGACTATACAAACATTTAAAGATGATACAAAGAAAGTAAAAAAGGAGACACGAGTCAAATGGTAAGAAGGAGGCTTTGTGAAGGTACAAATAAATGTAGGAGCAAGGGGGTAGAAGGAAGAGAAGGCAAATAGCAGAATTGTAGATGGAGCAAAGAGGAGTACGGTGAGAGGAAAGATTACGAATCAGGCCGGCAGAATGGTCATCAAGATGAGAAAAAATATCAGAAGAGATTAAAAGTTTAGTAGCATTAAATGAGAGAAAGGGATGAGCATGACAGAGATTACAGAGGTGGAAACGACAAATGTGAGTAGTACCAGAGACATGGCACAAGAAACAAAGGGAAGGGCCAAAAATAACAATGATGTTTCAGGCAGAAAGGGAGAAAGATCGGATGGATGGAGGAAAATTAAGCGCCGTTGAGTGAGATGGGGGAGGAAGATTGAGGGAAAAACAGGATTTCAATCTTAGAAGGGTTCAGGTGAAGAAAGTTGGAGGACAGTAAAGCTTGGATTGCTGAGAGGCAGGAAAAGACAGAAGGAAGAGGAAAAGGGGAAGATTAGGGAGTTGTCAGCATAACAGTGACATGCGATATTAAATTAATTAATTGTGGAGGGAAAAAAGATAGTGCTGTAGACAGAACCCTGGGTAACACCATAGAGTAATGGACAAAGATAAGAGAAGTGGGTATCCCAAGAGGCAGAGTAGGAGTGATCAGAGGGATATGAATGAAACCACTTAAGAACAGTGCTTGGAGACAGAAGAGTAGGATAGTTGACAGTATCAAAGGCAGCTCACAGTTCAAGAAGAATAACAATGGAGGAGAGCTTACTGTGATGGGCAGAGAGGAGAAAGAAGCGGACATACAATAATGCACTTTTCTTTAGAGTGTACCGGACAAAAGCCTGATTGAATAGGGGGATGGAGTGCAGGTGTCGAAAAGAAGACCCCTGAGCGTACACAATCCTTTCAAGGAGTTTGGTTAAACATGGGAGTATAAAAGTGGGGCGGAAGTTGGATAGGAGTGAAGGATCAAGAGGGGGGTTTCAATATAGGAATAATAACAGCATTTCTAAATAAAGAGGGGAAAGTGGAGGAGGAGAGGAAAAGAGTACAGAGACAGGTGATGGAGAGGAGCAATGGAGCATAAACATAGGTTGTTAAGGAGGAAGGAATCCCACTGCTTCTCAAGGGGAGAAGCAGTAGGATGGGCACAGGGTGAGAAGTGGGCTCTATCGAAATCAGTAAAAGGGGAGTTCTGGGGGAGAAGGCGAGTAGTGAGGAATAAGAAGAAGTGAGGTGGTAGGCCAAGTATGGGAGGGGAATGCTGAGCGCCAGGAGGAGACTTTGTTAGTAACATAATCATAAAAGTCAGTGGAAAAGAGGGAGAATGAGATGAAAGGGTCAGGGGGCACGAGGTGAGAGCATGTTTGTAAGACATTGAAATAGACACGGACAGAGATGCTGATACTGGTGAGCACAGCCTGGACATGTTTCTTTATTGCTGCCTGCATGATTAGTGTTCTTGCATGGTACTGGCCTACGTTGGACTACTCTGGGCATATTCATGTACTGTGACATGGCATTGTTTATGCTAGCAACGGTAAAGGCAGCATGATGAATATTCTTATGTGGCACTGGCCCATATTGGTACTCCTGTGCAGGCGTGCCTGCCTCTGCCGTGCACATTTAGATTGACAGTGTTTTCCTTACACGTGAGATGCGGAGGTTTTGAGGTGGTAGAGGCACTTCATCTTTCTCAACATTTTGTGGGACCACAAATGGCACTGTGAGTGGAACAAAGAATCTGGGGCAGATAATAGACACACCTTTAGAGTAACCCCCTTATCCAGAGAACTCCAAAATGTGCTGGTCTACTACACACGCTGCTCCGGATCGGCACAATGGTGGTAGGCTAAGGGCGCGATTGCTGGAAAATTATTCCAAGTCACATGTGAGATGTACCTACAATATAACATTTGCGTGTACCACAATGCATGCCGGGCAAATTCGCTCATTAAATCAGTGGAACTCTGAGTTCCGGGATGCACCACTGGTGTCATCAAATTAATACAAATGGATAACAGAGAGAACTGCTGTGTAGGCCTCACCTTGCAAACATAAAACATATTTAATCACTCTTTACTCATTGACATGCCGAAACTGCACATCATTTATTTATTTGTGCCTTGTTTATTTATATAGCGCTTATACACAGGTGAAGTGCTTCAAAGCGCTTCAAGGCGGGATGGGAACAAGGGACTAGAGTAGTCATTCTTAGGCCTTGAAGATTCCGAATGATCTAAATAGATTTCCGGGCGGGACTGCTATTCGTGTTGTGCAGCCACACTGTGTACATAGCACTGTGTACAGACATCTTCTATTACATGGCAGTGAAATTAAGCTTTTCCGATCCCTTGATCATCATGTGTCAGAGTGCTAACCAGTGTAATGCACTCACCTGGTGGCTTGACATGTACTTCAATTGGAGTCTTCGGGTGGTATATCATGAGCTTCCGCCAGTTGGGGCATTCCCTCTGATACAGTCTCCATCATTATCAGGGTTATTTGTTGAGATGCCCCCCAACTGTTGCACTACTCTCATCTGCAGTGTTTGCCAGTCCCTGCTTGGGATTTCCCTGAGACTTTGCCCTCTTATGTGGGTTGGGTTTGCCCAGTGTGTGATTCCCACTCCATTCCCTACCACCTGCATTCTGGGCAAAATGGGTTTTCTTGGCACTTTTTAATCAACATTTTGGGCAATTTTCCCAAAGAGCTTTCCATGTTCTTAATTCTCCTCTACAAGGACTTTCAGTTCATCCACATGGAACCCCTTCTTCCTGTTGGCTCATGGTTTCCACTTGCATTTCCTATGGACAGATGCCAGAGCAGGGTGCTCAGTCCTCCTTATCGCACCCATTTATTTTGTTGCTTATAGCGCAAACCAAGCTCAAGAGCAGCGGCATTGTATACAACAGTGCAGTACTGTTCCTGGAGGGAGCGAGAGAGATTTATACTTGTCTGGCAGGTATTGTTTCACAAGCCCTCTTTTTAGTCTTTTTGCGGAACAGACAGATGGTGGGGGTATTTAGAACCTCTGAGGGGAATGAGTAGCAGATGGTGGGGGCATGGCAGGAGCAGGATTGCTTGTGAGCCTTCTTGTTTGCTGACCAGCTTTGACTCCAACCTTTTGATAGTTTTGCTACATGAGTTGTGAGAGCCTCCAGAGGTGTGCGGTTTAGACACCTATTAGGTTGGTGTTCATTCTAGACTGCTTTGTAGCTTGCACATGCAGCTTTGAATATAATCCTTGCAGCGAGAGCAATGCTCAAAAGCTGCCGAGAGCCATCATGCATGCACAGTATATAATGGGTACTATATATTTTATACCAAAGATTCATAAACCATACACTCATTTTCCTTCCTTCAGACCCATAATTAACAGTATAGGCTCAATCACAGAGCCAATATCAAAATACATAGATACTCATTTACAGCCATTTGTATTAAGCCTTACTTCATTCATCAGAGACACCAAGCATGTTATACAGCAAATAGCTGGAATAAATTGGGAACACAATCATCTGTGGTCACACTGCATGTTTCATCATTATATACAAGCATACCACATGACAAAGGACTAGAAACCACATACTATTTAAAAAAAAACAAGATCAGTTTCTTTCTACAATCAAAATGCAATGCTGCTGGAAATGCTAAACTTTACACAAAACAATAATATTTTTATGTTCAACAACAAGATTTACAGGCAACAACACGGAACGGCCATGGGAGCCAAATTCGCACCCCTTATGCTAATCTATATGTTGGCCACTTTGAAATTGAACACGCTTGGACTCATGACGCCTTCACCAAACACAACAATATCATATATTGGGGGTGGTTTATTGATGATATTCTTCTGATATGGAATGGCAACACAGAATCTCTGAATAACTATGTTACATATCTGAATTCAAACCAATATAACTTAAAATTCACCACCAACCAAAGTGCAAATCAGATTCAATTTTTAGACTTAGAAATATATTAAAAAAATGACAAGATCCTAACAACTCTCTATGTGAAACCAACTGCAGGAAATACAATTCTAAATGCAAAAAGTCATCATCCTCAACATATTATTCGGAACATCCCGTATGGAGAAATATTGAGAATTAAAAGAAACTGTACAGAAACACAAGAATTTGAAAACAAGCAATGATAACATTCAGGCAAAGAGGCTACAACAAAAAACATTTAGAGAAATCGTATGAAAAAACAAAAACAAAATCAAGAGGAGAATTGTTGAAAGACAATCGGTAGAGCATGAGACTCTTAATCTCAGGGTCGTGGGTTCGAGCCCCACTTTGGGCACCGAATTTGAAAATATCTACCAAAAATCAAGCCCAGAGTGTGCAATTTTCAAATTGGAACTACCATATAGAAATTAAGATGTTCAAATCAAATGAACAAGATTGAGAGAAAATTATCCAATTTTGAGAAACAATTGTATAACAAACAAATATGGAACTAATTTTTAGTTATTCCCTCCTGAAGATCTGTATGAAACCTAAGACAGTGAAACACGTGTAGAGGGCACAAAAAATGGAACTTTAAGTGACAAATAAACTAAGCTGAGGGCGCAAGCTATTTGGTTTCTGTCTTTTTCTATTTAAAGACAACATTACTACATTGAATTTACAGCTTGATCAGCTTCAAGCCAAAAACCAACAAGTGCTGCCCAGCAAACCTAGAAAACAATACTCAAAATATCAACCAATGGCTCGCCAAGGGAGATTTATACTTGTCTGGCAGGTATTGTTTCACAAGCCCTCTTTTTAGTCTTTTTGCGGAACAGACAGATGGTGGGGGTATTTAGAACCTCTGAGGGGAATAAGTAGCAGATGGTGGGGGCATGGCAGGAGCAGGATTGCTTGTGAGCCTTCTTGTTTGCTGACCAGCTTTGACTCCAACCTTTTGATAGTTTTGCTACATGAGTTGTGAGAGCCTCCAGAGGTGTGCGGTTTAGACATCTATTAGGTTGGTGTTCATTCTAGACTGCTTTGTAGCTTGCACATGCAGCTTTGAATATAATCCTTGCAGCGAGAGCAATGCTCGAAAGCTGCCGACGGCCATCATGCATGCACAGTAGTTTGGACAGCGCGATGGAGATACACTCATCAGGCACAGGTCATAACGCATATATGTGAGGGCACTCAGTCATGGCCAAGGAAAGAAAGTTGCTCTTTAATTCCTCCCTGTTTTCCTTGGGGTGGGCAGTTCATTGTGTTAACAGACCTGCTGCAGCCATCAGTGTGCACTCTGTCAAACACAGGTTTGAAAAGGGGCAAGAAGATCAAAGCCTTTTACCTTTATGAAATCAATTAAATGAGTACCAGAGAGTTGGGACATAACCCCTGATGTTTCAGAAGCAACCAATTGTATTTTTTTCCCCGCAATTATATTTCTTCATTTCAAACATAAATACAATTTGTTGGCAGAGAATGACTTTTTTTGGTGTAAGGCAGCTTATTTAAACACGAATAAGTTACAATGCATCTTTTAAGCACCAAAAAAAACCCAAGAAAACTTTCAATTGTATTTTTAATGGGCACTTCATCAATATAACCCACATAATACACTTTACACTTTGACTGCACATCTGAAGTCATAAAGTGTTTATTTAATATGCACTTTTTGCCTTCTGTGCAATATCGAAAGAACACAAGCTACCTGTCATTCTCCAAACTCGCCCTCTCTCCCTTTCTCTCGCTCTCTGTCTCGCTATCTCCCTCTCTCGCTCCCTCTCTCTACTCGCTTTCTCTCTCTCGAATATGCTGATCTAGCTCTTTCTTTTCCTCGTTCACGCTCTTTTCTTTCTCTCTCCTTGTCACTCTATGTCCCTATATTGTAGTCTCTCTCTGTGAGTGAGAGACACATTGGCACATGCACATATATTTTAAAAGGGGCAGGTGATGTGTTTTATTTATGGCCAAAAGTGGAATAAGATCAGCAGCAACAGAGGCATCGCTCCAAGTGGGGACAGGTGTGGTATGTGTAGACATGTGTTTTCATTGCATGTGTCATACAGGATTCTTGCCACCACACTCTGGGTGCATTGGCAAATGGAAGGAGGTGGTGAACACTAAAGCAGCTCTGGGGTTCTGGCAGGCCTAGTAAAGGATCAAAGAACAAGGTTACAGGATCTACAATTGCATTTGTTATTAGTTAACTGTTAGTGGTTGTGCATAAAGTAATACATTGGGCCTCATTACGAGTTTGGAGGTAGCCATGACGTTTTTAGTGGTATGGCTACCCACAAACTCGGATCTAGGTCCTGCAAAAGGGCCATTTCGACATTGGAGGGCCCGGTAATTCCCTTTTGCGGGACCCGGACCCGGTACGTCCCCATTCCCATTTGAGCCACCATAGGCTCAAATGGGAATGGGGAGGATGCTAACAACGTGCCCGTTAATGACAGGCCCGTTGTTAGCATCCTGTTCTGCTAGCGGGTCCCTCTCTGCACGTCTGGTCTGACCAGGCGTACAGAGCGGGACCCGCTGCAGAACTCGTAATATGGCGGCCCGGTATGAACGGTGCCAGTATCTTACCGGCACTGTTCATACCGGGGCCGCCACAGTTGTAATGAGGCCCAATATCACTGCAAACCAACTAGTGGCCAGAAGACAAAGTTAGCAAAATAGAAAAGTGTTGGCTGGAAGGTTTCAAATGCATCCTTACCTTTGGCATTGCTTTGGGCAGCATCCAGGCCATATTTTGTCAGCCAGCCAAGCCATTACCATAGGGAAAAATGCAACATGCTAATCAGTCTTGGTCCCACCCCAAACAATTCAGTTCAGTCCGAACTGATAAGTCACATCCTTTCTGCATGAAACCACAAGCAATCTCATACATTTTTCAGCCTAATTGTGCATAGTCATTCAGGTGTAGGCTGGATCTTTAGGCATGTAAAGCTCAGGGCCCACGTCTGGGTATATCAATCCCACTCGGTGTGACTTTCGCAAACCAAAAATAAACTGCTAGAAGGATTTGAGTGAATCGTGTACCCTGGAATTGTTTTGGACAACCCCCACCAGACCATTGTACTTCAGCCTGCAGCCTGCCATGTCATTGCAGAAGGGTGAAGACCATATGCAGGCTTAGTCCTGTTTTACATGTGGTCTTTCTCCTTCTGTATGTCCCAAGTAGAAGGACAGTTCCTGAGACACAAAACCGTTCCTTCCCAAAGGACCCTAGAGCCCCCTGATGAATACCAAACTCTGGAAATCCATTGCCCAGGGGAACAGGGAGGTGGATAAATCAAGGGAAGGTCAAGGGTGACCTGCTAACCTGTCCTGATCACGTGTAAGGGTAGGACAATGCCTATTAATAATAGATCAACTCTGTTTGGACCAGAACTATTACTGGCAATGGACCTGTGTGGACTGACATCTGCTTCACTGCTTGTAACTCTATGTAGTAGCTGGTGCCTGTGTGTTGATGAGACTTTATTGATATATCAATGATCACCTGTTTAGGGTAGCCAAGAATAAGAAAACAATTAGATGTGATGCGAGATTCAGTCTTGAATACAGAGTATAAGTGTGTGCTTCTGTGAGCTCACAAACATTCACCAAAATGATTATGCCATTAAAGTGAACAAAGATGGCTAGTTTTGCTGCACAGCAGGAGTTAGTGCAAATAGATTTTCTTTATAATCTACTTTTCAAATGACCATCTTGGACCAATAATTTGATATCCACAAATGCAATCTCTTGTGCATTAATATTGCTTGTGAAGCGTACATTGTAGGGGTTACTGTTATGTATGTTCAAGTATTCCAATACATTTCCCTGACTTCCTTTCCAAATGATAAGTACATCATCAATATATTGACACCACTTATAATCTCAATCAGTAATGCATAGAGAATGAGTCAATTGGACCAGAGGTCAAATACAGTCTGAGCTGGTATTAGAACTAGAACTACTGACAAGGCAAGAGATCTTCTAGAGCATCCATTCCAACATTCCTTGGTGGCGATTTGAATACACTTATCCCGGCAGACATAGATACGTCTGATGAGGGCGTTTGTGCATCACATATAATTAAAGAGCAATTTACCCCAAAGTTTTAGCCTGGGCTACTGCACTAAATCAGCATGGATTCCAGATGCTGAATGGTTGTTTCCCAGGAGATCGTCCGCATGGTTCCTCCAGATTTGGGTTTAAAACTGCAAGCACAATCGATTATATTTTTGTGAATCCAGAAGCAGTGTCTGTGGTCCTTGATATGGCCATTACTTCCAGGCATGAGAATGACCACATGCCATTATGTGTTGAGTTTAACCTACCACCTGGTTCAAATAGCTACAGGAATGAAGTCAAGGTCTATGTAAATGCAAGAGACAATACGTTGACTGGGTTCCTCCCAGGGTTGAGAAGGCTAGCCTATTTGTCTCTGAAGTATTTTGTAACTTTATGGCAAATGTAAACAGTGTCAGTAGCCTGTCCTCAAACTAGACCATTGGTAGCTTTGTAAGATCATTAAAGGCAATCAACGCACATGTTTTAGTTTGTAATAACGTTAGACAAGGGGGTGAAATAATCACTCAAATGTTCACACGTATAAGACATTTTGATAGGTGCGTACACGACATGAAGAGATCTCCCAGGTGGGAGATTAATAATGTACACACTATTGCAAGGGTGTTGATTCCAGCCAGAGCATCACTAGTGAGAGGGTGAAAGATCTCAAACGACTTTACCAGCGATGGCTAATATGGCCGTTCAAGCAGCAGGACAAAGTGGTGTGGCTACAGCTGGACAGTTGCACTTCTTACAATGATAGTAGATCCCTTTGGCATTTGGTCAATGCAGGTAACAATGCTATGGTAAAACAAAATTAAGTGGCAACTGAGGACTGGGTGACCCACATTGTTTTAACCGTGGGGGCTTCTACGGAGGCAGTGACCAATGTCAGTCTTACTGATGCTATATGGAGCTGTAAGATCACCTCAGTGGAGTTGGTGTTGATCAATACATCCTTAAGCGATTGACCGGCTGCTAGCCCGGATGGGACCTGCAATGCTTCAGTAAAGATGAGCCCGTTGTTATGGGCAAAGGCATTGCACTGTTTATATCAAGCCATTTGTGCTAGTGGTGTAAATCCATTGTCCAGGAGAGACAGAAAATGTGTCCCTATTCTCAAGAAGGGGTGCAAAAAAGACCCAAGGAATTACTGCATGCATGCAATGGTGGAAATACCATACAAAATCCTTGTGCTGGCCTTATTACAAGAATTGAGAACTTTGGTTAATCTAGCCAATGTTTTGCCATTCAATCAAACGTGTTTCCACCCAATTTCTAGCACATTAGATAATCTATACAGCCCTGTTATAATTATTCAGCATGCTTGGATTTGTAGAAGGCAGACCCTGTGATTGATGTACATCTTTGAGAGATAACTGCATTAGGCTGACAAAATCAAATGTTAAGCAAATCTCTTAAAAGTACACCATTTTATTAGGCTTTTGGATGGAATCCCGGATTGCAATGTTACAGTGTGCCAAGGTCCCCAAGTACAAGACAAAAACGGACTTACATGGCATATGAAAGAGAGGGAAAAATATGATTGGAGCGCGGGGTACATGGGATGCAGGCTCGGACTGGCCTATAGGGCAATTCCCGAACCAAACATGCAAAATGCTAATGTGGGCCAGTTTGATGAGTTACTTCACTAGTAGTGATGACCAGTGTTGCTGAATTAATATTGTTTAAATTGCACAATTTGCATTACGTGATATCAACCTATCAGCTCCCCGCCCCCTGGGTCCTTTTCAAACAATCTGTCCCAAAAGGACTGAATTGCCTTTTGCAACTGTGGGCCACTTTTTCATTGGTGCCCGGGACAATTGTATGTCCCACTCCGACCCTGATGGGAAGGGAGGCAGATAGAAAGTGATACAAATAGATAGACACACACACAGACAGTGAGAGAGCTACGTGACTGGACGGGGAGCCAGATAAATTTAAAGGAAATGAGATGGGGAGATCCCGCAGCACCCCGACACAAGACCAATTTTTGCACCTCACCGGGTCTGATCGCGGACTCACTTAAACCCTAGTTTGGGAGTACCTGCACTTCTTTCTTTCCATTTAAAGCACTCTCTTTGACGCAGCTATTTCTGTGTGCACCACATGCTGCATGATCTCTTTGGGGCTACCCCCTTTTGGAGGTTCAACCTCGGCCTTTGTCCTCCCAGCCTCTCTCGTAGGAGCGCTGAGGTTCCCCTATAGAAGGCTGTGAGTTGCTGGGGGGTCGCAAGGAACAGGCGGACCCTTCCCGAGACGGCACTGGCTTGGAACCAATTGCTTCAGTATTTCTTTCACAAGAGGCCGGTTCCCTCCTGGGACCTCCTGGTGCCGAGGGGACATTTCCTTCCAGCTCGTGTAAATACAGTATTTCTTGTATAATGTCAGAGCGCCAGAGGGCTTAAGTGTGACATATCTTGCGAGCTGTGAATCTAAGGTGCCACCCTGCCAGCTCGAGCCACATCTGACACGAGGCGTTAAAGATTATCACAGTCCTGTCTGTCCTACTGCACGCATTTATGGTGACATTTTGAAAATATTTCGCCTCAGGGGCGGCTTGACTTCTAAATTCCTTCCACTTCTTCACTCTGCGCTTCACCTCCGTCTAACTGAAAAGGTCAGGATATTACAGGCAGGGAGACTGTGAAATGCTGCCAAAGGCCAAGCTGGGCCGTTGACCACTGGTGGCGCTAGGGTTCACGTCCTCAACCAGGCGCGAGTACTGGGTCGGTGCTGTGGTGATGTATGATGTATATGAATATATATATGTGTTTATGCGTGTTTTACTTTACAGGTTTGTATTTTAAACGTGCAGTTTTCACCGTAGTCATTTTCGCTGATACTAAAATATACATATACTCTATAGGGCAGCGATAAGTTTAGTCGGAGACACACAGGAACCCCTCAAAATTCTATTCTTGATAGCCTTAGATTTGAGTAACGGATTTGGCCGGAATTTCAAAAGTGATTAAAAATCTGCGGCCCCCGTCCGCAGACTGCAAAGCTTCGTAAAGAGCAAAAGTGCGGCCTACTTCCCATTAATTTTCCCATGGACAAAAATGGTCAATTTAAGCCAAAGCGCACAGCCTGAACCGCTGGATGGATTTGGGCCAGGTCCAAAACAACTTGGGTATGAAAAGTTGACTCCGAATACTTTTGTGATTTGGGCTTATTCTGTGCAGTGGTTATTTTTAAATTTGACGGAGAATGGGGTGCCCCCGTCCCCACAAAAAATATAGTTATATCTCCCATGGTGCATTGTAGGAACATGGTTTTCAGAAATGAAACGACCGCCATCTTGTTTTTCTCTCGATGAGAGAGATATTCGCGGCTATAGCTGAGGTTATGGGTAAATGAAGCGCAGTAAAAAGCTATTTGTTGGTCAGAAAACATTCAAATGTCATCAGGGTAGGGGTGCTGGGATGGCCAGAAGACACTGAGTGAAATATGGGAGTTGGAGGGGGTATAGAGGCCAAGTTTGCAGCACAAAGCTTTCCGTAGCCTCGGCTTGGGACTGGGGCGAGCTGGCACAGATGAAGTGGAAAATTGGTGCGGGCCTGGGGGGGCATGGAAGCATTTTTATTTCTGCCATTTTGACAATATTCACGGCTATATTCGAGGCTACAAAAGATTACAGATAGCCACAGGTATGTGTAGTACGGTATGTGTGGCTATATAGTTTGGGGTGTCAGTGTTTTATATTTTTTTGAAAGTTCTTTGTTTAGGTATAGTCTCGTTGGGGGTGAAAAATCCCTGGCCATGGCCGAAGGCCATGGTCAGAGACATGGTAGGTATCAGATGGTCTTTTTTATTTTGGATGTGTGTTTTCAGACTTTTGAGCATGTGAAACTTTGGAGAGAAATAGAAGAAAATAGTTAAACAAAATTAATATGGAAAGGAGGAATTGTAGTGTCATTTTAGATGTACAATAGAATGTATTTTAGGGTGTATATTATCCATTATGGTTTTATATTGTGTGGCTGTGGAATTTTAGCCTACTTAATTTATTGTTACGTATTTTATTATTTTTCAGTTATTTCATATAAGTACATGAGCATTGTTGTTCTGTACTGATTATTCAAGTTGTATAGTAGTTTATAAGTTAAAGTCAGTCCCCTTCTCAACTAACCTTTTGTAACCATGGCTATGATAAAAGTCAATGGGCATCATTACGAGTTTGGAGGTAGCCATGCCGTTTTTACCGGCATGGCTACCCCCAAACTTGGATCCGGGTCCCGAAAAATGGGAATTACCGGGCCCTTCCGACCTTGGAGGGCCCGGCAATTTCCATTCGCGGGACCCGGGCTTCGTACATCCCCATTCCCATTTGAACCCCCATAAGGCTCAATGGGAATGCAGAGGATGCTAACAACGGTCCTGTTAATAACGGGACAGTTCTTAGCATCCTGTTCTGCTAGAGGGTGCCGTTCTGCATGTCTGGTCTGACCAGGCGTACAGAGTGGCACCCGCAGCAGATCTCGTAATGTGGCGACCTGGTATGAATGGTGCCGGTCCCTTACGGGCACCGTTCATACCGTGTCTGGCACACTTGTAATGAGGCCCAATGAACTGTAGCCGCGGGTATAATAAAACATTTATTTTTTTAATTATTTTTGTGTATTTATATATAAGTAGTCCTTAAAAGGACTGTTTGGGGGAACATTGAGAGTAGAACTTTAGCACATCATGAGTACTGTTTTGATGTTATCAAGGAACACTGAATTTCCTTCATCATTTAGGTGTACTCCGTCATGCCTATCGAAATTGGCCATGTAGAACTGTATGTTGTTGTTCGAAATCCATAATTGGTTGTCGTCTGCCATGAATGCTGAAACTGCTTTATTAACATTTCTCCAGGATTTCTCAATTATACCATTAGATCTGGTGGTCCATTTCCATTTTGGCCTCTGAGTTGGATTGGAAAAGATGAAGATGATGTGGAGAAATAGTTCCATTCGTTTTTCCATGTCTTGTTTCATCATTAAAGTAAGGAACACGCCTAGTTCATTCCCCAAATCATTGCCTCCACAATGAATTAGTATGAAGCCTGGGTGCCCTGTACCTTCTCAGACTTAATAATTTTGGAAAAACATGGAACCAACAGCCAACTGTCTCCAATCAGAGCCACACAGTTTTGCAAGCAGCCATGATATCTGCAATATTTGTCTGTGTCCAGGAAAATGATTCCTACTTTGAATTTCTAGTAGTTTGTATGAGTAGGGTATGTAGAATCTGTGTGGGTTGTCCTTTCTAATTGGTGGATGGTGCTATTGTTAATATTCACGGCTAATGAACAGCCACCCAGCGTGCAACATTGCTAGTCACGGGTAGACACCTCCCGCATTGCAACTATATTAGAGCAAATAACACATTGGGCCTCATTACGACCCTTGCGGAAATGGAAAAATGATGGCGGAAATGCAATACCGCCATCGAACACCGCTCGTTGCGATCATGACCCGTCACCGTAAAGTACGATGCCATTAGCGACACCGCAGTGAACGGCAACGCTAACTGCACCAAGTACGCGCACGCGCGCCTTGCAAAACCGGAATCACCGCCATGGCGCAACGGTACGCGAATTCTGACCCTAGCGGACATGTACTGAACGCCATCAAGCACGTCGTAAAGTACCATTCCGCCATGGCGAGAAATACGGCAACGCGAACCAACCGTAAATGGCCCACTGAGTGCCTGTACTCCACTCCCTGGCCTCATTGCACAACTCCTGGCAGGCGCAATGTACTCACACTATGCAACCAGTGAAATCCACAATTCACCCATGCATGCCAACGTAGAAAAGCATGCAGGGGCTCAAAGCGCCCCGTGAGTGGGCATCCATGTACGGCATGTCACCATAGCCGTACTGACGCAGCACAGGCATGTGAAGGTACAATACATCAAAATGAAAATCAAGAACACATGACACAAAACAACAGTAGTCCCCCATCGCTTGCCACCAGCGCAAGGCAACATCCAAAACAGCATCCTGAGGGGGATCGCACCAGCCCTGTACTCATGCCAGTAAACAAACCAACCATCAGCAGAAGCATGTACCACACAAGTCGGCAGAGTGACTGAGCAGCCAGGCTCATCCCAAGAGGGGCCGATGGGAGCTGCAGGGCACAGATGGCATCAATACAGAAGCTATTCCAATGGACATGACCCCAGTCCCCCTCCAACAAACGCACGCAAACACAGTCACCTGTGACCAGCCACATTCTGAACAACCCATCATTCCACCAATCGACCTGGCTGACAGGCACCAGTCGGCCAAAAGCCAATCCCCCGCCCCTGAACAGCACATCATGTAAACAGTCACAATGGCAGCCCCTATCCGTGACCATACTGTGCTACGTAGGCAAACGCGGCCAGTACTGTACCACACAACTCAACTCAGAAGGCGGAACACAATGCAGATCATCACGCAATACATACCGCCACAAAGCGAAAATCGCCACATCACCTGCAAAGAACAACGCAACACGACAAATATCGGAATACAATTTAAATGCACATCCAAATGACAAAGGCCCCACAGCAATTTGCAAAATACCACCAAAACAACCATCATCACCGAGGGCTGCATCTGCAATAATTGACCGGCTTCCACTTGTGTGACGCCCTGTACCATCATGGCACACAGGGCCTACATCAACGTTCCAAAAGGCAACATGGAAGCGGCAAGAACCGCAGGTCCGTCCCATGAGGCAGGCACTAGTCGAGCTGAAAGGCCGAAATGTTGCACCTAGCCACCAGTACAGCGTAAGGGCATGTGGCCCATTGGCGATCGTCCCATAAGATCGAAATGGTGCTCCACTGATTCACCCGAAGCTGCAGGAGTCGAGAGTAAAAACCATCTGGAGGAGTGGCGTAGAGATGGCATCTGCAATAGGGCAGGAGATACCTGTCACCCAAAAGAAACACAAATTAACCGATTGCATTACGGGACTCATGATGCATTACAATCTTCATTCAACACACCAAATCCACACCCATATGCATGCTAGCCCACTCCAAAGGAATATACACACCCCTAAATCAGTATCGAATCATAACGAAACCAATCGAGCTAAATACACCATTGTCAACGTCGGTTACTGTGCATGCGTCCGTCAAGATAGAACCCATGACATGGGATTAGTAACGTGCCTAGACACAAGTGTATGAAGGCGCGTCGAGACAGGGAGGATCCGACAAGGGCAGATAGACGTATGTCCCACTATGGCAGCCTTGCATCACATAACGCAGGGGAAGGGGAGTGAATCAAAAAACCCATGTACATGGCAGACCCTAAACGGAATCATCAGTCCATGCATCCACACATCATTCCCTCATCCCGCAATGAAAACGCATGAATATTCACTCACATAATATGTGAAACTTCCATCGCGTCTGTGCGTAATGCAGTCCGCAAAAACCACTGTGCCCCTGGCCGGATCTGTAGTGTTGTGAAGCAAGATGGATTTGGGAACGTCCTGCCTTATCGTCCACTACGCTGTTGCGCATCCCATTCAATTCATATCATTCATTGCCTGCTCGTTATGGGCCATGTCCCAAGGACATTCTACAATAGAACGTTACATTTCCAGCCAGACCTGTGGGCGTATCCTCGCCGCTACTTCAAAACCCAAAATGCTGGCCTTCGAATTCCTCACTTGCAACATTACGTCGAAAAGGCTTCTGTGAACGCTTGCATTCACAATTACATCAATGTAGTGCGGCTGTGTGTCATGATGCTAACTGGCTGCAATCACAAATGGCACGCCACGCCCGTCGGTGAAGTACGTTACTGTGCTGCATGAGGGTCGGCCATCGATCGAGCCCTACATACCACTGACTCTTCACAGGTATGTAAGCGGCTGCAATCATAGCATGTGTAACAATGGGAGCATAGCATGAAAATCAGTCAAAGTACATCACACTGCCATCGGGATTTGATACATGATTCAAATCCCAAGATGCCATGCGGCCAAATGCAGCCTTACGTGCGGGACGTGCTCGGCCAGAAGGGATTGCATCTGCCACAGATTCATTCAATCAGCACAGGTGGAGGCCATACAGGCCGACAGCACATATATTGCAGACCCAAACCCCTCCCACAACCACTCCCACTCCAAAATGCTACCGGCAGGACTAGCGATGTTGGGCCTGGGGTACCAGATAGCACTGCAAGTGCTACAACTACAAGAAGACGACGAACAACAACAGGTACAACAACCGGGCGCACAGGGGAGACGGAGGAGAAGGAGGAGGAGGAGGGCAAGGCAGGGTCAGCAAGGCCCACAAGCACTGCCACTACCACCACGCAGGCGGCCCGCAATCCCACGCCTCCGAGCCGATCCGTTCAACCTCACTGCTGAGCAGATCCACACCCTCTACCGTTTGGACCGGGACACCATAATCGCCATTGTGGACATGACACATGCTGACCTCGTGAGCATGATAGATAGCCCAACCGCCATCCCACCCCTACTGAAGGTGGTGTCTGCACTCCACTTCCTGGCCACAGGCACCTACCAGCACACAGTGGGACAGTTGCATGGCATTTCACAGCCACTGTTCTCACGGACACTCTTCCAAGTGCACGATGCCCTCCTGAAGCACGCCGACGACCACATCACACTACCACGCACGTACCAGGAGATTACCAACGCTAAAGTGGGATTCCATGCACTTGGCGGCATCCCGGGTTGCATTGGTGCCATCGACTGCACCCATGTTGAATTGGTTGTCCCACATGCCATGGAGGTCCAGTACCGCAACCGGAAACAATTTCATTCAATCAATGTGCAAATGGTGTGTGACTCCAACAAGATATTTACGCATTGTTGTGCCAGATTTCCAGGATCTACCCATGATTCTATGGTCCTGAGGAACACAAGAATACCACGCTACATGGAGCGACACGCAGGGCACAGATCCTGGCTACTCGGTGAGTCTCATTCCATGCATGACATCGTGGCCCATTTGATGCGTCAATGACCTTGCAGGGGGGGGGGGGGCTACTTAGCACTATCATTCCACTGACACCCTTTATTCGTCTCATACAGGTGATGCCGGGTATCCACTGAAGAGATGGCTCCTTACACCAATCCGGAACCCACAGAACGAGCATGAGGAGGACTACAACCATGCCCACTCACGTACCCGTGTGGTCATTGAACAGGCATTCGGCCTACTGAAGGCTCGTTTCCGCAGCCTCAGCAGGTCTGGCGGGGCACTCATGTACAGCCATGAGAAGGTTTCTAAGATGGTCATGGCATGTGTCATGCTGCACAACATGTGCATACGTAGGAATGTGCCCATGCCCCCTGACGCTGTACTGCATGCACCTGAAGATGATGATGATGATGAGGGTGGGGATGTGGAGGCACCTCAAGGAGTCCATGAGGCACAGGATGTACGTGCAATCCGACAGAGCATCATAGATGCATGCTTCTAGCAACCACGCATGGTGCCTATTACACGGAAAGGGGACCTGTGGCACTGTGTGTGTGTAGTACAGGCACATTGTGGACTGTACGCCTATGAAGGCCTCGTACGCAAATATCAATGTCCACACATGTCATTGGATGATAATGAGGTGCTGTATTGTTAATGTGATTTGATTTATACACCCTATGGACCCGCCACCCAGTGAAGCCCAACACACCCCCTCCACCCTACTACCTCCCCCCCCAACACCAGTGTCCAAATATGCATGCTGTCCGTGGGTAGACGCTATTGCAAGCCCCCTCTACGGGTATCAGGGGCACCCCTGCCCGTGGAGCGCAGGTTCCTGCCAGATCTGCGTTGGGGGCTGCCCTGGACGGAACTTGCCACGGATGATGTCTCTGCCTGCTCGCGTCCATGCATGTCTCTGAGGGTTTGTGAGAGCTCCGAGAGCACACGGCGCACAGCAGCAAGTTCAGCACAAACGTCTTTGGACGTCGCATGCAGTTCCCCCCTCAGGCTCTCGGTGCTTTTCTCCATTTGTGCTCTCAGGCTCTCGGTGCTTCTCTCCATTTCTCCCCTGAGGCTCTCACTACTTTTCTCTATTTGTGCCCTGAGTGTCTCGGTGGATGTTTCCATGGCTGCCCTGGAACCCCCGCATTCATTTGCATGGTCCTTGAGTAGCGTGGACGCTTCCTGCTGTTGCTCGATCAGCAGGTCGAGGGACTGTTGCCTCTGCTGGGCCATGGACATTTGCGGTGGTGTGACAGGGGGGCTGCTCAACACATGTTGCCTTGGCACAGGACTTGTGGGGGTTGGCCAGTCGTCGTCTTCAGGGTGCCCCTGCGTGGTTTCGTCATGGTGTAGGGGATGGAACATGCAGGGGGATTGGGAAAGGTCACGGATGGTACCTACGTCGCCAGCACTGTTTTCCGTGTCGGAGCATGCTGGCATGACAGCTGTGTCACCTATGGTGCTGCTACCACCAGAGGCAGTGCCATCAGATACGTTCTTTGGGGGGACCTGTGGTGCTGGGGTTGTGGACTTGCTGGCTGCTGGGGTGCCTGTTGCAGTCCCCTCCAGTGTGCTGCCACTTGATTCCTGCTGCTGCCGTGTCTTGATCCTTGCACCTGAGGTGGAGGCTCTTGGGACGTTGGTCCTGGCCCTCTTTGCAGGCGTGCTGGTAGGGGTGTCCTGCAGCTCGTCGTTGGTATCGGACCCTGTGGTGGAGTAAAGAGGGGCGAGCGTTAGTTATGGGTCTGTCGGATTTGGAATGGCAACGTATCAAATGCATTGGGGTGGTACATGAGGCTGATTTGGGACTGGGCCTTGGAGGTGGTCTCATTTTCGTGTGGATTGAGGATGCATTCATTTGGCTGCCTGCAGTTAGGGGGTGCATGCTGCACATGTAGGGGTTGTTTATGGCTTCTTGATTGATTTGTTTGTTCATTCTGACTTTTAGAGGGCGCTGTCAGGGCAAAGTATGTATTGCACTATGGGGTCACATGGTACTGCACATGTTCGTGGTTTGTGGATTTCGCATTGTTTCTCTTGGCCAACCTACCTGATTCTCCGGATGTCGGCACTCCTTTCTCCATCCCTCCGACTCCCTCTATGCTCTCCATTCCTATGGTGGAGGCGCAGATTTCCTCCCAGGGGGTCAACTTGATGGGCGACTCTGAACCCCCCCCGGTAGCTGTGGCGATGTTCCTGTTCGCAGAAAGTATGCTGCGTACGCGGATCCGCAGGTCGTCCCACCGCTTGCGACATTGCTGTGGCGTGCGGGGTGTTGTCCCCACCGCACTTACGCGCTGTGCCACCAGGGCCCATATGGCCTTCTTGTTGGCAAGGGCCGTCCTGGTCATTTGACTGGAGAAGACGACGGCGGAATTTTCCTGGAGGGTCTCGGTGAGCACGGTCAGTTCCTCTCGGGAGAAGTGTACCTGCCGCTTGCGGTCACACGCTTTCTTGGCTACCTTTCCCATATTTATTTTTTTAACTGGGGTTGCTAACGGGTTGGGATGTGTGTCAGGGTCGGATTTTTTATGGTTGTGTTGGGATTCGGATTTTATAGTTGTGCGGCGTGCTGTTTCCCGTTCCGGCCACATGCTTTTACTTCCGTTTCCGTATATTTACGGTGGCCGTAATTTGCGGTGCACGCTCGTTACGGTGACCGCTCATTACGGTGACCGCTAAGATGGGTGGCGGTATTGCACCTGGTGCAGCGTACGGCGGCGGTAAGGGCCGTTTTGGGGTCATTTCCGCCATCGCAGCCTTTCGGATTCCGCCATGGCGTAATGCTCGTGCCCGATGGGTCGTGATTGGCCGCACTTTGCTCCTTCGTGCAATGGCGGAAACGCTATTTACGCTGTTGCGGTCCGGTCAGTCACTTTCCGCCAGGGTCGTAATGAGGCCCATTGTGTGTTTGTGGACGTGTGATAGTCGCAGCTATCTGAAGTTTTGGGTGGGGAGGCATGTTATATGCATTGAGTGTTTTGGGGGATTATAAGAGACTATGGGAGTGGAGGAGGATTATGAGAAGTGGAAGGGGGCTGGTAGGCAGGTTAAGGACCGTTTTGGGAGTTTGGTGTAGTGGAAATACAATTATGAATTCAAAGTTTTTGCGGATAGCCGCAGATATCAACAGACGTCTAAGAGGGGGTCTTGTATAGCTGCGTCTATAAAAAAGCATGTGCATAGGCGCCTCGATACTACTCTGTGTTTTATTTTTTGTGGCTGCAGCCAACGGTATAATTCAAGCCGCGTCTATAAATATACATTTTCCGTGTAATAATAATACTTTTATGTGGATGATACAGTACAGATTATTATTTGTGTGTCTTATTTCATGTACTCGGTTGTTGACTTGTTTGATTTGAAGGTTTCAAGGCCAATTTAGTTTGATTTGGGGCTGGCAGAAAATTGTATGTGTACCCACAGCTACAAGTGAGATTTGTAGCCACGTTCAAAATCTGCAGCTACGTTTGATGCTGAGCAGGGTTTTTATGTGTTTTGGTGTTTCTAATTTGGTAGTGTTAAATGTGTAAATGTTGTAGAGGAGGAGCCAAAAGCCTCTACCAGAAGTCCCACCCCTAACTTACCTACATGTTGGGCACCGGAAATAGCGACAAAAGTGACACCTGTAATGATGCCTATAACCCAAGCAGCTTTTGAAGCAAAGTACCCATTAAGAAGACCATTCTTTGTGTATCCACGAAAACCTGATAGTCTCTTGGGAAAGATCCCGGAAGAGCACGTGAAGATGATGGAGGATGAAACAGGTGACATCACATGAAGCAAAGTGACGCGCCAAGAAGAGATGATGAGAGAGAAGGTGAATAGACCAAAAAGAATCTGATGACGAAACAAAGAATTAAGTAACCGTTTACTTGCGGAATGAAGATTGCACGTGTGAAGAGCACAGAAGAAAATGAAAACCATTTTATAATTGTACAGATGCAGTAACGTAAGTAGACTAAGAATTCACACCAAAATATATATATATGTGTATATTACATGGCCACGGTAGTGGCCATGTAGTTATGGTTAAGTTGCTGTTTCCAAGGGAAGAGCACTTTTTGGGCGGCTTATAACTTCGCTCTCCCTGGACGGATCCTCACCAAACTTTGCAAAAAAAGTAGTTGGGTCACTCTGAATTTTTTGCAAAGTTTGGTGAGGATTCGTCCAGGGAGGGAAAAGTTATAGGGGGGGTCCCAAAACTTTTTTTTTCCCATAGACTGAATGGGAAAAAACTTTGCGCACGGCTACAGCCCGAACCGCTGGACGGATTTACACCAAATTTGCGGCAGGAGCGGGGGCCTGGTCCCAAAAGCGTGCTTTTGTAAATGTGGTGTAAATCTGTCCAGTAGTTTTTTTAAAAATGACCAAAATGTAAGGCAAAAAAATTAGTGATATCTGCGTTCGCTTCGCCGACGGACTTCCCTGTTCGCTCCGCGGACAGCACCCCGATTGGCCCATGGCCTTGCGTCATGTCCGCGGACATGCAACGTGTTCGCTGATTGGACGGCGAGGGGCGTGGAGCGCGTCAGATTTTCTGTGGCACCCGCCATCTTGTATTCGCAGTCTACCGCGTACAGCGCAGTGAAACGTGGATAAAAAATTGTATTTAGTGCTGTGTGTTGGTGTGTAAGAGTGTTTGGGGAGGGTGGGGGAGTACGAGATAGGTTCAATGTTTTCTTTTTTTATGTGCTAGACCTTTTTGTTACGTTCGATTTGTCCGCGGAGAACACGGCTGTTCTGACATTTTGTAAATAAACTAAATGGTGGGGTGTTTAGAGGACGGAGTATGTGTCATTTTTGTTCGCAAGGAAGGTAAAAATGAGCTATGAACACTCGCGGTGTACTTAATTGTTAGTAAATACACAAACTGGGGGTGTGCTCAGGACGCTGTTCGTATTGTAATCTGTCTAGTTGAATGTGTTCTAAGAACACTCGCAGTGTCCCGAAATGGTTGCAATTACACAAAATGGGGGTGTTCTGAGAACGTTGTTTGTATTGTTCGTTGTCAGGGTGAAAGTGTTTTAAGAGCACTCCTTTTGTTCACTAATAGTACAATTTCCTAGGGGCGTCAACCGACTTTTTGTCCACTAAAGAAACGATAAATCCGGATGGTGTGCGCCGACATTATGTGATAATCCTATGACTGGCGCTATTGACCTGGCTGACTTGCTTTTGCGACACTAAATCATATCTCCCGCCCCTAAGCCTGATATTATCAAAGCATTCATATTCCCCGCCTCTCTCCGTGACGTTACAGGGTGCGTAATGAAACGCGCCCAGTCGTCTCCAGTACTACGCGACTTTACACAGAACCCGGAAGACAACACACATTATGTCACAACACAGCGCGCCACAATTCGGAATATGAAACTGTGATTTAAAAGCAAAGAGCAAGATTGTAAATGTTGTAAAGTACATTTATTTGACATCAAATGTTTAGAGAATATTCAGCAATTTGCATTTGTCTTTGTTGTCGATCCGCAAAAGTTCATGTTGAGACACGCGATGTTCCTTTGCGGTACAGAGAGTGTTAGATCAGTTTACAACTCAGTGCGCCACAATTCGGAATATGAAAATGTGGTTTAAAAGTAAACAGCAGGATTGTACATTTGGTACAGTACATTTATTTCACATTAAATGTTTAGTGAATATTCAGCGATTTGCTATTGTCTCTGCTGTCGATCAGCAAAAGTTTATTTGGAGCCACATGTTGTTCCTTTGCGGTAGATAGGCTGTTGGTTTATGATAAAAGCAGTAAATGGTCGCTCTGATAATCGGAAGGTTGCTCCAACAACGAGCCATTAGACCACCCTATTGGTTGGTATGTTGTTTGTAGCCGCTAGTACTGCGTAAGGGCATATTGGTCCTTGGCGATTGTCCCATAAAATGGTGAGGGTCATGAAGTTGCATATTTGGACCTGCACCTGGCAGTTGAAGACCCCATCCACTGGAGTCTGTAAATCGTGACATAGTCAAAATGGGGCCACGTACCTGTTTTAAAAAACATAAATTAGTCTCACCAGCCGATCTTCATTAAAAATCATCATTTTTTTTATTAGGGCGTGAAAATATTTGCTATCGAAGATAGTGCAACAGAGTATGTTAATAATAAAATAATAATATTTTCCCATTCATATAGCGCTAAGAACCGTGAGGTATGTAAGCGGTGCTTATTATTAACCACGGTGTGTGGTGCTCATTTATCGACCACGGAAGGATGAAAGGCTGAGTTTGGCCTTGCCGGGATTCAAACTTGCGTTAGCAAGCTGTGCACGGATGTCAAAGCGAGCGCTGTACTCGCTGTGCCACTTGACAGGCTACAGTGAAGTGGCACAGCGAGTAGAGCGCTTGACCGCCTATAGACCGGTTAAATTATTTCTATTAACCCACCCTGTGTCGTCTGCCTTTTTCAGAGCCCTCTAAACGACAGGGGATCAATTCGGCGGTGATAGTGCGTGGTAGAAAACATTATGCCACTTTCAACGAACAAGTTCAACTTGAGCGGTCTTTAATGCTACGCTATTGTAATTATATTTGGTATAAAGTAATCTAAAGGGTTACTTACAGTACAATTGCAATTTCCATTGTCTACGAGTGGTGCAGTCCCAAAATACGACTCCGCGTGTGCCAACGATCTTTCGCATAGTGATATAATATATAAAAGTGGTTTCGTTTCAGAAATTTCATCTTTATCTTCTCTTACGTTTTAGCAACACTCCTTCAAGAGAAGTCTTTCATCACAATCTCTGTCTGTCAAGGTCAAAACACAATACAACCTTATAGTCTGCTTCGTGAGCCTCTCAGGGGCCCGAGAAAAAATGGAAGCAGCTGACCTTTACTGTGAACGAGCATAAATTCTTACTTTGCAACATTCTGTGTAAAGCCATCTGTAGAAGTTGGTTTTTGCACGCCATGTTTGTATATTGTTTGCGTGATATTAAAAAAAGTTTGTGGGTGTTAGTGTTAGCAGTGCACGGTGGTGGCGCGAGTTATGGTTGCTTATCTTACCATAACTGCCGAATTTCAGGGGTTTTTTCCGTTTTACTTTGAACCATAACGTCCCTTTAACAAAGTTTTTTTTACTGAATTTCATAGGTTTTTAGTAGCGCAACTTAACCATAACCTCCCTTTAACAACGTTTTTTCACTGAATATATATATATATATATATATTACCTGGCCACGGTAGTGGCCATATAGTTATGGTTAAGTTGCTGTTTCCATAGGAAGAACACTTTTTGGGCGGCTTATAACTTCACTCCCCCTGGACGAATCCTCACCAAACTTTGCAATATATGGCCCACTCTGAATTTATTTGCAAAGTTTGGTGAGGATTCGTCCAGGGGGGGCAAGGTTATAGGGGAGGGGCCCAAAAATGTTGCTCGCGCCTACAGCCCAAACCGCTGGACGGATTTTCATCAAATTTGGACCAGGAGCAGTGGCTTGGTCCCGAAAGCGTGATTTTGCAAATTTGGTGAAAATCCCTCCAGCAAGTTTTTTTAAAATGACCAAAAAGTAGGTAAAAAAAAATTAGTGATATCTGTGTTCGGTCCGCGGACACACTTCCCTGTTCGCTCCGCGGACAGTGTCCTGATTGGCCAATCAGCTTGCGTGATGTCCGCGGACATGCAACATGTTCGCTGATTGGACTGTGTTAAGCGTGAAGCGCGTCAGATTTTCGGTAGCGCCCGCCATCTTGGATTCGCGGACGTCCACGGACAGCACGCTGAAAGTTTGTTCAAAATGTGTATTTATTATGGTGTGTTGGTGTGTAGGAGTGTTTGAGGGGATGGAAGGGTATGAGATAGATTAAATGTCGTGCTCTTTTATGTGGTAGACGTTCTTTTTGTGTTCGATTTGTCTGCGGACATCACGGGTGTTCTGAAATGTTCTAAATAAACTGAATGGGGGGGTGTTCTGCGGACTCAATATGCGTCCGTTTTGTTCGCAAGCAAGCTGAAACTGTTCTAAGAACACTTGCGGTGTCCTGAAATGTTCGTAAATAAACGAAATGGGGGTGTTCTGGGGACGCTGTCCGTATTGTTCGATGGCAAGTTGAAAGTGTTCTAAGAACACTCAGGGTGTCCTGAAATGTTCGCAAATAAACAAAATGGGGGTGTTCTGAGGACGCTGTCCGTATTGTTCGTTGTTAAGTTGAAAGTGTTCTAGGAACTCTCGCGTTGTCCTGAAATGTTCGTACATAAACAAAATTGGGGTGTGTTCTAAGAACTCTGGCGGTGTGCTGAAATGTTTGTAGGGGGTGTCCTGAAGACGCTCTAAGAACACTCGCGGTGTCCTGAAATGTTCGCAAATAAACAAAATGGGGGTGTTCTAATGACGCTGTCCATATTGTTCGTTGTCAAGTTGAAAGTGTTCTAAGAACTCTTGCGTTGTCCTGAAGTGTTCTAAGAACTCTCGCGGTGTCCTGAAATGTTCGTAGGCGGTGTCCTGAAGACGCTGTCCATATTGTTCGATGGCAAGTTGAAAGTGTTCTAAGAACTGTCTCGGTGTCCTGAAATGTTCGTAAATAAATAAAATGGGGGTATGTTCTAAGAACTCATGCGTTGTCCTGAAATGTTCGTAGGGGTTGTCCTGAGGACGCTGTCCGTATTGTTCGTTGTCGAGTTGAAAGTGTTCTAAGAACTCTTGTGCTGTCCTGCAATGTTCGCAGGGGGTGTCCTGAAGACGATCTCCATATTGTTCGATGGCAAGTTGAAAGTGTTCTAAGAACACTCAGGGTGTCCTGAAATGTTCGTAGGGGGTGTCCTGAAGACACTGTCCGTATTGTTCGTTGGCAAGTTGAAAGTGTTCTAAGAACTTTCGCGTTGTCCTGAAATGTTCGTAGGGGGTGTTCTGAAGATGCTGTCCGTATTGTTCGCTGGAAAATTGAAAGTGTTCTAAGAACACTGGTAATGTCCGCAGACATTAAATGTTGCCATAGGCCATAGTTGAAATGTTTTACTCTATGGGTGTGATATGCTGCAGTGGTTGTGGCCAGGGCATAGAGTGTTGAGTGCATGCAGGGCATAGAGTGTTGAGTGCATGGCCATTTGGCCATGCACTCAACACTCTATGCCCTGGCCACAACCACCGCAGCATATCACATTTATAGTTGCTTATAACTTTGGGTCAAAAACAAATTTATAAGGAACAAAGTTATAAGATACTATGGGTGTGATATGCTGTGATGGTTGTGGCCAGGGCATAGAGTGTATAATATACTTACTGTTTGGTTTAGTAACTGGAGTACATGTATTTCTTGTTAATTTCTGTGATAAAAGAAAATAGCATGTTAGTATTAGTATTTTGTAATGACTTTTTACATTGTATAATCAACATTTTTTTTGGACCCTCATATTTAGTAGATTACAAACCAGAATACTGTGCAATTTGCTCAGTTTCTGTGTTTGTTGCTAAAATCATTGGGTCTGTGGGAGAAAAAAAAATCCATGTTGGATTAAAAAAAAAAAAACTTTTTCTGTTATGCTACAGTTTATTTGTTTGTTTGTTTGTTTTCAGTGTTCATTTGTTGTTTCTGGCTAATGCTTTATACATTGGGTTGTTGCATTTATTTTGGAGCAGTAACATATTATTTATTTGTTTGGATATTATGATATTTTGGAGCAGTTAGATACCAGTAGGCGTATTCTAACTGTCTATTTTTTGATATATTTTAATGGTATTGATTTATCTGTTTGGATATTGTTAAATTTTGGGACAGTTAGATACCAATTGGCGTATTCTAACTGTCTATTTTTTGATATATTTTAGTGGTATTGATTTATCTGTTTGGATATTGTTACATTTTGGGACAGTTAGATACCAATTGGCGTATTCTAATTGTCTATTTTTTGCTCTAATTTAGTAGTATTCATTTATGTGATTAATTGTTGTAGAATCTTTGGGCAGTTAGATAGCTTTTGGAATATTCTAACAGTTTATATGTTTTACTACAAGTTTACTTGAGGTTTAAGTACAGTTTAGTTATCAAATTTTTGTTTTAAGAACATTAAATAAGCGTTTGTAAGATTTGCTGGTAATCTATGCTTTAGAGTAATGGTACTATCATTACATTGAAACCATCCACATTTCTTTTTTATATATGCAGTGTAGTGCCCTGAATTGGTTGTGGCTCCTGCGTGGTAGATTATACCTATTGTTGTGAAGGTTTTCTTACCAAGTGATATTTGACCATGTGTGAATCCAGTCAGCTTGCAGTTGTTTTTGGTACCATCTGCATTGTAACGTAGAAGCATTAGTATTGTGTATTTACTATGTGTTTGTATTACTAACGTGGAGCGATTATCTGAATTGCAGGTAGAACATAATCTACCATGGTTTGCATTTTGTACAAGTTGCTGAAATGGAATAGATTCACAATTAGGTATTGATATATATACGAAGTGTTCATTGGGGATTTCTTCTTGTGTCACATTGTTGCAGAGAGTGCATGTATGTTTCCACATGTATGAAATCTGGAAGATTTCATTTATAGGTATGTTTTTGTTTTCCAGTACTTGTAGTAAGTACATTAGAAATTCTTGTGGATCTTCCTGTGAGTTTATAGTGAATTTCACCATTCCAGCACAGTAGTCCAATTGTTGTCTTATTCCATAAACAATATACATGTTGTCAGGATTGTTTGCTGTATTTCTGTGAAGTACTAACATTTGCAAACACAATGGGTCTGTACTGTGCAAGTAAATGTTGTCAACAATTGGTGGTAATTGAAATAGAATATTCATTGCTACATTTGCGTAGCAACTTACACCAACTATATTTGAGAGTTTAAATGGACCAGGTAGTTCTGTATCTGACTGCTTTTTTTGGAGTTTGTCTTCCTTCTTTGAAGAAGTACCTGGTTTACTTTCCCTAATTGATTCTTTTTTGCTTGTGGTACTTGATGAAGTATTACTTTCTTTTACTCTCTTTGGAGGATTTGCAGTGACATCCTGTTGCTTTTCTGTTTGATTTATTTCTCTTTTATAATGTTTTACTTTTTGTGGAACAGAATATGTGTTTAGATGGGGAGTGAATAGTGAGCGAAGTCTATTGTATTCTAAAATGCAAGGAATATCAGCGTTTATTTTACTTGCATCAAAGTTGATTAGAAATAGACCGTCAAGTGTACGTAAGCATGATAGTGCTACGTAGCTCATGCCTTCTTTAAAGACTGTGTTACCAATATCTATCATTGCTTTGTCTAGGGTAAGACCTTGTGATTTATGAATCGTGACTGCATATGCAAGAGTTAGAGAAAATTGTTCTCTGCGTACATACATGTCTTTGAAGAGAAGGAATCGAGCTGTTGAGCGTCCTATCCTTTTAACTTCTGAAAGTTTGTCAAAGAGTATATTGACAAACTGAATGTTGTTGTCACGTGGGTATGTTTGAAAGCCAACAACAGTACCCAGTGCTCCATTAACTAGTCCTTGGTCCACGTCAAGGTCACGTTTAAGCATTACTCTTTAATGTAAGGATAATTTTAATATCTTTTCTAAGCCTGCTGTGTTTGAGATTGATTTTTATAAACTATTTAGTCTTGTTGTGGCTTGGTCACACATAGGTAGTGACATACCATGTACATCTAGTTTGTCTGTGGCGCTAATTTCCATTATTGGTTGCATTTCTTTACTTAACATTATTTCATTAAATTTGAAACAGCTTGCAAGAGTTGGCATTAAGGCCATACAATTGACATTTTTGTGGGCTAATTGTCCCATAACATCTGTAGCACATGCATTATCGCCATAAAGTGCGTTAATTTGCCGGGTTTTCAATATTGTTTCTGCTTCTTTAAGTATACCAACTCTGATACTTTTTAAGATTTTGGCATAAGTGAGATCTGCAGATTGCTGCATGTTTATTCTCTGTATTGGAAATGTTGCCAAAGGTTGACATTTCCAATGCTGCCAACAGTTTTACGGCAGTGTTTGTGTCCTAATGTTTTAAAAAATAGGCTCACCTTTTACTGGTGTCAATTGAAGAAGATCTCCAAAAACAATAATGTGTTTTCCTGCAAAGAGCTCTTCATAGTTTGTTTTCAGTACTTCTTGTAATCTGAGGTGAATCAAAGCCAACATTAGGTTGGAGACCATGCTCACTTCATCTATTAGTAGCATTTTCATTTGTTTCAATACTCTGCGTAGTTCCATTGCAGCTTCTGCAGAAAGTTTGTAATAGTCTAATTTGTTCTGGTGTTCTACTGGCAATAGTAGTAATCGGTGTAAAGTGACACCACCTATGTTGTAGGCAGCTAAACCTGTGGGGGCAGTGACAACAGCTGACAGTTTGTTGTTTGTCAATTGTTGAAGGAATTTACTGATGATTTTGATTAGGAATGTTTTGCCAGAACCAGCTTCACCACTGACGTAAAGTAGTATAGGTTTATAATTATGGCAGGAACATTCTTTATTTTCATGTTGTACACCATGTGAAATTTGTTTTGTTACTTCTGCAAAAATGCTACGTTGTTCATTGTTTAGTTTTGATTGTAGTATAGTTAAGTCTTCTTTATCTTCATATTGACACATGGTGTTTTCTACTTCTATCATAGCTAATTCTGCCTCATTTGTTATTAGTGGTTCTCCCAGTGGTTCTTGGCTTCCTGTTACAGAAGGTTGACTACTGTCAGGAGTGTCTTTATCTAGTTGGGCCTGGAGTTCTTCTTCATGTTGCTGTTCATTGTGCAACATTGTTTTGTATTGTGTAAAGTTTACATCAGTTATAGTGCTTTCATTTGCTTTGAAAGCATCTTCATATGAGTCATAGTTTTCTAGTATTTCTTCTTCTTTTCTCCATGGTTTAAAGAGTTGTAGGAGGGACATGTAATATATTTCTTTATGTTGAGGAGTCTTCAATGACAATTTGATATGATTAATTGAATTTGGTTTAGTGAGTTTAACTAAGCTGCCTTCACAGTTTGTCACTCTGTATTTACCTTTTTTTTCATCAGGTTTTATATTATTTTTGTATGTGTAGCTTTGGGCTATGTGGTATAGACACATAGTTTCCAAAGTATTACTTCTGTTTGGGTAGTATGTGTCCAATAAATTGTTTTTTAAAATGTCTTGGCTGTTGGGATCATGTTTGGCTATTGTTTCTATATCTTCGTATGTTTTTAGAACTCTTTTTCTAGATTTAGGGGGTAATTCATAGAATTTAGCGCACAAGTGGCGCACGCGGCTGGCGCACAGTGTGTGCGTGCGAATCCCTGCGCCAGCCGCGTGCGCTAAAATCCATTTCCGCGCACAGCGTATTCATGGATTCCAGCTACCAAAACCAGCCGTGGCGCACAGTGGCGCAGCGACCCTGCAGCAGCGCCAGTTACGCCCCCAAGAACGCCTCTCGCGCAGGGAAAAGCCATCAAAATCCCCAATCCAGCGCAAAGGGCTGCGCTAACCCTGTACCAGCACGGCAAGCGGGCTACGTGTATCACTGGGGTGCGCGGGAAGTACCTCACGTCATTTCAGCTGGGTATCACCCCCACCCCACAGCCACCAGGGGCAGCCTCCACCAGGCCCCCACCCATGTCTCCCACCATCCCCACCCCCCAGCAGTGCAGGGGCAGCCTCCACCAGGCCCCCACCCAGGTCTCCCACCACCCCCACCCCCCAGCAGTGCAGGGGCAGCCTCCACCAGGCCCCCACTCATGTCCCCTATCACACCCACGCCCCAGCAGTGCAGGGGCAGCCTCTACCAGGCCCACACCCATGTCTACCACCACCCCCACCCCCCAGCAGTGCAGGGGCAGCCTCCACCAGGCCCCCACACATGTCTCCCACCACCCCCACACCCCAGCAGTGCAGGGGCAGCCTCCACCAGGCCCCCACCCATGTCTCCCACCACCCCCACCCCCCAGCCACCAGGGGCAGCCTCCACCAGACACCCACTCATGTCTCCCATCACCCCCACCCCCCAGCCACCAGGGGCAGCCTCCACCAGGCCCCCACCCATGTCTCCCACCACCCCCACCCCCCAGCAGTGCAGGGGCAGCCTCCACCAGGCCCGCATCCATGTCTCCCACCACCCCCACCACCCAGCAGTGCAGGGGCAGCCTCCACCAGGCCCATACCCATGTCTGCCACCACCCCCACCACCCAGCAGTGCAGGGGCAGCCTCCACCAGGCCCCCACTCATGTCCCCTATCACCCCCACCCCCCAGCAGTGCAGGGGCAGCCTCCACCAGGCCCCCACTCATGTCCCCTATCACCCCCACCCCCCAGCAGTGCAGGGGCAGCCTCCACCAGGCCCCCACTCATGTCCCCTATCACCCCCAGCCCCCAGCCACCAGGGGCAGCCTCCAACAGGGCCCCACCCATGTCTCCCACCACCCCCACCCCCCAGAAGTGCATGGGCAGCCTCCACCAGGCCCCCACTCATGTTCCCTATCACCCCCACCCCCAGCAGTGCAGGGGCAGCCTCCACCAGGCCCCCACCCATGTCTACCACCACCCCCACCCCCCAGCAGTGCAGGGGCAGCCTCCACCAGGCCCCCACCCATGTTTCCCACCACCCCCACCCCCCAGCAGTGCAGGGGCAGCCTCCACCAGGCCCCCACCCATGTCTCCCACCACCCCCACCCCACAGCAGTGCAGGGGCTGCCTCCACCAGGCCCCCACCCATGTCTCCCACCACACCCACCCCCACCCCCCAGCAGTGCAGGGGCAGCCTCCACCAGGCCCCCACCCTTGTCTCCCACCACCCCCACCCCCCAGCCACCAAAGGCAGCCTCCACCAGGCCCCCACCCATGTCTCCCACCACCCCCACCCCCCAGCAGTGCAGGGACAGCCTCCACCAGGCCCCCACTCATGTCCATTATCACCCTCTCCCCCCAGCAGTGCAGGGGCAGCCTCCACCAGGCCCCCACTCATGTCTCCCACCACCCCACCCCCCAGCAGTGCAGGGGCTGCCTCCACCAGGCCCCCACTCATGTCCCCTATCATCCCCACCCCCCAGCAGTGCAGGGGCAGCCTCCACCAGGCCCCCACTCATGTCCCCTAACACCACCACCCCCCAGCCACCAGGTGCAGACTCCACCAGGCCCCCACCCATGTCTCCCACCGCCCCCACCCCCCAGCAGTGCAGGGGCAGCCTCCACCAGGCCCCCACTCATGTCCCCTATCACCCCCACCCCCCAGCAGTGCAGGGGCAGCCTCCACCAGCCCCCACCCATGTCTCCCACCACCCCACCCCCCAGCAGTGCAGGGGCAGCCTCCACCAGGCCCCCACCCATGTCTCCCTCCACCCCCACCCCCAGCAGTGCAGGGGCAGCCTCCAGCAGGCCCCCACCCATGTCTCCCACCACCCCCACCCCCCAGCAGTGCAGGGGCAGCCTCCACCAGGCCCCCACCCATGTCTCCCACCACCCCTACCCCCCAGCCACCAGGGGCAGCCTCCACCAGGCCCCCACCCATGTCTCCCACCACCCCCACCCCCCAGCAGTGCAGGGGCAGCCTCCACCAGCCCCCCACCCATGTCTCCCACCACCCCCACCCCCCAGCAGTGCAGGGGCAGCCTCCACCAGGCCCCCACTCATGTCCCCTATCACCCCCACCCCCCAGCAGTGCAGGGGCAGCCTCCACCAGGCCCCCACTCATGTCCCCTATCACCCCCACCCCCCAGCAGTGCAGGGGCAGCCTCCACCAGGCCCCCACTCATGTCCCCTATCACCCCCACCGCCCAACCACTAGGGGCAGCCTCCACCAGGCCCCCACCCATGTCTCCCACCACCCCCACACCCCAGCAGTGCAGGGGCAGCCTCCACCAGGCCCCCACTCATGTCCCCTATCACCCCCACCCCCCAGCAGTGCAGGGGCAGCCTCCACCAGCCCCCACCCATGTCTCCCACCACCCCCACCCCCCAGCAGTGCAGGTGCAGCCTCCACCAGGCCCCCACCCATGTCTCCCACCGCCCCCACCCCCCAGCAGTGCAGGGGCAGCCTCCACCAGGCCCCCACCCATGTCTCCCACCACCCCCACCCCCCAGCAGTGCAGGGGCAGCCTCCACCAGGCCCCTACCCATGTCTCCCACCACCCCCACCACCCAGCCACCAGGGGCAGCCTCCACCAGGCCCCCACCCATGTCTCCCACCACCCCCACCCCCCAGCAGTGCAGGGGCAGCCTCCACTAGGCCCCCACTCATGTCCCCTATCACCCCCACCCCCCAGCAGTGCTGGGGCAGCCTCCACCAGGCCCCCACCCATGTCTCCGACCACCCCCAGCCCCCAGCTGTGCAAGGGCAGCCTCCACCAGGCCCCCACTCATGTCCCCTATCACCCCCACCCCCCAGCAGTGCAGGGGCAGCCTTCACCAGGCCCCCACCCATGTCTCCCACCACCTACACCCCCAGCAGTGCTGGGGCTGCCTCCACCAGGCCCCCACTCATGTCCCCTATCACCCCCACCCCCCAGCAGTGCAGGGGCAGCCTCCACCAGGCCCCCACTCATGTCCCCTATCACCCCCACCCCCCAGCCACCAGGGTCAGCCTCCACCAGGCCCCCACCCATGTCTCCCACCACCCCCACCCCCCAGCAGTGCAGGGGCAGCCTCCACCAGGCCCCCACTCATGTCCCCTATCACCCCCACCCCCCAGCAGTGCAGGGGCAGCCTCCACCAAGCCCCCACCCATGTCTCCCACCACCCCTACCCCCCAGCAGTGCAGGGGCAGCCTCCACCAGGCCCCCACCCATGTCTCCCACCACCCCCACACCCCAGCAGTGCAGAGGAAGCCTCCACCAGGCCCCCACCTATGTCCCCCACCACCCCCACCCCCCAGCAGTGCAGGGGCAGCCTCCACCAGGCCCCCACCCATGTCTCCCACCACCCCCATCCCCCAGCCACCAGGGGCAGCCTCCACCAGGCCCCCACCCATATCTCCCACCACCCCCACCCCCCAGCAGTGCAGGGGCAGCCTCCACCAGGCCCCCACTCATGTCCCCTATCACCCCCACCCCCCAGCAGTGCAGGGGCAGCCTCCACCAGGCCCCCACTCATGTCTCCCACCACCCCCACCCCCCAGCAGTGCAGGGGCAGCCTCCACCAGGCCCCCACACATGTCTCCCACCACCCCCACCCCCCCAGCAGTGCAGGGGCAGCCTCCACCAGGCCCCCACCCATGTCTCCCACCACCCCCACCCCCCAGCCACCAGGGGCAGCCTCCACCAGGCCCCCACTCATGTCCCCTATCACCCCCACCACCCAGCAGTGCAGGGGCAGCCTTCACCAGGCCCCCACCCATGTCTCCCACCACCCCCACCCCCCAGCAGTGCAGGGGCAGCCTCCACCAGGCCCCCACACATGTCTCCCACCACCCCCACCCCCCAGCAGTGCAGGGGCAGCCTCCACCAGGCCCCCACCCATGTCTCCCACCACCCCCACCCCCCAGCCACCAGGGGCAGCCTCCACCAGGCCCCCACCCATGTCTCCCACCACCCCCACCCCCCAGCAGTGCAGGGGCAGCCTCCACTAGGCCCCCACTCATGTCCCCTATCACCCCCACCCCCCAGCAGTGCTGGGGGAGCCTCCACCAGGCCCCCACCCATGTCTCCCACCACCCCCAGCCCCCAGCAGTGCAGGGGCAGCCTCCACCAGGCCCCCACTCATGTCCCCTATCACCCCCACCCCCCAGCAGTGCAGGGGCAGCCTTCACCAGGTCCCCACCCATGTCTCCCACCACCCCCACCCCCCAGCAGTGCTGGGGCAGCCTCCACCAGGCCCCCACTCATGTCCCCTATCACCCCCACCCCCCAGCAGTGCAGGGGCAGCCTCCACCAGGCCCCCACTCATGTCCCCTATCACCCCCACCCCCCAGCCACCAGGGTCAGCCTCCACCAGGCCCCCACCCATGTCTCCCACCACCCCCACCCCCCAGCAGTGCAGGGGCAGCCTCCACCAGGCCCCCACTCATGTCCCCTATCACCCCCACCCCCCAGCAGTGCAGGGGCAGCCTCCACCAGGCCCCCACCCATGTCTCCCAACACCCCTACCCCCCAGCAGTGCAGGGGCAGCCTCCACCAGGCCCTCACCCATGTCTCCCACCACCCCCACCCCCCTGCAGTGCAGAGGCAGCCTCCACCAGGCCCCCACTCATGTCCCCTATCACCCCCATCCCCCAGCAGTGCAGGGGCAGCCTCCACCAGGCCCCCACTCATGTCCCCTATCACCCCCACCCCCCAGCCACTAGGGGCAGCCTCCACCAGGCCCCCACCCATGTCTCCCACCACCCCCACCCCCCAGCAGTGCAGGGGCAGCCTCCACCAGGCCCCACTCATGTCCCCTATCACCCCCACCCCCCAGCAGTGCAGGGGCAGCCTTCACCAGGCCCCCACCCATGTCTCCCACCACCCCCACCCCCAGCAGTGCTGGGGCAGCCTCCACCAGGCCCCCACTCATGTCCCCTATCACCCCACCCCCCAGCAGTGCAGAGGCAGCCTCCACCAGGCCCCCACTCATGTCCCCTATCACCCCCACCCCCCAGCCACCAGGGTCAGCCTCCACCAGGCCCCCACCCATGTCTCCCATGCACCCCCACCCCCCAGCAGTGCAGGGGCAGCCTCCACCAGGCCCCCACTCATGTCCCCTATCACCCCCACCCCCCAGCAGTGCAGGGGCAGCCTCCACCAGGCCCCCACCCATGTCTCCCACCACCCCTACCCCCCAGCAGTGCAGGGGCAGCCTCCACCAGGCCCCCACCCATGTCTCCCACCACCCCCACCCCCAGCAGTGCAGAGGCAGCCTCCACCAGGCCCCCACCCATGTCTCCCACCACCCCCAACCCCCAGCAGTGCAGGGGCAGCCTCCACCAGGCCCCCACCCATGTCTCCCACCACCCCCACCCCCCAGCCACCAGGGGCAGCCTCCACCAGGCCCCCACCCATATCTCCAACCACCCCCACCCCCCAGCAGTGCAGGGGCAGCCTCCACCAGGCCCCCACTCATGTCCCCTATCACCAACACCCCCCAGCAGTGCAGGGGCAGCCTCCACCAGGCCCCCACCCATGTCTCCCACCACCCCCACCCCCCAGCAGTGCAGGGCAGCCTCCACCAGGCCCCCACCCATGTCTCCCACCACCCCCACCCCCCAGCCACCAGGGGCAGCCTCCACCAGGCCCCCACCCATGTCTCCCACCACCCCCACCCCCCAGCAGTGCAGGGGCAGCCTCCACTAGGCCCCTACTCATGTCCTCTATCACCCCCACCCCCCAGCAGTGCTGGGGCAGCCTCCTACAGGCCCCCACCCATGTCTCCCACCACCCCCAGCCCCCAGCAGTGCAGGGGCAGCCTCCACCAGGGCAACATTCATGTCCCCTATCACCCCCACCCCCCAGCAGTGCAGGGGCAGCCTTCACCAGGTCCCCACCCATGTCTCCCACCACCCCCACCCCCCAGCAGTGATTGGGGCAGCCTCCACCAGGCCCCCACTCATGTCCCCTATCACCCCCACCCCCCAGCAGTGCAGGGTCAGCCTCCACCAGGCCCCCACTCATGTCCCCTATCACCCCCACCCCCCAGCCACCAGGGTCAGGCCTCCACCAGGCCCCCACCCCATGTCTCCCACCACCCCCACCCCCCAGCAGTGCAGGGGCAGCCTCCACCAGGCCCCCACTCATGTCCCCTATCACCCCCACGCCCCAGCAGTGCAGGGGCAGCCTCCACCAGGCCCCCACCCATGTCTCCCACCACCCCTACTCCCCAGCAGTGCAGGGGCAGCCTCCACCAGGCCCTCACCCATGTCTCCCACCACCCCCACCCCCCCCGCAGTGCAGGGGCAGCCTCCACCAGGCCCCCACTCATGTCCCCTATCACCCCCACCCCCCAGCAGTGCAGGGGCAGCCTCCACCAGGCCCCCACTCATGTCCCCTATCACCCCCACCCCCCAGCCACTAGGGGCAGCCTCCACCAGGCCCCCAACCATGTCTCCCACCACCCCCACCCCCCAGCAGTGCAGGGCAGCCTCCACCAGGCCCCACTCATGTCCCCTATCACCCCCACCCCCCAGCAGTGCAGGGGCAGCCTTCACCAGGCCCCCACCCATGTCTCCCACCACCCCCACCCCCAGCAGTGCTGGGGCAGCCTCCACCAGGCCCCCACTCATGTCCCCTATCACCCACCCCCCAGCAGTGCAGGGGCAGCCTCCACCAGGCCCCCAATCATGTCCCCTATCACCCCCACCCCCCAGCCACCAGGGTCAGCCTCCACCAGGCCCCCACCCATGTCTTCCATGCACCCCACCCCCCAGCAGTGCAGGGGCAGCCTCCACCAGGCCCCCACTCATGTCCCCTATCACCCCCACCCCCCAGCAGTGCAGGGGCAGCCTCCACCAGGCCCCCACCCATGTCTCCCACCACCCCTACCCCCCAGCAGTGCAGGGGCAGCCTCCACCAGGCCCCCACCCATGTCTCCCACCACCCCCACCCCCCAGCAGTGCAGAGGCAGCCTCCACCAGGCCCCACCCATGTCTCCCACCACCCCCAACCCCCAGCAGTGCAGGGGCAGCCTCCACCAGGCCCCCACCCATGTCTCCCACCACCCCCACCCCCCAGCCACCAGGGGCAGCCTCCACCAGGCCCCCACGCATGTCCCCTATCACCCCCACCCCCCAGCAGTGCAGGGGCAGCCTCCACCAGGCCCCCACCCATGTCTCCCACCACCCCCACCCCCAGCAGTGCAGGGCAGCCTCCACCAGGCCCCCACTCATGTCCCCTATCACCCCCACCACCCAGCAGTGCAGGGGCAGCCTTCACCAGGCCCCCACCCATGTCTCCCACCACCCCCACCCCCCAGCAGTGCAGGGGCAGCCTCCACCAGGCCCCCACCCATGTCTCCCACCACCCCCACCCCCCAGCCACCAGGTGCAGCCTCCACCAGGCCCCCACCCATGTCTCCCACCACCCCCACCCCCCAGCAGTGCAGGGGCAGCCTCCACTAGGCCCCTACTCATGTCCCCTATCACCCCCACCCCCCAGCAGTGCTGGGGCAGCCTCCTACAGGCCCCCACCCATGTCTCCCACAACCCCCAGCCCCCAGCAGTGCAGGGGCAGCCTCCACCAGGCCCCCACTCATGTCCCCTATCACCCCCACCCCCCAGCAGTGCAGGGGCAGCCTTCACCAGGTCCCCACCCATGTCTCCCACCACCCCCACCCCCCAGCAGTGATTGGGGAGGCCTCCACCAGGCCCCCACTCATGTCCCCTATCACCCCCACCCCCCAGCAGTGCAGGGTCAGCCTCCACCAGGCCCCCACTCATGTCCCCTATCACCCCCACCCCCCAGGGTCAGCCTCCACCAGGCCCCCACCCATGTCTCCCACCACCCCCACCCCCCAGCAGTGCAGGGGCAGCCTCCACCAGGCCCCCACTCTTGTCCCCTATCACCCCACCCCCCAGCAGTGCAGGGGCAGCCTCCACCAGGCCCCCACCCATGTCTCCCACCACCCCTACCCCCCAGCAGTGCAGGGGCAGCCTCCACCAGGCCCCCACTCATGTCCCCTATCACCCCCACCCCCAGCCACCAGGGTCAGCCTCCACCAGGCCCCCACCCATGTCTCCCATGCACCCCCCACCCCCCAGCAGTGCAGGGGCAGCCTCCACCAGGCCCCCACTCATGTCCCCTATCACCCCCACCCCCCAGCAGTGCAGGGGCAGCTCCACCAGGCCTCCACCATGTCCCCACATGCTCCCACCACCCTACCCCCCAGCAGTGCAGGGGCAGCCTCCACCAGGCCCCACCCATGTCTCCCACCACCCCCACCCCCCAGCAGTGCAGAGGCAGCCTCCACCAGGCCCCACCCATGTCTCCCACACCCCCAACCCCCAGCAGTGCAGGGGCAGCCTCCACCAGGCCCCCACCCCATGTCTCCCACCACCCCCACCCCCCAGCCACCAGGGGCAGCCTCCACCAGGCCCCCACCCATATCTCCCACCACCCCCACCCCCCAGCAGTGCAGGGGCAGCCTCCACCAGGCCCCCACGCATGTCCCCTATCACCCCCACCCCCCAGCAGTGCAGGGGCAGCCTCCACCAGGCCCCCACCCATGTCTCCCACCACCCCCACCCCCAGCAGTGCAGGGCAGCCTCCACCAGGCCCCCACTCATGTCCCCTATCACCCCCACCACCCAGCAGTGCAGGGGCAGCCTTCACCAGGCCCCCACCCATGTCTCCCACCACCCCCACCCCCCAGCAGTGCAGGGGCAGCCTCCACCAGGCCCCCACCCATGTCTCCCACCACCCCCACCCCCCAGCCACCAGGGGCAGCCTCCACCAGGCCCCCACCCATGTCTCCCACCACCCCCACCCCCCAGCAGTGCAGGGGCAGCCTCCACTAGGCCCCTACTCATGTCCCCTATCACCCCCACCCCCCAGCAGTGCTGGGGCAGCCTCCTACAGGCCCCCACCCATGTCTCCCACAACCCCCAGCCCCCAGCAGTGCAGGGGCAGTCTCCACCAGGCCCCCACTCATGTCCCCTATCACCCCCACCCCCCAGCAGTGCAGGGGCAGTCTTCACCAGGTCCCCACCCATGTCTCCCACCACCCCCACCCCCCAGCAGTGATTGGGGAGGCCTCCACCAGGCCCCCACTCATGTCCCCTATCACCCCCACCCCCCAGCAGTGCAGGGTCAGCCTCCACCAGGCCCCCACTCATGTCCCCTATCACCCCCACTCCCCAGGGTCAGCCTCCACCAGGCCCCCACCCATGTCTCCCACCACCCCCACCCCCCAGCAGTGCAGGGGCAGCCTCCACCAGGCCCCCACTCTTGTCCCCTATCACCCCCACCCCCCAGCAGTGCAGGGGCAGCCTCCACCAGGCCCCCACCCATGTCTCCCACCACCCCTACCCCCCAGGGGTGCAGGGGCAGCCTCCACCAGGCCCTCACCCATGTCTCCCACCACCCCCACCCCCCAGCTGTGCAGGGGCATCCTCCACCAGGCCCCCACCCATGTCTCCCACCACTCCCACCCCCCAGCCACCAGGGGCAGCCTCCACCAGGCCCCCACCCATGTCTCCCACCACACCCACTCCCAAGCAGTGCAGGGGCAGCCTCCACCAGGCCCCCACGCATGTCCCCTATCACCCCCACCCCCCAGCAGAGTTGGGGCAGCCTCCACCAGGCCCCCACTCATATCCCCTATCACCCCCACCCCCCAGCCACTAGGGGCAGCCTCCACCAGGCCCCACCCATGTCTCCCACCACCCCCACCCCCAGCAGTGCAGGGGCAGCCTCCACCAGGCCCCCACTCATGTCCGCTATCACCCCCACCCCCCAGCAGTGCAGGGGCAGCCTCCAACCAGGCCCCACCCATGTCTACCACCACCCCCACCCCCCAGCAGTGCAGGGGCAGCCTCCACCAGGCCCCCACCCATGTCTCCCACCACCCCCACCCCCCAGCAGTGCAGCGGCAGCCTCCACCAGGCCCCCACCCATGTCTCCCACCACCCCCAACCCCCTGCAGTGCAGGGGCAGCCTCCACCAGGCCCCCACCCATGTCTCCCACCACCCCCACCCCCCAGCAGTGCAGGGGCAGCCTCCACTAGGCCCCCACTCATGTCCCCTATCACCCCCACCCCCCAGCAGTGCTGGGGCAGCCTCCACCAGGCCCCCACCCATGTCTCCCACCACCCCCAGCCCCCAGCAGTGCAGGGGCAGCCTCCACCAGGCCCCCACTCATGTCCCCTATCACCCCCACCCCCCAGCAGTGCATGGGCAGCCTTCACCAGGCCCCCACCCATGTCTCCAACCACCCCCACCCCCACCAGTGCTGGGGCAGCCTCGCCCAGGCCCCCGCTCATGTCCCCTATCACCCCCACCCCCCAGCAGTGCAGGGGCAGCCTCCACCAGGCCCCCACTCATGTCCCCTATCACCCCCACCCCCCAGCCCCCAGGGTCAGCCTCCACCAGGCCCCCACCCATGTCTCCCACCACCCCCACCCCCCAGCAGTGCAGGGGCAGCCTCCACCAGGCCCCCACTCATGTACCCTATCACCCCCACCCCCCAGCAGTGCAGGGGCAGCCTCCACCAGGCCCCCACTCATGTCCCCTATCACCCCCCACCCCCCAGCAGTGCAGGGGCAGCCTCCACCAGGCCCCCACCCATGTCTCCCACCACCCCACCCCCCAGCAGTGCTGGGGCAGCCTCCACCAGGCCCCCACTCATGTCCCCTATCACCTCCACCCCCCAGCAGTGCAGGGGCAGCCTTCACCAGCCCCCCACCCATGTCTCCCACCAGCCCCATCCCCCAGCAGTGCAGGGGCTGCCTCCACCAGGCCCCCACTCATGTCCCCTATCACCCCCACACCCCAGCAGTGCAGGAGCAGCCTCCACCAGGCCCCCACTCATGTCCCCTATCACCCCCACCCCCCAGCCACCAGGTGCAGACTCCACCAGGCCCCCACCCATGTCTACCACCACCCCCACCCCCCAGTAGTGCAGGGGCAGCCTCCACCAGGCCCCCACTCATGTTCCCTATCACCCGCACCCCCCAGCAGTGCAGGGGCAGCCTCCACCAGCCCCCACCCATGTCTTCCACCACCCCACCCCCCAGCAGTGCAGGGGCAGCCTCCACCAGGCCCCCACCCATGTCTCCCACCACCCCCACCCCCAGCAGTGCAGGGGCAGCCTCCACCAAGCCCCCACCCATGTCTCCCACCACCCCCACCCCCAGCAGTGCAGGGGCAGCCTCCACCAGGCCCCCACCCATGTCTCCCACCACCCCTACCCCCCAGCCACCAGGGGCAGCCTCCACCAGGCCCCCACCCCATGTCTCCCACCACCCCCACCCCCCAGCAGTGCAGGGGCAGCCTCCACCAGGCCCCCACCCATGTCTCCCACCACCCCCACCCCCCAGCAGTGCAGGGGCAGCCTCCACCAGGCCCCCACTCATGTCCCCTATCACCCCCACCCCCCAGCAGTGCAGGGGCAGCCTCCACCAGGCCCCCACTCATGTCCCCTATCACCCCCACCCCCCAGCAGTGCAGGGGCAGCCTCCACCAGGCCCCCACTCATGTCCCCTATCACCCCCACTCCCCAGCCACTAGGGGCAGCCTCCACCAGGCCCCCACCCATGTCTCCCACCACCCCCCACCCCCCAGCAGTGCAGAGGCACCCTCCACTAGGCCCCACTCATGTCCCCTATCACCCCCACCCCCCAGCAGTGCTGGGGCAGCCTCCACCAGGCCCCCACCCATGTCTCCCACCACCCCCAGCCCCCAGCAGTGCAGGGGCAGCCTCCACCAGGCCCCAACTCATGTCCCCTATCACCCCCACCCCCCAGCAGTGCAGGGGCAGCCTTCACCAGGCCCCCACCCATGTCTCCCCACCACCCCCACCCCCAGCAGTGCTGGGGCAGCCTCCACCAGGCCCCCACTCATGTCCCCTATCAACCCACCCCCCAGCAGTGCAGGGGCAGCCTCCACCAGGCCCCCACTCATGTCCCCTATCACCCCCACTCCCCAGCCACCAGGGTCAGCCTCCACCAGGCCCCCACCCATGTCTCCCACCACCCCCACCCCCCAGCAGTGCAGGGGCAGCCTCCACCAGGCCCCCACTCATGTCCCCTATCACCCCCACCCCCAGCAGTGCAGGGGCAGCCTCCACCTGGCCCCCACCCATGTCTCCCACCACCCCTACCCCCCAGCAGTGCAGGGGCAGCCTCCACCAGGCCCCCACCCATGTCTCCCACCACCCCCACCCCCCCAGCAGTGCAGAGGCAGCCTCCACCAGGCCCTCACCCATGTCTCCCACCACCCCCACCCCCCAGCAGTGGAGGGGCAGCCTCCACCAGGCCCCCACCCATGTCTCCCACCACCCCCATCCTCCAGACACCAGGGGCAGCCTCCACCAGGCCCCCACCCATATCTCCCACCACCCCCCACCCCCCAGCAGTGCAGGGGCAGCCTCCACCAGGCCCCCACTCATGTCCCCTATCACCCCCACCCCCTGGCAGTGCAGAGGCAGCCTCCACCAGGCCCCCACCCATGTCTCCCACCACCCCCACCCCCCAGCAGTGCAGGGGCAGCCTCCACCAGGCCCCCACTCATGTCCCCTATCACCCCCCACCACCCAGCAGTGCAGGGGCAGCCTTCACCAGGCCCCCACCCATGTCTCCTATCACCCCCCACCCCCCAGCCACCAGGATCAGCCTCCACCAGGCCCCCACCCATGTCTCCCACCACCCCCACCCCCCAGCAGTGCAGGGGCAGCCTCCACCAGCCCCCTACTCATGTCCCCTATCACCCCCACCCCCCAGCAGTGCAGGGTCAGCCTCCACCAGGCCCCCACCCATGTCTCCCACCACCCCTACCCCCCAGCAGTGCAGGGGCAGCCTCCACCAGGCCCTCACCCATGTCTCCCACCCACCCCCCACCCCCCAGCAGTGCAACCAGGCCCCCACCCATGTCTCCCACCACCTCCACCCCCCAGCCACCAGGGGCAGCCTCCACCAGGCCCCCACCCATGTCTCCCACCACCCCCACCCCCCCAGCAGTGCAGGGGCAGCCTCCACCAGGCCCCCACTCATATCCCCTATCACCCCCACCCCTCAGCAGTGCAGGGGCAGCCTTCACCAGGCCCCCACTCATGTCCCCTATCACCCCCACCCCCCAGCCACTAGGGGGCAGCCTCCACCAGGCCCCCACCCATGTCTCCCTCCACCCCCACCCCCCAGCAGTGCAGGGGCAGCCTCCACCAGGCCCCCACTCATGTCCCCTATCACCCCCCACCCCCAGCAGTGCAGGGTCAGCCTCCCACCAGCCCCCCACCCATGTCTCCCACCACCCCCACCCCCCAGCAGTTCAGAGGCAGCCTCCACCAGGCCCTCACCCATGTCTCCCACCACCCCCACCCCCCCAGCAGTGCAGGGGAAGCCTCCACCAGGCCCCCACCCATGTCTCCCACCACCCCATCCCCCAGCCACCAGGGGCAGCCTCCACCAGGCCCCCACCCATATCTCCCACCACCCCCACCCCCCAGCAGTGCAGGGGCAGCCTCCACCAGGCCCCCACTCATGTCCCCTATCACCCCCACCCCCCGGCAGTGCAGGGGCAGCCTCCACCAGGCCCCCACCCATGTCTCCCACCACCCCCACCCCCAGCAGTGAGGGGGCAGCCTCCACCAGGCCCCCACTCATGTCCCCTATCACCCCCACCACCCAGCAGTGCAGGGGCAGCCTTCACCAGGCCCTCACCCATGTCTCCTATCACCCCCACCCCCCAGGGTCAGCCTCCACCAGGCCCCCACCCATGTCTCCCACCACCCCCACCCCCCAGCAGTGCAGGGGCAGCCTCCACCAGGCCCCCACTCATGTCCCCTATCACCCCCACCCCCCAGCAGTGCAGGGGCAGTCTCCACCAGGCCCCCACCCATGTCTCCCACCACCCCTACCCCCCAGCAGTGCAGGGGCAGCCTCCACCAGGCCCTCACCCATGTCTCCCACCACCCCCACCCCCCAGCAGTGCAGGGGCATCCTCCACCAGGCCCCCACCCATGTTTCCCACCACCTCCACCCCCAGCCACCACGGGCAGCCTCCACCAGGCCCCCACCCATGTCTCCCACCACCCCCATCCCCCAGCAGTGCAGGGGCAGCCTCCACCAGGCCCCCACTCATGTCCCCTATCACCCCCACCCCTCAGCAGTGCAGGGGCAGCCTTCACCAGGCCCCCACTCATGTCCCCTATCACCCCCACCCCCCAGCCACTAGGGGCAGCCTCCACCAGGCCCCCACCCATGTCTCCCACCACCCCCACCCCCCAGCAGTGCAGGGGCAGCCTCCACCAGGCCCCCACTCATGTCCCCTATCACCCCCACCCCCCAGCAGTGCAGGGGCAGCCTCCACCAGCCCCCCACCCATGTCTACCACCATCCCCACCCCCCAGCAGTGCAGGGGCAGCCTCCACCAGGCCCCCACCCATGTCTCCCACCACCCCCACCCCCCAGCAGTGCAGGGGCAGCCTCCACCAGGCCCCCACCCATGTCTCCCACCACCCCCACCCCCCAGCAGTGCAGGGGCAGCCTCCACCAGGCCCCCACCCATGTCTCCCACCACCCCCACCCCCCAGCCACCAGGGGCAGCCTCCACCAGGCCCCCACCCATGTCCCCTATCACCCCCACCCCCCAGCACTGTGGGGCACCTGCCAGCAGGCCCCCACTCATGTCCAACTCATGTTCCCCTGCACCCCCACCCCACAGCACTGTGGGGCACCTGCCAGCAGGCCCCCACTCATGTCCAACTCATGTTCCCCTGCACCCCCACCACCCAGCACTGTGGGGCACCTGCCAGCAGGCCCCCACTCATGTCCAACTCATGTTCCCCTGCACCCCCTCCCCCCAGCACTGTGGGGCACCTGCCAGCAGGCCCCAACTCATGTTCCCCAGCCAACATGTCATCACAATCTAGATCCCTGGTCCCTATGGTCAGCCTCCAAATGCAAAACACCCACCCGAGTATTGCATCCACCCACTTAGAAATGGCAATAACATGATAGAACACCAATTGCAAGTTTGGAAACAAACACATGTCCCTCACATACACCCAATGGGTGTCAGTGAATCTCAAAACCCATATCATGATATGCATGAAACCAATGAGATGATACTACACATTGAAGTTTGATAAAAAAATATGTTTTAAAGGAAACATAAATTGAATCAAAAATAAACAAACAGAAATGGGAATGTAAAAAAATGAAAAGAAGCATGTCCGTGAAAAAAAGCAAAACCAAAAATAATAATCAAAAGGAATGGTGTCCAAAGTCACAGTCCACAAAAGAAAATCCAATGGAAAATTATAATTGAAAGCCATTGCTCCATGGGTAAATTGTAAAAGAAAAAGAAAATCCAACAGTGAACTATGTACAGATGAACAAGCCAGGGTCCATTATCCCAACAAAAGAAATGAAACCTATCTAACAACACTAACTAATAAAAAAAACTATATACAAAAATGTGGCCCATTGTCCAAAAGGTCCAAAAAAAATTCAAAAACAAAGGAAACCTAACACTAACTACATAACTATGTACAAGGGCAGCGGGCTAGTCTGACGGCTCACTTTTGGATGCCCCGGGCCAGGGCATCATCAAACTCCTGCTCAATGTCCCGGAGGCGGTCCTCCTCCATGGCCCCGAGGGTCCGCAGGGCCGTCAACGTGTCCACCTCCAACCCCCTGCGGATTGCCTCGAGGCACTTGGCCCGCCTCAGGGCCCTCCTCATGGAATTCTCCGCCCTGACCATCGTGAGCCGTGCCTCTTCCGCCCGCTGCCGCTCCGCATCTATGGCATGGCCCAACCGCTGCCACACGGAAGACACTTTCTGTCCTGGGTCCTCCTGCCCTCCGGCCGATGCCTGCCCCTCCGATGTTGAAGGCCCCGAGCCTTCACGACTCCCACCACGTTGCTGCTGCTGCGGTGCCTCTGCCCATGCACTGCCTCCTGCTACCTGCACATCCTCCGCTGCCTGGGGTGCAGTTGTTGATGTGGCCACCCCTGCTGGACGTCCGACACCCCCCTGTGGCAGGGATGCCTCCTCCACCAGCCTGGCCGCACCGCCAGAGGCAGCTCCACAGGGCACCCAGGTGACTGATGGGTGGGAAGATGGCACGGAGGACGAATGGCGCATAGGGGGTTCAGTTGAGGAGGAGGTCGCAGCAAGCCCCATCAAATGGAGGAATCCGGCCTGGGTGACCTGTCCCAGTAGGCCGATGCGGTCAACGAGCCATTCGAGATGACGTGCAGTCTCCTCATGAAAAGACTGCAATGCCACACCAGTCAGGACAGGCTCAACCCGGACCCAGATAGCCACGTCCGCAGGCAGAGGAAGGCCAGTTGTCGTGAGCTCATCCCCTGCCTGAAAACGGGTCTTGACATATTCATCCCTGCTGGTGCAAGATGATGCAGGGACAGGATCAGGGACAGGATTGCACACAGGCACCTCCGCGGCGGCCTGTGCTGCCTCCTGTCCCTGGTCCTGCACTGCACCACTAGCACCAGTGGGATCCCCACCTCCAGACCCCGTCTCTGTTGCTTGCACGGCCTCCTCCTCCACCAAACCCCGCACCAACCTGGATGACTCCGTGCCATCTTCCCCCGTTGGGCCCTGTGGGGTCCCAGCTGCCCCTTCTGCTGCCGAGGAGTCCAACTCCAACCTCCGCCTCTTGGACCTCCCCCCGGCAGCTGCGGCCTGGGACGCGGCACCGGACTCCTCACTCCCCAACGAGATCACAACATGGGAGGGGAGCCAGGCCTTGCGTCTCCGGCTGGCGGTCGGATCCCCGCCGCTGTGCTCCACAGCACCTTCTCCGCCCTCTTCATCAGTTGACGCTGCAGACAGGGAGAAATAAAACACAGGTATCAGGGCACTGTACAATGGTCACATACACACATGACAGTTGTACATGAGTGGCATTGGCAAGCCTCAGACATGCCATCACAATCCCCAACACACATGTCATTTCAACTCGCACACATGAGCCATACCACAGCCATATCGCAACTGCCAGCACCATCCATACACATACAACAGCATGAGCAGGCAAAGCTGAGCCAGACATCACATGCAACACAGGAAGTGCACTACACATGTACACACACCACCACACTTGCATGCATGTGTACACCTCTGCCAAGTGTCGCAGTGTTCAGATGGGCATCCATGTCACATCTGCCAATCAGGCTTCCACATCCCGCTGTCACATGCATCCATGTTGCATCACTGTTGCACCCTTGTCAAATACACACAAATGCACATGTACACAGGGCTGATACATGTAGCTGAAAACAACGAACGTCTACTTACATACACATTCATCCAAACATGTGTGCCCACACAACTGCATTTGGCATGCAAGCCTACACACACAAGCACCATCCATGTCTCACACATTACTGCCCTCGCATGTGTTAGCCTCACGGCCCTGTACACCCCCACCCATACTCGACCCCATACAAACAGATGTGCAACCTGCACACTACTGAAACATCACCACACGCACAGCTCACAATCATGATGCATGTACACTTACCGCTCGACTCCAGATGGGTCTGCCTCTCAAGGACCTGGACGTGGAGCGTTGGGGATAGTTCCGGGACCCTCATCTGATCTTCCGACAAGTGGCCCCGGCGCCCCTTAGCATCCGCTGCCTTCAAGAGGCGCCGGGCCTTGTTCAGGGTCCTGGACCTGAAGTCCTCCCAGCGCTTCTTGAAATGTTGTAAGTCGCGGACTGCCACCCCCTCCGCGTTGATGGCAGTCACGATGTCAGTCCAGATCCGAGTCCGTACTTCCTTGTCGGCGCGGGAACTTCCGAAGAGGGCATCATACTGCCCCAGGACTTGCTCCACCAGGACACCAACTTCCCTGGCACTGAAGCTGGTGCCCCTCTGCCTCTCTGGCCGGGGGTTGTCAATGTTGCCAGATGTTGCAGTGCCCGACATGACAACCCCAGAGACAGGAGTGGGTGGGCAACTGGGTCCTGGGGCTGGGCTGTGGAGCGATGGAATCCCAGTCAGGAGTCTTCGGTTCCAGCAGGGGTGGTCACAGCAACAGCACCCCTGGCTGATGTGCAGGTAGCAAATGGCAGGGTACGTGGGCAGCAGGCAGTCAGGCAGCAGCAGATGGCAGGTGGGAGTGTGCTCGGGGCTCTGGGGGGCAGTAATTCGGCCTTCTGGGCAGGAGCGTGGTCTTCCGTGTGCTTACGCGTGGCCAGCTTGAAACAGAGTGATTTGGCACGTGAAAATTCTGCACGTCACCATGTAATTCGAGGAAAGGCCCTTAGCGCGTAAGCACGTCTGCACGCAAACGCAATTTCATTGGACAGAAGGCCTCTCAAGCGCAAGCACCCCTGTGACATGACGCGCACAGGCGTGCATGGCCATTTCAGCGCGCGTGAAAAACTGCACGTCCGTGTGTAATCCGAGGAAAGGGCCCATGCGCGTAAGTGACATGACGCGCGCGGGTGTTTCCCTCAGCACGGGTTAAAGGTGAGCGGGACCAGCAGTTCGCTGTACGTGCCTTTCATGGAGACCGACGTGTGTTGCTGCTTCCTGTTGTTTCGCGCGCCATCACAACTTCACAGCTATCAAGGACGTATCTCTTCTTTTGGCGGGGATACTGGCTACGCGTGTTTTTCTGCATCGCGCTAGTCAGACGGTGAGTCGTACACGCTCTTTTTCCCACTGCGGGTGCCCCTGTGTATCGCACCCATTTTCGATGTCATAGTAGCCTGCGTGTCCCACGCGTACGCGTTATTCGTGTTACTGGGTGCCACCGCGTACTGTGGGAGGGTGAATCCACGCACGTAGGCTGCAGGGTTGCGTGCACGGTTTTACTGCAGTTTATGGGTGCCTGAGCGTTGCGTGACCCGTCACTACATCACCGGGGTCACATACAGCCTTGCAGGTGCAAGGGGGCTGTTAACATCTTGCTTCCCACCCCCTTCACCCCAATTGCCCAGGTCAATTGTGGTGTACACCTCCCATTGGCACCACTCCATCTGTGCCGGCACTACTACATCTGTGCCATGGTTGGGAGGCCACCAAAGGTGAGGGGCGCCTCAGCTGGGCGTCCTCCTCGTGGCGGGCGTGGTCGGGGAAGTGGCCGTGGTGACCAGGGAGTAGGGGGACTACAGGGTGTCCAGGGCGGCCACAGAGGGGGGAAATGTTGTGCCATGTGTCGGTGCAGTCATGCCACCACCCCCTGTGGTTCCGGGGGATGCAGCTTCTGCATCTGGCACTGGCGCCCGTGTGACCCGGCAGTCCGTTCCATCGACTGCCACGGGCCCAAGGGTAGTGGTAGCTGCAGGTGCAGCTGTGGACACCGCCACCCAGGCTCAGGGTCTGCCAGCGCAGGCTGCGTTGGCACTTGAGGAGCCCTTGGTAGATCTCCAACAGGCCAGGAGGGAAACCATAGGGGCAGGCCGGGCTGCTCAGACCAAGACACGTGTCCCTGGGGCAGTCATGTCATCTGCTGCCCCGAACAGCCTGGTGTTGGCAAGTGCAGGGGCAGATTCACCTAACAGCACCCCGGTTGTGAGTCTGCCAACCAGGACCATTGCGGTCAATGACCCTGCCACAGCTGATGTTGCTGCGCAGGGTCCATTAGTGGGCACCCAGCTGCCACTGACACAAGTCAGGCCTTTGGTCATCCCTCCACCTGCCACTCCCTTGGCTCAATCCACCGAACCCACTGGCCATACTGGTGAGGGCGGCATTAGCCAGCCAGGGTCTGCGCCACAGTCCAAGAGGAGGAAGGTTGCACCTGCAGCACAGGCTGGGACCCCACACACAGCCACGACCTCCTGCACGTCGAGGAAGAAGCCTTTCTGCAAGCAGGAACTGGACTTCCTCGTGGACTACGTGCGGGGCCACAGCCGTGACATGCTAGTGGGTGCCAATAGTCAGACTACGGCTGCCCAACGTGACACCCACTGGAAGCATGTTGCGGAACATGTCAGTTCATTCGGCCATGAGGTGCGCACGGCGCAAGAGTGCAAAAAGCGTTGGAATGACATCAAACGCAGCACTAAGGCTAAGCGTGCCTCTAATTACAACTTGACTCTGGTGACTGGCGGTGGGCCTGCACCAGAGGAGGAAGCGCTCACTCCGCATGAGGCACTCGTTGCGGAGTTCATACTACCTGAATTGGTCGAAGGAGTGGGAGAGATGCTGGACTTTGATGCCCAGTCCAGTGAGTGTTGATGCGTGTTTGTTGAGGACGTGTGTGTTTCACTTGTGGGATGTGTTGTGCATGATTGCCACAACATGTGACGTGTACATGGTTCTGATGTGTAAGTAATGCAATGCTTCCGTCATGCATGTCTCCTCTGCCTGCATGCGGGGACTCCATGTAGGCATGCTCCCTTGCCCCTCCTCCGCCACTCTGCACCCCAGTTCCACCTTTGCACTGGTGTTCTTCAATCTTGCCAATGTGTACTTTCTTGTTCATGCGTCCTGTGTAGATGCTAACTTCCAGCATAGAATCTGCCAAACATATGCCGTGTGGTACAGCCTTAGTACTTGATGCAGGGTATCTCACTTGTACTGTGCATAGGTCAGATGTCCCGCAGGGACATGAGTGCCCATTCATGCTCCATGTGCATTGCACGCATGCCCCTATGTGTCATTGACTGGATGAACACTGTAATACAAGTCCTTGGTTACATACTTTGCCTGCCATCTCCTCAGCCTTCCCATGTCAACTGTGGCTCAGTCCTGCGTTGCACACATGTTTAGGGTCTGACAATCTGTGTGGCTCACAGGCCTCAGCCTGTTCAATGGCCAATGACTCTGTCCAACTGTTGTTGTGTCTTCTTCACACATGGGCGGAATCCAGAGTTTTCATCATGTGTCCTGCTGACTGTCCCAGCATCATTTGCAGTGATGTCACTTGAATCACATTAAGCTGTTCATGCCAGTCAACACTGCCTGTCAATACACAGGTGTATGGTCAGCCTTTTGATACCATGCTAGGCATCCCTGCTTTGGTACTGGGGTGGAGGGGTGCTTGGCTTCTAGATATGGTACACATTGAATGCACAATGCACGTGATGTCTGAATTTGACATTGCACTGCCTTCAAATTTCCTGGCACACACCATGGAGTCCTTGTACATGTAGGTAGTGAGTAGCGTACACATTTTCTGCACTGCATAGACCCACTTCCATGGAAACTGCCACCTTTCAACAGGTCTGATCACAGAAGCAATTCAAAGTTGGCCCACCATGCATGGCAGGTTATATGTTGTGTGTCACATGTCTGCCTGATGCGTTTGCTGTCGGTGTGTGTGTGTATTGTGTGCTTCTGACATGTGTAGTGACCTTTTTTCTCTCTATTTGTCAGGTGATGACGCAATGGAGGCGGAAGATGGTGTTGTCATGCGAGACACAGGGTTGTTACCACTACATCAACCCGGCACTAGTGGGGGTCGTGGGGTGGTAGGCCACGAAAACCCCCAAGTGCTACAGTCCATATTGTCTCTGGCTGCCTATGAGTCCAGCCTTGATGATGACACTGACGTCCATGTTGAGTTGGATGAGCATCAAGTCCATGTGTCAGGGGTGAGTGATTCTGATGTGGACACTCCTCTGTCTGCGACACCTGCACTGAGGGATCAGAAAGTCTTGGTTCCTCCACCCGTGGTGGATCGGGACGCAGGGTCACCCTCCACACCAGTCACTGATTTGCCTGGGACATCACGTCGATGGGGGCATGTAGTCGTGCAGCCGCGGGCGGTGCCAACATAGCGAGGACCCCCGGCCCTTGGGTCCCGCAGGGGTCAAGCCCGGCAACGCGGTTGCCGCGCGCAACCGCAGTATACTGAGTCGGAGCAAGACATGACTGCCAATTCAGAACGGCAGGGGGCAGCAATGGAGAACATCGCTCAGAGCATGGAGCGTGTGGCCCGATCTGTGCTCCCCCCTGCTGGGCAGGTGCTTCTCCAGCAGCAGGCGGCACGGTCCACGGCCCGCTCGCTCAGGCTGGGCATGGCGGCCTCAGACAGGGCACGCCAGGCTGAAATGTCGTCTCTGCGTCAAGCAATTGCTGCTCACGCAGAGGCGCACATGGATGCCCTGAGGGAGGAGTATGCTTCCCTCAGATCCACTCTGGGTGTCGTTATGATGTCGCAGAGGCAGCAGGCAGAGGAGAGGTTTGCACAGCTTGAGCGTACCATCTTGGCTGAGCTACAGGCTTGCCGGGAGGTGCAGCGGTTGTCCAGCCAGGCCTTGCAGGAGAAACACCATGTTACACGTGCTACCTTGCAAGAGGAAGCACGTGTATCACGTGAGGTTCTGCATGCAGACCTACGTCACATCGCCACACAGAACCAGGCTCACCCGTCTGGCAGACTTGCTGCCGACGAGGGGCAAGCTGCGGCTAGGCGTGGCCAGGCTCCTGTGCCACGTTCCTCCTTTACAGGATGAGCCAGACTTGGACGATCATCTATCTCCCACATAGGTCGGGCTTTGCAGGCGTTGAGCCCATGGAGGTTTTTTTTTTGGCTCAGCATCATCGCATGTGGATGTTGAGCAGCACCCTGTACCTCCCCCCTCCTGGGTACCTCCCCCCCAGGTCGTATGTGGCCATTTTTGATTTTTCTTTTAGTTTAGTTAGTTAAGTTTCTGTTTGATAGTTAGTTTAATTAGGTAATGTAGGTTTTCCATAGTTAGTGTAATTAGTTAATATAGTTTAAAATTGCTTGTCTATTGTGCTTTCATGTGAAGGTGCGGTGCTTTGTGGCTTTTGAAGGCATCCACTGTCTGTTCCAGCTGGGCCCTTCAGGCTTGTCTTTTGTATGTGTTTGCTGCTTGGGGTCCTTGACTCACATATGCCATTCCTGCCTCCCTTATCCATGGGCTCGCAAGGATGGTTTGGTGTCACAACCTTTTACACAAGGGCTTTAGACTGTCATATCTGTGGCATGTCTGGTGCTGTGTGACTTGTGTTTACACACCTAGTGGGGATGATTTTGGTGTTATTGTCCACTGTTCAGCTTTTGCTAGATGGGGTGTTTCATGATTAATGTGTACATTCATTGCTATGCATTGTTTAGTATGTTTCTTATCTTTACTGTACACATGCTTGTTGCAATTCATGCTGTAGATAGTGTTCCACACTTTGGATGTGAAAGACGGACTGATGGTGTGATTTCTGATGTGACTCTCTGACATGGTCAAGTAATGAGATGCCTGAAGAGACACACACAGATGACTTTGAAGCATTAATCATGTGTTTCATGCCCTTTCTGCAGGGGGATGAGCCAGCACCTTTGCCAGCAGACATGGCCCATTGGACGACAGAATTTTGGACACGTTTGTTGGTGCCCACATGCACATGTGTGCACAAGCAGAGGCACAGGGATTGCAGACCTACATCCTAGAACTGCTGACGTGTTCCAAGGAACTCCAGGCAAGGTAAGCAGCACAGGGGGGCCACAACACAGCAAAGCTTGCACCAGGCGAGTTGCACATGCAGGCTCAGTCACAGCACTGAGGGTGAGCTTGGACAAATATTGGTGTTGAAGCACACAATGCAGCTCAGATGTGTTGGTGGACTGATGGCTGTTGATTGTAAGGTTGTCTGGGACACATGCAGGGGCAGTGGCACATACCCTCCGTTACACCAAGGTCCATCGAGGCACTTGTATCAACCATGTAGCCTTCCGAGACATGGAAAGGGGCAGCTCACAGCGACATACAGCAAGGGACATACTTGTGTGCAGTGCATTTCATTTACATGTACATTATGATAAATGCACTGCCAACTTTGTTTCGGTCATGGTGGTACACGACTTGCTCTGAAGTCATGGCTTGCTATATGGGTATGCCTGCTTACCCAGGGAACATTGCATGTTGTGTGAATTGTGACACATTGGTGTTCCATTTTCCATGCACCCACCGGCGGCTGACTTACTGCATTGACTGTGTATGACCCATCACAGGGGTAATGTTATATATGGGTACGAAGCATCTACACCAGATTGTCTGATTGTAGAGTAGTTTGTTGGTATGGGGCATGTTTGGTGGTGTGTTTTTGTGTAATTGGCACGTACAGGTTGTTGACTGTGGCTCTCTTTGCAGCATTGCAGTGCTCCTGTAACCGGACCTGAGAGTGCGCATGCAGGAGGCCAGCACTCAAAACCAGAGCTAAGTGTCTTGTTGTTTTTCTTTCAAACTGCTCTGCATAGGCTTGCTGGGGGGTGCACTAATGCATAGATGTATGTGTAATTCAATTTGGTATGTTTTTTCCCCCTAATCACCCGGAATCCTATGCAATTTTGAACCCTGTACCCTATACCCGGTGTTCCTGCTTCCCGTACCTATCCAAGCAACGTTCCCTAACCCTCTTTCCCCGCTGGGGTTGCGGATGCCTGTGTAAGCCCCGAACTTGCAGGCGCCAAAACCCTAGAGGGGGTGGTTGGTTCGTGCCACTCCTAAGCCTGGACTACAGAAGGCCATGACAATGATGTCCAAGTTTGTTTGGATTGTGTATGTGTTCATGCAGGTAGTACATTTTCGTGCATTCCCTACTTTCATGTGTCATTCCTCCTCCCCTCTCCTGCCACTCATTCCAGTTATCCAGTGTGTCAACACCTGTCCCGACTGCATATCCCTGAACCTCCTTCCCCACCAGGGTCTCAGGGGCCTGTGTGAGATTGACCTTGCAGGCACCCGGGACACGGTGGGGTGGTTGTTTCGTGACACTCCCACGCCTGTACACGGGACGTGTGACAGTACACATCCGTTCATGGTGCATCATCCTATGTTATGTACCAAACATGGTTCACATCCTGTTGTGACATTGTTTTACTGTGCTACCTTGGTTGTTGCATCATTGTGGTATTACTTGGCCTTTGTGAGGTACTGCTACGTCAAGTCATCTACTGGAGGGTGTTCTGGTTCATTTTTATGCCTTGGATTTTATGATTTTGGAAATGAGTGTGGATTCTGAGGGTGCAGGCACCTTTTTACACACAAGGTGGGAGATGGTGACGAAGGGTAAAGGTGATCCTGTGGCCAGGTGGAATTGAGGGTTGAAGGCTCCATGACCCAGGTGCAGTTGTTCAGTGGGTCATGGTCATTTGTGAGGGGGGGGTTGTTGTTGATAGTTGCCTTGCCCTGCAGTGTGATGGGAACCCTGACATTGTAATGGTGGTATCCTATGTACATGTTGTGTTCTGCTGATCAATGTCTGTTCATGTGTTGTGTTTACCTTTCAGGTGCGAGGGGATAGTTATGGTTTGACATGCTGGGGTGTACACATTGTGAATGTTCACATGTGATGTGTAGAGAACACTGATGGTCACTTGATTGCACATGCATATGTTGAGTGCATGTCCTTGCTGACCCACACACTTGCACTCTGTTGCAATACATGTACTACCACCCTTGCATATCCATGTGTACACTGTTTGCCTTCTGGTGCCCACTGTGTCCCTGCAGCACATATTCTGTGACCAATTATGGATCCTGTACATGCCTAATTTGCTTTTTGATGTGGTCTGTCGCTTAGATGTGATGCTCAGTGTGTGCATCACACACAATGGCTGTTCACTGTGCTGTGCGCTAAGCAGTGTGTTGCAGGAGTAGGACACAGCACACAGAAGCTTCAGTGTTGATTTTGCAATGCACAATGTGAATGTAGACAGGCATTCATTGTTATGTTACATCTACAACTCTTGTAATGCATTTGGAAATGACTTATTTTGGGTGAGAGGTTGTTGGTCAGTCATTTCATCTGATTCCAGGTCAGGCATCATTGTCTGATGCCACTGTACATTTTGGACATGGCAATGTGTACCTTATTGTTACTGTGTTGGTGTATGGGCATTGCTTGCCATGTCATGTTGTGGTTTGGGAGGGTTTGAGTGACATAACAGTGATGGCCATGGCCTGTTTTGCAGGTGTGTTTGATGCACACCTTGCATGTCAGGGTCATCTGCTTCTCAAAGCAACTAGCTGGGGGTAGATCTCTCTCCGTGGCAGGGACCTCCCTCTGGAACAGCCTTCCTGCCTCACTGGAACTTGAGGGGAACCATCTCCGGTTCGGGAAGCACCTCAAGACCTTCCTCTTTGCTTCTGCTTTCTCTCTGCCTCTCCCTTGCAAAATTCTTCACTGGAACTGCACTGGATCTGCAACTGGGCCACTCTCACCGATCTCGGTCCCTGGCCCAGCCACTCTCCACTTGCACTGCCTCCCTGGCAACCCCTGCACTGTGGTACTGTCTCTCTATCCCTACAGCCCCCCCTTCCCAGCACTTGTCTGCACTTACCTTTGCAGTTGCCACCAGCTGGCCTATGTATTTGTTTTTTGGTCTACTTACCTTGTACTGCACTCCCCCCCCTTCCCCTTGCACTTTTCCCTTCCCCATACCCCTGCACTTGCACAATCTAAATGACACCTGGCCTAGTAGTACCGTTGTCTGTCTTCCCTTGTTCCCCCCTCCCTGCCTCATCGCACCTTGTAATACTTGTGTATAGGCCATATCATGTCATGTCATATGTGTGCCTTTTGGTCACACAGGATAGCTTGTGTTTAAGTAGCTAGGGATGCAGACAATGTGGCACTTCCATGGAAACTATCTCAGGGTGGTAGGGTTGTGACAGTTGACTGTCTCTTTGTCATCATCGATTGGCACCTGGTATGTGCCAGGCCTGTGTGCACTCTGCAGGGGTGGGAGCCTAGGTGGAAAATGTGGCCACAAGCTGGGTCCGGGCTTCCTCACCACGTGCCCTGTCCCCTCCCATGGGCAGTGCCTGTGCCTGTGGTTGGGGATGTGGGGGCACCACCATGTCCACCGGGACGCCCTGCCGTGTTGCAACATTGTGCAGGACACATGCTGCCACAATGATCCTGCACACTACTGGTGGTGCATAGAGTAGCTGCCCGCCAGAGCGGTCAAGGGAGCGGAAACGTGACTTGAGCACTCAGAATGTGCGCTCCACTATGGCCCTGGTTGCAATATGGGCGGCGTTGTATCTTACCTGGGGTGGTGTGGTGGGGTTCCGGATTGGCATCATCATGTGGTTGCTCAGAGGGTAGGCACTGTCCCCTGGGGAGGTGTAAATGGTTGTGATTATTGGGGTTTGTTTATTTGTGTGTGTGTGTGTGACATGCATGCATGTGCAAGGGCATTTGTACTCACCTAGGAGCCATGTGTCGCCATGCTGCCCAGCTTCCACGGCCCGGCTCAGGGCGGACATTCTGTATATGAAACTATCATGGGTGGAGCCAGGGTAGTTTGCATAGACAGAGGTGATGATTCCCTTTGCATCGCATACCACCTTTACATTGATGGAATGCCAGTGCTTGCGGTTTCGGTAGATGTGCTCAGAGGCCCTAGGTGGACGTAGGGCCACATGGGTGCAATCTATGGCACTGAGCACTTTGGGGAAGTGCGCCACCCTGAAAAAATCCAGGACAACGGCCTGCCTTTCTGCGGGTGTTCTGGGCATGTATATGTGCCTGAGGACTGAGGGGCGCGCTGTCATGATTGCCAAGACCTGGTGTAGGCAGCGTGACTGCGTGGCCTGTGAGACCCCCCCACTATGGCAGTAGTCCGCTGAAATGACCCAGTGGCCAAAAAATGCATGACATGGAGAAGCTTCTCCAAGGGGCTCAATGCTTGGGAGCAAAGGGTGGGGGATGTAATGTCATCTTCCCACTCCCTGACCAGGTCTAGGATGATGTGGGGTGGAAACCTATACCTGCCATAGACCTGGTCGTCAGGCATCCCAAAAAGGCTTGTCCATGGTGCGAAAATGAGTGCCCTGGCTATTCTTCTCCTCCTGCGGTGTCCCACGATCAGTGCTGCGACAAATGGGGCATTCATCGTAGCTGTTTATACGTGTTTGTTGTTTACGCGCACTTTTATACTGTGCGCAGGGACGCTTCCGCCTGCCTTCGTGTGGCGGACGCGTTGACGCCTGTGTGCGTCTTTTGCCGTGCGCGGGTGTCCCGTATTCGAATCCTTGAATACGGGTTGTTCGCGTGCATGTGGGCGTTCCGTGTAGTTCCCTGCAGTACTTCCCCAGTTAAGTTTTCTTTTTCACGCGTTATTCCCCATTCCGCGTGTTACGTCCACTGTTCCGCCCACTTTGGTTGTGTGTGCCGCGCTATGTGCGCTTTTGCTGTGCGCGTAGCGCACGCCGTGTATGCCTGCGTGCGCCATGGCTGGATTGGGCGCACGGACAGCGGGAAACACGCTTGCGCTACCTTGCGCCTGCTTGCGCTGGGATTTTCGGCGCACGTTTGCTCCATGAATCGACCCCTTAGCTGGACCAAGACTTAGCCATACTATATTTTCAGATTTACCATACAATGCAGTACCAGTTAAACGATCAGCTGCTTCATATGATCCACATTCTCTATGGGAGAGCATTTTTATGCCCAAGCTGTATAATTTCTGAGACTGTTTTATCTGATGACAGGTCATTCCAGAGGTCTTGGAGCTCTGTCTTTTCTGATTTGGTTAAGTATGCTGTGACATATCGTGCAACTGCAGTAGAATTGTCTGCAATGTACTGCACATCTATGTTTGCATTCCTTAAGTGGGCAATGATTGCATTATAATCATTGATATATTTTTCTTCTTCTTTTCTTTTTATGTAATATGTATTTTTAAGTGAATTACCTTTAACACTATGGCCCTCATTACGACCCTGGCGGAATCCGCGGTGCTAAATGCACCGCGGAGCATGGCGGAAAGCCGCCGATAGCGCCATGGGGGTTGGCGGATTTACCACCCCATGCCGACCTTGGCGGAGCGGTAAATCCCCAATCCCCATTTTACCCTTCCCCATTCCCATTCTTGCCCCATAGGGTATAATGGGAGTGGGGAAGGAGTTAATTACGCCGCCGTAAAGTACGGCGGCGTAATTAACAACGAGGTCCCTTAGCGCCATGGTTTTCTCCGCCCGGTAAAACCAGGCGGAGAAAACCTCCATGGCGCTAAGGGAACTCGTAGTACGGCGGACGGGTCCGCCGCGATTACCGCTGGCGGAAACCCACTCCGCCAGGGTCCTAATGAGGGCCTATGTCTAACTGAAGACATGAGGTTGTTCACTTGACCTGTATTTGTAACTGGTCTAGGGAAACCAAATCGGCATTTGGTGTAGTATTTCCCTTTGTTTTTGTATTTGCGACGACAATATTTGCCACATTTATGTCTTTGAAATTGTAAAATTTGTGCATGAAGGTCACTATTTGTGGATTCTGATGGAATTTCACAAGTGACAGATTTTTCAATAAACTGTAAAACAGTGGCAACACTGTCTTGACCAAATTTAGGAGCATCTTTAATCCATAAAAGCATGTGGATATGTGGTGCTCCTGTGGCTTGGTATTCTTTTCTCCAAAAGAAGGGTTGCACTTCTCCAAGGGGAAGAACAGTTTTATTACAAATAAAATGCAGCATAGCAATGAAGCGATGGTGAAAATATCTTGAAACATTAACAGGGTCCAAAGAACAAAGTTCTCCTGGTGTTAGTATATCTATGTTTGTTTTGTTTTTATTTGTTATGCGTAGGAAATCATGTAAATCTTCCCATGCATATTCTGCACAACTTAATGTAACAAACCAAGTGGGTGGGCCAAGGTTTCTGAACATACAACGTACATCTCCATGACGTCGAAACCAGTACTCTTGAGAACCACGCATATTTGCTAATAGATTTGTAATATTTGATTGTAAAACCTCATCCTTTTGTTCCACTTTTTGTAATAATTGTGTAGCTGTCATATTTTGAAAGTGGGATCCTGATTTTAATATGTGTGCAACTCCGTAACATAAAGTTGCTAGTTCACGTTCAAAGAGTAGGTGGAATATGTATTCCACATTTTGTCTAAATCTGGGATCTTCAGAATACATCCGTAATGAGCGGTATTCTGAAGCTGATATTTGAATAGGTCTATCATCATACCTTCCTCCTTTGCCAGTAGGAAAGAGTAGAGGAAAAGCACGTGATTCTATACTTTTTTCCCATATGCTGATTGGTGATCTTTTTGTTTGACGCATTTGGTATGTTCCCAGTGCATCTTCTATGGTGACATTAGAGTGCAAAGGATGAATTGTATAATGGTCTAAAGTATTTGATATTGTAGCAGGATCTAGTAGCTCAAATTGACCAGCTTCTTGTGTTTCTTGAATTATTTCAGTTGTATCTTTCAGGTTTTCTTCAATATTAATTTCTTTGTAATATTCATTATTCTCTTTAAGATATTGTAAGGCTTGTCTAACTTTATGTAAATCTACCAGCTGTTGCCATATTTTTTTGTCTTTTTAGGTACTCCATTTACTAAGATAATTAAAGATTGCTGCATTGGACGTTGCACTCCTAGAGTATGCACATATTCTTTTAGATCTAATGGTAAATAAACTACTTTTCCACAAATGCCTTTTACCAATTCAGAGGGAGGTAATTTTACTGTTTTTGGTTGAAGGCGTATTATTGCTTGAAATGGGTGTACTGTTTGAATTATGATGCTCTCATATAAATTAAGTTGTTGTAGGGGTTTTGTAGGAGTTTTGGTAGTGGGTATAATTCCAAATTATTTGTGATAGCACGTGAAGGAGTTTGGTTGTTGTCAAGTTTTGTAGTGCAGTAATTGCAGTAACTGCTAAGTATTAAGGGTCATTTATTTCGTATTTGTTTTCTGCTACAAGGTAGAGAGCTAATTCAAACCATTTAGAATCTTCATTGTCTTCTATTTTATATGATAGGTCTACAGTTTTCGTTTTACGTTTATAAAAAGTTCGGCGGCAACATTCACATACATGGTTTGGTACTTCAGCTGATGTACTTTTAAATTTTAGTATTTCTTTATTGTATGTGTTTAGCAAAAGGTTGCCATGTATAGAATTGTTGCTAATTTGGTTTAAAGCCATTTCATTCTGTAAATGGCTTTCACTTCCAAAATATTTGTTCTGGATATAGTCAATTTCTTGAAGTAGGTCTTTCGCTGTACCATGTAGAAGAATGTTATTTAAATTTGCTAGTGCTAAAGCAGGACTTTTAGCATAGTACAGTTTATAGACTAGATTTCTTATAGTTGAATGATGTGTTGATATTCTTTTGATTTCATGGAAGGTGGTTTTACAAGTAGGTCCTGTAATGCAAGCCAATGAATGTCCTTGTAGTCCTGTGTATTTGCGCACTGGACAGGTATCCATATTTTGCAGTAGTTTAATTTTGATTTTGTCTTTGCTTTTTACATATTGATTGAGGAATTGGCATAAAGACTTGAAAAATTGTTTAGGAATGTTACATATTGACGTGCATGGCCATTTGTACACTAGACGTCCTGATTCAGTTGAATGGAGGGGTAATTCAGTTTTCAGGGCATATTTTTGTAAGGAGTACTTCTTGTTCCATTATGGTATTATTAACTTTTTCATAACCTCAGCCACTGCTATGTATGGCAATTGTATTTGTTTGCTTTTGTTTGTATGCTTCTTCATTAAAGTATGCTTCTGTGTTCGTAGTGTGACTCCATTCACCTTATCAGATACTTAAGAAGTTATTTCTGTTAACATTTCGTTTATTGAGAAGTCTTTTTGGTAATTTAGTTATTAGTTTTGTTAGTGGTTTCATTTTGTTTAACACTAAAATAAATAATTTTCTTTTGAGAAGAATTGTGCTATCTATCAATGCTTCTAAAATGAATTTCCTACGATAGGTTTTAAGCATTGAACCTGATTTCTCTCCTGTTTTTATAAGATTTTGAAGGACTTTGTGACGGAACATTTTGGCTAAAATACTTTTCATGGTATGCTTACTTTGCACTATATTAAAATTTAAAGAAGTAGTTTTATGTGTCGTGATAGCTGATTTTCTGTTAATTGTTTTTTGGTTTGTTGTACATTTTGATAGAGGAGGCAAAGTTTTTGTACTTGAAACTTCTTGTGTTTCACTAAATGACGGTATTAGCTGTTTTGTTTCCACTTTTTTTACAAATTCTTCTAGAGATCGATGCTTATGTTGGACACTTTCATTTTCATTTGCTCTACCTCTGCGTTGTTTTCTACGGACTTGACTTTTGGTAGGCATTCTTTAGGGTCTGTTGAAAAAAATAAAGACAGGATGGGTTGGGGTGTTCTGCAATGTATGTGTGCTTTGTGCATGAGTGTTTGAGTAAGATGATGTATGTAATGGTGTCTGACCGTGCATTGGGAACTACAACTAGTAGGGATGTGTATTCTTCAATTAATATGTTACTAAACTCAGGTTCAGATGACAGAAAAAATAAGCTAGTGGTGTAGAGAAGTACAAATAGTAAATCTAATGTATACAATAAAAACAGTTGTTTGTTCTATAATATGAACATTCTAGCAGTTGAGTTGAGTAATTTGTGTGTCCAAAAGTAGGAATTTGTGTGCCATTCTGGCTGTAAATCGCTGTTTAAGACATGGGGATTTTTGGACAGAATGGGGCACAATCTCTATTTTTAGGCACAGAAATAGCATGAATTAACTTTACAGTATGTTTGAGTAATAATACAAATATTATGTTGATATTCTACTTACTTTTTTTCTAAAATGAGCAGTTCAATTCTTAGTTCTTCTTTGTTCTTGAAATTCGGCTGCTTCTTTCCAGGAGAATGGTCTTCACTGCAATTGTAAAAGAAACAAATTAGTAATTTTGTTTGTATATAGCATTGTTTTTAATTTAGATATTGATTTGTTTAATTGAAATCCTCAGCGCCTTTCTTAAAACCATTAAAACTATCTTATTCACATAAGATACGTCGCACCGGTTCAATACATATATCTTCTTAATGAACAAATTGTATTGCAATGAGTAACTGTAACAAACAAAATATCTTTAGTATGTCTTGTGAAATTCAAAATGTGCCACTGAATATCACAATTTCTGTAACTAAGCTGTTCTAGGTAATAGTGCCTTAATGTCATGCTTAAATTAAAGTAATCAAATAAATAAATAAATAAATAAATAAATGTAATTGTATAAGTATTATTTTTTGAGATTGGAACATAGAGTGTGCATGCTTGCAATTTTGTTTGAATATATGTTGTCTATAAATTTAATTTAAAAATTGTTAGTTTAACATGATTTGATAGTGTGTGTATAAAGAAAGTAAATCGTATAAAGGTTTATAAGTGATAGTTGATTTTAGGAAATTGGAAAAAGACAGTAGATTCATTTTACAGATTACACAAGCTAAAAGTCAGTTTGAAAATGTGTTCATGTACTGTACGAAAATATGCATACCTGTAGTTTGTGTTCATGCGTATGGATATGCATGGAGCTGCAAGTAGAAATCTTGGAGACTTATACAGTATTTCTTGTAGATGGTGCTTGCCAATGATATGACACTTGTACTCAGAGAGATTCACAGTACATTTGCAGTGCTGATCTATGATGATGCAGTTAGATGTAGAGGTCTTGAATGTGATTGGTGCATGGTCATGTGATTTCTTAGCTACATCCAATGAGGGAATGGCACAGAGTGTGAAGTGGAAATGGTAGAAGGGCTGTTCATGTTACGATATGTCCGTGGACATGGCGGTAGTTCGCGGACATCGGGAGTTACATCCGGGGATTTTTGGGTTCAGAAGTCATGCAAATGAGAATGAGCAGTGAAAGGGATTGGTCAGGAAAGTTTAGTGGGTGTGTTGTGCCAGGAGAGAGTTTCTCAGATACTCTTTTTGCTGAGAGAACAACAGATAGCTATGGCTGTGTGTTTCAGAAAACAGATTGTTTGGATTTTGGGAGATTCGTGGATACATTGGTTGAAGGTGCATGCAGAAAGCTGTGGAGTAGCTGTAGATCTTGGATTTCCACATGTGGAAGTACACTGGCATGGAGTACGTGGAATTAAGTGGTTGGACTTGCTACCTCTCTGTGCTACTTTGGAAACAAAGCAACATCCAGACATAATTGTAATTCATTGTGGAGGGAACAGTTTAGGACATGTGTCTGGAATTTCTTTGCAATTTGTTATGAAAGAAGGACTTGGGAAAGTCATGGACATGTTTCCTAATTCTCAAGTAATATTTTCACGGATTGCGCAGAGACAAATGTGGCTTCGTTCTTCTTCATTTGGTCCACAAATGGAAAAAGCAAGGTGCAATGTTAATAAGGCTGTTTGTGCATTTCTAAGAGATTTTGGCATGTCCTCTTTTCACAATGAAAACATTATGTTTCGTAGTACATACATTTTTCACAGAGATGGAGTCCATCTTACTTATGCTGATAATCAGATTTTTCTGAGAAATGTACAAAATGCATTGTAACCTTTTTTAGAAATACAGCATCCATTCTGAAGTAGGTGTTAAGTATTTATAATTTTTGACATAAAAACACCTCCCAAAGGCTCTTTTCAGGGCCACCACTTCCTCCCAGAGAAAAATGCAATGGTAACAATAGGGTAGCACCCCCATTTTTTTAATGTTCGCGAACTGTCCGCGGACTTTTAAGAAATACAAAGGGCCCTGCTTTATTTATCTTCACTTCTATTTTTTAACTGTGAAAGACGGCTCTGAAAAGAGCCTTGTTTTTTTTGATTTTTGTAATTTTGTATTTTTTTGTTTTTTTTTAGAAATGACACACTAGGAGAGGAGGGGAAAGGAGGGTAAAGGGGGGACACCAACCACAGGGATAAGAAAGGGTGAGCTGAAAGAGGAAGATGTAGAGTGGGTTTTATTTGGTTAGTGAGCAGGTCTTCTATTGCTCTGAGACGTTAGTCTCAAAAGCACTCCGAAGTCGCTCCCCCCTGCAGAGTACTGTGTCACAGTACATACATACAACTGTGACCCTCGAAAGGTAAGGGTCATCAGAATTCTGTATGGCCTGTGAGGCAGCTTGAGGAAGACGCTGTCCCACAGTGGTGGTCCTTGTGTTGACAGGATCAGAAACGGAGGATGAAGTAGAGGAAATCAACCTACTACGTTCTTCGGAAGGTACAACCTTGCGAATAGCCCTAGAGTGAAATGACCTCAGGTGTCGCTTCATGGTCGTGGTCCCAAAGCTGTACGAACCGTGCTTCCCGCGACTGAGTATCATTTTGCACTCATTGCAGATAACACGGTTCGCACGAGCCTTAGGACCATTCCCATAAATGGAAAATAACCGCCACACCCAAGGTTCAGATGACAGAAAAAAATAAGCTAGTGGTGTGGAGAAGTACAAATAGTAAATCTAATGTATACAATAAAAACAGTTGTTTGTTCTATAATATGAAAATTCTAGCAGTTGAGTTGGGTAATTTGTGTGTCCAAAAGTAGGAATTTGTGTGCCATTCTGGCTGTAAATCGCTGTTTAAGACATGGGGATTTTTGGACAGAATGGGGCACAATCTCTATTTTTAGGCACAGAAATAGCATGAATTAACTTTACAGTATGTTTGAGTAATAATACAAATATTATGGTGATATTCTACTTACTTTTTTTCTAAAATGAGCAGTTTAATTCTTAGTTCTTCTTTGTTCTTGAAATTCGGCTGCTTCTTTCCAGGAGAATGGTCTTCACTGCAATTGTAAAAGAAACAAATTAGTAATTTTGTTTGTATATAGCATTGTTTTTAATTTAGATATTGATTTGTTTAATTGAAATCCTCAGCGCCTTCCTTAAAACCATTAAAACTATCTTATTCACATATGATACGTCGCACCAGTTTAATACATATATGTTCTTAATGAACAAATTGTATTGCAATGAGTAACTGTAACAAACAAAATATCTTTAGTATGTCTTGTGAAATTCAAAATGTGCCACTGAATACCACAATTTCTGTAACTAAGCTGTTCTAGGTAATAGTGCCTTAATGTCATGCTTAAATTAAAGTAATCAAATAAATAAATAAATAAATAAATGTAATTGTATAAGTATTATTTTTTGAGATTGGAACATAGAGTGTGCATGCATGCAATTTTGTTTGAATATATGTAGTCTATAAATTTCATTTAAAAATTGTTAGTTTAACATGATTTGATAGTGTGTGTATAAAGAAAGTAAATCGTATAAAGGTTTATAAGTGATAGTTGATTTTAGGAAATTGGAAAAAAGACAGTAGATTCATTTTACAGATTACACAAGCTAAAAGTCAGTTTGAAAATGTGTTCATGTACTGTACAGTAAATATGCATACCTGTAGTTTGTGTTCATGCGTATGGATATGCATGGAGCTGCAAGTAGAAATCCTGGAGACTTATACAGTATTTCTTGTAGATGGTGATTGCCAATGATATGACACTTGTACTCAGAGAGATTCACAGTACATTTGCAGTGCTGATCTATGATGATGCAGTTAGATGTAGAGGTCTTGAATGTGCATGCAGTAAGCTGTGGAGTAGCTGTAGATCTTGGATTTCCACATGTGGAAGTACACTGGCATGGAGTACGTGGAATGAAGTGGTTGGACTTGCTACCTCTCTGTGCTACTTTGGAAACAAAGCAACATCCAGACATAATTGTAATTCATTGTGGAGGGAACAGTTTAGGACATGTGTCTGGAATTTCTTTGCAATTTGCTATGAAAGAAGGACTTGGGAAATTCATGGACATGTTTCCTAATTCTCAAGTAATATTTTCACGGATTGCGCAGAGACAAATGTGGCTTTGTTCTTCTTCATTTGGTCCGTGGACTTTTAAGAGATACAAAGGGCCCTGCTTTATTTATCTTCACTTCTATTTTTTAACTGTGAAAGGCGCCTCTGAAAAGAGCCTTATTTTTTTTGATTTTTGTAATTTTGTATTTTTTTGTTATTTTTTAGAAATGACACACTAGGAGAGGAGGGGAAAGGAGGGTAAAGGGGGGACACCAACCACAGGGATAAGAAAGGGTGAGCTGAAAGAGGAAGATGTAGAGTGGGTTTTATTTGGGTAGTGAGCAGGTCTTCTCGTGCTCTGAGACGATAGTCTCAAAAGCACTCCGAAGTCGCTCCCCCCTGCAGAGTACTGTGTCACAGTACATACATACAACTGTGACCCTCGAAAGGTAAGGGTCATCAGAATTCTGTATGGCCTGTGAGGCAGCTTGAGGAAGACGCTGTCCCACAGAGGTGTCCTTGTGTTGACAGGATCAGAAACGGAGGATGAAGTAGAGTAAATCAACCTACTACGTTCTTCGGAAGGTACAACCTTGCGAATAGCCCTAGAGTGAAATGACCTCAGGTGTTGCTTCATGGTCGTGGTCCCAAAGCTGTACGAACCGTGCTTCCCGCGACTGAGTATCATTTTGCACTCATTGCAGATAACACGGTTCGCACGAGCCTTAGCACCATTCCCATAAATGGAAAATAACCGCCACACCCAAGACTCATGTCTAGTGCGGCTAGTAGGGATTTCCTCTACCTCATTCTCGTCATCCTCTACTTCCTCCTCTGCATCCTCACTCCTGTTCCCCTCTTCAGGCCCTTGGGAAGGTGGTGCTGGTGGAGGGGGTGGGGGTGGTGCTGAAGCAGGTGCAGCACCAGGTGGCAGTTCTGCAGCCAGGGATGCCATCTCGATGGTGTAATCAGCAAGTTGCTGGAGAAATAGCTGTGCTCTGAAGAATAGCCAGAAACACAATGAGAATAAGCTCTAGGGTGGGTCTTTTATAGGGGTGCTTGTACGCGGTTCGCAGACATGTGCGCTGTCCGCGGACAGATCGAACACAAAACAGGGTTCAAAAAGTTTCAAAAGATATGTAGAAACTCAGGATTACTATGTGGGACTTGTGCCATGATGAGTTTTTATGGAAAAATATTGTGGATTACTCGAAATGTACTTTTAAATTGTTCGGGGACACGATCAGTGTCCGCATTCAGAACACGCGATCAGCATGGGCGCGGTCACATGATCCCTTCGCGAACAGGTCCGCGAAGGAAGCTCCTGTCCACAGGACACCAAATGCACGGACATTGGTTTGCGCATGCGCGTTGATGTTCTACGGACAGTGTTCGGGTCCTGAATTAATTAAAAGTGCGTCACACATCAAACGAACATTTCTGGACATCGTGTATGTTCTAGAACAGTTGGAACTTGCTAGCGAACACTACGGACAGATATAGTGTTCTTTAGGACACTTCCATTTTCGTTTGATTACGAACTTTTCAGGACATCAATTGTGTTCTTAGAACAGTTTAACTTGCGAGCGAACATTACGGACAGGTATAGTGTTCTTTAGGACACCTCCATTGTCGTTTAATTACGAATATTTCAGGACACCAATTGGGTTATTAGAACAGTTTGAACTTGCTAGCGAACACTACGGACAGATATAGTGTTCTTTAGGACACTTCCATTTTCGTTTAATTACGAACATTTCAGGACACCGCTTGTGTTCTTAGAACAGTTTCAACTTGCTAGCAAACAGTACGGACAGGTATACTGTTCTTTAGGACACCTCCATTTTCATTTAATTATGAACATTTCAGGACACTGCTTGTGTTCTTAGAACAGTTTCAACTTGCTAGCGAACAGTACGGACAGGTATAGTGTTCTTTAGGACACCTCCATTTGCGTTTAATTACGAACATTTCAGGGCTCCGCTTGTGTTCTTTGAACAGTTTCAACTTGCTAGCGAACAGTACGGACAGGTATAGTGTTCTTTAGGACACCTCCATTTTCATTTAATTACGAACATTTCAGGACACCAATTGGGTTCTTAGAACAGTTTCAACTTTCTAGCGAACAATACAGACAGGTATAGTGTTCTTCAGGACACCTCCATTTTCGTTTGTTTACGAACATTTCAGAACACCCGCGCTGTCTGCGGACATCTACATTGTTTTTAAAAAAATAAAAAATGGGAAGTAATTACAACACACTATAAAAATTTTACTTTATTTCACATATATTAATAATTTATGACAGAGAAGGTGAGGCAGAAACAGAAACAAAAACAGGAGAATTAGGGGTTTCAACATGATTGGTATCAGGTGAATAAGGGATGGAAGTCTCATCAAAACGTTTTGGATTATGGAGAGGGTTTGGGTATAATTGACTGGGATATGGTGAGGGGGGACAAGTACATGTGGGACAATGGTATGAGGTTTTTGTTTTAAAATAATCCTCAACAAAAGTTTTCAAATTATTAAAATTGCTCAATAATAAATCAATTTTTTCTTTTAAGCTGTCAAGCGTGTTTTCCATAACAGTTTCTTCAGACATATTTTCTATTTTGGTATACTCTGTACAAAAAGAAATATATATGTTAAATATATATACAAATAATAACAATTTAGGGGTCGATTCATGGAATTAATGTGCGCCAAAAATTCCCGGGCAGAGGTGCCAAAACGTGCGAATCGCAGGAAAAGTGCGAAAATCGCAGGAAAACCAGCGCACAGCAATTCATGGAAGTCCGTGCGCGAGAAAAATATTGGATGTGCGCTAAAAATGTGTGCCGCGCACGCCGGCGCACAGGTCATCCAACAGCGTGCGCCACGGCCACTGCGAAATCGCACATAGTGCGGCGCACATCACAAAAGTAGGCGGAACACGGGGCGTAACACTCGGAATGGGGAACAACGCGTGAAAATATGGGCGTCACGGGGGAAGTACAGAAGGCAAGTGCGCGGAACGCCCACACGCTCGCCTACAACCCATATTCATGGAATCGAATAGGGCAAACCAGCGCACGGTCAAAGACGCGCACAGGGCCAAACAAGTATGCCACAAGAAAGCAGGCGGTAGCGCCCCTGTGACTGAAAAAAATGTGCGCCAAAATGTGCGCTAACAAAAAGCACCCATATACAGCCATGATGAATGGGCCATACAGTGGCCCTCTAGGACAAATGAGGTGCAAAAGGGCACCGACAAACACGGACACCCGCTGTGTGAAAAATAGCGTGTGCGCGTGTTTCTGGGTGCGCGGGAAGTTCCACACTCGATTAGCCTGGGTACGTGTGCTTCGGGGTGCGCGGGAAGTTCCACACGCGATTAGCCTGGTTACGTGTACTACGGGGTGCGCGGGAAGGTCCACACGCGATTGGCCTGGGTACGTGTATTCCGAGGTGCGCGGAAGATTCACACGCGATTTCTTCAGGGTACGTGTATTTCGGTGGTGCCGGGGAATGCTACACGTGATTTGGCCATGTGGGTCCTCCCAGGTGTTCCCTCTACACCCTCCACGGCCCCTGCAGGCAGCCCACACCACAGGGTACTACCCTGCACCCCTGCTCATGTCCCACAGGCAACCCATCCACCATGGCCATGTCCACCAGCCAACCCACATGTCACCTTGCACTACTGATCACCAACACATGTCTCCCACCACCCCCACCCTCCAGCCACCAGGGGCAGCCTCCAGCAGGCCCCCACCCATGTCTCCCACCACCCCCACCCCCCAGCCACCAGGGGCAGCCTCCACCAGGCCCCCACTCATGTCTCCCACCACCCCCACCCCCCAGCAGTGCAGGGGCAGCCTCCACCAGGCCCCCACTCATGTCTCCCATCACCCCCACCCCCCAGGCACCAGGGGCAGCCTCCACCAGGCCCCCACTCATGTCTCCCTGAACCCCCACCCCCCAGCAGTGCAGGGGCAGTCTCCACCAGGCCCCCACTCATGTCTACCACCAACCCCACCCCCAGCCACCAGGGGCAGCCTCCAACAGGCCCCCACTCATGTCTCCCACCACCCCCACCCCCAGCCACCAGGGGCAGCCTCCACCAGGCCCCCACCCATGTCTCCCACCACCCCCACCCCCCAGGCACAAGGGGCAGCCTCCACCAGGCCCCCACTCATGTCTCCCACCGCCCCCACCCCCCAGCAGTGCAGGGGCAGCCTCCACCAGGCCCCCACTCATGTCCCCATGCACCCCCACCCCCCAGCAGTGCAGGGGCAGCCTCCACCAGGCCCCCACTCATGTCTCCCATCACCCCCACCCCCCAGCCACCAGGGGCAGCCTCCACCAGGCCCCCACTCATGTCCCCTATTACCCCCACCCCCCAGCAGTGAGGGGGGCAGCCTCCACTAGGCCCCCACTCATGTCTCCCACCACCCCCACCCCCCAGCCACCAGGGGCAGCCTCCACCACGCCCCCACTCATGTCTCCCACCACCCCACCCCCCAGCAGTGCAGGGGCAGCCTCCACCAGGCCCCCACCCATGTCTACCACCACCCCCACCCCCCAGCAGTGCAGGGGCAGCCTCCACCAGGCCCCCACTCATGTCTCCTATCACCCCCACCCCCCAGCCACCAGGGGCAGCCTCCAGCAGGCCCCCACTCATGTCCCCTATTACCCCCACCCACCAGCAGTGCAGGGGCAGCCTCCACCAGGCCCCCACTCATGTCTACCACCACCCCCACCCCCCAGCCACCAGGGGCAGTCTCCACCAGGCCCCCACTCATGTCTCCCACCACCCCCACCCCCCAGCAGTGCAGGGGTAGCCTCCACCAGGCCCCCACCCATGTCTACCACCACCCCCACCCCCCAGCAGTACAGGGGCAGCCTCCACCAGGCCCCCACTCATGTCTCCCATCACCCCCACCCCCCAGCCACCAGGGGCAGCCTCCACCAGGCCCCCACTCATGTCCCCTATTACCCCCACCCCCCAGCAGTGCAGGGGCAGCCTCCACCAGGCCCCCACTCATGTCCCCATGCACCCCCACCCCCCAGCAGTGCAGGGGCAGCCTCCACCGGGCCCCCACTCATGTCTCCCATCACCCCCACCCCCCAGCCACCAGGGGCAGCCTCCACCAGGCCCCCACTCATGTCCCCTATTACCCCCACCCCCCAGCAGTGCAGGGACAGCCTCCACCAGGCCCCCACTCATGTCTACCACCACCCCACCCCGCAGCCACCAGGGGCAGCCTCCACCAGGCCCCCACTCATGTCTCCCACCACTCCCACCCCCCAGCAGTGCAGGGGCAGCCTCCACCAGGCCCCCACCCATGTCTACCACCACCCCCACCCCCCAGCAGTGCAGGGGCAGCCTCCACCAGGCCCCCACTCATGTCTCCCACCACCCCCACCCCTCAGCCACCAGGGGCAGCCTCCACCAGGCCCCCACTCATGTCTCCCATCACTCCCACCCCCCAGCCACCAGGGGCAGCCTCCACCAGGCCCCACTCATGTCTCCCACCACCCCTTCCCCCCAGCAGTGCAGGGGCAGCCTCCACCAGGCCCCCACCCATGTATACCACCACCCCCACCCCCCAGCAGTGCAGGGGCAGCCTCCACCAGGCCCCCACTCATGTCTCCCACAAACACCACCCCCCAGCCACCAGGGGCAGCCTCCACCAGGCCCCCACTCATGTCTCCCACCACCCCCCAGCCACCAGGGGCAGCCTCCACCAGGCCCCCACTCATGTCTCCCATCACCCCCACCCCCCAGCCACCAGGGGCAGCCTCCACCAGGCCCCCACTCATGTCCCCTATTACCCCCACCCCCCAGCAGTGCAGGGGCAGCCTCCACCAGGTCCCCACTCATGTCTCCCATCGCCCCCACCCCCCAGCCACCAGGGGCAGCCCCCACCAGGCCCCCACTCATGTCCCCTATTACCCCCACCCCCCACCAGTGCAGGGGCAGCCTCCACCAGGCCCCCACTCATGTCCAACTCATGTCTCCCACCACCCCCACCCCCCAGTCACCAGGCGCAGCCTCCACCAGGCCCCCACCCATGTCTCCCACCACCCCACCTTCCAGCCACCAGGGGCAGCCTCCACCAGGCCCCCACTCATGTCTTCCACCACCCCCACCCCCCAGCAGTGCAGGGGCAGCCTCCACCAGGCCCCCACTCATGTCTCCCATCACCCCACCCCCCCAGCCACCAGGGGCAGCCTCCACCAGGCCCCCACTCATGTCCCCTATTACCCCCACCCCCCAGCAGTGCAGGGGCAGCCTCCACCAGGCCCCCACTCATGTCTACCACCACCCCCACCCCCCAGCCACCAGGGGCAGCCTCCAACAGGCCCCCACTCATGTCTCCCATCACCCCACCCCCCAGCCACCAGGGGCAGCCTCCACCAGGGCCCCACTCATGTCCCCTATTACCCCCACCCCCCAGCAGTGCAGGGGCAGCCTCTACCAGGCCCCCACTCATGTACCCTATTACCCCCACCCCCCAGCAGTGCAGGGGCAGCCTCCACCAGGCCCCCACTCATGTCCCCATGCACCCCCACCCCCCAGCAGTGCAGGGGCAGCCTCCACCAGGCCCTCACTCATGTCTACCACCACCCCCACCCCCCAGCCACCAGGGGCAGCCTCCACCAGGCCCCCACTCATGTCTCCCTGCACTCCCACCCCCCAGCAGTGCAGGGGCAGCCTCCACCAGGCCCCCACTCATGTCTCCCATCACCCCCACCCCCCAGCCACCAGGGGCAGCCTCCACCAGGCCCCCACTCATGTCCCCTATTACCCCCACCCCCCAGCAGTGCAGGGGCAGCCTCCACCAGGCCCCCACTCATGTCTCCCATCACCCCCACCCCCCAGCCACCAGGGGCAGCCTCCCCCAGGCCCCCACTCATGTCCCCTATTACCCGCACCCCCCAGCAGTGCAGGGGCAGCCTCCACCAGGCCCCCACTAATGTCTACCACCACCCCCACCCCCCAGCCACCAGGGGCAGCCTCCACCAGGCCCCCGCTCATGTCTCCCATCACCCCCACCCCCAGCCACCAGGGGCAGCCTCCACCAGGCCCCCACTCATGTCCCCTATTACCCCCACCCCCCAGCAGTGCAGGGGCAGCCTCCACCAGGCCCCCACTCATGTCCCCTATTACCCCCACCCCCCAGCAGTGCAGGAGCAGCCTCCACCAGGTCCCCACTCATGTCCCCATGCACCCCTACCCCCCAGCAGTGCAGGGGCAGCCTCCACCAGGCCCTCACTCATGTCTACCACCACCCCCACCCCCACCCCCCAGCCACCAGGGGCAGCCTCCACCAGGCCCCCACTCATGTCTCCCTGCACTCCCACCCCCCAGCAGTGCAGGGGCAGCCTCCACCAAGCCCCCACTCATGTCTCCCATCACCCCCACCCCCCAGCCACCAGGGGCAGCCTCCACCAGGCCCCCACTCATGTCCCCTATTACCCCCACCCCCCAGCAGTGCAGGGGCAGCCTCCACCAGGCCCCCACTCTTGTCTCCCATCACCCCCACCCCCCAGCCACCAGGGGCAGCCTCCACCAGGCCCCCACTCATGTCCCCTATTACCCCCACCCCCCAGCAGTGCAGGGGCATCCTCCACCAGGCCCCCACTCATGTCTACCACCACCCCCACCCCCCAGCCACCAGGGGCAGCCTCCACCAGGCCCCCACTCATGTCTCCCATCACCCCCACCACCCAGCCACCAGGGGCAGCCTCCACCAGGCTCCCACTCATGTCCCCTATTACCCCCACCCCCCAGCAGTGCAGGGGCAGCCTCCACCAGACCCCCACTCATGTCCCCTATTACCCCCACCCCCCAGCAGTGCAGGGGCAGCCTCCACCAGGCCCCCACTCATGTCCCCATGCACCCCACCCCCCAGCAGTACAGGGGCAGCCTCCACCAGGCCCCCACTCATGTCTACCACCACTCCCACCCCCCAGCCACCAGGGGCAGCCTCCACCAGGCCCCCACTCATGTCTCCCTGCACCCCCCCAGCAGTGCAGGGGCAGCCTCCACCAGGCCCCCACTCATGTCTCCCATCACCCCCACCCCCAGCCACCAGGGGCAGCCTCCACCAGGCCCCCACTCATGTCTCCCTGAACCCCCACCCCCCAGCAGTGCAGGGGCAACCTCCACCAGGCCCCCACTCATGTCCACTATTACCCCCACCCCCCAGCAGTGCAGGGGCAGTCTCCACCAGGCCCCCACTCATGTCCCCTATTACCCCAACCCCCCAGCAGTGCAGGGGCAGCCTCCACCAGGCCCCCACTCATGTCCCCTATTACCCCCACCCCCCAGCAGTGCAGGGGCAGCCTCCACCAGGTCCCCACTCATGTCCCCCTGAGCCCCCACCCCCCAGCCGTGCGATTTGCCTGGGTACGTGTACTTCGGGGTGCGTGGGAAGTTCCACACACGATTGGCCTGGGTATGTGTACTTCAGGGTGCGCGGGAAGTTCCACACGCGATTGGCCTGGGTACGTGTACTTCGGGGTGCGCGGGAAGTTCCACACGCAATTGGCCTGGGTACGTGTACTTCGGGGTGCGCGGGAAGTTCCACACGCGATTAGCCTGGGTACGTGTACTTCGTGGTGCGCAGGAAGTCCCACACGTGATTGGCCTGGGTATGTGTACTTCGGGGTGCGTGTGAACTTCCACACGTGATTGGCCTGGTTACGTGTACTACGGGGTGACCGTGAACTTCCACACGCGACTGGACCTGTGAGAGTGGGGTACATGTATTCCAGGGGTGGGCGGGAATATTTACCCGCGACTGGGCCTGGGAGAGCATACTACGTGTATTCCTGGGGTGGGCGGGAAGATTCACACGTTCGCCTACGACGTGCCGAAAAATAAATGGTCCAAACCTGAGACACGTACGCCAGCATGAAGCAGGCGTACGTCGACCCGCGCAGCATAAAAGTGCGCGCAAACAACAAACAAGCTCATAGCCAGGATGAATATACCATTCCTAGCAGCAGTGGCCGTGGGTTACCAAAGGAGGAGGAGGAGGATAGTGAGGGCCCGAATTTTCACTCCCAGAACCAGCCTTTTTGGGATGCCTGATGACCAGGTGTATGGGAGGTACAGGTTTCCCCCACACATAAAACTGGACCTGGTCAGTGAGTGGGAGGATGACCTCACATCACCCACCCTGTGCTCCCAAGCACTCAGCCCTCTGGAGAAGGTCCTCAATGTACTGCACTTCTTGGCCACAGGATCATTTCAGCGGACAAGTGCCATAGTGGGTGGGGTGTCAAAGGCCACGCAGTCACGCTGCCTACACCAGTTCTTGAACATCATCACTGCACGCCCATCAGTCCGTAGGCACATATACCTGCCCAGGACACCTGCAGAAAGGCAGGCTGCCACCCTCGATTTCTACGGTGTGGCACAATTCCCAAAAGTGTTAGGTGCCATTGACTGCACCCATGTGGCACTACGTCCCCCCAGGGCATCTGAGCACATCTATAGGAACTGCAAGCACTGGCATTCCATCAACGTGCAGGTAGTTTGTAATGCTAAGGGAATCATCACCTCAGTATATGCCAACTATCCATGGTCCACCCACGACAGCTTCATTTACCGAATGTCTACCCTAAGCCGGGACCTAGAAGCTGGGCGGCATGGCGATACATGGCAGCTTGGTGAGTATGAATGCCACTGCACATGCATGCATGTCAGATGCAGAGTTATGTCACTACCCCACTAATGATACCCATCACCTCCTCACCAGGGGATAGTGCCTACCCTCTGAGCACCCACATGATGACACCAATTCGGAACCCCATCACGCCTCCAGAGGTAAGATACAACACAGCCCATATTGCAACCCGGGGCATAGTGGAGCGCACATTCGGAGTGCTCAAGTCACGCTTTCGCTCCCTTGACCGTTCTGGCGGGCAGCTGTTATATGCGCCCCCAGTAGTGTGCAGGATCATAGTGGCAGCATGTGTCCTGCACAAAGTTGCAACATGCCGGGGCCTGGCTGTGGACATGGTGGTGCCCCCACATCCCCAAGCACATGCACGGCCACTGCGCATGGGAGGGGAGAGGGCACGGGGTGAGGCAGCCCGTACGCAGCTTGTGGCTAATTACTTCACATAGAAATCACTGTGATGGTTTCTAATGTGCATTTCGCCTTCCGACCTATTTCCAACATGGCCGCCACTTCTGCACTAGGAAATCGTCTACTCCACAGTCTAGTTGAGACTGATTCCAAGATGGCCGCCACAGCGGTTACCATCGCTAGCTTACAATGCAGGCTAGTTGTTAATTCCAGGAAGCCTTGCAACCTTCCACCATAACTTCCTGTTCACTCCCTTATAATCCAGCAACAACAGAAGGAAGATGCGTTGCTACTCTCTCAGGAGCCGGCACACGCTTCGTAAGTTCGCCTCACTAGGATTACGAAGACATTTCCTCTCAACCATTTTTTGTCTACTTTACTCACCTTCTTGTTCTCCATTCCTCCCTTTTATTTCAGAAGGCTTTACGGAACCTTTCATTTTCATTTCCGGCATTTCCGGGATCGATTCTACTTCTAAGCACGCTTAGACCCGGAATCTCCTCTATACCTCCCTCCAGGGAGTCTCTAGGTACTAATCTACTTTTCATCTAACTTCTTCAATCACTCCCGGCTATCGGACTTCTGTTTCTAACTCCTCACCTTTCCTTTATAGCAATACGTTGTTGGGAACCTCCAGATTTTCCTCATCCACTCAGGCTGGCTCAAAAGGACTTGGAAGTAAAAGGGTAGGCTTTCTCCTAGTTCATCCTACTCTTATAGAACTAGATACATCCACCCTAAATCTTACGGGTCTTTTCTTTCCCTCATCATAGTGCCCTCTTACTTTTGCAACACGACGGAGATTCCTTACCTCTCCGCTCTCTTCATGTTTAGCACATGGTAAGCTCTCAGAACCCTCTATAGGAACTTCTCCTTTCCTTACTTTCAGGAATAACTGGGTTCATTTTTACCCACTATATTTAGCTCAGTTTCAAAGGCCTCTCGTCTAAAACAGCCAGAAAGAATACCCAGACCAGCTCTCACCGGGTCTCCACAGGAAGACAACGCCCACCAGCAGCTCTTCCAGGGTTTTATCCCCCACGAGGGTTTCCCTCAGAGTTTCACGAAGGACAAGCTTTTGCAGGTCCTTTGAGGAGTTCTCAGGGGGATTTCTCCTATTCTTCGAAGATCCACCAGGGTTTCTTCAGACATCTGTTGACCATATAAATCCCCAGGTAGGTGGTTTTTTGTTTCTTCCCAGTGTATTTCGGAACAATTTTGTTGTCTTTACAAAACAGTTAACAGTTAGCAACGCCCGTGTTATCTTTTGTTCCTAGTACTCTGGGTAGAAACATAGGAATCACAAGTCATGGATCAGCAACAGCAGCAACAAATTCAACAGCTGATTGCTGCTGTTCAATCCCTAACTACTGAAGTACAGCAGTTAAAGCATGAGAATGCCTCCTTAAGACAGCTCCAACAGCAAACGGCCCAACAGGCTGCAGCCCCTCGTATCCCACACTGCTCAGACGTTCCTCCAGGACCCTTACCAGGAGGACAGTTTGATGGTAACCCGCATAAGGTTAAGGAGTTCTTGGACTCCTGCTCTGTGCAATTTGCCTTTAAAGCAGCTTATTTTCATACTGATAGAGATCGTGTGGGATATATGGTCTCACAAATGACTGGACCAGCATTGGCTTGGGCAACACCTTTAGTCACAAACAATAACCCTATTTTAGACTCTCATACAGCATTTTTCAATAGCATCCGTACCATGTTTGGCCGCCAAGAGATTCGTATAGCGTCACAAGAACACCTCCTTGACCTAAAACAAGGAAGTTTAGATATTTTGGCTTACCTAACCAAATTCAAACAGATGGCAAGCGAAACCACTTGGTCAGATGATGCTCAGGTCACACTCTTCAGAAGAGGTTTATCTGAAGACCTCAAAGACGAGGTGTATCGGGTCCCTCGCCCCTCTACACTAACTGAATTCATCGCATTGGTAATGCAAATAAATTACCATATGAAGGAAAGAGTAATGGAGAGAAAAAAGGGAACGAATACCCGAACTATGTTCTCTCCTTCTTCTTCTCGTCCTCAGTCCAATGATAACCGATGCAATTGGGTTCAACAGCTCAAGGCCCCTTGACTCCCGAAGAGAGAAACCGGAGGAGGACCTTGGGTCTTTGTATGTACTGTGGTTCAAATAACCACACGGTACAAGATTGCCCAATTACACCACCTCAGCGTTCGGGAAACGCCAGCTCCCGGCCGTAAGGGGAACCACGGTACGGGAACCAACACCTAAACAGGGTTCCTCACAAACCTCTTACTCCTCCTTCTGTACTAGTCAGACCGATTCTCATATGGTGGTACTCTTGGTCTCTTTCTCCTTCGGTGATCGTCTGCTACAGAACATACCGGCACTAGTGGACAGTGGAGCGGCCGGAAATTTCATTGATGATCAATGGGCCATCTCACACAGAATTCCCAGGTCCACTAAGGTAGAACCTATTCCAGTGGAAAGTGTGGATGGTAGCCCTTTGGTTTCCGGACCCATCAAGGATCAAACTAATCCAATCTTGATGAACATCTCCGGTCATCAAGAGATTATCACGTTGGATATCATTTGGGCAGCCCATCATCCAGTAATTCTAGGATTACCGTGGTTAAGGAAACACAACCCGTTCATTAACTGGACAGCTGGATCTTTCTTTCTGGGGTCTGAATACTGCATAACCCATTGTGTCAAAAATCAGCAAAAGGTGATGGTTGACTCTGCTCCAGTTCCCTTGAATCACCAGTGGGTAACCTCCCTTAACCATGTATCTGGGCTTCCAGAACGCTATCATAAATTCCAGGAAGTTTTTTCTGTCTCAGAATACACTCAACTTCCCCCTCACCGTAGGGATGACTGCTCTATAGAGCTGGTTCCTGACCAGCCATTACCATTTGGGCAAATGTATATCTTATCTGAAAACGAAAAGAAGGTCCTACGTGAGTATCTTCGAACCCATCTTAAGAATGGACTGATCACCGAATCCACTTCACCTGCGGCTGCCTCTTTGTTTTTTGTTTCCAGAAGAAACTCTACGGAACTCCGCCCGTGCATAGATTTCCATGGGCTGAATAAACTCACAGTTCCTGACAAATACCCTATGCCATTAATACCCGACATTCTTGAAGCAGTCAAAGGGGCCAACATTTACACCAAATTGGATCTCAAGGGAGCGTATCATCTTATTCGAATAAAACCGGGTGACGAATGGAAGACAGCATTTAGAACTCCGTTTGGACATTCTCAATACAGAGTGATGCCTTTTGGATTGTCCAACGCCCCGGCTATTTTCCAAAGGTTTATGGATCACATCTTTGCAGATCTGCTACTTCATAATATGGTCGTCTATTTAGATGATATTTTGATATTCTCTTTCAATATCCAAGAACATCAGAAACATGTTGAAGAGGTGTTACGGCGGCTCCAACAAAACCATTTGTATTGTAAGATAGAGAAATGCTCCTTCCATCAAACTCAGGTTACCTACCTAGGATATGTACTTTCGGCCGAAGGAATAGCAATGGACCCTGAAAAGGTGTCTGCTGTCCAGAACTGGCCCACTCCCTCTTCCGGCAAGGATATTCAACGCTTTGTTGGATTCGCTAATTTCTATCGAAGGTTTATTCCCGAATTCTCAAGACTTACTCAACCTTTGACGAATCTACTAAAAAAGGGAAAAAAGTTTTTATGGTCTCCGATCACAGACCAAGCATTCAATAAACTTAAGGAATTGTTTACCTCAGCTCCTATCCTGTTAACACCTGATCAATCCCGCAGGTTTATTGTTGAAACCGATGCCTCACAGTACGCTCTAGGAGCAGTTCTACTTCAACTAGACGATTCTAATCAAGAACGCCCTGTAGCATATCTATCCAAGACACTTGCTCCTGCCGAACTAAACTATACTGTTCTAGAAAAAGAACTCTTAGCCATCAAGCAAGCCTTTGAGGAGTGGCGTCATTTAGTCTTAGGAGCCAGACATCCTGTTGAAGTCAGGACAGATCATCACAACCTCCGGATTCTGCAGTACGCACAAACCTGTAATAGCCGCCAGGCTCACTTGGCTCATTTCTTCTCTCCATACAGGATCACTTTCTCATTTATTCCCGGAAGGGATAATTCGAAGGCGGATGCTCTTTCACGGAAGGAACACCTTCCCAACGAACTTTTCAAGACAGAACCCATCTTTCCCCTGATGGCTTCAGGTTTACAAACCACATCAGATTTTTTGTCACGACTTAAGGTCCAATCTCGGCACATTACCAAGGACCAACTGTCACTTACCGATAAAACGGCTTTGATCAAGGAAGACAATTGTTATTTTCATGGAAATAAGGCATTCATTCCCACTCGACCACTCCAGAAAGAAGTCTTGGACATGTGTCACTCTTCACAGATAGATGGACTCCGTGGAGTCCTGTCAACTCTGGAATTGATCTCACGTTTTTTCTGGTGGCCTACGTTCCGGAAGGATGTCAAGGAATACGTTAGGTCCTGCCCCGTCTGCCTACAAACCAAGGTTCCTCGAAAAGCACCTCTTGGGGAATTGGTAAAGATGCCATTACCCTCTCGCCCTTGGCAGATAATATCAACGGATTTTATTGTTGATCTTCCACCTTCAGGGGGTTGTTCCACTATAATGGTAACCATCAATACCCTTACAAAATGGCTCACTTCACTCCTCTGATAGGAGTACCATTGGCAGCACGAATGGCCTGCATCTTTATCAATAACATCTTCACCTTACATGGTTTACTCGAGACTATCATCTCTGACAGGGGTTCACAGTATACCTCACGATATTGGAAGCTTGTCTGTTCACACCTCGGTATTTCTCGGGCTCTCAGTTCAGGCTATCACCCTCAATCGAATGGCCAGACTGAGAGACTCAATCAAACATTGGAAGGATATCTCCGGAGCTATGTTTCTGCAGCCCAAGATAACTGGAAGGAACTCCTGCCCATGGCCGAATTCACATACAATAACTCATACCATTCTGCCATTAACACAACTCCTTTTCATTGTACATATGGATTCAATCCCACTTCTTTCCTGATAATGAAAAGATCCGAAACCAGATTTCCAGATGTGGACTCTCTAATGCTCCAGATACGTCACGGACATAGCTCCGCCTTGACCGCATTACAAAATTCACAAGTCAAAAGGAAACATTTTGCAGATCGCCACAGAACCCCAGCACCAGTGATCAAGAAAGGGGACTGGGTTTGGCTATCCTCTAGATTTCTCCCTCGCCATTTAGTACCATCTAAGCTTTCTCCTCGATTTTTTTGGACCTTTTCAGGTTATTTCAACGATTGGTACCGCAGCTTTTAAACTCCGACTCCCGACTTCCTGGTCCCGAATTCATCCTGTTTTTCACATATCACAATTGAAACCAGACAATCGAAGCATTTTTCACCCTGTGGTCTCGGTTCGTCCTCCCCCAGAGATGTGTGAAACCGGACCAGAATACGAAGTCAAAGAAATTTGTGACTCTCGGTACCATCGGGGTCGGTTACAGTATCTTGTGGACTGGAAGGGGTATTCTCCTGCCGACCACACATGGGAACCTGAGACTGAGATTCATGCTCCCCGCCTTATTAAGAAATTTCACCTCAAACACCCGTCTAAACCGGGAGGAAGCAGGTCTAAAAAGGGGCATACTGTGATGGTTTCTAATGTGCATTTCGACCTATTTCCAACATGGCCGCCACTTCTGCACTAGGAAATCGTCTACTCCACAGTCTAGTTGAGACTGGTTCCAAGATGGCCGCCACAGCAGTTACCATCGCTAGCTTACAATGCAGGCTAGTTGTTAATTCCCAGGAAGCCTTGCAACCTTCCACCATCACTTCCTGTTCACTCCCTTATAATCCAGCAACAACAGAAGGAAGATGCGTTGCTACTCTCTCAGGAGCCGGCACACGCTTCGTAAGTTCGCCTCACTAGGATTACGAAGACATTTCCTCTCAACCATTTTTTGTCTACTTTACTCACCTTCTTGTTCTCCATTCCTCCCTTTTATTTCAGAAGGCTTTACGGAATCTTTCATTTTCATTTCCGGGATTGATTCTACTTCTAAGCACGCTTAGACCCGGAATCTCCTCCATACCTCCCTCCAGGGAGTCTCTAGGTACTAATCTACTTTTCATCTAACTTCTTCAATCACTCCCGCCTATCGGACTTCTGTTTCTAACTCCTCACCCTTCTTTTATAGCAATACCTTGTTGGGAACCTCCAGATTTTCCTCATCCACTCAGGCTGGCTCAAAAGGACTTGGAAGTAAAAGGGTAGGCTTTCTCCTAGTTCATCCTACTCTTATAGAACTAGATACATCCACCCTAAATCTTACGGGTCTTTTCTTTTCCTCATGATAGTGTCCTCTTACTTTTGCAACACGACGGAGATTCCTTACCTCTCCGCTCTCTTCATGTTTAGCACATGGTAAGCTCTCAGAACCCTCTATAGGAACTTCTCCTTTCCTTACTTTCAGGAATAACTGTGTTCATTTTTACCCACTATATTTAGCTCAGTTTCAAAGGCCTCTCGTCTAAAACAGCCAGAAAGAATACCCAGACCAGCTCTCACCGGGTCTCCACAGGAAGACAACGCCCACCAGCAGCTCTTCCAGGGTTTTATCCCCCACGAGGGTTTCCCTCAGAGTTTCACAAAGGACAAGCAGGTCCTTTGAGGAGTTCTCAGGGGGATTTCTCCTATTCTTCGAAGATCCACCAAGGTTTATTCAGACATCTGTTCACCATATAAATCCCCAGGTAGGTGTTTTTTTGTTTCTTCCCAGTGTATTTCGGAACAATTTTGTTGTCTTTACAAAACATTTAACAATCACACCCCAGTGGAGTGCACACAGGCCTGGCACATACCATCTGATAAGCAATGATGACTCGACCTGACAATTAAGACGAACAAAGGGACTGTCAACTGTCAGAACCATAGCCTGAGATTGTTCATGTGGAAGTGTCACAATGTGTGCATCCCTACGTACACAAACACCACCAATGCAGTGTCATGAAAAGACACTTCCATGCTGCAGAAATGAATACCCACTTGCAAAATACTACATGAAAACAGTGCCATGTCACCCACCCCCTCCCCGGCACGGCCACACAACACACCATGGCATGTCATGCAATGTGAGAGGAAAGAAATTAATCCCCACAACATGCCCCAAGTGTCAGCAGCTACAGTGTCCCTAATGGAAACATGTCCACACATGAAATGCTCACAGTAATGCAGGACCTACAACCCACATTACCAAATACTTACCAAGAATACCAATCACCTACACAACCTCCAACCTACCTTAAACATGACATTACAGACTTAAAAATTAGCTAGCATCACCACCTGATGATGACAGCCCTCCGAACACTTCCAAGTATACAGTGTTAGCGCCACGCAAGAGTGTAGGTGCACTGCTTACAACATGGACTCCAGTTCCAAGGTGGACCGCATTGTGAAGACATGAGGAATGGACCTGCAAATATGGAGGATGAGATGGATGCAGAGGCACATATCAATACACCACGCAGTGTACAATACAACAACAATATGCACTATGAATGTATACACAGTATTGACTACAGACTGCCCACACAGCTCATAGGAGTCCAATGTCACCATGTACGTCAATGTCACTTGGGCACACCCTTTGCAAGCCCATGGAAACGGAAAGCAGGAGGGGTGTGTGTGACAAAAACCCAAACATCTGAACCAAATCCATGACAAGCCTGCATGTGCCCAGCCACAATGCAGCGTATGCCCACGGGAGCCACACAAGGCAACACACTGTCCCAAAAAAACAAAAAAAAAAGAAAACAAAAATGGCCATTAATGGGCCCAGGGGGTGGGGGAGGCCACCCAGGAGGTCCGAGGACAGGGTACACACCAAAACCCACCTGTGTGGATCTTGCGAAAAAAAAACACCTCCATGGACTCATGGACTCATGGCCTACACGGCTACCCTATTGTGGGAGTATCACTGCTGTCGCTATCCTCACCCTCTGCAGCTGCATCAGGAGGTGGTGGCACTATGGGAGGCAGCCCATGCAAAGCCCTAGTCTGTTCCTCCATGGCTGCAAGCATGCGGGTGTGGTAGGTCTCGTTCTGGAGGATAAGTGTGCGGAGGTCCCCATGCAACAACTCACGGGATGCCCGGACCTCCGCCCTAGTTGCCTGCATCTCAGCTGAGAGTGTACGGGTGAGACGCTCCAGCTGCTGTTCTGTCCTTCGGTTTGTTGAAGCCTCAAGCTCAACAAGAGTCGTCCTGAGGTGAAGGAGTTCCAGCCTCAGGGCTTCCCTGTGGCCCTGCGACTCTATGGAGATGGCTTCCTGCAGAGTCGCCAGTGCCGCCCGCCTGTCCCTATCGGACGCCAACATGTCCTCCCTGTGTGACTGGCAGATGGAGTCGGTTGCCTGCTGTAGTCACTCCATCAGCCTTTCGGGGGGGACAATGGAAGTGGCCACCCTATCCATGGCCTGAGACATCATCTCTGATGATGCTGCCTGTTGGGTTGCCATACCGTAAATGGATTGCTCCCATGCGCTATTGCCAGGTGGCGTACGGCCACCACGTCGGCGGCACCACACCTGTCTGGGGCAAGGCAAACTGCGCCTTGCTGTGCCGGCACTGCCTGAGGCTGTAGGACTGCATGCCCCCTCTGATCTGCTGGCCCAGTAACAAGATCAGATGTCGCAGAGTGTGACCCTGCATCCGTAACCACCAAAGGCGTACCTGCCAACACTGACATCCCCATTGAGGGTTCTAACCCTGGTGCAGGTGGGTCGGACAGAACAGAATCCCTCCCAGGAACAATCACCTGCGACGGCACGTAGGTCTCATCATCCGAATCGACACCTGAATACAGCTCGGGGGAGGTGCAGCCAGAGACACCCCTTGAGAGCACGACCTGCAGCAGTTGTGGGTTCTCACCCACCACCACACCACGTCCCTCACTGGTGGTCGGTCGGCCCTCAGACCCCTCCTGGGTCTGCACCATCTCCACAACCCCAGCAGTATCAAGTGCGTCTTCCCCTGCAAAGACATAAAAGAAAACAGGCATTAGCACTATGGCACACAATTAGGGCTGAGAGGCTACAGAAACAGTACTTGATTGACACATGTCCCACATGACTAAAACACTCCCATGCATGCACCGTCACTGCGTGTGATGGGGAGGCAGATGGCACACATTGATGACACCAAGATGGAAGATGAACATATTTGCTGCATGCTGCCTAGCAGTGGCATCACACATTGGCCAGTGATTGGCAGGTCAAATACACATGCCATCACACAGATGGCATGTGCTCTAGCCATGAAGTGAAGAGGGAGAGGAGGTCACCAATTGTTCATTCAGTCCAGTTTGCTCATATAATTGATTATTTTCATTGTAATGGTTCAAATGTTTAACCTGCAGCTGCCAGTCAAAAATGGTCCTATAGCACAGGAACATGTCTAAACTAATCTTGTCCAGGAAACTGAGCCAGTCCACTGTACCATAGCCATGTCAGACATGTGACAATAGGACTGAGAAATCCCGAGTAAAAGTGGTGGTATGCAAACAATCTGCCTGAAAAAACAGAGGTAAATAAGCAACAGTGTTGTGGCAAGATGACACTCCAAGGGCAACTGGCGTGGTGTTGGGCTGGATGTCTAATGTTGGCCGAAGGGAAGCTGCTATACCCAAATGCTGGTGCCAAGAATGTATAGGAAGAGGCACATGGGTGACCCAAACCACTCAGGCACACACACCCTCCCCTGGCACCCAAACAGAAGCCCTCCCACACACACCATGCACATGGATGACACACACATGCATGTGCACTCACCGGACAATGCCTCGTAATCTGCAAGTTCTCCCACGCCTTGGATCTGTTCCTCTGTGACGTAGGTCCCAGCAACCTGCTCATGTGGAGTGAGTTCTATGTCATCTGCTGGAGACCCACCTCCAGTCACTAGAGTTGCGGCATGACTTGAGGCCAGCTTATTCTTTGCCCTGCGCTTCAGGTCATTCCAGCGCTTGTAGCATTCATTAGCTGTGCGCCTCACGATTCCAAGGGCACTTATGATGTCCGCAATGGTCTGTCAGTGTGCCTGATGTTGTGCAGGTGTGGTCTTGGATCCTGCAACAATCACCATTTCGCCTTCATGTGTGGACACATACTCTACAAGTGCATTCAGTTCGGCCTCATTGAAGCTGGGCTTCCTTGACGGGCCGGACTGTGTAGCCGTGTCTGGGGCATCAGCCTCTACTGGACGAGCACTCTTCCTCTTCCGCTTGGAAGGTGGTGGGGATCCTGAGTGTCCTACGCCGCTCTGGACACTAGGGGCAGGAGCGTGGGATTGCAAACTCAGCATGGGAGTTGGTGCAGGCATTAGCTCAAGTGTGATGGTGTCAGGGGGAATGTCAGCATGATGGACTTGGACCGACACTGTCCTGGATGGGTGTGTGAGAGGTGGGGTGGATGGAGCCGCAGCTGCCCCTGCAGGTTCCCCAGCCTGCATACGCGGGGCAGCAGATGACCTAGCTGCCCCTGATCCACGTGGCCTGATGACACCAACGTTCACCGGCGTACGTGGCCTAGACCTGCTGACCTGGAAGTCAGCCATGGAGTCACCCTGTGACAGGTCTGGTTCCACAGTGGGTTGGTCCAACAAGGGCTGAGCAATGGGTGTCCCTGACTGCTCCTCCACACATGGGGGGCTAGGGGCACCCTGCAAGTCACGGCCACGTCCCCTACTGGATCCACCACGGCCACCACTTGGGGCTCGGCCACCTTTGCCACCCTTACGGCTTGGTCGCCTCCCAGCCATGGCACTGATGTTATTGTGCGTATGAGAGGCGATGTGAACTATTGTCCTGGGCAATTGGGGGTCAGAGGGGTTGGGTACCAGATGGTAATCGTACCCTAGTGCTCTAGCAAGGCTGTATGTCACCCCTGGGGAAAGATGACGGGTCACGCAACGCACAGGCACCCCAAAAAAGCGAAGTAAGGTGCACGCAACCCCTCCTAGACCACCTGCATGGAAAAATAAACCTGCACTACGCTGTGGCACCCAGGAACACAAGAATGAACGTATGCGTGTCACACGCAGCCTAGAATGACCTCTGAAGGGGTACGCGGCACACGGGGCAAGCACAAATGTTAAATACGTGCGCGACTCACCGTCTGCCAGGAACAAAAGCGTGAAAAATATGCACGTGTGCGCATTGGCAACATCCCCGCCAAAAGAAGAATTGTATGCTGTCTGAGGAGAAAGGACAACAGTAGAAGGGAACGCTGTTTGAGGAAACAGGCCCAGGAAAAAGAGGAAAAGAGAAAAAGCTGTCAGAGGTAACAGGGAGTACGAACTGGAAACGTCGTGAAGTAAATCGCGTGTGAACCGACAAGAAGTACAGATTTCACCCACTCGCTCTCCACGAAAAGCACGTACAAGGAAATGGCGTTCTACACGTACCTTTTATACACACGTCACAGACGCGCATACGCGATGAGACCATTTCCACCAATTATGCGCTTTGACACTCGGACATGTATCTCTTCATTTTTACACGCGCCATTCTCTACGGCCATGCGCGTGACGTCACAGCTGCGCATGGTGGCCTTTGGGCCAATGAAATCGCATATGCGAGCACACGTGATAAAACTGCACGTCCGAGTGTCATCGCGTGTAATATGAGGGAAGTGAGCGTACACGCGATTGGCCTGGGTACGTGTATTTCTGGGGTGCGCAGGAAGTTCCACACGCGATTGGTGGAAATCCACGTGTGCTCTGTCATCACGTGCAATGAGGGAAACACCCGCGTGCCTCACGTCACAGACGCGCTCACGCGCTAAGGGCCTTTGGTCCAATGAAATCGCATATGCGTGCTGACGTGCATACGCGCTAAGGGCCTTTCCTCGATTTACACGCAGACGTGCAGGATTTTCACGTGCAAATCACTCTGTATCAAGCTGGCCACGCGTAAGCACACGGAAGACCACGCTCCTGCCCACAAGGCCGAATTACTGCCCCCTAGAGCCCCGAGCACGCTCCCACCTGCCATCTGCTGCTGCCTGACTGCCTACTGCCCACGTGCCCTGCCATTTGCTGCCTGCACGTCAGCCAGGGGTGCTGTTGCTGTGACCACCCCTGTTGGAACCGAAGACTCCCGACTGGGATTCCATCGCTCCAAAGCCCAGCCCCAGGACCCAGTTGCCCACCCACTCCTGCACTGGGGTTGTCATGTCGGGCACTGCAACATCTGGCACCACTGACAACCCCCGGCCAGAGAGGCAGAGGGGCACCAGCTTCAGTGCCAGGGAAGTTGGTGTCCTGGTGGAGCAAGTCCTGGGGCAGTATGATGCCCTCTACGGAAATGTGCGCGCCGACAAGGAAGGACGGACTCGGATCTGGACCGACATCGTGACTGCCATCAACGCGGAGGGGGTGGCAGTCCGCGACTTCCAACATGTCAAGAAGCGCTGGGAGGACTTCAGGTCCAGGACCCTGAACAAGGCCCGGCGCCTCTTGAAGGCAGCGGATGCTAAGGGGCACCGGGGACACTTGTCGGAAGATCAGATGAGGGTCCTGGAACGCATATCCCCAGCGCTCGACGTCCAGCTCCTTGAGAGGCAGACCCGTCTGGAGTCGAGCGGTAAGTGTACATGCATCATGATTGTAAGCTGTGCATGTGGTGATGTGCCAGTAGTGTGCCGGTTGCACATCTGTTTGTATGGGGCCGAGTATGGGTGGGGGTGTACAGGACCGTGAGGCTAACACATGCGAGGGCTGTCATGTGTGAGACATGGATGGTGCTTGTGTGTGTAGGCTTGCATGCCAAATGCAGTTGCGTGGGCACACATGTTTGGATGAATGTGTATGTAAGTGGGCATGTTCGTGATGTCACGCATGTATGTTGTTTTCAGCTGCATGTATCAGCACTGTGTACATGTGCATGTGTGTGTATTTGACAAGGGTGCAACAGTGAGGCAACATGGATGCATGTGACAGCGGGATGTGGAAGCCTGATTGGCAGATGTGACATGGATGCCCATCGGAACACTGCGACAGTTGGCTGAGGTGTACACATGCATGCAAGTGTGGTGGTGGCGTGCATGTGTAGTGCACTCCCTGTGTTGCATGTGATGTCTGGCTCACCTTTGCCTGCTCATGCTGTTGTATGTGTATGGATGGTGCTGGCAGTTGCGATGTGGCTGTGGTATGGCTCATGTGTGCAAGTTGAAATGACATGTGTGTTGCCGATTGTGATGCCATGTCTGAGGTTTGCCAATGCCACTCATGTGCAACTGTCATGTGTGTATGTGTCCATTGTACAGTGCCCTGATGCCTTTGTTTTATTTCTCCCTGTCTGCAGCGTCAACTGATGAAGAGGGCGGAGAAGGTGCTGTGGAGCACAGTGGCGGGGATCGCACCGCCAGCCGGAGACGCAAGGGCCGGCTCCCCTCCCAAGTTGTGATCTCGTCGGGGAGCGAGGAGTCCGGTGCCGCGTCCCAGGCCGCAGCTGCCGGGGGGAGGTCCAAGAGGCGGAGGTCGGAGTTGGACTCCTCGGCAGCAGAAGGGGCAGCTGAGACCCCACAGGGCCCAACGGGGGAAGATGGCATGGAGTCATCCAGGTTGGTGGGGGGTTTGGTGGAGGAGGAGGCCGTGCAAGCAACAGAGAGGGGGTCTGGAGGTGGGGATTCCACTGGTGCGAGTGGTGCAGTGCAGGATCAGGGACAGGAGGCAGCACAGGTCGCCGCAGAGGTGCCTGTGTGCAATCCTGTCTCTGCATCATCTTGCACCAGCAGGGATGCCTACGTCCAGACCCGTTTTCAGGCAGGGGATGAGCTCACGACAACTGGCCTTCCTCTGCCTGCGGACGTGGCTATCCGAGTCCGGGTTGAGCCTGTCCTGACTGGTGTGGCGTTGCGTCAACGGGCCATGCGAGGTGACCTGCAGTCTTTTCATGAGGAGACTGCACGTCATCTCGAATGGCTCGTTGACCGCGTCGACCTACTGGGACAGGTCACCCAGGCCGGATTCCTCCGTTTGATGGGGCTTGCTACGACCCCCTCCTCAACTTAACCCCCTGTGCGCCAGTCGTCCTCCGTGCCATCTTCCCACCCATCAGTCACCTGGGTGCCCTGTGGAGCTGCCTCTGGCCAGGCTGGTGGAGGAGGCATCCCTGCCACAGTCGGGAGTCGGACGTCCAGCCGGGCTGGCCACATCAACAACTGCACCCCAGCCAGCGGAGGAAGTGCAGGCAGCAGGAGGCAGTGCACGGGCAGAGCCACAGCAGCAGCAACGTGGTGGGAGCCATGATGGCTCGGGGCCTTCCACATCGGAGTGGCAGGCATCGGCCGGAGGGCAGGAGGACCCAGGACGAGAAGTGTCTTCCGTGTGGCAGCGGTTGGGCCACGCCATAGATGCGGAGCGGCAGCGGGCGGAAGAGGCACGGCTCACGATGGTCAGGGCGGAGAAGGGCCCTGAGGCGTGCCGAGTGCCTCGAGGCAATCCGTAGGGAGTTTGAGGGGAACATGTGGACGGCCCTGCGGACACTCGGGGCCATGGAGGAGGAGCGCCTCCGGGACATTGAGCAGGAGTTTGATGATGCCCTGGCCCGGAACATCCCAAAGTGAGCCGTCGGACTAGCCCGCTGCCCTTGTAAATAGTTATATAGTTAGTGTTAGGTTTCCTTTGGTTTTGCATTTTTTTTGGACCTTTTGGACAATGGGCCACATTTTTGTATATAGTTATTTTTTTTAGGTAGTGTTATTAGATAGGTTTCATTTCTTCGGTTCGGATCATGGACCCTGGATTGTTTATCTGTACATAGTTGATTTTTGGATTTTCAATTTTTATTATGATTTCCCCATGGAGCAATGGTTTTCGATTTTATTTTTCAATTGGATTTACTTTTGTGGACTGTGACTTTGGACACCTTTTGTTTGCATTATGATTTGAGGTTTAGCATTTTTTCGCGTACCTGCTGTTTTAATTTTTTTTAAAATTTCTATTATTGTTTGTTTATTTTTGATTCAATTTATGTTGCTTTTAATACATATTTTTTCTTCAAAGTTCAATGTGTAGTATCATCTCATTGGTTTCATGCATATCATGATATGGGTTTTGACATTCACTGAGACCCATTGGGTGTATGTGAGGGACATGTGTTCATTTGCAAGCTTGCAATTGTGTTTTGATCATGTTTTTGCCATTTCTAAGTGGGTGGATGCAATACTCGGGTGGGTGTTTGGCATTTGGAGGCTGACCATAAGGGCCAGGGATCTAGATTGTGGGGGCCTGGTGGAGGCTGCCCTTGCACTGCTGGGGGGTGGGGGTAATAGGGGACATAAGTGGGGGCCTGGTGGAGGCTGCCCCTGCACTGCTGGGGGGTGGGCGTAATAGGGGACATGAGTGGGGGCCTGGTGGAGGCTGCCCCTGCACTGCTGGGGGGTGGGGGTAATAAGGGACATGAGTGGGGGCCTGGTGGAGGCTGCCCCTGGTGGCTGGGGGGTGGGGGTGGTGGGAGACATGAGTGGGGGCCTGGTGGAGGCTGCCCCTGGTGGCTGGGGGGTGGGGTGGTGGTAGACATGAGTGGGGGCCTGGTGGAGGCTGTCCTTGCACTGCTGGGGGGTGGGGTGGTGGTAAACATGGGTGGGGGCCTGCTGGAGGCTGCCCCTGGTGGCTGGGGGTGGGGGTGATAGGGGACATGAGTGGGGGCCTGGTGGAGGCTGCCCCTGGTGGCTGGGCGGTGGAGGTGGTGGGAGACATGGGTGGGGGCCTGGTGGAAGCTGCCCCTGGTGGCTGGGGGGTGGGGGTGGTGGGAGACATGGGTGGGGGCCTGGTGGAGGCAGCCCCTGCACTGCTGGGGGGTGGGGGTGCAGGGAGACATGAGTGGGGGCCTGGTGGAGGCTGCCCCTGGTGGCTGGGGGGTGGGGGTGGTGGGAGACATGAGTGGGGGCCTGGTGGAGGCTGCCCCTGCACTGCTGGGGGGTGGGGGTAATAGGGGACATGAGTGGGGGCCTGGTGGAGGCTGCCCCTGCACTGCTGGGGGGTGGGGGTAATAGGGGACATGAGTGGGGGCCTGGTGGAGGCTGCCCCTGGTGGCTGGGGGGTGGGGGTGGTGGGAGACATGAGTGGGGGCCTGGTGGAGGCTGCCCCTGCACTGCTGGGGGGTGGGGGTGGTGGTAGACATGGGTGGGGGCCTGGTGGGGGCTGCCCCTGCACTGCTGGGGGGTGGGGGTGGTGGGAGACATGAGTGGGAGCCTGGTGGAGGCTGCCCCTGGTGGCTGGGGGGTGGGGGTGGTGGTAGACATGAGTGGGGGCCTGGTGGAGGCTGTCCCTGCACTGCTGGGGGTGGGGGTGATGGTAGACATGGGTGGGGGCCTGGTGGAGGCTGCCCCTGGTGGCTGGGGGGTGGGGGTGATAGGGGACATGAGTGGGGGCCTGGTGGAGGCTGCCCCTGCACTGCTGGGGGGTGGGGGTGCAGGGAGACATGAGTGGGGGCCTGGTGGAGGCTGCCCCTGGTGGCTGGGGGGTGGGGGTGGTGGGAGACATGGGTGGGGGCCTGGTGGAGGCTGCCCCTGGTGGCTGGGGGGTGGGGGTGGTGGGAGACATGGGTGGGGGCCTGGTGAAGGTTGCCCCTGGTGGCTGGGGGGTGGGGGTGATAGGGGACATGAGTGGGGGCCTGGTGGAGGCTGCCCCTGCACTGCTGGGGGGTGGGGTGCAGGGAGACATGAGTGGGGGCCTGGTGGAGGCTGCCCCTGGTGGCTGTGGGGTGGGGGTGGTGGGAGACATGGGTGGGGGCCTGGTGGAGGCTGCCCCTGGTGGCTGGGGGTGGGGGTGGTGGGAGACATGGATGGGGGCCTGGTGGAGGCTGCCTCTGCACTGCTGGGGGGTGGGGGTGCTATGGGACATGAGTGGGGGCCTGGTGGAGGCTGCCCCTGCACTGCTGGGGGGTGAGGGTGCAGGGAGACATAAGTGGGGGCCTGGTGGAGGCTGCCCCTGGTGGCTGGGGGGTGGGGGTGGTGGGAGACATGGGTGGGGGCCTGGTGGAGGCTGCCCCTGGTGGCTGGGGGGTGGGGTTGGTGGGAGACATGGGTGGGGGCCTGGTGGAGGCTGCCCCTGCACTGCAGGGGGGTGGGGGTGGTGGTAGACATGGGTGGGGGCCTGGTGGGGGCTACCCCTGGTGGCTGGGGGGTGGGGGTGGTGGGAGACATGAGTGGGGGCCTGGTGGAGGCTGCCCCTGGTGGCTGGGGGGTGGGGGTGGTGGTAGACATGAGTGGGGGCCTGGTGGAGGCTTTCCCTGCACTGCTGGGGGGTGGGGGTGGTGGTAGACATGGGTGGGGGCCTGGTGGGGGCCCCTGGTGGCTGGGGGTGATGGGAGACATGAGTGAGGGCCTGGTGGAGGCTGCCCCTGCACTGCTGGGGGGTGGGGGCGGTGGTAGACATGGGTGGGGGCCTGGTGGGGGCTGCCCATGGTGTCTGGGGGGTGGGGGTGGTGGGAGACATGGGTGGGGGCCTGGTGGAGGCTGCCCCTGCACTGCTGGGGGGTGGGGGTGATAGGGGACATGAGTGGGGGGCTGGTGGAGGCTGCCCCTGCATTGCTGGGGGGTGGGGGTGCAGGGAGACATGGGTGGGGGCCTGGTGGAGACTGCCTCTGGTGGCTGGGGGGTGGGGGTGGTGGGAGACATGGGTGGGGGCCTGGTGGAGACTGCCCCTGGTGGCTGGGGGGTGGGGGTGGTGGGAGACATGGGTGGGGGCCTGGTGGAGGCTGCCCCTGCACTGCTGGAGGTTGGGGGTGCAGGGAGACATGAGTGGGGGCCTGGTGGAGGCTGCCCCTGCACTGCTGGGGGGTGGGGGTGGTGGTAGACATGGGTGGGGGCCTGGTGGGGGCTGCCCCTGGTGGCTGGGGGGTGGGGTGGTGGGAGACATGAGTGGGGGCCTGGTGGAGGCTGCCCCTGGTGGCTGGGGGGTGGGGGGTGGGGGTGGTAGTAGACATGGGTGGGGGCCTGGTGGAGGCTGTCCCTGCACTGCTGGGGGGTGGGGGGGGGGTGGTAGACATGGGTGGGGGCCTGGTGGTGGCTGCCCCTGGTGGCTGGGGGGTGGGGGTGGTGGGAGACATGAGTGGGGGCCTGGTGGAGGCTGCCCCTGCACTGCTTGGGGTTGGGGGTAATAGGGGACATGAGTGGGGGCCTGGTGGAGGCTGCCCCTGCACTGCTGTGGGGTGGGGGTGGTGGTAGACATGGGTGGGGGCCTGGTGGAGGCTGCCCCTGGTGGCTGGGCGGTGGGGGTGATAGGGGACATGAGTGGGGGCCTGGTGGAGGCTGCCCTTGCACTGCTGGGGGGTGGGGGTGCAGGGAGACATGAGTGGGGGCCTGGTGGAGGCTGCTCCTGGTGGCTGGGGGGTGGGGGTGGTGGGAGACATGGGTGGGGGCCTGGTGGAGGCTGCCCCTGGTGGCTTGTTGCTGGGGGTGGTGGGAGACATGGGTGGGGGCCTGGTGGAGGCTGCCCCTGCACTGCTGGGAGGTGGGGGTGCAGGGAGACATGAGTGGGGGTCTGGTGGAGGCTGCCCCTGCACTGCTGGGGGGTGTGGGTGGTGGGAGACATGAGTGGGGCCTGGTGGAGGCTGCCCCTGGTGGCTGGGGGGTGGGGGTGGTGGTAGACATGAGTGGGGGCCTGGTGGAGGCTGTCCCTGCACTGCTGGGGGGTGGGGGTGGTGGTAGACATGGGTTGGGGCCTGGTGGAGGCTGCCCCTGGTGGCTGGGGGGTGGGGGTGATAGGGGACTTGAGTGGGGGCCTGGTGGAGGCTGCCCCTGCACTGCTGTGGGTGGGGGTGCAGGGAAACATGAGTGGGGGCCTGGTGGAGGCTGCCCCTGGTGGCTGGGGGGTGGGGGTGGTGGGAGACATGGGTGGGGGCCTGGTGGAGGCTGCCCCTGGTGGCTGGGGGGTGGGGGTGGTGGTAGACATGGGTGGGGGCCTGGTGGAGGCTGCCCCTGGTGGCTGGGGGGTGGGGGTGATAGGGGACATGAGTGGGGGCCTGGTGGAGGCTGCCCCTGCACTTCTGGGGGGTGGGGGTGCAGGGAGACATGAGTGGGGGCCTGGTGGAGGCTGCCCCTGGTGGCTGGGGGGTGGGGGTGGTGGGAGACATGGGTGGGGGCCTGGTGGAGGCTGCCCCTGGTGGCTGGAGGGTGGGGGTGGTGGGAGACATGGGTGGGGGCCTGGTGGATGCTGCCCCTGCTCTGCTGGGGGGTGGGGGTGATGGGGGACATGAGTGGGGGCATGATGGAGGCTGCCCCTGCACTGCTGGGGGGTGGGGGTGCAGGGAGACATGAGTGGGGGCCTGGTGGAGGCTGCCCCTGGTGGCTGGGGGGAGGGGGTGGTGGGAGACATGGGTGGGAGTCTGGTGGAGGTTGCCCCTGGTGGCTGGGGGGTGGGGGTGGTGGGAGACATGGGTGGGGGCCTGGTGGAGGCTGCCCCTGCACTGCTGGGGGGTGGGGGTGCAGGGAGACATGAGTGGGGGCCTGGTGGAGGCTGCCCCTGCACTGCTGGGGGGTGGGGTGGTAGTAGACATGGGTGGGGGCCTGGTGGGGGCTGCCCCTGGTCGCTGGGGGGTGGGGGTGGTGGGAGATATGAGTGGGGGCCTGGTGGAGGTTGCCCCTGGTGGCGGGGGGGTGGGGGTGGTGCTAGACATGAGTGGGGGCCTGGTGGAGGCTGTCCCTGCACTGCTGGGGGGTGGGGGTGGTGGTAGACATGGGTGGGGGCCTGGTGGGGGCTGCCCCTGGTGGCTGGGGGGTGGGGGTGGTGGGAGACATGGGTGGGGGCCTGGTGGAGGCTGCCCCTGGTGGCTGGGGGTGCAGGGGGACATGCGTTGGTGGGCAGTAGTGCAAGGTGACATGTGGGTTGGCTGGGGGGCATGGCCATGGTGGATGGGGTGCCTGCAGTACATGTGCAGGGTAGGCCCCTGTGGTGTGGGCCACCTGCAGGGGCCGTGGAGGGTGTAGAGGGAACACCTGGGAGGACCACACATGCAATTCACGTGTGGTGCTCCCCGCGCACCCCTGTAATACACGTACCCTGCTGGAATCGCGTGTGATACTTCCCGCGCACCCCTGAAATACACGTACACTGCTGATTTTGCGTGTGATACTTCCCGCGCACCCCTGAAATACACGTACCCTGCTGCTTTTGTGTGTGATACTTCCCGCGCACACCTGTAATACACGTACCCTGATGGAATCGCATGTGATACTTCCCGCGCACCCCTGAAATACACATACCCTACTGATTTTGCGTGTGATACTTCCCGCGCACCCCTGAAATACACGTACCCTGCTGATTTTGCATGTGATACTTCCTGCGCACCCCTGATGCACACGTACACAGGACAATCTCGTGTGGAACTTCCCGCGAACCACTGAAATACACGTTTCCCGCTTGGCGTTTGCTGTTTGCCAGCCGTGTGAACTGGTCCAGGGTTAGCGCAGCCCTTTGCGATTATTTGGGGATTTTGAAGGCTTTTCCTTGCGCGAGGGCGTTCTTGGGGGCGTAACTGGCGCTGCTGCAGGGTCGCTGCGCCACGCTGCGCCACGGATGGTTTTGGATGCGAAAATTCATGAATACGCTGTGCGCGGAAATCAATTTTAGCACACACGACTGGCGCAGACATTCGCACAGGCACGCTGTGCGCCAGTCGCGTGCGCCTCTTTTGTGCGAATTTCTATGAATTACCCTGTAAATGGTTTATATTGTAAAGTGTGTACCATTAGCTTCACTATTTTCTGATATTTCGTCATGTGGGAAGTGCTCCTCTAGCCATTCCAGAGTACTAGACATTTCTGTGAGAAAAAAAAAATATATAATATTTTTTTTTTAATCTAATACAGAAAGTTTATAAAGACATGAGTAAAATGATGTACACTTACTATTTCAGGTAAGATATGTTCTGAGTACGCTGTAGGTCTGGTCTTGGTCTTAGTTGTGGAGTGTCTGTGAGGTAATTATTTTGGAAGCCTATTTATCTTCTTTTGGTATATTCCATTTTAGAATATATTGTATTTAAATGAATGGTTAGTGTGGTACATATGTCCGTGGACATCAAAAATGTTCGCGGACATTACATTCAGTAGAAGTGGTTCAGTATGTTCCATATTCCATGTACATAAAGTCAAAGTTACTATTGTTAAGCTTTGCTACTAAAAACCTATGAAATTCTGTTAAAAAACTTTGTTAAAGGGACGTTATGGTTAAGTTGTGCTACTAAAAACCTATGAAATTCAGTGAAAAAAACTTTGTTAAAGGGACGTTATGGTTAAGTTGTGCTACTAAAAACCTATGAAATTCAGTGAAAAAACTTTGTTAAAGGGACGTTATGGTTCCAAGTAAAACCGAAAAACCCTTGAAATTCGCGTGTTATGGTAAGCTAAGAAACCATAACTCGCGCCACCACCGTGCACTGCTAAGACTAACACCCAGGACATCAAAGATGACATCACAAATATCATTAATGACATCACTGATGACATCAAATGTGCATTTATCTTTCATGAAAAGTCTGTACAAGGGTTTCTTATTGTAATTTTAATTGAAAAAAAGTGTCAAGGAGTATTGGAATAAATACCAAGTGCTAATTCGTCCATCCAGTATACTAAGGTGCTCATGTAGAAACATAGGCATTGTGTGCAGCATACTTGATGGAGGTGTAATATTCATAAACTTGCCATGTTGAATAGTGAAATGATAACTGTTTTCTTATTAGACTTTTGCATACTGTGAAACATGTGATAAGTAGATAATAAAACCCACTTACTACATAATTGCATTATTATAGACAAAACACAAAGAGACAACACCACATACAAATATGAGTATATACAAGGAAATTGAAGTAAGAAAAAAAACAGCAGTAGTAGCAAAAAGTTTCATAACCTAATAGATTACCTTTATGCAGAGAAATGATTGCTCTGTTTCAAACGTGCTACATACCCTATGTGTGTACATATATATATATATATATATATATATATATATATATATATATATATATATATATATATATATATATATGAAAATTGAAAGGTAAACACAGACCGCGAGGTCGAGTTCCTTTAGAAGTTGCACTCCCTTTAGTAAACGAAATCCATCAATGTTCAGCAACAAGTGCACGCCGAAAAATAAATCACTGCACTGTCAAAAGTTTGTTTTTTAAAAAGTTATACATTTTAATTAAAAAAATAGTATGCAGTAGAAAAACGGCTTCCCAGTAGCAAAGGGAAGGCTACCTGACGCGTTTCGCCACACTCCTGTGGCTTGTTCACAGTAGCTCCACCCCTGTTGTGGGAGCTCTTTTAACCCATGGCATACCACATGAACATAGAAAAGGTGACTAACAAAGATGACGTTTTTACATTCGGCCATCTTGTACAATGCAAAATGCAATTCGAAAACCAAGTCTGCATGTAGACAATGTTACTCAAAACCTGACAAATTATAGATTTTTCCAGATAGTCCCTGTATAAATATACATTCCATCTTAATTTCAAAAATAATTCGGAAAATATATATATATATCTCACATGATGTGCCTGGACTCTAAGGAAAGTAGTGTGAATACAAGATATAAAAATAGGAACATATACAGGGAAAGTACAGTAATGAAAAACAACAAAACTATCAGAAAGTGCTGACAACTCTACTGATTATTTTAATGCACAGAAAGGATTGCTGTATTTCAAGCTTGTGTCTTCCCCTATGTATATGTTTCATATGATATGACTGGACCCTAAGGGAATTATTGTAAGAACATACTTGAAGGATAAGTCTACAAATATACTACCTTTTCCAATTTTAATTCCTGACTGTTACTGAAGAAAACCATGTGGCCTAGATATTTCAGTAAAGGAAAAAAGGGGGAGCCAGACATGTGATGTCATCAGTGATGTCCTGGGTGTTAGTCTTAGCAGTGCACGGTGGTGGCGCAAGTTATGGTTGCTTAGCTTACCGTAACTGGTGAATTTCAAGGGGTTTTCAGTTTTACTTGGAACCATAACGTCCCTTTAACAAAGTTTTTTCACTGAATTTCATAGGTTTTTAGTTGCACAACTTAACCATAATGTCCCTTTAACGAAGTTTTTTCACTGAATTTCATAGGTTTTTAGTAGCGCAACTTAACCATAACGTCCCTTTAACCAAGTTTTTTTCACTGAATTTCATAGGTTTTTAGTAGCACAACTTAACCATAACGTCCCTTTAACAACGTTTTTTTCACTGAATATATATATATGTGTGTGTATAGAATCTGGATGTTCGAGAACACATTAAAGCAAACTTGGACCCCATGAAAAGAAGGGGTGAAAAGTGTGGCACAGTAGAATAAAACAGCTGATGGCGAAGGAAGATTTGAGAAGGCTTGCCTGGCCTAGTGGCAAGGGTTGAGGCAGCCAAGAAACTGGTTATCTATCATAGAGAGATACAATGAACATAAGTAAGGGGCGAGTCCCTGTTAAGGTGCAATGGAAAAGCACTGCAAGCCTCAGGTGTTATCCATTTAATGGTATTAAATACAATGAAGGAGCTCAAAACGTGGTCTCCAGTTACATGGTCAGATGAAAATAGACTTTGGGAAAACTACGCCGAAACCAGAAGATAAGGCCAGATTCACACTCCCTTTCATTCTCAGGCATAATGATCTATTGCAAGGCTGAGTTCAAAGGCCTAATTGTATGGCAGACAGTATGAGTGATGATGGATTTTGGGCAAATTGGGTGGGAGGCATGACCAGGCCAACCCACCAGCACTTGGGGTACCAGCTTGTGGGCTGCTAGCAAGTGGAATATTCCATAAGGGCACAAGCATGCCAACCAATTACAGAAGGCCACATATCAAAGAGCCCTATAGTTTAGAGACCCAATGAGACATTGTGTAAATGATGACACTTACAATGACTTGCACTAGGGGTGGGCAGAGTTGTCCACCTGACAGTAGAGACCCAATCACAACCCCATACCCCATATAAAGTATAGCTAGATGTTTCCAATCACCATATCACAGTCCCACATAGGTTTTCATATTTTGCCATGGAGTATGACATCAGCGATGACAAGTTTTTAGTATAAAAGGTTGTTTTTTTATGAAAAGTCATTGAGCGTGATACTGTTTGACATCCGTAGTTGCCCTTTTTACTCCCTGTTTTAGATAATTGTTATTAAAACAGCCAAATCTTTGCCAACTTCCTGAGTCGGTTTCATTATTGATGTTTGAGTAATTTCTGCATCCCCATCCACCCTGTAGAGTGTTACCTCATCTTAAAGGATTGTGGTACCACATAAATAAGTAATGGGGGGTTGGGTGACACATGACGAGGAGCATCAAAATTGTTTTGAATGAGGAGCATTCTGTAGAGCACAGAGACGTAATTCAAGGAATTTTAGAAGGAATCATTTCAAAACTCAAGTGGGTAAAACTAGGCTGCACACAGACAGGTCTGTAAGAGGAGATGATTCAAACTCCAATCGGGGTATTTTAGGGGATGAGAGAAGAGGATATACCATGGTGTGCATGTGCAGAGACGACTAGTTTGTTTGTTTTTATATTTTATGTATTGAAAAAGTTTTGAAGAACATAAAAGATACGCTGTGTAAAGAAGAGACAAAAAGTCATTATATATCCAGGTAATTGTCTGTGCCGACCGCAGGGTAGATTGAGATAATTGGAAACTAGAGGCTTTTAGCGGCGAGTTTTAGAGCGCACTCATGTTTGTTATTTTACTGAAACGTATTTTCTGTAATCACTGGTAAGTATAGACAGTCAATTGAGACTTGTCATAATGGGAGAAGTCGCACCACAGATGCACATGTACAAGACACCGCCAAAACATATGCCCAAGATCAAACAGTACAGTGCAGAATGGGTAAAGGGCACAGCAGATAAAATGTTCATGCCATGGCTAGAAGGGGGATTATTATCAAAAGCAGTACTCAACACATGACCTCATACTTGCACAGAGGTTACACAGGAAAGAAATTGGAGAAAAGGTTAGCTATTTTAGAGCTCTGGAAAATGTACCAGGAGGAGCAGGAAGATCCATCTCATGAGGAATGGATGCTTACCCAGAGCAGGGGGGAAGGTGTTGAGCCTTCTGCTCCCCTTACTCCCCCGGAAGTAAATGGCGATAGTACGGAAGATGTAGGGCTGTATCTGTTAAAGGAACTGAAAGCGGCAACATGGTATAGTAACCCAATATATGAACCGCCTGCTTATGGTAGTGAAGATAGTCACGAAGAGACTAGGAAAAAGGAAGAGATAAGTGAACAATCGAATTTAACACAGATATACAATGAGAGATTAAGAGATGGAAAGGAGAAAAGGACAAAGCTGACAAGATTACGCTCTTACAGAACTAATGGATAGGTGGACAGATATTACTTAAGCTTGATGGGAAAAATATATTGAGGAAGTCAGACAAAGGGAATATCAAGACAAGCAAGACAGGAAGGACAGGGAATGAGAGAAAAAGTTGAAAGAAGATGAGAACAAGAGAAAGAATAGACAAAGGCGAAAACAGATGTATTAGGATGAACAACAAAGAAAGGAAGAAAGGGCAGAGGAGCAGAGAAAGTATGATAATAGGCAGAGGGTAATCAAAGAACAGGATAGGCAGGAAATGAAGGGAGAATAAGAGGAAGTACAGAAATTAAGAGATAAAAGTATGCAAAGATAAAGATAAGAAGAAGGGCAAATGAAAGAAGGGAGGAGAAAAGACAAGAAGAGGACAGAATCAAATAGGATGCATGAAATCAAAGGGAATTAGAGGAAGAGAAAGAGCAAAAAATTAGACAAAGGGAACCCAATATTGACCACATTCAAAAGGAGTTAATGGAACCAAATCCAGTATTACAATGGGGCAATATAGAAGAGTTTGCTCTGTTAAAGGAGGGAAACACACGGCCACTTGGGGCAGCCCTGGAATAGAATTTTGTCATAGGGAGCATTGGAGATAGGATCGATAAAGCCTATCAAGACTTAAGGGAAAGTAGACGATTGGAAAACCGAGAGAAGGGAGGTCAGTCTTTGGCCCTCCAACCACGGAGAGAAGGAAAAGTCTTGTTTAGTCTCAAGCATAGAGTACTGTCTCTAGACAGGCAGCCTTGAAACAAGGGTGAAGGGGTCGATAGCCACACTAGTTGAGGATTGGAAATGTCAGACGAAGAAAGGGATCCATTCCGCAGAGAGGCAACTGTAAGCGCATGTGGTCCTGAAGGATGCATGCTGACAGACAAGGAAGTAAAATGGTCTGATCTGGAATAATCTAAGGATAGGAAGCTAGATTCAATACCATATCCCGAGCGCCCTAATGGACCATCACATAGTGAGAAAGGAGAATCGCCACCATATGTGAGCAAGTTAAGGTCATTACCAGGTAGAAGGTGATGCAGAACCATTGTTTCTGCTATGTATAGGCAGACAATGGGAGCAAGTTGCGAATTTGGATTCCTGCAGTTCCCTTTATTGGAGAAAGGAGGGGCTAGGCCACAGTATATTCCATGGTCACAGATGGATAAGGATAATTTAAGATGTAAAATCCCTAGTTTAACGGCTGGGGTGGGAAAATGGATTCATGAACTGGAAAAAATGACAGAAGGAAATACTCCATCCATAGGGGACATTAAGGGTCTCCTAGCAGCCACTCTTGGGAAAAGGGCTGATGATATTTGGACACGAGAAGGCTATTCGAGTGTCACGGCGCAGAATACAGCTCATGATAGAGTGCCATTTAATACATGTAGAGCAGTCATGTGGAGAGCTCTTAGGCTACACGATCCTGACACGTCAGATATGGGTGCAATTGTGGCACGTGAGATGCAGGAAGGTTAGGATATGCTTGCTTACATTCAAAACATTCAGGAACAGTGGACTTTGGAAACTCGAGAGCCATGGGGGAAAACAGTGGCAGTATTTTACCACATTTTATGTCAGGGATTACCAGAGCAAATGCAGAAACAGCTCAAGAAATTAGTGGGAATGGACGCAAGGCCTTTGGCAGAGATACAGTTGACCATAGTGCATCACTGTCGACTACTGCAAGAGACAAATAAGAAGAAGGAAGAGGCTACGAAACTCGAGGAAGCTAAGTTAGTACTGACAAAATTGACAAAATACACCATTGAAGGCGTGGTATTGACAAGCGGAGAAGGGCTGGGAATGCAACAACAAGTAGCAGGTACATCACATGCGAGTAATCAACGCCAGATGGACCAAGGAGGAAATGGGTTAATGCAGAGAGCCCAAGGAATGGGCTTCAGAGGCAGGGGTGGTTTTCAAAATAATCAAGGTGGCTTTCAGAATATGTAGAATGATAATCAGAATAGGCAAGGAGGATTTATGCAAGGAGGGCAAGTTAGAAGAGCACCTCCTGTATTTTAGACATGTGGCATGACAGGGTATGTTGTGCGCATGTGTGGGAGCCAAGAGTATGTACAGAATGGGCATTTCTCAAGAGGGGGACAGCTTTTCCTCCAGCATGATTTGATATGGCATTTATAACTCGCCTATACAAAAGTGTTTCAAGGCGCAATGATGCCTGAGAAGGGAAACAGAGGGAAGACAATGATCCTACTAGGCTAGGGGGAAGGGGAAAAGGGTAGGGGATAGTGCAGTACATATGATGACAGTAAGATAAATAAAGACAATACATAAATAAATAAAGTGTGGCCAGCAGTTGGCAAGTGCAAGGGTAAGTGCAGCCATCAGGTGTCAAGTGCAAGTCTGAGATATAGGGATACAGAACAGTCCCCGAATGTAAGGGTTGCCATGGGGGCAGTGCAGGTGGGCAACTAGTGGGGAGGGGACCTGGGCCAGAGATCAGAGGGTAGCCAGGTAACCAGTGCAGTTCAGATTCAGTCATGAAGTCAGCAGGGGAGAGGAGGGGAGAAAGCAGAAGCAAAGAGGAAGGTCTAGAGGTGCTTCTGGAACTAGAGGTGGTTCCCCTCAAGTTTCAGAGGGGTGGGGAGGCTGGTCCAGAGGGAGGCTCCAGCAGAAGAAAGCAATCTACTACCAACTCGCTGCTTGGAGAAGCGACTGACCCTGAGGGAGTTGGAGGTGGATGAGCGAAGATCTCAAGAGGGAAGATATGTCGTAAGAGTGAGTTAAAGGTATATAGCATATAGCCCACAAGCTAGGAATGGGTTTGCCCAAGATCAGATGGTGTATCAAGCACAAGCGTTGCAAATGCATCAAGCATCACAAATGCAACAGGCACAGCAGCCACAGCAAGCCCCATTGAATCCACCGCAAGGACAGTCGCAGAATTCACCCATGCAAATAGAGCAGAATGCAAACACAGGGCATGTATTGACTCCTAGAATAGGAGGTGTCACTGTGGTGGAAGGAAGTCCTATCACAGGTACAGGTATGAGCATGTATCCACAATAGGACAGCTCATGGGGTGACTTGATGTGTTCATTACTATCGATGACACCAGACCCCTAAGAGGAACCATGGGTTGATGTGACCATAGGAGACAGATCTTTTTTTTTTGTAGTAGACACTGGTGCAACTCGATCATGGTTAGCCGGTAAAATAGCTCTGCGGGTTGAGCGCTCACTGCTGTGATCTGAGCGTGATCTGCAGGTCGCAGGTTCGAATCCCGGCAAGGCCAACTCAGCCTTTCATCCTTCCAAGGTCGATAAATGAGTACCAATTTCGGTTGGGTGATATTGTATATAAATATGTGCTCTGTAAAGATTTTTGGATTTAGGCGCTATATAAATAACACATCATTATCATTATTATACGTGAGTGCAAATATCCAATGTCGGGAAATGCCATGAATGCGCGAGGTTTATCTGGAGCTACAAGAATAGTGTCACGGTCCATATCCCCACACATCAGGTGCAGACAAACCTGCCCAGGACTTCTACTTCCATGAGGGCCTTTAAGGCCCCAAAGACTCTCTCAGGGGTCTCCTAAACTTGGTCATGGCGCCGTTGGCGCCAGACTCATGCTGCCATTACCAACATGGCAAGTTTCAAACAAGGTAAAGCACGTGTGGGCCAATCTGAGGCAGGCTGAAGGGACTACTTGCCTATGGAACTATTAACTTGGGTGTGGTTGCTGGGACTACTTTACCTGGGGACTACTTTTCTGAAGACTATATAAACCACGTCTTTAGTACAGAACACGCTTCGCGTTATTCTGCACTCCTGCAGCGTAACGCTCACCGTGTCTGTTCCCTTCAGGCCAGCCAGCTACAACGCCAGTCCAGTTTCTTCTCGAGCAACTTGCAAAGGAAGAAAAGACAGGTTAGCCGCGCTGACCAAGGATCCACATCACTACCCAGCGCATCATTTGCACCTACCTGAGAGCTGCTCTTCCCGGCCAACCAATGAACCTCCATCCTACGACCGCTTCCATCGTTCGACCACCGCTCTGGAGTCGCTGCACTTGTCGGACGCAAGAAGAAAAATCAGGTTGGCGCATATTGGGGAAAAAACCATTTGAAACAGTTAACTCAGCGACATACTCACCTGAAGGCAGCTCCTACTAGCGATCTGCTGATCTTCGTCACGCGGTCCTACAGCACCTGTAAAATAAGAGAGCAGCAGGTCAGTCGCACAGAAGAGTCATAGCGCATATAGAGACTTATCACAGAACGCTGGGGCGAACTTACCTTTTCTTGGAAAAACAACTCTGTGTTCTACGAACTTTCGCATCAGAAAGAAACCTACAAAGGAAAGACAACAAAGGGAAAACCTGAGCAATTTGAACTCTTTGGCGAACCATATTAATGGTAAAGACTTACTCATTGAGTCAATGTTGTCTGAGACTCGACAGGGTCAGTGAAGTAACTGGATCCTAGAACTCTACGCACCCCTGCATACTGCTGCAGGACGGAGAGCCTGCCATTCTTAAAGCAAAGGTGAGACATAGCAGAGGGACTTTCAGAAAACCACGGGAGGCGGGTGTGGGTCTTCCGTCTCACAGTTGGGTAGCACTTCATTTAACCCTTTAGGCGCACCATCGTGGGGGCACAGATACAGAGAAGACACGTGAGCCATCTAACAGCAGACCTGCCAGTCCCGTTCGGTGCCCCTGTGGAGACCAGGTTAGTGTAACAGGACGCGAAGCCTTACACAAACTTCTACCTGGGCGCGGGGTGTGGCTAGGACAGCCATGTAAAGGGACGTGCTCCGGAGGAGCTCCTTCGATCCTGTATTGATCCTGGGGAAAAAGTGCGTGCACGGATGCCTGCCAGCGCTGTGAATTAACATCCGTGACTATGAAGGTGGGGGCCGTACTCGCGGAACATTTGGTGCACATGGGATGCACGGACACAAAGGTATACCCATCTGTATAACTGCAGGCCCCGACTCGAAAAATGGATACAAAATGGCCACGGGAACAAAGGGATCATCGAGGGTCATGGGCGCTCTGCAGCGATCGCTGATGGAAGGCTCAGATGGTACAAGTAATGGATTTCAGGATCCTGTTTAAGCAACAGACCCGAAGGGGCTGTGGTGTGGAGAAGCGGAGGAAAGAAGGCAGACTTCCCGGGCCGTGCTTAGGCTTTGCGAGCCGAGAGACAAGATTGAGACTGCAAGATGCCCGAATGCGCATAGTTGGTGACTGACGAGACCCGCCGCGAACTCGCAGCTGATGCTGGGCCCGCAGTGAAGCTAGACTGAATTTGGAAGGTGCCCCTGGAGAAAGGCAGAGACCAGGGTCACGACACCAAGAATGCGCAAGTACGTGGGTGAACACAGCCCACTCTAGAGGCGAGCAACCAAGACACACAAGGGCATAGCCGCTACGGCCCTATACTGCCAAGAGTGGCCTGGTGCCACGCAGACCTGTGTGCACGGGGAGGTGCAGCTGGCTCACACCTGGACAACACGGCAGGATGTCTAATAAAGTTGTCAGACCCAGGACCAAACAGCCCACGATATAGGCCAACACCAAGACACCCCCAGGTGTGGAGGGAGGCAAAGGCAAGGAGACCCCTACGACAGAGGCGGAGGCGCCGGGCACGATCCAGGAGGTGCTACCAGCAATTGAAGACTTGAAAGTGGCCTGAGAGACTAAACTGGGCCAGGCAATGAATGGACTGAAGGTGGGCCTGGACCTCAAGATCGGTGTGGTCCAAGAGGAAGTGAACTTGCTGAGACTGGACGTGGGGACGATCGCGGAGCGCACTGGGAACTTGGAGAAGGAGATGGCTCCAAATACTGCGGCGTGAGCCGCACATGGATTGGAGCTACATGCCCTCGTGCTGCGGGTGGGCAACCTGGAGGACAGAGCGGAGGAGGCGGAAGGGCGGGCCAGACGTAACAACATACAAATTGTCGGTTTGCCGGAAGGAATGGTGGGGCCCAACCCAACAGAATATGTGGAAACCATACTCCTGCAGGAGATAACTGGCGGGGCGCTGACCCAGGGGTTCGCGGTTGAGAGGGCGCACAGGGCCTTGACAAGAAGACTGCCCCTGGGAACCCCCACCCCGCGACCGCTGATCGGAAAAATACTGAACTATCGAGACCGGGAGAAGATTTTCTAAAGGGAGGAACGATCGAAAGGGGGTCGGCAAAAATCACGGCATATCCGAACTATACGCTGCACATACAGCTGTTAAAACTGATATAATATTGTTTCGTCCTCATGTATATGTTGGCCTATGCCCAGTCGCTTTGCGAGGAAATCCGTATTGCAAGGTCATGACCTTAAGTGAATGAAGCCTCCATTTTAGGTTAAAGCCGCCATTTTAGTTTATCGTGCAAAGTCACCCTGTGGCCTAAAATGGCCGACCTGTGTTCTCTTGTTCTTGCTTTAACCTCTTCAACCTCTGTAGGAGAGTTAATGTCCAACCTGCCTGCAGGTGACATGTTAGGGTCATGTAGACCTTGTCCTTTGTTGACCTCGGGATCAGGGGATTAATTGAATCGGCGATGTTAACCTACAAGTATACAAGAACAATAACGCTATCTAAATACGACATGCGAAACATCTGTTTGACCTGTATTAAGGCAATTTGTAAAGAGTGTAAAGTTAAACCTAGAGAATAAAAGTGTTTGTTAGTACATGTATTAAAAAGTAAACCGCATGCACGAGATATGTAAATTAGGAACGAACCTGGCGCGACCCTAGCCCAGTTCATGATTAACTTGTAGGAGGCTGGACATCGCTATAAAGAAACTGTATAAATACCCTGATGTCCAGCTAGCAATTCCTGTTCACTGCTCACATTGAACCCTGCTGGTGGTCTCTGTGATGTATTGACGGCGAAATAGCTATTTGTGTACTTTGTTTTGTAAACTGTACAGAATTGCAATAAAGATTCTGGGAATCTTTACAAGCCCGTGTCGGTCTATTTCTCTTTGCATGGTGTAAAAGCCTTAATATTGTATTTTCTGATTCCACACAGCGAAGCAGGATGAACTTTGGGTCGGTGAAAAGAAGATTAAAAAAAGCAGGCCATCGTTATATGTTGCTTTACCCAGCCAAGTTGAAAGTGTTCTACAAGAACAAATCCCTGTTCTTTGAGACGCCGAATGATGCGATGGAATGGTTGGATATGCAGGTCCACCCTCAGGAACGGATATCCAGATGGGGGCTGCAGGAGATAAGTAGCACGCAGCTGTGTCCCCCTCGGGTACATGGCTAGGACATTGGGACTTGAATATAGCGTTCAATTATGCTTGTGGGGAGTGCGCGGCAAGTTAAGCTGGCAGGATCCACTGGGTGCAACAACGCTAAACAGATAAGTGGGAGCACTTAGGAGGCATCCCTTGAACCCATTAGTAGTATATCTAGTTAGGTCACTGTTACATCGGAGACGCCCTTCGGGGTCCTAGTCCTCGGATGCCAGATAGGACCAGACGCGGGTGGGTCTGAGATCCAGGGATGGAGCTGGGCATTTGTTGGGGTAGGGTAGGGTAGGGGGAGGGGTTGGGTTGTGTGCAGTGGGGTGGAGTTAGGGTACAGGGGGGGAATTGTTGAGGCTGGGGAGGGTACGATTCGGTAAACGGGCCATCACGGGAAGCATCGGAAGGAGGAGTGGACTGGGAGTACACCGATTAGATGGCATTGGGTAATCTTAGAGTGGTGACCTGGAATGTGCGGCGCATAAACAGTTACTTAAAATGCAACAAAGTGATGCTGTATCTAAAAAGGATGCATATTGATATAGCCTTGCTACAAGAGACTCACCTCACTAAGGAGAAGTTGGAGGTGGTCAGGAGAAAATGGAGGGGTAGTGTCATGGGGGCCACATATTCGACATATGCAAGAGGGGTGGTCACATGGGTGGCACCGCACATGCCGTTCCAGGTGCTCAGTTCGACAATAGACCCAGAGGGCAGAAGGGTGATGGTAACGGGACTCCTGGAGAACAGAGAGGTGCACATCATCAATTTGTACGCCCCTAACCATGATACGGCGGCTTACTTTAGGTCCCTATACAGTAAGATAAGCCCCCTGGCGGGTGGCGCGATAGTTTGGGGAGGGGACTTTAATTGTACCCTGAATCCTAGAATAGACAGGTCAGATGACAAATCAGGGAAGCCAGCGCCAGCGGCTAAAGCGCTGGGGACAATGTTGGAAGACCTAGGCCTAGTGCATGTCTGGAGGAAGCTGCATCCATTGGATAGACAATACTCGCACTACTCAGCACCACATGACTTGCACATGAGGCTAGAGCATGTGTTTGCAGCGTCCGAGATATTGGAAGAAATGATGGGAGCGGAATATAAGGCTCGGGTATTATCAGATCACTCGCCTCTGGTCGTAGAGTGGCGATATCAACCCCCCAGGGCACGCATCCCGACATGGAGACTCAGGACTGAGGCGTTACAAGACGCAGGTTTTCGAGAGGACCTGAGGGAGGCCATTGAGGAATATTTTGAAACTAACACGGGCAGTGTACGCTCTGTGGGTACAGTATGGGAGGCGTTTAAGGTGGTGGTGCGGGGGGTCGCTATATATAAATTTAAAGGGCTCCAGGGGGCATTGAACAGGAACTTCGGTAATCAGAAAGAGAGCTGGAGGGTCTCATGCAAAATGAGGAGACAACCCGGGAGAACAGTGCCAAGATAAAAGACTTACAGTTAACCTGCAGTGGACTCTGGGATAGGTTATGCAAATTAAATTACAAGAAATACACAGAGAGACTACATGCGGGGGGGACAAGCCGGGTAGATTGCTGGCCTGGATGTATAAGAGCAAGACCACCCGCTCAGTGATTAGAGAGATCATGGATGCAGAAGGCCGAACCCATAACACCCAGGAGGGGGTAAATGAGGAGTTCCTCAAGTATTATAGACAACTATATGAGGACACAGGGGAGGATATGAACCAAGACATACTGGGAACAATAGAGGATATAGGGCTGCCCACCCTAGATGACCTAGAACGTGCGGATCTGGATGCCCCTGTTACCTCGGACGAGCTGAAGTGGTGATCCAACATCTGCCCACATGTAAGGCACCTGGGTCAGATGGGTTGCCTAGCAAGTTTTATAAGACATACAAGCAGGAGCTACTCCAGCCGATGCTTGACATGTTTAATGAAGCCTACAAGCAGGGGGAATTGCCACCATCCCACCGCGAGGCAGTGTTCATCTCACTTCTGAAACCAGGCAAGCCAGCCATGGAGTGCGAGTCCTATAGACCCTTGTCCATGCTCAATCAGGACAGTAAAATACTCACGCAGTATTAGCCAATAGGCTAAAGAGGGTGATTGGTAAACTGATACACCCAGATCAGACGGGCTATGTCCCTGGTAGGAATATCACAGACAACCACAGGAGGCTGCACCATATCATTGATTACACCGGGGAAGACATGGGTGAGTTGGCTATCGTGTCGCTAGACGTGGTCAAAGCCTTTGACTCAGTGCGGTGGCCATGGTTAAAAGCGACCCTGAAAGGTTACGGAATGGGCCCTGGATACATCAGGTGGGTCCAGATGTTATATAGTACCCCTGTAGCGAGAGTTAAAACGGGATCCACAATTTCAGACAAGTGGCAACTCAGCAGAGGGACCAGACAGGGATGCCCCTGGTCACCCATGTTATACATACTGGCACTAGAGCAGCTGGCAATATGCCTGCGACAACAATACAGGGAGGTTGGGATTCGTACGATAAGTGGCATGCACCTGATATCGCTGTATGCAGATGATATGCTCCTCTATTTGCGCTACCCAGAGGAAACCTGCAATATGTACTGGAGGTGATGGATCGTTTTGCCACCCTCTCAGGCATATCAGTGAACCCTAGGAAGTCTAGCTTGTTCCCCTTGGGAAGGTATAAGAGTGTCCCGTTGGAGAGGCTGCCTATCCTGCAAATACCCTGGCAACCTGAGACATTTAGGTATCTGGGAGCAAACATTTACCACAGGACGGAAACAGAGCACGAACATAATACAGCGAAAGCGATCGAGAGAGTCAAGAATAGTATGGTGTTCTGGTCTAGATTACCCCTATCTATGATGGGGAGAGCAGCTCTGCTCAAAATGGTGGTTTTGCCCAGACTCGCAGCTCTGCTCAAAATGGTGGTTTTGCCCAGACTCTTAAATTTTTTTGTAAATGTCCCGTATCTGATTCCCAGACTTTTTTTCAAGAGACTTCATGGTATGTGCAGGAGCTTCATATGGGGCAGCTCCAGGAACAGAGTGGCCCTGTGGAAACTACAGAACTTGTGTGACAGGGGGGGTATAAACTTGCCAAACTTTGAGCTTTATTATCTGGCGGGGCAGCTGTTGTTTGTGGCCAGGTGGTTGTCGTCAGAGGACTCGGCAGAAGCTAGAGTCTTGCAGGGCGACTTGGCTCCATACTTTTTGAGAGAGACGGTGTGGCTACAAAAGAGTAAACTGGTGGGAAGAGGGAGACCATTGGAGCTGGGTTGGGAGGTCTGGCGCAGGACGTGGTGAACGGTGGGTGATCCGGATGTGCTCTCCCAGCAGGTTCCACTGGTGGCGCTGTGTGGAAACGACTCCCAATTGCTTGAAGTAGTCCGTAGATACTGGGAACCAATGGGTTTGGCCACCCTCGGGGATATATGGCAGGAGGGGGGGTATTGGAATTCCAGAGTTTGCAGGAGGAGACAGGGGTGCAGAGAGGCCAATATATAACTTACACCAGACTCACAAAACGGGTGAGGGAGAGGTGGCCTGAGACGGTGTTGGCGGAAGAACCTGCTGCCGCCCTGGAAACGAAGTACGATGTTTCAGAGGGCGGGCATGACATATCCAGGGTATACAAGCTCCTGAGAGCTAAGGCTGGGAAGGAACTGCTCCAACTGAGGCAGGACTGGGAGGAGGAGGTAGGAGGACCCATGACAGAGGGGCAATGGGAGAGAGCTCAAAGGTACCATAAAAAGGTGTCCCGAAATGCGAGACTCCAACAGATCCATTTGTATGTCACCCATAGGGCTTATCTGACTCCCGGGAAAATAGCCAGGTTTGGAGGCTTGGCCACGCAGAAATGCCCCAGGTGTGGGGAGGTGGAGGCGGGGTTCCTACACATATTCTGGGCCTGTCCGAGGTGCACAGATTCTGGGACGAAATAAAGACTAAGATGGCCGGTGGGGGAGTGGTGCTGGATGTGGGGTCGGCTTGGGCATGCATGCTCGGGATTTTTCCCAGGCCACACAATCTAAAGCACATAAGCAAGATGAAGGACCTGGCTTACATCCTGGCCAAGCGCAGGATCGCAATGGGCTGGAAGGCGGCCCACAGACCCAGGGTGGAGACATGGTGGGCGGACCTCCTGAGATGGGCGGAAGCAGAATAAGTAGTATGGTTTGAAGTCGTTACCAGGGGGGGTGAGGAGGAAGTGGGCCCCCTGATAGCCTGGCGACAATTAGTGACCTCTATGGCAAACCCCCACCAGGTTAACCATGAAATAGAAGACTCAGACGAGTCTACGAGCACTGTGATTCCCGAAAACACTCCCGTAGATGACACGGAAGAGCCGGCTCAAGTTTATGGGGTGGGTGGGGAGGGACGGAGACTAACAATGTATAATGTGACGGTTTGATATTGATTATGTACATCCCGAAAAGCTGTATTGTTTGTTGGTTTTGTTTGTTTAAAATAATTAAAATATTTTTTTTTTAAAAAAACTTCTACCTGGGCGCCATGGAAACCTCTGAGACAGATCAACTAGCCCAGCTTCTGGGGGAACTCAGAGCAGAGGTGCATTCAGCTCGGCAAGAGACTAATGCTCTAAGAAGGGAACTCATTGTGGCAAAAGAGCGCACCGATGACCTTGCCAGACAACTACTCCAAGCCCAGGCTGGTAATACGCCGCTACCCGCGATGGGAGGTTCAATCCCTACTCAGTCAAGCAATCCAGTACAGGTGGTCCTTCCAGGAGCCATACCCTTAGCTCCACCAGAACACTTTGCGGGAGACCCCAAGTGGTTTGCAGTCTTTATGAACCAGTGCCGTCTACACTTTTTATGTCGGCCAGGGGCCTTCCCGAATGATCAATCCAAGGTGGCCTTTGTGCTTTCATACCTCAGCGGCAGCGCAGCAGACTGGTCAATACCACTAGTTAATCAGGATGATCCTCTCCTCCGAGACTTCCAAGTGTTTCAGCAGAATATGGAAAAGCTGTTTGCTCGGCACTCCCAAGGCCAGGCCTTGGATAACGAATTGCTGTCTCTTCGCCAAGGGAACCAAGACTTGTTAACTTATATTGCAACTTTCAATTGATTAGTGGCAGAGACCGGTTGGCCAGAAGACAAAAGGACTACCATATTTCATCGGGGGTTGAGAGGTGAACTGAAGGACGTCTTGGCCCAAGTCGTGAATCCTCCCCGAGACTCTTCGGAATACATAGACCTTGTGGTGCAGTTAGACCACAGGTGGCAGATCCGGAAAGCTGACCGAGCTAAATTTGAGAATCGAGTGTTTGTGTGTCCGAAAGACAGCACCCCCAAGAGTTCAGACACTTCGGAACCCATGCAAATCGGAGGGGTTCGAGGACCGTTATCCAAGTCTGAGAGAGAGAAGAGGAGACAACAACAACTGTGCCTATATTGCGGAATGGCTGGTCACTTCCTTCGAGACTATACTGTGAAACCTCCCAAGGAGGCAGTCGGGGTTGCCGACAAGGTCGGTGTCGAACCACAGCCGGAAAACTACCCCACCCGGCAAGCGTAGAGGTCCACTTGTCGAGCGAGAAGAAGGAATCCCAGACCTCGCATCTAGCCTTAACAATAATCCTTATTAGTAACCAGCACCTATCTCGTATGCACGCAGTTAGGGCTTACATCGACATTGGAGCTATAGGTAACTACATGGATCAAGAATTGGCGTCAATGATGTGCCTTTCCCTGTCTCAAAAAGCAACAACCGATTCGGTCACCACCGTCGACGGAACAGAGATCTCTTCAGGTCCTGTAACACACTCGACAAAGGAGATGACCCTGTTGTGCCAAGACCGGCATCGAGAAAACATTGTGTTCGACTTAATCAAGGCCCCGCAATTTAAAGTAATTCTGGGAATGCCGTGGTTAGAAACACATAATCCTTGCATAGACTGGCGTGGCAAGAGGTTAACCTTCCTAGAATGTGCTCATACCTGCTATCCAGAGAAATCATTGCCCAAGGCAATCGCAACAATCATGGGTCCAGCAACTCAGATACCCCGGGAATACCAGGATTTTCAGGACGTTTTTCAGAAAGACCAAGCCAACACGCTACCACCTCATAGGCCATATGATTGTCAGATCGACCTAATACTTGGAGCTCAGATCCCATGCAGCATAATTTATGCCCTCATGGAACCCGACAATCTTCATCTAAAGCAATACTTAGATCAATATCTGGCTAACGGCTTTATTCGTCCATCCAAATCCCCGGCGGCCTCCCCCTTATTCTTTGTCCTAAAAAAGGAGGGGGACCTATTGCCCATTAAACCAAGTAACGGTAAAAAATCAGTACCCCCTACCTCTAATCCCGGAACTACTGGACCAAGTAAAGGAGGCTCGAATTTACACCAAACTGGACCTCAGAGGAGCGTACCATCTCGTACGAGTTAAAAAAGGGGACAAATGGAAAACCGCCTTACGCACTAAGTATGGACTTTTCAAATATCAAGTGATGCCCTTTGGCCATTGTAACGCCCCGGCAGCGTTTCAATATTTCATGAACAATGTCCTTCCAGAGCTGATCGACATTTGTGTGGTCGTATATATTGACGATATCCTTGTGTACTCGGCCTCCGAACAGGAACACGTAAAACATGTTCATGCACTACTAGAGAAACTTCGGCAACACAAGCTGTATGCTAAATTAGAGAAATGTTATTTCCATGTTACAGAGATCGAGTTTCTTGGGTTCATTTTAATGCTAGGTGGAGTGTGGATGGATTCGCGGAAGGTGGATGCTATCCTCAAATGGCCCTCTCCAACTTCCGTGAAAGGAGTGCAAAGCATGCTTGGATTCGCAAACTTCTATCACTGTGACTACTGATCACCAAAATCTACAGTACCTCAAGTCAGCCAAGGCCCAGTCCTCCCGCCAGCTCCGATGGGCTTTATTTTTTGCAGAATATGATTTTGTGATTACGCACCGACCCGGTTGCTGAAACAGCAAGGCTGATGCACTGTCCCATATAAGGATGGAAGAGGCATACTCAAATCCAGACCCCGTGCCCATCACCCCAGAGGGGAGAATCCTTGGAACCATCACTTCACTAACTCTAGACGACATCCACAAGGAAATCTCGCACCTCTTTAATTCTGAGGCCTTACAAAAGTGGTCGACCAAAAGCAACCATCATTCTATTATTGAACACTTACCTTATTTCCAAGGACGCCTGTACTTACCTAGTAAGGAACTGCAAAGACAGGTTATCTCAAATTATCACGAGTCATTTATGGAAGGCCACGCTGGAATTGCAAAAACTGAAGCCAAAATCAAGAGACATTTTTGGTGGCCAACATGGCGAAAAAAAAATGTCAGACAATTTGTACTATCTTGTGGCGTTTAAGCGCAGAACAAGGCCCAAAAAAAGAAACCACCTGGTCTATTACAGCCTTTGGACATACCTCTTACACCCTGGCATACGTTATCCCTTGATTTTATCACTGACCTTCCTCCCTGCAACGGCTACAACACCACATAAGTGGTGGTAGACTTATATTCAAAAATTGCCCATTTCATTCCGTTAAAAGGCTTGCCCTCCACTTCAATTTTGGTGAAGGAATTCCTAGAACAAATTGTCCGGATACACGGTTTCCCTCCGTCTTAGTCTCGGATCGGGGCAGTCAGTTTATTTCACAGTTTTGGAGAAAATGTTGTCAGTTGGCCTAAATTGATGTCAGACTTTCAACCAGCCACCATCCCCAAACGGATGGGCAAACCGAGAGAACCAACCAGACTTTAGAGCTATACCTAAGATGCATGTTGCATCAAACTGAAGGCAATTGGAAGGACATTTTATGGATCACTCAGTATGCCTACAATAACTCTTTGCATTCCAGCACGGGGCAAACCCCATTCTATACAATATATGGAATACATCCACAAACTTCAGAACTCGACCCACCTCAACATTTGGAAATGCCTGCCGTAAGCAGTCCACACTCCACCATTACCCAAGCCTTCAAGAGAGCAACAGAACATTTGAAACAAGCTAAAGAAAGATACAAGAAATCTGCAGATCAACATAGGAGTGAAGCTCCTAAATACCAGATTGGAGATGAGGTTTGGTTAGCCTCCCGACATATACCACTAAAAGGAACCCACACGTTCAACCCCAGGTATTTGGGACCGTATACCATCAAGGCCATCATCAACCCAGTAGCAGTTAAACTGGAGTTACCTCCAAACATGAGAGTCCACCTGGTATTCCACGTTTCCCTGTTGAAACCTGTACAACCAGGAACTCGGATAACAAAACCACCAAGACCTATTACCTATTTTGGTAGAGGGTGAACCGAAATTCGAGGTAAAATACAATCTGAGGCAGGCTGAAGGGACTACTTGCCTAGGGAACTATTTACTTGGGTGTTTTTGCTGGGACTACTTTACCTGGGGACTACTTTTCTGAAGACTATATAAACAACGCCTTAGTACAGAACACGCTTCGCATTATTCTGCACTCCTGCAGTGTAACGCTCACTGTGTCTGTTCCCTTCAGGCCAGTCAGCTACAACGCCAGTCCAGTTTCTTCTCGAACAACCTGCAAAGGAAGAAAAGACATCAGGTTAGCCGCACTGACCAAGGATCCACATCACTACCCAGCGCATCGTTGGTACCGACCTGAGAGCTGCTCTTCCCAGTGAACCAATGAACCTCCATCCCACGACCGCTTCCATCGTTCGCCCACCGCTCCGGAGTCACTGCACCTGTCGGACGCAAGAAGAAACATCAGGTTAGCGCATATTGGGGAAAAAAACATTTGAAACAGTTAACTCAGCGACATACTCACCTGAAGGCCACTCCTACTAGCGATCCGTTGATCTTCGTCACGCGGTCCTACAGCACCTGCAAAATAAGAGAGCAGCAGGTCAGTCGCACAGAAGAGTCATAGCGCATATACAGGCTTATCACAGAACGCTGGTGCGAACTTACCTTTTCTTGGAAGAACAACTCTGTGTTCTACGAACTTTCGCATCAGAAAGAAACCTACAAAGGAAAGACAACAAAGGGAAAACCTGAGCAATTTGAACTCTTTGGAGAACCATATTAATGGTAAAGACTTACTCATTGAGTCAACGTTGTCTGAGACTTGACAGGATCAGTGAAGTAACTGGATCCTAAAACTCTACGCACCCCTGCATACTGCTGCAGGACGGAGAGCGTGCCATTCTTAAAGCAAAGGTGAGACATAACAGAGGGGCTTTCAGAAGACCACGGGAGGCGGGTGTGGGTCTTTCGCCTCACAGTTGGGTAACGCTTCATTTAACCCTTTAGGCGCACCATCGTGGGTGCACAGATACAGAGAAGACATGTGAGCCATCTAACAGCAGACCTGCCAGTCCCGTTCGGTGCCCCTGTGGAGACCAGTTGAGTGTAACACAGAGTTCATTTTACTGATGAATTACCAGTCTCAATAGGAGAGTGTGACATGTCTTTTCCATTATTGTATTCACAGCAGACACTAGTTAATATCCTGGGGCGAGATTTAATGACAAAGCTTAATATGACGATTTCGTTCACTGATGATGGCATAGTGTGTTCTATTCCAGGGATACATTATTTAAAGGTGGTGTTTCTTTATTGGATACACATTCTGTTAACATGGCTATCTGGCTTAGTGGGAAAGACTATGAGAATACCTGATGAGTTTTTATTCAGATCACAGATACCTATGGGCGAAGAGGGGAAACAAACTATTTCCCTAGAACTAGTTGGAGTCATAGTACGAGGGGAACTGGCCATGCTTGAAGAAAACGATGATGAAGGCAGGCCATGGAGAACAGTGATTGCCATAGGGGAAGGGTACAGACTGACGTCACAGATGAGTATATGTTTAAAGACAATTCAGCAGACGATGAAGTAATATTTCAGATGAACATTACATATTGGATCAAAATAGAGAAAAGAGAGGTCCCACAGCTAATGATGATTGTGCGGCAGCACCCAATATAATTTGACGAGGACTTAGAAAAAGTGCCAACCTCATTATGGACTACAGGCCCCTATGACGTAGGCTTATTAAAGGGGTAGGAGAAGTTAAGATTAAACTGAAGCCAGGAGCAATTTTATCTCAAACAAGACGGTATCCCATGTCTCAATAGGTGGATGAGGGTATTTTTAAGACTATTTGTGCACTAATGGAACAGGGTGCCTTAGTGACGCCAGAGTCACTGTGCACTATTGCTGTGTACACTGTGAAAAAATCGAAAGTTTGGTCTTGGAAATTAATGCAAGATATGAGGCCAATTAATCAGATTGTAGAAGTCTGATTTCCTTTAGTTCTGAATCCTGCAACAAAACTATGTAGTATCCCCATTGAAGCACGATATTTCACAGTGATTGACTTGAAAAATGTGTCAAGTAAAGAAGGATAAAATAGAATGGACTGAGGAAATGGAGGAAGTATTGAAAAATTAAATAAAGCAATTTGTAAAGCTCCAGTTTTAGGAATTCCTAATTATTGGGAGGAGTTCTTCCTGTTTTCGCACACAAATGGGACGGTTATGACAGAAGTGCTTACACAGAGGACTACTTTGGGGTATAAACCTCTGGCATATTACAGTGGGACTTTAGATCCAGTTATGAGAGGGTACTTTCCTTGTGAACAATTGCTGGCAGCTGCCACGTACGCCATTGAGAAGTTTACACGCATAGTGATGGTGTTCTATGATGTTGTTTGTTGAGCATGCTTTGTTCACTATTTTGAAAAAACCTAAGATTATGTTGACATCCCAGACAGCTTTTGCATATGAAGTAGTTATATCAAATCCTCCAATTAAGATAGTCAGGTGCAAAATAGTGAACCCTGCCACATTTGTAGCTGAGACCGTGGCAGAGGGTGAGCATTTTCATGACTGTGCTAGTTATGAAAAGCCCTATGATGACGTGCTGTCAGAAGGGGAGATTCTCTTTATTGACGATCGTTAAAAATCAATCAATATAATGGGCAAAGGCAGGCTGGTTCAGCTGTAGTGATACACAGAGGAAATGGGGAATTTGAAATTGTGGCAAGCATAAGGCTGCCATCTCATTTTTTGGCACAAGCAGCAGAATTGGTGGCACTTATTATCGCACTTGAGAAATACGAAGGGAAGGAAGTGACGGTGTACAGTGACTCCCGCTATGTGACTTCAACCATGCACGCATCGCTAGCATGTTGGAAAAGGAGGGGATACCTCCGAGCGGACATCATTCCAGTGCAGCAGGCAGTATTATTGTAACAGGCTTATTAAGGCACTAAATCCCCTAGCATCCATTGCAATAGCTAAATGCACAGCACATACTAAGAGAACTGATTTTATTTCATGTGGAAACAAAGCCACAGTTGAAGAAACCAAAAGGGTTGCAACTTCTTCAAACAACTCAAGCTTTGATACTCCTCACATAAGAAAGGGGGTGATTATGGCTGTGATAATGCAGGAAGGTTTTAATCATTTGCCAAAGACACAGTTAATGGAAATTCAAGGCAATGCACGGCAGGAAGAGCAAGAATTGTGGAAATAAAGGGAGTGTACTTTATCCCCCTCCGAAGCATTATGGCAGCAAGATAGCACTGGGAAGCCAGTGATGTCAGTGGGATTATCCAAGTTAGCGCTTGAATAGCTGCACTACTCTGCACATCTAATTAGGGAATGCCTCACAGCAACTATTGCGGGGGATTGGTTTGTTCCAAATTTGTAAGAACACGTTGCATTTCATGTAGTAAATTGCATTGTATGTCAACATTTTACTGCTGGGCACACTCTGCAAACAATCAGAAGAGTGATTCCTCGACCAAATGGTCGTTTTCAGCATTTGCATATCGACTATGTCGATATGCTGCAAATATGTAGTGGATATAGATATATGATAGTGGTGGTGTGTCCCTTTTCGAGATGGATCAAAGCAGGTCCATGTACACACCCTGGAGCCACTTGTGCAGCAAGGTTTTTAGTACAAGAAGTATTTCCAAGATGGGGAGTATGTGAGTTGAGATCTGACAATGGGCCACATTTTGTTAATGAATTATTTGAGCAGGTTAGTTTATTACTAAACATAAAACACACACGTTCTTCTTCTTATCACCCGCAAGCGAACAGTATATGTGAGAGACTCAAAGGTCTTCTCAAAGAGAGAATTGCTAAAGTTAAATAATCACTGAAGAAGGGATGGCTCTATTGCCTGCCCCTAGCATTATATGCATTAAGGAATCAGCCTAGGACAGACCACCACCTCACAACCCCTGAGCTAGTAACAGGAAGGCAGATAAGAACACCTCCATCGAGGAATAGAAGTGATGCCCAGAAGACAGCAGAAATGTTAGGAAATGAGTTACTTGCATTTTTGACATCAATGACCGCAAGTTTCTCTGACATTTCAGATCAACTCAAGTGCAAGGGAACTTGGTTTCAGAACACAACATTGAATTCAGCAATCGGACATTCAGCATTACTACCTGTACCTAGACTATTCTCTGGAGATGCAATTCTAATACGCAATTTTACTTCAAAGTGGCATGAGTCGCGATTCTCAGGACCATAAATCATGGAGGACATTACTCCATCAGCAGTAAAAGTCCAAAGGAGTCACGCATGGATACACATTGGTGACATGAAACCCTATCCTGGTGAGGCCACAGCATCCCCAACTATCGATTCTGAAGCAAAGTCAAGAAGATGTAGTTCTGTAGTTCCGCACGTGCAGACTCGATCAATGACGAGGAAGAAGGATGCTGAGATTGCTGATTAGATCAATGCAAGTGTGCATTTAGACTGTGGCTTACCTTGGACACTCATTATAGATAGTTTAGCAGGAGTGTGAAAACAATTGTTCTTGAGCCACAGGAAATCTTTATGTTGAACCTTAGAAAGTGTTGAAGTATTGCAAAATATGCCAAATATGGATGTTCTGTTTGATGACTGGAAGAGAGAGCAGTTTCCCGATTAATTTGTTACTGAGTTTCTATTTGTTCATCCAAATGGTCCTGTCTGATGTCGAAACTCAAAGGCTCCTACTTATTGTTATTATTTATATTCTTCTGACATATCCTGTTCTTGTGGGGCAAAAAAGGGACATTCGGGTTTTCCTGCACAATCCTAAAATGGTCCAGCAATAACGATAATGCTCTCAGGGATAATTGAGCAGATTTTACAGCTACCTGAGCACATAACGAATTTGTCTGATTAAGAAGGTTTTTTCCTTCCTTAAAAAGAAGTACACAGGTACAATGTGGAATCGTGATAATGACAGAATGGTGGGAAATGAGCAAGCTCAACAACATATGGGAAATTGAAGGTGGTGGGGACTGATGTATTGGTGTTTAATATATGCATGCTCAGCATTCATCATTGTTTTCCTGATTCTTTTTGTACACACTGTTTACTTGATTGGTCCAAAGAGAGCAGCAGTCCCCCCAGTCCTTCCCACATCATTGACCCTTGTAGACATGTCTGTTACATGAAGGCCAAGACCATATGTTATTATCTCTACACCAGTAACACGTGCAAAGTCACCTGGTTCTATGACAAGTACGCCTAGGGCTCCCCCTCTAGGAAGGATGTTTACTGATGTATTTCTTGAGTTTCTTGCAGACACACACTTTATGAAAGTTAGACACAAAAGGAGTGCAAGAGAAGATGATTATGAGGTAAATAATTATCTTCACAGTACAGCACATTTGGGGAATAACATGTGATATCAACACATGAAAGAAGTGGGGAAAAAACCGCTGAGGAGAGTTGCTATGTTTGTGCTCTCCTACCTTATGCTATGGGGAATACCAAGATATTCATAGCTATAGAAATATATATCTAGAAAGCTCATTGCTTTACCCACCTTGCACTCTGCCATACAAGAGGTCAGTTGCAGGGTCAAACAGCATCCTTTGTATGGGTGACGGAATGATCAGCGCTAGAAGAAGATGATTATGTTCAAGATTTGAAAACAAGAGCAAAACCACACACAATAGATCATGTGATAAGATATGAACTGCCTCTGAAGGCTGGCACCTTACCATGCACATGTCCAATAGACAGAATAAAGTACACACCCCACTAGGGAATGAGACCAGGAGAGTAATTGCAAGGAAACCAAAATTTATATAAGCAAATAAATAGAGCAAAGAACTCTGCTGCCCGACAGCGCTCTGCTGACAGATATATGGGCATCATATTATAAGGGAATCATAAGTGATGTCACACATAAGAGACTTTTTAGAAACCATGATTGGCTATGCATGTATACTAACCCCAGCTCCATAGGGAATGCCTGGGTCACATTGGTTGGTGTCTCTCCGTCATTCACAGTACACATGGTCAGTAGGGATCATCCTTGCAGGGTGAAGGTCAGGCGAGTTTTCGCAGAGAAGATGTAGCATTTGTCTAAGCTAAACAACAAGACTTGGCATGCATGAAATAATCACGGGCATAAATTGTCACTACAAAAGGAGCTGTTGGTGTGAAATAGGTACATCCTGACCTATGTTTTTATGGGAGCATCGGTTAGGGGTTGTTCTTTCAGGTGCCTTATCAGAAGGGTGATCTGTGATTTGTGGTCCCGGGGGCCTCACAATTTCAAACACATTGGAGATCATTGTTAGTGTTACCAGAATGTAGATTCGGTATATTGTGGGTGATTTGAAGGTGTTCTGGGGGAAGGGCCTGAGAGTGCATGAGTCGGTCAGCAGAGATGGATGGGGCACTGGGGCTAGGGCAGGCCTTGGTCTCACATTCTAGGATGAACGCACTGTGTCAGGGCTTGATACTTGCTAGTTGCAACACTGAATGACCGTGTTTCCATGAGAACAGGAATCGTGCTAGGCTGAAAGGGGGTGGAGGTGGCGGGGGCTGATTGTGCACTGCTCTGGTACAGGGAAGGTTGGCATTTCATCAGAGGGGCAGAGTGCCTAGCAAAAGATGGCGTTTGGGAGGACACAAAATGGAGTCCAAATTATGCGAGTTTGCACATGTTTATACACTTATAGCCACAAACATGAGATGCATATATGCACTTGAGGGGTAATGATAGCTCCCCCCTTAGCTTACACAGCATTTATCGGGTGCAGGAATGGTGCAGGGGGGGGCAGAATATACCACCTCTCCCCCAACACCTGGAATGAAGGGAGCAGGAATCAGATGGGAGATAAACAAAAAGTTCAAATGTAAAGGAAAGAGTGATGAAGAAATACAAAGATGCAAGGAGAGAGGTCAGATGCAAATCTGGGGAACAGTAGTTTCACCAGATGGATGGGAAGAAGGCATAGTTGTATGCAGAGCGGTAGCAGTAACAGGACATCACAAACCAATTATAAAACATGTAGAAAAGGGATCTAAACCTCTCTGGACAAAACTTGTAAAATTACTGACATGGGTTGAAGATAGAGGAGGCACAGTACAGATAGTGCCTCTGGCTAGTACAGAGCTATGCTTCAGAAACAATGGCACAAGAAAAGTTGCAGAGAACCAACATTGCAGTCGAATCTTCGATGTACCAGTAATGAATGATGGGACAGTAGCGATAAAGGACCACTACTGGGCGTGTAGATCCAGAGCTTATATGAAGCTACCCAAGGACTGAAGAGGACTGTGTTCCATAGTGATAATTCATGTATCAGCATTATTTATTTATTTTATTTATTTATTAACATTTATATAGTGCACGGCAGCCCTGAGGCATCGTGGCGCTGTTACATGAACACCTCTGGTTACAGTGGAGCAAAAAACTATTACAGGCAAAAAACAAGCATAAAAACAGATTCTGTTACAGTCTGTTAAGTTATACATACTTAGTTACAGTCAATACCAGGGGAATTCAGTTGGCAGAAACGGGGGGAGTCATTTAAATCGTATAGTTTTGAGGCCTTTGCGGAAAGTAGTGAGGGAGGTTTCAGCTCGAAGGGTGTTGGGCAGGGCATTCCAAAGTTTGGGAGCTAGGTAAGGGAAACCTATACCTCCTGCTTTAGCCCTTCTGATGGGTGGTATGCGTAGTTGGTTAGTGTGTTGTGATCTTCTGGGGCATGCAGAGATATCTCTGTTGATGGTTTCGGAAAGGTAGGAGGGGGCGGAGAGGCTGAGGTATTTGTGGGTTAAGGTGAGAGTCTTAAAAGTAATCTTTTCCTTAACTGGGAGCCAGTGGGCATCTCTTCTGGCTTGAGTGATGTGATCTCTCTTAGGGATGTTGAGGGCCACTCTGAGCAGTCTGTACGGTCTGGAGCTGGTTTAGGTTGTTTGCTGAAGTGCCTGCTAGGAGAACATTACAATAATCTAACAGATTGTGATTAGTGATTCTGAAGAGTGACTTGAAAATTTTAGAGTTTCTAAGGGAAAGAGGAGATCACTTGGATTTCTCCATTGAACAAAAATAGATAATTACTTTTCAGCTAAATCGATAGAAGCCTTTAATTTGATTCCATATGAACATAGGTTGTTCAGTCAGACTTCAGCAGTATTTTTGGACTATTTTCATGCCAGGGATCCAAACGATGGTGAATGCAAAATGATTACAGATAACCAGATGGGACTTCCTGCAGACAATCAATGCTACCATAAATGGATTGAATGTGATCAAAGAAGAGCTGAGAGCCATAAGACTGATGACACTCGAGAATAAATGCATCCTGGACATGATTCCAGCCATGGATGGAGGTGTTTGTGCCAAAATTGGAGAATCATGTTGCACATTCACACCTTCTCATGATGAAGAGAATGGGTGACAGAGGCCATAATTTTGCAGATGAACTTGCATACCAAAATGGAAGATGAAGTGGAAGTTATTGCAGATGACAGCTGGTTTTCATCAATCTTCTAGTGGGTACCACAGTGGATAGCAAATCATTTCAAGTTCCTGAGAGCATTACTGGTGATGATAATGTTTGGATTCTGTGTGATCAGGATAATAATCACACAGTGCAAGAAGACAACAAAGAAGACAGTAGGAATGAAGATCATGATCAAAGTTGAATCTGAACCCAAAGAGCTGCCTTATGAACAAATCAGAGACAATACAAAATCAAGCATTCATGCACCCGAGAGAGATCACAAGAAGTATATGGGAAGATGGATCTACTGCAGCCCGAGTGGACAGTGCAGCCACATGACCTGGAGTGTTGATGACCATGTAAAATAATAATAATTTAGCATTTATATATACCGCAAATGAACCCTTGGGTATCTGAGCGCTACTTATTATTATCCACAGTGTGTGGTGCTCATTTATCTACCTTAGAAGGATGAAAGGCTGCGTTTGGCCCTGCTGGGATTCGAACCTGCATCAGCAGGCTCTGCACAGATGTCAAAGCGAGCGCTCTACTCGCTATGCTGTCGGACCAGCTATGATAAAAATCAGCAGGATCTTTGAAAGGTGTGATGAAGATATGGACTCCGAAGAAGCACTTCTTCAAGAAATGATGTCTAGATTTGGAGACTGATGAGAGAGTGGTTGATGAAGCAAGCAGAGGAGGGAGTGTAGAGGAGGAGCCAAAATCCTCTACCGGAAGTCCTGCCCCTAAATTGCCTATATGTTGGGCACCGGAAATAGCGACAAAGCGACACCTGTTATGATGCCTATAAAACGAGCAGCCTTTGAAGCAAAGTACCCATTAAGAAGATCATTAATTTTGTATCCACGAAAAGCTGATAGTCTCTCCAATGAGCATGTGAAGACGGATGGAGGAAGAGACTGGTGATGTCACATGAAACAAAGTGACACACCCAGAAGAGATGATGAGAGAGAAGGTGAATAGGCCTTATAGAATCAGATGACATAACAAAGAATTGAGTCACCCTTTACGTGCCGAATGAAGATTGCATGTGTGAAAAGCACGGAAGAAAATTAAAACCGTTTTATAATTGTACAGATGCAGTAATGCAAGTAGACTAAGAATTCATGAAGGCTCACTATACGTAGTGAATAGACCACAGGCGGTGCTGTCAAATATATATATATATATATAAATATATATATATATATATGTGTTTATAGAATCTGGATGTTCCACTTTGCATTTGAGCAAACTTGGAGCCTGCGAATAGAAGGGCTGAAAAGTGTGGCACATTAGAATAAAACAGCTCACAGCGAAGGAAGATTCGAGAAGGCCTGTCTGGCCCAGTGTTAAGGGTTGAGACATCCAAGAAAGTTGTTATCTATCATAGAGAGATACAATGAACACGAAGAATGGGCGAACCCCTGTTAAGGTGCACTGGAAAAGCACTTGAAGCCTCGGGGTTTATTCATTTATTGGTATTAAATACAATGAAGGAGCTCAAAATGTGGTCTCCAGTCAGATGGTCACATGAAAATAGACTTCGGCCTATGCCGAGACCAGAAGATAAGGCCATGCTCACACTCCTTTTTTCAGAATGGTGCCGGTGCATCAGACATGCTCTGCTCGGAGGTGCCATTCTGCCTGCCAGGTCCGATCTGGTGGGTAAAAAGGCACCCGCGAGCAGAACTTGTAGTTTGCCGGTCCGGTAACTACGGTACCAGCAAGCTGTCCGGTACCATAGTTACCAGACCGGCAAAATTGTAATGAGGCCCACTGACAATTACTTGCAGCAGTGGTGGGCAGAGTTGTCCACCTGACAGTAGAGACCCAATCACAACCCCATACCCCATAGAAAGTATACCTAGATTTTTCCTGTTACCCTATCACAGTCCGACATAAGTTTTCTTATTTTGCCACGTAATATGACCTCAGAGATGATGAGTTTTTAGTATCAAAGGTTGTTTTTTTATGAAAAGTGATTGAGGTGATACAATTTGACATCCGTAGATGTCCGTTGTACTCCCTGTTTTAGATAATTGTAATTAAAACAGACAAATCTTTGCCAACTTCCTGGGTCGGTTTTATTATTGATGTTTGAGTAATTTCTGCATCCCCATCCACCCTGTACAAAGTTATCTCGTCTTAAAGGGCCTACGGGTTCACTGTGTGCTTCATTGTGATAGGTTGCAGTGAACATGTCAGCCATTTGATTTGTTTTCTTATAATATAGTCCTCTTTTGGTGGTTTTGATTTTTGAAAGTATGAAACTCCCCTTTTACTTTTCTCATTTTCATTGCAGAACTCGCAGTGTGCAGTTCATGTTACCTGTGATAAAATATGATTGGCATTAATCAATTGTTGGTGATTGTTGTGTTGCAAGTTTGATTTGATATGTTCATAATGGGGATCTGAGCTTTTCTTAGTTTTTAATGTATTTGTTAATAATGAAGTGCTGCTCCTGTATATGTATAAAATGTGTGGGAATAATGATTGAAAGTTGTTCATTAGGAAATAAATTGAATTTTAGTGAGGTGCATGGTATAAAATCATGAAGTATGCTTGTTGTTTTCAAAATAAAATATTCATCACAGAGCAGTAAAAATGTGATTTTATCTACAATGCTTTTTTAATCACTTAAGATGTGTGTTAAAGTGATTTTTGGGGTGATATAAAAATGTTTGTTTTTAAAAAGATTTTTTTTGGGTTGCTAGTGTGGTGTGATATTTAGTGTGCCCATAGTTAAAGGATCTGACTACTATAACGCTTTCAATAAAAACTTTGGGGCAGTAACAGAGGCATGAATGCCCCCTTGGCTTTGGGATTATCATTATGAAAACTCCTATTATGTAAAACACAGTTGGCCCGATTCATGGAATTTCGTAAATGGTTCAAAGTCACTTTGAACCGTGCAAATAAATTCCATGAATTGGGCCCAGTATGTGTTAGGAAATGCTATTTTAGTACAGAAATTAGAGGCTGCAAAATGCTGGATGGTTTATTTGAAGTTTAAATGTGCAACAGTTTTAAACATGAAGCACTGTTTTTGTTTTAATGTTATTGTTTCTGTACTGTTATTTGCTACAGAAATACTGGCAGCTGTCAATGGCAGTTTACTGGGCACACAGTCCCAGACTGTCCTGTGATGTCCACAAACATCCTAGATGTTCAAGGGCATCTAGGTTTATTTGTGTATTACAGGGTTGGTGAAAAGCAGTTTTTGGATGGCTAACAACTTTGGCGTCACTCAATGAAACTGCATGAAATTCAGGAATTTCATTCTAGACCTGATTCTTAATGGTTTTGTCAAGAGGGAACAAAATTAGAGGGGAGGGTCCCAACAGATTTTAAAGGCTTATAAATGTGGTGCCATTTCATGAATCTGCAGAAAAGGTTGCACAAATGTTTTAGATTTAGATATAAATATTTTTGCAATGTTTGGTGGGATTTTGTGAAGAGTGGGCATAATTAGAGGGGCGTCTCAACATTTCTAAATGGTTTCTAACTTTTTGCCGTTTGACGAATGTGGACAAACGTTTTAGAAAGATTATAGACCCAAACTTGAATGTTTGTGCAAAGTCTGAATGTATTTTGTAAAGTGGGCGCTAAGACATATGACTATTGCATGGACATACATTTTGACAGTTTTGAAAAAATAAAACATGGGTGGATTTCCAGCAAAGTCGTGTAGGGAGCATTGGTAAGAACCTGAAAGCATGATTATTTTTTGACAAGTGTCATAAGGTAGGTACAAAAAATTGTGATATGTCTGTGGTGATTGAGGTATAGCCTGTGGCCATGGACAGTGGCCAGATTGTCTGGGTCATGGCATAAGGTCATGACCCAGACAATCTGGATAATGGCCATGACCACGAGGGATGACCAATGGGCTTAAAGTGGTCATGTGCACAAGGGACCGGCTATGTGGCAAGATCTTTTGAAATTGGAATAAATTTCAACAGGAAAAACAAGTGTGCTCATGGGTACAGGTTGAAGTGCTATTTCTGGACTGGCAGGGTCCTAACAAAGGCCCATTGTCTTTTTAATTTTGTCATTTTTATTGTTTTACATATTCCTTCCCGGCTGGACATTCCAACATGTCCGATCACTAGAGTAGCAACAGTGATGATGTTATCATTTGGTTTATAAATTCATTGCCACTGAGGAAGAAGGAAACTCACATAAATAGCACTACTGAGAGTTGGCGCTTCTTTAAAGTTAATAAACACTGTTCCGTGAAAGAGGCAGAGGAGTACTTTGCACATTCTCCATCAAAGCTCTACACCATACAACTTCAAATTCTCCATCTCAAAGCTTGGGGACATTAATCATGATGAATAATTTGGTGCAAGTCTTCTTGAATGATGTGGATGATGTGTATTGGAAACTGGACAAGTTGGTCTGGCTCATACTGGGCTGCAGTCTTTTTTGACTTATGTGTGGTCTTATATCTTTATGGTAGCTCTGAGCTGTGGTTGTCCATAAACAACCTGCACCTATTAAAGGTGCTGCTAGCAACAGCTAGAGCTTTCAAACATTTGCAGCATTGGCACACTCTATTTGAAGATGTATTATAAATTCTAGAGAGGTGGCTTAATTTTGTGTGGCATTGTCTTTTCAAAGTTGTCATTTTTGTTATTTTATATTTTCGTCACCAGTTGGACATTTAAATATGTGTAACTTTGCTCATTAAAACACTAAGACATGACCTTCTAATATTTTGTCCGAGAGCTTGGGAACATCAATCATAAAAACTAATGTGGGTTGAGTCTCCTGCGATGATGTGGATGATGTGTACTGGAAATTGCATAAAATGTTCTGGCCCATACTGGAGGGCAGTCTTTTTTGGCTTATATGTGGTGTTATATATTTACTGTAGCTTTGAGCAGTGGTTGTGCAGAATCAACCTCCCCTCAATAAAAGGTGCTCTCAGCAACAGGCAGAGTTCTGAAACACTGGCAGCACTGGAGCACTCTATTTGAATTCTTATTGAAATGCTACAGAGGTTCAGAGAGCAGGCTTTTCCTGAAGTGTTTACAGATGTGGTGCGTCTATCGCCAGTAGTAGCACTTGGATGAGCGAGGGGCCTTCCTAGGATCTTTTCTTTCTGATGCAATGCATCTGTCAGAGGTTTTCACCCACTTCATCCCGGGGTACTAATAGTGTATTTGTTCAGTTGAAGAAACGCCAGCATTTCAGAACTGAGAAAAGAAAAGAAAAGAAAAACGATGTGGGGATGATGCTTGGGAACATCAATTATGAGAAAGCATTTGGTGCAAGTCTCATGGGATGGTGTGTATTGGAAATCGCATGGGATGATCTGGACACTACCGGGCTGCAGTCCTTTTTGGCTTATATGTGGTTTGATATGTTTATTGTAGCTGTGAGCAGTGGTTGTGCAAAATCAATGAGCGAGGGGCCTTCCTAGGATCTTTTCTTTCTGATGCAATGCATCTGTTAGAGGTTTTCACCCACTTCATTCCGGGGTACTAATAGTGTATTTATTCAGTTGAAGAAACACCAGCATTTCAGAACTGAGAAAAGAACAAGAAAACAATGTGAGGATGATGCTTGGGAACATCAATTATGAGAAAGCATTTGGTGCAAGTCTCATGGGATGGTGTGTATTGGAAATTGCATGGGATGGTTTGGACACTACTGGGCTGCAGTCCTTTTTGGCTTATATGTGGTTTGATATGTTTATTGTAGCTGTGAGCAGTGGTTGTGCAAAATCAACCTCCACCCATTAAAGGTGCTGTTAGCAACAGCCAGAGTATTCAAACACTGCGAGCACTCGAGCACTCTATTTGAAGAAATGGTAGAGATTCAGAGAGGAGACTTTTCATGAAGTGTCTACAGGTGTGCTGTATGTCCATCAGTATAACTTGGATGAGCGAGAGGCCTCCGCAGGATCTTTTCATTCTTATGCAATGTATCTGCCAGAAGTCTCCATCCACGTGATCCCAGGGGAACTGATAATGTTTGTATTCGGTTGAAGACTCTGCAGCATTTCAGAACTGGAAAAAAAAAAAAAAAATGTGGGATATGAAACTTGGGAACATCAATTATGATAAATTATTTGGTGCAAATCTTCTGGAATGACTGGATGATGTGTATTGAAAATTGCATGAGATGGTCCGGACCATACTGGGCTACAGTCTTTTTTGGCTTATATGTGGTCATATACCTTCACTGTAGGTGTGAGCGGTGGTTGTGCATAATCAACTTCCACCCATTAAAGGTGCTGCTAGCAATAGCAAGCATTTTTAAGCACTGGGGCACTCTATTTGAAGAGTTATTAGAAATGATAGAGAGGTTCACAGAGGTGACTTTATTTTTGTGGCATTGTCTAGCTGTGTCTATGGACAGTGCAATCTCAGGTTCGGAGCTATTGACGCGGCCTTATCACGACATCTGTGCTTACGAAGCTATCCAATCTGTAGGTGCTGAAAGTGTGTAGGTGCAAATAATCACCCCAACCACAAAAAAAGTGTACATTTATCATTTCTTTCGGTATTTACCAATGAAAAGGTTTTTCAGTAACGGCAAGCACTTTTGTCTCTATACCCCTAAAATTATGTATTGTTTTTACTCACTTTTCCCCTAATACTATTTTTCTTTGTTTTGTGATCTGGAGCACTCTATTTGAAAAGTTATTAGAAATGGTAGAGGGTTTCAGAGAGGTGGCTTCATTTTTGTGACATAGGGCCTCATTACAAGTTTGCGGGTCCGGTAACAATGGTACTGGTAAGCTTGCTGGTACCGTTGTTACCGAACTGGCAAACTACGAGTTCTGCTCACGGGTGCCTTCTGGCACGCCAGGTCTGACCTCTCGGCATAACGCCACCCGCATGCAGGCACGGACAGTAGCACCGGCACCATTCTGAAAGGTGCCGGTGCAACCGTCCTCCCCATTCCCATTGAGACCTATGGGACTTAACTGGGAATGGGGAGTAATGAATTCCGGCGCCTGGAAATGGGGCAATACAGGGTCTGCTAGGGCTGTAATGCCCCTGTATTTCCCCATTACCTGCAAGGCTACCGCCAAACTTGTAATGTGACGCATTGTCTTTTTAGAGTTGAAAGATTTGTTATTTTATATTTTCATCACCAGTTTGACATTTGAATGTCTAATACTGAGCAAAAAAACAGTAAGACCTAGCCCTTCTAATATTCCCTTTTTTTGAGGCATGGGGACTCATTACAGGTCCGGTGGTAACCCTGCCATTGCCATCTGCTCATTATGAGTCCAGTGGCCAGGAAGTCAGGCGCCATTAAATGTGTTAATCCCCATTCCCATAGAACTCAATGGGAGTGGGGACACAGAAGCACTGGCACCATTACTAACAGTGCTTCCGTGAAGGGTTTGCCTACCGTGACCACTGGGCCCGGCAGGGTCAGACCTGATGGGCACAGTGGGCCTCATTATAAGTATGGCGGTCCGGGAACTACAGTACCGGTAAGCTTGCCGGTACCGTAGTTGCCGGACCGCCATACTACGAGCTGTGCTCGAGGGCACCTGTCAGCCCACCAGGTCTGACCTGGCGGGCAGAGCGACAACTGCAAGCACAGCATATCAGATGCACCGGCACCATTCTGAATGATGCCGGTGCATCCAACATCCCATTCCAATTCACCCATTCCCATTCAGCCCTATGGGGCCAAATGGGGATGGGGAGTCCCTTATTGCCGGCACCCACAAATGGGCAATCACCGGGTCTGCAGAACTCGGCATGACCCGGTTCTTGCCCATTCGTGGGTGCCGGTTAAAACGCAACTCCGGCGACAGCCGTGCTGGTTTTGCCGGCACGGCTACTGCCAGAGTTGTAATGAGGCCCAGTGACTCCAGCAGAAAAAACATGTAGTTTGCCCGTCCAGAAACAAGGGTGCCAGTGAGTTTACCCGCACCCTTTTTTCCGGACTGTCCGTATTGTAATTTTTTATTGTTTTACATATTCCTTCCCGGCTGGACATTCCAACATGTCTGATCACGAGAGTAGCAACAGTGATGATGTTATCATTTGGTTTCTAAATTCATTGCCACTAAGGAAGAAGGCAACTCACAGGAATAGCAAGAGGAGGTACTTTGCACATTCTGCAACAAAGCTCTACGCCATGGGACTTCAAATGTTCTGTCTCAATGCTTGTGGACATTAATCATGAAAAGTCATTTGGTGCGAGTCTTCTTGAATGATGTGGTTTATGCGTATTGGAATTTGGACAAGATGGTGTGGCCCATACTGGGCTGCAGTCTTTTTTGACTTATATGTGGTCTTATATCTTTACTTTAGCTGTGAGCTGTGGTTGTGCATTATCGACTACAACAGTGGTGTCAACTGCACAGACTCCTGTTTTACCAACTCCCGATCTATCCATGATGCAAGTCATGTGTAGATGATGTCTTCAATGGGTAATCAAGGGAGGTGCTACATTTGTGTTATGGTAGAAGTTAATCGCTGAATACCCGATTACCTGTAATTCTTATTTCTTGTTTTAAGTGGCAGTTTCCCCACCCTTTTTTCTAAAAATGAAATAAAAATAAAAAATATATGTATGATGCTTTTCATTTTAATTCCCTTTGTTAGATGTTTCATTCTTATGTGTTTTTCTCCCCTATAACATCGCCCTCATTCCGTCCCCCGAAATGGCCCTTTTAAGGGTCGCCTTTTAAGTGACAAAAATAGATAAGATTGAACAGAGACTGCAAAAATATGTTACAATATCTATTGTAATTTATTTTTTGCAGTTTCAGTAATTCAAATCTCCCAATTGTTTGTTTGTTTCCATGGTAACACCGTTAACAGGGGCAGTATTTTAGCTGTGAACAAAAACACTCCAGTTGATGCTCATAAAATCCTGCAATTCATTGGCTGATGCTGTAGCTGCGGCTACAAATAATAATATTTAAAAATATGCAAATTGTTGTATGGAATAACAAACCCTTGAAATTCGAGGAAAAAACTTTAGTTGCAGGGAAGTTCAGGTTAGCAATACCTTGTAACAAAACCCTTGAAATTCAAGGAAAAAACTTTAGTTGCAGGGATGTTAAAGTGAGAATTTAATGCAACAAAACACTGGACATTCAGCTAAAGCCACCTTAACTTCGTGCCCCCTGTTGCGCAGACTATGACCACAATGATGACATCTTCCAACTTTCAACTGTGTACACTGTATATTATATATTATATACACTGATCAGTCTCTAGCCATGGACTTTAGCATAATACTGGCCAGTGGCCTCAATCTTTGGTGGTGCCCACTATATATTCTAACATATAAATGGGCCACTAGCCATGACCTTTGCCCTGAGCAGTTTGCCCATCTTTTGCCCATTTCCACTGCATATTTTAAAATAATAAAATGCAATAAGTGATGGCCTTCGGCTCTGCCTACTTGTATTATACAACACTAGCCAGCCACTAGCAATGGCCTTCGGCCGTGCCCACTGTATATTATGTACACTAACCAGCCACTAGCCATGGTCTACAACATAGTACTAGCCAGTGGCCAAGGCCTTTGGCTGTGCCGACTGTATATTTTAACATATTAATGGGCACTAGCTACAGCCTTTAGCCGTGGTCAGTGACTACAGCATTCAACGTTGACCACTGTATATTTTATAACAGTGATGGGCTACTAAGAATGGCTTTTAACCATGCACATTGGTATTTTTAACACTAACCGACCACTAGTTATGGCCTTTGGTGCTGGCCAATGACCCCAGCCTTTGTCATGGCCATGTTCACGGCCTAAATTGATATTAAGGTAATCAAAGTTTCATGAGCTAACTTATAAATGATGTTATGTCTAATTCCTTTATTGATGTAATCTATTATATACAATGTAATTAGTGTTGTCACCAGTGACGGTATAAGTGACGTGATTTGTAATGTCATCAGTTTTATCATACAACATGTAATTAGTGATATCATCCGTGATGTGATCTGTGATGTCATCATTGTGTTCATAGGCTGCGCAACAAGGGGCACGAAGTTAAGATGGCTTTAGCTGAATTTCAGTTTTTGCCTTAAGTACTCACCTTAACGTCCCTGCAACTAAAGTGTTTTCCTTGCATTTCAAAGGTTTTGTTACAATGCATTGCTGACCTTAATGTCCCTGCAACTAAAGCTTTCTCCTTGAATTTCAATGATTTTGCTATTCATTGAATTTTTAGAATGCTTCCAGACCACTAGTATGGTCTTCGGCCATGATCGGTGGGCATGGCCTTTGGCCGTGCCGCCTGTCCATTTTAAAATGCTACTAGACTACCACCCATGGCTTTTGGCCATGGCTGGTGGAAACAACTGAACACTACCAAACCACTAACCATGGCATTCGGCCATGGCCGGTGGGCACGGCCACTCTATATTTTAAAACACTTGCAACCCATCGCTCAAAGACATTCATCAATCACAAACCGATTTTGTCCTGTTTTGACAGTGGTATTGTTTTGTATAAAAGATGAAGGCTTTGAGAACTCACAATGTTTTTAGTCAATGTGCAGTGAGATTAAATAATTTGCTGACGATCACAAACTTTAGTTAATCAGCGTTCTACAAACCCCTGTTTTATGGGTGGTCTCTTGGTAACCGTTGTGATACATCGCACAACCCCAACTAAAAGCATTTAAGCAGCATGGGAAAGGGTAACAAATGATCAGCTGCAAGAATGGCATATGCCCAGGTACTTTTGCCCGATAGCAAAAATCAAAAAAGTAGCACCCATGAATACCACAGCAAGTGACCATATATTTTAAAGTGACATATAGAATGCAGTTCAATAGACCTTCTCCTTAGTAGAAAATGTGCAAGACAAAATAGCATTGAACTTTCAGAAAAGAAATAAAAACCAGAAAAATAAACTGAGAGAGGAAATCTTCCAATAAATATGCTGGCAAAGTATGAAAGGCTCTCACCCTTTAATCCCAGCAATCTGTTGTGAAATATTCCATGGAAAATAAAATCACAATACAAAACAAGTGCTTGTGTTCTCGTGGTTAAGCGTCTGCACTGGGAACATGACAACCTGAGTAACATCCTGGTATAAAAATACTTGAGCAAGCTTGCCAACCTAAAAAAAAACCCAATGAATTGCGTCTGCCCTCTAAAAAAAGTTACGCTGTTATGAAGACTGGAGGGGGTTCTGTACTTCTGCTCTCTATATGGTAGAGGAGAGGCACAGAGGACCCCAGCCAAGATTCTCTTTTATGGTAGCAATGGATGAGCAATCAGGGCCTAGCTTCTCAGGAGGTGATGCAGGCTGGTTCTTAAGTACAGTGTAGTCCCCAAGGCCCCATAAAGGAATGTTCACACACTGTATTATTTAAATCACAGCCTTTATATAATTAATATTCAAGGTTATGTACATTATCACAATAACTCACTTTGTGCTCAGAAAATCAACAATGGTAAATATATACAGTTCTAAAGTGGTACCACAATTATGATCAGATCTCATTAAAGTGCATCAACTATACTCTGGTCAAATGTCACACAGATCACTTAATACAGGCAACCAACAATAGACATAGGAGGAAAGCAGTTGGTTAGAACATTTGACAGAATACTCACCCCTACCACTAGACACAGTTCTGTGTGGAGATCCCCCCCACCTGGTCCACCTGTAAAATAAAGATATAACACAAGCCCAGTCCATATATTGTTCTATAAGTCGTATTTCCTTCTATAATGTTTCTACCCCCCCAATGTACCTGGTAGAGCAGAGTTCTTCGAAGAGGCTTCGATGAATCCTTAAACGTGACTCCCTTTAAAGCAGGAGCCATGGATCATCGAGAGGCGTCGAAGAAGGTGAACTTGGCGTTGACGATGAAAGGTTCGAGGGTGCCGAGTCCACAGCGTTGATCCAGGCGGTGCTCGTCGGCGACGTCCTGCGAGGATGAGGTGTGCGGGGCACCTCGGCGATTGATAGTTCAGGACCGCAAACAGTTTCTGAAGAACTGTGGCCCGACAAGGGCGTCGAGTCGTCAAAGTCTTTGGGTGGCGGAAAACCCACCGGCAGATTCTCCTTGGCGCGTCAGCCTCCTCGACTTTCTCCGGCGGGATAAAGTTGTCGATGGTGTGGAAAAGGGATTCCTTCGATTCAACAGTCTTAGGCAAAGGAGCGGGCAGCTCCGGTCATCAGCGGCACGGCATCAAGCGGTCCACTCTTCTGGGCAACACGGCTTCGACGGGCCTCTAGCGGTTATGGCGATACTCTGAACCCTGGTTGACGGCAATGGACTTCGACGGCGTCGATGTCCGGGTGTTTCACTTCATTTTCCTCGGCGGTCCCCGTCTCCGGTCGGCAGCCTTTCAAGGGTCTGACTTCCAGGGAGCTTCGGCGAAGGTTAGCGGTGCTCTATGGTCCCTTGGAGCACGGGAAGAGGGCACCTAACCAGGTCCTCTCTTGGATCAGTCCTCAACAAACTCGACATCTTTCGGATCGGGTCGCAGCAAATGCAGCAGCAGTTCTTCTTCCAGCTGGGTGTCGAGGATAAGCAGTTCCAGTTACTCTTCAAGTGTCAACTCAGCTTCCGAACAATTTCCAGTGATGAGAGGTCCCAGATATACTATTCTGTCTCTCATCCACACTGCTGGGTCACATTCAGCAGCCAATCATACAGAAGGGCAGTCATGCAGTCAGTCAGCCAATCAGGCATGCAGTGAATTCAGGCCATACTCCTCCCTCGCAGACACTCACAACAAGGAATGTGGATTGGGACAAGTACCCATCCATTCAACACTACACACTGCATTCATGCCAGTTTTGGGCAGGGCTGTCTCAGTCTGTGTCTCTCATACCAGAAACCAGACATCCACAACAAGAAGTGCATATTGGTCACACACTCCATTCACCCAGGTCCCACCCCCAGGGTGTACCCACAACATACAGTCACTGGGAAGGCTCCAGCCTGTCTGGCCTGGACTTCACAACAACACTATGGCCCTCATTACAACTGAGGTGCTAAGTGCACCAACTTTACCACCATGGTGTAAACTACGTTTACAACTAACTTAGAGAGACCAGAGGTAATTTTTAACGACCACTTGTGACCAGCCCTCTACCAAAACTTTTGTTTAACAATACACTATGTTCACCGGGTCACTTGCTTCCCCAAATCCATTCGTGGTTATTCCTTTTTATATATATGATTGATAGTTATTAAATTCTCATATACTACACAAGTTTATATCAAAAATAGTTATTTTTTTATTAGCATTTCATCAATTACATTTTTTTGCTTTATCACATCTACTAATATAAAAAAAATTTGCAAACTTTCTCAAGCAATTTTTAGACAACAAACAATTTTTCAATAAATCTCAATTTAGCTATGCACATTCAATATCCTGTAGTACTCAATTATTAAACAATTTAAAGAGATGGTAATTTCATTAGGATCTGTTGTTTGCTCACCTCTTTCATAGAGGAGTAAATCCCAGTCCATAAAACTTTCACTTTGTATTCATTCACCCATGCTTACTTTCATACTGCATTCATACCATACCCGACATGTTTCATTCCTTTCACACTTTCACACTATTCACAAGGAAATTCTTCAGGAGTAAAAATTCTACCACATTCCATTGACATGTACAATTATGTTTGTCTTCTTGTTGGTAATTTCTCTGGGATCGACTGTAATGAGGTCCCTTTAATCTTTTCTTAAAGTCCAACCATCAGACGGATAGCTGTGGGAAGCAAGTGTGGGATAGTCGAATATTAATGCTCGAACATATCCAGGTTGACATTTTTAATACGTACAACGTTCTGCATCTAATAGCAGCAAAAAGGAGTAGTTGTTTCTACTAACTCTTTCTCCACATCTGTTCTGACCTCATCTGTCTATCTTGCTGAGTGCAGGGTTCACATGAGTAATCAATCATTGATAAATCTTATATCCTCCTTCATAAAGTCAATCAATTGGCACTGTCTATACTTATGGCTTGCTCCATACAAATAATTAATTGTGGGTCGATCTTGTATTGTCATTCATAAAAACAGGTAAACTATTACTATACATATATCATGCATTGTTAGATGTCTAAAACCTGTCTTAATGCATTACCTTTACTTCACTCGTTTTTTATTACTTTTTATCTTAGTGTGGACCCTCTACTTCTGTGTCCACTTTGCCAGAAATTTCTGATGTCTCGAAGGGAATGTTCACCAGCTTCTGCCTCTCAGGGACCAATTAAATCTGTCCCTACTCAGGAAAAATTAGTTATTAGCCATCTGATATTTACCCATTTATATCTGTGGTTAGTATCACATGGATCGAGTTGTTACAATGCTTATCATACTGACCTAGTGATTGTATACATCCGGTCACTGGTCTTGGAAATGATTAGCTATTCCCGCAGTGCGTATTATTGCTTGCTGGACCGGATCAAGTATTTCAACACTACTCGTGATGGAAGTCATCCACATGGATTTTTCTAAAATAGAAAAACACAGCGGGCACGGCACTTTAATTTTTTATTTTTTAAGCATTCGAGTCATTTAGTAAAATTCTACTTGCTCTATTCATTGACCCACTCTTACCGTTGCATTCTCTTTTTCATCCTGCTCTTTCCAGAGCTCGAAATTTGGATCCTCTTTAGCACATCCACTGTTTGCCCCGCCGATGGCGTCTCCTTCTCTCTTCGTTTTTCAACTGCTTTCCTTTATGTTGTCCATCGTCACTTTTTATTATGTACGACCTGCCATGTGACCTTATTGTCACGTGTTTCTAAGGCGCAACGCCGTTAACTCACTTTTGTATTTATTCCCGAATTGTCATATCCTGCCTTCGGCCCCCAGTTAGCCTACTCGATGACTCCGCCACTCGACCAGACCTGCGCGATGCGACCCCGCGGAACACCACGCGAACAAACACCTAAGTCTGCCGGGATCTCCTCACAGGTTTCTCATACTTATATATTAATCCATATTTTGTTTGTCCACATAGTTATAGATTTTACTGAATTCTTAGTCTAAAACTTAACCATCCATTACCGCGTGGTTTTTGGATATTGACAAATTAGCATATCCATAATGGAATTATTATACATAACTGATTTCAGCCATTTTTGCGAAGTCATCAACATCATGTTGTTTACTCAGTTATACCTCGAGCTACTTGCCTGATCCTATGTCTTAGTCTGGAAACGAGTCGGTTGTCATTCTGTTTTCTCATTCAGGCCTAATTCTATACTTTTAGTTAGAAAAATCAGTTCTTTTTCTTTTCGGGCTAGCTTCCTTCTGTCAAGATTTGTGTCATTCGTTGGCCTCACCAGATAAACAATTGACCATCTCAAATCTTCCGGTTTATGAATCATCTCTATAAAATGTCCAACTAAAGGGGCAGAATGTACTTTATTTTTTATGCAGCTTTTGTGTTCTGTGATACGGATTTTGATTTTTCTTTCCGTCTTCCCTATGTATATCTTTTTACAGGGGCACCAGATCACATAGACAACGAAACAAGAGTTACAGTTTGTCAGGACTTTTTGTTTCCATGGACTTTTAAGACCTAAGTCTATTTCCATTGTTTTTTTGGTTTGTTGACAACAAGCACAGGATCCACACGGATAGTGTCCCTCTGGTGCTCGCATCCCCCATGTTTCTGTTAGAGTTGGTTGTAGTTTACTCTGTTTAGTGATGTCGTTTCGCATGATCTGATCTTTTATTGTCCTGCTCCTTCGAAATGCCATCAGTGGTCTTTGTAATGGTACTTTCCCTTTTTCCAGGATACCCCAATTACGATGGATAATTTTTTGAATTCTGTTCGAGAGATTGCTGTAAGTGTTAACAAACACTAGGTTTTCTTTATTTTTCTCTCTGGGATTTTGTTCGAGAATTGCCTCCCTGTTATTGTTATCGGCTCGCTTCATGGCTTTTCCTGTCAGCTTTTTCGGGTAACCTCTTTTATGTAAATTAGTTCTCAGTTCCTGAGCTCCCTCTCTATAGTCTGCATTGTTAGTGCTGTTCTTTTTTAGCCGTAGAAACTGACCGAAAGGTAGGTTATCGCGTGTGTGGAGGTAGGTTATCGCGTGTGTGGATTGGGTGAAAGCTTGTATAATGTAACAGGGCATTGCGGTCAGTAGATTTTTTATAAGGTTTTACATAAAGTTCTCCCTTCTGTGGGTCCACTTTGATGGTGACATCGAGATAATTGATCTCTACCTTACTTGAGTTTTCAGTGAACTTTAGGTGTTGGTTTTACACCATGGTGGATGGCGGATTTACCGCCCCATTACAAGGTGAGTGGGGCGGTAAATCCCCATTTCCCATTTTCCCTTCCCCATTCCCATTTTTGCCCCATAGGGCATAATGGGAGTGGGGAAGGCGCTAATTACGGCACCGTAAATTACGGTGCCGTAATTAGCACCAAGGTGCCTTAGCACCATGGAACTTAACGCCTGCAAAAAGCAGGCGTTAAGGTGGGAATCAGGCGTTAAGGGTTAACGGTGGCGTTAACCCTTAACGCCTGAGTTGTAATGAGGGCCTATATATGGAACTTCCACCCAACAGCCAGTCAGGGGAAGGGACAGAGTCAAGGCTTCCCAGGACTTTGGGAAAACAAGGTAACGGGCAATGGAAAGCAAGAGGCCAAAGGGGCCATCTTGTTTCCTATCAGGAATCAACTGATTCCAATGTCAGGGACTGGGAATCCCAAAATGGAGGATACTCAGAGCGCCTGTCAAATTCAGCATGGAGCTGCCACCAGCCCATTCCCTGATCTGTGGGCCACACACAGGTGCCCAAAAACATACACTAGGGGCACAGGGTTGCACCCCCACCCATGAATGCCATAAGGGTATCCCATGGGTCTGTACACCGAACCAAAAACAGGAAGAGATGCACTGCCAGGTGTCCCACATGGACTCCTGGGCAGAAAACAATACAGAACACAAATGAAAAAGGACTACAGGACAAGGACAGGGAGGCCCTGTCCCTCCAATGCATTTCCAGCATCACAGCTGTCCACCCACATGTGTCCTTTACTTGTGCCCTGAAAAGCAGTCACAATTAGGGGAAAGTAACTGCACCAGTGTTCAGGATTGCAATCTTTCTTGCCACTTCGTGGGCAAATAAATCTGACTTACTTGCCCTCTCATACTTTCCCCTCCTCACCCCCATGTCTGGCTTTCAACAATACTCTGCTTTATAAAGCTAACTTGAAAAGTACAAATACCATAGTGTCAGTCAAATATATAAATCCTTATAGAACTATGTTAGGCAGAAAGTGTACAATTGTGGCATTATCCCCCTCCCCATCTTTACTGGGAGACTACAAATGCCAGAAGCAATTCAGCAAAAGGCACAAAAAAATTGTCTCTGAGTTCAAAACTTTCAAGGAATGACATTAGCACAGTTTGAAACCAAAAAGAATGCAGATGCCATGCGTTATGAGATATTTAAAACTAAGCTAACACAAGATATTCATGACTGTGGACTGTCTCCCATCCATGTAGTCCCGGACTGACCCTTCTTAGTTTCAAATCGAGGATGGATCCAGCCCCCTTAGGCTATGTTTCTCTAAGTGGTCTTGTATGGTGTGCTCATTTATTATGCAACATGGCTTTAGGGGGCTGATCCCTTTCTCACTTTGAAGCTAAGGAGAGTTTGTCCCAGGTACTGCAGGGATGGGAAACGCACTGTTGCTGTAATAGAAAATATATGTTTTCTTATTGACTGGGATACTGCAAATATCAGAATACAATTCAGCAAAAGGCAAAGAATGGTCTCTGAGTGCAAAGCGTTCAAGTACTGACAGTACCACGGTTTAAAAAAATAAAATAATTTGGATGTCCATTCATTCACCCATCCATGCAATAAACAGGATTGACCCTGCTTAGCTTCAACGTGGGACTGAACCTGCTTAGCTTCAAAGCAAGGAAAGGGTCATCCTGTTTCGCTAAGTGGCCTTGTAACTTTGGCTCATTTATCGGGCAACATGGCTGAGGAGGCTGGTCCCTTTCTCACTTGGAAGCTAGGCAGGGTATGTCCTGGTTACTGCATGGATTGGAGACCTGGATGGCAATTGTACCACTGGCCATTCCCCCCGACTACACTACAGCTATAAAAATATATTTAAAAAAAGGAAACTGTAACCGCGGATACTGAACTACTCATACCCTCGGCTATCTATAGTCCTTTATAGTATGAGGAAAACAAACAAACAATATGCTTTCCTTACCCACCAGGACCTCACCAAGTGCCCCCTTAATTTGTGCCAGCCCCCCCAATCCTCAGATGGCCCTTCACCTCCCCTGCCATCTCCCTTTCCCCCCACAACACACACAGTATCTGTGACGCAGTTGCTTTGAAATGTTGGATATTTGTGTGTGGGATGTTTTTACCCATGCATCCAAGCCCTACAATAAAAATGTGCAGTACTGGCATGGAAAACATCATGATGGCCAGAACTCCCCAGAGAGTGCACAGGGAAAACATGAAGAATAGGCTGCCACCCATTTTTGCCTATGTTGTGAGCACAGGAGGGCACTGCCTAAAACCACCAGTTACACACACAGTAGCCTGAAACCATTGGGAATGGCAATGCTGATTGCCAAAAAAGCAACTCAGAACTGTGGGGAATTCCTTTTCTTAATCCCAAAAATGGTTGCATTACCAGTACTCACCACTATCAGAAAGCCGGCGTTTTAAAACCACCAGACTTTTGTGTAAAACTGAACAAATGAAACAAAACCAGACCAAGGAAAGACTTGCTAAGAGGTGGATACAATGTAAAACTATATTCTGAAATGACTTGAAGGAAGTAATTATTTAATGTATATGTAAAAATTGTCAGTTTGATTTGAATGTAGAAAACTGGGAACAAAAAGTGACATTTAGCTGAAACCTGGCTTAATGAAACTGGATTCTGCCTGACAACTACCCCCGACAGGAGTTGAAACCTGCTCAGCCACTCCCCTTGCCAAAAGGAGTTGTCACCTCTCTGATTAGATTAGGGGTGGAGCAGCTGGGGAATACAGGGAGTTGAACAAAGGCCGGTCCTGGACTCAGGCAAATGTTATATTGGGGGGCCGTAAAGTGGCTTCCTCTTAGGGGAAACTGGGAGGGGCAGTGCCTCTGCTAGCAGCTGAGCTTGGGGGAAGTGGATAAACCAGTTATTCCACCCTGTGATGTGGGAAGCCACACCCCTTTTTGACTCGGGCATCATTTTAAAAAGATAGATAACTCATAGTGCGGACTTGTCAGAATTATATAAGTAATATCATTATTTTTGTGATTTTTCTGTGAACATTTTGAGAGGCGTTAGGACCCTGTGGTGTATTCTGGGGGGTTGCTAGCGGAAAATAGGGTTTCACTCCAAATGTCTGCATGTTAAAAATCTGACACTTCATCAATTAATGTCCATACTCCTTGCGCACATGTGTGTAATTTTGGGTAAATGTCCGATATTGCAAAACCAGTTAAAAAGTGCAAAATGTAGTCATTTTTGAATGCAAGCCCCCAGGAAGATCAGAGGCGGACAAACATGGACCATAAGGAATATATAATGTGCACATGTAATTTCAACAAATTGTATATCTGGGAAGGATGTATTTGAATCAAATCTAGATTTGTGGGCAAACTGACCAGGGGAGGATCCTCTGACCCATAAACAGACTTCATCATGCTGACAATCCATTTCCTTCCCCCAATCATGGGAGAGGGGAGAATTGGGCCAATGACAAGTAGAGAGGGGCAGGCTTAGCTAGGCCCAGGCACACACCCATTTTCAAAACACATAAAAAGAGACTGCTGGGACAGGTAGAGGCATTCAATTCCATTTGCTGCGGAGCATGCTGACCGACGACTTCACATCCAGAGATCCAGACTTCAAATCCATCAATCTCCAAAGACCAGAACCTTACTTCAGAACTTAAAGCAAGGGCCTAAACCCACAAACTGAGAACTCTTCTCAGCAGGCCTCAGCAACCTTAAAATCATTTGCGAACTATTCCACAGCCCGGCGAGCTGTTTGAATTCTTTTGCCAAGAACAATTGCCAGAGACCAGACCAGAGATCCAGAGTGACCGAGACCGCTGTGAGCAGAACCAGAGAGCTGACCCAGATCACTGTGAAGTGCCGAGACCAGAACCGGAGTCCAGTCCAAAACCTGACCAGATCCGTGGCGAGGCCTATTTCAAATTTATATTGTGAGTACCTAGCAGAACTGTGCAGAACCAATCGCTTAGTTAAAATAATCTAATCCAAACTATTTTAACCTAAGTAGAACAGCCTCCTAGAAATCGTGTCATCTGTCATTTGTAAAGCTGCACAACTGTCACCTGTCAATTCTGAAGCTGCAAGCTGTCACCTGTCATTTTGAGTTTACTTTAAATCCGAAAAACTACCTTTATTTAATCGTCCGTATCTCTGGAACCATTTGGGCTAGGAACGAAATTCCTCTGAAAGCTTAGAATCTTAGCTTTCCAATGAACCTAGAACCGACTTATACTGTTGCCATAATCACGATTCACGCAATCACGAATGATGCCGCGATTTGCGATTTGGCCTGATTTCTTTACCTGTAAAAAGATAGCAGCTTTTTGCTTTCCTGTGCTAAAAAATTGTTTGTCTCTTAATAACTCATAGAGCATTGCTAAAGTGAGCCTGAGCTCATCCCAAGTATCTCTCACTGACCCTGAACCTCCTAAAGGGAATTAAAAGCATTTTCAGCATATTTCTCACTTCATTGCCACCACATTCAAAGCACTTGGGCTTGTGTTTTAAAACTCATACCGGTTTTCTCTAAGCTTGCTGGGGGGGAACTGAATTTCGTATTGTATTTGATTGCATTCCTGAGAACTGTGTGCTCCTCTTTCCATCTACTTCCATTTCTTACATTGCATAGGGGAGGGGGGTGAATTGCCAGAGAAAAAGTGATTATCTTATCTTTTGCTAAAATCATCTCAAGTATTTCTGTACTGCATTTTATTCCTCATTGCTTTTCCCTTGAAATCATAAAAGTATTTTTGCTACTTGATCCATCCTATACTAACTCCTCATTGATTATAAAGAAGTGTGCTAGTGTCAGATCACCCATTGTTGATTAACATTATATTTATAAGGGCGATATCGATTATTAATTTATTATAAAAGCGTGGTACCTATATTTTGTTTTATTTCTCAAATAAACCTTTTAAACTTGCAAAACAGAACTACTTCTTGGCTCAGTGGGGTCAGGGGTATTCTAAGAGAGGGGTCATCCAGAACTCATGAACTGGACATAAAGATAGATCAATAAGGGTTTCCATTCAGTATCCCAGACTAGGCATTGACTTAGCTGTAGTGTTGAATTGAATCCTCTTACATGTGTCTATTGCCAAGGCTACAGAAAGCTTTGGCTTGCAAACTCAGTCCCTAGACCCCCTCCAACTCCCAAAAATAACGTGGGGCTTCTAGCCACCCCCCATCTCTAGCCTGATGGCATTTGCATGTTTTTTGTCCTGGAAATAGCTTTATTCCTACGTTTCATTTTGGCATATCCTCGGCTATAACATTGAATATCACTCGCATCCAGTGAAAAACAAGATGACGGCTTTTTCATTTCTGAAAACCATGATCCTGCAATGCACCATGGGAGATATAACTATCAATTTTTGAGAAGGGGGCACCCCCCTTCTCTGTCAAATATTTAAATGACTACTGTACGGAATAACCCCAAACCACAAATGGATTGCGAGTAAACACTTCATGTCCAAGTTGTTTTTGGACCTGGTCCAAATCCGTCCAGCAGTTTGGGCTGTACACTTTGGCAAACATTGACCTTGTCATCTTGTGATGTCATCTTTGATGTACTGGGTGTTAGTGTTAGCAGTGCACAGTGGTGCGGCCAGTTATGGTTGCTTAGCCTGCCATAACTGGCAAATTTCAGGGGGTTTTCGGTTTTACTTTGAACCATAATGTCACGTTTATACAGTTTTTTTTGGTGAATTTCACAGGTTTTTAGTAGCGCAACTTAACCATAACGTCCCCTTAACAAAGTTTTGTTTAGTGAATATATATATATATGGCCTGCGGTAGCAGCCATGTAGTTATGGTTAAGTTTCTAAACCCATAGGAAGAGCACTTTTTGGGTGGCTTATAACTTCGCCCCCCCTGGACGAATCCTCACCAAACTGCAAATATGGCCCACTCTGAATTTTTTTGCAAAGTTTGGTGAGGTTTGGTCCAGGGAGGGCAAAGTTATAGCGGGGGTCCCAAAATGTCTTTTTATCCCATAGACATAATGGGAAAAAACTTTGCTCACGCCCACAGCCCAAACCGCTGGACGGATTTTCACCAAATTTGCGGCAGGAGCGGCGGCTTGGTCTGTTAATTTGGTGTAAATCCGTCCAGTCATTTTTTTTAAACGACCAAAATGTAAGGCAAAAAAATGTGTGATAGCTATGTCTGCTCTGCGGACACACTTACCTGTTAGCTTTGCGGATAGGACACCAATTGGCTAATTGACTTGCGTCATGTCCGAAGAAACACAACGTGTTCGCTGATTGGTTGGCGTGAAGCGTGAGGTGCGTCAGATTTTTGGAAACGCCTGCCATCTTGGATTCACGGACATCGGCTGGTGTCCGCGGACATCGCGGTAAAAACATATTAAAAAACACAACATTGCCCTCTTCAAACTTATCAAATAATCTCTGGGGAAGTGAGGGGTGATGAGGATGAGATGGAATATGGCTGCAAGAAGCAAAATAATTGGTGTTTTTTGCCGCAAAAGTCCACGAACACTCCGGATGTTCGCGAACAGTCCTAGGAAAGTTTGCGGACACCTCTGCATTACTGGTGTGGTGAAAAGCAGTTATTTGATGGATTATAACTTTGGCGCCACTTAATGGAACTGCATGTGATTTTGCAATTATATTTCTGACCTGATCCTGGATGAGATTGCAAAGTTTGGTGGGATTCTGTCAAGAAGGGGCAAAATTAGAGGGGGGTCCCAAATTATTGTAAAGGCCTATAAATGTGGTGCCATTTGGCAAATCTACACAAAGGTTTGCAAAAAGATTATACATCTAGATATAAATGTTTTTCAGAAAGTCTGAATGGATTTTGTCAAGTGGGGGCTAGGTTATATGACGATTGTATGTGCATCATTTGACACTTTTGAAAAAATAAAACATGGGTGGATTTCCAGCAAACCTGTGTAAGGAGCATTGAGAAGGACCTGAAAGCATGGTTTTGCAAATGTGCCCGTGTTTTATTTTTTGACAAGTGTCATAATGTAGGTACAAAAAATATTGATATAACTTTGGTGACTGAGGTGTAGCCTGTGGCCATGGGAAGTGGCCAGATTGTCCGGGACATGGAATCAGGTCATGATCCGGACAATCTGGCTACTGGCCATGACCACAAGGGACAAAACATGTGGTTAAAGTGGCCATGTCCACCTGGGACTGGCTTTGTGGTAAAGTTATTCAAAATTGGGATAGATTTGAAAAGGAAGAAAAATGTGCTTATGGTAATATGGTCATAGAGTTCTCTTTTTGCCTTCTGCAGGCTGCCATGGAAAGCGAAGAGGGGCCCTGTATGGAACCCCGCCTTCCCTTTCTATGGTGGCCATCTTGGAAAAGGATTTTCCTTCCTAGGAAGAAAAATCCTTTTTTTTAGCACCCTGAGTTCCCGCTTTGGGAACCTAGGGTGCTAATGGCCTTCATCCCCCATTACAGGGCTGGAATGGGGGGATAATGGTCCAGAGACCTTGTTATCCACCATCGCTTTGCTTGGGCAGATAACTTGGGCTGCCAGGCCGGTGTCCATCGTTCCATCCCTGGAACGGAGGATAAACGCCACAATAGTGTCATTAGCATACCACAAAATGCAAATGGAAATGTTGGAAAATCGTATTGAGTCTATTTACTTTCCTGAGAAATATAAAGTAGATGGAGTCTATACATTTTTTTTAGTTCTATTTTTTAACTGTGAAAGGTGGTTCCTAAAGGAACTTTTTTTATTGTTTTTGGATTCATTGTTTTTTTTGGCAGGAGAGCTTAGAACGAAATGTGGGGAGGGAAATGATGGAAGAGGCACCAAACACTAATATGGAGGGTCAGGTGGACAGGGGAAAATGTTGCACATGTGTCATAGAATTAGCTGATTCCATTTTAAGATAAATAGCAGTTTTGCTAAAAGTATGTACTGTGCACTAGATTGTTACTGGATGAGTAGGAATAGGTGTTGGAGCTGTTCAAGGGGAATTTTGAAGTTGAAAGTTCCTAGGCCAGTAGAAAATGCAGTTCCGAACTGTCCGCGAAGCACGGATCTTATAGTGAAGTGCGGACAGGTTCTCGGAGACGTCATCATGCTGCGCGCCCATATATGGTCATGTGGCACTGTCCGGAAGTTCCGCAGTGAAGTCAGATGTTCGTAGATGTTATGGTTAAATTGCACTAATAAAAACCTATGAAATTCAATGAAAAAACTTTGTTAAAGTGACGTTATGGTTAAGTTGCACTAATAAAAACCTATGAAATTCAATGAAAAAACGTTTTTAGAGTGACGTTATGGTTAAGTTGCGCTACTGAAAACCTATGAAATTCATTGAAAAAACTTTGTTAAAGTGATGTTATGGTTACAAATAAAACCGAAAACCCCCTGAAATTCACCAGTTATGGTAAGCTAAGCAACCATAACTTGCGCCACCACCGTGCACTGGTAAGAATAACACCCATGACAATAAAGATGACATCACAGATATGATTGATGACATCACTGATGACATCACATGTGCATTTAATTTTCATAGGAAGTCCCTACAAGGGGTTGTGAATGTAATGTCGGCAAAAAAGTGTCAGGGGTCATCTGGAGATGTGTGATGAACTACAAACTTGATTATGCAATGTATTGCTCCAAAAAACATTCCATTGCAGTGTTGTTTCTAGAACAGGAACCTACTCATACAGAAACATAGGCACTGGCTGCAGCATATACCATAGAGATGTAATATTTCTAATTTTCCCAAGATGAGGTAGAGGAAGTGCTTACCTCTAGCACCCGAGTTTCTTCGTGGAGGCTTCCAGAAGATTCTTCAGGCCTCTGCTGTGTGCACCATGACGGAGGAGAAGAAGGATTCCACCCCCCTTTTCAAGCTTTGCTCCGACTCCAGTCTATGGCGTGTTTTCTCGGATGACAAACATTCCCAGTGCCATTACTGCCTGTATCCGACGCACAAGGAGGGCGATTGTGCGTTTTGCCTTGAATTCTCGATACGCACTTTTTTTTTTTAAATTCGATTTTATTGGTTTTTTATACACAAAACAATCCTCTCGAGGAAAAGAGAGAAATAAACATACGTGTATGCATTCAGTTCTACATTACAATGCGGTTTCAAATGGTTTAAAAACATTGTTTAACATCAACTTAGCTGTCTCATTTGCTTGTTTTCAACAATTTACAAAATACAATATACGTTCCCGCTCTCGTTTCCTCGTTTCCCTCCCTCCCTTCTTGGGCTGGGCTTGTGTTGCTTGGGAATGGAGTGGTCGTGTGTATTTTTTGGTTCCTTATGTGTCTGTGGTTTCTTTTTCCAATATGATCAGCGTCTCCTTTGTTGGGGGGTACCCTCTTGTGTTCCTACGTTACCTTTTGGAGTGTATGGGGGACGTTGTCCCATGATGATGGAGGTTTTTGCTTGAGGGAGGGCAAAGATGTTCAGTCTCTCTTCATGTCACATTCACTCAGTGTGTGATGCCTGGCATGTATTTGTTTATGAAGTCCATCCACAAGATGTCAGTTTGTGTTGCTTTCCCATGTAGGGAAGCCGTTATTTTTTCCATGGTGCATATGTTCATAGCTACATTAACCCATTCTTTCTCAGTCAGAATTGTGGCTGACTTCCATTTCATGGTTAGGAGGGCTTGGGCGGCTAGCAGAAGATGCGGGGCTAGCCCCTGGACTCTCTTCCATTCATCCTCACATTTCTCAAAGCCAAAGAGGATAAGGTGGGGGTCTGCGGATCTCTGAATCCCATCTAGGTCCCTAATCCACCCCAAGACCTTGTCCCAATAGATCTTGATTCGGGGGCAGGCCCACCACATGTGCCAATAGTCTGCGGTTTCTCCACATTCACACCAACACAGGGGGCTAGCTGACTGAAACATTTTGGAAAGTTTATATGGGTCATATTGCCAGCGATGTAAGAGCTTAATGGCATGCAACTTATATTGACATGATATGGAAGTTTGAGATGTCGCCTTGCATATTTTATCCCATGTTTCTTGATTGACCTCCTCACCCAGATCGTTCTCCCATTTTGTTCTGAGATATTCCGTAGTTCCCCTACCTGCTTGTATCAGTGTTTTGTACATGGCGGATATCAGGCCCTTCATATCAATTCTAGAGTCCAGCAGCTTTTCAAAAGGAGTGAGTTCTCTACTTAGTTTGTTTTTCCATTTTTTAGGACTCCCTTAATCTGTATGAAATGGAATACTGACAGGACCCCTATACCCAAAGCCTCTGTTAGTTCCGGGAGTGTGATAAATGATTCACTTCGGAGAAGTTGACCTACTCTTTCCAATCCCGCTTCGTACCAAGCCTGGAATCTTTCCACATTGGGGATATGATCGTTAATTCCCGGGGACCACTAGTGGCTCAGTGGTGACGGCCATGTGGTGACTTTCTTCATTTCCGTGCCCTCCCTCCATATTTCCCATATTGTCTCCAAGATTGGATGTGCCCTTGATCTATTCAGAACTCTCCTTTGTGATGACCATAACCACTCTGAGACTGTAGCCGGGTACAAATAGTGGTTATACATTGCAATCCACTGTGGCTCTTTCTGATTGCGCAGGTGGGGAATGAGGACCCACAGTTGGGCTGCTTCGTAGTATCTGTTAAGGTCTGGGAGGCCCACCCCCCCTCTGTCCTTAGGCAATGTCAAGGTGTCATAGGCGATTCTGGCCTTCTTCCCTTGCCAAAGGAATTTTAAAATCACTTTCTTAACCTCTAGGAAATAGAGTTGTGGTATCTTGATGGGGAGCATTTGAAAGGGGTACCGAAACCTCGGGAGACAAACCATTTTTATCGCATTGAGGTGTCCTAGCCAGGATATTGTCAATTTGTTCCATCTAGCCAGATCTGCGTGGAAATTTTCGAGGAGTTTCGGGAAATTGGCTTCATATAGAGTTCCTATTTGTTTCGTAATTTGTATCCCCAAGTATTGTAATTTATCATGTTCAATTGTTAGGTCAAGGAATGAATATTTGGCCTCATTAGCTGTTGCGGATCCTTGAAGCGGGAACAGAATTGATTTGGATCTATTAATTTTGAATCCGGATATCTGACCGTATTCCTCGATAAGGGACATGGCTCTGGGGATGGACGTTTCAGGGTTGATCACATGTAAGAGTATGTCATCGGCATAGAGTGCCACTTTGTACTCAGTCTGGCCTAAGTGCATTCCCTGTACGTGGGTGTCTTCTCTCATCCTCTGTGCCAGTGGTTCTAGTGAAAAGGCAAAGAGAATCGCCGATAAGGGGCATCCCTGCCTGGTGCCTCGTTTTAATTCGAACCACTTCGAGTATTCCCAGTTTACAAACACCGAGGTTTTGGGTGCCGTATAAACTGCTCGAATTCCTCTTCTAAATTTGGGGCCTATTCTGATCTTGCACAAGAAACTCATCAGAAAGTCCCATTCTACCCTATCAAAGGCTTTTTCTGCATCGATGGAAAGCAGAGCGGGGTCATTGTTCATAGCTTGGGAGACATGGATCAGGTGTTGTTACGCTCACCTGGGTTCCACAGGGGCGGCGAACGAAGCTGGACTGCAGCGGTCTCCACCAATGTGACTCGTAGTGTAGTGATGAGTGACTGCACCTGCCCACTCAGTTTCGTCTGTCTGGCACGTAGGAGGATTTTCCTAAAGTAGTAAAATGGTGATTAGCTGACCGTGGTAAAAGGGGTTAACTTTGTCTTTTCTGAAAACACCTTGTGTTCCCCTGATTATGTCTCACCTTATTGTTAGGAAGGATGGGCTCTCCATCCTGCGTTGGCGTGCAGGGGTGCCTAGAAACCAGTTAACTTCACTGGTCTGTAAGCTTATGGCAGAGTTTTCAGATAACGATGACTCCGAGGTAAGTTTCATGCCAATCCAAAGTATAATGCAAGTTTTAGAGTTGGATTGTCTTATAGTTCACTCTTGCTCCTATATATATTTCTTGTCTTGCAGAATGTTCCAAAGTGAATGTTCCGTCTCCGGAAGCATTGAGGTAGCACCAGGGTAAGAGTCAGTTTTGCACCAAGCACTAGTTTTAGCAAGTGATATTGTTCATTAAGAGATTAACCAATTGTCCTCTGTAAATTTGCAGGTGTGGCGCTTCTCCGGAATGAGGGACGTAGGATGATGACTAGCGACACCTCGAGCGGTAATGTACCAAGTAAGTATCTTGCGATATGAATTTGAATGTCTTTTGCAGAGCGCAGCTCACCTGTTCTTTTTCTTTCTTTTGCAGATGCAGATGCTCCGAGCGGCGATTTCAACAGAGTGCCTCGCAGGATCGTGTGGATGAAAGGAGCCTTGGTGAGTATGCCGTGGTGCTGCTGTTGACAGTGCAGCACTGTAACCAATGTTTTCTTTTCCTCACAGGTGCGGCGACTCCTCGAAGAAAGCGACGACTAATGGTGTGGCTCCTGTTCTAATCTGCTTTTCCTTTTCTCTTTTTCAGGTTCGGTTCACGGAGAACAAGACAGATGTAGCTGTAGACTGGATGCTGAACTGACGGCACGGTGAGCGTTACGCTGCAGAGATGCAGAACAACACGAAGCGTGTGCTGCTCTCTGGGTGTGGTTTAAGTATCCACCATAAAGTAGTTCCCAGGTAAAATAGTTCCAGTACCACACCCAAGAACAATAGTCCCTGGAAGAAAGTAATCCCTTCAAGGCATCACGGTGGCCTGTACATGATTTCTCTACAGGATGTCCTGCTTAGTTTTAAAAACGGCAATATGAGTCTGGCGCCAACGGCGCCAGGACTGAGTCCATAAAGCCCCTAGGCGGTCCCTTGAAACTCCCTGAGTTCTCATGGGTGCCTGTACTCTGGGCAGATGGGTCTGCTCCTGATGCCTGGGGGCAGGCATCGTGACAGGTGTAGGGTCTTGCGCATGATGTCGGCTCCCTGTCGGCCGAGTATAAAACCTACCTAGTCAGGGTGGATGAGGTGGGGCATAAGTGACTCAAGTCTTGTGGTGAGGACTCTTGTATACATTTTTGCATCTACGTTAAGCAACGATATAGGGCGGTACGATCCACATCTTTTAGGGTCTCTTCCCTCTTTTGGGATCACTTTTATGAGGGGTTTAACAAATGAGTCCGGGGGTTTTCCTGTTTCTATAATCTCATTGAACAGGTCAACCAGAAAGGGGGTGAGCTGGGTATTAAAGGATTTATAGAATCTGCCATGTAACTGTCTTTTCCTGGGGACTTAGCTAGGGTTAGCCTTTTTATCGCATTCTGTATCTCTTTCCTAGTTATGGGAGTTTCCAAATGAGCCGATTCAGTATGCGATACCTTGGGCATGTTAATGTTTGCTAGGTAGGCCTCGATAGTAGGCATATCTAGTTCTGTTTCTGGGGAGTACAAAGTTTCATAATAGTTTGCAAACGCTTCAGGGATGGAGGGTTCACATGTCTCAGTACCCGGCTCTCTGTCTATTATCTCTTGCACCCTGCGTTCCGCTCGTTGTTCCCTAAGCCTAGCCGCTAGAAGTGTGTCCGCTTTGTCCCCCTTCTCATAAAATTTTTGCCTAAGTAGCTGAAGTTTGTGTACAATTTGATCATTTTCTAGGAGGCGAAGTTCCTCCCTCTTATCCTTTGCCTCCTGAATCTTGGTGATGTCTAGTGTGTCCCCTTCTCTGGCCTCCCCATCTAACTGACAGATTTCCTTCCGAAGTCTGCGTTCAATTAGAGCTCTCTCCCTTTTTTTTCGGGCCCCCTCTCTCATGAGAATCCCCCTCCAGGTTGCCTTTCCCACCTCCCAGACAACTTGTTTGGAGACCTCTCCAGTATCGTTGAGTTTTAAGTATTCCGTGAGTCCTGTTTCCAACTCGGTTTTAAAGACGGGGTCTTTCCATAGGGACTCGTTACATCTCCATTTCCCGCCTCTAGTCGGTAAATGTGCCCATTGTATGTCCGCGATCACCATATCGTGGTCGGACCATGTGAGGTAAATATAATCAATGCGAGTAAAGGTATTGTGTGGGTTTGAGAAGAAGGTGTAGCCTCTTTTATCTGGGTGCATTTGTCTCCATACATCATTCATCCCATACACATCCATCATGTCCGTGAAATTTGTGTGCTCTTCTCCAGCTCTGTTTCGTATGTTAGGGTTGGTCGATTTACGATCAAGGGCGGGATCTGCCCATATGCTAAAGTCGCCTCCTAAGATGACATGACCAGTAGATTCTAGCATAAGTTTGGGGATTGTTCTGGATAAGAATCTGGCTTGACTGACATTGGGGGAATAAATCGTAGCGATTGTGGTAGCCACATTTCCAATGAATCCTGTCACTAATAAAGCTCTACCTTCTGTATCCAACCACATCTTAGTGATCTGGAAATCTATCCCCTTCTTGATAAGGATTCCCACTCTGCCTTTTCTCAGCGGGCCCGAGCCCCAGAATTCTGTCCCGCTCTGTCTCCCCAGTACCGCCCCCTCATCACCCTTCATATATTTAGTCTCTTGTAGAAGGAGAATATCAATATTCGATCTGTGGAATTCTCTGAACACGAGCGATCTCTTGGTTGGTGAGTAAAGTCCCTTGACATTGAGTGTACCCACCCTTATGGAGCCCCGTGTAGGATTTAGCAGTCATCATAGTTATAGAGTCTCAAAATATATATAGCGTGTGACCGTATCCACCAAGACAACATTTTCTCAATTAACCACATTACATTTCTATTTATTTCATATTCTGCTCTGAGTCTTTTCTTATTGTTTTCCCATGCCTCTGTTTCCCTCCCCCCTCCCACCTCCCTTCCCCCAGTTTGGTGGCGTCCGATCGAGCCCAGTTGAAAGCACTGGCCCAGTTGAAAGCACTGGCCCGTTATAGAAACACCGATGGAGACAGTTGCCTTTTCAGTCTTTTTACCAGAATAAAATCGTTAAAACGAATGAGCCCCCACTAACCCCCCAATGAAATCATCGTTCAATTTAAAGTCAGACACTTATCTCTGAGGTATTTCAACTGTTCGTATTTGATCCCTTTGGAATCAAGACACATTCCAGTTAAGTGTACCTTGTTCTCCGGATGCTATTGGCCCCCGTCAGGAGAGATGTTGCCTCTATGATATTTCCTTGAACCTTTCACCTTTCTCCTCCTTGGGCCTTGAATCCGCCATCCTCTTTCATTCTTCATTGATTGATCCTGATCCTCCTCTTGTCCTTGTACGTCTAACAAATCTGATATACATGTTTTGATTTCTTTCTCCGAGCTCAGCCTGATCTTCGAGCCTTAATGCTCAAAAGAGAGGGAGAAGGGGTATCCCCATCTATAGCGCATGTCCCTTGCCTTGAGCCATTTCGTGAGGGGCGCACACATTCTTCTGAGGGCTAGAGTCAGGGCGGAGAGGTCCTGGTATGTCATTATTTGTGCTCCTCCCAGGGTAATGGTACCCCCATTCCTCGCCTTTTTCAACACCCGGGTTTGTCATGGTATCTGTGAAACTGGGCAAGGACTGACTTTGGGCCTCTGAAAGGGCCCCCAGCTCTGTGGATGTGTTCTGTTTTGGGTTCATCAATGTGTTCATCTGCGGCTAGCAGTTTGATGATGTTGTGGAGTTTTCCTTTAAGATCCTCCTCCGTTTCCCCTTCTTGTTCTGGAATCCCGAAGAAGCGTAAGTTATTTCTTCTCTCCCAGTTTTCCAAATCGTCCATTTTGAGTTTGAAATCTTCTTCTCTCTGCTCCAAGTCCGTTATTCTGTGGGCCAGTTGTGTCTCCTATGTGTCTATTGAAGCTTGATTGTTCTCAACTCCTTCCAGTCTGTCCTCTATAATATGTAGGCGTTGTGTAAGTTTATCAATTTTTCCTCCTATGTTCACCCCCATGCTTTTGATTTCTGTCAATGGGGCAGCAATATCTCTTTTCGTGGCGGCAGTTTCCACATTCGAGCCTGACATGGAAGCCATTGTGGGGACAGTAGTGCAGTGACTTTTAGGGGCGTATGCGTAGATAGCAAGCCTCTGTTGCACGCTCATAAACCTTCTTTGCTCCTCTTAATGATGTCTTCGGGGCTCTGGGTGGTGGGGTGTGGTGTTTGATGGGTTGGTATCGCTCAGCCGGGGGGGGGTTCGGCCTCCAGCGCACGCCGGGCTAGATGATCTTTACTGCCTCCTTTTATCACTCGACCTGTGGTGAGGCTCCAGGAACCGTGGTCCGCCATGGCTTGGTTGTTGGACTCCAAGGACAGTGTTCTGCCACTGGGTCTGGTGTTTGTGTTCTTCACATTTCTCACTTTTCTTATGGAGGGAGATGCTATTGGAGGTGGAAAGGGCAGGCTTGGGCAAAGGGTTTATGTTCACCTGCTTCAGGTTTGTTCAGTGTCAGTTTGGGACAAGACTGCGGTGTGGACACCGGTCATTCATTGAGGTTGCCTTCCTCTTCTCAGAGACTTTTCCTAGTTGCTTGGGAGCGCTGTCCTAATGGTGTAGTTCGCTTTCGGGGTTCGAAGCCTCATAGTTCATATGGGATGGGCCGACTTTCAAAATATCGAGGACTGTTTGTTTTGAAAACTCCCGTAGGGTTGTCCACTGTTAAATTGTGGGTAGGAGTTAATCAGCAGATGAGGCTGTGTATTCTGGGGGTGGATACCATAAAAAGAAAGTCTGGAATGTTATATTGTGGCATAAGCCTGAAAAAAGTCTCACACCCCGCTCCACAGCCCACTCTCATCCAGACTTGCCTGTTTCACCGCTGTACTCCTGTGCATCCCGTGAATCCTGACCCCGGAGTCCGGGTCGCTGCCACGTATCCCTACTGCAAGTCTGATACTATCTTTGATTGAGGAGGTGGGCTTTTCACCTAGGCCCTGTTGTTTGGGGTCACCGTTTGCTCGCCGCGGTGCCGATGCGTCTCCGGCTGGCGTTGCTGTGCGTTTCCTCGTGTGGGAGGCCTGTTGTGTGCAGGGTGCCAGCCGTCAATTAAAGCCAGCTTGGTCTTGGCTCTGGGCTTGAGGTAGGTGCCTTTTGTACAGCGCCCGACCCCAAGACAGGGCCGGCAGTGTCTCAGTGGTGCTTCCGGGCCTGATGGGTCCTCTCTGTTCTGGCCTAGTTCCTGGGTTTGCCGGCTGAAGCAGGGGCGTGCAGCGATTCCTCACCCGGCTGCCACGTCTGTTCCGCGGAATACGCAAGCCCAGGGTATCTCTTCCAGAGCTGTTGGGAAGCATGGATCAGCGCTCTCCAGCTCTCCCGATCCCTGAATCCCTGGGGGATCCGTCTCGATTTGCAGCAGCTACAGGCCTGCGGGCCTGCAGGGTTGGTGCCCGCAGGTCCCTGCGGGGGTATTACGCGTGCCAAGGCGCAGTGTACTGGTAGATTGGGAGCCCATCTGGAGTCGGGTTCGCGTCACCAGTTCAGCGTGGCAGAGCTTGTAGAAAAGCAGAGTGTTGAGGCCCTTTCCGGAGAGTCGTTGCACGGGGGATGGCTTCTGATGTGTCTCCTCACCTCTCCTGCTACCTCAGCGTCGGAACAGGCTCGCCGCACCCTAACTTTCTTCTGCTGATTTCTCGGGTGTATGTTGTCTGATTTTCTTCACATTTTTTCCCAGGTGGGGAGGGGGCATTCATGCAGCGTTGGACTGACTTTCTTCTTGTATGGGGTGTCTAAAAGCGGGGGCTCATTCCGTTTATCAGACCATTTGGCAAGAGCTCACACTGAAGAGGTGTACATCTGCGCGCCCCCTGGTGGCCATCCCGATACTCACTTTGAAGGATCAGCGTAAGCGGCTGAATAAGTGGCTGCAGACCAAGGCCTCTGCAATGAGTGGGTCCTAGGAGCATGCCTCTCCTGAATCTGGGAAAGCTGAGCGGGCTTTGAAGTCCTTTGAGGGCGCCCCTCCTGTAGGGGTCCAACAAAAGGCCAAGCACTGCAAGTCCACTGCTACCGGGAGCGCCGTTGCGACGGGCTCGTCGGCGACCAGGGTGCGTCCGACATCTCCAGCAACTTCTGTCACCAGTCAACACTCAGGATATTCGTCCAAGAGGAAATCGGATTATCCGGGCAAACTCAAGGTGGCCCCCGAGATGAACAAGGAGAAGTCCAAAGCTGGCCTGCCCTCGACAAAGAAGGCCAAAAGTGACCGAATCTCCAACCTGCCCCCTAAGGAGAAGGCCAAGCAGGACAAGGCATCTGGGATGACCACGAACGCCAAGCAGTACAAGCGACCGGTCCTGACCGTGAAGGCCCAGGTACACCCGATGAAGGCTGTGCCTTCCATCGAGGTGGTGGTGGCATCGCTTTTGAAGGCCGCAGAGGCGGACATGCAGGGTGCCCTTCTGAAGTCAAGAGTGTCTCTCCCTGCCAGGAGGGAGTGTTCATTCCAGCCCATTGAGAAGACAACAGAGAATAAAATGCTGGTCTTCTCCCCGAGACCCTCCCTCTGGACGCGAAGAAAGGGGGTGCTTTGTGCGTAGGTCCTCCAGGGCATGGATAACTCCTCAGAGGAAGAGCTTGTCTACCTTCGGACCCTCCAGGAGGGCAAGGTGATGAAGGAAATGTTGGGGTGACGCCCTACGATGAGGGCACCGATGAGGGCGACAATGAAGGCGACGGCGACGAGGATACCGTTGATGAAGGCGACAAAGAGCCTCAGGATGATGAGAGCCTTGGCTCTCTCCCTGCGCCCCAGCTTCCTGTTTGCCCTCCTCCATAGATGCCCCCTAGGTAGCTCTCAGTGGACATTTTCTGTACTCTGCATACACTGGTATCTGAGATCCTGAAGAGGATGCAAGTTTACGGCGATGAACCCGCCCACGGCCCCGGTGACGGCCCACCCTCTGGCAACGGGGGAACCACCTGCCAAGAAGAGGAAGAGGAACCCACCGCCACCTTGCCACCCTTCGCCACCCTTTCCTCCCCCAAGCGATGAGACGTATCCTGACACGGCGACGATGACGACGGGCACGGACAACAGTAGGATGGGAGACCTCCCGTCGCCTCCTCCCAGATCCTCCCCGCTGGGCGAGATAGGTTCATTCCATGCGATGATCTGCAGAGCTTTGGAGCTCTTCCAGCTCGAGCCAGAGTAGAAGAAGGAGGGTTTTTTATACCAGCACATCCTTTCAGTCCCACTCTTGGATGACATTTGGGATGAAGGCATGTCTCTCGTGAAGAATCCTTCCACGGCCCCAGCAAAGAGGGACCGCCTCAAGAAGGAATGCGGGGTACCGGACGCTGCGCCAAAGTGCTTGTGGGCCCAGCGCTCACCAGACTCGCTGGTGCCCAGCAGCGGCCAAGAAGAAGTCATCAGGTGCTTCAAATTCAGCAGCATCCACTCCTCCTGACAATGAGGGGATGCGATGGGAGGACGAGTTATCTACACTGCCGAGATGACCATCAAGGCCGCCAACACGCTCGCTATCGTAGCTCGTTAGGAGCGGGAGCTGTGGTTCAAGCTCACACCTCCCCGACGACAAGAGGTCAGAAGCATTGGAGATTCTGCAAGAGAACAAGGTGGCGTCGGACCACGCCATCATGATGGCAACGGACATCACCGATGTGGGTTTCCGCCAGATGGGCCACAGCGTTTATTTTTATCGTCGTGGTTCGCTCAAGGCCAACAAATTTTGACAGGAGGTCCAGACAAGGGTTTTGGACATACCCTTTGATGGAGACAATCTTTTTGGGAAGGCTGTAGATGAGTCTCTACAAGCCATCAAGATGGACACAGAGACGGCACGTGCCCTGGGCATGCTCCAGTAGGGACGGCTGTCCTTTCGGTCAGGAAGCAAGTCTCCCCGTTCTTTGAAGGGTTACGGTGGGGGCTCCTCATAGTACCGCTTGCCATCCCAATCTTCAGCCCAGGGGACCAACAGGGGCCGCTCCAAGACCTTCAGAGGAGGATGCCGTCGTCACCAAGGACCCCAAGGCGGCCCGCCGACCTCCAAGCAAGAATGAACCGGCCGTGATGTCGGGCCCCCAACTGTGCACCCCGGTGGGATGCTGGCTGGCGAATTTCGTCGACATGTGGAAGGCCATCTCCACCAACCATTGGGTGCTGGACACTCTCACCCACGGACACACTCTAGAGTTCCAACGAAAGTGTTCTCAAATACCACTGGTGGCCCAGCAAAAAAAACACATCCCTCAAATACTGTTCGAGGTTCGGGCCATGCTAAAGAAAGAGCTGATAGAGCTAGTTCCAAAGCAGCTCCGGGGCTCTGTAGTTTACTCAAGGTACTTCCTTGTGCGAAAGAAGACCGGGGACTGGAGGCCCATTCTTGACCTCTGACAATTAAACAAGTGTAAAAACAAGGAAATATCGAGGCTGAGTACCACAAAAGGAAATACACCAATCACGGGGTAAAAAGATTCACAGATCTTTATTCTGTACAGTTACAAAGAAACACAGATAGCTATCTGGCTCTCAACACCCTGCAATGAGTACCAGCCCGTCAAAGAGAGGAGAGAGAGTCCTGGACATCTAAACATTTGTGCTTTTATACATTTCTGAGTAATATTGTCTAGCCCCTCTTCGTGTTAATAATCTGCGGTCTAGAGTTCGTGCCTAGTTCACATACAGCTGCAATAATATACAGATGGATTACATGAGTTTGCATTTCCATCAAGTTACAATGGTGATGTATATTCTCGGATCCCGCGGTAAGCCTTAGTCTATATCCCTTCACAATGCAGTTCGGCCTGTGTCCACGCTTGAGATGAACTCTGCATTGTCCCAATGTTTACACAGGGATGAATCTTATGTGCACAGACAATACTCAGATGGCAGTTCATACGGAGCGCAAGGTCTCTTTATCTAGTCTAAACAGTCGGCTCTTGGACAGCCTAAACATTACCAGATCTCAAAGGTCAGGAGGCTTGGTTGCAAGTTGAAAACACAGTCCACCATTTTAGAACAGAAAACATATGAACAGAAATCAAAATGGCGGATGATTCTAAAATGGCGGCAAATTCAATCTAAAATTGGAACTTTGCAACGCAGTTTTCCTCATAGAGCAAGTAGGCTTAGGCCAATATAAATCAAAAGGAGGCACAATATGATTTCCGTTTAACACAAGTACATAAAGTCTCAAAAGTTTCCGGATGGTCACCCTTCAACATGTGCTCGGACAGCAAGAAGAAGGAGAGACTTTCTGTCATTGTTGGACCTGGAGGATGCTTACTTTCACATCTCCATTCACAAGGGACACTGCAAGTTCCAGCACTTCGTCGTTCAGGGGAAGCATTACCAATTCAGGGCCCTACCCTTTGGATTCAATTTGACACCCAGAGCCTTCATCAAGTGCCTGGCTCCGGCAGCGGCCCATCTGCGACTGCAAGGGATCCACATCTACCTTTACTTGGATGAATGGCGCACTTGGGCCAGCTCAAGGAGCATTGCCATAGATCACACTGCAAGGACCGTCTGCCTACTGACGGATCTGGGGTTTTCTGTGAATTACGCAAAGTCCTGCTTGACGCCATCGCAGAACGCGCTGTTCCTGGGATCCCGGCTCAACACAGTGTCATGCCTAGCGGCACCATCCGAGGAGAAAGTGGCGGCCATCCTGGGCAAGGTGCAGCGGCTGCATGCTCTGAAAAACACCAGAGTGAGGGCCATCTACTCTCTTCTCGGCAAGATGTCATCATGCATTTATCTCATCTGACTCTGCAGGTTACGGATGCGCCCACTGCAGGAGTTCCTCGACGCCCATTGGATCCAGGTGTCTGGAAGCTTTGAAGACAAGATCACTCTGAATGTGGGGTTCTGTCAGGTGATAAGGTGGTGGGGTGTGCTCTCTCACCTGACCAGAGGTGCAGATTTCCAGGCCTCACCATACCAGGAGACGGTAATGACAGGCGCTTCCCTGGAAGGATGGGGGGCCCACACCGGAAGTCTTCACGCCCCAGAGGCCTGTGGCTGCCAGAGGAAAAGACATTGCACATCAACATGCTGGAGCTACGGGTGGTGTTTTGGGCCCTCAAGGGCAAGGTGGTGTGGGTCTTCACAGACAATATCACCACAATGTTTTAGATCAGAAAGCAGGGGGGCACCAATTCCCCAGCACTCTCTAAGGAAGCACTGGACCTTTGCTCAGGAGATGTTCCTCATCCCATTTCATCTGGCAGGAGTCAAGAACACTGTCGCTGACTCTCTGAGCAGGGAAATTCACTTGGCCACAGGTGAGACCTAGTGGAGAACCTGTTCTCCAAATGGGGCAATCTCCAGATCGACTTGTTTGCGATGGCGATGAACACCAAGTGCCAGAGGTTTGCCGCAGGTTTCCCCAGCAGGGGTCGTGGGGGACGCATTCTCATTCCCTTGGGAAGGCCTCTTCCTATATGCGTTCCCTCCATTGCCGTTGTTACTTCAAGTCATCAATCTACTTAAACAGTGTCAGTGCCAGATGATCCTCATCGCACCGGCGTGGCCGAGGCAGATCTGGTACCCGGACCTTCTCAGCATGTCAGAGGCACCGCCAGTCAAGCTGCCAGTGGTCACGGATCTTCTCACCCAGGGAGGAGGCAGCATTCTACACCATGATCCAGAGTCCCTGAACCTGAAAGCCTGGCTCCTGCAACGCTAGAATTCGGTGTCTACGATCTCCTGGTGGACTGCAAGGAAGTTCTTGCCAAGGCTAGAGCATTGTCGACTTTGAAATGCTACGGACTCAAGTGGAAGAGATTTGCTATTTGGTACCGTTCCCAGAGGATCGACCCGCTGAGGGTCCAGGCCTCTCAGATGCTTCCATATTTGCTGTCGTTGGCCAAATCGGGGCTGGCCCATGCCTCCATCAAGGTTCATCTGGTGGCTATCTCCCGCTACACCAGATCCCCAGGATGACCACCCTGGTGGTCGCACGGATTTCTGAAGGAATTTGTCAAGGAACTATTCCGCTCGTTCCCGCCGTTGAAGGCTCTGACCCCAGTGTGGGACGTCATTGTGGTGCTTACTAGGCTCATTGGACCTCCGTTCGAGACTCTGCATTCTGCACCACTCAAGATTTTGTCATGGAAAACAGATTTTCTCATGCCCATCACATCTGCACGATGAGTGGGGGGATCCAGGCCCTTTCTCGTAAACCACCTTACTTGACTTTCCACGACACAAGCGTGGTGCTCCGGACGCACCCCTCATTCATGCCCAAGGTGCCGTCAGACTTTCATCTAAACAAGCCCTTGATGTTGCCTGTGTTCTTTCCGACGCCTTTGTCGCCGTCTGAAAGGACTTTGTACTCGTTGGATGTGGCTAGAGGCTGAAGTTTTATGTGACCTGCACGAAGAGTTTCTGGAAAACCTCTCAGGTCTTTGTGTACTTTAGTCCTGTGAACCATGGTAGGCCCTAACCAAGGCTTCCATTTCCAGGTGGCTCTCCGGCTGTATTACCCACTGTCACCGGTTGGCAAATCGACCTCTGCCTGGCCGTCTGATAGCCCACTCTACCAGGGCGATTACTGATACAACAGTGTTCGTGTCTGGTGTGCCCCTGCTAGACATCTGCAGGGCTGCTACGTGGAGGTCAATACAGCTACATAAAATTCTACTGCGTCGATAGGGATTCCAGGGAGGAGTCCAGAGTCGTCCAAGCAGTGCTGCGCAACCTGTTTGCTTGAAGGTGAGCCTTGTGAGGAGGTAAGAGATGCTTATGTTGAGCCTTGCCACCTCCCGTGGTTGTGCATGTGTGTACTCCTATGTATTCTTTATTCATGAGCATGTGAATCCAAGCCAGACCCCATGCTATAGAAGGAACAAGTTACTTACCTGTAACTGTTGTTCTCCAGCATGGGTCTGGCATGGATTCACATGCGAACCCTGCTACCTACCCCTCTGCGGCTCTTCTCTTGGTCCTACTGACACTTTACGTGCTACCAAATCTGATTATGGCTGCCAGAGGAGGGGCTTGGGTGGAGGGCAGTCATTAGCTGGGGGCAGTATGACACAGAGCTCCGTGATTGGTTGTTAGGAGAAAGTTCAGAAATGAAACTGAAACTGATTTTTTCTTTTACTGAGGAGTGCCAGCCTGATGACAGGGAATATTCATGAGCATGTGAATATATGCCAGACCCATGCTGGAGAACAACAGTTACAGGTAAGTAACTTGTTCCATACATGACTTCTAGTTTCAACCTCCTGCTTTTTCGAATATACCAATTTCCTATATGTTTTAATTAGGAGGCAAATGTTAAATGACTAGTTATGAATTTTGATGGCTCTCCCATTTTCATGAAATAGCCACTGGAAAATACAAGAGGTTAAGGTGAACGTACAAAGAGCAAAGCATTCTCCCAGCCTGAAGGCTGCTTCTCTGCCCCACCATCTTACTACCACGCTCCCCAGTCATACAATCATTGTTTCCTCCCCTCCACACCCTTTTATCCCACTGAGCTTATTCTTTCAGCTGCAGTACAAATTACAACGCCACTCCAGGCTCCATCCTGGGCCACAGTGAAAATGGAAGAGGGACTGGGCATAGAGCCCCACCTTCTGTCTCCATGGCCACCATCTTAAGTCAGAATTTTGTTTCAATGAACGGGTGGGTTCAATGTGTCCCATTTATTCCTACAAATAGCAACCTGGGTTTCCTGATTGGAAAACTGAGATGCTACTGGCAATAACACCAGATCCGGCTGTAATGTCAGCTTGGCCAATCGTTGAGGCCCTCACTGCGCTTCGGTCTATAACGTGGGCTCAGGGCCGTTGCCACACAATCCTGTTAGTGCCATATTACAATGACATCTCTGTAGTGTATCTCTGGTCTGTGGTATTTAAACAAAAAAAGGACTTTCGGGTGAGTGATTATGAGGTCAAAGTTCAAATGGCAAAGCAACTCAACATAGCTGTACCCTTAATAGAAAGGTATGTACCATGGCTTTGAGCAGACACCACACATGTCTGTATCGATTCCACAGTTTCAAAACAATTGCCAAAAACCCATTAAGAATGATTGTTCTAAGGTGAAAGGTCAACAATAATTGCCACTTGACTAGGTCAAATTAAGTGGCCAATCTGACTATCCAGAACATTTATGAGAAAGCAGATATCATAACCTTTTCAGTGATACCACACTCATCTAAATCAATGGTTGCTGAGGTCAAAGATCAGACGTGGACCCCTTGCTCACTGTGCTCAGAGAAGCACAGCTCCACCTCACTGATGAGGCCCATCAAGGCTGAAACATGTGTAAGGGGTTGCTGTTGGTACTCTATTTCAGAAGGGAATAAACATAAACATGAACATAATTGCCATAGCATTTCAGTGCTGGACAAAGACTGATAGGCAAATGGATATTTCCCATCTGTGAAAGGTACAGTGAGCAAAAAGCAATGGCTGCGGTTTCTCAAAGTTGGAAAAAACCAAAGAACAGGTTATCATGCCATGTTCTTTCTGAAAAGAGGCACCTGCTACCTTTTTTGAAAAATAATTCTAAAAGGTAAACATGACATAGACACAATGTTTAGTCAGTGGAGTAATTGGTACAGTTGCTGGATTCCAAACATATCCACATGACAACCACATTCAATTAGTCAATATCCACTTTGGCAAACTTGCAGAAGTTATAGGAATAAGCCACACAATAGCACATTTCCTTCTTTTCAAAGACAAGTACATATTCAGAGAACCATTCTCTCGAGCTCTTGCATATGCTGTCACTATTCAGACATTGCAAGGTCTAACTCTTGTTCATGCATTGATTGACATTGGCAACATCGTCTTCAAAGAAGGTATGCGTTACGTTGCACGCTCACATATCTGTACACTCAGTAGTCTAATCCTAGTTAACTATGATGCAAACAAAGTCAATGCAGACATTCCTTTAATTCTGCACTGTACACCCCATATAGATATGTATCCTGTACCTCAAAGAAGAACACTTTTAAAAGTAAACGAATACAAATATGAACTATATCAGATCTCCCTGCAATACCACTAAAAAACAATAACCAACTGCTGCTCTGTCAAATAATTCAACCACAAAACCCTCGAGCCAAAAACAACTGCACATCCATCAGAAGACAAAGGGACACATGTCTCTTCTCAAAAAACAACTGCAGGCCCATCAAAGGATACAGAGGCACGACTCTCTGGTCCATTTAAATTCAGCAACACAATCAGAGTAAATTGCTATGCAAATGTAGCAATCAATCTTCTCTTCCAATTGCCACCAATTGTTCGCAACATTTACTTAAATGGTTTGGAACAGTTCTGAGGGATTCAACCATTTGCACTGGGAGTGTGCACTCCACTGGGCTTTTTTGGACGATTCTTCGGAAATGGAATGATGGTAGATCAACCTGCGGAAATGTGTGGGGCTAATCTGCACACATGGTCTAATGCTCACCGCACAACAAACAGTCCAGTTTACTCTGGGGGACACAGCCTACAGGGGCAGTGCTCACTGTCACATTTATTTGACAGTTGGCAATGAGGGGTGCACAAAAACATCCAGAGGAGAAGAGCAACACCTTCCCCCTCCAATGGCCACCCTAATTAAAAATCAAAGGCTCTATGGAACCACCCTGTTCTATTATCTAAGTTCTGTGTGGTGGCGGTGCACACTGATGAGAGTTATTGAAGCAGGCCTGTGAATAGGCCTGGTCACAGAACTTAACACTGGGCAGGATAACTAACACCTCTTTGATATGCAATGTGCCACCTTGAAGCTAGCACCAACCCTTCTGTATGAAGAAGAGTGAATGGTATGTCTGGGTCCACTATTTACAGTAGGCAATACCTGCAGTGCGGACCACTTTCAGGGGGAAAAAGTATGTGATTTTAGGGAGACAGAAGTCTTTTCTCAGCACAAACTACAAGGGAGACCTGCGCTTTAATCAAGAGCTGCAGAGGGCTCAGTTAATCAGAGAGACACTTAGATCTAAAACACACAGGAAGATGGATGGGAACTTAGGTATATGTTGTCACCCATGGCCTGTCCTGTTGCACTCTGGTCCTGAACTCATGCATAACAGAAGGTTGTTGGTGGGGACCCAGGATTGGTTCATTAAGGTAGGATTAGCCTTCAGTAATCACTGGGGCCCGTTTGGCTTTAAAAGAGGGCTGAGCCCCTCACTTAGCAGATCATCTGAAGGCTTCACCAGAAGCAGGAAAGAAGAAATCAGCATTGGACCCTGGCTGAAGGTACAGTCTACCTTACAGCTTCTGCCAGTGAAGGAAGGTCAGGATGTCCAAGAGGGAAGCAAGATCCCTCCCCTTAACATCTCCCAGAGAATATCATCCGTTATTTATAAAGTGCGCAATAGCCAGAGGTTTCAAAGCGCAGACCCGGGATCGAACCTGCATTGTTCCGTGTCGTCTTGCTTCCAAGGTGAGCACATTGCCGCTGAGTTATCCTCCTGAGAGGGAGGATACCAGACTCAAAGGACCTGTCCAGCAGCTCCTGAAGTGGTACCCAGCCAACACACAGCGTGGCCTGCTAGATTCTGCCTATCAGCAAACTCTTACGCTCACCTGATCTCCACAGCGGCGCCGAACGGTGTCATGTGCTCTCCTCTGGCTTCGTTACGAAGGCAGGCTTGCCTAGAAAGTTAAATCACGGGTTACCCAACCATTTGGATGAGGGCAACTCCCGCCTCCCGTGGCGTCCTCTTGCACCCCCACTGCTATATCTCACCTTTGAGTTATGAATAGCGGGCTCTCCGTCCTGCCACTGTTCGTAGGGGTGCGTAGTAGTTCAAGGATCTAGCTACTTCACTGATCCTATTAAGTTCCAGACAATTGTGACTCAATGGTAAGACTTATTCCAAAGATATGGATAGCTAAAGAGTTCAAGTTGTAAAAGTTCACTCTGTACCTTTCTTTACAGGTTTCTTCTTCGTGCTTACGATGGAGCGAGGTCCTTGATAGCTGGCTTCCCAAGGTAAGTTTTGCGCCAATGCTATGCAAAAGTCTTTCCACCCGGTATAGTTTTCTGCACAACTAACCTGCTGCTTGTATATTCTGCAGGGGCGGAATCTCCTGGACAAAGGTTGCATGATGAAGAATTGCGAGTCCGTGAGGATTGCTGCCTTCAGGTGAGAGCTGCCTTGCGCAGGATTATAAGTCTAAATGAGGCCTTCCCCACTGCACCGCTAACCTGATGTCTTGGGGTTTTACAGATGCGGTAGTTCCAGAGCGGCGATTGGAAGATGGAGTGGTGATCGTGTGATGATGTTCCGATGGTTCGCTGGTAAGTATTAGCGTGGCGCTGATCTGCGATGAAGATCGCGTGGTCTGCAAGGCTAATCTGGTGTCCTTTCCTCTTCAGCTCTGAAGAAGCGTGGACTCCAGAGAGGCCGCAATGAAGATTCAGGTAAGTATCTTGTTCTGCTCTCAATTCTCACTCTTCCTTGCAGGTAGCTCGAGACAACTGGACGGGCGTGGCTGATGGCTGGCCTGGAGCTGCAGACACGGTGAGCGCTACGCTGCAGGAGTGCAGAATAACGCGAAGCGTGTTCTGCATGAAGGGTGTGGCTTATATAGTCTTCTGAAAGTAGTCCCCAGGTAAAGTAGTTCCAGCAACCACACCCAATATTCCCACGGCAAATAATCCCTTCAGCCTGCCTCAAATTGGTTCACACGTGCCTCACTGGGCCTGGAACGTGCCATGTTGGCGATGGCAGTATGAGCCTTGCGCCAACGGCGCCAGGGCCTAGTCCAGGAAGCCCCTGCAAGATTCCTTGGAGCCTTTAAGGCCCCCATGGGACCCAGCGCCTTAGGCAGTTTGGTCTGTACCTGATGTTTGAGGGTATGGACCGTGACAGCACTCCCCCCAAGGCCCAACCCAAGGAGGTTTGTCCCACTGGTCCGGGTTTGGTTGGGTAGTTTTGATGGAAACGGTTCACTAGGCGTGGTGCATGAACAAAGTCACTTGGTTCCCAAGACCTTTCTTGGGGACCATAGCCTTTCCAGTCAACTAGATAGAAAAGTTTTGATTTGACCCACTTTGAGTCTATACTGTCTTTGACCTCGAATTCTGGTTCCCCATCTACCAAAACGGGTCTTGGCGGTTTCATTATCCGAGTTCCTTGTTGTACTGGCTTCAGCAGGGAGACGTGAAATACGGGATGGACTCGCATGTTCAGGGGTAGCTCCAGTTTTACTGCCACAGGGTTGATGATGGCCTTGATGCTGTATGGTCCCAAATACATGGGGTTAAATGTGTGGGTTCCTTTTAGTGGAATATGTCTTGAGGCTAACCAAACCTCATCTCCAATCTGGTATTTCGGAGCTTCACTCCTATGTTGATCTGCAAATTTCCTGTATCTTTCTTTAGCTTGCTTCAAATGTTCTGTTGCTCTTTTGAAGGCTTAGGTAATGGTTGCATGTAGACTGCTTACGGCAGGCATTTCCAAATGCTGAGGTGGGTTGAGTTCTGAAGTTTGTGGATGCATTCATATATTGTATAGAATGGAGTTTGCCCTGTGCTGGAATGCAAAGAGTTATTGTAGGCATACTCAGTTATCCATGAAGTGTATTTCCAATTGCTTTCAGTTTGATGTAACATGCACCTTAGGTATTGTTTCAGAGTTTGGTTGGTTCTTTCGGTTTGACCGTCTGTTTGGGGATGGTGGCTGGTCGAAAGTCTTATGTCAATCTGGGCCAACTGACAACATTTTCTCCAAAACTGTGAGATAAACGGACTGCCCCGATCTGAGACTAAGACGGAGAGGAATCCATGTATCCGGACAATTTGTTCTAGGAATTCTTTCGCCAAAATTGAAGCGGAGGGCAAACCTTTTAACGGAATGAAATGGGCCATTTTAGAAAACAGGTCCACCACCACCATTATGGTGTTGAAACTATTACAGGGGGGTAGATCCGTGATGAAGTCAAGAGACAACGTATGCCAGGGTGTAGGTGGAACATCTAGAGGCTGTAGTAAACCACGTGGTTTCTTTTTCTGGGCCTTGTTCTGAGCACAAATTCCACATGAAAGCACAAATTGTTTGATATCCTTACTCCATGTAGGCCACCAAAAAGGTCTCTTGATCTTGGCTTTGGTCTTTGCAATTCCAGGGTGGCCTTCCACCAATGACTCATGATAATTTGAGATGACCTGTTTTTGAAGTTCCTTACTAGGCAAGTAGAGACGTCCTTGGAAATAAGGTAAATGATTAGCAACTGAATGATGTTTGCTTTTGGTCGACCAGTCTTGTAAGGGCTTGGAATCGAGGAGGTGTGGAATTTCCTTGTGGATGTCATCCAGGGTCAGTGTGGTAGTGATTCCAAGGATTCTCCCCCTAGGGATGATGGGTACCAGATCCAGATTTGAATATGCTTCTTCCATCCCTATGCGAGACAGCGCATCAGCCTTGCCATTTCGGCAACCAGGTCGGTAAGTGATCACAAAATCGTATTCTGCAAAAAATAGTGCCCATCGGAGCTGACGAGAAGACTGAGCCTTGGCCGACCTTAGGTATTGTAAATTTCGGTGATCAGTAATCACAGTAATGGTGTGTCTGGCCCCTAGGAGATAATGCCGCCAAGCTTTGAATGCTGCCTTGATGGCCGGAAGCTCTTTGTTGGTTACAGCATAGTTCAGTTCTGTTGCTGTGAATTTTCGCGACCAAAAGGCCACTGGGTGAAGTTGACCTGTCTGCGGGTCTTTCTGGGAAAGAAATGCCCCCATCGCCAAACTAGAAGCATCAGTTTTCACTACGTATGGGAGATCCGGGGCGAGGGTGTTTTAGGACTGGAGCTGAGGTGAATTTTCTTTTTAAGTCTTAGAAGGCCTTTTCCGCTTCGTCCGACCAATGAAAGCGTTTGTTCTTTCGTAATAAGGATGTGATGGGTTGTACCAATTGCGAAAAGCCTGGGATGAATCTGCGATAGAAATTTGCAAATCTAAGCATGCTCTGAACTCCTTTGATTGAAGTTGGAGAGGGCCATTTGAGGATAGCGTCCACCTTCCTCGAGTCCATACGAACACCACATGGAGTTAGAACTCAACCAAGAAACTCGACCTCTGTAATGTGGAAGAAACATTTTCTCAATATAGCTTATGTTGTCGGACTTTTTCAAGTACGGCGCGGACGTGTTTCACATGATCCTGCTTGGAAGCTGAGTACACCAGGATATCGTCAATATATACGATGACACAAACATCGATCAGCTCTCGAAGGACATCGTTCATAAAATATTGAAAGGCTGCTGGGGCATTACAAAGCCCAAAGGGCATCACTTGATATTCGAAGAGCTCATACTTAGTGCGGAAGGAGGTCTTCCATTCGTCCCCTTTCTAACTGTTACGAGATGGTACGCCCCTCTAAAATCCAACTAAGTGTAAATTTGAGCTTCTTTTACTTGGTCCAGCAGTTCCGGGATTAGAGGCAGGGGATATCGTTTTTTTATTGTCACCTGGTTTAATGCACGGTAGTCGATACAAGTCCTTAGATCTCAGTCTTTTTTGGGGACGAAGAATAAGGGCGAAGCCGCCGGAGATTTGGATGGACGAATGAAGCCATTAGCCAGGTTCTGGTCCAAATATTGTTTTAGGTGAAGATCGTAGATTCTACTGCATTGGATCTGAGCTCCGGTTATTAAGTCGATCTGGCAATCATACAGTCTATGGGGTGGTAGGTGTTGGCTTGGTCCTTCTGAAAAACATCCTGGAACGGCACCAGGACCGAGTCCAAGAAGCCCCTGCGATATTCCTTAGAGCCTTTAAGGCCCCCAATGGATTCAACGACTTAGGCAGGTTGGTCTGTACCTGATGTTTGAGGGTATGGACCGTGACACAAACTTTATAGGTGGGAGCTTCCAGAGAGTCTATGAACAAAGGGCAAGGCCATTGCCTGCAAACACTCTCCCCAGCTTTGGGCCCTCCACTTTGAAAGGATTCCACGAGCCTTGCGAAGATGCTAGGAGGAGTGCCACACAAGCATTAACCAGCGTCCATCTTTTAAGGACATTTTCGAGGCAGTCAATTCCTCGAACAGCGACCGGCTGCACTATGAGTGTTATCATGTTGCAGACAGTAAAGCCATCCGAGACGACTCCACCAGCGTTCCAGATCCACCAACCAGCACAGAGACAATGATTCTTGACCCTGAGCCACCGTGTAGGCCACCCTGAAGCTGTCCGTCCAGCCTCGCTTGCTGACCTGCCTGAAACCTGCAGCTGTCTCCTGTCTTGAATGTCTTGAACTCTGTTGCAGGAGCTGCAAAGCATCCTGGAACTGACTCAAAGCTGTTGAGCATCAAGAACATCTCAAGCACCAGGAGCTGAGATGTTGGCCTGATCATCCCCCTGCAAAGGCCATGACGAATCCAGCACTGCCATCTACCTTCTCGGTCATCCGACCCATGAAGCTAGTGTCAGTTGAGGCTTTTGCTACTTTCTCTCCTCCTTCTGCACCTTTGGCTGACTCACACCCTGACACATCCCTTTCTAACCTCCATCTTACTATCTCTGACACGCTTGATCTACTTGCCCCTGTCATGAGGATTCGCTTAGAACCCAAATCCAAGTGCAACTCTTGGTACGACTCCGACCTCGTTACCCTCATACGCGAGTGCAAGGTGGCTGAAAGGAAGTGGAGGGATCCAGGTGCACCCTCTGACAAACTGGCTGCCGCCTGCTCCAAAGGTAGTACAGATTATCTGTCCTTGCCAAGAAGAGAGCACACATTCAAGCCTGAATCTCTATGGCATCTAACAACTCAGACAAACTCTTCAAAATCTGCAAGGAGCTAGCCAACCCTGCTGCAGTCTCTACCTCTCCTGTTCCCTCCCAGGCCCTCTGTAGAGCCTTGGATTCTCATTTCATCGCTAACTCTCAGGACATCCTATCCACCCTTTCTTCCTCTTCCTCACCCTCCTCCTTCTCCACTCCTGGCCTGCTTGTTGCCTCCTTTCCTCCTCCCTTCTCTTCCTTTCCCTTGTTCACCTCAATGACGTTTCTAGACAAGACTGATCAATGAAAGTGTCATCGAAACAGGTTCTTGCCTGTTCTCCCAGAACCATTAAGGACCACATCAACACCCTTGCTCCAGCCCTGACTGATTTCCGCAATCACTCTTTTGCCACTGGAACCATCCCCTCCACCCTTAAGCACTCCCTTGTACACCCGCTCCTTAAGAAGCCCACTGTCGAACCTTCCTCTCCAGCTAACTATCACTCGATACCCATCACTTCTTTCCTGGGCAAACTCTTGGAAAAGCTTGCCATCTCCCAGCGCAATCTTCACACTGAATTTGTTGATTGTCTCCATACCCATCAGTCTGGCTTCATAGCAGCCAGAAGCACTGAAACTGTTCTCCTGAACATCCGTGAAGACCTGCTCACTAACCTTGATTATAACCTTCCTTCTGTCCTCATTCTTCTCGATCTTTCTTCTGCTTTTGATACAGTAACCATGCCATCCTCTTCAATTGCCTCCATGATAACTTGGGTATCAATGATCAGGCACTAGCCTGGCTGACGACCTTTCTCATTGATCAACCCTCACAGGTCCAGTTGGGGTCCTTCCTCCCTTCTATCTCTCTCTCTACCTGTGGTGTTCCCCAGGGGTCTAACCTTTCTCCCTGCCTGTTCAACCAATGCCTGGCACCTCTTGCCCACCGCATTGCTGTTCTCTGCTCCAACTGTCAGTGTTATGTGGATGACACCCAGCTCTCTTTCAGGCTCCCCTCAGCTGCCTCTACTCCACCCTCATTCTCGACTGCCTGAAGGCTATCCAGGAGTGGTGTGCCGCCAATGATCTCTTCCTTAATGCCAGTAATACTGAGATCTTCCTCATCGGAACAACACTCCCTCCTTTCCTCTCTCTCTCTCTCTCTGGCCGCACACTCTGGGCCCTCTTCCTACTCCTAATTGTGAGGCTGAGAACGTTGGGGTCATCATCGACTCCACCCGCTCCTTCTCTCCTCACATCTCAGACGTACCTAAGAAGTCAAAATATTAGCTCCACCTCCTCAGAGGTGTTCTTCCTTTCCTCATTTTCCCCCAGAAGCTTACTGTCTCCAGAACTCAGGTCCTCTCTAGTCTGGTCACTACATTTCCCAATTGATGAGTTTAAGGGTCAGCAGTGACCCTTTTCTGCATTAAAACATTGTACAATAGTGATACAGCCTTCTACTCTACATTACACATTTCCACCTGCACACTGAATATGTGAATTGGTATATAAGTAGGTTTAAAACAAAATCATGTTGGCGCTGCCGTAGGAGATATTTCTGAAATAACCCAAGAGGTATTCCAGCAACATCTCCTCCTCTGTCTGTGGTAAACTTGAAATAGACTTGCAGAAATACAACGAGTGGCGGTGGTATTTACCAATGACAGTATTTGAGATAAATATTGGTCACGTTGTAAGTCTTTCTTCGATCGCACATTGGCCCATATTAACTATCGTCTCCTTTCATTCTCTATGGTGGGCAACACAGGGATAAGAGGGGCTAATGTCTGCATGCCACAGATTCTTGAGTTGCCTTACAGAAAGTGGTAGCACAGAAATAGTGCCCCCGACAAAGGTGGGCAAGCATCTCCCTTGGATGTGTGCATAATCCAACATGGCGGGTCTCCTGTCAAACATATGACAGGAGTGTTCTTCCAGGTTCTCAGAGCTGGTGATGTCCTCAGGGCTTGGTGCTGCCACGCCTCAAGATCTGCATGTATGAAATAGAAACCCCTATGGAACCATGACCCATTGGCATCTGAAGGGGGAAATAATGATGACAGGAGAGAGAATGGAGCACTGTACTGGCAACATAATATCTAGGACAAGGTAGACAATTCACTAACTTCCCTCTAAAGTAAAGCTGATCAATAGAAAGACCCAAAAGAGGGTGATCAAGGCCAAATCAACTGTTTCACAAAGGAGATCTCAAGATTTCAAAAAACAATTTGTGTAATTATCCATTTTAACATGATAAATACCCCCAGCATCTTCTGGCAGCTTCAAAGACAAGTGGATTCATCATTACACAGAAAGCGATTCAGCAAAGCATATTCAACCCCATCCTTAGGGAGCTTTACTGGCTATTCCTTCATGCACGCATCATATTCGAGATGGTCTGCATCACCTACAAAGCAGCCGCAACCGAAACACCACTCTGCTTGGCCAAGATACTCACCACCTTCGAAGACTAGCACCACACCAGAAGCCACATCACCAGCTGGAAACAAACAATGCGCACTCGCAAGGGCGAAAGACTAGAAAACATGCCTCTTCCTTCTGAGCAACCTGTTTACAGAAGAACTTACCAAATGCAGACAATACTGGTCTTCTCCATTCTACACTTCAGGAAGGACCTGACATCATACACTTCAAAGAACATCTGGCCACCCAACGATGGCTCCGCTAAACCACTATTCCTCCTCCTGCAAGGTACTCCCTCGCTGATTCTCCTAACAACCCACCTCCTCTGCTATCTGTGAACCCCACTTTAAAGGTCTGCGGTGGATCCCCTTTGTATTTTGTAAATCAGGTGCATGCATACATAAACTCTTCAGCCTTGCCAACGAGGGTGATTGATGGTGGTGCTAGGTATACAGCACTGTACTTTAGACTTGTTCATAATCCAGGGTGGGTACTCCTCGCTCATTCTACTGGAGAACTTCAAGACGGACCAGAAGCTTTCAGCATGGCCATGACAACAGGCCTGTACCTAGATGGAGAGGAAAGAGAAAACATTCAAAATGTAGCAAGGACGAGTGGACACATAAAAACCATAACGTGTTTTTTTCTTGACATTGAAATGTATAGTAGCTGACGAATGCTATATGTAATATATTGTATTGATTCCGTATGATCCTGTGTGCAAGGCAGGATGGGCCGTTTTTTGGAGGACACATTATCCTCTAGAGTAGTAGATGGGCGACATATAACAAAAGCAAAAGAAGATTATGTAAATTATGTGTGGCTGAAAGAAGCACTTTCCATGACTAAAGTAAGAAGTGCACATACAGCCCAGAACACGCCATCATCTCAGGGCCTCAGCATGAGATAGGCTTTCTCTAGGATGAGGAGTGTATGCAGTGCTTATGTAACAGAGATAGAAAACCCTCAACCAACACTCTCTCAATGAAATCGTGACCTTTGAAAAAAATGCTTTCTAAAATCCTGGAAAAAAAATACACTTAAAATGTGCATTACCCACACATTCAATGGGAGACTCCTCATATTTCTTTTGCTACCCCAGACATCTATATAGACTGAAACAAACATCTATTAAAACCAATGTATAAAGAAAGTCTTCAGCAGTTATCAGACATACCCCCCAGCACCCCAACAGGTTGACTGGTGTCTTCAAGTGTTCTGTTCTTTGTAGGTCTGCCATGGACCGCACTGTCCATAGGGTCTGCGATATATACAGAGAGAGTGAGAGTATAAATCCCTCTGTCAATGAATAGCAACACATATTTTGAAATAAAAAACAAAACGTTTGTGCTATTTCCTGGGTTCTGTTCAAAAGGCCTTTGAGGTACTTGTATTAATCAGAATGCTCTAGGTACTCACACCCTCATTGAATCTGAACGAAATTTAATGGAACGAGTACAGACAGTGCTCATTACAGGCAACCAAATGGAAATCGCAACATCAGTGTATTTTCCACAAAAACGCGTTTGAACTCATTGCAAACAGATTATTCGACCATCTCAGTGAACAGGCAGACCTTTTACAAAGATTACCTACTTCAGAATGACATCCTTTCTGCAGAAGAAGCTCAAAAAGATATGGCAACATGCACCTTGGCAACGAAAATGATATTGTTCTTTTTAGAGGCCTATGGGTAGAATATGGAGTCCGCCGATATTTGTTTTTCAAGCCCAGGAAAAAAAACAGAAACTTTAATAGACCGATCAATAGAGGTACCATCCTTATGAGTGTCCAGGTACCCCCTAAAACTTTGGTGTGCTCACATGGCATCCCTCGTGGTATTGTGTGGCCTACCATGGGTCTTTGCACTTACTCTATCTGAATTGTCCCTGGGCCTAGTATGATAACAACCTCATCTGTCTCCTCACCCCCCCCTTTTACTTGTCCCCCCTCCCCTCCTCCAGCACTATCTGAAATGTTATCAGGCCGAGTATAGTTAATTTCACATCCTTAAAGTTCATGGCCTGTAAGAATGTCATTGTATTTTCCCTTGCCTTGAAGCGTCTTGAAACACATTGGGCCTCATTACACGGTAGGCGGTGAGCCATGGCGCTGTAGCGCCATGGCTCATGCCGGTAAAATACCGGCACCGCCTTGGCGGAAAGGGGATTTACCGCCCCATTCCAAGGTTGGAGAGGCGGTAAATCCCCTTTCCGCCATTGCCCTTCCCCATTCCCATTTCTGCCCCATAGGGCTCTATGGGACTGGGGAAGGCGCTAATTACGGCACCGCAATTTTGCGGTGCCGTAATTAGCTCCGAGGTCCCTTAGCGGGTTGGATTTTAACGCCTGCAAGAAGCAGGCGTTAAATCCTCCAACCCGCAAAGGACCTCGTAGTACGGCGGTAAGGGTTAACGGTCACCGTTGCCATTAACGGTGACCGTTAACCCTTACCGCCGTCCGTGTAATGAGGCCCATTGTGTTTAGGCGCTATATTAACTATCATATCATATCATGGGTCGACCACCTTGTGTTAGTTTTTATACATGTGTGTATTTACCTAATGATGTCACTTCCATTCCAAGATGTAATTTAGGAATTCATATAAGCTTTCAGGCAGATTTCTATAATAATTCGTTTTGTGGGACACTAATGTACCACTTCAAAGCCACAACTAATACAAATGGAGGTCTGGATATGTACAAAAATGGCATTGAAAGGGTTTTCCCATTCCAAGATGGCTTTGCGCAGCACATGGACAGACTCTAACTGTCATCATTAGTGTTGCTGTTCACAAGAGATGGCTTATTGATGTTATTCATTGCATCACTTTTCGTCCAGCTGAAGAGTGACTTGGTCATCAGGGCCACTGCAATCTTTTCCTTCACAAGCTGTGAAATTGCTGATGACCAGACCACAATGATGAAGGTATCAAAAGGAGAAAGACATGCACGGAGCAAGGAACATCGTCTAGCCAATTCACAGGGCAGCAAGGATATGAGAGCCATTCACGGAGGTGCAACCTATCAGCTGTAGGTGTTACAGGTTAGTCGCCGGGTCACCATCCTCACCTTTTTCCACATGTAAATTCCTCTGTGGCCGCTGGCTTCAAATCCTTCCATCCAGAAAGTGGCCTTTTGCTGAAGTGCGTTCATTTATTTCCCTGTAGAATTGCTTTGGGATTAGGGCTCCTCACGGCTGGCACTGACAGGGAAGGGCACCCAGTGTGTGGTCACAGCAATGTATTTGATGGTCTGTCCACTGTTCCACAAAAACATGGCAAAGTGGAATCAACTACCCCAGGATTGATCTTATACCTTTGGTCGTTCACTGAAGCAGATCACTGCGGTACCAGGAGACTACACAGACACTCACTCGAGAGTAAGAGGTGGCACCCTCTACCATTGCTGAACATAGGAATTCAATTCCAACCATCCCGGAACACGCTAACCCCACATTTGCATTGAGAAAGACCTCAAAGGTTGAAACACGTGTCGACACTAATGGAATAAAAGTATATCACATATGCTGTAACAGATATGAAGTTTTAACAAAGAATATGTTGGTCACAAGAGTGACAACCAATGTGTGAATTACTGAAGGAAAAATAAATCAACAAATATTGCAAACACCTAACGTGTGTGGAATTTGATACTCATTGGATACTAAGGAACCACTGTCCAGCGCATAATTTCAAGTTTTTGGATCTCAGTAACCCAGAACAACCCTTGCAAAGATTGGGACCGTAGGAGCTTGGTCCCTCGAAGATCCACCTGACAGGCGGCAGGCAACGTAAAGAAGATAGCAACGCACACACTAGCGCACGACCCACAGTCCTAACAAGCTCTCAAACCACTTTAACTGTCACAGCAATGTAGTTGATGGTCTGTCTACTGTTCCACAAACACATGGCGAAGTGGAATTATCTACCCCAGGATTGATCTTATGCCAGTCCCACTGTGAAAAGTACCTTGCCGTGCATCTCCAGTACAGCCCTGCATGAAATGGAACTATGACGAAATGAATACTGCCCTGTAGGGGTACAGGGCTAAGTAGTGCCTACAATGCCTACTCAGCCCCAAACTATTACTAATCGTACAGTGATGCCAATTATAAAGGTGTAACAGGCACAGCAAAAGGAATACCTCCTTACCTCTTCCGGTAACTGGGGGCCAAGGGCAGGCTGCGCTGTCAAGAGGCATTTGGGGTGATAACACTAGCAACCCAAGCATATATAGTAAAATGATTTCAAAGTAAACAAAAGGCCAATCAAGGTTCAATAACAAAATAAAAACTTTAATTAAAACACTCAATGCACCCAACTAATTAAAACACTAAAAGCTCACCCTAGTAAGAGAAAGACAGAGAATGCTGCACTTTGTATGAAGTGGAACTCTGGGTTGAGAAGGGGAGTTCAGGCAAGCGTTTTGGCAACAATGTTAATAGTTCAAGTCTATGTTCCTAAAAAATGTTAGAGAAGGGGGCCTAAAAAGTCACTGAGGTCCAAGAATGTGCACTAGGGGTGTGGTTGTGATGGTTCTATATTCTTGGATCGCCAGGCTTTTTTTCCTGGAATTTTTTGCAGAAGCTTTTCAGCCGAACAAAATAAGGAAATATTTGTATATTTGGGGGGTCCCCTGCAAGGCCCCCTTCCAGATTTTGTAGTCCCTATACCCCACACCCCCTATACCTTATGTGCCTTTACCCACCCACCCTCTATATTTTCAGTTGAGTTTCGGTAGAAAATGTTCAGCAAAAAATACTGTGAAAAAAAGCATGGTGATGTAATAACGTCTTACCGGTTGTGACAAATTAATTTCCGAGGCACAAATGGTCCAGGGATGTATATCAGTTTCTGAACCATCAATCAGCCCCATACCTCTAATACATCAGAAGGGATCCGAACAGATTGGAACACAAGCACATTATAAACCTCCTTGTCCAATTTTGGTAAATTGGACGGAACGTAAGGTTTATCTCCAAAAGGTTGTGGATAGTTGGTTAGTTGCAACACAGTGAAAATACAAATATTACGCAATGATAAAAGGGACTTTCCAGTCAAGGTTGTATACAAATGTCTATTTTATTAAAATCACAACAGACAGTTTTAGCAGCCTACAAAATACAACCCACTCTGTAAAGGAATGCAGAGACAGACAGTTTCAAAGAAGGAAAAGGGTTGCACTCTGGGTACTGAAAGGAGGGTAGTCGGTATAGTAATTAATCATCCCTTATCTCTCGCTTCACTTGCACATTTTGAATGTTCACAGCACCTAGTAGGACTGCCTCTTTCTTTCTCTTCACTGTTATTATTTTTGCCTTTTCTTCCCATATTCCCTTTCTGTTGCCCTGTGGGCGCTTTGAAACACAGTTTACTTGATGTGTAAGCACCTTACAAATGCACAATAAATAAAATAAAAAATAAATGAATAAGGATACTTGGTTTCAACACAAAGGGGGCAATGGGTCGTAAATTGTCACTGGGTTCCTTCGGAGAAGTACAAGGGGGACAAAACCACAATGTACCTTGTGCAGTAGGAGTCCTTGGTGCTTGACAGAGTAGAGTTGGTTTCAGGGCACTTTGCAGCTTCTGCGACGGATTTCAAGATGGGAGACAGCTGCGGGTATTAGGCGGAAGGCAGTTCGGCAAACAAAGTTGGACGGATGGCTACAGGCTGGCCCAAACAGTGGTTCGGGGTCAAGAATTGTTGTCACAGTGCTGGTTGGTGGATCTGAAACACTGGTTGAGGTGTCTGGGACGCCTTTAGCGACTGCAGCAAAACAGTCAGCAGTGCAGTCGGTTGCAGCTTGAGGGGCTCGACTGGCTCGAAAATGTCATTTAAGGTGGACATCAGTAGATGCACTCCTCCTAGCTTGTTCACTGGGCTCGTGTTGTCCTTTAAGGTGAACGACCCAAAGTTGAGGAGAGGGTTGAAAACAGCTGCTTTGTTCTTAGTTTGGTTCAGAGACTCTCTGGCTCTTCCCACGTAGGAAGCTTGCTGCAGAGCCTACCAGGGCACACTGTGTGCTAGCTGGGTACTGGTTCTGGAGCTGCCAGAGGGTCTTCTGGATTCAGTACCTCCCTCTGTTCTCTGGGAGATGTTTAGGGAGGGATCTTGCTTCCTTCTTGGACGACCGGGCCTTCCTTCACTGGCGGAAGATGTAAGGCAGACTGTACCATCAGCCAGGCTGAAATGATGATGTCTTCCTTCTGCTTCTGGTGAAGCCTTAAAATGATCTGCCAAAAGAGGGGCATGGCCCTCTTTTAAGGCCAAATGAACCACAGGGACTTGAGTACGCTAAGCTTATCTTAATGAACAATCCTGGGCTCCAACCAACAATCTCCTGTATGTGTGAGGTCATAACCAGAGTGCTTTGCAACAGAATAGGTAAAGGAGTGTAAACATGTAATAGTAAGTCCCACCCATCTTCCTGTCTGTTGTGGTTCAAAGGGACCCTCTGCTTAATGGAGGTCTCTGTGAATCTTGGCGAAAGTGGCAGGCCTCAGTTGAAGCTGCGGTGAGACCACCATTTCCGTCTCCATCATCCACCAACTCGTACCCTCTGAATGGGGTCCCCCTCTGGGAATGACTAATGTAAACATGCAGTCCCAGAAATTACAGTTCACTGCCCTTGATACTGATGGCTGGGAGCTGGCTTCAGGTTGACATAGTGCATATGAAATGGTGTTGGGGTTTTCTGTCTCCTTTATTAGTCTTTGCAGCCAGGCCCCATGTGGGCCTGTTTGAATAGTGTGCGAATGCTGCCACCAGCTACATGGCTCAACAAAAGGACATGGTGGCTCCATGGAGCCTGTATTAGTTAATTAGGCTGGCCATGGCAAGGGGAAGGCTGACCCTCCCCCTTAATGAGATGACATGGTGTTTTCATGGCTGTCATCTCCCAAATAAATATGACAGGGTGGACTGCACCTCTAGGCTGTGTCCACCCAGAGTACACAGGTCTATGTGTATGTCATACATTGAGCTAGGACCATGTGCGTGGATTAGCCCTATACATTTATTGGTGGTTGATCTACCATCATTCAATTTCATTTAAAATTTCAAATAATCCCAAGCGAGCACATACCCACTGTGCGAATTGTCAAATTTCTCACGGTGGTCTCTTCACAGTACCTTCATTTTTTTGTCTTTGGGTGCTCAACATGATTGAGCCTGATTTTTAGGAACTTCCTGAAAGGTGAGTCAGCATCAGGTTGGTTTGCTTGTTGACTGGGTCAGTGCGGTCCAAGCAGCAATGGCTGGGTAAACAGGAGTGCCAAATCAGGGTCTCGAGGGGCAAGGTAAGATAGCCCCACTCCAGGACATTGTCTGGCACCTATAGGGGTTTTCACCCCCTGTGTGCAGGATCCTGGTTCCAGTGCACAACAATCAGGGCGCCTTGGTCCAACAACAGTGTCATGCCTACTGTTTCTTGGGGTTGGTTAGGGGACAGCGATTTCCTCTGCATTGAATGCTATCTGTCTTCATGTCTATGGCAGTGGACTTTGGAGCACCCTGAGGTCCTTGGGCATGTGGAGTGTTATAAAAGTTTAAATTAATAAATAAATAAATAAACACTCCCAAACAAATTCCTGTTAATCATTTTCTGTCCCTGTAAGAGTCCAAAGATAAATCAATGTAGAAGAAGATTTCCAATCATCTTAAAGGAAAAATTACGCATTGTATTGGTCCAAAACATGCCTCCTGAAAGTTGTCCAATTCAGGATGTTTCTATAAGAACCCCTTGGCTTCTGACATCACACCCATTGTGCCTTGCCTGCAGTAAATGGGAGGATGGGAAGCAGTAGAGAGACCTAACAGAAACCAAGATGGTGGAACCCTCCTCCAAGTCCCCCTTTTCCTTCTGGCTCATGTAATTCCATGCTCTACCCATTCCTGCTGACTTCAAAGGGACTAGAGTGGCCAGCACCCTGATGTTCAAGACGAGAAACAGCTGCGGGTATCAGGCGGCAGGAAAGTAAGTGTGGCTTTGTTGTGTCAGTGCTCAATTTAAATCGCCATTTCCACAAAGAGCTCCTAGGGGATGCTCCTGTGTACTAGAGGGTGGTGTAGCCCTTCCTGCATGGCGCCCAAAGAGGCAGCATCCTGGCCATTGTTCCACAGGGCGACTGTGGAACCAGTTAGACTAGAAACCAATACATGTCAGTCCTGTCATAGCTGGGCCCTGCTCACAGATCTGACACTTGTGTAATATCAAATTGATGTGGCTGAGTAATTTTGTGCCCACAGTTACCATTCCAGCCGAGGCATATATCTATAGGTGCATTTGCCACCAGACTAAGGCATACTAAAGCTACATTTCTAGTCCAGGCAGGATCCCCGTGTAAGATCAAGCAAATATCGAGGCTTGGTACCACCAAAAATTAGATCCGCCAGTCACAAAGTCAAAGATTTATTCTGTACAGATTCAAATATGAAAGCAGATAGCTATCTGGCTCCCAGCACATCGCAGTGTGTACCAGAAACACTGTGAGGGGAGTGAGTCCTGGTCATCACAAAACGTGCAGTATTTATACCCAGTCCTGGTAATAGCTCAGCCCATCTCCAAACTAATAGGTTACAAATTTCGGCTTGTGCCCAGTTCACAACGAAAATACAACAATATTGTCTTTACATACTTCAAGTGTTTTCCAGTCTTCAAAATACAATGGTTACAACTTTGTTCTGTCTGGTCATGTTGGTTATCCAGCTTAGGCTGATCCTAGTTTCAAGAAACAAATTTAATAGCTTATTGTTAAGGTACAAAGTTCTAGTTTGTCTAACATTCAGTTCTTATGTTTGAATATGGCTGAAGCTATTGATACAGAAAACACTTTAAATTGGAGTTCACTTTAGCTCCAAGGTTCCTTAAACATACTGACAAACCTTGTTGTTGTCAGCTGTGTGGATCTTTAGCTTTCTTAAGTAAATTCTATTTCCAGAAATGTACACAGGATTCCGTCAAAAACATGCAGCATTAGTTTACATTCATTGTATAACACTGTTTGTGGGAGGATGAGTTTTGTAGACATAGATAACACTTTGAATGAGAGTTCGTTCTGACTACAGGGTCTTGTTTGCACAGGACAAATAGTCTGCTTTGCCAGCCCTAGTGTTGACATAGGTTCAAAGCTCGATTCTGTTCTGGCAGCTGAAAACATAGCTAATCATTACTGAAGAGTGAGCAGAAGTTAGAACCAAGATGGAGGACTTTTTCCAAGATGGCGCTTGAAGTCAATTCTAATTCAGAACTTTGCAATGCTTTTTTCCCCATGGAGCGACTAGGCTTAGGCCAATATAAATGTAAAGGAGGCACTATACATTTGCCATTTCAGCAATCCCCCTTTTGGCCTAAGCCAAGAGCTTTACTAACATGGTCACTCTACTCGTAACCCCATGTCTCAATGTCCGTACATCCTGAATCACATTCATCAGATATATCTATCGCCATCAGATCTATGGCAGTAATATCCTTCATCACAAATACATTAGTCATCTTCTCAGGCGTGTGCATTTTCGGTCCTAATGTTCCCATAGTTTGTACACAACATCCTCCTAACATTGAACATATGGCAGGAAGACATTGGGCCTCATTACGAGGCAGGAGGTAGCCATGGTGGTTTTAGCACCATGGCTACCCCCTTACCGCATTCCGGGTCCAGGTTCCCAAAATAGGGACTTACCGGGTCATTCCAACCTTGGAGGACCCGGTAAATCCCCATTCCGGGAACCATTCCCCATTCCCATTTGAGCCCCCATAGGGCTAAATGGGAATGGGGATGATGCTAATAACGCTACCACAATTTGCGATACCATTATTAGCTCTGAAGTCCCTTAACGGGTCCCTTCCATAACGCCTAGTATAACCAGGCGTTAGGGAAGGCACCCGCTAAGGGTCCTCAGAATAGGGTGGCAAGGGATTACCGGCACCGGTGTCCTTACCGGTGCCGGTAATCCCTTAACACTTACCTCGTAATGAGGCCATATGTATACAACAGCAAAAGAACAAAATACCAAGAATTATCATTAAAACTGAGAGAAGCTTCCATCCCCAGGACCATAAGAAGTCCCAGAACCAAGTAGTAAGATCCCATTTTCCCTCAGAAACATGCACTTCTGAGCTGAAGACGTGCAGGTTTTGTGTTGCCTTGAAGATGGTTGGAGAGGGATCTGGTACGAAAACACAGCAAACGGACCCCACTAATTTGCCTACTCCACCACGCTCAGCCAAGATAACGTCTAATACCATCCGGTTTTGCAGCGCCACTAATCTGATTGCCTTTTGCTCTAGAGTCATGTTATAGAGTATGTCAGTTGTCCGGTTGATGGTTTTCTCAAGTGCTCTTGCTAGTCTCCTGATATACTCGGGATTCATAATTTGCCCCCAAAAAGGTACAAAGGATTTCGCTACATTGCCCAGAACTTGTGATGAAGTATCGCCATTCTCGTCCCGCCTAGGACAAGCCCTAGAGATTTCAGCGGTACTGGCTACATATAACCCAGGTAGCAGAATTCCAAAATAACAAGTTCCGTGCCAATCTCTAGGTAGCCATGGATAAGCGTCATTACTGCAAATGAAGTAGACAGGTTCGCCTCCATACAAAGGTCTGTCCTCACTGGTCAAGTTTGCAACACTAGTGCAACCCTCAAAATCACCCATTGACTGAATACCATTCCTCTGTATGCAGAAAGAAACTGAGTTGGGGCTATGGTTAACAGTGTAAGAAGGTGGCGTGGCATCACTATTGCATACAGGAGCCATCTTAAAAGAAATCAAAGATTGAAAAGGTCGGGACAGTCTATTAGAAGGCCTAATAGAAGCAACATTAAGCTTGCTCCTATTTGCGAAGAGTGAGCATCCCAGAGGCGTTAGGACTCGCCTTTCAAATTCTTTCAAATTCGTCCCATCAAAGTTCCCTGAGATGCTATCATTCCATCAGCCAACGAATAGTGCCCGTAGAGAAGCATAACATGCAGTAGTTAGAGGCAAAGGATGAATATACCAGCCCAACCCTTTTTCCCTGTGTTGCAGTAAATGGGAGCAAATCCCGCAGTTTGTCATGTTCAAAATAGCATGAGTTGCATTCATTATAAGCAGCAATGTATTATTATGATAGCTTTCTCTATGTTGAGAGTCTCTAGGAGATAGAGTGTGCAGGTGCATGAAAGGTGTAGATACAGTAGGAACATTCTCAGTAGGCAAGAATTATTCGAGTGGGTGTACTTCTTCCATATACCAAAATCCTAAGGCAGCTAATATTGTGAAACTGGTTAACGCAATTACAAGAAAACAACACGTTTTAAAAGACCATGTATTTGATCGTCCATTGTCGTTGTTGGCCACACAGTCACTTGTTTGTTCCGCACGAGTAGGGGCGATAACAGGCATTGTTCCTTTGAAGCTATTCTCTTTTTTGAAAAATTCCTGCGAAAACTCTGTAGTCCGTTTGCGGGTGATCTCCTGATCACGCGTTTTCTTAGTCTTTCCCTATCCCCAGCCACCTACTTTCCTTTCAGATGCAAAAGATAAGGCGAAGGACAAGCCCTATGGTTACTCCCCTGTGGGCACAGCCAAACCGTGCAGTAAGTCTAGCTACGTGGATGCAGATTGTACCTTGTGACTTCTGGTAAAGTGTGATCTGCAAACAGCATGTCATTGCTTCCTGATGGAAGTGATGAATTTGCAGCAGAACCAGACAAAGATGCAAAAGGATCTGCAGAAGAGTGTGGAGACAAAGCAGCAGTTTTCCCAGGCCCTGCAGGCTCAAGGAGTGTCTCCGAAGCATTCTCAGTACTGCTCAATACTGACTGATTGCTGGGAGCAGAGCAAGTAAGTTTCTCCTTATCTTCTCCATCATGTGGCAAAGGGAAAGGTATCCTCCTGACATGCAAAGCGTGGATCCAATGTTTCTTTCCAGCTACTCGCACAGCCGTCTGTGTGGCCAATAGGACCTGATGGGGCCCTCTCCACTGTGGTGCAAGACAGGATGCTCTCTCAAATGATTTGTTAAGCACCCAGTCACCAGGTCGGATGCTGTGACCTGGCCGCTCGTATTTGACTGGGAGGGCTTCTCGCACTTGTTGATGAATCAAATACAAATTTTTAGTTAACCGCTCACAATTTTCAGAAAGAAGTACATGCTCTATATCCCTCAAAGCCATTGGTTTAGGAAGATTCCAAATGTTAGCTGGCCTGCCCATTACCACCTCATACGGGGAGAGCCCAGTCCTAGTGTGTGTGTGGTTGTGCGCATGTAGAGTAACACTGTCGGTAAGGCGTCCGGCCATTTCAAATTGGTGCCAGCACATGTTTTAGCGAGTTTGTTCTTCAAGATTCCATCATGCCGTTCTACCAATCCAGCACTCTGAGCATGTCTGGCCGAATGGAACCGTTTATCGATCTGTAATCCTGCACATATTTGTAGCATTAAAGCAGCGATAAAATGTGGACCATTGTCCGACCAGATGACCCTCGGCAAACCAAACCTAGGAAAATATTCCTTAAGCATGGTTTTTGCCATTGTCATTGCTGTGGCATCTTTTACAGGGAAGGCTTCAACCCATTTACTAAAAGCACAAATAACAACCAAAACATATTTCAGATTATTACAACGCTCCATTTCAATAAAGTCAAAATGAATCCCTTCAAAAGGGACCGAAGGTGGACCAAAACTACCCCTTGGTGTTGATCTACCCTTCCCTATATTGTGCTGTAGACAGACCATGCAACTCTGGACAAAACGCTCAGCAGTTTTTGGGATGTTAAGATTTACCCAGACAGTTTCTAACATTTTGCTAATTTTCCTAGCGCATATGTGAGTGGGACCATGAGCCATTGAAACCATCATAGAGATGTACGCGTCTGGCAGCATCCATTTTCCCTCTAAGTTATCAACTCAGCACCCATCATCATCCAACCTCGCCAAGCCCTCAGCCCATTTCTTGGTTTCCTCTAGAGTGGCATCTGCTTGGATATTCTTTATGGAATCAATTCCTTCATCTATAGTACAGAATTTGTGGCTTCCCTTGCAGTATATATATCTGAACAGAGATCAGTGGCAGTCTGTTTGGCTATCTGGTCAGCAAAAGCATTCCCTTCTCCTACATCGTCTATGATTTTATGATGTGCCGCGCACTTCATAATTTCTAGCTCAGTGGGAAGTGCAAGCGCTGAGAGTAGCTGAACTATCAAGGTGCCATATTGGATCTTTGTTCCATGTGAGGTCAAGAAACCTCATTCTGCCCAAAGTCTACCGAAGTTGTGAATTACCCCAAAAGCATTCTGACTATCAGTATATATGTTTACTCTAAGCCCTTCAGAAATTTCACAAGCTCGAGTCAATGCAATAATCTCTGTGGCCTGCGCAGAGTTATGCAAAATTCTTTTGGTTGCCACAATCGTGCTTGGTGTAGTGATTGCATAAGCAGCAGTGGATGTACCATCCAGAAGTTTGAAACAGGGGCCATCGCAAAACAGCTCCCCTTGTGGATCGCTCAAAGGTGTATCTTTCAAATCATTCCTGCCTTTAGTTTCTTGCTCTGTAGTATAAAAGCAATCATGTGACATTTCATCACTGTAAGCAATGTCTTGTGGAAGAGGTAATAATTCAGCCGGATTCAATACACAACACCTCTTAATTTTAATATGCGGTGCAAACAAGATCAATTTGTATCTCATGCATCGTGCGGAAGTGAGATGTTGTGTTTGCGTTCTTCTACAGAGTGAGGTACCAACAAGGTTAAAGCATGGCCTAGGACCATACCCTCGCTCTGTTTTACAGGCGCAGCAGCTGCGACAGCTCTCAGACATCTCGGCAAAGCGCATGCAACAGGATCAAGGGTGGAGGAAAAGTAGCCGCACTGCCTATTCTTCCCCCCATGTTCCTGCGTTAACACAGCCAAAGCATATCCATCACTTTCATGCACATACAACTCAAAGGCCTTTTGGTAATTGGGTGTGCCCAAAACCGGTGCTGAACACAATGCAGTCTTGAGCAAATCAAAAGCTTTCTGGTGTTCCAAGTTCCACGGCAATGGCAAAGAAATGCCCTTCTTTGTCAGCACCAACATTGGTTTGATCACTAGTGAGAAGTTCGGGTTCCACTGCCTACATTAAGAAGCCATTCCTATCAAGGCTCTGACTTCCTTCTGTGTATTTGGGACAGACATGCCAGAAAGGATTTTAATTCATTCAGGTGTCAATCTTCTTCCATCCTTTGACAGGAGATAGCCTAAACAGGCGACCTCCTGTCGACAATATTGAAACTTTTTCAGTTAAGCTTTATGTCCATGTTTTGCTAGATGAATAAACAATAAGACTGTGCCCTCCTTGCAAGCATTTTCTGAATCTGCAGCTAAAAGAAGGTTGTCGACATATTGAAGCAATGTACAAGTAACAGGCAACTCAAGTGTATCAAACTGCTCTTTCAAAGCACTACTGTAGACGCTCTGACTATCCGTGTTCCCCTGTGGTGCACGGGTGAATGTAAACGAGCGTCCCCCTAGGGTAAATGCGAACAAATATCTACTATCCTTGTGTATAGGAATGCTAAAGAATATATTCTTAAGATCTACAACACTAAAATGAGTAGCAGAAGCTGGGATCATCGTTAATATCGTCGTCACATCAGACACAATCGGAAATTGTGGAGCAACAATCTTGTTGATAGCACGAAAATCAATAATAAAACGAAAATGAATTGCATTATCACCTTTCTTATACACCGGTAAAATCAAACTATTGCACAAACTACCTGCAATTTCTTCAATTACCCCCCGGTGCACAAAATCAGAAACTATACACTTCAAAGTTTGCTCACCATCAACCGAAAACTTATACTGTGTAATATGTGGCAACTTTACTCCTGGTTTCAAAATGATTTTAACAGGCTCAATCTGTAAAACACTGACATCATTATCATCAATTGCCCATAAACACTCAGTAACGTCACTAAATTCCGGTGGCAAATGTCTAGTCATAAACTGTGAGTCAGAAAATTGCTGTGGTGAAATTCGTCAAATGCACTCCATCCGAAGAACAATGAATTACCGCATTTAATTCCTTCAACAGATTCAATCCCAGCAAATTCTCACCACAGTTTGATGTCAAAAGAAATGGACAGTGATCCGTTAATGGACCCAGTGAAATCGGTACCGGCAGAGAAACCGGACTAACCACTGGCGTACCAGAAAACCTCACAGAAACATTAGTTTGCCCTGACAGTGGAATGTCTGGAACCCGTGAATGGTCAATGGAACACTTCTGTGCTCCTGTATCTATCAAAAATAGATGTTTCCTATTTCCCAATTTCCCACTATCATTTCAAGGTAGGACTTCTACCATGACCCCCTGCCCCAGGGCGGCCTCAGGATCGTCTACCCATGATACCATATGTGTTATTCGACCTCTGCTGGAGGATCGGGCATTGTGCTCGCCAATTACCCTCTTGTCTGCAATAAGCATATTGGTTCGCGTGTACAGGACCCAACGGCATATTACTTTGTGGAACATACTGACCCCTAACTGTGTACTACCCCCTCTAGGACCTCTAACAATCTGTTGCAACAATGCCTTACTTTTCAAGTCTCCCTTTTTCCTTTCAATCCTTTCCTTCTCATTATTGACTCGGTTTTCATAATACTGAGCCATATGCAATACTTCAGACTGAGACTTAACTTGCTAAGTGCTCTCAGAAGACATAATTTGTGACTGGATGTCAGGTAACAATCCACGCACAAATGTGTCCACAAATAATCATTTTCCAGACTCTGTGCTTAAATCTTGTCCACTAAAATCTGAAAATACTTGTTCAAACCGATTAAAGAATTCGGTAGCACCCTCAGATTTTCCTTGAACTTAAGCAGTAAGTTTGTTCCAAACAATCCTTCTCTCAGGAATTAAGGCTTTCCGTTTTGTCACTATTCTATCAGGCAAAGTCAGTATTACCTGCGGTGGTCTCTCACCAGCTGGTCTATCTCTATCTTGCCTAGCCAAATTATCCCATGTGTGCCCTAACCCTGGTACATCGTCTACTGTCCTAATCTGTTTCCACAAATCAGCAGGTAGGAGCACAGGAAATAACAAATCTATATCACCCAGAGCAAATACTGACGACTGCAAGACAGATTCTATCTCTTTATAAAACCTTGTCGGATTCTTCCTAATATCTGGGATAGATTGTCTAATAGTATTCACCTCCTGTCTTGAGAATGGGACGTGAACAAACTATGATACATAATGTGCATCAATGTCATAAGCGGCTACACCCGTTGCGGCGTTAGCCGGGACCTCAACTTTAGGGACAAATGTCAGAGGAACCTCTCTCATAGAGAACTGAGAAGTAGGCAACTCCGAATGCTTACTGAGCAACAGAGCTAAATCGAGCGCTAAAGCAGCTGAAGGAGTGTCAGACGAAAAAGCTCTCTTATTGATGTTGAATAATTCTGCGCGACAACAAATCTTTCTTTTTATACATTCATCCTGTAGGTATTCTACCATTACCTGTATCACTTTCATCTGTATTACTGCCGTATACTGACTATACGTGTCATATACTTCTAGGGAGATATCGACATATCTGAAATCCATCTAAGTGCATCTCTTATGCAAATTTCCGTTTCTTCACTCATCAACTTACAAAGAGGAAGGAACCGTTACTGTACAAACATAGTGCCCACACTATCACCATCTGTTTCATCATTCCGTAACCTTTCAAACTCCCGTCTATACTCAAAAACCCTCTCGACGTGCTGATATACGTTTTCCGCAGTATCTCTTGAACATGCTAAAACATTCAGATCCCTCAACCCTTGTGGGAGATCTTCATCATTCAGTCTGTTCCACATTACAGATAAATGAATTCCCAGCCCTTCCATAAAGACATTTTTCTCAGGAAAATCTTCTAGATTATAGAGTGTAGCTAAAATATCAGATTGTTCACCTTTCTCCATACACTGTCTAGCCCACACATTCAAGTCTTTCTTTCTCTCTTTAGAAACTGTATTACGAGTTACAATTTTTGATTCAACACCCGCTCCTTTATCAACTACAAGCGGAGCAGAACCGCTTTGAAAAGAAAATGTAGACAAATCCTGTACAACAGGCAGTGGAGATGCTATTACTGGAACCAAAGACAAATCTACTTGGACCACAACAGTCGGTAAAGGCGGAGGCACATGCGGAGGAACAACAATAGGAAATGGAGCAATGACTGGTGGCGGAGGAGCAATAGGAGGAACAATAGGAGGAGCAGGAATTACTACGGGAAGAGGAGCAACAGCAGGAAGAGGTAAGACAACAGGAATAGGTACATAAGGAGGTGGTGCAGTGGCACCAGGCCTTTGTTCATTTAAAAGCTTGTCAATTAATTCATCTGATGCATGGAAATCTTTTGACGGGTATATTTTCTGTATACCAAGTTGAAAAGCCCTATCCATATTTCTGGCTGACTCTGACTGTTTTTGTTGATCATACAATAACGGTTTCTCGGCGCTCGACATATGTCGGCGCGCATGTTTCTCTCTACTTTTAAGCTGCTGCATAGCTTCTCTTTTCCAATTTTGTAATATATCAAATGCTGCAGGTCTAGCTTTTTTTCTTTAACAATATAGATTCTAAATAATCTATACAGGAAATCTGAAAGCTACCATTGATTGGCCACTGAAATTCAGAAGCATGTCTAATGTTGTCTGTGCCAAATATCATTAAATACTATACTACCAATGCCGTACTTACAGTACATAGTACATGCTGGCGACCCCTCCTTTGGTCCCGGACAGCCAAATTCCAAAGATTGTCTGTCTCTGCGGAATAACGCCCTGAAACAGGCAGACAATTTCTCAGGCATGTCAGATTACTTGTGTTACCTGGCAATAAATGTACTCGCGAGAACAAAACTCCAAATCAAATATCAGGATACTTAGGAGTCGGGGCATGACTCACCTGATTCAAAAGACAAAGAGAGGTCCGATCGGATTACAAAGGATCGACGTGGCTGGCGATTCTGGCAAAAATACCCACCTCTTTATGTGGACCCTCGTCAAGATGCCGTCTTGGACTGCAAACTGACCGTCCAGGGATCGTGCCGTGCAGTACTGTTGAGGTGTCGCGTCTCATCCAAGAAGGGGCCCCCTTACTCACCATCCAATCCCGGTCCGATAGCCGCATCAAATCTTCAACGAGATGGCATCAATCTTGAGGGTCCCTATTCGGGCGCATTCTTGTAAGATCAAGCAAATATCGAGGCTTGGTACCACCAAAAATTAGATCCGCCAGTCATGAAGTCAAAGATTTATTCTGTACAGATTCAAATATCAAAGCAGATAGCTATCTGGCTCCCAGCACCTCGAAGTGTGTACCAGAAACATTGTGAGGGGAGTGAGTCCTGGTCATCACAAAACATGCAGCATTTATACACAGTCCTGGTCATAGCTCAGCCCATCTCCAAACTAATAGGTTATAAATTTGGGTTTGTGCCCAGTTGACATGGCAAATACAACAATATTGTCTTTACATACTTCAAGTGTTTTCCAGTCTTCAAAATACAATGGTTACAACTTTGTTCTGTCTGGTCATGTTGGTTATCCAGTTTAGGCTGATCCTAGTTTCAAGAAATAAATTCAATAGCTTATTGTTAAGGTACACAATTGCAGTTTGTCTAACATTCAGTTCTTATGTTTGAATATGGCTGAGGCTATTGATACAGAAAACACTTTAAATTGGAGTTCTCTTTAGCTCAAAGGTTCCTTAGACATACTGACAAACTTTGTTGTCATCAGCTGTGTGGATCTTTAGCTTTCTAAAGTAAATTCTATTTCCAGAAATGTACACAGGATTCCTTCAAAAACACACAGCATTAGTTTACATTCATTGTATAACACTGTTTGTGGGAGGATGAGTTTTGTAGAAATAGATAACACTTTGAATGAGAGTTTGTTCTGACTACAAGGTCTTGTTTGCACAGGACAAATAGTCTGCTTTGCCAGCCCTAGTGTTGACATAGGCTCAAAGGTCGATTCTGCTCTGGCAACTGAAAACATAGCTAATCATTACTGAAGAGTGAGCAGAAGTTAGAACCAAGATGGAGGACTTTTTCAAAGATGGCGCTTGAAGTCAATTCTAATTCATAACTTTGCAACGTGGTTTTCCCCATGGAGTGACTAGGCTTAGGCCAATATAAATATAAAGGAGGCACTATATATTCAATGTTTAACACCTGTTGTTGTGGAGATGTTGCAATGCTCTCCACCATGCCCAGGGCCTGGTGCCCTTCCTGGTACACATCCTTAGCATCACATCAAAGAGACGCAGAGGGAGGGCTGCAGAAGCTTCAACCAGGCTGCCTTATGGAGCCTGAGTCTTCTCTTCACCAGGGCATTTGGAAAGTTCCATGTTTGGCGGAGAGCATTCCAAGTCAAAGATTTCAGAGATACCTATGTGTCCTTCTCGTCTCTCTGCATGTTGGCAAAACTTTTAAGCATGTTATTCGTTAGGCATCACATTACAGGTTTTACATTTGTAAAATAACATTTTAGGCTACATAGAACAGATCAAAAGTATCTCTTGACACATGGTTTCACCGCATAAGAGCTTGACAGATATGCAGAGTATAGTCCATACATGATCAGGGCACACAGTACTAGTGAAACCAAAATATTCGGAAACATGCAGTGATTCAGAAATTGTGCAGAATAGGCAAGGGTTTGCTTGGTTAAGATCCCATTTCAGGTGAAACAAACTCCACGTAAAACACAGTAAGCCCTCCTCTAACACTCCATTTTGTACACTCATATGTCTGTATTCCAGTAAAATCTTCAAGCAGTGGATTTAAGTATGGTCTGTGCTAATGCAACAGTTTTAATAATTTGCCTGGAATGGCAAAATCCCATTTTCAACATTACTAACTTGACTTGACTAACCCAACACTAGACACATGAGCCGTGGAAATAGAGTATTTCCGGCTTGATTGATTTCATAAGGGATGGTCTCCACCAAAAATGAGAACTGGCAGAGGATGTTTTTTCCTTCTTTGCAGAACTAATAGATGCTTGGGAAAAACACAGAGGGTTCATCAATGTGCAAGAGCAAAGGCAGAGCTAGAGACTAAGTAGAGTATATGGTGCAATGGGAGGCGAGTATTAAGGTAGATGATGGCCATGAAGAACCTTACCTGCTGTGAACATGTATATGTTTTGGTAAATGAAATAATGATGAAAGACATATCGGAGATGAAAATTAATCTCAAATTAGCTACATACAAGGACAACATTAAAAATGTAATACTGAACAATTGTCCAGTGTATGCAAAAACATGGATTGCTAAGAGGAATGAAAATGAAGCATGGGCATCATGGAAAGTACGTGGAGACGATTTGCCTCCTAGATTTGGAGAAAAAAATAAAGTTTGTGCTACATCTAAGAAGCCGGAAACTAGATACCCTCACTGTAAAGGGACCCGCGGATAATACCCATCACAGAAGGTTACATTTACATGTTGAGGTTTCCATAAAATCGCCAGGCAAGCTAAAAGAGTGCCCATGATAGCATACCACATCCCCCTTACTGTGCGATGGAAGGCAAATAACATTAAGGGTTGGAATATAGCAAAGCAAATGAAAGAAATGTCTACATTTGAAGGATCGAACCCTTTTGCCAGAGGTGCAAGATACAGGCCTAAGAAGACGATTTATACACCCCATTGAGACCCAGGTTTGTCTATAAGTAAGAAAGGTTATAGTGCATGGCTGGCTGCAATATCTGCATGAAATCCTGGAAATAATGTTCTTAGTACGGGCTAGTTGTGACATCACAACTGAGCTGTAATAAAAAAAATGACATTATAACAGCTCTGTAGTCAGTTATTACACCTCGGTTGTGACGTCACAATCATTGTTTGTAAAATAGGTGTGTGTAGCACTTTACAGACAGTAACTGGCCAGGACCTGCTTATGAATGATTGTTTAATGAGGTCACTTCTGGGGTTTAACACGTGAAAAAGAATCAGCCTGTTTTTGCTTATTCTAAAGCACAACATTTAAACTTTTTTTGATTCACTTTATTGAACTGCTCAAACTAATTTTCTGCAACACATTGCAAGCTGTATGTTAGCTTTTTAAAATCCAAACACATTCTACATTAATTATATGGAACAGCACATGGAGGGTCCCTTACATTAGATTAAGAAAGAGGCTAGGTATTAAAGGAGATGCCAGTGTGTGGCCATGAATTATAAGGAATAAAATCCCACCTACTGTATGTAAAATTGATATTTGCAAGTCACCTCACAGCTGCAACCTTATCAAGGAGCTCGGCTTTCAGCCCCATTCCTCTCTTTGATCATGGAACTCCTCAGTGACTTTCAATATCCTTATAACATATCCTAGCAGGAACTGTATCCCACATACAGTGCCTTTCTCAAGTTTAATCATCGTTTAAGGTATGCCAAATGGATTTTAGGCAGGGACATCAGTGCACCAAAATATCAGGTGCAGTGCAAAGGACTCTGTGTGCCCAATTGCACCTCAGGAGGTGGCTTCTCGTGACGTAAGACCAAACAACATCTCACAGGAAGGGGCATTGCTGATGTAAAACAACAATAGGTGTGATATTATTAAAACAAACAAATATATCAAGGGAGCAGACAAGTGAATACCACCACATATTAACCAGGGGGCTGAGTTGAAATGCCAGGAATGCAGCTGTGAAATGACAGGACACTTGGACAGTTTCAAGATCATGAACGGTCCTGGTAATAGTTTACTTTGGATCTAAATGTATCCACACAAACTTTCACACCTGAAATGTCGTCAGGCCTAGTGTGATCGTCTTTTGTTTTGTTCCTCTCCTCCTCCTTCCTCCCCCTGCCCGCACCTCTTGTCAATCTTCGGCTCTACCAGAGATGTTGTCAGGCCTAGTATGATAGTCGATTGTCTGTGCTCATCTCCTACCCCCTTCTTCCCCTCCTCCTTATCTTTGTCATAGCTCCTGCACTATCCGAAATGTTGCTAGGCCTAGTGTGTTAGTTAATTTCACATTCTAAATGTCTCAAGGCCTGGTAAGAATGTCATTGTATTTTCCCTTGCTCCCTCCCTTGCCTTATTTATTTATTTAGTTATTTGTATTTGTAAAGCGCACAACAGCCCTCGGGCATCGCGGGGCTGTTAAGAAGGCTTACTTTGGTTACATAAGTGCTTGTGAGGAGCAGATATACATACATGTTGCCTAACCTCATCTTGCACGGTGGTGGCACATACAATGCATAAAGTCAAGTCCAGTGGCATAAACATGATGGCCAGCCCCATCTCGAAGGGTGGCAGCAGCATGTAATGCTAGAGTAGATATGGGTGGCATAGACAAACAGCCGAACCCTATTTTGAGGGAGGCAGCACATACAGTGCATAAAGTCAAATCCGGTGGCACAAACATGAAGGCCAGCCCCATCTTGAAGGGTGGTCGCAGTATCTAATGAAAGAGTCAGTATAGGTGGCACAGAAAGGCAGCCTGACCTTATGTCGAGGGCTGCGGCACATATAATGCATAAGGTCCAATCCAGTGGCATAGGCATGATGGCCGGCCCTATCTTGAGGGGTGGTGGCAGCAAGTAATGCAAAGAGTCAGTGTAGGTGGCACAGACAAGCAGCCTAACGCAATGTAGAGGGTGGTGGTGAATACAGTGCATAGGACAATCCATTGGTATCAGCATAATGGCTGGCCTCCTCATGAAGGGTGGTGGAAGCAGGTAATGCAGAGAGTGTAGGTGGCACAGACAGGCAGCCTAACACAATGTAGAGGGTGGTGGTGCATACAATAGAGTACATTTCCTGTACCCAAATGGTGTGGGGGCACAACCCTCAGTTTCGGCAAACACGAGGGGATTGTCTTTTGAAGCTCTTTGAAACACATTGTGTATAGGCGCTAAACAAAAACTATCAACCAGTCAACAAAACACATCTAGTACAAGTAATTAATTCTCGACATCAGAAGTAAATATAGATGCCTCATTTGAGCTCTCCTGTAAACAATCAGCTGTAAATGTCAGGGCTGTCTCTACTGAAGAGATGTGTGGTATGACTAGTCTTTCTCGGGTGCAGGACCGCTATGACCTTATAACATTACAAAACTATGTGTCAACATTGTACTCATGTAAGCAAATCAGAGAGATGAATGTCAGCATCTCAACTGCTAATGAAGGCATCACTGCTGTCCGGTGAAATGGTCGAAAATAAAAGATCGAATGACCATTTGATCGAAGTCAAATGGTCGGAAAAAAAAGGTCGCATTTTTTTATTTATCTATTTATATATTTTTTTTTTTAGTTTTGGTTGGTTAAAAATATTTTTAATAAAGAAAAAGGGTGGTTGGGGGGAAACCCCCCCATAAAATAAAAAAAATAAAAAAAATAAAACGACCTTTTTTTTCCGACCATTTGACTTCGATTAAATGGTCATTCGATCATTTAATTTTCGACCAGTTGACCTACAACCATCATCACTAGGTCTAGCCGACCTCGCCACATGTCTGTTCCTATCAAAGTGCTATTATTTCTGGCTAAATTGCTTAAAAGGTCTAAGATAAGCGCCTGTGTCACAATCTCACTTCACATCATTCACTCCATTCTTATGAAACCCAGTGGGCTAACAGGTGCACAATGACAGGACAAGTTTACTGGATGATGGAGGGTGATGCCTGGTAATGTACGCTTGTCCCTCTAGATTCCGCAATAGCTTTCAATAGAGTCAAACCTGGGTCTCTTGCAATTATTTCCACCCATTGGTGTGGGTGGCTGTGGTCTGTGTTTGCTTGCACCCTCTTTGGTAGGAAATTCACAGTTCACTAGGGAAGGATTTTCCATTTCGATCCCATAACTACGTCCTTGTGTGGTGCCGCGAGTGTTTATCCTATCATGTGTGTTATTAAACCTCTACATAGTGTTGATGGGTGATCTGTTGCTGGGTCAGGGATGTCCTCCCATCAGCACACTGATGACACTCAATCATACCATGTTGGGGATCACTTGTAATGACAAATACACAGTGATTTCCATGACTACGAACATATGTCTGTCTGTGATGCTGTGTATGCTATATTGGTTGCTTTTGTGAAGGGGTGCAGATCATGTACGGAACTCAGGGTAGTCCTGGGTTTCTATGCTGTTTTACACTCGTTCATAAAGCCAGTCATGAATGTGTCTTTCAATGTAGGTGCACTGCAGGAGCCAGTAGCGTGAACCCCTGTGGATTCTGCCTGCATTTGCAGGTGCAGAAGTCAGGCAGAATGCACAGGGATGCCAGCATTTCTGTCTGCATGACTATTCAATGTAGGTGAAGATGCCCTTGGTTTGGTACATGGAGAAGCTGACGGGGGCTTCACACTCTGCGCACCACCTCCGTGGCTCATAGCCACACATAAATTGCACGTGCCATAATGTGCTGGCAGAGACCATTGTCAGTCAGTGAATTTCGATCACAATCCCTTCTCTTCCCACATTAAAATTAGCCCAAAAGTATCATCTTTGATTAAGATATATGCTTTGAGAAAAACTTGACGGTTGACTTTGAACGCCAACCTTCACGTTGAGCGACCAGTTGGTAGCATTCGATGTTCAAGTACTGCTGTCGCATTTGAAAGGAGAGAAGGAGGTACCAACCACAGCCTCTGATGATTAAGATATACTCTGTGTGGGGCTGTCTCAGAGCCTGAGAAGGTTGGATGCATGACATCTCCCAGAAATTAAGTCCCACAAAAACGGAATTTCATTTACGGCATCTCTCCCACACTGCTCTCCGGTGAGCAATCTCTCAGCTACTATTGCTCTTAATTTCCACATTTCTCACTCTTCATGTCCGGTGACTGCCGCTCTGTCATGCGGGTGCTTTTCATCTCTGGCCTACAGGGCGCTGCTGCTTCATGGGCTTCCAGCACCACCTCTTTCTTCTCTAAAGGCCAATCATTAAGTCTAGGTCTAGGTCTACATCTGGGCAAAGATGTCAAAACACATCACCGTACATTGGCTTCTCTACCATTTTAGCATCTTTTGAGATGTGTGGCCAGACCTTCAAGTCTCTTGTCCTAAAACATGTTCCTTTCTTGCTGACAAGCTTGTCATCTCAGCGGGATCCAACATATGAGCAGCTGAGGCAGCCTTCAGTTTGTTATTTTTACATTTAATGTTACCTTATTCCAAAGGTGCAACTCCAGGGCTTTATCATGCTTTACCTGTGCAAAATCATCTTCTTGAAAGCAAAGGCCGCAGCAGTTTATTGGGCTGAAATCTGGGGTTACGTAAATTCATCCAGCATCAAACTTATTGCAAACAAATTCCTTAAAAGGGCGCAGAACCTTCCCCAGAGTACCTCGAAGGTGACTTTGCACATCGAGACTAACCAAAAACGGATCTCGTAGGAGATAGCATATCCTCCCGTTTGCTACTGGGGACACCTATGGGCCTCTCTGTACTTGGGCAAATACAGTGAGGCGCTGCTGGAGTTATTAGCACAAAGCAATGATTCAAGTCTACCAATCGGTCTCAATCCTCAGGCAATTGATAACAAAACCAGAATACTCTTACAACAGGTATATGTTACCGTCCTTGAGGACAGGATCAGTAGAATATTCAATTCCTCCACCCAGGTGGCCACATACAATATTTGCAAACATACCAGGGGATGTGACTATTATGTAGATCATGTAATTCCACCTTTGGCACGGTCACTTTACCTGAGATTGCACTTAGGCACTTTACCCCTTTCTGCCTTCCGGCACGCATGGCACATGGTCGGCTCCTCTCTATGCCCCATGTGTGCGGATGGTAAGCAGGATATTTAACATTTTCTCTTCCTATGCCCTTCCGACAAAGATCTAAGATCTAAGAGCTCTTTTTTTTAAAGCCAGTTTTGAACAAATGATCGATCAGTAAGTTAACTGATGCAATCATTTTATGTAAATCTACCAACTGTAATTTGGTTGCATTTGCCCTTTCTAAAAAAATTCCTTTGAACTTGGCCAAAGAGGCCAAAGCATCTCTTCTGTAGCATCCTGACCCGAAAGCCCTTTAAACGTCTTGAAGCTGATAACTTACATTGAATATTCAACTTGCGTTTATATGATGCTTTATACGTATGAACTGTGTTTTGATGTAGGTCCTTTTAGGCCCATATTTATGTTTGCTTTGTATCGCTTTTATGGAGTCAAATCCGAAATAAAGTTATTACTGACTGACTGACAATCATCTTCTACCACCAATTTTATTTTTTCTGAAAGCTTTGAAGTTTTTTTTTTTTTACCCTTCCTTTTGATTTTATGAATCCTTTAATTGGTCCACTGCTGTTATTATTCTTATTTGTATTGTTGTCTACTTTTATATTCTCAACACTACCCGGTTCATGCCTATTCTTTGTAGGTATATTTCATTTCGATTCCCATTCCACAATTGTCAATGCTCCCAGGCACTTAGGTATTGGCTGAACTATATTAACATGCATGACTAATTAAACATGAACATGAAAAGACATAACCACACACGGCATATAACACATGTAAATAGTTAGACATCTTCATGCTAGCACTCACCTTCTATAAAGAATGGGTTATGCACACACAACAACACCTTTGCTTTAGATCCCAGAAGACCCTTTGTTTTCCTGACGGTGGGATAAGTTATCCGACTAGCCAAGATTTTAATCTTTAAATTGCCATATACATATTTATGTATGCATATGAGCCATCCCGACGTGAATTGACAAATTGTGTTTTATCCGCCATTCAATTACTTAGCGTGATTCAGTTCTGACACTACATCATTTTCAAGAGCAAAAGTGATTTGAAGCGGAGTATCACAACTTCTAAGGGATCCTGTATTGAAATTATTTAAACTGCGTCCTCGGGACCGCAGTTATGAAGGTCAGTCTATGCAGGGAGGTGAGTGGAGATGGAAATACCGATCACTTTCATGCATTTGTGGGTTTTAGATTTCCTCTCAGTGTTAACATGATATGTATCGGCTATGGCGGAGAGCGATCACTCAATTTAGATTCTCCCTCCCTATAGACCTTGTATCAGTTTTTTTTTTAATGTATATATAGGTATTTATGACTGTGATTTCTATATTCAATACTTATTTGAGCTGAGTGTATTCCCATCACATTGAATTTGTTTAGTTACTGCTACATAGGGAAATGTTTAATGGATGATAAAGACGTGCTGTGGAGGGTTTGAGGTTAGGTCGACTTTGTTTGATTGATACCTGAACTGTGTGAGGTCTGCAACCTATGGCTGTCCAGATGTTTTTAAAGTAATCTGGAATGATCTGCCACCATTGACTCTGCTGGCTTGGGTTGATGTCATAGTCCAAAACATCTGGAGAGGCAAAGGTGTTGTGCATTGAAGAGGTAATTGGTCTTGCAGGCTTCTTTCTGGCATAGCAACTGGCTGCTACACTGCTACTCTGGCGACCTTTGCCAGAAAATGCCTGTGACATTTCCCCAGAGCTAGTGCATCCAAGTGTCTTCTAATGATTGAACTTTTCATGTTGAATCCCACATGGCGGTGGAATACACTACTTCCCAAATAGCTATAGAATGACGTGGCTAAATATGGAATATATATGTTTCTTTTCATACAGGGTTTTCTAAGAGTACTTCAAATTGTTTAGCCAACCTGTGCATCAGAACACTGGACATGTGTTTCTAATACAAGCGAGAAGAGCACTGAAAATTAAAGAGCCATCGTCTAAATAGTGTCCAGGATCAGAAGACTGTGGTATCAGGGAGTGATGCCAATGGTGGATCGTGGTGACATGCTAGTATTTCAGTACAAAGATTTAGTTTGGTGGCAAGAAGATGATTTATTCCAGTTTCTTCCTAAATAACAGCAGAACCAGTACCAATGAAACATTGTCCTATAGTTGGTGCTGGGCAGCTTGGACAAGGAAACCTCTTGATCCTGTGTAGATGTGCGCCCCCATTGTCCAACCCCAGCGCACACCTGCACATGGTATGCTCAATCACTGTGATAATGATGTTTGCCATTCCCCTCTTCCCCTCAGTTCTTTGCCCCGTTAGACTCCCAAACCCGTATGTAATTTTAGGTTCTTTTCTCTCTTCCTTTCGTGGGAGAGGAGTAAAGTCAATGTGATGAGTATCTGGCCTCATCACACTGCTTCCCACTATGCTGTACTAGGATTGCCAAACTGAGAATGCACTGGGATTGTCCAAGTCTAGGCGTACTGGAATTAGGTAAACTGATAATAGACTAGGATTGAGAAACTTGTAATGCGGGCTCTTCAAATTGGGAGCTAGACTGAAATTCACCAACTGTTTTTTTTATAAATTGGGTGTTAAATTGTTGGTCAAATACGACGTATACTTGATTTTCAAACGTAGTATTCTGGGGCTGTCAAACTGGCCATACATTAATTTGAGATGTGGAATATAATTGGATATTAACTGGGGAATACACTGGCATTATGAAAACTTGCCATGTCAAAGTCTGAGATTGTAATCTGAGATTTTGCAGGCAGCACACGTATTGTAATTGTGCAAAATGGAAATATACCTGGATGTCAATGTGACAAATCAACTTCTGGGGTACTAGTGGTTCAGGGGTCAATAACGGTTTATAAACTATCAATCAGCCCACACCTCTAATACAACAGAAGGTATCCATATAGATTGGAATAAAAAGCAAATTATAAACTTCCTTGCCCAATTTTGGTAATGTGGATGGAACGGCAGGCTTATCTCCGAAAGGTTGTGGATAGTTGGTTAGTTGCAACATAGCAAAAACATTATTATTAGCCTATGATAAAAGGGACTGTCCAGTCAAGGTTGTATCAAAAATATCTACTTGGGTAATCACAACAGATAGTATAACAAAACTACGAAATACAACCCACCTGTAAAGGAATGCAGAGGCAAACAGTTTCAAAGAAGGAAAGGGGATGCACTCTGGAATCTGTGAGAAACCTGAGAATGTTTACCCAGTAAAGCCTCGAGAATCCCTTATTTAGGTGGCCAGGACACAGCCATTGCTGTTAAATCCAGCTCCTGGGGGTGGACCAATGGGGAGGATCAACTGGATAGGGGAACCTGGGGTTGTGCTCGGGAGAATACCCAAGGCGAGACGCATTATTGTGGATGAGAAGGGCGAGATATCTGAGGCGTTCATGGGCTGTAATTGCATCTGCCGCCTTTCCTCCTGTTAGATCTCTATGGCCCAGATTCAACAAACCCTCCATATGTAATCAATCCTCTAATTTCCCAAACCCAGTTACACCCAAAAAGCATAACTCCCAGAATCTTTGTTTCACCGGTCTCCATTAAAATACTCCCTATCCTTCTTTCCGTTCTTCTGAGTATTATTTTCCACATAGCCAACTTGATCAGACAAAACACTACGATTTCCACAATTCCCTTTGTTCATGTCATGACCCCAGCTATTCCCGCTTACCCTGCAAACCTTACTAACCCCGTCCCCTGATTGTCACTTCCCAAAATCCTAACCTACTATGACAGAACACTACCGTCCCCACGATCCCCTATTTTCTGTTCTTCATTCCTGTCATTCTCATCCATTTAACAACACCTCCAAAACCTACCCTTTCGAAGGCACTCCAAACCCAAATAAGAAGAATATGATCCCATCCAAGACCTCTTTCCCTTTCGACTCTGTAGGATGCTCTGACATTCAAACTTTCCCCTTTTCCAACACAAACACTTACGCACACCACAAACAATGGACTAATGTTAAGCCTTTGTACCTGACATGTCCCAACCTGAGGGTCAGGCAAAGTCAGGCAATTAACTTGAATCGCACACACCCGATGGCCTTTCCTTTTCCCCAGAGGGATAAAAGGTGGGGGAAGCGAGCGCAGTATGAGCAAGGTGATCACGGCAGACAGCATGACAAGACGTCTACCACATGGCAGTTCAAGAGAAGGGGAAAGGTGACAGGATTCGAGAGGGTACTGATGAGAGAAGTGACCTTGCCCTTTTCATCTCAGACTCGCAGAGCCTTCGTGGAAGAGAGCCTAAGACCACGAACAATAGCACAAGTGTCCTGCAGCAGATGTCAACTGTACACGGGGCAAACCTATGCCGATAAGCAGGAGCGAGGGAAGCCCCTGCGCCCATGGTACCGACCTTGACTCCAAAACAGCCAAGCGGTTCATCACAGCCGGTGAGTCAAGGGGAGAATCAATAAGAACCAGGCTGTGTTGAGTAAGAATCGCAAAGTGGCAAGTTGTGATCCAAAGCTGATGAACTTTGAATGAACAGTAAAAAGTGTGAAGGGGAGACTAGCGGCAGAGGGAAACCGGCACTGCTAGGGTGCTAACTCAAGAGACTCTGGTTCAGCCCCATGTGAGAAAAACTACAGGTACCAGAAGGACATAGGAGGGCTGGTGAAAGAGGTCATAGCGGTCATACAGAGGGTGAAGCAAAATCCCTGTACAATTGAAAGAGTGTGTTCTACAAGCACTGTGAAAGAAAATAAAGTTAATCTCAACGTTATTGGACAATTGTGAATATGAAGTAAAGAGGGGTCCAAGCCCGACCAAGGGTGATCTATGGGTGAAGCCATCACCTAAGCAAAAGACATTGAGAAATTGAGGGAGCAGAAATCCCGCAAAAGGCAATAGGGGTCTGAGCCTGACCGAGGGAGATGCAGGGGTGAAGCCATCACCCAAGAGTACATAGGCAAGAGGGGTCTGAGCCCGATCGGAGATCCAGGAGTGCAGCTATCACCCAACGTTGTATGGTAAAAAGAACTGTGGTTTGTTTTAGAATACGATATGAGAAGGGTCAGTGCCCAAAAGAGGGGGATCCATGGGTGAACCCATCACCCAACAGGCTTTGGAAGCAAACTTTAATTTGTTAAAGGAACTTTTGTTATTGTTATTTGACCACATCAGGCCTCGAAGGCAAGGGACATTCACATCAAACGAGACTTGGCCATCGACTGACCTGAGAACTGCCATTCAAACTGTTGTCTCGTGCTGGAGAAGACTGAAACTGTAATGTGATCCAAGCTCCCATTTTACCCCGTCTCGAAAACATGGGAAAGGGAGACCCAGACTAGCACATCCTGACATATTATTTGAGAACACTTCTTTCTTTTCTTGAGAATCATCCCACACCCTCTTTTGGTTTGGCTGTGAGGTTTGGCAAAAGGTTTCTTAGTATAGACCCTTTTACTTGACACAATGCCACTAGGACTGCCTTATTATTCATTTGATGGTCAGTAGTAGGTATGTTTAATAACAGTTTGTTTATGTTTCTTGGCTTTCGCACAAAGGGAGCAATGGGTCTTAAAATGTCTCTAGGTGCCTTCTGGGAAGGACTAGGGGGATAGAACCATAATGTACCTTGAGCTGTAGATGTTTTTGGTGCTCAACAGGGTCAAGTCAGCTTCCAGGCGCATTGCAGGCTTCTGTGACAGAGTTCGAGATTGGAGTCAGCTACTGGAATCAGGCTGCAAGATGGTTCGGCAAGTAATGCTGGATTAATGGATGCAGGTTAACCAACACAGTGGCTCAGGGTCAGCAATCATTGTCTCTGTGATGTTGGCATTTCCGAAGCACTGGTCAAGATGTCTTTAAGCGGCAGCGGCTTGACAACCATCAGCGTTGCTGTTGGTTGCAAATCGAGGAACTTCGCTGGATCGAAAATGTCCTTAAAGGCGGACAACGGTAGGTGTTCGTTGAGGCACTTCTCCCAGCTTCTTCAATGGGCTTGAGTCGTCCATTAAGGTGGATGGCCCACAGCTGTGGAGCGTGTTGCAGGCAGCTGCCTTGTCCTTGGTTGTAGGTTCAGAGACCTTCTGGCCCTTCCTATCCAGGAAGCTTGCTGCTCATTCTAGCAGGATGTGCTGTGCTCCTGGAGTGACTGGAGAGTCCTTTGAGTTCTGTATCCCCCTCTGTTACATGGCCTACATGGGAGGCATTTAGGGGAGGTTTCTTGCATCCCTCTTTGGATATTCTGGCCTTCCTTCACTGGTGATAAATGTAAAGCAGACTGTACCTTTAGCCATGGTCCAACGATGAGTTCTTCTTGTTGATTCTTGCAAAGTCTTCAGATTAACTTGAAGAGGGGCTTCAACCCCTTTTTAAAAGCCATGTGGGCCACAGTGATTGTTGGAGGCTAAACCTACCTTAATGTACCAATCCTGGGGTCCCTACCAACAATTGCCAATGGGTGTGAGGTCATATCCAGAGTTCTTAGCAACAAGAAAGGTGAAGGGGTGAAAACAGGAACATGGTGTACCCCAGAACTAAAATGGCAGAAACATTCTCTCAACAGAAAGATATGGCCACACTCTCTTGTGACACTAAGTCCCACCCATCTTCCTGTCTGTTCTGTTCAAAGAGCCTCTCTGGTTAATGGTCCTCTCTATGTAGTCCCAGTTAAAGTGGCAAGTCTCCCTTGAAGCTGCGGCAAGACCATACTCTCTGGCTACTGCAAACCATATTCACGTTCCTTATGGATGGGGTCCCGCTAGTCGAGTGGCTTAATGTAAACAGCAGTTGCAGACATGACAGCTCAATTGATACTGAAAGCAGGAGTTTGTTTTAGGTTGAAACCGTTACATATGAAAGGTTGTTGGGTTTCTTGTCTCCTTTGTTAACCTCTGCAGCCTGTCCCCATGTGGGCCTGTTTGAAGTCCTCTCTATTGCTATGTTAATCGATGCCACCAGTGATGGGACCTAACAAAAGAGCAAACACAGTTAATCAGGCTGGCCATGGCAAAGGGAAAGTTTGGACCTCCTCCTTCCTGGCAATGACATAGTGCACTCCTAGCTGTCATATTCCAACTAAATATGACATGGTGGACTCTGCCTGTAGGTTGTGTCCACCCTGAGTATACAGGTCTATGCGTTTTACGTGGTGTGGGAAAATGTGTGTGGACTAACCCCACACATTTTCCTGAGGTTGGTCCACCATCATTCCATTTAATGAAAATGTTCTAAAAGCCCAGATTAATGCACACCCACCAGGCTGATGGTTGCAATCCTCACAGAAACTGGGAAAGTAATGGAATAGTGAAAACTGGGATTATATTCTGTGTCATACTTGAAGAATGCTGGGTTTCTAATAATATGAGGAGGACGTTGGGGATTTTGAAACTGGGAGCAAACTGGGATGTCATTGTTGTTGTCTAGCTGGAACTAAGCTTATTTAATAAAACTGGCAGCACACTGGGATGCCAAACTGTAAATATACTTGAGGTGTTGAATTGGAGAATACTAGTTCTGTAAAAGGGGGATTATATTGTACTTGCCAGGATGGGATGAGGCTGGCTTTCTGCAGGTAGCACATTATTTGAAATTGTGCAAAATTTGAATATAAAGAGTTGTCAAAATGAAAATATACTAATATTTGTGCACATTTGAAACATATTGGGTTTGTCAAACTGGCAGTATTCTCGGTTCACCACACGAGGGGTACATTGTGGATTTCAAACTGAGAATAAATATTTTGTGCAAACTCGGAATTTGGCGGGTGTCTAAACAGACTCAGACTGGTTTATAGGGCAATAGTACAATTCCCAAATTGTGGGCACACAATGCTAGTGTGGTGTGACAAATCAACTTCCGGGGCACCAGTGGTCCAGGGATGAATATCAGTTTCTAAACCATCAATCAACCCCACACCTCTAGTACACCAGAGGGTATCCGAACAGATTGCATTAAGTCATGCTCCCCTTAAGATGCCATTACCCAACGGGTCATGAAAGAGATTGCTCCTAATCTGCTATCAGAGATCAGGAAGGCTATTAATGATTCCCTCCAGAGGGGTTATATCCCACGGGAACTGAAGTCAGCCAAGGAAATTCCCCTCTTGAAGAAACCGACTCTGAATCCTGCTATTCCGTCTAACTTTTGTCCTATTTCTCTCCTACCCTTTCTGGCTAAACATTTAGAGTCACTGGTGTCCCCCCTGCTATCTACTTTTCTTGAATCTACTAATCTTCTGGACCCTGTTCAATCTGGGTTCTGTCCTGGTCGAGGCACAGAGAGTGTTCTGGTCGCCGTCTTGGACGACATGACCAGGCTAGTCGATACTCATGGTGTGGGAGCCCTGATCCTGCTGGATCTCTCAGAGGCTTTTGATACAGTCGACCACTCCATCCTGCTTTCCCGTCTTGCCCAATTTGGCATCTCAGTGCAGGTGCTAGCATGGTTTAAGTCGTTCCTTGTGGATCATACACAGACCCTCTCTATGCCTCCCTTTCTGTCCACCCCCTGTCACCTCAGTTGTGGAGTACCTCAAGGCTCCTCCCTATCACCTATCCTATTCAACATTTACATCTGGGCCATTGTGTGTCTCATCCGCTCCTTTGGCGTCAGATGCTACTCGTACGCCGACGACACTCAGTTACTGATCCGATTAGATCTTGACCAGACTGAAGTGTTGTCATGCCTGCGAGGGTGTCTGACAGCTGTTGGAGACTGGATGAACTACAATTGGCTCAGGTTGAATGGTGATAAGACTGAGGTGATGTTGGTGGGCTACCCCCTGATCCCTCACTTTGGCCTTCTTCTTTGGGACCCCTGCTGACCCCGGTTAAAAAGGTCAAAAATCTGGGTGTCGTGCTATCAGCTTCACTGTCTATGGACCAACAAATCTCTGCTGTATGCCAGGCTGGTCACTTCCAACTTAAAATGCTGAGGAAGGTACTGCCCTTGATCCTGGCTACACTGTGCCCTCTAGTGGTAGCAGAGCTAGTAATATCACAGATAGACTACTGCAATTCCCTGTTTTTGGCCCAGCCCAAGAGGCTGATCAATCGCCTGCAACGGCTTCAAAATCTGGCCGCCCGGGTAGCCACTGACACTCCATATGGCACTCACATCTCTCTGGTGTTGCTGTCTTTTCACTGGCTCCCGGTGGCCCAACGGGTGGAGTTTAAGGCCCTGTGTATTGTTCACCGAGCCATCCATGGTCAGGGAGCTGAATACCTCCAGGCCAAATTCACCCGCTACCACCCTGTCCGCAACCTACGCTCTGCCACCACAGAACAGCTCTTAGTGCCTAAACACAACCACGACCGGGTTGGTGGTCGGGCTTTTTCCGTTGCTGCAGCTGCCTTGTGGAACAGTCTTCCGCTTTACATCAAAAAAACTCCTAACTATGTGCAATTTAGAAAGAAGGTTAAAATACTTTTGTTCTGATTTTGCTAGGCTTGTGTTCCTGCTCTCCCTAGCACCATGATGCCTTCAGGTGACCATGCACTTTACAAGCTATGATAACATAACATAAAAATTGTACTATAAGACCTCCTTGTCCAATTTTTGGTAATGTGGATGGAATGGCAGTCTTATCTCAGGAAGGTCAAGGATAGTTGGTCAGTTGCAACACAGCGAAAATATAATTATTACCCAATGATAAAAGGGACTCTCCAGTCCAGGTTGTATAAACATATCTACTTTATTATTACCAGAACAGACAGTTCTAGCACTAAACAATACAACCCACAATGTAAAGGAACTCAGATTACAGGCAGTTTCACAAAGGAAAGGGATGCACTCTGGATAATGACAGGAGGGTAGTTGGTAAAGTAATCAGTCTTAATGTTGAAGGTTATTTGGTTCCAGCATCAAGGGGGCAAAGAGTTGTAACTGTCTCTAGGGGCCTTCAGAGAAGTACCAGGGGGGCAGAACCACAATGTACCTGATGCTGAAGAAATTCTTGGTGCTCAACAGTGTTGAAGCGGTTCCAGGGTGCTTCGCAGCCCTTCGGACAGTGTTTGTGGCTGGAGACCACTGCGGGTACCAGGCATTAGGTGGTTCGGCAAGCGAGGCTGGATGGGCATTTGCAGGCTGTCCGGTGCCGCACTATGGCCAAGAATCGTTGTCTCTATGCTGGTTCATGGCACTGGAATGGTGGTCAGGCGGCTCTGCTGACGTGACAACAATCAGCGTTGTAGCCGAATGCGGTTCGAGGACTCGACTGTCTCGAAAATGTCCTTAAAAAAGGACGCTGGTTGATGCTTGTGTGGCACTACTCTAAGCTTCTTCGCAGGGCTTGTTTCATCCATTCAAGGCATTTGGCCTAAAGTACAGGAGAGTGATTTCAGGGAACGGCCTTGTCCTTAGTTCACTCTCCAGCACTTCCCTCCCAGGAAACTTGCTGGCAGAACCTAGCAGGGCATGCAGTGTGCTGGCTGGGTACCAGTTGTGGAGCTGCTGGATGGGTCCTCTGAGTCCTGTTTCTCCTTCTGTTCTATTAGCGAACTTTCGGGGAGGGATCTTGCTTCCCTCTTGGAACTCCTGGCCTTCTTTCACTGGCAGAAGATGTAATGAAGACTGTACCTTCATCCCAGGTCCAAATTAGTCCTTCTTCTTACTCCTTTCGAAGTCATCGGATGATCTGTAAATTGAGGGGTTCAGCCCTCTCTTAAAGCCATATGGGTACCCAGTGATTGGTGCAGGCAAAGCCCACCTTAATGAACCATTCCTGGGTCCCCATCAACAATCTTCTGTTATGCATGAGGTCAGGACCAGAATGCTCTGCAACAAGACAGACCATGGGTGACAACATATACCTAAGTCCCACCCATATTCCTGTCTGTTGCAAATCAAATTGTCTCTCTGGTTTACTGAGCCCTCTGTGACTTTTAATTAAAGTGCAGATCTCCCTTGAAGTTTCTGATGGGAGCAGACTTCCTGTCTCCCATAAATCATATTCTTCGTCCCTCTGAAATGGGTCCACTCTGCATGGACACCTGTGGTAATGGATGGACCCAAACAGACCATTCACTGCCTTTCATACAGCGAATTGGGAACTAGCTTCAAGCTGACACATTGCATACCAAAGGGGTGTTAGCCCTGCCTTCCTGTCGTCTCTTCTGGCAACCAAGCTTCTTTTCCAGGCTTGCCTTAATTATTCCTCATTAGTATGCACTGCCACCAGCCTGTTTAGACAAAGGGAAAGCAGAACCATGGGGTGTTTGATATTTAAATTAGGCTGCCCATGGCTGGAGGAAGGTGTGCCTTCCATCTTCTTGAGATGTTTTGATGTACCTTTGGCTGTCACATTCCAGCTGAATATGACAGGGGAAGACGGTGCCTGTCTTCCCGGAATAATGTGACTATGCATTTTGTGCAGCGAGCAGACAACATATGTACAGAATGGCTGCACACTTTTTGAGGAGGATGATCTCCCATCATTCATTTTCGTTATTAAAAAAATCAAAAGGCCCAGGGGAGTGCGCTCTAGTCATGCGGAGGGTTGAATTCCTCACATGTGGGCCCGTTTTTCAATCAAAATGGGCACAATTTTGGTTTCTACGTGCAGACCTGGGGATCGAATCTGTGTTGCTCTGCGTCGCCTTGCTTCCAAGACGAGCATGTTGCCCCTGAGCTATCTTCTCGAGACTTGACAAGTGTCACTGAATAAGCATTCTTTAAATGCTCTATCTGCAACATGTGTACAATTGGAAGTATGATAGAGTTGTCCAAACTGGCATGATATTGTTTTCAAGCTAGGAGTACACTGGGTTTGTCAAACTGGGAATGAAGTGGCCTGTGAAACAGGGAAAAGTGGGATTGTGAAAACGTTGACTGTCAAATTTGGAGTTAACTGAGAGTGCGGGGACTGGACATGTATTGTGTTTGTGAATAATTTACTATTTTGGCATTGTAGAAAAGTACAGATGGAGTTTGCAAGAATTGCAAATACCTTATTTGTCGATCTGTGAGCTTGCTGCGATTGGTACGCTGTGTCATGGCATGTTATTTTGTGACATACAGAACACTCACTGTTGAAAACCCCCAGCTATGTCGCCCTGAGGTATACATGTAATTGTCAGGCAGTGGTAGCTGCTGGGTAGGATGAGGTACTCATATGACACTTCGTGCGTAAGGGTTGGAAAGTAGAGAGTATAAAAATAGACGCCAACGCTAATAAAAACAATACCCATGGTTATGAGCATAGACATACTCAATAAGATTAACGTGACGTAAGCATAAATACTCCACTGGCGCATAGGTGCCCTTTAATGGGTATCCTCCCTACTTCAAGCTCTTATGTTTTTTACGATGTTATGTAATATTGTTACATTGTGTGATAAGGACACAATGGGCCACAGCATGTCTTGATAAGCAATATCATGAGACTTCAATACATAATTATGATCTAACATATCATGACATGACACGTCATTGCATGATATGCCGGAACACATTGTGACGTAAAATGCCGTGATATATCATACCATGTAATGGCATATCATGATAATTCAAGTCATGAAATAGCCTAACATATGATGACATCCCACGTTACATAGCATGACATTATCTATCATGTCATTGCCTATCATGGTAGGTCATGACATGGCATAGCATGACATGACATACCTTTCATTTCATGGCATTTGATTTCATGAAATGACCTGGCATTTCACAGTATGATATAGCATATCATGAAATGCTATATCGCAACAAGACATTTCATGGCATAGCATGACCTGTCATATCATGATATATTGAAATGGCAAGTCATATTTAGTCATATATCCGATTACATTGCATGGAAAAACTGGGAGTATACTGGGACCGTGAAAACTAGCCTTATCCTGGGATTGTCTGGGACTGTTTCTATAGCAGTGATGAGCCACTGGTTTCAGCGCCTGTGCAACTTCGGGATTTACGTCGGACTTAATGATGCTGCCATGAAAGGATGTGCAAAACTGTCATGACTGGTGCAGTGACCACACTTGGTGGTAGTTCCGGGGACAACACAGGAGCAAATGTGCTATTAGCATCAAGGCTAAGAGAAGCCATATTAGGTCAGTGTACAGATGCAGGGATCCAATGTGTCCTCCTTCATGCTGACATGAAGGCAGGAACCTGTGAATGTTGCTGCCAGTGTTGACACCAGCGCGTATCTGGACATAGTGCTTGAGCTTTCCCTAATGCAAATCCTGCATTACTCAATGCACAACTGGTGCAACAGCTAGGGCAAATATGGTTATTGATCTCACTCTAAGATCAGTGATAATATAAGTAACATAAAGAGGTCCATGCAAGGAAGGGATCCCAGAGACACTGCCAACACCTATCTCTGCAGGCTGGCTACGGTCTGATGGGCCTGGAGGTTCACTGCATACCAACCAATCGCTCACACCACATGGGGGGTGTGGGGCAAAGTTTTTGCTGAAATGTCCTTCACTGATGATGTCATTGCTGCCGATTGAGGCCGTAGACCACTGTGGGGAGCACAAGTCTTCCTTTTTCATCCACCTTCTCCCAGACAGTAAAACCTGGGAGAAGGCAGTTAAAGATTGGCAATAATGTATTAAAAACATTTTGGACCAAGGTATTAACACTCCCTAGGGGTGTGAATACGTCCTGTATAAGATATGAGCTTGCACTAATATCGATGTACGCAAGAATATGTTGGAATCTGTTGACCTTATATCGAAAGACCTGTATTCGTGCACAGCTCCCACAATTCGATATCTTTCATGATGTCTTACCCGCAAACTCCAAAGTTATCCAGATGCGGTCAAACAGATGTGAGGCAATCTTAAAAAAATATGATATCTCAGTTGACATGCTGCATGAGAATCCAGACGCAGCCAAGCTTAAAATCTGGCGCATAGATTGGGATGAAACTTGTGCGGAGAGATCAGCCGCCAGTCGTATGAGCGATGTTCCCTTAGAGGCACGTGCTTTTAACACTCTTCAGAACTACGTCGTTTTATTTCCTAATCCACATGCACGCAGACTATTCATATTGTTTAGACTAAACATGTTTAAAACTGTTGATCGGCTTTGCCAATGGAAAGGTTATAATCATCTGACACCGGAATGTAGGTTGTGCTTAAGTAAAAATGAATCACTTAAACATCTAGTATTATTTTGCACTAAATTAAGATCTGAGAGGACTATCCACCTGGGTCTCTGGAGCCTATATCATCCTTCCCTGAGTGCAGACGAGTGGTGGAAGTTGATGTTTCAGGGAACTGATTTAAAGTTAATACTTCCTTTAACACGGTTGTTGTAAATAATTGAAGCACGTTTGATACCAACAGAAGGAAGATTTCTTGTAAATAGTGATATTGGGTGAATTAGTTTAAGTTGATGCTTGATGTAGAAGTCATGGAAACGGATTATTCACTGGCGTCTGTTACTCAATATATGATATATGTTAACACGTGTGTGTATATGTTGTATGTATTTTAAAGGTTTGTAAAAACCAATAAAAATTTAAAAAAAAATAAAAAAAATAAAAATTAAAAAAACATTTTGAAATCTGGTCACGATGCATGGTGTAACAGAAACTGGAAATGATGTGCAATATGGGCATAACGTTATTGTGCAACGATGTAATAACTGGATATACTAGAAACTAACCATGTGCCAGCTGGGTATGAGAGAAACTATACATAATATGCTGAGTTGGCATAATGTAATTTGGTTTATGTGCATAATGTCAACCAGTAATACTGTTCTAAGTGGGTTTCTTGAAACTTGCTGAGGCATGCTAAATGGGCATAATGCGATATGGCAATGATGTGCAAGCTGTTTTCAGATACAAACATAAAATGAAACTATTTGGGTGCCTTGTAGTGACATTCCCAAATTGAATTTATATGTTGCTATGTGTTAGGATTGATCCTGTATTTTGCCCGTGTTCTGATTTATTCCTCTGTTCATGGGATGTTCGTCACTGCCTCCCCTCCCCCTGGCTAGGTTCACAGTATTAAAATGGCCAGAATAAAAACAAAATAACTGCGATCACATAGGATATCAAGGTTTTGTATCACGGTCATGGCCAGGTAGTGTGACACAACATTTCATGGCAGCTCATGCTCACCTTGTGACAATCCCCATATATGTTAGTAAGTTCATCTTGTCTGGGATGAAGACGGTTCACTTTCATCTTTGTGGCCTTCTCGATCATTTATTTATTTATTTATTTATTTATTTATTTATTTATGTCTACGTTTGTAAAGCACTCTAAACCTGTGGGTATCAAGGCGCTGGTTCAGGCAGGTTGACAGCGAAAGGAATACAGCTCCGGGACTGCCTTGGAAAAGGGCATTAACCAGTGAGTTATGAATATATTGACTGCACTGCGGGCCATGTCTCTGGGTGATATCCTCCACCAGCATTACAGAGACTTTGAAGAAGAGTAGAGAACGTAGTGACCCCTCAAACGTCCTCAAAGCGGATGTCACAAGGCCTGGTTGCATGCAGGGTTCTTCCATGTAATATTTCAGGTGATCCAATGCCTTTGGGTTTCCCTGCTACCTGTCATGCACTGCATGCAAACGAGCAGCACCCCAAGATCAATGGCAAGTGGGCTGAATTACAGTTCCGATTGAAAGGTGTGGGCAAATCCTCTGACCGACAGATCAGGAAAGACAAGGTCCAATGCCCAACTCTAAAGTCAGTGAGTGGTATTAAAGAAGCCAGCTTGCTCCATAAAGTTCCCTACCTTGTCTAAAACCACGTGTTCCACCGAATTTAATAAAAGAAGGCAGGGCTGAATTCGAAAGCTCATTGGTGAATGCATCAACACCAAGGCATGTCCTCTTTAAAGGAGAGGACATTTGAGTTAATTTGTATTGGCACAGGGTCTTCTTGTGTCATATTCTCTTGATGTCCTGCACCGACCATGGATCTGCTGCTTTAAAGCACTCTTTAAACAACGGTATGGGCCAATGAGAAGAGTCACAGTAGGTTTAACAAAGGTGTAACTAAGCATCAGGCTGCATTACATGAGGCCGAACACTCCTGGGGTTCTATGTAGACAGGTCAAGGAACATAGAGCAAGGCAAATGCCAGATGATTGTGTTCCAGAGAACAAGCATAATCCAGTGCACAGCCCCTCTATCAGACACAGGGCCTCATTACACGGTAGGCGGTAAGGGTTTACCGGTACCAGTATTTTACCGGTACTGGTAAATCCTTACCGCCTTACTACGAGGTCCCTTTGCGGGTTGGGGAATTTAACGCCTGCTTTTTGCAGGCGTTAAAAACCAACCCGCAAAGGGACCCAGGGAGCTAATTACGGTACCTAAATTTGCGGTGCCGTAATTAGCGCCTTCCCCATTCCCATTATGCCCTATGGGGCAAAAATGGGAATGGGGAAGGGCAATGGTGGAAGGGGGAATTACCGCCACGCCAACCTTGGAATGGGGCGGTAATTCCCCTTTCCACCAAGGCGGTGCCGGTATTTTACCGGCATGAACCATGGCGCTAATAGTGCCATGGTTCTCCGCCTACCGTGTAATGAGGCCCACATTGTTTTATTATTTATTCATAAACTTATTTATGTATGGCTGGTTTGTAAGGGACCAATAGTGAGCAGTCAATTAGTAGCACACATGATGCTGTGCAGTAAGGATGTACTCTTTGGGGTGTGGGATACTCTTTATAAGGGATAATACAACAGTGGGGAGATTGTAACCTCAGCCCACTGTAAAGGAGCAGATGAATAGTAGCAATTGAGCGATATGTGTGACACCAGGTATCGTTCCAATACTGCATCGAAGATACGAGAGACGTTATGCACTCAGACAACCGTATCTGATGTACTCTTGCACTGATATGGTGGAAGGATGTTTGCATACACCATTGGACATCGAAGAGATGTAATTGAGAAGAGATGAGGGCAGAGTGACGTCATGAAGAGAAGACACAAAGGCGCACTGAAAAAATATGCGGATACCTAAGGACTAAAGATGTAACTGAAATGACAAGATAAACATGTAAAAGAGTATGAAAAAATCATGTGCACCAAAGAAATAAGTGAGAAGAAATTAAGTCAATGTATATATGCAGAAAGGCAAGGTAGATGAGATATAAAGAAGCGTGCTGCAGATTAAAATATAACGGGATTCACGTAGCCACAAATAAAAGATGGACATCGGACTTGTGTTAAGAATGACCAAACTACCTCAGAGACAGACTAGCACTGCAGAGTTAAAAAGTGATGGAAAATCAGCTTCATGTGAAGAGCAAAGAATATCTATTAAACTAGGATCAAGAAAGCCACATCAAGAAATAATTGCAAGGCATAAAGGAAGTTAAGAGGATAAGCCTTGTAAGACATTTTTCTCTTAGATTAAGCAAAGCAAAAACCATCTGCAAGTGTCAAGTATTGGACAATCAAAGGTGCAGAAGGCATATCTGAGGTAGAGCAACCAAGTCTCCAGAGGCCAAGAGGAGTAATGACATCCAGTTATAATTGAATTAAATAGCAAAAAATAAAAGGTTGAAATGGACAAAATCGTGGTCTCCTCACATGTGACTCAGAACGTGAAAACAAGGCCTATTCATTAAGCTCCAGACAAAGACTGTGGTGTACCTTCGCTCCCATAAAAGTCCTGGAGAAGAGAACAGCCCAGAAGGTCAACTACAAAGAAGAAGCCTTGGCTTAGGGGCTGACCGATGAGAGACGGTGGACTAATTGGGCGAGTGGGTAGCAGTCTGATTTTGAGCTCTGCACCTGAGTTTTGTTTTGCTTGCATGCTGCTAACGAGCCGAAAGTCCAAGGTTGGGAGAGAATGCCAACCAATCAGCTATTAATCTGTATTATACGTATTTAGAGGTAGTGCAAGCTGTGCCTACCAGATACAGGGCATCCAAAAATTACGCTAACCCATATACAAACTATATGTATGTTCCCTTAACCAATCCCTCCCGTCAATACATTTTTTAAATTTGCCACATTGGATGATGTCATAGCTGACACACATTGAGGTATAAAACCATAAAACCTTTGTATAATAAAATTAATATTGTGAGTGTGTGGACTAATATTTGTTGTTTGCCAGGTTTTGCTACCTTTTGAGATGCTAATAAAGTAATATTTTGGCATATTCTTTGAGTATGTCTTGTTATCTGGGTCTGAGAGCATTATTGGTAATTTCATCCGTCTCTTGGAACACTCTAGATGCGAGCGACTGAGCACCTTGATCATACTAAACAGGCATTAGCAAAGTCATTAGACTGTCATATGCAAAGCACAGCCACAAACGCCACAGACAACCTCACGCCATGACAAAAGGGCACCACTAATTGATAACAATTGTTATAGGAGTTTACACAAAAGTGGCTTACAGTACACCTAGAAAACAAAGACCAAAAAAAAAATACTCTTTGTCAAGCTTTAGGCATCTTGGACTCTTTGGACTCTTTCCATGAAACAGGCAGCAGAGGCAACCAATCACAGCTATGGCACACAAAGAATGTTCACCTTTCAGCAAATCTTAATATCAGAAACATGCAGAAGGCGCGAGCAATGTCACGCAATGAGACTGATATGTATTCACTAAAATGTGCCCCCTACCACTATCTGCGCAACTAGATTTTGCTCCACCAGGCATCACTAATGCAACAACTACGATCCAGACCATTAATGCGCACATTGTTCTGAACCTTCACTGGAGGCAGTTGCTTCACTTTCCATGTTTCTCCACCCTAACTCCAGTGGTACTTTGTGCCCAACATCTGTAATTATCTGTGCTGTGCTCATGTGCATTTTTTAAGTTTTAGCAATTTTGGCACCTGACTAAATGCGGAAAAATGCCTTTTTTCACACAGAACAAAAAAAATATAAATACAGACAGAAATGTTGAAAAAATAAATAGCCGGGAATCCTTGATTATTTAGAATCGCATTTTTAATGTCTTTAAAATAAATAAACAAATAAATAAATATGGACGGAAATGTAAAAAAAAAAAGCACCGTTGCAGAAATCATAACTATTTAGAAGCACGTGGTTGCAGTCCAAACAGCTCTCAGGTAACCTTTTGTATCCAGGTCGTGTACCAGCTTCTGCCTAGCATGCACCGCCCCCCCCCCCCCATCCAGCTACCCCACATTCCCCTCACCCACAGAGGGGTGCCAGCGGGAGCCATTTTGGCCAACAATTTGTCAAATATGGCATAATTACAAGGAACGGGGTGACAAAATGGCACTTGGATTGGGGCAGCATAGGTCTTTGCACCGGCCCTTATTCCGATACTCCACGATATCAGTCTATGTAGACTTTTCCATGAGTATAATGCGATTGGTAGGATGATGATTTAGGACTAGCAACCTTTGAGAAGTGACACAATACAGTTCTAAACCACAATGTAGTAATTTCATAAATGTGTGCCTATAGGTATCACAGCCACTCATGTATTATACATGTATTCAATGCAGTAGAAATTGGCTACTTTAGTTCCTGTAATGTAATGTAGTGCCTAAGGGCACCACAAGTGCATTAACTCTATTTAACAACGTAAAACCTTCACAAACACCGAATTAAGTATTTCTCACAAACGGGGTGATTGATGGCGTTAGTTATGTGTGTGCTATTTGCATGTGTTTTGCAGCTTTTCATGTTATTTCTAGTCCCGATTTAATTCCATATACACATTTGCATTTTCCCCATGTTAGCAACTTGGTTTATTGATGTAAGGATGGGAGGGTAGGCATCTGATGTAAATCTGTAATAAAGGTATGCACTGCCAAGGAGCACATGCATCTGCGAGTCACGTGCCTTTGTATGCTTTCATTTGTCATTGGACACCAGAGCCCATGAGACCGTTTATACCTTAGGGAAGTCCGGGGGCTCTCTGATTTTGGGGATTTCCATTTATGGCTGGACACCTTGGACAGTTCACCCTTGATGGCATCTCGTGATGTTTTGTTCTCTTGTTCATTGCTGTCTCTCACCTCAAGGGTCAGTCATTTAATTGCTGAGCAGTCATTTTAAAAGGGCGCTCGTTAGTACTATTTCCCTGGGTGTGGTAGGCGGGGACTGGAGAATATTTATAGTTTTTAAATTCAAGTTGTCCTGCCGCTCGTTCATCATTTGATACCTTTTTGCCCAGAAATATTTAATCTTGGCCCAACATGGCTGCCCTCTTTGCAGCCACCCAATCACCAATACATGCCTCTTTCTTGTAAAGCCCTCTAAAAACCATAGACCAAGTCTTAATAAAAGAGTTAATTGTTTGTTTTAAAGAATGTTTGATCACTCATTATGGCACATAAAGAAATGTACAAAAGAAGAATGAATTTTACAAAAGACAGAAAACTATAAAAAGACACAGGAGAAACCACATTGAAAAGCACAAATACAGACCAACGACACTAAAGAGGCCAGGTCATCATCCAGAAGGCCCTTCACTCGTCTTCAGGGTCCCCCTTTCATCCCCAACGGAAGGAGCCTAAAGTGGGACCAGTGATATTCCAGGAATAGCTCAGCAGCAGTGAAATGATGCTTTGGTCCAGATCAGGCAATTGTCCTGTAGGTATCTATCACCAGTTTGTGAATCAAGAATGAAGCATTCCCCGGCAGACAAATTCCCAACCAATGAACCGCCGGAGGCTGGGTGAGAGTGGCAATGAACCCAGCACCCAGAATGAAATAGTCTGAGGAGCTTTCAGACGAAAAACGAGAGCACTAACACAGGTTCGATTTCCGGGTCCACGCTTAGAAACCTCTGGGCATTAAGCATGTTAAAAATAACCTATCAGATCATACTTAGGGCCTCATTACGACATTGGAGGTAGCCATGTCGCTATTTGCGGCATGGCTACCCCCATTCTGGGTCCCGTTCCGGGTTCCCTGAATGGCGGAAATACCGGGCCATTCTGACCTTGGAGGGCCCAGTATTTCCCCATTCATTGAACCCGGACCCGGTACATCCCCATTCCCATTCGAGCCCCCATAGCGCTCAATGGGAATGTGGAGGATGCAAACAACGGGCCTGTTAACAACAGGCCCGTTGTTTGCATCCTGGTCTGCTTGCGGGACCCGCTAGGCGTCCTTACCGGGTCCCGTGAGCAAACCTTGTAATGGGGCGGTAGGGGGTTAACAGGGCCGGCAGCTCTACCGGCCCCGTTAACCCCCTACCGCCAGGGTCGCAATGAGGCCCTTAGTCCTGATACCCTACAAGCATGCACCGTTGTTGAAAACCTCCCATAGCAGAAAAAATTTGAAAATGCAGTGTTAATATGATGCTAGATACACTTCTTTCAGGGGTATCATATGCTGGGTGTGTTCACGTGACTTCATCTAATTACATCTGATGGCAGCTGGAGAGGATTTTGAAGTGAAATCCTTCTATATTTTTGGTGTAAATGTGCCAGGTGAAGTGACTACTATCCAGAATGCCGAACATTGTAAAATTTGTGGGGTGACCCAGACCTGAAACATTCTAATTCTCACTCTTCCACACCCCTGCGGATGATCGACATCTCTCCTACTCCCCAGAGGGACGCTTGTTGCACAGTTATTGAAGGATGGTAAAATAGTCATACCGTTTGTATGCAGAACTGAACTCTGTTACATGGCTCCAAAGCAGGGACATCATTTAGGAGTCGCATGGGGTCACAACTTGCTACCCGTGTGGTCTCCCTTGCTACCTCTAAAAAAAAAAAGAAAAAAAAGGAAAACTTTTTTTTCATTTTTAAATTCAAGCTCTAGGGCTAGACTCATTAAAGGTCTATTTCAGGCACACTTCAGGAGGTGAGTCACTGATTTAGTCTGTTCTTAAACACCTCAATTCAGCCTTTCATCCTTCTGAGGTCAATAAATGAGTACCAACACAGGTTGGGTGATATTGTATGCATATTTGTTCTATATAAAGTGCTTAAGCTTAAGTGCTATATAATAACACATCATTATCATGTGGCCATGGATGTCTGCTTGCATTCACAGTAATTTGGTAATATGGGCCTATAAACACTGATCTAAAGGATACATGTGGCGATCCATTCTTGTATGAAATGTATATCGCATTATAGTGATATCATAACCATATTTTTTGTACTGTACTTAGGAACAATGCTATGTGATGCTACTTCCTGTTTTGTCAAGGGGTGAACGGTCGTGTTCCATCGCTTGTCGTGATAACACTTCGACGTGGGGTGAAATGGAGGTCAAGGGCCGTATGATGTCACTTCCGCTACCCCAGGCATTTTGGTGAAATGACATCCCTTATCCAAAGGTTTAAAAAAGGTAGCAGGCGCTCCTCTCCAGAAAGAACATGGCATGATAACCTGTTCTGAGATGAGAGTTTGCAGCACACGCTTTTTGCTCACTGTACCTTTCACAGATGGGAAATATCCATTTGCACATCAGTCTTTGTCCCGCCCACGTGGGCAGTCTGGCACCTAAATGCTATGGCAATAACTCTCTGAACAAGAGTACCAAAAGCAACCCCATACACGTGTTCCAGCCTTGTTGGGCCTCATCAGTGAGGTGAAGCTTTGTCTCTCTGAGCACAGTGAGCAGGGAGTCCACGTCTGGTTGCCCACAGGTAACTCAGGGTGACCAACCCCAAGTTCCTTGCAAATATTTAAAAAAGGTAGCAGGCGCTCCTCTCCAGAAAGAACATGGCATGATAACCTGTTCCTAGATGAGAGTTTGCAGCACATGCAAATGTGTTTGAATTTCTAGGCAACCTGAAATAGAACGTTTGAATTAAGGAATTAAATTGAGGTGTTTTCAGAGGTTTGGCACCCCCTCTTGTCAATAATGAGATTACTTGCAAGGTCTGGCTCATAGCACCAAATATTTTCAGACTTAAAGCACTTTATAGATGGAGTGAGTAGTAGATTGCTTGAAATACTGTGAACAACTTAAAACGGGGGATGGCTTAATAAATTGTGGCCAGGGTGATGCAAAATATGGAGAAGGGGTGGTGTTCTTGTGGTGGCAGAATATGATGGCACTCAATAAGAGATAACTTACTTTTGTTGCATCTGCATCTTTTGTTGATGATAACGCATTGCTAAGGGGCAAAAAAGGCATTTAAAATGTTCTTTTCATTGCAGACCCCTCCCACTAGGCAAGAAATCCCCATTTGGAATAATCATCAGTAGGCTTCTCAATTCTGACAATGTGGTCTACCTTGGCCTCAGGTAACAATCAATCATGGCTTAAATGAAAACAAAACCTCAGAATCAATCACCCCCCACAGGCAGACCGCCCCATTAGTTAACAATCAAACCCCAAATCAATTGAAAAGTCTGTAACCTTCTCCATGAAAGCCTCTACACGAGAAAGCACTAACCTTGCTACCTGCCATAAGTTTGGACCTTCCGATATTTAATACACGCCATTTTATGTGACCTAAGCATCTATGCCCTCCTCTGCCTCTCCCCCACCGCAGGTGACATCCTATCCTTGGCTGTGCACACGATATGCCACCTACAAGAATCCAGGGCTCTTCTGTAACTACTCAAAACCTAAAATGAACAAGATCCCACTCTCAAAATGTTGGCTGCAAAATCTAAAATACATGAAGCCTTGAATTTGAAAATGGCAATTAAAAAACTCAAAATTTAAGATAACAATCCAGAGGCTGTATTAAGTAGGAAGAGTTGATTGGCAGTCATAAACAGTATTGTTCTGTAGGGGTTTGGTGGGCTTAAAATGGCCCAGGAACACACCCCATTATGAAGGTGGCCTAAAAAAGTTCTGGCTGATAGCATGGTAGGAATTAGGAAACCCAATATTGATGTAAAAGATCAATTACATTTACGTTTATTTTCGACTGTGCAAACCATTATATTTTGTAATTATAATGTTATAAAAAGGTATTCTTGATGCTTAGTTTGACCATTTGTGCTCAATATATATATATATATATATATATGCATTCTATCTTTTACTGTCAATATTTATGCATACAACCGCTTTTTTGCATACTATGTACAGATAAAACAGGTTCAGGATCTTCGACTAAACTATGTCATAAAGCTAGTCTCACTTTAGTAAAAAGTATTCTGAAACATCTTGGGCCTCATTACACGGTAGGCGGTAGCCATGGCGCTATTAGCGCCATGGCTACCCCCTTACCGCATTCTGGGTCCGTGTTCCCGGAATAGGGACTTACCGGGTCATTCCGACCTTGGAGGACCCGGTAAGTCCCCATTCCGGAACCATTCCCCATTCCCATTTGAGCCCCCATAAAGATCAATGGGATTGGGGATGTAGCTAATAACGGGCCCGCTATTAGCGCCCCCGTTATTAGCTCTGAAGTCCCTCAACGGGTCCCTTCCTTAACGCCTGGTTAAACCAGGCAATGGGAAGGGACCTGCTAAGGGACGTCGTAGAAGGGCGGTAAGGGATTACCGGCACCAGTGCCCTTACCGGTGCCGGTAATCCCTTACCATCTACCGTGTAATGAGGCCCCCTATCTTGGTAGTGCCGAGATGATGCCATATCTCCCCAACTGATCTCTGCAGTCTCAATAAGGTTAACTAAATAAGTGTTCAAAATAATTCCCCAGGAACACACCGTAAACCCCAAAGCACGACGGTCTCCACTTCATGCACAGAGGATACTAGCAACTATAGCACAACGACTAACAACTCAATGCACACAGCAGCCTCTCAGAAACCACAAAAAAGTGAGCTGGGCTCATATAATGCAGACATTGGGGGTCATTACGAGGTTGAAGGTAACCATGGTGCTAATAGCACCATGGCTACCCCCTTACCGCATACCAGGTCCGGTTGCCTCGAATGAGGAATTACCGGGCCATTCCAACCTTGGAGGACCCGGTAATTCCTCATTCAAGGAACCCGGACCCGGTACCTCCCCATTCCCATTCGAGCCCCCATAGGGCTCAATGGGGATGGGGAGCATGCTAATAACGGGCCAGTTAATAACGGGCCCGTTATTAACATTCTGGTCCTTTAGCGGCACCCACTAAGGGCGCCTGGTAAAACCAGCTGCCCTTAGGGGGACCCGCTAAAGGACCTCATAATGCGTTGGTAAGGGTTTAACGGCACCGGCACCCTTACCGGCGCCGTTAACCCCTTACCACCAACCTCGGAATGAGGCCCTCAGTCACTTTCTGAGCCACAAATAAGCCTCAAAAGCTTTATAAATGGGTGCTACAACACCACAAAGACCTGGCAAGCCTATTACACCCAATGCATCAATGAGATATCAAATCACTCAAAAGAGATCTTCAGTGCATTCCAAGACTAAACCATCCTAGATGCCATAATGCATCTCTGGACACAATGGGCCTCATTACACGTAGTGCGGTAAACCATGGTGCTATTAGCGCCATGGTTCATGCTGGTAATTTACCAGTACCGCCTTGGAGGAAAGGGAAATTACCGCCCTATTCCAAGGTTGGGAAGGCGGTAATTCCGCCTTCCTCCATTGCCCTTCCCCATTCCCATTTTTGACCCATAGGGCTCTATGGGAATGGGGAAGGCGCTAATTACGGTGCCGCAAATTGCAGTACCGTAATTAGCACCCTGGTCCTTTTGCGGGTTGGTTTTTAAAACCTGCTAAAAAGCAGGCGTTAAAGTACCAACCCGCAAAGGGACCTCGTAGTAAGGTGGAAGGGTTTACCGGTACCGGTGCCCTTACCGGTACCGGTAAACCCTTACCGCACTACGTGTAATGAGGCCCAATGCTTCCATAATCGGGGACTCTGTAATCATTTTTTGAAATGAAAATAATGAAAATAGGGGAATCCAGAACCAGCAGTCTCCAGGCCGTCCCATCCATCTCCTGACTGTGTTTATTTCAACCTTCAAACCCACGAGGTAGCTGAAGCAAATAGGTCAGCGTAAACACTTAAAGTTTTGAAAGCACTGGCTTAACTTTGCCTCTTATCCGAAATGAAGGACTTTTTACCCACGCTTGCCTCCAAAATAAGCATGGCTAATTCTGCCCCAAAAAATAATTGATGATATGATTCCAAAAACCATACACCACAGCAAACTATGGAGGGAGAAGTACAAGAAAACTGAAGGTCTAACAATTCGCTAAATAACTGACAGTCGGGATTTAGACCCATGAGGAACATAGACACCACTGATTGAAATCAGAGATTACCTCCTGACCACCATAGATGAAGGCCTTCTTACAGCAATAGTCCCTGCAGAAATTAGTATAGGAGCTTCTGGAATAGCTCTATGATGGATCAAGTCAATCCTCTATGTTCATAGCCAACAGATATGTAGGGTGCCAGTGGAATCATCCTCTATCATAATGACATGGATTATACCACAGGGGTCATATCTACCATTACTGCTGTTTAAAATCTACATCCATCCACGAGCACAACCAAAAGAGCTGCTCCAGGTGCAATGTCAGATGTTTTAAAGCCAAGTCCATCTCCTCACAAAGGATGGTTTGTGAAACCTGACTAACATCCCCAAATGCCTGGACAACACATGCTACTGGATCAGAGAGAGCTGTCTTTCTCTGAAAAACTCCAAAAAGGAGGCCATACTATGGGATGACAAAAGGGCCTAAACTCAACAGTTTGCCTAGCTGAAAAATGTAATATTTTCCTAAAGTTCCAAAACAGAATAATGTCCTTCAAATGACTTTCTTTTGCACCCCAGATAATACCAGTGGGCATCAGCTTCTAACTAACCAGCCTTCGTGACATATGCCTACAATTTCAAGGCAATCACTCAGTGGACAGTAGGAGAGTTCTGATCATGTCACATTTGGATTACATGCAATGTGATATTTATTGCCATTCCGAAGAAATTCGCTGATAAGTTATGAAAACTTAACAAATAAGCAACACAAACCTGGCAAAGTACAACCAAATCAAGAACTTTTATCATTTCCTAAACATACGAATTGCCTTCCGATGGACTTTGGAATCCAACTCAAAGCATTTTCGTTTACACCATTTACAAAGCATACTGGAACAAAGACTCAGAGTATATGCAGAAACATGAAGCCCATTAGATTCCACTCCGAAACCAACCATTAAACAAAAAATGAATACTGAATGTGCTAACATCTTTAAAATGACTAGACAAGTGGGCAGAATCTTCAGAGTCAAAGCACTCAAGAAGAGGAATGCCTTGGAACCAATACATAGAGTGTTGCAAAAATACTTGTTTACTGAACACCAGAGTCACAGTAACTGAAGAATTATGGATCAGTGTAAACACCTTGCATCAGGTTGGGCTCCAGCTGTGTGCAGTTAGTGTGTTTGTCAGACGTAACACACCAACGTTTCCTCCTCTCTCGCTAACCACCCCTATACTCAATCTATCTTTTTCTATTCCATGGTGGATATTGTGACAATGTCCTCTGCCTAACCTTGGGCACCAGACATTGGGTGGTCAAATTGCCTAAGGACAAGCCGAGCTAGTGGATGCTGGACTCAGAAGAGGTATACAGGGATCCGCAGACCACCACCATTGGGTTCTGTCAACCAGGCAAGGGGCAGTCACAGGAGCACTCACATCCCCAAACCCGCCCATCTAAAGGGGCTTAGACACAAACCACTGAGACCTTTACCCATCGTATTGGGACTTCTAGAGAGCTATACCAGGCCACTAGCCAGACCCAATCATCCAGAGTAGGACTTAATACCTGCTCCTTAAACAAAACAGAGTATCACCATTTTGAATACACCGGTGAGTGTAGAAATACCTGTATTTCCTCGGGACAACTACTGGAGAAAACCTTCAAGATAATGAGGCAGATTGGGGGTATATGCAAATACAAAGTTACACTGGTTAACATAAATAACACATATGCACACACCTCTGCTGCTCCCACTGATATCATGAAGAATACAAAGTTCCAATGTCACTGTGACAAAAGCTTCACATGTAAAATGAATGGCTGCCCCTACTAACCAAAGTTTTCTGGCTTATGCAGGGTTCGGAATTGAGCTGAGCTGGGAGATTTTTAGCTCCTGCTTGTAGCCTAGAAGAGCCTGGTTAGCTTGGCACCAAAAGCTACCAGTAACTACCTTTGGGTTCCCCAGGCCAACTGATGCAAAACAATCACAAATATGTGAATGTAACTCTGCGCATTTGGGACAATCTATAAATAAGCATTATGACGCATATTTATGACATTTAAAGCATACGTTTTCCTTAATAATAATGAAAATATTAAGTTTGCTTCTTTTGTTGAAGTTAGATTTTTGCGCGTTAGTTAATGCTGAAACCCAGGGGCAACTTTTAGCTCCTGCGCACCTAATCTTAATTTTGATCCCTAATTATGATTTGCATACTGAGAAAAGGACATTTGATTAATTCAAGATGTCAGCAGGTCTTAATAAAACTCAGGCCAGCCACCTTTCAGCCCACATGACCATAGACACAAGGTGCAATCATAGAACAGACCTGCTTACATTATGCAGGTACAACGTATGGCCCTGAGCACAACAAAAGAGGAGCAAACATCAAAATATAAAAGCCAGCTTTCTCAGTGGGAAGGCATGCAGTATTCGAGAAGGAGCTGGAGGAAGGTGATTGGAGGAGATTGGTATGAAAGAGTTTGTTTGAGAGGAGAGCTGTGAGAAAACTGTTGGAGGATCAAGGGAGGATGTTATAGTGGAGAATAAGAGGTACCATTTTGAGAGAGCTATTTTAGAGGTTGGAAGGAGAGAGCTACTACCATGTAAGAGTGACATAGAGGATGCCAGAGGAAGACAATGACCATCTGGAGAGTTTTACACTGAGGAGTTATAATCTGGAGAAGAGGACTGGAGGAGGTGGGAGAAGGAGAGAACCATCACCTTTTAGGAAGGAAAACAAAGAGAAACTAGAGTAAGAGATATAGTTATCCTAGGTAAAGAGTTGAGAGGAGAGCAGGCATCCCAACTAGCCAGCGAGAGCGATGAGTTTCTAGCGTACCAGGTCAGTCTAGGGCAAACCTTAGAGGTAGGTGAAGGACAGAGTCTGTGAAACCTCATGGGCGGCCAAGGCTGCTATGTTGGGGTAGCCAGGAGGGGCACATCCAGGGACCGGTACTCTATAACAGGGAACTGGTCAGGTGACTGATACCACCCAAGAACATGCATAAGACCTGGGAGAGTAATCCTTCGTTTGGAAAGAACCACCTGTGTCTGCAACTAATTTAGGGGAATTTAGGATTTTGCCAGGCCGTTAGAAGGCCCCTACTAAGAACTCTATAGAGCAGAACTTGGCATCCCAAAAAGTGCCACTACGAATATAAAGACCTGGATACCCGCATTGGATATTGGAGTGGGGTGAGGACAAGCCCAAACTAACTACATTGCAAGAGACCTTTTCTTTGCTCATTAATTGCCATTAAGATATCCAACTTCCATTCTTTCAAACTGTTTAGTGGTTTAACATCAAATACAAAAAGAGTGATAGTAAAAACATTTTCCAATAGTGTATGTAAATAAAAACAGTAATGATTCTATGCAAAAAATAAAGGTCACATACAGCAGTGGTCTGAAATCAAAGGTCCTCCTTAGTATCAAACATTGTCTAATCAAGTTGTAGGTGCATATAGTATCTAGACATATCCCATATATACTAGTGCGCAACATGGAGGTGACATTATATTAAGGGTTGGCCTTGTTCTCCACATCAAAAGGAGAGAAGCCATCATTTAAAGTGGCATTTTCATTGAGAAGCAAATAGCCGCATTATGCAGTCCAGATACCGGATGGTTAAGATTTCAAAGTCAACATTTCACAAAAGACTGCAATCATGACAATACACCAGGTCCTCCGACTACCCTGACTCTGTAGGAGGGACCTTTCATCCATAGTCTAGAAAAACACTAAAGGGACAGCAGAAATACTGGGTCAATCTCCTGGAGTGGGCTGTGATTCTGATTAGATATTTTGATAAGATACAGAATATATTGTTCACTAAGTGCATTGTGTGGAATTTCCCTTTTTGTGCCTGTTATTGTTTAGTTGAGTTTTTTATTTGTAGAGCGCACCTAACCCTGAGGTGTCTGGGCTCTTAAGCATGGAAACATTGTTACAGTTACAGATGCAGAAGATTGAATAGTAATTAGGACCAGGTTACAGAGTGGTCAGAGTGGTAATGGCAACAATCAGCAAGGCATGAGACGTGATAGACAGACCAGGTTACAAAGTAGTCAATGTGGCATGAACAAGCAGTCCTAGATACAAAGTGGTCAGTATGACTACAGCCTGGTGAGTGGTTACCAATAAGCGCAGGTCAAGAGTATTCTTTAGGCTAGGGATAAGAGCTCCCCAAGCTGAAGAGCAATAATAGTGAATAAAGCAGTAGAAATGGTACAAAAATGAGTGGATAAGGGAGCAAAGAGGTAATTATGTGGTGGTTGGCCAGGTATGGCTCAATTCAGGGGTGGCAGAAAATGGTGAGATGAGCTAGAGTTGCTAGGCAAAGTGCCATTCTTTCACTTTGGATCTAAAAGATGAAAAAGAGGATTCGGCTCTAATAGCTGTGGGAAGGGAGTTCCAGTATTTGACTGCTAACACTGGGAAACTCAACCCCCCCCCTGCCATTTTCAGTTTATACTTGGGTATATTGAGGCAGTGTAGGTAGGTAGATCTGGTAGGTCTGACAGATTGATGCCTTGAGAATTTGTCTGACATATATTGGGATTTGTGTTAGCCAGGCATTTGTGGGTAATGACTAGTGTGCAAAGTTTAATTCTGTCGCGTATTGGTAAGCAGTGTGAGTTTCGTCTGGTGGTTGAGATATGGCTAGAGAGTGGTATGTTCAAGGCACAACAAAGGGCGCTGTTCTGGAGAACTTGTAATCTATTCAGGTTGTGCTCATTAGAGCCTATGAATAGGGTTTTACAATAATCCAGTTTTGACAAGATTAAAGCCTTGGCAAATGTCAGGCAACTGTTTGTGGTCAGAATGGCTTTGCAGGCATTGATTAATGTATTAGTGTATGTAGTGGTGGAGGCTGTGGAGTTTACTTGTTTTTTGAGGGAGAGGGTGGAATCTAAGTAAACAACAAGGGTTTTAACCTCTTTGGCGACTTTGATGATATTGCCATCAATGTTAAAGGTTTTGTACCGGTGGTCGAGTTTGTTAAGATGGGCATGGGTGCCGACGATCAAAAGTTCTGTCTTGTCGTCATTTAAGCAGAGGCTGTGTGTAGCCAACCATGCTTGTATTTCAAGATATAGTTTGTTAAGCTATTCAGAATCTCTCTCATAGCAACCAGTGAATGTGATGAGGACCTGAATGTCATCTGCATAATTTGTGTAGGTGACACCCAGTTCTCTTTGTAAGAAACTATTGGATCCAACTGGTGGCATTTGGTGAAAATGCTGCCGTGGTAGAGAGAGATGTTCAGTCAATATTTGATGGTCAACAAGGTCAAACGCTGCTGATAAGTCCAACAGGAGCAGGATGGCCAGATTGCCAATGTCTTTGGCTTCTAAGGCCCCAATTCTCTTACGACAGATAAGAGCTGTTTAGTGCCAGATTTAGTGTTCTGAATCCAGGTGTTGTAGATCTCTCTTTTAGTGTTGGTGATGGCAGCTTTGTAAGTAGCTGCCGCAGAAGAGAACCTTTCCTTGTTGGGAGTTGACAGGGAGTTTCTCCAATTGGCTTTCGATGATCTTTTAACATTGAGTAATGCTTTTAGTTCGGCGGTAAACCATTTGTTTAAATGGGCTGTCGGTTTAGCCTTTCCCAATTTCAGTGGTGCAATTTGATTTAGGGCTTGTTCTATGGTACCGTTGTAGAGATCTGTGAAAAGAGAAACAAAATATCGAGTACCCCAAAAGAAAATACACCAAACACAGGTTTCAAAGGAACATACAAAGTACTTTATTCTCTATCGAATACAATTACAAAAACAGTGCAAAGTCAGATAGCTATCGGCCCTCAGTACAACACAACGAACTCCAGCGTGGTTCAGTGTGTTCCGTGAGAGAGTGTACATTAGAATGCATTTGCTTTTTATACATTTTGTGAGCGCTATGGCCAACCCCTCTACGGGTTAATATTCTACTTTATATGTTACCAATTCTAGGGTTCGTTGTCGTGTCTCAAATAACCACTTCTAACTGGTTTGTTCTTTATTACATGTAACAATAAGCATATGCATTAACTGTGTATTCTAAATTTCGTATTGCAGGTCTTCTTAAACATTAATACAATATGGTAAAAGAGATGTTCTTTGTCCAATGTGTAAATACATTATCATAATACATACTCGTGGATTGGTTTACTTGCACAAGTAATCCTTTTACACATAGGTCATCGTAGGACGAGGTCTCAGTTCATGACCTCAACAAGTAGCCTGCAGGCAGATTACACATTAGCGATGTACAGAGGTCAAGACGGCCATGTTGTATTTTGCAATGACATCGTCCACTATTTTAGCTCACAGGGTGACTTTTCCACATAAATCCTAAAATGGCGGTTTGACCTAAAATGGCAGCCTACATAGATTAAAGGTCAGGACCTTGTAACACAGATCTCACGAATGACTTTTGGCACAAAACCCAGACAAACCCTCCTTTTGGCCTATGCCAAGTGCTAAAAAAGCTATTTTGGGTCAACTTATGAATAACTCCATACATCAGTATCCATGTACCCTGAATCACTATCTGAAATATCTATTGCCATTAGGTATTTTACTAATATATCTTTTAACACATATTCATTGGAAGTTTTATCTGAGGCATACACCTCATGTCCTATCAAATGTATCGCTTGTACACAACACCCCCCTAGCATCGAACACATACCAAGCAGACACTGAATAAAGCAACAAAGGAACAACAGAACTCCTAAAATAGTTAAAAAAACCAAAAGTACCTTCCAACCCCAAGATCGCAAGAAGTCCCAGAACCAAGCGCTTAGATCCCAGTTTCCCTCGGGAACATGCACTTCGGAACCAAGGACGTGCAGATTTTGTATTGCCTCAAAGATAGTTGGGGAGGAATCTGGAACAAAAACACAGCAAGCGGACCCCACTAATTTACATACTCCACCACGCTCAGCTAGAATGACATCTAATGCCATTCGATTTTGGAATGCTACTAATCTTATTGCTTTCTGCTCTAATGTCATATTGTGGAGTATATTTGTGGTCCGGTTGATGGTTCTCTCCAGTACTCTCGCTAGTTTTCTGATATCTTCTGAATTCGCTATCTGCCCCCAAAATGGCACAACTGATTTTGCTATATCTCCCAATACTTGTGCCGGGGTATCACCATTCTCATCCCGTCGTGGACGAGCCTTCGAAACTTCTTTAGTACTCGCTATAAACACTCCAGGTAACAGGATCCCTAAATAACAGGTTCCTCGCCAATCTCTGGGCAACCATGGAAACGCTATATTACCGCAAACAAAAAAGACAGGTTCGCCTACATACAAAGGTCTGTCTTCCCCAGTCAAATTTGCAACGTTGGCACAACCTTTAAAATCTCCCATTGACCGAGTGCCATTCCTCTATATGCAGAAAGAAACTGAATCGGGGCTATGGTTAGCAGTGTAAGAAGGAGGCACGGCATCCTTGTTACCTATCGGAGCCATTTTGAAGGAAATCAAAGATTGAAAAGGACGAGACAATCTATCAGAAGGCCTAATAGAAGCAACATTCGGTCTACTCCTATTTGAAAAAAGAGAGCATCCCAGGGGAGTCAAAACACGTTTCTCAAAACTATTCAAATTGGTTCCATCAAAGTTCCCTGTGACGCTATCATTCCATCGGCCAAAGAATAGTGCTCTAAGAGAAGCATAGCAAGCAGTTGTCAACGGTAAAGGATGAATATACCAACCTAACCCCTTATCCCTGTGTTGTGGTAAATGTGAACAGACCCAACAATTGGATCTGTTAAAAATGGCATGTGTAGCGTTCATTATGAATAGAAAAGTATCATTATGATACTTTTGTCTGTGCTGGGAATCTCTAGGGGACAAAGTATGTGAATGCACAAAAGTTGTATGAACAGTGGGTACATTTACAGTCGGTAGCGAAAACTCTAAAGGATAAGCTTCTTCTAAATACCAAAGGCCTACAACAGTGCCTATTATAAAACCAAATATTATTACAAAAACACAGCAGTACGTTTTCGGGGCCCAGGCATTTTGTCCATTATCCCGGTTGGTCACCCCCTTATTTACAAGTCCAATACGACCGGTGGCGGTAGCAGGCATTGCAGTCTTCAGATGGAAACCCCTATGTTCGTTGCTGGCGACCCCCCCGGTCGCGCGATTTCTGTGTCCTTCCAAAAACCCTAGCCAACAGAATCCCCTTTCTCAAATTTGGGCAAAAGTAAGCCCTCGATGATTCTTTTCTTTCCTTGAATGCACAGTCGAACGGTGCCGTAAGTCTATTTTCTTGGACGCAAGTGATATCTGATTTTTCCTGTTACTGATTGATCCGGAAGCAATGTGTCGTCACTTCCCGTTGGAAGCAACGTATCCGGGACAAACGAAGGGGCTGCATTTGAAGCAGCCGTTCCCGGGTGCAAAATCGGTGGAGAGTGTGGAAACAAAATGGCAGCTTCCCCAAGCCTCTCGGGCTTAGAGATATTCTCTGACATACTCTCAGTGCTGTTTACTGCTTTGGGATCATTGGTTGCAGTATCAGCAAGGGGTTCTGCTTCTTCTGTAACGTGTGGCACAGGGTGAGGAAGTTTCTTGATATGTGACGCGTGGATCCAATTCTTGTGACCAGCTACCCGCACCGCTGTTTGGCAGGAGGTGCACTCAAATGACTTAGCAAGCACCCAGCTACCTGGTCGTATGCCGTGGCCCGGGCCTTCGTACCGCACAGGTACATTTCTCGTACCTGGAGGTAAATCAAATACAGGTTTTTAGTCAATTCGCTACAATAATCTGAAAGTAATACATTTTCAATATCTCTTAACTTTTGACATTTTTGCAAATTCCAGATATTGGCAGGTCTCCCCATTACCACCTCAAATGGAGAGAGCCCTTTCTTAGTTTGAGGGGTTGTACGCATGGCTAGTAACACGATCGGTAAGGCGTCCGGCCATTTCAGTTTGGTGCCGGCACACGTTTTAGCGAGTTTGTTCTTGATAATACCATTGTGTCTTTCTACTAGTCCGGCGCTCTGAGGATGTCTGGCCGAATGGAACCGTTTGTCAATTTGTAACGCTGTACATATCTGTCGGATTACAGCGGTGACAAAGTGTGGACCATTGTCCAACCAGATAACTCTCGGCAAACCGAACCGGGGAAAGTATTCTTTTAACATAGTTTTCGCAGTGGTCATAGCTGTGGCATCTTTAACAGGGAAAGCCTCGACCCACTTACTAAAAGCACAAATGACTACCAATACATATTTTAAAGTATTGCATTGTTCCATTTCAATGAAATCGAAGTGAATTACTTCAAATGGGACAGAGGGTGGCCCAAAACTTCCCCTCGGGGTTGCTGTGTCCTTTCCCACATTATGTTGTGGGCAAATCATACAATTCTGGACATAGTGCTGAGCAATTTTTGAAATTTTGTCGTTTACCCACACTCTTTCTAACATTTTCGTCATCTGTTGCGCACATACATGCGCAGGACCGTGTGCCATTACAACCATCATTGGCACACACGCATCGGGAGTAACCATTTCCCATCCACCGTGTCCACCCAACACCCATCGCCATCAAGTTCTCCCAAGCCCTCAGCCCACCTCTTGGCTTCTTCTACTGTGACATCGGCATGGATATCCCATACAGACCCCACTCCCTCATCCATCACATTAGCTTTTTCAGTTTTCCTAGAAACATATATCTCCGTAAGGAGATCAGTGGCAGTTTGTCGGGCTATTTGATCAGCGAAAGCATTCCCTTTTCCAATGTTATCTATAATCTTGCGGTGTGCTGCACATTTTACAACTGCTAACTGAGTAGGGAGCGCAAGTGCTGAGAGAAGTTGCACTATTAGGGTACCATGTTGGATCTTGGTGCCATGCGAGGTTAGAAATCCTCTTTCCGACCAAAGTCTCCCAAAGTTGTGAACCACCCCAAAGGCATACTGACTATCAGTATACATATTCACTGCAAGCCCTTTGGAAAGTTCACAAGCTCGGGTTAAGGCTATAATCTCAGCGGCCTGCGCAGAATCATGTGTATTTCTCTTAGTTTCCACAACCATGCTTAAGGTAGTGATTGCATAAGCGGCTGTGGATGTACCATCCGGAAGTTTAAAGCAGGAGCCGTCACAAAACAGCTCTCCTTGCGGATTATCCAAAGGGGTATCTTTCAAATCAATCCTGCATTTTATTTCTTGCTCGGTCGTGTACAAACAATCATGTGAGTCTTCATCGCCGCAAGTAATATCTTGCGTGAAAGGTAGGAGTTCAGCTGGATTAAGAACACAACACCTCCTAATTTGAATGTGAGGGGCAAACAAGATCAATTCATATCTCGTCAACCGTGCGGAAGTGAGGTGTTGCGTTTGAGTTTGGTTCAATAGAACATCTACAGAGTGAGGCACCATCAGGGTCAAATCATGGCCTAGGACCATTCCCTCACTCTGTTTTACAGACACAGCAGCAGCAGCGACAGCGCGCAAACATCTTGGCAAAGCGCATGCTACAGGATCAAGGGCGGAGGAATAGTAACCGCACAGCCTATTCTTCCCTCCATGTTCCTACGTTAATACAGCCAAAGCACATCCATCACGTTCATGCACAAACAATACGAAGGCCTTTTCATAGTTTGGTGTGCCCAAAACTGGTGCAGAGCATAATGCAGTCTTAAGCAAGTCAAACGATTGCTGGTGTTCTGAAGTCCATGGTAACGGCGAAGAAATGCCATTCTTCATCAAGGCCAACATTGGTTTTATCACTAGTGAAAAATTTGGGATCCACAACCTACAGTAAGAAGCCATACCTATCAAGGCCCTAACTTCCTTCTGCGTATTTGGGACAGACTTACCAGAAATGTATTTTATTCTTTCAGGTGTCAATCTTCTTCCCTCCTTTGACAGGAGATAGCCTAAATAGGCGACCTCCTGGCAACAATATTGACATTTCTTAAGTGAAGCTTTGTGACCATGCTTAGCTAGATGAATAAGTAGTAACACAGTGCCCTCCTTACAGGCAGTCTCAGAGTCTGCAGCCAGAAGCAAATTGTCAACATACTGAAGCAAAGTACAAGTAGAGGGCAATTCAAGGGTATCAAGTTGCTCTTTCAAAGCCCTAAATACTAGGACTTTCTGTGTACCCTTGAGGTGCATGAGTAAATGTAAACGAGCCTCCTCCTAAGGTGAACGGGAACAAATATCTACTATCCTTGTGTATAGGGATACTAAAGAATGCATTCTTTAGGTCCACAACACTAAAGTAAGTAGCTGTAGCTGGAATCATGGTTAAGATCGTTGTCACATCAAGCACAATTGGAAACTGCGGTGCCACAACTTTATTAATGGCACGTAAATCAATTATAAAACTAAACAGAATTACATTATCGCCTTTCTTGTACACTGGTAAAATCGGACTATTACACAAACTTCCCGATACTTCTTCAATCACACCACGGTGCACAAAATCGGAAAACAATACATTTCAAAGCTCGCTCGCCCTCAACCGAAATCTTATACTGGGGAATGCGTGGCAGCTCAATTCCATGTTTCAAAACTATCTTAACAGGCTCAATCTGCAAAACACTGACATCATTGTCGTCGATAGCCCATAAACTCTCTGGTACATCAATGAATTCTGGAGGCAAAGGTCTAGTCAGGAATTGCAAGGTGGAAGATTGCTGCGGTGAAATTGTCAAGCGTACTCCATCAGAAGAACAATAAATCACTGCATTAAATTCTTTTAACAAGTTCAATCCCAGCAAGTTTTCCTGGCAATCCAAGGTCAATAGAAAAGGATACTGGTCCGTAAAAGGACCCAAAGAAATAGGTACTGGCATAGAGACCGGACAAACAACTGGAGTACCAGAAAACCCTACAGAAACATTGGTTTGCCCTGACAGTGGAACGTTTGGAACCCGTGAACGATCAATGGAACACTTCTGTGCTCCAGTGTCTATCAAAAGCTGATGTTTCCTATTTCCCACTATCATTTCAACGTAGGGACCTTTCTGATTGACGGGAATAGGTGTAGGTTCCAAACCCTGCTTTGGGCAATCCTAACGAAACAGAATATTGTCAAAAGGAAGCTCTTCAGACAAATATGCAGCAGAAGGATGATCAAATATGTTCCTAGTATCCACACTCAGAGTCTGATTGTCCTGTGAAAAAGTTTGTTGAGGGTCCTGTGTGAACTGACCTCTACCAGGGCCCCCTATGCCCGGGCGACCTCTAGATCGCCTACCCATGTTATTATTCAACCTCTGTTGAAGGACGGGGCATTGTGCTCGCCAATGACCCTCTCGTCGACAATAAGCACATTGATTAATGTTCACAGGACCCAAGGGCACATTCCCTTGTGGGACATACTGACCTCTAATTTGAGAGTTACCCCCTCTGGGGCCTCTAACAATTTGCTGCAATAACACCTTTGTTTTTAAATCACCTTTCCTTTTTTCAATCCTGTCTTTTTCATTGTTGACACGGTTTTCATAATACTGAGCCATATGTAGTACTTCTGATTGCGATTTCGCCTGCCAAGCGCTCTCAGAGGACATAATCTGTGACTGGATGTCAGGCAGCAATCCACGTACAAATTTGTCCAAAAATAACCTTTTCCCAGACTCTGTGCCTAAGTCTTGTCCACTGAAATCCGAAAATACCTGTTTGAACCGATTAAAGAACTCGGTAGCACCCTCAGACTTTCCTTGGACACAGGCCGTAAGATTGTCCCATATAATTCTTTTTTCGGGAATTATGGTTTTTATTTTGCAATGATTCTATCAGGCAAGGTTAATATCACCTGCTGTGGTCTCTCATGAGCTGGCCTTTCCCCATCTAATCTAGTTAAATTCGCCCATGTATCTCCCAGGCCGGGTACATCGTCAATAGTTCTAACTTGTTTCCAAAAATCTACGGGCAGGAGTACTGGAAACAACAAATCAATGTCACCCAAGGTGAACACTGAGGATTGCAAAACAGATTCCATCTCTTTATAGAACCCTGTCGGATTTTTCCTAATATCAGGAATAGACTGTTTAATGGTGTCACTTCCTGTCGTGAAAACGCGACGTGAACAAACTGTGATACATAATGTGCGGGAATGTCCACAGCGACTATACCTCGTGCAGCATCGGCCGCAACCTCAACCTTCGGGACAAATGTCGGAGGAACCTCTCTCATAGGCAACTGAGATGTAGGCAACTCCAAACGCTAACTAAGCAACAGAGCCAAATCAAGCGCTAAAGCAGTCCAAGAAGTGTCAAAGGAAAAAGCTCTCTTATAAATATTCAATAACTCTGTGGGACCACTAATCTTCCTCTTTACACATTCATCTTGCAGGTACTCTACCATTACCTGTATCACTTTTCTCTGCATTTCCAACGTATATTGACTATATGTGTCATATACCTCAACTGGAGTTATCGATATGTCTGAAATCCATCTAATCGCATCTTTCTTACAAATTTGCATTTCCTCCAATATCGGTTTACGACACGGAAGGTACCGTTTCTGTATGTACATACTTTCCTCTTCATCATCCTCATTCCGTATCCTTTCTAACTCCTTTCTATATTCGAATAACCTTTTGACATGCTCATTTACCTTCTCCACAGTATCTCTGGAAAGTGCTAAAGTATTTAGATCCCTTAACCCTTGCGGAACATCCGTATTATTTAATCTTCCCCACATTATACATAACTGAATCCCCAACCCTTCAATAAAAACATTTTTCTCAGGAAAATTATCCGTATTAGAAAGTGTGGAAAAAACAGTAGCCTGATCTTCCTTCTCCATACAATGTTTAGCCCATGCAATTAACTCACGTTTCTTCTCCGGTGGTACAGTACTGCGAGTGACAACCTTCGAGCCTGCACCTTGATCGATTACAAGCGGCCCAAGACCACTTGGAAGAGAGGGGACAGGCAATTTCGATGGAGGAGCTATAACTGGTGCGACAGGAAGAGGCAGAGGAGCAGGCGGAGGAACAACAGTCAAAGGAATAGGAACAACAGGTTGAGCAGGAAGAGTAGGAATAACAGCAGGAAAAGGTACCGCAGCAGGAAGAGGAACATACGGAGGTGGCGCAGAGGCACCAGGCCTTCGTTCATTTAATATCTTCTCAAAAAGCTAATCGGAATCATAGAGACCATTGGAAGGATAGATTTTCTGAATACCAAGTGAAAAAGCCCTTTCCATATTTTTAGCCGACTCAGCCTGTTTATCCTGATCATATAATAATGCTTTTTCGGCAACCGTCTTATGACGGCGCGCATGTTTTTCTCTACTCTTAAGATGTTGTAACGCCTCTTTTTTCCAATTCTGTAAAACATCAAATGCTGCAGGTCTAGCCTTTTTCTTTAACAATACTGACTCCAAATATTCAATGCGAGGGATCTCAAAACTACCATTGATTGGCCACTGAAGTTCGGAGGTATGTCTGGTTTGTCTGCGCCAAATATCATTAAATAATATACTTCCAATGCCATGCTTACAGTACATAGTACATGCCGGCGACCCCTCCTGTGGTGCTGGACGGCTAAATTCCAAAGATTGTCTATCACTGCGGAATAATGCCCTAAAGCAGGTAGACAATTTCCCAGGCATATCTCAAATTCTTGGTGTTACCTGGTCAATAATTGTGTCTGCAGATACAATGCGCCAAAATTCAAATTGCCAGGGTTAAATTAAGAATCGGGTCACGACTCACCTGGCCAAACCTAAGGAGGACCGATCGGTACTTCTAAGAATCTTACCTAACTAATCTTACCTTGTGTACGGTGATTTCGGCAAATCTGCCCGCCTCGATAAGTGGACCCTCGTCAAGATGCCGTCTCAGACCAGAGGCTAGTCGTCCAGGGATCGGATCGTGCAGCGCTGCTGAGGTGTCGCGTGTCATCCCGGGGCCCCTTACTTTTGTACACCATCCGATCCCGGTCCGATAGCAAGTGTCAACCTTCAACAATCCGGCATCAATCTTGAGGGTGCCTATTCGGGCGCCAACTGTGAAAAGAGAAACAAAATATCGAGGCTGAATACCCCAAAAGGAAATACACCAAACACAGGTTTCAAAGGAACATACAAAGTACTTTATTCTCTATCGAATACAATTACAAAAACAGTGTAAAGTCAGATATCTATCGGCCCTCAGTACAACACAACGAACTGCAGCGTGGTTCAGTGTGTTCAGTGAGAGAGTGTACATTAGAATGCATTCGCTTTTTATACATTTTGTGAGCGCTATGGCCAACCCCTCTTCGGGTTAATATTCTACTTTATATGTTACCAATTCTAGGGTTCGTTGCTGTGTCTGAAATAACCGCTTCTAACTGGTTTATTCTTTATTACATGTAACAATAAGCGTATGCATTAGCTGTGTATTCTAAGTTTCGTATTGCAGGTCTTCTTAAACATTAATACAATATGGTAAAACAGATGTTCTTTGTCCAATGTGTAAATACATTATCATAATACATACACGTGGATTGGTTTACTTGCACAAGTAATCCTTTTACACATAGGTCATCGTAGGACGAGGTCTCAGTTCATGACCTCAACAAGTAAGTAGCCTGCAGGCAGATTACACATTAGCGATGTACAGAGGTCAAGACGGCCATGTTGTATTTTGCAATGACATCGTCCACCATTTTAGCTCACAGGGTGACTTTTCCACATAAATCCTAAAATGGCGGTTTGACCTAAAATGGCGGCCTACATAGATTAAAGGTCAGGACCTTGTAACACAGATCTCACGAATGACTTTCGAGCAGCTTGGCGTAGACCAATATAAATATATTTATTACAATTGGAGGCACAATACACTTTTTATTCCGACAGGTCAACCAAAGGAGAAGGTTCCAAGTTTGAATTGTATGGAAGACCAGTGATGGGTTGTAGCAGAGGTAGAAGGTTGCCTAGCGTTATATTGTGTTTGTTCATGGATTGTGGGGCGAGGGCTGCCTGGGTGATAGTGTGAGTGCCTTTCAATATAGAAAAGGTGATGCAATGGTGGTCCGACCATGCACAAGGTACATTGTTGAGGATAGTGGTAGAACAGTTAAGGTCAGCCAGCCAATCCAACATTCTACCTTTGGAATGGGTAGGTTTGTCAATACTGTGTATAAACCCAAGTTGTATGATACCATTGCATAATGTGGCGGAATTAGTATCATTAGCGTCATGTAGGCCTATATTGAGGTCTCCCAAAAGAATGATTTGTGAAACCAGTTTAGTATTTTGGGTTGGCAGGTGGGTAATTTCTTCCTCAAAGGAGGAAATGGCACCTGGGGTCGATAGATGAGGTGAAATAAGATGGTGTGGGTGTCAGAGAGCGGGAATTTCACTTAAAGGAGTTTCGCTGAAGGTAGGCCTATGTTTGGAAATTCTCTGAGGTTCAGGTGGGATTTGGCTATGAAGGCCACTCCACCACCTTTACCAGAGCCTCTGTCTGAATGGATGATTGTATAGTTGTCAGGGATGGTTAGGGATAGGGAAGGTCCTGCCGCAGGGTGTAGCCAGGTTTCTGTTACAGCAAGGAAGTCCAGATTGTGTTCTATTCTGCACATGTTTACAACAACAACTTTGACTGCCTTGATCACTGTGAGCGTCATGCAATAAAGGCAAAGTCTGCAGCTTAAGGTATACCCAGCCTTTATTTTTCCAACACAAATGGCCTAGGAAAATTCTCCAAAAACTAACACCTGCAGACATTGAGGGTTTTCTCAGACAAAGGACTCCAGGATCGATGTTCTTTAATGTCTCACCCACTCCCTTCTCAAATTTAAAAAATAATGTTTAGGAGCTTCTTCTGTGTATTCTCTGGCAGAAACTTGTTTGAGGGGATACTTGTGAATCTCTAAGGGGAATGCATTTGCTTTACTAATGCTTAACTAAATTTGTTTTCCATTATCTTAAGTTGTTGGGCTACCAATGCAGTGCCCCTCTGGTTGGTTCAAAACCAATTATAGGATTATGGATCTGATATATTCAGCCTTCTTGTAGAGTCTGATTCATTTTGGGTGAGAAATTGACTATACTGTAAACATATCTTGCTTGTGTTTCCCTAACTAAATTGAGTAAGTACATGTGGAAACCAACCCAGATGGAAAACACATCTTATACTCTCCTCTGAATATTTACAATTAATCTAGATTACTGCTTGTCTTTATCGCCCTCATCCCAGTGCTTACTCATAAGGCATCCCACATTCCCAACAGCAATTTCCAAAGAGTTCCACCAATCTAAATTTGAAACTCAAGCTCACTCCCCTATAAGGGAGGACACTTACTCATCATCATCCGAAAACTTTCTCCAAGAAGTCGAAGAGACCCAGTTCTAGTGGATGATGTGAGCATAAGCACTGGAATAAGGAAGAGTAGGACAAGACATAATTAAGATGACTGGAAAGTAATCAGAGCATTACTTCCATGTCCATCTTATTTTCCCAGTCACTACTCATTGGAAAATGCCCATTATCTCAGTCCATTCAACCAAAAAACATGTCATGCACTGAATCACTTCACACTCAGTGAATATTTATGTCTGAAACTCCATTTGAAACTGTTCCCATGTCTGCATGGACATATGCCCCTCTTCGTGTCCCTTTGGATGCAAGTAATAATGATGAGCGAAAGTAAGAGGGGAAGCCCAGGTCTCTGCCTGACATATCTCTAAAGTAGAAGCATTCATGGTATCAGCCCAGCAAGCATCCATAACCCTGGTTGAGTGACCCTGGAGCCTGGGAGGTCAAGAGAGATACCCCAGACAATAGGTGAGACACATAGTACATTTCAAACATCGACTGATAGTTAGTGTCCATGCCTTCCTACCTCTATCCATGCTGCCATAGGTCACAGATAGGCTGCCTTACAACCAGAAGGAAACAGTCCTGTCCAGGACCATGAGGAGGACTTTCCTCACATGCAAATGAGAGATGAACGGGGAGTCAGTGGGACTCCTGCTTCAAAATAGCCTCTTAGTGGGAAGGTATGACAATCTCCTGGGAGAGGTAGAAAGCAAAGACCTCCTTTGACCAAAAAGCCCTGATAACCACTAACTGGGCCTGCATGGCGAATGCACTGAGATTTAGACTAAACTCATCCTGAAATAAATTCAGGAACACCACAGTCCAGAGTCAGGGCCTGCAGCATCCTGCAGCATCCTGCAGCATCCTGCGACATAAAACAACAGATTTCCATTGAAAGTCAGAAGAGCAAAGAGTAGAAGCTCTAAGGGAAGCAACCCGGTAAGGATCAGGAGAAATCTCCACACCAGCACCGACGTAAACAATAGATGGAGGCAGGTTCACAGTATTAATAATATATTCCACTATTTTCCATCAATCCTCCTTAATGTAGCAAGGCTAGAGCCATTTCTGGGGGCGCAAAAACAGTTTGGGCACACATGAATACTTTAAAGTGTTTATTCGTATTTTGCTGTTCAAAGCGGGGTTGATAGTGGCATACAAAAAGGCCTGGATGTTATGTACTAGATGCAGGACAAGGGCACCCCCAAGAATTCATCATCTTTACCAGCAGGACTGACTTCTGCTACTCCTTTCATCTGGGTGTGGAGTTGTTAAATCCCAGCATCTCTCTCCTCCCAGCTTTCTCTAAGGTTCCATTAATCTGAAAAGCTAGGGTCTACATGCTATATTGAATAAGAGAGTTTTCAAACTGTCCTGTCTCATCCAAGGGTAACTCCTCGGCTGCTTTTTCTCTTTGCATTCTGGTACTTGTTCTGCTTTCCCTGTAATGGATTCAGGACTGTAAGAAGCAAAAGGCAATGATAAAGTGAGGCCGTATCTACGAATTTGAGCAGACTGATAATTTACTTCTTCGCATAGCTGATAACACGGAACACATATACATTGAAAATGTGCTGCAACATTAAACCCAAGGGACTTTAAAAAAATATGTTAAAACAAGCAGAGTTTGTACACAGGTCTCTGATGTGGCCTTTTTCGGGGAATGTTTGGGAACAGCAATAGACAAAACTAAGACGAAATTACAAAAGATCCAAGTGGGGCTATTAGATCTCAACATGTCCACTCCCACTGTGTTAGGAGAAACACGGATGCTTTAGAGATGAGAACACATTAGAGATGGCCGCCTAATTAACTCTCTCTCGCCCTAATGCTTAATATAACTTACCAACAGAAAGAGCTGTAGCTGAAAATCGCCCTCGGATATGTGCATGTAAACAGGGATGTTCGGGTGAAGCTGCAGCCTTATCGCTGCCCGACAAGCTTCCACGCAGCGAATGGCAGTGAGGAGCGGTCAGGGACGTCATTTCACCAAAATGCCTGGGGTAGCGGAAGTGACATCACACAACCCTTGAAGTGATGTTATTTGACCCCACCCCGAAGTGATATCGCGGGAAGCGATTGAACAAAACCTTTCACCCCTTGACAAAACTGGAAGCGGCATCACAGAACATTGTTCCTAAGTACACTACGAAAAATATGGTTATGATATCACTATAATCTGATACATATTTCTCACTATAATCTGATATACATTTCATACAAGAATGGATCGCCATATGTATAGTTAAGATCAGTGTGTATAGTCCCATATTACCAAATTACTGTAAATGCAAGCCGACGTTTATGGCCAAATGATAATGATGTGTTGTTATATAGCACTTACGCTTAAGTGCTTTATATAGAAACAATATACGTACAATATCACACAATCTGTGTTGGTACTCATGTATCAACCTCAGAAGGATGAAAGGCTGAGTTAGTGTTTAAGAACAGACTAAATAAGTGGCTCACCCCCTGAAGTATGCCTGAAAAAAACCTTTAATGAGCCTAGAAATTATTGTATAGAATTCCAGAAAGACACATCATTTTGTATTCCTATTTTTTCTTATTTAGGGTCACTGCTGAAAGTGTTAGACTTGTTGAACCCATGTTCTTTTTTTAAAAAAAAAAACTTATTTTTAAGAGAACTGAACAAGAAAGCCAGCCACTCCAGAAGTAACAACTAGGGGTAGCAAGGAAGACCCCAGGGGTAGCAACGGAGAACTCAGGGGTCGCCTGATGACACTATTTATGTGGTTTTGTGCTCTATTCAGCTGAATGCTGGTAACGCTGCAATATTTAACTCTCTTTTGACTTGTTTCACATAATCAGACAAAACGGTTTATGAGAGATATACCTTGATAGATATTCTTGGAGATTATAACCAATGTATGCCACACTGTGTAGAGAACTGCGATACTAACGAATGTTGTTGCTGTGTAAAGACTCTGTTATGGTGTCACAAAAAAAATGAAAAAAGGTTCTGCAGGCAAGGATGCTTCTACCCCTCCTGTGGCTACTACATCTATGTTAAAAAAAAGCCCAAGAGTGATTCACCTCCACCCTCTTAACCTCCATTTTATCCTACTATGGAAGCTATTCTGTTGGAATTTAGGGCACTAAAACCACTCATGGTAATCACTAAAAACAAGTTCCAACAATTGCATGATCAGTGGTCTTTATTTGAAAATTGGATGGCTGAGCTTGAGAGAAGGATTGGTGGAGCAGAGGATGTTGCCAGTCATGTTACCCACTTGAAAGAAAAAGAAAACTGTAATTAAACTACAGAAACATAACAAAGAATTCGAAAATAGGGGCCACAGAAATAACCTATGCATCATTGGATGTAAGGGTGATGACACTCTTCATTTTCTGGAAACAATGCTACTGAGCCTCATCAGGCTTCACCCTGTGATAGGACATAACATCCAAAGAGCCCATCAAATTAGATTAAAAGACTTTGGTAATGAAAAACGATCTACTCCATGAATCATGATTCTCCTACTTGAATATGCACAACTACAAATGATTATAAAGAAAGCAAAGGGACTAAACCAGCTTGTGTGGGTACCAATCCCAAGATGTATCAAAGAATACATCACAGTGAAGAAAGACATTCTTGGCATTAAGACCAGGGTTAAGGAAGCTCAATGAGAGGTTTGGTCTTGTTCATCCATGCACATTCAAAGTAATAATAAAAGGGAAAACGTCTGTATTTGATGATCCTGATGACCTCTCATCTTTCATTAGACCTCTTAAAGTGGATGAGGTAGACACTTCCACTCCATCAGCAAATGTTCAAGCCTCAATGTCTAAATCAAATATATGAATACTATTTAATGGCTATTTGCTCGAGTGGGTATTTTTCAGCCTGAGTTCTGTAACAGGGATGCAGAGGAAACATGCTGCTCTGTCTCTTTCCCTGTGTGTAGCCAGGCTTCACATCTCCCAGAAGTTATCTTTCTGCAACCTTAATACCATATGTCCTACTGAATACCTTTGTAGAGGGATGTTTATGGAAGAATTGCTCTCAGTGACATATCTAGGTCAAGCCGTTTGGTTATATGTACAACAATGTCAGGTGTTGCTGTGACGTGATTCCCTCCACTTTCCCTCTATGTTCTTTTCTTTATGTCACCCTATTTGTTGGATCTGTATTTATTTATTTATTGGACATGTGAATGGCGTCAATACACAAGTGTTTCCAGGTGCCACAAGACAACTTAGGAGAGGGGGACATAGGAAGAACAACAAAGGGTTATATTGGCCTTGTGGCAATACTAATGTGCAAGTGCAAGAACAAGGTGATAGGTGCAGGGGTAGGGGATAGAGGGAGAAGTGCAGGAGTGAAGTGCCCATGGTAGGGCTTTGGGGGAAAGTGCTAGGAGGGCCAAGAAGGGCAATTGCTGGGGGAGTCAAGAAGGCAAGTGCAGGGGGGGTGCAGAGGACAGGGTGGACCAGGTTAGGGCTAGTCCGGAAGGGAGCCTGAAAGGCAGTGCTGGCAAGGGATGCTGAGGGGGACTGGTAGGGGGGTGGACTGACCCCTGTATAACTCTGGAGGGGCTAGGCCCCAGTCACAGTGGCAGAGGGAACATTAAGATTTATGTATGCATGGCTATAGAATTAAAATTCAATGGTGGACATCGCCAAGAAGCATTTGATTTCCTTGCTGGACCTAGAATGATGTACTTTCTGTGTTATGATGTTTAACTGTATTTCCTGGAATATCAATGGGATCAATAACCTGATTAAAAGGCAAAAGATGCTTATGTGTTTAAACAAATTGAAACCCTCTGTTGAATAGGGGGTTGGAAATGCTAAAATAAAAAAATAAAAAATAAGGGGGTGGAGGGTGGGGATAAGATGGTGGCTGGGGGAACCAGACATCAGACGGCTTGGAATGCGGGCTGCGATTGAAGTTTTCAGCCTGCACTTCTAGCCACCTGATTAGCTGGTTGCCGCATGCCTGGTGCTAATAGAAAATATCTTCAGGCCTGATCATGCTCAAGTGATAACTAGCTTTGATCTTAAAGATATTAAGACGTATTCCAATAGATGGAGGTTTAATAATTTGTATTGCTTGATCAAGAGTTTGAATGGTCTTTTCTTTCATTCAATCTGCAAATCTTTGAATTAAAAAAGGATGCAGGTACATCCACAGTTAACAAGTAGAATGCATATAAAGATGCATTGAGGGGGCGTGTCATGTCTTATGTTTCCAAGAAGAAAAAAAAAAAGAAATAAGGAAAGAGTTGTACTCTTTATTTTCTGATCATAGTAAATTACAAAAGCAATACACTCAAGATCGAAATGATGTTATGTTTTGGGACATCCTCCCTCTGTGTTTACTTATTAAGACAACATGATCCAAACACACATCTGTTATAAAGTTAAAATTTAAATCCAAAAAATATCAATACTCCAATAAAGCGAGCAAAGTACTTTCCTCATACCTGAAGATTAAAATAAGATATCCTCTATTAAAGATCTATTATATATGACAGAGGTAGAGGGGTAATGTCTGATAAAGCCATCTTGAATATCTTTAAGAGATATTATGAGATAATATACTCATCCGTACTGGTTGATTTACAGATTGATTTCAAGAACTTCTTTAATAGAGTAAGTAGGAAAGAGTACTCTCAAACAGATCTAAGCCCCTTGATGGCCCTATCAATATAAATGAGATGCATAAAGCAATAAAGGACCTGATAAAAGGTATAGATCCTGCCCTGGATGGTCTTCTTATTGATTTCTTTGCTCTACTTTTGCTCCTAGGTTAGAATCATATTTACATATTTCACTAGAATGAGCAGATCTTCATGATCCGTTACCAAGGCCGTAGTGATTCTTTTTCCCAAACAGGGGAAGGATGTAGATGATCCAAAGAACAATAGGCCAATACCCTTAATGAATGCTGACTGCAAAATGTTTCAAAAATTAAATCTAAAAGGATTGTACCATTTCTCTCAAGTCTTGTCAAATCTGATCAAGTAGGCTTTGTGAAAGGGAGATTGATGTCTTCAAACACTTGACTCTTCTGTGATCTGTTACATATCATTAATAGAAATAAGAACTCTAGGTATTGCTATGCGGCAAGTGCTTTAGATATAGAGAAATTATTTGATAGAGTAGAATATCATTATTTATTTGAGGCACTGTGTTGTTATTGGTGCGGAAATAACTTGGTATGACTTGTTAAATTGTTATACTCTAATCCTAAAACAGCAATTTTTATTAATGGACAATTCCCCCCCCCCTTTTCTTGCTAAATCGGGGGAGTCATCAAGGTCACCCACTATCACTCATTCTGTTTGTCTTATCAATGGAACCTCTATTAGAATTGATAAGAAGAGAGTCAGGTATTCCTGGAATATTTTATGATAAATATGAAGTTAAAACAGCTGCATAGGCTGGCGATATCTAAAATTGTATGAAAAATCCCAACAGAAATCCGCCAAATTGATGAAACACCTTTAAGACTATTTTCCTTGATGTCAGTGTATAAATTAAATAAGGACAAATCATAAATGTTACCACTGAACTCATTTTGTTTGAAACATGAAATAGATGCCCTTGGTCTTAAACAGTGTCAAAATGCAATTGAATACTTATACCACTAATGAATTGGTTAAAATGAACACTAACCACCTATAAGTGGTTATAACCACATATATTACAATTATGTCATCTCCAGTTCTAATATTTTATTTACAAATGATTCCTTTCTCCCTTCCTTCGTCATTTTTTAAATCAATCAACTGGATCCTCCTACACCTCCTATGGGGTATGTAAAAAAGAAAGATAACTGCACTTGCTAAACTCAGTAATCTGTATGAGAATGGTGGGGTTAGATTTCCAGATTTTTGGAGTTATCACAATGCATTCATACTGAAATTACCAGGTGTAACCATGCTTCGCACAGTAATTCCAACTTCAGTCCTAATTTAAAGTTTTTTAATTAACTAAACCAATGCTTCTTTGTAGACAATGGCCCTCATTACAACCCCGGCGCTAAACCATGGTGCTATTAGCACCATGGTTGGTGCCGGTGTTGTAACGAGTCCGCCATGGTGGAATGGGGAAATACCGCCCCATTCCAAGGTTGGCAGGGCGGTATTTCCCCATTTCACCATGGCCCTTCCCCATTCCCATTTTCGCCCCTTAGGGCTCAATGGGACTGGGGAAGGCGCTAAGTACGCAACCGCAAATTGCGGTACCGTAATTAGCACCGAGGTCCCTTTGCGGCACCATACTTTAACGACTGGTAAAACCAGCCGTTAAGGTCGGGTCCTGCAAAGGAACCTCGTAATCAGGCGTTAAGGGTTTAACACCTTTTACAGCGCCGTTAAACCCTTAACGCCAGGGTCGTAATGACCCCCAATATCTTTGTTTCCAATTCTCGAGCAAGCCATATAAAGCTGACCATAAGAAAAGCATGAATCCCGTAAATCATTTTCGATCTACAGCAGAGGCAGCAACAACCTCAACATAAGTGCTGTATGTTTACGGCTGAAGCATGTGAGCTTTGTACTGTTGAGATGGTGTACATTCCTCAACTTCCGTTGGAAATGAATTTTCTGTAAGTAACATGAGAGATTTGCCACAATGTGACAGACAACGTCATGGTGGACACTACTGAAGAGACATGCACGGTTTCCTTTCACCGGCATCACTGCAGAAACACTGTATAGTGTCACCCACATGACTTCAAAGGTGAGTGCCGCTCTTGTCAGCTAGAATGCTGATAGTGTGGAAAGTTTAGGAACAATGAGCTGCTGACGTTTTCATTAACTGCTCAACTTTAGCGTGAAAAAATCTGGAAAAGGTATACTTTATACATGTTACATTGTCTAAACAATGTAACCTAACCACATGCCACATTTCAGGTTTGTGGCATGTTGGGAAGTTTGCTTAACATTTTGAACAGACACAAACACATATCCACACATTTCCCTTTTATGCATATAGATACAAGCCCAATATTGGTATTCTCCTGACGACTTTGATTATCCACTATATTGTTATTGATTGAAAAATGAGATAGTGCATCCCTTTTCTGTTAAAGATTTGGTTTACATATGTAGTAAATATTTTTACAGATTCTCTAAAACAATTCATATTTCAACAGCTACACTTGTATTCATACTTCGGAATAAACCATCAAATGTTCCCCATATTTATGGTGTGATAAGCAAATATTAATAAACAGGAAAGCTCTCCTCTGGAAAACATGGCTTAGTAAGGGAATTAGATTCATGGATCAACTATTTACAGATGTGAATATGATATCATTTGAGGAATTTAAAATCACATTTTCATTAATGAACTTGGATGTAAACCTGTATAATAAGTTGCTTAATGCAGGTATTGACAATATGAATTCTTTTACACAGAACAATCTAGTTCCAGATGAATCCAGATTACATTGAGTAACAATGGGAGCTGGACTGTGGTATGCAGTTTGATGAGCATGCTTGGTATTCTATTTGGATGAAAGTTAAGAGTATCAACACATCAGCTAATATATCCCAAACTCTCTTCTTCTTTAACCCTAGAACATTTATTACTCAACTGAATTCGTATCAATTTAATTTTGTAAATGATAGCAATTGTTGGTCCTGCAATAATAGTGTTTGAACATTTAGACACCTGTTTTTGACTGTGTATATATTAACAGATTCTGGTTGCAGGTTTAGAAATACTTTACATGTATATTTAAGATGAGTGTTTGTCAATCCATCTATTCAGAGGTTTAGCTTTTAATTCAATAGACATTAATCACACATTTATCACATATGACCTTTTTATATTAAGAGCATGCCAGGCGATAACATCCAATTGGAAGGAATTCCAGAACATCTCCATTAAAGGATGGTGGAACAACATATGTAACATTCTTAATATTGGAGAAATGCCTGGCAAGTAAACGCCTTTTGCCTGCCAAATATGAAATAAAGTGGCACTTTTTAAATAATTACTTATCCTCCCTTTACTTGCCTGTTAGTAATAAATAAATTAGTTTGGCTGAAAGATTTGCCGCAATATGGCCACTTAAATGTTTCACAGATAAAGTTCTTATATTAATCAAATGCAATGCGCTTATGCACCTCTCATATTCCCCTTGTATGCTTCCCCATATCCTGTGCCATTTGAAGTCTGTTTGTTGTGTATGTGTCGTTACATGATTCGTCTAAAAGAAAAAAGAAACAAGGTTTTGAAAACTTTACTGAAGAAAGCATAGTTTATGATAGCTGTCATTATCTCAATGGTAATGTTCAATTCTTTGAGACCAGCAGGTATGTGAATTTGTTTTCTTAATTTAGGTAGATAGGTTTGAAACCTCCTTGATTAGTTCACTTTGTGAAATGATAATAGCGCAAGTCTCTAAGAGCGGAACCCTCCTTCTAGCCCTTTAGAAAAATGCTGAAAACATGGTTCCTTGCACAGTAACGACTTTCTGCAACTCTCACTCACGGTATCCACCAAACCTGTCGATACTTCTTTGCTTTGCCAAAATGTACTGTGAATTAATTTACCACTGTATGTGCATCTAAACTGCAACTGTATTACAAAACTGTCCGAGCATCTGTTATGGCTGTTCTTATCTAATTGACTGTTTCTGTAACATTATTCCTACTTGTCAAGAAATGCATCCAGATGCCCCAGGTTTAGGCGCGCTAAACAAAAGTACAAATAAATAAATATAATTATCTATGCTTCTCGTAAATACTAATTAACTAGACAATATTCTCTCTAGTTCAGAAACTGTAAGAATTATGAACGTGTATGAACTATTGCTTCATTGTATCTATTAATCACTAATAAAATAAGTAAATTTAAAAAAAAGAGATGTTTACACACATCACTTTCCTTTTGCTCAGCTCATATTGTGGAGCTTTCTTATTATTTTCTGCTAAACACAAACTCAATCATTTAGTTCTGTTCCGGATAAAACTCTGCTTTGACCCCAGTGTAAAAAATAAATATTTGGTAAACTACATACGGGCACTCTGGTCTTGGGTGGATGAAGACAAGAGATCCAATGAGAGGGGCCAGGAAAGGCCTAAAGTGTCCTCTTGTTGGTGATCTGCATTGAGGATCATAGCTTCCAATTAATAGCATGGTATTTTGGAGAAGAGTGTGTCTGCTTTGGAGAACTGTGTGTGACCTGCAGGCCACAGATTGGCTCCAATCCCACACATTAACTGAACAGGTTAATATCCACACTGCAGAGACCTGTGTTTGCTGCTTGTTGGTAACAGGTTCTAAACAAAGAACTCTTAGCAGGTAAATGAACATGGCACACAGCCTAAGTGTGGCATGCATATCACAGGCTCCACTACCACATTTAGAGAAAAGTGGCTATTGAACATGGCACAGAGATGTGTACATAGACGGCAGCTAACTTGTTTGAACACAGAGATGGCCAACTAAGCCTGTCATCTATCTCTGGTAGATATGTTGTGTACATTTAATTAGTACAGGGCTTGAATACCTCGCTGTAATCTATGTATTGTATTGTTGAAATCCCAGACCTAACTTGAGAGCGTGGATAACCAGCATTTGCTCTGGCATCTTTTAACAGGAGTGCAGTACTGTCAGTTGAGGTCTGTGTGCCGGTATGTGTGTCCATTGGAATGAGTCCTTGGCTAGGAGTTGTTGAAAAGCCATGTTTTTTGAGAGATTTGCGAAATTGGAGAATTGTGGGGGCATTCCGAGACACTGGGATCAGGTTGCAGAGTGTTGCCGCGTGACAAGAGAAGGATAATTCGTGGGTCCTTTCTTTGCAGACAAGTTGTGATTCAAGGCAGTTCATCATTTTGCTGTGTGAGGTGCATGTGCCAGCAGATATGTGGAGCTATTTAAAGAAATATAAGAAGGGTGGTGGGCATTTCTCTGCTTTCTTTTTGCTCCCCTCGAAACAGAAGGAACCGTGCTTCAATCTGCCGGCTGCCAAAAAAAAGGGAGAAAAAAAGCAAGGTAAATTGCGTGTGGATCTCGGATCCTGTGCAAATACATTTTTTATTGGATTTTGTCGGGCTAAAATGAAGTCATTAAAATTCAACCTAAATCGAAATGTGGTTCTTGTAATAAATTGTTCTTCATTATGAGCTTGTCTGATCATGAAGGTCAATAGACAGATCCATGCAAACTTTGCAGAGGTGCATCACATCCATTCCACCCCTAGGACTTTTTTGGTGTACACTGCATGATCTGGCTTTGTTTGCTGGAGTGTGAAGTCTAAGTGAGGAAACTTGACAGCACAGTGACCGCTACTCCACTCTTAATGTCAGCTTTTCATATGTAACATGTATTTTAAAAGTTGTTTTAACCCTTTTCGAATGGCATGGAAATCCTTGCCCAAATGGTAATTTTTTTTTTAAATGCAATCGATAGGAGCGATTATTTTAAGGATCGCAGTTGCCATGATTAAATGTGAGTCCCTTAAGTGCTATGCAAGGGAGAATGTAATACTTTCTTAGAGGTGCAATGTACAGACTGGAAGGGGTGTCAAAATGTCACTTTGGCAAAAATCCTTACACCAGCCTGGCTTTTGCTAGCATCATGGCATTACATCGGCACACCTCCACCATCCTTTCCCCTCACTCTCTTGCCTGCTTCCCTGGGCCCTCCTACCACCCCCACCTGTGTGGCTAAGAACCTCGGGGTCATCTTTGACTCCACCCTTACCTTCTCCGCGCACATCTCTGAGGTCTCTAAAAAGTCAAACTTCCTACTCTACCTCCTCAGAGTTACTCTACCTTTCCTCTCCTTCCCCCAGAAGCTCATGGTATCCCAAGCTCTGGTTCTCTCTAGGTTGCACTACGGCAACAGCCTCTTTCTAAATCTACCTTCCTCTACTCTCTGCCCTCTGCAACTAATTCAGAACAGGACTGCGAGACTTGTCCTTGGCCTCAAGCCCTGGGATCGTATCTCTCCAGCCTTGAAATCTCTTCATTGGCTCCCAGTGGATTCAAGGATTAAATTCAAAACCCTCTGCATTATCCACAAGGCTTACTGGGGCCTGGGTCCAAAATACCTTCAGCTATCCCTCTGCAAATACCTAGCCTCTCGAGCTCTCCGCTCCTCTACCTCTAATTCCCTCAGGGTCAGTCATTTTTCTAAGAAACAATCTGGGGCCAATCTCTTTCTTCAGCTGGGGCCTCCCTCTGGAACAGCCTCCCTATAACCCTAAACTTGAGGAGAACCACCTCCGGTTCCGAAAGCACCTTAAGACCATCCTCTTTGCTTCTGCTTTCGCACCCCCTCTCCTCCGCTGATTCTGCTCTCTCTTGGTACTGTGCACCTGGCCACCCTCTATCCACCCGGCCCAGGCTCCTGCTTATCTTTTCCACCCTCCTGCACTGCCTTCTGGCCACCCTTTGCACTGGGGTCTGTATCTGTACCCACACAGTCCCCCCTCCTCGTCCCTTGCACTTACCAGACCTACCATGTCTGCTTCCCTCAATTTAGCACTTGCTGGATGCACTACTATTGCCGTGTTTGCTGTTCTTATCATGTATTTATCAGTATTTATTTCTGCTCTCCCCTTGCTCTGCACTTTCCACTTTTCCCCCCTCCCTTGCACTTTTTCCCTGCACCTTCTCCCAAGCACTTGCGCGTTTTCAATGTCACTGGGCCTAGTAAGATTGTTGTTTTGTTTTTTCCCCTGTTCCCCTCCCTTGCCTTGTCGCGCTCTGAAACACATTTGTATGAGCGCGTTATAAATAAAATATCAATATCAATATCAATATCAATTACACACGATGATGTCACAGTGCACCTAAATCTATGCTTTTAAGACCAATGTTTAGCAAAAACATTGGAATGTGCAAACCTTCCAGAATGTGAAGACTAGTGTAAGTACCCCCGCCCCAACCACTTCACCCATATTGCCTATATGTAGGGAACCAGAGTGTGAAACACGTGCGGTACCAGGGAAAACACTGATACCGAGGAGAGTCCTGGAGGCAAGGTTCCAATTGAGAAAGCCATACCTGCATACAAGACAATATGATGGCCATTTGAATGAAATCTCAGGGGAAGCAGAGCAAATGAATGGAAGAGAAGAATGGTGTGGTCACCACCTTCAAATGAAGTCAGACTGATGTACGTAGAAGAGATGCAGAGACAATAAAATTAAGATATTCTATAAGGGATCAAGAAAGCATCAAAGATAATTGACATCTTGGGTCAAGATGAAGAAGCTTATGCTGCAGAAACAATGAAGATGTCTAGTTCTTTTACACGTGTACAAATGCAAAGAAACACAAGCAGATGAAGTATTCTTGAGGCTAGCTTTACAGTGAATAGATTGCGGCATGCGCCAAAATATATGCATATATTGAAGTGAGCAAAGAGTATTACAGCCGAGCTGGATCAGAGAAGGAAGGCCTCTTTTCCAGTGTGTTGCAGTTCAAAACAAGTAAACAAATTAACAGGAGTGAAGCTCAGAAAGGCAAGGCTGGACGAGGCCAAAGAAGCCAAGGTTTTATCAGGCTGGGGAGAGCAGACATTGGATACAAATCGTGTGAAAGAACAAAACTCCTGTTCAGAATACATGGACAAAAACAAGAAAGACGTCAGAGGTCTATTAGAAAATAGTATTTTAAATGCACTAGAGCTCAATTTTGTGGTCTTCAGTCACGGGGAAGGATAAAGTTGGACGAACATGATGGTCACACGTACGCATGAGGGCAGAGCGTACCTTCACTCCCCTGAATTCTCCAGAGCAAAGGAACACTCCCAAGGACACGTTCAAAGCCTTAATTAACAATAGACCACTGAGGGAAAGATAGATAAATATGCTAATTGATGGGAAGCTATGGTTAAGACTAGCTCACCAGTAGCTGGAAGACCAGCCTGCGTGCTGCTAAAGTAGGTGGAAAGGTACTGATGAAGGTTACAGTGCAAGCCAATTGTGGGGGGCCGCATGATTAAGGATCCTATAGTTTGTGCAGCCAATGGGAAGTCATTTATTTAGTGACATTCGTAGTCACCTGTTTAAGTGGAGGGCTTAGTTGCCCCACCTGATCTTAAGAGATCTAGCACCTTTCTTTACTTTTTAGATTAGTATGGATCATATACTTTGATATTCCCTTACAACCTATCACAATAGCCACTAGGTTTTTGTAATTTGCCATGTAGGATGACGTTATTGAATACATAGGTTGACTTCATCAATGGCGATTTTCTGCTATAAAAGAATGCTTTTTTTAAGATACATTGAGAGACCTTACGCTGAGACGTCCATTGATGTCGTTGTACTCCCTGTTTTAGATGATTGATATTAAAACCGTTGCCTTTTTGACGACTACTTCAGTCATTTTGATTATTGATGTTTGAATAACTTCTGCTTCCCCATCCATCTCAACGGTATTGCTACCTTGTCTTAAAGGGCTGGGACTCCCAGTTCACTATTTTTTACAATGCATTCTTTTAGAAGCAAAAGCAGCTGCTCCCTACACAGGCTTCTAAGACAGGAAGAAGTATGGCACAGGTTCAGTTAGCGAGGCACAAGAGAAAGACGTGCTACCTCTGTTGTTTGAAATTGCAGAATTTGGTCGGCTTCCTGCCCTGCTAAAACAGCATGCTATTTTTGCCCTTCCTATACGCTAACATAGGTTTACAACATGAGCATCAGTCAATCGGACGGATTTAATTCACTAAGATTTATTTTCTTTAAGTAAGCAATGGTTATAATAACAAGCCTTAATGGCTATCGAAACAGGATGTGAATTTTCTAAATCCTAGATGTCATATTTGGTGGAAAGAAATGATCATAAATGTCAGGTCTATACAGTTGATGGGGGTTATTCATTCAGGAGGAGGTTGTCCTGCAGTCAAGAGGCTGAAGTATCCGGGGGCTGCGAAGAGAAAAAGAAGCAAAAAATAAATAAGCACTTTGCTACAAGTCAGGAAGCCATTCATTCTACACTTCCTCTATGTGTCTATAAATGGGTTTTGCTTGCAGAATATGTCAAGGCTTGGTGTGTCATTTAAAGGGAATTGACGTACATTCTGGAATTGTTTTCCTTGCAAAGACAAATCTATTTATCATTTCAATAACTGTAGCTTACCTAATAATTAACCCCCTTGCAGGGATTTAAAAAATAAATGAGACCAAACATAAAAGGGTTCCTGGCATGAGAAGCAGCGCAGGAATCGTTTTACCCATAAAGAGAACACAATTAGAGTAAAGGACCTTCCGGTGTGGCAGTGCAAGGGAGCCTTTACTCTAAAAAAGAAAAAGAAAATGTTACACTCTGTGTAAGTTGAGTGCCAGAAACAATCATTTGAAACCCCCGTTAAGAAGGGTTAATAGGTTTTCCGCCTGGCACTGTTTCACAGCTGAGCACCAGCGGTCCCTCATCACAACATCAGTCCTGGACTACATGTATCTGCAGTTATCCCACATCTTACACATGTACGCTGGAAGTATTGGGAGCTGTTCTCTACTAGGAGACCAAAAGTGAGATGAGACTGATTACTTTCAAAAGCCGAAACCTGCACAAAGCAAAGAACTACACAGTCCACAAGTTGGAATGTTTGGCATTGAAGTATGCTGTTACAGAGAAGTTCCAGGATTACCTCTACAGTGCCACTTTCATGGTGAGGATGGACAGTAATCCACCTAACGTATATGTTGAAGTCGGCGAAGAAGAATGCTAACGGACACCGATTGCACACTGCACTGTCCCCATACAATTTCATGTTCCATTACAGAATTGCGCATACTAACACTGATGTCCTCTCTCAGAGGCCTCCATTGCAACCTTGGCGGTAAGTTTTCAACTTTACCGCCAAGGCGTAATTTACGTTAACGCCATGGTGGATGGCGGATTTACCGCCCCATTCCAAGGTGAGTGGGGCGGTAATTCCCCATTCACCATTTGTCCTTCCCCATTCCCATTTTTGCCCCATAGGGCATAATGGGAATGGGGAAAGGCGCTAAGTACGGTGCCGCAATTGCGGCACCGTACTTAGCACCAAGGTCACTTTGCAGCATTGGTTTTAACGCCTGCAAAAAGCATGAGGGCCAGAGTCTTCATACTCAGCCGGATGATACAGCTGGATCCACTTTGTGGAAGGTGTTGTCTTCAGCAAGCAGATCTATCTGCCAGGCTACAAGTAAGCCACAGCCAGACAGAGACAGAGTCGTGGATTGCTTGGGACCCTCAGCTGAAGTGGTACACCTTGTCTACTGCAACATTACCAGTCTGAAGGTAACGAGGCAACCACATCTGACCCAAGATGAAATCTGTACGTCACAGCTGGGGGGTCCTGGCATTGTTCTGTTCCTGAAAGCCAAAACCACAGTAGAGGATGTGTCCAGAGACATCTCTTGTGACCCTGATGAAGCTGCAATGCTGAAGGAGTGGAATACGCTCATGCAGAAGGGTGGAATCATGTGCAAGGAAAGCAAAGTTGGAGACCTGCTACAGCTTCGCCTGATGTTGCCACAGAGATTCTGCTGAGCTACATTGTATGCAGTGCCCGACCAGCACAGACATCTTGACAGTGATAGAACCTTTTTGTTGGTCCACTCAAGGTTTTTCTATATTAGTAGCAGTCATTGAGAATTATTGGCAGTACTGCAGCCTAAGCTCATCACCTGCAGTGTTCCAGGCCCATAGACCTCATCTGCATCGACTTTCTCAAGTTGGCGTTCTGCTCAGAGCAGTGTCACAGCTGCTGCCTGGGTCTGATTGAAGTCACTCCCCTGACAAACAGGTGAGAGTCCAAGATCACTGCCGCCCCCAATGTCCATCACATCTCTGCCAGGCACCCCGGCCCTACAATTACCTTGGCTCCCCACAGTGGGGAGTGCCCAAGGTTTTCAGCCCTACCAAGCTGCATTTGATTAACAGGCCACCCCCTGTCAGGTGCTCTCTCCAGACCGCACCTGACAGATGAGGCCCGGGTTGAGGAGAGTTGTGCCCCCACACATGATGCAGTCAACACTGTGCTGCACTTGACATATGCAACCCAGCAAATTTCATCAACCCACCCACCGCGTGCAAATATTTGTGTTACTGATAATTAGCATTATTTATAGAGCAACACTGCTGGTAGTTGTTCTCATAACTAATGTGTGTGTCTATGAGGTTGCCCACACACATTAAAATTACTGCTTACTCATTCAGCCTGTGTCATTTGTTTGCTGCAACTGTCAAACTGTCATCTAAGCTAACGAACACCAGATGAATTATTATTTCCTGGTATTGTGTTAAATTTGCTCCAGGGGCCTAAAAGCCAATTTGATGTGTAGAGTGCTACCAGTTGTAATGGCCAGCTCCTGGACATAAATAGAGAAAAATGGTGATCGCAGCTGCAAATCATAGTTTGCATGGGGGACCTTTAGGTGTCTCAGGGAATGGCGAGGAAGGGCTGTGGAAACCCAAAAGGGTAAAACCATGACAGACCCTGTAAACACTTGAGAGGCTCTGAATGGAACCCTCTGACCCCGGATATGATTTGATATGATAAGTAATTTCCTTGACTTCTGAAGTCAATCTGAAGCTCAATAAGAAGGGTCAAACTCTGCTTCTGTGAATTCTATCTGGCAACCCTCCCTTATAATCTCCAGCAACAAGGATCCAATAACCTCTCTCCCACTGGACATGAAACTACAACAATCTGGCTCCAACGGGAGGCCCAGTCTGGAGTCCAGAGCCTTCAGAGGAGCAGGGTGATCTTGTACTGGGTAGTACTTCTATGGCTATCTTTGAAGACAGGCCTTATTTTGTATCTGAGTTTTCCTGCTTGATCTGGCCTTGTCTTATGGGGTTAGAGCAAAGCTTGCACCACAAGGTTCCCACATGTTTATCCTGCTCATGAACCTAGTAACCCTCTCCTCCAGTACATCCCAAAGAACAATGCCACTTGGAAGGAAAATTGCAAGACCACTGATACAGGGCATTTTTGGTCTTCCGGTTCTGACATGGATCTGATGCATGACACCGATAGTGATTCACCAAAGTCCGATCATCTTCCTGCACCCCCTTGAAAGCAAGATCAGAGAGCAATTGAGCGTGCTCATCCATCTATTCTATCAAACTTGAGCATTTATCCCCTGCTCCAGCTTGCCATAAAAGGTCCTACAAGTCTTCCTTGAATACATTGTCTGCTGTCACCTGCAGAGAATATTTCAGTTTCTGTGAAGCCAAAACAGCAGCTGGGAGGTTTCTGGAGGGATCTCTGCCCTTCAGCAGACTGCTTCCAGTAGGGAGGATTAGAACATCTGAGCTCAATTTTTAAAAAACCCTCCTGTCGGGATGGTGCCTGAATAATTTATAAGGTTATACAGTAAGCTCAGGTTGACACAAAACAAGACCCTCTCCTGGGCTTAAAGAGCTCGCCATTGTGATAACATAAGGGTCAGACCCAGGAAGAGAATTTCCGAAGCAACCGTTTTTCCTTTATTTGACATACCACATCAAATTCTATGTCCCGGCAACGGAGGCATCATTTTCATGTGCTCAAATTTTGCGATTTCTGCAATACTGACATTGAAATCTAATGTATAATGACATGCTTGTGCATCAGTGCTGCCTGACTCTAATTATGAAGGAAGTTCAAGACACAACCATGATCCGTATTAGAAACACATCTCTCCCTGGCACAGCATGTTCTCGGGGGTTGACGACTGGTTATGGCTGTTCCTTGCTATGCTCCAGGTAATTATGGCGCTGTGGTCAGGAGCAGCCTCACAGGACTGCTTGACAGTTTTGTAGAAAATTACGTCGGGTGGTGATCTTGATGGCATCTGGAGTTAGGTCTCTGACATTGCAGGTGACTATATCACTGAAAGATGTCTCATGCTGTGAATGCAGTACATAGGAACTGTTCGAGCTGGATTTTTGTTCAACCTGTTGCTTTTCGTCCAGATAAGGATCTTACCAGGGGTCACTATCAGACCTTTTTTTCTTGCTCGGGAGGATAGCTCAGGGACAACATGCTCTCCTTGGAAGCAAGACAACATGGAGAAACACAGGTTCGAGCCGCGCGTCCGCGTTTAGAAATCTCTGGGTATTAAGCGTGTTATAAAAAACCTATCATATCCAAATGAGGCATAGTTACATCTGCGGAGGGGTGCCTGTTTTCAGTGGGATTTCATGACTAGGTACAGTCTACACAATTCTTCCACTTGACAGTTTAGATGAATGCTTTGCTAAAATGTGACCATGCCAAGAGCCTTAGACATCCATAGCACCTGCAAAGCAAACAGGTTAATGCAATTTATGGCTGAATCTGTTATTCACGGCAAGTTTTGCATTAAAACAGACCAGTATTCACATCAACTTTTCCACTGAGCACATGGGAGTTTTGGTACAGAGTGCGGAGGCCCAACTCAGGCCTAAAGATCTGGTCGGCGGAGCTAAGGTGTTGCACAAAGTGACAGAGGAGCAGAAAGTGGAGAGACGGTGAGGAGGAGCAAGGAAAGGCCACGAGAGACAGAAGAAGGGAGGAAGAAGGCGATGAAGAAGAAATGCAAATATGTGACAGAGAAGAAGGGAGAAAAAAGTACACTAGAAAGCAGAAAGATTGAAGAGACAAACAACAAGAAAACAAAGAAGAGTGAAGGAGATGTTCTAACAAATGGCAGAGAGCATAGAGGAAGGTAAAGAGAGGGCAGCAAGGGTAGAATAATGTTAGGTTTATGCGAGCAAGGGGCAAAAGAGTGAAAGAAAAATGAGGGCTGAAATGTGAGACAAAGTAATGTGTGGATGAGAGTAAACAATGAATTAAAGAAGGAAATTAAGCAAGATCATTTGAGCTAAGAGAAGCAGTGAAGGAGAAAGAGGGACAGTTGACATAGGGAAAGAGCGTAGGAGAGACGGAACAAACACAACACTGATAGGATAGAGTTTAGCAAGAAAGTATTCAAAAAGAGAGGTTAATAATAAGCACTGTGTCAACCCCTAAGTTCTTTCTATCGGTTTTGTATAACCACTGGGCCTCGTTCCAAGTAGGGTGGTAAGGAATACCAGACACCGGAAATGAAATCGGTGCCGGAAATCCCTTACCGCCCTACTACGAGGTCCCTTAGCGGGTCCCTTCCTTAACACCTGGTCTAACCAGGTGTTAAGGACGAGACCCGTTAAGCGACTTCAGAGCTGATAACGGTACTGCAAATTGCGGTACTGTTATTAGCTACTTCCCCATTCCCATTGAGCCCTATGCGGGCTCAAATGGGAATGGGGAATGTTTTTGCAATGGGGACTTACCGGTCCCGCAAATGTCGGACTACACTGTTAAGTCCCCATTGAACGAGACTGGTGCCGGTACCGTTATTGAAGGCAGTCATGGCGCAAATAGCGCCATGACTACCTCCAATCTCGGAATGAGGCCCAGTGTCTCTTAACTGATCAGTTTACAGCTGCAGGTACCTAACATAGACTTTAATTCACAGAGAGTCTCATCTGAGCAAACATGTGTGGCATAAACAGGTAATACGAGCTGAGTCTTGCTTTTTAGATGAGTCAAACATTTGTCATCAGATGTTATTAGTCAACGTCATTTCATCTGGATACATCAATGGACAATTCTGAAATGTGTGCTTCACCCAAGTGTTTGCTCTCTTCAAGGATAAGAGGACCCTAGTGGTCATAAACATTCAGCATATTTCACTTGAGTACATTTCTCTAGCATCTAAATTTGTATTTTGCTTGTATCTTAGCATGACTTCATACATGTAGTTTTTCCAATTGAGTACAGTTCCCTTGTGTCAACACCACATATGTCGGTTTAACTTATATCACTGTCCATGCCATGAGTTTATTGGCCCAATTGATGCATCAAGTTGAAATGAAGTTGACTAATAACATTTGATGAACAATGCAAACATCTTTTGATTTGATGGAATCATATGACCACTGGGGCATTTCTCACCCGGAGAAAGCCCACAATTTGATGAAACACGTGCCTGCGTCCAAATAGGTTGATGTTGGCATTGTGAATATTTAGGCAATTGCGAAATGTAATTTATACACCTAATGCACATGTAAATATCTGAATAAATAGAGGATTGTTTTCGAAATTGATGGTTTGAATAGACATTTGTGACTCTTCTAAAAAAACAAGACTTAATGCATATTAGCTGTTTATGCTATACATTTGAGCAAGAAAGTAGATTGTAGAGTGACGAGAGGACAGAATAGAGGAAAAATGTACTACGCATTTGGGAGGAGAAATGTGGGGAAGAAAAAGGGTTGGTGAAAGGAAGAGGACAGATGTTTAAGAAGGAAAGAGAAACGAGTGAAAAATGGGAATGAAAACGGTAAACGGCATATTTGGAGTAAATATCAAAGGAAGGCCAGATTGAATGAGTAAGAGGAGCAGATTTAGAAAGGAGGAAAGGATAAAGGAGACCAGGCTATGTGCGCTCAGTGTTTGAGAGGAAGATAAGCATGGGTGAGGCAGAAGCCTGCTGTATGTACAATGCACTAATGAGGATAAGAGTGCGGGAGTCAGACACCTTATTAATATGCAATGCACCCGTGAGAATAAGAGTGCAGGAGACAGAAGCCTAGTGTAAATTCAATACACCAATGAAGATAATAGTGCAGGAGGCATATGCCTAGTGTAAATACAATGCACCAATGAGGATAAGACTGCGGGAGACAGACACCTCATTAAAATGCAATGCACCCGTGAGAATAAGAGTGCAGGAGACAGACGTTTAGTGGAAATTCAATACACCAATGAAGATAATAGTGCAGGAGGCATATGCCTAGTGTAAATACAATGCACCAATGAGGATAAGACTGCGGGAGACAGACACCTCATTAAAATGCAATGTACCCGTGAGAATAAGAGTGCAGTAGACAGACGTTTAGTGTAAATTCAATACACCAATGAGCATAAGAGTGCGGGGGTGGGGGGCAGAAGCCTACTGTAAATGCAATACTCCAACGAGGAGGGCAGTGTGGTAAAGCTATAGAGCCTGTACTTTGCTTATTGGGATGATGCATCTGATGGAAAATCCATAGAGAGATTAGTAGATCTCTTGACATGGCCTATTTCAGGGCAAACGTTGCGTAGAGAAAAGATATTCTGAGATGGTGTGCAGTTGTTCTACTTGGGCAAGAAACTGAGCTCTTTAAGTTATTGCAATGGGATCTAAGGGACAAGGGCACACTGTGTGTGGGTGTGTGTGTGCGCGCACACACTGCATATGGTATGGAGATAAACAGGGGAGGTTGCTTGGCTTTCTTTTACTGTTCATTGTATACCTGAACGCCGCGGCCAACTTTCATAGCTTTCCATGTGGCGTTCTATGACATGCAACATAGAGATGTCTAAACAAAAAAAGAGGGAAGGTTATAATGCATGATACTAAGATGAACAGGGATGAGCAAAGTCAAGACGTGATCATAGAAAGAGAGATAGTAGAGGGTGAAGGGCTGACGAGGTCACAGTAAAACAAGATGGAGAAAGTAAAGAGTTGAACTGAGCAAAAAGGAAAGGAGCAAATCAAAAGTGACCTGTTCAGAATAAGTGACACAGGGTAGAATTAGAAAAAGGAGGAGTCAGAAGAAGAAGAGGGGGAAGTAGAGCATGAGAGAGAGTCAATCAAACCTTAGTAAGATGAGGAGAGAATGAATTAAGAACAATGAGAGTAAGTGGGCCCGGAAGGAGAGAGGGGCTCAGAGAAAAAGCAGAGAGAGAGAATAAAGAAAAGAGGATAAGTGAAAAACACAATAAAAGAGTGGAAAAGAGAAGGTTTCGAAACAGTACATGTGAGAGACGAATATGTTATGGTTATCATAGTAACAGGCGAGAGAGGCAGTGAAGCGAAGAGGGGCCAGAGTAAGATCAGGGGGGGAGAGTGTCAAGGAGAGAAGATCAGAATAAGAAACACGAAGAGGGGGAAGGCAAGAGGGGCTCAGACATGAAGAGCAGGGAGCTTGTGAAAGTAAATGGTGGGTGGGGCTGAATAAAAGAGAATGGGCCGAGTTAAGACGATGGTTGACTGACAAAATGACTACTGTGCTGGAGAAGTATAGAAACAAGCAAACGTGCTTTTCAAGCCCGCACACTATTACCCAACCAGCAGTGAAACAGGCACAGCCAAATAGCTATACTAACGTTGCATCTTTTTGTAACAGAGGGCACACTACACTCTTCAGGGGTGTGCGAGCTGGTGCAGAAGTAATCGAAACAACAATAGTATGGTGGAACTAAAATAAAGGAGTAACTGACCAAGGTTTTACAAAAATAAGACTTTTAATAACAGTGACAAAAATGCACACAGCAAATGAAAACATGAATGGCCCAACCCTGTGAGGGAAAGCACAGACAAAGCAGAATTTAAAATAAAGGGGCACTTTTGATTTGGAGACAGGGGTGCTGTGGCAAAGATTTCAGCAGTAAAATGTCGAGTTCATGAAGATAATCAATGAGGTAGTGAAGTGAATCTTAAACTTCACTAGCATTCTTAAGGGATGACAATCGGGGTAACTCCTCTTCAAATACCTTATGTCTTATCTTTGTGTCTCAACACAGTTGAGGCAGGCGTCTAAGTGCTTCCTGAGGTGGTGATTTAGCATTATGGTGGTAAAATGGGAAGAAAACGCAGTGTGCACCAAGTAGCAATGACACGTAGCATGAAGTGGCTTGCGACAGGTAGGAGATGTATTAGTCGGTGTAGCTCACAAGCAGATTGAGGGAGAAACCCCAGTATAGGGCTGTTCCCTGACTCCTCGGTTGTTGGGGGACCCAGTCCATGATCTCCAAGGGCAAGGTGAGTCATTTCTCCTTCCCTTCCCAATGAGCAATGTTTGTAGTGGATGTTTACAGGGATTCGGTCACAACCAGTAGCAAGGGTCTGGTTGCCAGTGCCTCACCGGAAGTAGGCCTTGTCCACACAGCTGTTTCATCCCAAATTTGCCCTTGACACTTGTATAGATGGGAGATAGGAGCTTTCCCCCTTCCTTTGCACCTTCTGTCTTCACTTTTATAGCAGAGGACTTTGCAATAGACTGTCTCCCCAACAGAATTACAGGTTTATCCATATAATCTTAAAGTTCAAAGATAAATCACTAAGAGAAGGGCTCCTCTCCTATATAGGCAAAATGCTACAGTTAATTGGTCTACATCAAGACTGTTGTTAGAAGCTCAATCCTGGATACAGTAACAAGTGCCCTTAGTCTTCTGATGTTATACCCAGAGTGCTTTGTCAGCAGTATATAGGGAGGGGCAAGATGTTTAGGGAACCATACCTGAATCCAAGATGGCGGAACTCCTCTCTGAGCTAAACCTCTCATCTGGGCTACTCTTAACTCCACCCACTTCCTCTGTCTGCTTACTTCAATAGGACTCCAGTAATCAGCACCCTGACGTGAGAGGGCCTTTATCATATCAGCACTGTCTTTGAAGCAATGGATCCTTGGCTCCTGGGTCCTGAAGCAAAATGTAAGCCTTCCTCAGAGGGATAAAAAGAGATTCTTACTGAGCAGGAACCACATAGATGGTGTAGGTAAGCCCATTCCAAACGTCTAATACACAGCCAGCACTATCACTAATGAGTCACCTCACCAAGACGTCAATAATATTACATACAAATGCTTGTGGCTTTATGTTGGTGTGATCTTAATAGCCACCATGGCATAACCAGACATGGCTTATATTGAGATATTGACAAAAATGCAGCACCAGATTATATTTCATAATCTGTAAATCTCATAGTAACTAATCTTTTACAAGAATTTGGTGCACACCAGAAAATCCCATTGACACAAATTGGGGCAAATATAATTATCATAAAGCACCTGGGAAAACTTCCTACGTACTGGGTGTCCCGCTTTTGTCAAACCATACTACATTAGATTCAAAATGTCCATTGAAGAAAAAGACATGGATGTTTAGCGGTTTATACAAAAGTAGAACATTTTTATTTGAAGTAGGTTGTATATGTATGATGCCTTCTACAATAGATTTTTTTCTGTGTATATGCTTTTGATTTTGTTCGATGATGTACATGTTTGATGGACATGTTATGTCTGAAATGCATTGTCAACACTATATTTTCCTTATTTGTATTTCAAGCTGATATCTGGATATATTAAAAGACTATATAAGAGCATTTTATTTAGACATGCATTTCTTTGTATGAGAGGCATTTTTGTCTTCAATGGACATGTTTAATCTACTTTAGTATGGCTTAACTACTGGGGTGCAGCCCACTGACAGATATGGGGTGTTAGCCCCCCTTCACATGGCAGGGCCTTCAAGGGGCCCTTTGAACTTCAAAAGGAAATCATTTCTTTTTGGAGTCACTCTCACTTCAGAAATACATTATTTCCTTTAATTTTTTCATAACAGAAATATTTTCTTTTTTAAGTGAGAGATCCTCTGTTCTGCACATGGCAGTATGTTGCATGAGTGGCTGGATGTGTTTATGTGTGAGTGTATGATTAATGGGAGGCTGGGTATGCATTTCTGCGAGTGTGTGGTGAATATGTTTATGTGTACATGAGTGAGTGAATTGTGTGTGAATGTGCATGTGCTTGTGTTTAATGTTGGGCTATGGAGTTGATTTTGGGAGTTGGAGAGTGGGGTGACAGGGAGAATGGAAATGTGGGGGCCATATGTATAGTATGTAATGTGTGTGATTGTATGATGCATGGTGGCTTAATGAGCGTGTGTGAGTGTATGATGAATGGGTTGATGGATGTGTTTGTGAGTATATGGTGAATGGGTGTATGTGTACATGAGCAAGTGAATGGTGTATGAATGTGTGTGTGCTTGTGTTTAATGTTGCACTGAGGAGTTGATTTTGTTTTTTTTTGGAGGTGGATGGGAGAGGGCATGTGTGGTAGGGCACATGTATATTATGTAATGTATGTTAATTAGTAGGTGTATTATGTATGGGTAGCTGAGTGTGAGATATGGTGACTGGGTGCATGTGTAAATGGACAAGGGAATGATTTGTTAGTGTGGAAATTATTTTGGGCGATGGAAGAGGGTATGTGTGGGAGATATGTATTATTATGTAATGGATATGAATGAGTGAGTATATAATGTATGGTGGCTGGATGTGTGTGTATGGTTGTATGGCGAATGGGTGAACGTGCATATCAGCAACTGAATGGTGTTTGTGCCTGTGTTTAATGCTGGGCTAAGAAGCTTCTGGAGGTTTGGAGGCAGAGGGGATACGTGGTGTGGAAGGCCAAAGGGTACAAGAACATTATTCTAATGGGCATCCTTGATAAAGCAGGGATGATATATGTTATTAGTGGCAAAACCAGAATATTGGGTCCAGTCTCACCCATTCTTACTGTGTCATGACATTTTTTACTGGGCATCTATGATAAACCAAGCATGGCATGTGTTATTACTTTGCTAGACTGGCTTTTCAAAGCAACCAGTTTGGACATGTTTTCAAATTGTGGCATGACATTTTAAGTCTTTACATGAGGGTAGTGCTATAGATTGGCAAAGCCAGTCTTGACATGTTTCCTTATAGTATGATTACTGGCATTTTACACAAAGCACACATGAGTGCGTTTTTATATCGGAATACTGAAATATAGGGGTAGCCCTCATAGACATGTTTGGGCACAGCCAGCATGAACATGTTTTTATACAAGCATATACTGTGAGCAAAGGCATTGTGGCAATGCATTGAGAAATGTTCCTGCGCACCGTTGGCTAATTGCATCTATTGGGATTTTGGATTAGAGTTACCCTACAAAACCAGTTTGCAAACTGTCTGGCTTTTTTATCCAATATTTCACAGAAAGTGTGCTGTATAATGCACCATTTTAACCTATTAGTGAAAAATATTTCTCTGGGAGGGAGGGAACTCCCCCTACCTCTGAACCACCATTGGTTGGGTCGGGCTCCCTCGCTACACTCGTACTCTCTGGCATAATTGTGGGAAATTATTACATCCCTCCAATTAAAACATGCAACAGCTTCCAATGAGTGTGTGGCAGGAGTAGTGAAGGAGAGAGGATCCGACTATTATAGAAGGTAAAGGGTGAATGGCAGAGTGAAGGGGAGAGGGCCATAGTATGGGAAAAGGGTGAGAGTGAAGGAGGGGGGCAGAGTATGGGATGTGAGAGAGAGTGAAGGAGAGAGTATCAGAGAGAACAAAGGAGGGAGTGAAAGTGGGTTCCATGTAGAGCAGGAAGAGAGGAAGCATATACGAGTCAATACAGGCAGAGTGGAGTATTATGAGAGTCGAATAGAGAGTGAAAGGAAGCAGATAAAATGGGAGCAGATACACATAATTAATTTGTGGGGGATGGACAGAGGGTACAGAAAAAGAGAAGCATATAGCTGAGGAAGTATTGAAAATTTGATTTTGCAAAATAATAAAGCAATTTCTTCCCATTTACTGCTGAGGTAAAAAGTCCTTTCTAAAAAAAAAAAGCAATTGATTACACAATGATCCGAAATTAAGTGAATAATCTCTTTAAATAACCGTGGAACCATTCTCCAAAAGGAAAAAAAAATGAAAGAAAAAAGTTAATCTCCTCTAAACGATTCTTGTGCTTTCCCAAGACTGCAATCAATACGTGGTCGCTCTCTTTTCATAAGTAATTTACAGTAATTGCAAAAGAGCCTTTTCTCTGGAAAATGACATTCTCAAAAGCCCCGATTTCTGTGAGAGGGACTGGGATCAATTAGAGCTCAATCCGTCTGCGGCGAGGCCTGTCAAATAGCTGGGAGCTGTGCACGCATAATGGAGGCCCCTGCTCGTTGCTCAACGATTAGCCAGCGCTGCCAGGGGCCGCCGGCCGGGCGCCCCCGGGCCAGCTCCACATCTGCCAGGGAGTGCCAGCTGGTGCAGCCACATGTCCTTGGCTGCCAGGCGATGCCTACTGAGCTGGACAATCACTGCAGAAGCACCTGGAAATGGCTAAAAATTAACCCCCAGTCGCCCACCCTCAGTGCTTCAAGTGGGATTCAAAATAGTGGGGGTGGCTCTAGAAGGGAGCGTAGACAAATTGTGTTGGCGGTGGCCCAAACAAGGGGCAGGTGACTGAGGTGATTGGACCCGACCCCAAACAAACCATACATCATTAAACTCTGTACAGATCTATTATGGGTAACTCAGCTCTGTCTCAGGTTGTCCTTAAATAAAACACCATCAGGCGCAGTTTCTGAGTAAACTACTGTCTGTAAATAAAATCCCTTTCTCACTGGAGAGATAAGCATTTTGTAGAAATGGTAGCTGGTAGACAGTAATGACAGCCCCATACAAGTGAGTTCACGTATGTTTATTGTTACATACTATGTAATTCAGTAGCATGGAAGAAACACTGCCAGCATCCCACCCGGCAGGCATACGGTCTCCAACTAAGCTCCAACTGCCAATCCAAGAACACCGGCACGTCATCCCTCATGCTCCAACAAACACTCTACATTCCGGAATCCACGCAAACACTCCAACACCACTTACAACATCATAACACTTCTCCCTCAGTAGATATCCAATCAGAAAAAGCACCACTTACAAGATTATAACACCTCTCCCCCGAAATATCTAAACAGGAAAAACACCCCTTACAAGATCATACAACTTCTGCCTTTGAAATATCTAAACATGAGAAACTCATATCACTGCACATTGTGCATGGACATGTGGCCACCACGCCATGAACAAAATCCAACCCTTACCGATGGACCCGAACACATATGAGCGACACTAAAATTCACCTTGACCGCACAACACCCTTCTTGCCTGACCCTATACACAAACCTCTATGCTACCCCAAAACCTACATCACTATAACACGACCAGAACTCAACAGGTAACAACTACCCAACAGCAGGACACAATGCAACACACCTGACCCCTGCACACCGCAACTACCAAACCAAGGTACAATTACCGAATCCAGTTGCACATCAACAACATACTCAACACGCACAACCCCTTCCTTACCAACCTAAGGGAAACTAATTGGCCTTCGAGAACTGAACATTAAAAAAAACGCACATCCACCAGTCCCAAGCTGCCTCTCGGAATGTACGGTCTGCCCATCCCATCACTCCAACAGTTACACCAAACTAACCAGCCAAAACCCTAGTGCTCAACCTCCTTCCGCCCTGAGCTGCCCCTCAGGACCACAGACCTGCCACACCCGAGCACAATCCCCGCTCACAGTGAGCAAACAACAAGCACTTCTTCCCTTAAGTTACAACAACACTGAAACCCCGACAGGAACCCTGCTACACACACTAAGTTGTAACACAAAAGAAATGGCAAAACCATCGCAAACCAAACACAACCCCGCACAGCTCCACCGTCACGCTCCACGCAACCAATCCCAAGACTGCCAGAAACAAATGACCTGTTCCCAAAGGTCACACACCACTCCCTCAAATAAATGAAAATTAACGTGACCACCAGTCACCTATAGCCCATGGCCCCTATCCATTGCCAAACTGTAAGAATACTACAGCACACCAATAACCCTGCACATGACCCAAACACATGGGACCTGGCGCCTGTGGCTACTACGGGGGAAACTCAACAACCCTAGTGCACTCAACCAACACGTTAAAAGACCCCATAGACCCGCCCAGCCATCTATAGACAGTCACACTATACCAACTAAAACCCATGCATTGAAAGACCCCATAGACCCTCCCGGCTATCTATGCACAGTCACACAACTGCTGACCACCCAACTAGGTCAACCTGCCGACTGAACTTGGTCAATTCACTAACAATAATCACAGCTAAAATGGAAATGGCATACCCGCTACTGAACAACCCATTCAGTACCATGACATCCACTCACTCACACATTACAAACGTCATACACACTGCTAATCCCACCCGGCATTCAGTAAGTTGATGTACAATCCCTCAACATGCTACTACACAAGCACCACCACAACACGCATAGGCACATGGCGTCAAATGAACGCGCAACTCCCGAAGCGAACATTCTTAATAAGGACACATTGAGAATCAAATCCAATGCAATCTACTCCATAACGCCAAAACAAACAACACAGACATAGAAGAAACTTCACCACCCTCAAGTCCATCCCTGCTGAAAAAAAAATAAACTTGGTAAAAATCACGTCCAATACACCGAACGACAACCCATACTCTACCCCGCTCCCACGTGTCCATCCAACCTTTGATAACAGGAATAGCCGGAACATGTATTGGATAGAATCAATGGTAACCACAAATCCGTATCCATCTGTAAAGAAATAAAATTCCTAAAACATAACAAACTTACTAAATCTTAATGATCACAACAACACACAAACGGGCCACAACATAAACTTTCATAACTGCACACACACCCACGGCCCAACACCAAACAACTAACAAGGCTACAAGACACACTAATCACCACTTACGTACTGGCCTCAACCGACAAACTCAAAGTCAGTCCTCAGCCAATGTGAGGCTGTTTATCCTTTTGTAGAAGTCATACAACTCCTGATCGAACTCCTTCAGTGTTCAAAGAAGGGCACCACAGCTGTCGCAAAAAAGTCTGTGCAAACACCCATCCTGATCGCAGACGGAACACCTCCGAAGGCATGTCTTCTTCCCTTGACACAATGCAGAGCAACCTTCCCCCGAAGACTTCCTCTTCACCGATCTTCCATTCTCTTCTCTCTCTCCAAGAAATGGCTCCATCGACACTGATGCAGTTGGACCAATCGGTAGGAGTTCCTGTTCATGCACGTTCCACTGCTGCTGTACCGAGCTGCATACCAAGTCAACATCACACACACCACGCTGCGGCAGCGATGCGCTGCGTTTTAGTTCAACCCCTTGCGCGTTGCGTTCCAGCTGCATGCATGCACCCTGGACTTCCTCGCTGAGATCTGCAGAAGGTTGCCAGTTACCCCGGCCATACTCGACACACTTCAGTGACACCTGATGCGCCGTTCGACATGTTAGGTGCTGTAAGATCACCCAGTTGAAGACAGATGTAAGACAAAACCACCCCATCGATAACACTCCGACGCCTTGTACTGGACATACCACTCCTCAGGACACAGCTCGCCTGTAGCCTAAAACGAGTCGCCAACAAACTACCTGTCCCCCAAACCCAGGTGCTAGGGCTCGGCTACAGAGTTCGCAGTCAATTATCCCGTCAGACCACCTCCAATCCGGGACTGGACACTGGGACCAACTTGCTCCTGGCCCCAGCTACAGTCCGGTCGGACCACCTCCAATGAGGTACTAGACTCCGGTACCACTCCGCACTTGATCCCAGTTACGAAGATGGATCGGGTTACTTAGCCAGCCAACTCCTTGGACCATCAACTGCCAGATCCAAGTCGTTGGCCCCGCCGAGTGGGATGACGTACCTGGAGGGCAGTGTCCTCATCTGTTTCGCTGGCCCCTCCGCGGCAGCACCAAATCCTCGTTGCCAGTTTAGAAATGATAGCTGGTAGACAGTAATGACAGCCCCATACAAATGACTTCACGTATGTTTGTCACATACTATGTAAGTCAGTAGCATGGAGGAAACACTGGCAGCATCCCATTTGGCAGGCATACGGTCTCCAACTCTGCTCCAACTGCCGATCCAAGAACACCGGCACATCATCCCTCACGCTCCAACAAACACTCTACATTCCGGAATCCACACAAACACTCCAACACCACTTACAACATCATAACACATTTCAGTGAGTAAATCACCTTAAATCAGTAAATAAATGACCACGGTCCAGGGTGCTTGATAGCTCTTCTTAAGTGCTCATTTATGTATGTATTTATTTATTTTTACATTTATTAAGCACACAAAACCCTACGGAAATGAGGCACTGTTACAAGCCGGTACGTTTACATTGAGGAGGAGGAAAACGGTGGGAGGAATGAGCGGCAGGTGGTTTTAGCCTCCATGCAGTTTGCCTGTCCAGTGATAATCTCTAGATGTTAACCCATGAAAAGAAAGCCTGATATTCTGAACATATCTCCTATGGAGGCAATTATCTTCTCAAACTAAAGGTTATGAAGCTTTACATATGTAAATGAGTTGTTCCTGGACAATGACAGAGTTCAAGGCATTACTCCAGTCTTGATATGTTTTACTCTGCTTTCATCTCATTGCTGTGGGTCAAGAAACATGCTTGGGAATTCTGAAGTTCGAGGTGAGGCTCGTGTTATGCACCCTCAGCAATAATCACCCATTGGAGTTTTTCCCCGGAATCATCTCTGTTATAATCAGGGCACCAAACAGCTGTCTCTGGGGAAGCGAGGGCATAGCCATCACAAGTTAAAACACATCTTCAGAAACCGGAGGAGGACAAATAGCACCAATGTAAGCTATTTGGTAATTTGCATAAAACCAAAGCCTGGGTGCTTACTCAGGGGATGAGGTAGTTCCAGCTCAGGGATGGTTTTTGAGACAGCCTGGGCCTTGCTCTGGCTAGTCCATGCCCACTTATAGTCCTTACCACTCTTGAGAAGCACCCTGGGTGTTTTGGGTAGTAGGGAGGAGTACATGTAGCTATTTTGTGTAGATTGCAGGACTTTCTAGGTTCTTCGCAATGATATTCACTTAATATATATCTTTTGAGCCATATATAATGCAATGTGATGTAATGTGTCTTTTATTGAGCCCATCTGCCACTATCAGTGGCCTTGCTGTGCTTATCACTGTAAGAATAAAAGGGCTGTGACAGGGCATCATTGGAGGGACAGTGTGAGAGGAAGGTGTGAAACCTGTTGTGTTGATGGGTGCAGGTAGGAACTATTCAGTTCCTCTGTGCCGTCAGCTTTCTATGCACAGTGCTTGCATGGCATGGGCACTGTAGGTGGGGGTCACTGTGCCTGTAACTTGCACAAAAGAAGTCTAATGACAGTGGTCAGAGGGAATTACCAAAGTTAATTTCCTGTAGGCCTTGATCAACGGTATCTTCCTTGATCAACTGTATGTAACTGTAACGTTCTGTAACCTGCATGTAAAATGATGCGCCCGGTTGCCCATGGGCCTGGCTGCGCTTTACAAATAAAACAAATACACACACAAATACAAATATATGGTCATTGTGCCCTGAAAATGCCAAATGCCATGCCCTGTGGCATTCCTAGTGGGGCCTTCTTCCTAGGGTATGACCTAACACCATGACTCGGGCACAGTGGCTGAGGACCAAGGTCATGAACCATGCCCCTTGCACAGTACCCACCTTCAGGCGCTATGGAAAGCGTCACTTTGCCCAGGGTGCTCCGAAAGTCCATGTCCTCAGTGCAGTGTCCAGATGGAATGGGACAATGAGTAGGGTCCTTTACCAGAGCCCAGTGCAATAGGCAATGGCTGTATCCAGTCACTGAAGCTACACTCACTATGTGGGCATGTCCAAATGGCAAATAGTTACAATGCTGCATCTGAGGAAAGGCCAATGGTCATGGTTTCTGGTTACATCAGGGATTGAAAGTCATGGACCGGGCATGGGCGTAGGTCATGGCCTGTGCGCAATTCTCAAAGGACACAGCTGTTGGCTCTATGGGTAATGTTGTCAATGATAATACTCTTAGGTCATGGCCATAACCCGTTGCCCAGTGCACAGAATTCTCAAGTTATGGGCACAGGCCAGGTTCAACGTGTACTGAAAAATGTGCATTGTGCATGTGGCAAGGTCATAGAAAAAACCCATTGTGTAGTAATCATTATGCTTAGTACCATTGAAAAACTGATAATGGCTTTGGATTTGGCATTTGGGATTTCATGTATGGCATTGTGAGCAGGGCATGCTGGGGCACCAAGAAATAGTTTTATTGATATCCACTACTCGCAAATGTCAGTACTTTTTAGGATTTGCAATCATGTTCATTCAACTGAAGTTTGCTATATATATATAATCTATATATTCAGTGAAAAAACATGATCAAAGAACATTATGGTTGCAAAGCAAACCAACAAAACCCACACAATGTACCAGTTATGATTCCTAAAGACAACCAAATCTCAGCCATTTTTGTGCACTGCTTCTATCTCTTGTTGTGTTGATTGCTCTGGAAGATCAGCTCTATAAATTATTTTTACAGTTGTTATTTTTGTTGTTGTTGTACTGCTGTCACATCAAGGGAGCATAAACTGTTTGTGGTGATCCTTTCTTCTTGCATCTTTTGTTGTGGTTCCTGTCCCGTATAAACTATGTGCCTATAAGCATGCCATTTGTGTTGGCATACTTGGCATCATAAGCAGTAAACGGTGGGGCCCGATTGATGATTGATGGTTGTATTACATGAAGTAATAGTAGCTACAAGATCCATTGCCAGTGACCACATTCCCCTGGGCATGAACTTTGGCAATGCCATGGTTCCCTGATTGCCAACTGCTAACCAAACCAATGGGTTCCTGTGTTCTAGTTAGTGTAAACTCCCATGACTAATCAGTGGATGACTGTTTGTGATGTGCATAACCTCGATAAAATCCCATCAAAGGGAGGGAGGAGTAAAGACAGTGGTCTTTCCTTTGATCACAATCCCCTATAATCTGCTATAAACATCAAGAAAAAAAGAAAACACAGAGTAGCTTCCTCATAACCCCAGGCAATCTGTTGTCCGAAACTGCTGTTTCAGCATTCCTTCACAACACCACATGTGACTTCCATCTCTAATCATATTTCCTCCCTAGCACATATCCTGCTTATATTCCTGGGAACCCAAATGGAATCATAACACACTCGTCAAGCTCTGCCCTCAAGCATCCATTTAATGTATTTATTGACTAACCCCAATCCAACCCTCACAATCCTAACTGGACCCTCTGTCCATTCAATAACATGGCTTTGTGCTCCCTGAAAATGTGTCCCTTGCATCTGCACATCCATCTAACCATAAAAACAAACCTAATGGCAGTTCATTCCACCCTTGCATCCAGGAACCATTTGCACTGCTATTGCCATCTGCCCAATGTGTTCTGATTCCTACCCCTCTCCTGACCTAGGTCATCCAAACACTCACAGAGGGAAGGGAACTCAACCCCTGCAAACCTGACACTCTGCTACCAAAGGCTCTAACGGCAATAAGCCTGCAATCTTCAACAAGGCTTTATGTAACGACATCAGAACTCCTTGAAACCACGATACTCTCACTACATATTATCCTAAGTCATCGTAAGTACCCATGTGTCCACTTCAGACAACCACCTTCTCTACTGCAAAACTCTTTTCCTCATGTTTAGAGCAAAAACAATGCTGTTCTCCCACTTACGAACACTGAGCTCTGCACAGCTCAATTCTATGCGCTGCAAAGTTGTTCCCCATACAATGACATTGGAATTGCATTGTTGCTCGTAATGTTGCTAGATGATGCAATCTAAAATGGATTCAAAAGTAAATGCAAAGTAACATATACACTGAATCTTCAGACTAAACAAAAGACACACTAACTGCAACATTAATGTGTTTAAACAAGCCGCTCAGTGGACAAATACAACCTAGGTAGCATTAACTTCTGGCCCCTATCAAGACAGTCTACGTGGATGCCAACAAGACATTATAGAAGAAGCAGCTCTACTCCATTGGAAGCATGTAATTAAGCCTTTGGCTTAATGCTGAACATCTCAAGAGACAGAATCAGTCATCAACTGCGAATTCACCATATTTCTTCGCTGTCTTTTTTAGGAAGGTTTGGGGGTAAGGGTGTATTGTAAATTACATTTTAGGGTGTGGATGTTGCTCCCCATGAAAAAAATGCTGGAAATAATTCTCTGAAATTGCTATCACCGAGAGTTGTCCCTGAACTGTCATCACCAGCATCGGCGAATAGACAGGTTCTCCCCAGTGACTACTGCATCCCAATGTCAGCAAAAGGAGTCGCACAGAAGAAACCAGATTGAGGGCAGAACCAATTACGTTTTTTATCAAGCAGTCCAGACTTGGTAGCCACTTTCCCAAAAAAAGCCGTTATGGAAGCATTGCTTTAATAGAACCTACATAAATCAGTCAATTTGACCAGCTTCAGGCCAATTGTTTGATCCTGTATTTTTGTTGTTTTTGCTTTGATTTTATTTTTTATGTAAAGTACCTTGAAATCTCTTGATTGACATTGATTACATGCTACAGTATTCAAGTGGACTCTTCATCACCTGTCATGGCAGATCTCCTCCCTCAGAGCTATAAGATTAATCTAAGGTAAAGGCCCCATACATAGAATAGGCCCACGAGAAAGCTGGTGATGTTAATTTTAATGTTAAAGGTATTTGTACCACGCACTGCCACCACCGGAGTGGTCACCAGGCACTCTGGCAGCTCCGAAAAGGAGGGTGTGAATAAAGGGGGGAGCGGAGGGGTTGGTAGGGTATGGTTGGAATAGGAAAGTGAGAGTTGTGATGTTCCCCATCCCTTGCACTTCCTGTCTGCACACTTACACAAACTGAATGCACCCAATCCAGTATGTTTGTTGTCTGTGTTCCCCTCTGTCTCCCCTTGCCCCCCCTAGCATTGTGCACCTGAAACATGTGTGTTATTGGCACATTATAATATTCCCAACCACCTTAACCATTCCCCTTCCCCTCCCCTGATCAACTCCCCTTATGTCAATGTCTACTTGTGTTCATTCTAGCAAGACATTTTCTCTAGTATGGGTGTTAATTTATTACGTGCCCCCACATCTCTCCCCCTTCCCTCCTACACTCAATGCTTGTCACACACTTGCAGTATTGTCAGTTTCTTTTGCATGTAGCCTCCTCTCCTCCCCCCTCCCTGCTTTCCCCGACTATCTGTTAACGCACTTGAATTAGCAGAAATGTCGTCAGGCCTACTATGCTTATTATTGTTGTATATCATACATAGTTTTCCAAGGCCTTATGAATGATTGTATCCCATGTTTCCCTCCCGTCTTGGAACGCTTTGAAGCACTCTTTTTGTATCTAAGTGATTTATAAATAAACAATACTAATACCAATGCCAATGTCTTGTTGGCAGCTTCAGTTCGCTTTGCACCATTTGCTGAGCTTAAGTGCAGTTTTCGGGTCGATGCAAATTCCCATGTGCTGTTGTGCTGGGTTCTGTGTTGTTTGTCTATTGTTGCAATATGATGAATTACATGTGGATTGCTGTGCAGAGAAGTGAATTGCAGAGAAGTGGTTGTGTGAGTTTCTGTACAGGAGGTGTATGTGGAAAGTTCAGGTTTTAGAGTTGGGTTAGCAGGATTTCCTTGCCTCTTTGTCTTTGCAATTCTGTGCTCAACATCATTGATTATCATGTGTGTTTGCTATTGTAGGTTGTCCACCGAGTGGCAGGCACGTTGAGGAGTGGCAGTTTTCCTCTGTATTATTCTAGTGGTATGTGTACCCAGCTGAAACAGGCATGTTCCCCTTCTCTGGGGTTGACGATGTTCAGGTTAGAGGATTGTGGTCCCTCCTTGCCCATCCCATGTGGGGTCCTTATCTAACTAAGTTTCCTCTGTGGATTACCATTATGCAGACATGGGTGGTCGGGGCATCCTCCCCTTGCCCTCTGGTTAGGGAAGAGTAATTTAGGGCTCATGGGTTCCTCCCTGGGATTATTGTTTCCAATTTGGTTTATGCTTCCTAGTTGTTTCCTTCTGGATCTGGAGCAAAGAGACAAGTTTTGAGTAGTTTTCTGAATTCCAGATGATCCCCTGTGTTGAGCATATTTTTTGTAGGTCATTCCAGGTTATTGCTGTCAGATGAGAGAAATATGATCCTACAAATGCTCTTTTATTGTATTATTTTGGTTCTAGGCAAATGTTGTTGCTTAATCTGAGTGGTCCTGTCAGATGGTAGACTGTTAGTGCTATACCTATCAGCCTGCCCCCTACAGTCTCATTCATGGAAAGGCCAAATGTATGACTCCTGATGATGACATCTGTCACAAGCATGCTCTTCTTTTTCCTATGTCTGTTGAATATCACCCAATCCAGGAAGTGCATCTTCACCTTAAATATATTTTGCTTTCAAGCTAGCTCCAATTATATTCATCTTTGCAAGAAATGCAACTGCACATTACCTCTGCACATTTTCCGACCTATCCCAAAACAAACTTATCATTCCAAAAAATGACACTCCATCTGACCTGTGGGCAACTCCAACCTTGCTCAAAATTACCCCTAATGAGGAGAAAAGCCACTCTAAATTACCTGTGGAAATGTTTTGCCCTATCTCAAAATAACCTCATTCAAAGAAATGCTACTCTTCCTAACTTGTGGACAGCTCTGATTTAGCCCAAATTATCCTCATCAGTCTAGCTTGACTGTTGCCATTTTTAACCTGAAATATCAACATCATTCCAAGAAATGACACTTTACCTTCCTTATGTACATCTTGACCAGGCTGAAAACCCTGTAATTCCAAGATATATTATTACACTTTACCTGTGAAAATACCTGAATTAGCCGTTAATACCATCACCACCTTAAAGAGATCATTCACGTTAGGCGATAGGATCTTTTTGGCTGAATACCTATCATATATGTATGCTCAGAGTATCAGTGATGGGAAGATCAATGTGGATTTTACCAAACTAATGCATGAATTTATCTAATCCAGCAGCCAAATCCTTCAAATAATGTTTGCTTTGTTCTAAATCTACAATTACACACAGCAGTCCTGGATGCACAATGTCTTTTTTAACGTTAACTTTGACTCTCCCGTGAGTTGCCAACTAAAATGCAATACGCTGATATTACTTGCGCATAGCAATGTATTTCCGTAGTTCCCTTAGGAGAGCGTAAACGTCCCCGTGACAATGCTTTTCAGTGATACATCACTGGCAAGACGAAAAGGATGAGGCCATTAAAGCAATCATTATTTTGACGTTCCGGACTGAAGACCTCATTTACCGGCAAATTCTGTGCCATCGAATACAGTGTTTGAGAAATGACAACTTTTTCCAAAATACAGTGGATGCATATTCAATCCTGTAGAAGACACAGCACTTCAAGTCATTAAGTATATGTCAAAATTAGTCATCTGCTTTCTGATTTTTAAAGCTTACCATATGGGTCAGAGAGAGGGAGGGGTAGCCCTTCCCATCAAGAAACATCTGCACTACAATACCATTAATCACGTAAACCCAGACGGCTGCGAAAGTCTTCTGATAAAAGTAAAAATAACATATCGATGGGCATCCTGACACTGTACAGACCACCTAAAGACATGCTCTTATTTGAGGAACAATTCTTGACCTCCATAATAGTTTTACCAAGCCCAAATAGCCTGTTATTGCACTAGGTGATTTTGAACCTATGGGCAGAAGATGAACAAGACAAGCAAGCCACATCATTGCTAGCTGTGCTGGATACCATTGGCTATACTCAGCAGACCAGAGGACCTACCCATAGAGGAGGTAACATATTGGATTGGGTTGTCTATGGCCCGATCAATTCAGGGTTAATACTATAGTGTACCCACCAGCAGCGCAAGCTAGGATGGATAAACTGCCCAGAATCTTTGAAAAAAGCAGGAACTTCAAGAATGTTACCCCACTTAAATGCTGTGCCCTATTGAAATCTAAGCTCCACCCACCTGACTCTTTTAACAACTCCACTAAATCGTTAATCCACCTCTCTTCGGTCATTATCTCCTCTATAGAGGCTCTTGCCCCAGAAAAAAAAACAAGGATAAAGACTGAAAATCCCAAAACCTCATGGTATGATGATTACATCATCCAAATAAGATGCGAGAAAAGAGCACTGGAAAGGGAATGCACAAAAATCCTTGCCCCCCAAATTTTAACTCTTTATAAGGATTGGTGAACAAATTCAAGTGTGCCATTATGGAGGTTAATTCCAAGAATGTTAACATGAGAATTACCAGTGCTAGATCTGGTCCTAGCAAATGTTTTAAAATTCTTAAGGAATTTGATGTAAAGGTAACTGTTAATCGCTCCAACAGCAGAGACTCAGCCTGGTGCCAGGAAATACAGAATGAGTTTTTATACAAAATAATGGGTCATCAGCAAGATATTCAGGATCAGCAACTGGGTATCATTGGTCCAGATGATGCCATCTTCATGCCCCACACCCTTCCCAGTCCAATGATCATCTAAACCCTAAATCTGAACTCAAACAATGTACTGAATCTGAAATACACAAGATAATATATAATTTAAAACCTATGTCCTGCCTGGGTGATATATGTTCTGCCAACATCCTTAAAGGATCCCTGGATGTTCTGATCCTAAGGATCACTTGAATTCTTAACCTCTCATTCAGGGAAGGCTTAGACCCACTGTCACTCAAGGAGGCTTGGATTACGCCTTTACTGAAAAAGAGTACACTGGATCTAGCCTTGGCTAAAAAGTATCGGCCCATAACAAATGAGCTATTTCTGCTTAAAATCTGGGACAGAGTGGCATATACACAACTAGAGGGATTCATAGAGAATAACAACATCCTGGGCTCCCGACAATCGGGTTTCAGAGCCAGCTATGGGACAGAAATGGCTCTGCTTGATCTTAAATCCAACTTGACAAGCATAATGGAAGGAGGTCACTCCACATTTCTGAGGCTGTTTGATCTTTCATAAGCCTTTTGTCTTATCCATCACACCGCCTGGTGGACAGATTAAATGGTCTGGCCTGCTGCTCTGACATGCCGCACAATTGATCACCTCATTCTTGGGAACTTGTACCTCCAGAGTGGCAACAGAGAGTAGCGTAGCAAATCTATACCAATCTTGCCCACTTGTGGAATGTTGCAGGGATCAGGCATTGCCCCAATCCTGTTTAACATCTATAGTAGGCCTTTGCTCAACCTCCTAGACCACCTCGGTGTCCAATATACCAACTACGTTGACGTCACCCAGGTTGTGTTTGAATTGTCAGACAATTTCATATAGGATTCTGAGGCCCTGAATGTGGTGTAAAATGCCATCCAAATCAGTATGGCCACAAATTCCCAATCACTCCACAAGGATAGAACAGAGCTCCTCATTGTTACCTCAGGGCCTCAAACAAAGAACATGGACCTGACTGATGAAAGCTTTAGCATGGCAGGCAGTATGATCATGGTAGCCAAATGTGTAAAGACCATGGGTGTGTACTTGGATGCCGAACTATCCATTAAATCCTAGGTGTCTCACATTCGAGCATCTTGTTGTTATATGTAAGCTCCTGAATAAAATAAGGTTCTACCTATCCATCAACAATAGATCCATTTTAGCCCCCACCTTAATTAACACCGGGCTAGATTATTGCAATAGCCTACCGATAAGAACTTCACAAGTAAACATTCAATCCCTCCAGAACTCCCAAAAAGGTGCTATTCGTGGCATTTATGACCTTCCCAAACAAGATCATATCACAACCTCCAGAAGGGCCTACACTGGCTTCCAGTCAAGCATAGGGTCACTATGCTTGACTATCACTATCTTACAAATGCTGGACCTCCACGGCCCCTCAATATTTCACAGACCGCCTGCCGGTGAATCAGCCAAGCTGGAACCTGCGTCCCAGAGCTAATTGGCACAACCAAGGTTGGATTCTATGGGGCATTATGTGTGCTATTACTTCGGTGCACTTTGCAATTAAATGTGAGGTCTGGGGGCTAAGGTAGCAAGAGTTCCACCATGTTGGATGTTAGGGCATGTTACAGGATCCATATTTGAAAGTATGAGAAAATGGCTTAACGTGGAACTACAGCTCTGTCCAGTTAATCCGGAGTACCCTTTCCTTCCCCACAGAGAGAAGTTATGATGTCAAAACAGCTGTGTTGTGTCTTTAACAGTTAATAGAGTCAAGCTGCAGAGCTTGGAGGAATTGGGATGGGAATGTTGGGTCCAGGGAGCAAGGGTAGGGATGCACCTTTTGAAGGTTAAGTTCATGACAACAGAGAATGGGCTTCTGTGATGCCAAGAGGCTTGGTGGAGATTTAGAGTTCGACTGCCCTCACCCGAAAAGCGGTCATCCTATTTGACCTGCAGGTGCAGTACTTTAGAGGTGAATAAATAAGCAACATGTATGCATAATAGTGGTGCCCTGATCATGTATTTCATGGGCACCTTGGTTCCCAGAGAGATAAGTGGGGTGGAGACGTGCTAGGGTGGTATCATGATTTTGGATGGGAGGAGCAGAGGTGATGCAATCAATGTATCTACAAGGTTAGGGAGCTGTTTGCACATGCCACAGTGTCTGGTGTAATGAGGACGGCCATTGTATTGTCAAAGAAGAGTTGACCTCTCTATTTACACTTTGATAGGATTCAACAGAGGGGTGCACATCATGTGATGGTCAAGAATATTTTACTTATTAAAGAAATGTGTTATTGTAACATTTTACCTGGTCATTAATCAACTCCTAGGTTTTATAGTGATGATGTAGTGGGTCACATGTTTAGGGGAATGTGTTAAGATAATGTGATATGATATGATATGATATTTTATTTATATTGCGCTCCTATACAGGTGTTTCAGAATGCGACCAGGCAAAGGGAGGGGAACAGTGGAGTGAACAAACACAACGATCTAACTAGGCCCAGTGACATTGAAAATGTTGTTACAGTAGTCCAACCTAGTGAGAATCAGAGCTTTGTTATGACCAACAGGGTAATGGACTATAGGGATAATTAGAATGATGTATAGATGTTAGTCAATGGGGAGCGCAGGACCATGTTGTACACTTTCTTATGCATAGTTCTGTTAATTTATGTTTTTTCCGCTATAAAAGATGTAACTTCTTTGTGTGGGGCAAACTGGAAGTTTGTTCGTTTCTACGGGACTGTCTGATACGTTTGCATGTAATCCAAATTTTTTTCCCTTGCAAACAATGCATCGATTATTTGACCTATTTGGGATTGTTGTCATTGGTTGGATTTTGGTTCATTAACCCTGCACAAAACAGTGAACAAACTTGGGATAAGTAAATGTCAGCGGGTAGGCAGTTTAGCCAGCTAACCATGAGCTGTGATCTAAAACTATTAAGCTATAATGTAGTACGAAAAAGAGAGAAAAGAATCCAGTTAGCTGTGGGGGAAGGTGTAAGTAGTAAGGCTGGGGAGGTGAGTCAAGAAGATAGCTCGGCATTGAAGAGGTGGGTTTTCATTGTGTTTTTAAGCACATCGATGTGGATTGTGTTTGGATTTGAAGAGTGGAGGGAGATCCAAGTAAGTAGAGCAAGAAGAGTGAAAGAACGTAAGAGAGAAGAAGCATGGTGTGGGTGAAGTACCACAAGGGTAGTGATGCAGGCAGAGCGAAGGCTGCAAGAATATTTGTAGGGGTTGATAGAAGAGAATGGATACAGCAGTGCCTTACCATGGATGAATTTCTGAACTAGTAGAAGAAATATGAATTTGTCCCTGTTTTACATAATTAGCCAGCTAGCCAGCCAGCCTGCTTGCGATAGGAGGAAGTACGGGCGAAGCAAGGGAGTTCATAGGGAATCCTGGAAGCAAAGTTAATAATCTTGTCATGGGGAAAGAGTGCATAGTTTGGAAAACCAAAGGGAATAGTCTATTTTAGAGAAGACAAGGGTGGGTAGGAGATATTTAGCAGTTTTAAAGGAAAGAAGGTGCCTGATTTTCATATTTCGGAGGTTGAGGTGAGCCACTGTTGCAGTTTTAGAGATGAAGATAGAGGTGTGTGTGAAAGGTTGTAGCTGACACGAAGATATCTAGCTGAAGAGGAGTAGGGAAGAGTGTCAGATGGAAACTGGGTAGGCAATGGGGGAAAAGAGAGAGATTTAGCAGGAAAAGAAACTACCTCTGTTTTGGAGGAGTGCAAAATAAAATAGTGTGAGGCCAACCAGAATTTAATATCAGAAGGACAGTCAGTGGTGTTGTTGGATAGGTCAGTGGAGAGTGAGGGAAAGGAGAACAATATTGGGTGTCATATGCAAAGAGTTGGTATGAGAACCCAAAACAGCATCTAAGTTCACAAGAGCATAGGCATACAGTGTAAACAGGGGGGGACCCAAGACAGACCCTTGCTGAACACCAACAGTAAGGGAACTAACTTGAGAGTTGTTGTTCCAGAAAACAGAGAATTGATGAGGTGCCAGGTAGGGCTCGATCCAAACAAGTGCTTAATCCCAAGCAGCGAGAACAAATTGAGGAGATCAGAGTGATCAATGGTATCAAAGTTGGAATGTTTAGAACAATAAAGTTGGAGACATTCATGAGAGCAGCTTCAGGGGAGTGTAAGGAGCTGAAACCAGCTTGCAGGGGGTCACAAAGTTTGCAGGTCCTCATGAGAGTGGGAGCTCTGCCATATCTGCAGGAGACTTTGCATGTCATTACGGAGCCCATGTATGAATGGGGATACCCATGGTTCAGGACACTGGGATTTAGGGGTGAAAATTAGCAGTCGGAATTTAGGACTCTGAAGTGGAGACAAGATGGTGGAGAAAGCAGTATTATTGGAGGAAGGATTTGAAGAGGAAGGGAGAAATAGCAAAGTATTTACTTTTTATCTTGGAAATGGGAGTGATTTTTATCTTGGAATGGGAGTGGTATGTGTGGAGGTAGAGTTACAGGAAGGAAAGATAATGGTGGTAGATACACTGGATTGGTCCAAAAGAGATGGCGTGAAAATAGTGTTAGTTTCTGAGAGAGAGTTAGAGATGAACAGGAGGTCAAGAGAGTTGCCCACAGAGTGAGTGGGTGGATTATTAATAGAGTGGGTAGCATGTTCATTGAGAACAGATTGAAGGTTAGATTGTTGCTGAGTGTTGGAGAGGGGGCCGTACAATGAAGAGTGAATAGCAGAATGAGGATGAGAAGGATAAAGAGAGAATGCATTTTAGTTCAGTTGTAATCAGGGGTTGCTAGCAATGCAATAGGTGGATTTTAACAATTACCAGGTGGATCAGGAGAGGAAGTGTTATAAAGACTCACACCAAGAGACAAAGAGGCTGGGAGATTGCTCTTAGCTGTTTGCCCATCGTGTGTGTCGTCCCGGGATAAGTCGCTCTGGTAATGAGGAGTAAAGACGGAGGTGTGGCAAGGAGCATCCAATGGTGGGAGGAAGGAGGCGGGAACATCAGATGGCAGATCGGGAACATTACTGAGCTCGATGTTGCTCTCAGCACTCTCAGCACAGTTGAAGCCCCTTCTGGGGATGGAGAGACCATTCAAAATGGCAATTTCTGGGTCAGAGGCCACTTTATTTGCCAATAGATTGGATGGATCTTGTAGGTTTCCTGACCTCTACAGTCAGTCCCAGGCAGCAGAAACAACGGCCTCTGGTGGTAGTGTGCTGAGCTCGATGTTGGTCTTAGCCCAGTTTAAGTGCCTTCTGAGGATGGAAAAGCCATTCAAATATGGCATGGAACATTCAGATGTTGCGAGTGAATCACGCTAGAAATAATGGCAACCCCAGCAGTCATGCACGCAGGATCTCATTTTTCATGTACAGCTGTAGTATCACTCTCTGAAAACCTAAGAGATACAGTGACATTGTGATAAGCACTCTCCTTGATAGGACCAGCTGAGATACTTAAAGTCCACTGCTGGGCTGAAGATTGGTGTCCAGGACTGAAGACACAGCACCCTGCTTACTTCCAGCGATATTGTGGCACCCTCAAACCTTTGTGGAGACCAGACTTAACATGCATGTGTCTCTTGTTAGCAGAGCCTAGCATTCTTGTGTACAGACCCTCAAGGATCGAGGAATAAATTATTTGAGTGTCCACTTAAAAGAGTCCATGTTTGAGAGCAGAAGAATAATTTCCTACAGTGGCGACATCTCTAGTCAAGGCACTGTGTCCATAATACGGCAGGAACTGGGGAGGCACCATGCAATGTTTTCACCCAAACCGTCATGTGGCAGTGAGGCACCAAGAACAGCAGTTAGCTGGTCTGAGGAAGAAGTACTCTTCGAAGTGTGCTCTAGCTCTGGCACCAGCCTTACTCTGTGCTTCTCAATCTACAGATGCAAAAGAGAGAAATTATTCTGGGAAGATGCACAAAGGAGAAAAATTGCAGCATAACAAAGATATCTGGCAAACATGGGAGAGTTCCTCATAATTATGGACTGAATTTGTAGAACACTGGTGAGAATATACCTGGCTTTTCGATAACACATTTCCACTGATGTATTTAGTTTCTATATTTGATAGCTTTAGAATGCCATACATGTTATGTTCTTGCTTTATAGAACATGAGTCATCATCTAGCAAAAGGTCAAGGGCCGGTACCTTGATGCATATAGTTAATGTCATACAGCCGTGTGAAAAAAGGAGTAATCATTAGAAACATGCAATTATGATGTCAAGAATCCTATATGAAAACCTAAATATTCTAAAACACATGTGGGATCCATTCTGGAAGATTGCGACTTCCTAAATCAAATCTGGCCTGCGCTCAGTAGCATATGTGTTGCTATACTCCCTTCCGCAGGAGATAACAGTACTTACTATAAAATAACAGACAAAACAGACTAAATGACAGTGTTATGTACAAGCTTGAAAATGTGCTCCTTAGAATTATAGATGTGCCAGCTGTATTCAAAGATTCACCAAGCAATGCAGCTGGTTCTTGAGGCAGAGAGGCCGGTGCTGCATTGTCCAAAGGAGCCAGCATCCATAGCAGCCTGAACATCAGGACCATTCATACAGCTTCTGAGGATCATATATTTCCTAATGTACGTTAGTCCCAACTAACTAATAGCAATAAGGAGAAAGGCTCAGGGTCTTCATCCTTAAACAAATAGGAAACTGTTGGATTGTCAAAGTCCACACCACAATCAAAGGACACTTCTTGGTTCTTAGTGCAGTGTTGCAATGAACACAGTGAATGTGGAATTCCAGTCTGGGACCCTCTATCAGGAAAGAGCCAGAGTAAGGTGGGGATCCAGCTGTCTTTGCAAGGATATCCGAGAACATTGGGGGTTCTATCCAAAGAAACCTAGTCAATAACATTGCAGAATCTGTACTGCTAGATACTGGTATCAGACATTCCGTATGTCTAGGTAGGTATGCTGATAAGGATCATTACATGTAGGAGAACCTCATTCTGCTAACAGGTTTTCAGAGAATGGTAGAGGGCAAGCCTGATAACTGCAGTGCATGTTAGCATCAATGGGATACAGCCGGGGGTGGTGGTGTGCCCTAAATGCATTCGATCATAAATCCTTAGCAGCATTTTGCCTAAAAGTGGACTTATGACTCGTGTGACATGATTGCAAACCAACAGACAGACATTTTGAGGTGTTTATTCCATAAGGCCAAGATGCCTCAGGGTCAAGACATCTGGGGCCTCATTACGACCCAGGCGGTAAGTTACCGCCTGGGCCGTGACTTTACCACCATGGCGTAAACTACGTTTACGCCATGGTGGTTGGCGGACTTACCGCCCCATTCCGACCTTGGCGGGGCGGTAAGTCCCCAATCCCCATTTACCCTTCCCCATTCCCATTTTTGCCCCATAGGGCATAATGGGAGTGGGGAAGGCGTTAATTACGCCACCGTAAATTACGGTGGCGTAATTAACATCAAGGTCCCTTAGCGCCATGGATTTTAACACCTGCTAAAAGCAGGTGTTAAATCCGCCATGGCGCTAAGGGACCTCGTACTCAGGCGGTAAGGGTCGGCGCTGTTAACGCTGCCGTAAACCCCTTACCGCCTGGGTCGTAATGAGGCCCCTGGAGTCAAAAATAGTCTTGATGTTGCCACTGAAGTGAAATCTTTAGTGCTCTCAGAGCGATCTGCCCCTTTATGAAGGGGTTCAGCATTTACTGAGGGACCCTCACTATCTACTCCTAGGGTCCTGCATGGGATAGACGACTCGCTAACAGATGGCTGTCTGGATAAGGCAGGTCTTTTTAAGAAAGTGTATTTGTCTGGATGGCCTGAAAGGGAGTCCTCAGACACATTAAATTGGTGCATCCCCGTTGCTATTTGTCTACTGGGAGGTAGGTTCTTCACAGTGAATCCAATTATCCTGTTTAGGGAGTCACTGAAGGCTGGTTATAGTCAAGGGTCTGGTTGTGTTGCACATTATTTTGAGTGATTGCCCTTTGACAATCATGTACTAATATTTTCTTGAATTGTATTTTACCATTAACATGTTTGTGATACATTATGAGATTTTATAATTCTTATGGTATTCTATTAAATTAATAAATCCATTTCTATTATGTTTAGGCTATTAATTGAATTCTTTCACCTGCTGGTTTGTGATGTGCTTTGTATTTATCCGGTTATATCAATAATCGGCTGTGTTATTAAGGGTTCAGTCTTGTCCTTTTACCTAAACTAGATTCCATACCCCGGTCTCTTAGTTGCCCTATACAGCCAAGTGTTGCACAGCATTCCCATAACAGTATGCACATAACATACCCTGACAGGACACCATCGAATGAAGTACAAAGAAGAAAGGCAGACTGCCCACATTTAATGGCCTCAGAAAAGTGGCAAAACAATGTGCCACCACACGGCCTGAAATGGCACGCATCTGGGAAGTCAAAGGCCAGACAAAAGACCTCTTGCCAAAATGGAACTCACAGAGGATGGGTGTCTATTACATAATTAAAGATAGCCATAGTCATACCCAATAAACCTCAGCCTTGTGTGAGCAACTATAAAATTGTATTGCATGTTCCCAAAACTGCCTTTAGGAGATACTAATAGGCAGTGCCCTTAAATGTATAGGAAGTTTTTTCTAATAAATGCAATTTATTTTTGTACTTTACTGCAAAAAAAAAAACCACTGGTATGTTCGAAGAGGAAGCTACTGATATGTCTGGTAACTTGGAATGGTCTGAAGGTGGGCAACCCCTCCCTTACTCCTGGGACATTCTCCTTTACATAAGGGAGTTATCCTGGGAGGGGGGCACTTCCTGTTCACCCATCGAAATACTTTTTCTGCTTAGTATCCCTAAGCCAAGCAATACGACATATCACACAACACACGCAGACTAGCTCTACAAAACAGCCCTTAACAGTTTATTCACCTAAGCTCCATTGTTTTCTTCCCGGCTCACCAGTGACTCTTCCCCATGCCACAGAAGGGGAGAAAAGACATTACTCCCAAGACTGCAGAGCACACATTGCTCAGTGGCCATTACTAAATCAAAGTTCTTTTCGATTTGAATTGATGACACTTAGATCTGCCAAACGCCCAGTTTCCAGCTTTATTGCCCTGATCTGTTAGGCGGTACTGGATGATATGATTTCTTACCCCTATCACAGTATAAATAGTAATTTTGTTTCTTTAGTGAGCATGGTTAAAATAAATATTCAACCTTTTACAATTTACACATTAAAAATAAAACGTTTTCACACGATATACAGACTAAAATGTTCTAACAGAACATTCTGTTTCTGAGAATATCCTATAATATACAAACATAACAATCTCAATAAAAATACATTCACATTTTTCCCCTAAATGATGTTAGTCAATCAAGGAATCCCAACACAGCCAGACCCACAGACACTGGATTCCCTCCTAACAGATGTTGCCACAAATGTTCAATATCGATAAGATCTAAACAATGTATCTGTTTTTAGGAATATAAAGAGGGTAGAGTCTTCAGTGCAGGACATATTACAATCAAATGTTTCAGATTTTCTATAAAATTTAAATTACCAGAAAACCATAAATACGACATTTCTTTCGGCACCAACTTTCAACTAAGATTTCTCTTGTAAGGAAAAGATTAAACCTAAATATCATAGATCCACTCTGTAAAGGATTGTTAGGAAACTTCCTGGTATAAGGTGCCTAGGCTCCCAGCTTTTTATGCTCCCACTTTAAATGGGCATTATAATTACATTTATGACCGGTGCCCATGGTGTCATTCCAATCTTTTCAGTATAATATGAGATTAACATTGCACAGGTTAACGATTGAGAGGCCGATTCATGGAATAATTAGCGCGGCGCAAGTGGGCAAAAACGTGCGAATCGCAGTGGAATAGCGAAAATCGCAGTGCAATTGCGAAAATCGCACGAAAAGCAGCGCACGTCGATTCATGGAAGGCCGTGCGCGAGAAAACCAGCGGATGTGCGATAAAAAGTGCGCGGCGCACGTTGGAGCACAGGCCATCTAACAGCGTGCGCCAGGTCACTGCGAAAATCGCACAGGCCACAGCGAAAATCGCACATAGCGCGGCGCACGCAACAAAAGTAGGCGGAACACGGGCGTAACACTCGGAATGGGGAACAACTTGCCAAAACGTGGGCGTCACGGGGGAAGTACAGGGCACAAGTGCGCGGAACGCCCACACGCTCGCCTACAACACGTATTCATGGAATAGAATAGGGGAAAAAAGCGCACGCTCAAACCAGCGCACAGGCACAAACACGACCGCCACAAGAAAGCAGGCGGTAGCGTCTCTGCGGCTGTAAGAAATGTGCGCCAAAAGGTGCGCCAACAAATCGCACCTATATACTGCCATGATGAATGTCCCATACTGTGGCCCTCCAGGAAAAAAGAAGTGGAAAGGGGTACCCACAAACACGGACACCCGCTGACAAAAAATACGTGTGCGTGTATACCGGGGTGCGCGGGAAGTCTAACACGCGATTTCAGCAGGGTACGTGCATCACAGGGGTTTGCGTGAAGTTTCACACGCGATCGGGTCTGGGGGAGCGGGCTACGTGTATATCAGGGGTTCGCGTGAAGTTCCACACGCGAACAGCGGGTCTGGGGGAGCGGGCTACGTGTATATCAGGGGTTCGCGTGAAGTTCCACACGCGAACAGCCTGGGCGCGTGTATTTCAGGGGTGCGCGGGAAGTTCCACACGCGAACAGCCTGGGCGCGTGTATTTCAGGGGTGCGGGGGAAGTTCCACACGCGAACAGCCTGGGCGCGTGTATTTCAGGGGTGCGCGGGAAGTTCCACACGCGAACAGCCTGGGCGCGTGTATTCCAGGGGTGCGCGGGAAGTTCCACACGCGAACAGCCTGGGCGCGTGTATTTCAGGGGTGCGCGGGAAGTTCCACACGCGAACAGCCTGGGCGCGTGTATTTCAGGGGTGCGCGGGAAGTTCCACACGCGAACAGCCTGGGCGCGTGTATTTCAGGGGTGCGCGGGAAGTTCCACACGCGAACAGCCTGGGCGCGTGTATTTCAGGGGTGCGGGGGAAGTTCCACACGCGAACAGCCTGGGCGCGTGTATTTCAGGGGTGCGCGGGAAGTTCCACACGCGAACAGCCTGGGCGCGTGTATTTCAGGGGTGCGGGGGAAGTTCCACACGCGAACAGCCTGGGCGCGTGTATTTCAGGGGTGTGGGAAGTTCCACACGCGAACAGCCTGGGCGCGTGTATTTCAGGGGTGCGCGGGAAGTTCCACACGCGAACAGCCTGGGCGCGTGTATTTCAGGGGTGCGGGGGAAGTTCCACACGCGAACAGCCTGGGCGCGTGTATTTCAGGGGTGCGCGGGAAGTTCCACACGCGAACAGCCTGGCCGCGTGTATTCCAGGGGTGCGCGGGAAGTTCCACACGCGAACAGCCTGGGCGCGTGTATTTCAGGGGTGCGCGGGAAGTTCCACACGCGAACAGCCTGGGCGCGTGTATTTCAGGGGTGCGCGGGAAGTTCCACACGCGAACAGCCTGGGCGCGTGTATTTCAGGGGTGCGGGGGAAGTTCCACACGCGAACAGCCTGGGCGCGTGTATTTCAGGGGTGCGCGGGAAGTTCCACACGCGAACAGCCTGGGCGCGTGTATTTCAGGGGTGCGCGGGAAGTTCCACATGTGATTACACAGTGTGGGTCCTCCCAGGTGTACCCTGTACACCCTCCACGGCCCCTGCAGGCAGCCCACACCACAGGGGACTACCCTGCATCCCTGGTCATGTCCCGCAGGCAGCCCACCCACCATGGGCATGCCCCCCCAGCAAAGGCACATGTCTCCTTGAACTAATGAACACCAACTCATGTCCCCTTGCACCCCCACCCCCCAGCACTGTGGGGCACCTGCCAGCAGGCCCCCACCCATGTCCAACTCATGTCTCCCACCCCCCCCCACACCCCAGCACTGTGGGGCACCTGCCAGCAGGCCCCCACCCATGTCCAACTCATGTCTCCCACCACCCCCACACCCCAGCACTGTGGGGCACCTGCCAGCAGGCCCCCACCCATGTCCAACTCATGTCTCCCACCACCCCCACCCCCCAGCCACCAGGGTCACCCTCCACCAGGCCCCCACTCATGTCTACCACCCCCCCACCCCCCAGCCACCAGGGTCACCCTCCACCAGGCCCCCACTCATGTCTCCCACCACCCCCACCCCCCAGCACTGTGGGGCACCTGCCAGCAGGCCCCCACCCATGTCCAACTCATGTCTCCCACCACCCCCACACCCCAGCACTGTGGGGCACCTGCCAGCAGGCCCCCACCCATGTCCAACTCATGTCTCCCACCACCCCCAACCCCAGCCACCAGGGTCACCCTCCACCAGGCCCCCACTCATGTCTCCCACCACCCCCACCCCCCAGCCACCAGGGTCACCCTCCACCAGGCCCCCACTCATGTCACCCACCACCCCCACACCCCAGCAGTGCAGGGTCACCCTCCACCAGGCCCCCACTCATGTCACCCACCACCCCCACACCCCAGCAGTGCAGGGTCACCCTCCACCAGGCCCCCACTCATGTCACCCACCACCCCCACGCCCCAGCAGTGCAGGGTCACCCTCCACCAGGCCCCCACTCATGTCTACCACCACCCCCACCCACCAGCCACCAGGGGCACCCTCCACCAGGCCCCCACTCATGTCACCCACCACCCCCACCCCCCAGCAGTGCAGGGTCACCCTCTGCCAGGCCCCCACTCATGTCTCCCACCACCCCCACCCCCCAGCACTGTGGGGCACCTGCCAGCAGGCCCCCACCCATGTCCAACTCATGTCCCCCACCCCCCCACCCCCCAGCACTGTGGGGCACCTGCCAGCAGGCCCCCACCCATGTCCAACTCATGTCTCCCACCACCCCCACCCCCCAGCACTGTGGGGCACCTGCCAGCAGGCCCCCACCCATGTCCAACTCATGTCTCCCACCACCCCCACACCCCAGCACTGTGGGGCACCTGCCAGCAGGCCCCCACCCATGTCCAACTCATGTCTCCCACCACCCCCACCCCCCAGCCACCAGGGTCACCCTCCACCAGGCCCCCACTCATGTCTACCACCACCCCCACCCCCCAGCAGTGCAGGGTCACCCTCCACCAGGCCCCCACTCATGTCTACCACCACCCCCACCCCCCAGCCACCAGGGGCACCCTCCACCAGGCCCCCACTCATGTCACCCACCACCCCCACCCCCCAGCAGTGCAGGGTCACCCTCCACCAGGCCCCCACTCATGTCTCCCACCACCCCCACCCCCCAGCACTGTGGGGCACCTGCCAGCAGGCCCCCACCCATGTCCAACTCATGTCCCCCACCCCCCCACCCCCCAGCACTGTGGGGCACCTGCCAGCAGGCCCCCACCCATGTCCAACTCATGTCTCACACCACCCCCACCCCCCAGCACTGTGGGGCACCTGCCAGCAGGCCCCCACCCATGTCCAACTCATGTCTCCCACCACCCCCACCCCCCAGCACTGTGTGGGACCTGCCAGCAGGCCCCCACCCATGTCCAATCCATGCCCCCCTGCACCTGGGTCCCAACATTCCCCAATCATGTCCGTAATGCCCATCCTCCCCTGCCAAAAGGCCCAACCAACTATCACACCCACCCACATATCAAAGGCAATTACATGTTACACCCCCAATGTAAATAATGCAATTTAACACATGTCTGTCACACACAATGGCTGCAAGTGAATGACAAAACACCCAACATGACATGCCTGAAAGCAATGAGATGATACGACACATTGAAGATTAAAAAAATAATATGTATTGAACAGCAAATAAGAAAAAACACAAAGCAAATCAAACAAAACAAGATGAATGTCCAAGAAAAAATTCTGAAAAATTAAAATAAGCCAATTAAGAAGATCATCCTGGGTCCATGAGCCCTACCAAATTAAACCTAACTGACTACTAACTAAAAAGTGAACTATATACAAAAAAGTGGTGCATTGTCCAATCGCAACCAAAAAAAAATCAAAAAAACAAAGGAAACCTAACCCTAACTATACAACTACATACAAAGGCAGCGGGCTATTCGGACGGCTCACTGGTTGTTGTCATGGGCCAGGGCATCATCGAACTCCTGGTCAATGGCTTGGAGGCGGGCATGTTCCCTGACCCCGAGGTCCCGCAGGGATAACGCAGTGTGCAGCTCAAACTCCCTGCGAAGACCCTCGAGGCACTCAGCCCGCCTCAGCGCCCTCCGCATGGAGTCCTCCGCCCTGACCATCGTGAGCCGTTCCTCCTCTGCCCGCTGCCGCTCCGCACCTATCCGCTGGCACAACCTCTCCCACACGGAAGCCACTCCCATTCCAGGGTTCTCCTGCCCTCCGGCCGATGCCTGCACCCCTGATGTTGATGGCCCCGAGCCATGATGCCTCCCACGTTGAGCCTGCTGCTGCCTCCGACGCAACTGCCTGTGCCAGCACGACGGCATCCAGGCTGATGGAAACCACCGACGCCGTCGTGCACGTGCCCTGCCCGATGATGCCGTCACATCCTCCATCTGCTGGGGTCCAGTTGCTCTGGTGTCCACCCCTGCTGGATCTCTGACTCCCGACTGTGGCAGGGATGGGATCCCCACCGAGCTGGCTGCATTGGTCGGGGCAGGTCCACAGGGGGCCCTGGTGGCATCTGGGCTGGAAGACGGCAAGGAGAACGACTGGTGGATAGCCTGCACAGAGGAGGAGAGGGCCGCCACATTGGCCAACACATGCAGGAAACCCCCGAACATGGCCGATCCCAATTGGGCCACGTCGGCACGGTGCACTTCGTGATGACGTGCGTGCTCCTCCCGGGAAGCACGCACGGCATCACGAATCACAGCCGTGCGCATCGCGACCCCAATCAGGACCTTCTCCGCACGGCCAGGGGTTCCCACGTCCGCAGGTGGAGGGGAGTCAGGTGACATGGACATCCCCTCTACCTGCGGACAGGCCTGGGACGGGGCATCCCTGCTGGTGCATGGTGGTGCACTCACAGGGTCAGGGACAGCGACATGCACAGGCCCCTCCACGGTGACCTGTGCTGCCTCCTGCCCCTGGCCCTGGACTGCACCACTTGCACCAGCAGGGATGCCCCCACCAGGCCCCATGTGTGCCCCAGTGGCGGCCTCCTCCTCCTCTGTGCAAACCACCAACCTGGATGGCTCCTCACCATCTCCCACCGTAGCAGGCCCCTGTGGGGGCTCACCCACCCCTTCCGCTGCAGCCGTGGGGGCATCCCCGCCGCCTTGCTCCACAGCGCCTTCTCCGCCCTCTTCTTCACTAGCCGCTGCGTAGAGGGAGACAAAGAACACAAGCATCAGGGCACTGTACAATGGTCCCCTAGACAGGAAGCAATAGCAGATGAGCACCACTGTCAAAGTACACTTCCATCATGTCCCTCCACAACACATGGGTCAGTCCAGGCAAAACACACACAGTAACAGGCATGGTGCATGCCATGGACATTTCCATGCATGTCCAATGGACTCTTGAAACATTCAATGATATGTAACTCACATGCATCATGCCTCATGCCCATCACATGCACACACTTCACCTCAGTCACATCCATCTGGCCCCAAACACACCAAACACAGCGGTTACAAGGGTAATTTGGCTGCTTTACTGAATCTCTGCATTGTCACACACATGTGTCATGCATCCATGGCATGCATAAGTCACAGACACGCAGGTCAGGCACACAGACATGGCTACCATATATGTACCTGGCATCAGCACCCATCCCTCACCCCCACCCATGTCCACGTACAGAGACTGGCATGCTCTCATGTTCAAAATCTGAATAGGGCTCCCCATGCGGCATTTCAACACATGCAACAACCATGTGCATCACACATCACTGGTCGCACATGCATTACCATGATGTCCCTGCACACATACATGCATACATGGCCTATGGCACACATACAGGCAAGTATCATAGAACCAGCACACCGCAACATGCCCTGTCTCACACAGTAATGCATGGACACTTACCGCTCAACTCCAGACGGGCCTCCCTCTCAAGGATCTGGGCGTGGAGCGCTGGGCGTACGTGTTCCAGGACCCTCATCTGGATGGAACTCATGCGGCCCCGGCCCCCCTCCACGAGGCGCCGGGCCTTCACAAGGGTCCTGGACCTCAAGTCCTCCCAGCGCTTCTTGATCTTCAGGACGTCGCGGGTTGCCACCCCCTCCGCGTTGATGGCAACCACACAGTCGGCCCAGATCCTCTGCCGTCCTTCCTTGCTGGCGCGGGACGATCCAAAGAGGGCATCATACTGCCCCAGGACATGCTCCACCAGGACACCAACTTCGGTGACAGTGAAGCTGGTGCCCCTCTGCCCCTCTGGCCTGGGGTTGCCACTGGTGCCAGATGTGGAAGTGCCCGACATGGCAACCCCAGAGGCAGGTGTGGGTGGGCAACTGGGTCCTGGGGCTGGGCTGTGGAGCGATGTAATACCAGTCGGGAGTCTTCAGTTCCAGCAGGGGTGGACACAGCAACTGGACCCCTGCAGATGGCTGATGTGCAGGCACCAAATGGCAGGGCACGGTGGCAGCAGGCAGGCAGGCAGGCAGGCAGCAGCAGATGGCACGTGGGAGGCTGCTCGGGGCACTGGGGGGCAGTAACTCGGCCTTCTGGGCAGGAGCGTGGGCTTCCGTGTGTTTTCACGTGGCCAGCTTGATACGGAGTGATTTGGCACGTGAAAATCCTGCACGTCAGCGTGAAATCCGAGGAAAGGCCCTTAGCGCGTAAGCGCGTCAGCACGCATACGCGATTCTATTGGACCAGAGTCCCTCAGCGCGTAAGCGTGTCTGTGACGTGACCCGCACGGGTGTTCCCCACTCAGCACGTGATGACGGGGCACACGTGGAGATACTGCACGTCAGAGTGTCATCGCGTGTAATTGGACAAAAGTGCGCGTACACGCGATTGGCCTATGTACGTGTATTTAATGGGTGCGCGGCCACTTACACACGCAAGTACGTCAGCGAACCTGTATCACGTGGTGCGTGTGAATTTCCGCATGCTATTGGACTGGGAACTGGATTCCAGGGGTGCGCGGGTCACACGCTGTATCCCGTGGTGCGTGTGAATTTCCACACGCTATTGGACTGGGAACTGGATTCCAGGGCTGCGCGGGTCACACGCTGTATCCCGTGGTGCGTGTGAATTTCCACACGCTATTGGACTGGGAACTGGATTCCAGGGGTGCGCGGGTCACACGCTGTATCCCGTGGTGCGTGTGAATTTCCACACGCTATTGGACTGGGAACTGGATTCCAGGGGTGCGCGGGTCACACGCTGTATCCCGTGGTGCGTGTGAATTTCCACACGCTATTGGACTGGGAACTGGATTCCAGGGGTGCGCGGGTCACACGCTCGCCTAGAACACGCGCTAAGCATAAATTGCGGACTTTAACAATAACAAGCTCAGACGCCAGGATGAACATACCGTTCCTAGCAGCAGTGGCAGTGGGCTACCAAAGGAGGAGGAGGAGGATAGTCAGGGCCAGAATATTCACACCCAGAACCAGCCTTTTCGGGATGCCTGATGACCAGGTGTATGGGAGGTACAGGTTTCCACCACACATCATACTGGACCTGGTGAGTGAGTGGGAGGATGACCTCACATCACCCACCCTGTGCTCCCAAGCACTCAGCCCCCTGGAGAAGGTCCTCAATGTACAGCACTTCTTAGCCACTGGATCATTTCAGCGGACAAGTGCCATAGTGGGTGGGGTGTCACAGGCCACCCAGTCACGCTGCCTACACCAGGTCTTGAACATCATGACTGCACGCCCATCAGTCCGCAGGCACATATACCTGCCCAGAACACCTGCAGAAAGGCATGCTGCCGCCCTGGATTTTTACGCAGTGGCACGATTCCCCAAAGTGCTAGGTGCCATCGACTGCACCCATGTGGCTCTACGTCCCCCCAGGGCATCTGAGCACATCTATAGGAACCGCAAGCACTGGCATTCCATCAACGTGCAGGTAGCATGTAATGCCAAGGGAATCATCACCTCAGTATATGCCAACTATCCCGGCTCCACCCACGACAGCTTCATTTACCGAATGTCCACCCTAAGCCGGGACCTAGAAGCTGGGCGGCATGGCGATACATGGCTGCTTGGTGAGTATGTATGCCACTGCACATGCATGCATGTTGGATACTGAGCAAGGTCACAACCTCACCAATGATACCAATCCCCACCTCCACAGGGGACAGTGCCTACCCTCTCAGCCCCCACATGATGACGCCAATTCGGAACCCCACCACGCCACCCCAGGTAAGATTTAACACAGCCCACATTACAACCAGGGGCATAGTGGAGCGCACATTCGGAGTGCTGAAGTCACGCTTTCGCTCCCTTGACCGTTCTGGCGGGCAGCTGTTATACGCTCCCCCAGTAGTGTGCAGGATCATAGTGGCAGCATGTGTCCTGCACAACGTTGCAACACGCCGGGGCCTGGCCGTGGACATGGTGGTGGCCCCACATCCCCAACCACATGCACAGCCGCTGCGCATGGGAGGGGAAAGGGCACGGGGGGAGGCAGCCCGTACACAGCTAGTGGCTAATTACTTCACATAGAAATCACACCCCTGTGGAGTGCACACTGCCCTGGCACATTCCATCTGACAATCAATGATGACTCAACCTGACACTGATCCTGAATGTGTGGAGAATGAACCGGGAATTCCATGTCAGCCTGAGAATGTGCACCTGGAAGTGTCACAATGTGTGCATCCCTACCCACACAGACACCACCAATGCAGTTTTGTGAAGTTACACATTGAAGCAGCTAAAATGAATATCCACTTGCAAAATGCAACAAGAGGACAGTGCCATGTCAGCCAACCCAACCCCAGCACTGCCACACGACACACTGTGCCATGTCATGCTAATTGCAGGTAAACAAAGTAATCCCCACAACATGACATCACTCTCACTATGTACAGTGGCACTATTAGGAACCTGCAACACCTGAAATGCTCACAGCAATGCCGGACCAACAACATACTTGAGCACGTAGTACCATTAACATGACATCAAAAATGTTACATATTAGAAGTCTCACCACCTGGAAATGCCTGCACTCCCACCACTACCAACTGTGCAGTGTTGGCGCCATGTAGAGTTGTAGGTGCACTGCTGCCAACATGGTCCCCATCGCCAGACTAGAGGTCCTTGTGTGGACTTGAGGAAGGGACCTGCAAATTGGGAGGTAGACACAGAAGAAGAGTTACACATCAATGCAACATGCAGTGTACAACACAACAGCAATATGCACTATGAATGTATACACAGTATTGACTACAGACTGGCCACACAGCTCATGGGAGTCCAACGTCACTGTGTAATTCACTGTCACTTGGGCACACCCTTTGCAAGCCCATGGAAACGGGAAGCAGGAGGGGTGTGTGACTCAAACCCAAGCATCTGAACCAAATACATTACAAGCCTGCATGTGCCCAGCCACAATGCAGCGTATGCCCACAGGAACCACGGAAGCCAACAGATCGGAGCCAACACATCGGAGCCAACAGATCGGAGCCAACAGATCGGAGCCAACAGATCGGAGCCAACAGATCGGAGCCAACAGATCGGAGCCAACAGATCGTCCCAAAAAAATTGGGAATAAAAGAAATCAAAATAAAAATAAAAATAAGAAACAATCAAAAATGGCCATTGATGGGCCCGGGGGGGTTGGGGAGGCCACCCAGGAGGTCCGAGGACAGGATGCACACCAGAACCCACCTGCGTGGATCCTGGGAAGATAAAACACCTCCATGGGCTCATGGCCCACACGGCTACCCTATTGTGGGAGTGTCACTGCTGTCGCTATTATCACCCTGTGCAGCTGCATCCGGAGGTGGTTGCACTATGGGAGGCAGCCCACGCAAGGCCCTAGTCTGCTCCTCCATGGCTGCAAGCATGCGGGTGTGGTAGGTCTGGTTCTGGAGGATGAGTGTGCGGAGGTCCCCATGCAACAACTCACGGGATGCCCGGACCTCCGCCCTCGTTGCCTGCATCTCAGCTGAGAGCGTACGGGTGAGACGCTCCAGCTGCTGTTCTGTCCTTTGGTGTGTTGAAGCCTCAAGCTCAACAAGAGTCGTCCTGAGGTGTAGGAGCTCCTGCCTCAGGGCTTCCCTGTGGCCCTGGGACTCAATGGAGATGGCCTCCTGCAGAGTCGCCAGTGCCGCCCGCCTGTCCCTGTTGGACCCCAACATGTCCTCCCTGTGTGACTGGCAGATGGAGTCGGTTGCCTGCTCTAGTCGCTCCATCAGCCTTTCTGGGGGGACAATGGAAGTGGCCACCCTATCCATGGCCTGAGCCATCATCTCGGATGATGCAGCCTGTTGGGTAGCCATACCGTAAATGGATTGCTCCCATGCGGTATTGCCGGGTGGCGTACGGCCACCACATCGGCGGGCACCACACCTGTCTGGGGCAAGGCGAACTGCGCCTTGCTGTGCCGGCACTGCCTGAGGCTGCAGGACTGCATTCCCCCTCTGATCTGCTGGCCCAGGAACAGGATCAGATGTCGCGGAGTATGACCCTGCATCCGTAACCACCGAAGGCGTAGCTGCCAACACTGACATCCCCATGGAGGGTACTGACCCTGGTGCAGGTGGGTGAGACAGAACAGAATCCCTCCCTGGAACACTCACCAGCGACGGCACGTAGATCTCATCCGAATCAACACCTGAGTACAGCTCGGGGGAGGTGCAGCCAGAGACACCCCTTGAGAGCACGACCTGCAGCACTTGTGGGTTCTCCCCCACCACCACACCACGTCCCTCACTGGTGGTTGGTCGGCCCTGGGACACCTCCTGGGTCTGCACCATCTCCACAACCCCAGCAGTATCAGGTGCGTCTTCCCCTGCAAAGACATGAAAACAAAGTAATGGAAACAGGCATTAGCACCATGGCACACATTGAGGGCTGAGAAGCAAGAGAACCAGTACTTGATTGACACATGTCCCACATGACTAAAACCCTCCCATGCATGCACCCTCACTGCGTATGAAGTGCAGGCAAATGGCACACACTGATGACACCAAGATGGAAGATGAAAAAATTTTCTGCATGCTGCCTGGCAGTGGCATCACACATTGGCCTGTGATTGGCAGGTGAAACACACATGCCATCACACAGATGGCATGTACCATTGCTATTGAGTGAAGATGGAGAGGAGGGCAGCACCTATTCATTCAGTCCAGTTCCCGCATGTAATAGCTTTTCTGATTCTAACAGGTCAGATTTTTCACTTGGAGCTGCCAGTCTGAAATGGTCAAATTGCACAGGGACATGTGTGTACAAATGATATCCAGGTAACAAAGTCACTCCACTTTACCATACCCATGTCAGACATGTGACTAGTGGACAGCGACATGCCTAGTGAAAGTGGTGGAATGCAAACAAACTGACTGAATGAACAGTGAAAAATAAGCAAATATGTTGTGTCAAGGTGACACTTCAAGGGCAACTGGCGTGCAGTTGTGCTAGATGTCTACTGTTGGCAGAAGGGATACTGCTATGGCCAAATGCAGCTGCGCAGGAAGTATTGCATGAAGCACATGGCTGACCCATACGACTGAGGCGCACACACTCTCACCTGGCACCCAAACAGAAGCCCTCACACACACACCATGCACATGGATGACACACACATGCATGTGCACTCACCGGACAATGCCTCGTAATCAGCCAGATCTCCCACGCCTTGGATCTGTTCCTCCGTGACGTAGGTCCCAGCGACTGACTCATGTGGAGTGAGTTCCATGTCTACTACTGGAGACCCACCTCCAGTCACTAGAGTTGCGGCATGACTTGAGGCCAGCTTACTCTTTGCCCTGCGCTTTAGGTCATTCCAGCGCTTATAGCAATCATTGGCTGTGCGCCTAACGATTCCAAGGGCACTTACGATGTCCGCAACGGTCTGCCAGTGTGCCTGGCGTTGTGCAGGTGTGGTCTTGGATCCTGCAACAATGACCATCTCGTTGTCATGTCCGGACACATACTCGACAAGTGCATTCAGTTCGTCATCCGTGAAGCTGGGCTTCCTGGACGGGCCGGACTGTGTAGCCGTGTCTGGGGCATCAGCCTGTGCCGGACGAGCACTCTTCCTCTTCCGCTTGGAAGGTGGTGGTGATCCTGAGTGTCCTGCGCCGCTCTGGACACTAGGGGCAGGAGCCCTGGTGGACTCTGTATCAGGAGTGTGGGATTGCACACTCAGCATGGGAGTTGGTGCAGGCATTGGCTCTAGTGTGATGGTGTCAGGGGGAATGTCAGCAGCATGGACTAGGACCGACACTGTCCTGGCTGGGTGTGTGAGGGCTGGGGTGGATGGAGCCGCAGCTGCCCCTGCAGCCACTCCGCCCTGCCTCCTTGGTGCAGCAGATGACCTTGCTGCCCCAGATCCACGTGGCATGATGGCATCAACGTGCACCAGCGCACGTGTCGTAGCCCTGCTGACCTGGAAGTCAGCCATGGAGTCAGCCAGGTCTGGTGCCACAATGGGCTGGTCCAACAAGGGCTGAGCATGGATGGTGTCAGCCACTTCAGCCTCAACGGGAGGGGGGGGATGATGGGTGCCCTTGACTGGTCCTCCACACATGGGGGGACAGGCTCACCCTGCAAGTTACGACCACGTCGCCTACCGGATCCACCACGGCCACCACTTGTGGCTCTTCCACCTTTGCCACCCTTACGGAATCCTCGCCTCCCAGCCATGGCACTGATATTAATGTGCGTATGGGAGTGGCTGTAGACAATTGTCCTGGGCAATTGGGGGTCAAAGGGGTTGGGTACCAGATGGTAATTGTACCCTAGTGCTCTAGCACGGCTGATTGTAACCCCTGGGGAAAGATGACGGGTCACGCAACGCACAGGAGGCCCAAAAAAGGGAGATGACGTGCACGCAACCCCTCCTAGACCACGTGTGCAGAAAGAAAAACCTGCACTACGCTGTGGCACCCAGTAACACAAGAATGAACGTATGCGTGTCACACACAGCCTAGAATGACCTCTGAAGGGGTAGGCTACACACGGGGCAAGCACAGAAGTTGGATACGTGCGTGACTCACCGTCTGCCAGGTAAAAGAGCGTGAAGAATGAGCGCGTTTAGCTGGCTAAACCCCCGCCAAAAGAAGAGGTGTACGCTGTCTGAGAAGACAGGACAACAGTAGAAGGGGACACTGTTTGAGGGAACAGGCCCAGGTAAACCAGTAAAAGAGAAAAAAGAGAAAAAGCTGTCAGAGGTAACAGGGAATACGAACTGGAAACGCCGTGAAGTAAATCGCGTGTGAAACGACAAGAAGTACAGAATTCACCCACTCGCTCTCCACGAAAAGCACGTACAAGGAAATGGTGTTCTACATGTACCTTATATACAGGCCCACACGTACAGCGTCACTTACGCGGCGTGTACGTTCACCAATCACACGCTTTGTCACTCCTGCGTGTAGATCCATTTTCACCAATCACACGCTTTGTCACTTCTGCGTGTAGATCCATTTTCACCATTCACACGCTTTGTCACTTCTGCGTGTAGATCCATTTTCACCAATCACACGCTTTGTCACTTCTACGTGTACATCCATTTTCACCAATCACACGCTTTGACACTGGGACGTGTCACGCAACAATTTCCTGCACGTGCAGGTGACTATAAGCGCGCATATGCTGTTGACGGGTTTACGCGCTAAGGGCCTTTGCTGACGTGTGGGATTTCACTCCCTATCAGGCTGTCCACGCGTTCACACACGAGAGACCACGCTCCTGGCCAGGAGGCCAAATTACTGCCCCCCAGAGCCCAGAGCACGCTCCCACCTGCCATCTGCGGCTGCCTGACTGCCTGCTGGCCACGTGCCCCACAGTGCTGGTGGGTGGGGGTGTTGGGAGACATGGGTGGGGGCCTGGTGGAGGGTGCCCCTGCACTGGTGGGGGTGGTGGGAGACATGGGTGGGGGCTTGGTGGAGAGTGCCCCTGGTGGCGGGGGGGTGGGGGTGGTGGGAGACATGGGTGGGGGCCTGGTGGAGGCTGCCCCTGGTGGCGGGAGGGTGGGGGTGGTGGGAGACATGAGTGGGGGCCTGGTGGAGGCTGCCCCTGCACTGCTGGGGGGTGGGGGTGCAGGGGGACATGAGCAGGTGTGCAGGGTAGTCCCCTGTTTTGTAGGCTGCCTGCAGGGGCCGTGGAGGGTGTACAGGGAACACCTGTGAGGACCCACCCAGCCTAATCGCGTGTGATGATTCCCACGCACCCCTGTAATACACGTACCCTGGCCAATCGCGTGTTAAACTTCCCGCATACCCCTGTAATACACGTACCCTGGCTAATCGCGTGTTAAACTTCCCGCGTACCCCTGTAATACACTTACCCTGGCTAATCGCGTGTTAAACTTCCCGCGTACCCCTGTAATACACGTACCCTGGCCAATCGCGTGTTAAACTTCCCGAATACCCCTGTAATACACGTACCCTGGCCAATCGCGTGTTAAACTTCCCGCGTACCCCTGTAATACACGTACCCTGGCTAATCGCGTGTTAAACTTCCCGAATACCCCTGTAATACACGTACCCTGGCCAATCGCGTGTTAAACTTCCCGCGTACCCCTGTAATACACGTACCCTGGCTAATCGCGTGTTAAACTTCCCGCATACCCCTGTTATACACGTACCCTGGCCAATCGCGTGTTAAACTTCCCACGTACCCCTGTAATACACGTACCCTGCCTAATCGCGTGTTAAACTTCCCGCGTACCCCTGTAATACACGTACCCTGGGCAATCGCGTGTTCAACTTCCCGCGTACCCCTGTAATACACGTACCCTGGCTAATCGCGTGTATAACTTCCCGCGTACCCCTGTAATACACGTACCCTGGCTAATCGCGTGTTAAACTTCCCGCGTACCCCTGTAATACACTTACCCTGGCTAATCGCGTGTTAAACTTCCCGCGTACCCCTGTAATACACGTACCCTGGCCAATCGCGTGTTAAACTTCCCGCGTACCCCTGTAATACACGTACCCTGGCCAATCGCGTGTTAAACTTCCCGCGTACCCCTGTAATACACGTACCCTGGCTAATCGCGTGTATGACTTCACGTGTACCCCTGATATGCACGTTACCCGCTTTGCGTTCCTTGTTTGGCAGCCCTGTAAACTGGTCCAGGGTTAGCGCAGCCCTTTGCGATGATTTAGCGATTTTGATGGCTTTTCCTTGCGCGAGGGCGTTCTTGGGGGCGTTACTGGCGCTGCTGCAGGGTCGCTGCGATACTCTGCGCCACGGCTGGTTAGGGAGCATGAAATCCATGAATACGCTGTGCGCGGAAATCGGTTTTAGCGCACGTGCCTGGCGCAGTCAATCGCACGCGGACACTCTGCGCCAGCCGCTTGCGACACTTTTCAGCGAAATTCTATGAATTACCCTGTGAGGCTCCAATGCTAGTTTCGGCTTCTTTCAGCATATTAAGGCATGATTCCAAGAACTGTGTAATCACTTTCTCACTTGAAGACCTTAATGAGTGCTCAAAGTCACAAAATAATAAATACTTTGGTGGGTCAAGCATTTTGCGATTTAACAATAAATATTTCAATTTAGCCCTTACTAGGACTGATTTTAGGCCAAGTTCAAAGCAGATACCAGAACACAATTAGGTAGCCTTAGAATCCTACGCCAGATCAATGCACCAGAGTAAACACGTTTATCCAAAATCCAAGATTGCATTATCTCCATCTGATCATTTCACTTTGGGATCTCCTTTCCTTCATAAAATTTCAGTAATGGTAGTACAGAAAGTTTCCCAAAGTTAGCATTGATTTTACCCATCTGATCTGCCAGGGCTGGGGCCTTATGTCTCAAGAATTCAGAGATGTCTGTCTTGTCCTGTTTAGTTATAAATAGAAACACTAAATAGATTACATTGTTTGTATATTCCAGTTAATTCTTATTTAGATACCAGATAGATCATGTAGCTTTCTTAGGAGAACTCAAATGCAACATTTTTATTTTTGATTGAATAATCTTTAAATGAGTATCATTCGAAAAGGATAGACATGCATTAATCAACTTCTGGTGCCCTATCTGAATACAGTCAAAAACTAAAAAGTCATTGGCCTATGCAAGCCATTAGTATGTCACATCGGCTAGTTTTGGGCAAATAAAGGCAGCCTTATCGAAGTATTTATTGATATCGGTTACATAAAGATTAAACAGAAAGGGTGCCAAAAAGCACCCCTGTCTAAATTCTGACCTAGTAGGGATTTTCCTTGAAAGGTTTCCCTAATGGTAGAGTCCGACATATACATCAGAGTACCTATGGAGGCCTATAATAATATACAAGAGTCTTGTGGGACTTCCCCATCTCACTAATTCAGACCAAAGTAAATTGTGGTTTATTAAATCAAGTGCAGTGTATAGGTCAATTGAGGCCACAGAAATGTAATCATACTTTTTAATCCAAGCTAATTCCTGTAAACATTTAAAAACAAATTCATTTAGGTTGGTTGCCTCTTTACTGCACTGTTGGATATTTCATGATTCTCCCAGAGGTTTCTGCCAATTGTTCTAACTCTCTTAATATAATAGAGGCAAAGATTTTACTATTTGCATCCATTTTTGTAATTGCCCTATCATTTTTGGGATCTGACCTTATGCCTCTTTTAAAAACAGGAATCGCATGCAAGGTTTCCTAAGATTGAGTAAAAACACTGTTCTTCAACATCTGTTTAAGAAATTGTAAAATATCACAGACCAATTTTCTGGTGCAACTTTTTTTTTTTTTTTTTTTTTTATTTGTATATAATTGTATTACAATTTTTACAAATTCTGTCCAAATTTTTATATCCTTGTTTCCTGTTTTCCTTTGGGACTGTCCTGGAATTTTCTGTTCAATGGGATGTTTGAAAGCTCTCTGTTATTTCTTTTTCGTCCAGCTTCAATTTTTCCAAGAAGGTCGCTGTGGCCACCGTCAAAGATGCGGAATTGCCGCACATTAGCATATTCCACGAGGTTTCTTCGTTTGCCGTTTGATACCGATCTTTGAGTGGTTTGAGATGGATAGTTCGCATGGTTGCCGTTCCTGCGCAGTGAAGAAGAAGATGGCGTAGTGTTTCGGTTTCCCTCTGCTCACAATATCTACAGTTTTTGGTTGTCGACTGTTTTCTTCGAAAGAGAATCTTATTGGTTTTCAATATGTTTAGCCTTGCTCTCAAGAAAGTTGTTCTCAGTCGTTTGTCTGGGAACTTTTTTAGGTAATTTCTGACTTCATCTACTTTTTGGGTGTTCATAGTGTGATGTGTTGTAATTGTGAGTTCTTCTGTCTTATCTAAAGTCTCAATCCAGTCTTGTATTTTCAGTTTTTTCTTTACTTTTTCCGGGATCCGTTCTATTTCCCATTCAGAACATCCAATTTTTTACGCTTGTTCCAATAGTCTGCTGTACCAACTTGATAGCATTGGGTTTGTTTCACTCTTCATCTCCTGATATATTATCTCCAGTATTTTAGGACGCGGCTGCCTTATGATTTTACCCAGGAATAGGAGACTGTTTCTTGTTACCAAAGATTCCAATGATTGGAGACTCAATTCGCATCGAATGATTGTCGCAGAAGTGGAATTTGGAAGATGTAGTACTCTCCGCCAAAATATACCTTCTAATTTAGCCCACAATGACTTTGGCAGGTATAGCATGGCCTCGGCTCCATAGGTCAAAGTTGGACCTACCTTTGCTCTATAGAAGTTTATTAATGGGAGGATTGAAAATTTCCCAAATTTTCTGTCCAAGGATATTGCCTGAGCTGCTAACATTTTTGTTTTGGAGATCAGATGCTCTTGCATAGATATTTCAATTTTGCTCGACGATAGTTTTACCCCTAAGTAGGTACAGCTTTTCACTATTTCCAGTGGCTCCGAGTTTGCGAACCATTTCTTTTTTTTTTTTGTTCTCGCAGGTTTTTCTAAGATCAGGATTTTTGTTTTAGATGTATTAAGTTCCAAGTCGTTTTTAGTCAGGTAGGCTGTGAGGCTGTCTATTTGTCTCTGTAGACCAATTGCTGTTTGATCTAGCAATAAGATGTCGTCTGCATACAGCAATCTTGTCACTTTTGAGTCGCCTATTTGAGGAGGAAATGATCTGGTGTCATTTTCGGGATCTGCAATGTCCGCCATGTAGGCCTTATATAGTGCCGGTGCCAGGGGGCAGCCTTGTTTCACCCCTCTGTTTGTTTTTATATTTTCCGACAACAAGCCTGCTTCATTGAGTCGAATTTTGATCGATGTTCCACTATATAGCGCTTTTACTTGAGCGAGAATGGCTGATGGACATTTTTGTTTCTCCAGTTTTTTCCATAGTTTTTTTCTGTTTACACGATCAAAAGCTTGCACCAGATCAATTGAAGCAATGAATATTGGTGGTTGCCCCTCGAAGACCTTTGATTTTAGTATGCTGGTCAGCATAATATTTACCGACGTTCCCAGGTTCTTCTCGAATCCTGATTGAAAGGGGTCAGTTGTTTTTGCCTCTTTTTGCCATATCTGAAGTTCGTCCAACAACAATGATCCGTAAAGTTTGCCGAGTACATCTAGAAGTGCAATTGGCCTGTAGTTTCTCGGATCGTCTCTTGGGCCCTTTTTGTAAATTGGGACGATGTTTGCAGTCTTCCATGTCTCCGGAATAGTTCTCGAAATCCTAGATCTCCTAAAGATTTCTGCTATTAATGGAGCCCAATTTTCTGGGTCCTGCTTCAGAATGGCGTTGGAGATGCCATCCGGTCCGGGGGCCCAAGAGTTGTTCAGTTTCTTAATCTTAGACAAAATGTCCTTCTCTGAGCATACTATCCAGTTGACCTCTTCTTGGATAATCAATGTTACTTCTCCTGGAGTGGGGTCATTGCATAGGTCAGTGAAATGGTCACTCCATTTTTCTTCTGCGACACTGTTTGTAGTTCTTGCGTCCATGGGCGAGATTTTATGTTTTACGATTGTCCAAAAATCTCTTGAATTCCTTTTACAAACTGCTCTCAACATGTTCTCTGCGTCCGTCTGGTATAATTTCCATCGTGTCGCTTGTAGCCAGGATTTATACAATTTTTTAGTTTTGGATGCCAGGTCTACGTTAGTTTGTGTTGGATTTGTTCGTGCAAGCCGAATCACCTTTCTTAGATTTGATTTCTTTGCTCTCAATTCCTCATTGTGAGTATGTAAATGAGTTTTATCATCTACTCTTTTACGTCGTGGATGGAGATAAGGGATCAAGAGAGGCGTGTAATCCAAGTTTGCTTTCAATGTATTTAAGGTCGTTTGTCCATTATAGGCTGCCGTGATGGAAGTTATGCCTTCTGTTGTAATTTTCAATCGGTTTCCTTGTTGGTTTAGTTCCAGATTTTTCGACATTGTCACCGGCACCTTTTTTTTTGCTGGCCATGTTACGGTTAGTAAATTATGATCACTGGCCGTGGTCTTCACTACCTTGAAGCTTGTGGTTAGGAAATATAATTCTTTAGAGGCAAAGATGTAGTCAATTGTACTTCTTTTGCCCGCACTTTCCCATGTTGGAATTCTGGATTTGGCTGAATCAAGGGAGTTTAAATTGTACAAATCCCTGGAGTCCATCAGTTTGACCCATGCTGCACCTCTCGTTGTTGATTGAGTGTTGCTCGTGTTGTGCGTTGTTCTTTCTTTCTCCGATACCGGGCAAGAGGCGTTTAAGTCGCCACATATCAGGATGTGGTCCATATCATACATCTCTGTTGTATCTGTAAGGATTTTTTCCACCTTATTTAGAAAGTTTTTTGTCTTTGTTATTGATGGATTCCAGTAGATGTTTAGTACCAGGATAAGCTCCTGCCTTGGTTTTTTTTTTTGCCGGGGGTCCTCTTTATTCCATTCCAGCAATGTCGCCTGAATTGTCAGGGATGATATCAGGTTATGAACTATTCTAAGCACTCCGCCAGTTTTTACAGCTGTCAACAAGCCTGAGGTAGGACGTCCTCGTGTTCCTTTTTGTGCCGGCGAGAGTGATACTTCAAAACCATCCAGGCTCGGTTGAGATAATAACCAGGTCTCCTGCAAAGTTATAAGGTCAAAAAGGCCCAGGTTGACATCTCCTGAATGAGTCAGGTGAATGTGGCCTCTTGTGTTCCAGGAGCCGAGAATGATGTTTTGATCCGGTTCTTTGCCCTCGTGTAGCTCCTTTAACGTCTCTCCAACAAAATTGTCAGATTGACGATTTGATTGCTATTTCCTCACGTATTTTGTTAGTGCTGTAGAAATCCATGCCCATTTGTTGGTGTTTTTTTCTATTTCTTGCGTCTGGATCTGTGTTGATGTGTTTCTACATGTGATACGTTTATCTTTTTCTCTGCCGGACTGTGTCAGAAACGGCCCTTTCGGGTATTTTGGGGGTAGTCTTTGTGATTTCTTATCATTTTGTATCCGGTTGTCTTGGGCTGAAGAATTTTCTTTGATCTTGTCTCTTTCTTTTTCCTTTTTCTTTCTTAAGTCACTTTGATCTAATGTTTCTCGTGGTTTTCGACGTTCATGTTCTTCCTTTTGCTCTTCTCTTTCCGGTGTATAGTTGTGTTTTCTCTTTGTTCTTGTTCGTCTTTCGGTTACAGGCGTTGTCTTCCATGTTTCTTTTGCGTTTGTCCCGTGTTTACATTTTTCTTTTGTGTCATACTCATCCTCTCTTCTGTGCCCTCTTTCTTCTGCAGTTGTTTCTCTTAAGGTATACCCTCTTTTGGCTAAATCTCCTGCCACAGACAACAGCAGTTTCTTCACTGTATGCGATGTAATATGGAGGAAGATACTGTCCGTTCTAGTTTTATGTGCGAATTCCACTATGTTTAGGTCGACACTTTTGATTTGATCTCCCTTCTGTACTTTTTGTAGTAATCTCATGGTTGCTCTCCTGTTTAATAAAAGTTTTTCTCCCTTTTTGTCACTTTTTTCTAGTTTCAAGGTACGTGATGAATTGCTCTTGTGAGTGAAAATTGTTGATGTCCGGGTGGAGTTAGACTGTGTAAGGTGATCCGAAGGTCTTCTGTTTGATCTCTTATTTCTTTCTGAGTGTCTCTCACTTGAGCTCGTTTTTTCTCTTCTTTTATTTCGATTTTCTGGTGTTTTTGTCCTTTTTCTATATGGAGAAGTTTCTGGTTTGTATTGTCGAGCATTTTTGTTATATTGAAAGTGTTGTTTGTGGCGTGTTCCGCTGTTCGGCGTGTATCCGGCCCATTCTCTCACGTGCTTTTCCTTTGTGTTCTGTGCAGGGCCATCCCTGACTTTTTCGTGTTCAATTTTGTTTATCTTTGTGTTGGCCACTCGGAACAACGTTTTCCTTTCTGGGGTTATCCGACTTCTTCTGTAGCTTAAGTCATCTGTTTTATTTATTTCTTTTTCAGGTGCTTTTGGTTGTATCTGCTTGTGATTGACCCTTTGTTCTGTTATTGGTAAGGTATCTTCCATAAATGACACCTTTCTTTTTTTTTTAATTGGACGAGGAATTTCTGACTCTGAGTTTTCAATCGAATATGTACTCAGGTCCAACAGATTTGACGGGCTCTCCTCCACCCGTTTGTGATTTGCGTTCATGTTTATCTCTTGTAATTCGCTTTCTACATTTTTGGTTTTTTGGGATATCCCAGCTATCCATTTGGAAATACTCAAATTTGCGTTTTTTTCTGTGTTTTGTTTCTCCTGTACTTTTGACCCTGTAGTGCTCAGTTTATCTTTTTGACTTGAACTGATTTTTGAGATCTTCTGTTTCTGGGATTGAGGGTTATTTTCATTTTGATCCCTCGTTTGCTGAGTTTCTTTGTGTCCCGCTTTTAGTTTTTTTTCCATTTTCTTTAAGTTCGTGTCGTTTTCTTTAGTTGGTGTCAGATCACAATTGGTATCTGCTGAGGTTTCTATTAGTTCCTCTTCGTAACTATTTTGTCTGGTCTCCCTCTGGTCAGTTTGGGAATAAGAGGATACTGCTTTTTTTTTAAACTGAAACACCTCAGTTTTATCCGTCATGGTGCCTTGTTCCTTTGTGGAGGCTTTCCAGGCCTCCAACGTTGTTATGTATCCTTCCAAGTGAGTTAACTTCATATTGCATGCTGCTAGTACTGAAGTGTGATCTTTAAGTGTTTCATTTATTGTTTCGTACAATTTCCCAAAAGGTGCCAGAGCAATGGTCATGGCTGACATTACAGGTAAAATGTCCGAGTTTTTAACTGGTGAGTTTTTTTCTTTTTTTTTCAATGGGGTTCCAATTTCGATTTTTGCTTTCTGTGGCGTTGATAACAAAACTCGTAAGGCGTCTGTCGAGATGTCCAACTTTTTATGTTGCGGCGAGCACTTCTCGCCTATAGTATTCTCTCTTTGTTTTAGCATTTTTTTATAGTTCAAAATTGCTTCTGCCAATTTTATTTCTTCTTGATTCCACATATGGCTTGGTTTTGGCTTTATCAAGTCTTCCATTTTCTTATCCTTTTTCGTATTTTTATTTTCGTTGTCTATAATCTCAATAGTTTTTTCCACTGGTTTGTCTGGCTTTGTGTACACCACTTTTTGATTTTCGTTATTTGTTACCTCTGATGATTCCCTGGCTTTATTGTTTCCTTCTGTCTGAATAGAGTTTGATATGTCTTCCTGTTTTTTTTCGATATCCTTTTCTGATGTTACTATTTTCAGTATTGATTTGTTTTTATCTTTCTCGTGCTCCTGAGGTCTATTCTCTGTAGTTTTCTTATCTATGCCAGTTTTAGTTGTTTCTGTCCTTTGGCATGCAGGAGGTTGGCTTGGGTGCCAACGTATGTGTGGTAGTAGGACTCCTCCCTCTGTCGACTTTTCTATCTTCAGTGGGTTTATTTTATTTCTTTGGGGGGATGGTGGAATTCCTGGCAAGATTTCTAAATCGGAAAGCTCAAAACGGTTTACAGTCGGAGGCTTCCCCAGTTTTTCAAAGAATCTTCCAATCGGGTTATTTGACGGTATTAACGGTTTTCCCGTTTTTTTCGTTTGTGGCTTTGGTGGAAATCTATTTTTCGGAGTCGACGCCTCAGTGGGATTGTATTTTTCCCCTCCTAGTCTTTTTGTTTGTTGGTCCATTAAAAGTTCATTATCTTTGTGACTAGAAAGTATTTGTGTTTCTTTTCCTTTTAAGTTATCCTCAAGTAACTGTTTTGTTACTGGTTGATGAGGCTCTTCTTCTTGTTTCTCTAGTTGTAAATAAGTATGTGTTTTTGCCCAGTTATGTTCTCTCAGGATATTTAATTCATCCATATCTTCTCCTTCCTGTTCCTCCGAGTATGATAGGGTAATGTTCTGACAGCTCGCATCTCTGGGCTCTGATTGATTCCATTCCGGGCTGGGTAGGTCAGATCTCACTATCACTGGATGAAGGTCACTTTCGCATGTTTGAAGATCTTGTGGATCTGGCCTCTTGTTTGTCTTTCTCACCTCGATCTCTGTATTCTTTTGTGTGTTTTCATTTGTACTGGTTAAATTTGTAGCTTTGCACTTCTTCGCTGTACCACCAGATGGTGTCTCCTCAATCCGCACGGCAGCGGGCCCGTGGGCTCCGCTCTCCAAGAGCTCCACGCTCAGCCCTGAAACCGCTCGTGCGGGCTCTTCTTCCATGACAATTTTTCTTTGCTCTCTCAGCAAGTCCTCCGGTGGTGTCTCTTCCTTTTTCTGCACGGTGGAGGGCCCGCGAGCTCCGTTCCCCAAGAGCTCCGCGCTCAGCCCTAAAACCACTCGTGCAGACACCTTGCTCCTATCTGTGACTTTGCACTCCTTCGCCCCGCCCTCAGCAGGCACCATCTCTCCCTGCATAGTGGTGGGCTCGCTAGCTCCGCTCCCCGCGGGCTCCGCACTGGGCTCTGGAGCCACTCGTTCCAGGTTGGCCTCGATTCCTCTCTCCCTCACCCCACAACAGTCTCTCACATGACTACCGCTGCCCGACACACCTTTTCCCCATTCCTCCTGAGCGGGAGACGGCGGAACCCGCCCCGGTCTCTCTGGGAACACCTCCCCTTCATCATCGCCCGCCTCGCCTCGCAGAGACCGAGACTGGGGCACCCGCCTCTCCCAGCTCTGCGGCCGCTCACGTCCCTCGCATCCAGGCTCCGAATTCATCTCCTCTCTCCAAGGTGAGACATATTGGTGGGGGGATCTGAGGGGGGGTATTGAAGGAGAGGCTGTGCTGATTTTCGAGGTTAAGGTTTCAGTCGTTTTCTTTAGTGGTTTTTTTCTTGTTTCGCTCAACACTGTTTCTTTTATATTTTGTGCGCTGCTCCTTAACACGCGGCCCATTTCTTCATGTTCTTTTAACCGTGGGTTGTTGCCCCCAGTGGTGTCATCCATGGTGTCGCAAAACTCTCCTCTAGATGATTTTTTTATTTGTTTCTTGAACAGTGGGTCAATAGAGATGTATTGTAATGAGGGAGGAGCGGTAGGGTGGATATCCGTTTTTTTGTCCATTCCTGACAAAGGGTACCGACACTTTGTTTAATCCTTTTCAAAGTTGCTGTATGTTGACTTTATGCAGTCTCAGTACCCAGTGTTCCAGCGCTCCAGCGGCCAGACTGCCAGACTGCACCTCCTCGCAGCTCTCCGCGGCCGCTCCGCGGCCGCTCCGCGGCCAAAATGGGTTTTTAAGCCCTTGTAGCAGTAAACACTGTAGACAGACTTCCACTGCAAACAGGAAAAAAAAAAGATCAGAGTTTCCTGCCAGACTGCACCTCCTCGCAGCTCTCCGCGGCCGCTCCGCGGCCAAAATGGGTTTTTAAGCCCTTTTAGCAGTAAACACTGTAGACAGACTTCCACTGCAAACAGGAAAAAAAAAAGATCAGAGTTTCCTGCCAGACTGCACCTCCTCGCAGCTCTCCGCGGCCGCTCCGCGGCCAAAATGGGTTTTTAAGCCCTTGTAGCAGTAAACACTGTAGACAGACTTCCACTCAATCAGCAGGGTCTGGTGCAACTTTATAAGGACAATTTTGGAGTTTATTCAGGTCTGCAGCTCTTGAGGAACTAGTTTTCTTAATAATCTTCAAAATGTCCTCCAGTTCAAATTCTGGAGCCCATAAATCCGTTATTGGGCTGGTAGGCTTGTACAGTCGAGGACAGATGTTTGAATGCATAGTAACAAAATATGCCACCCAGACTTGTTCTGGAAAGGAATTTATTTGCTTTACTGCTTGATTATTTTCCAAACCATTTATTAGGGTTGAAAGGTTAGAATCATCCTATCCTTTAAGTATCTCCAACATGTTTCCCCATCTCTTTGCACCAATGAAGATCGGTGATGTCTTGGTCATTTTTTATAGGCTTGGCTGACCTCTTTGATCTCAATATCAGGCTGGACCGCATATGTTATCTGCCTTTTAATTCGAGTAATCGCTGTTCTCAAATCTTTTTTCCTTGCAAAGATCTTTGTATCAAAAGAGTGAAGTTGTTTCTTTTGTTCATCTCGTCCTTCTTGGAATTATTACTTTAGAATATAACACATATGTTTTCATTAACAAAAGGGTGGAGATGTTCGACGTTAAATGTATCTAATGTCTATTCCAAAGTTGTTTCTCTTAGGAAATCTGTAATTGTTTAAATTATTTAATTGTAATGTTTTATCCGGTTATCATTCTACTGTATTCGATAGTTTTACGGGTTAATTACTACGTTGGTGGTACCACCACCATCTCTCATTGTAACGTCCACATGAAAACAACCTGAGAACATATTGTGATCACTAGCTTTGTCTTTGATTGTCTTCATTCTCTTGCAGAGAACACAAATGTTCTTACTGATGAACAAGTAGTCCTGAGTAGACTCTTTGTTTGTATATGGATGTCTCATGGGATATATATTTCCACTAAGCATATGTAATCCCAGAGATGTCATGCAAGAGACCTACATTTCCCCAATGTAGAACCTTATGTAGTATCATGCAATACTCTTGCATGTATGCTAACTTGTCATCCTTCTTTTGAGCATTGTGTCACTTAGAATTAAAATCTCCAGCAATGATGACACTATTCTCGCTTGTGGCCCCAAGCCAATCAAGTATAAATTGTGTGAGTACACCCAAAAAGTTGTTGAGGTCACGCATCCCACTCTGACAGTAAATATTAATTACAAGTATTTGAACAGATGAGGAACCTGAAGAAACTTCTAGAGTAGCTGCTAACACACCCCTCTGGATACAACATTCACTAATAATTGCAATTCCTTCATCAGAGTTAATTACTGTAATAAGACCAGCATAGGGCGGCCCACAGTATTTTGCCTTGCTGGCTAAAAGGCAGTAACAACGCCATCCAGTATTGGCCACTTTGTCTACCATGTTGCTTGCAATAAGATAAGCCTATGGGTTTTCAATATAATATGTAGGTGTGCCATGAAACAATTTTCAAACATTCAGAAGAACTAAAGATTCCTCTGCAATTTATTTGTTGTGAGGCTGACCGGGTTTAAAGAACCCATCAGCCATGACCAGTCCCCCACTTCATAGTAGGTATGGTTCCCTTGTTGTACCAAGCACACTTCTCTATCACTTTGCCACCTTCACTTACTCATATCAGAATGTCCTTTTCTTTCTGCTGGCCACTACCTTATGGTTATTACATCAGGGATTCTCATAATGAACTTTAAATGATGTAATATCACAGCCCAATTGTCTTAAAGGGGTACATTATTTTAGTATGACATCGAAAACTCTTTTTAATGGGATATCTAATGTGACCCTATCAGTTCTGTTAGTCTATACATTCCACCTGGTTGATGTCTCGGAGGAAATAGTTCTTAGGCGGGAACTTCTGAAAATAAAGCCAAGATGTTTGGTTTGTTCAGAATTAGGTGGTGTTCGCCACCGAATAAACATTCCAGTAACAACCTTGGTGATCTTCTTTTTTTGCCTTAACCATGGAGCTTGTGGAGTCTTCCTCGGCCCATGAGTGTCAGAAATAAAAATTGCCTGTGTTACATCATTAGAGGTTGTGAACCCATAATTTGATCAAGTTCCGCTCAATATACTACATCCTGGACTTTGAGTAGTCGGTTTATCTATGCAACCACTGACCAAGCCTGGGGCCTTTGATCCTGCCTTGCACCAGCAGGTTTGAAGACATGCGTGGCATGGTCTAATATTGTTGGTGTATTGGTTTGGCAACCAATCGCTTTTGTGATTGAGAAAAATAATCACACTGGTGCTCATTTTCAGAAGTTTTAGCTGCCTCCATATTTGTGTCTTCCCAGATAGAGACTGACTCTCGATGTGCCTTCTGCTTGCAACCCCCACTTTTAATTACCACCCCAGAACTCTGACACACGTGACTCTGTTAGATTTATATTCCGTAAGAATGTTCTGCAAACTCTCCTATTAGCTCTTTTTGCGTTTGCATTTTTAGGTTTCTTTTCTTCCAATTGAATAACCTTTTTATTTTTGTTCCTTGTCTGTTTGCCTGAGTGGATTATAATTAGACCTGGTTCCATTAGCAACTCCTTCCCTTGCATGATACTTTTCTTCCGTGGTTTTTCCTGATTACCTGACTGCACGATGATAGGTCTAAAAGCGGGAGACTCGCTGCCTACGTATTGGGAGCCCCGTCATCCACTCTTGAGATGAAGCAGTCTAACCTTTGATCTTCCTCTTTTTCCCGCCCCTCCTCGTTTTGTATGACCCTTCCATTCGACTGAAATAAAGAGCGAATGTTGTCTCCCTTTGTCATATTGTCCAATTTCTTTTTAATGCATCTAACAGTGTCCTGTGAATTTTAACTTCCATGCTGATGTTCTCCTAAAGACTGACAAATGATGTCAAAACATAGTTTAAAGTTGTCAGCGGCGACTGATTCGAATCACCATTTGCAGTTTGCTTCAGCATTGATGCAAAATCGCTTTGGTGCATAGGTCTTGGGGATGATGCTGGTGAGCAAACAGTATGTTTGCTTCCATAAGCGGTAAAAATAGGGGGAGTATCTTTGACTCACCTTTTCCATACGATCCTCAAACCTCCATTGTTTCCCCATGCTCTGTGTTGCTATTGATTTTGCGTAAATAGATAACAAAAAAAAGAGGTAATCTTCAACGCTTTCTTGCTCTTCTCATATTTATTTTAGTACAAAGCCCAATGCTCCATCAGATATAATCTTCTTCAACAGGCGAGTTTGGTAATGGGAGGGCCGTAGCCTTATCCATTACAATTAGTTCCTGTGTCCTGCTTGCTTGCATGTTTGCTTGCTTTGTCTTATTTACTTCTATGCTCGTCCGTGTATGGATCAAGATTGTCAACACTCACCCAATTCCCTGGTGAGAAACCCGACTTCATACCAACAGCTGTGCTAACAGCATTCATCCTCACTGCATGGCACGTGGCGCTGTGCCGATGATTTTCACTAGTTTGCGTGTTTCCACCAAACAGGTCCATATTGTAATAGCAATGAAAGCTATCCAGGCAGCCTCTCCAGCACTAACAATACTCACGCGCAAACTGAGGCTCTTGGCACCGTCCCGAAGATTGTCAATGGTTACTGTGTTTCCACTAACCAGGTTCATATTGGAACAGCAATTAAAGCTTTGAAGGCAGCCTCTCCAGTGCTAACAACACTCGGCCGCACTCTGCAGCGCTCAGCGCCGTCCTGAAGATTTTCACTGGTTAGTGTGTTTCCACTAAAAACGTCCGTACTGCAACAGCAATGAAAGCTTTGAATGCAGCCTCTTCAGTGCTAACATCACTTGTCCGCACTCCACCATCTTACCCCTATCTATTTGACCTCACTTGACTCAGTCCCAAAAGTCAGGCATCTGGGCATATAATAAACAGTATTTCCCATGCCACAGGGCAATAATGCACAATGATTGATAATAGAAACAGGGGATTGCAGGCAGAAAAAGTACCCCTTCACTTAAAGTCAGCTCAAACATGAGGACTTACACATGTGCGTTTTTCCATTTACATCTATGAGATAAAACGCCAGCCAACAAGTAAATAACATTTAAAAGAATCCAGAATTGTATGTGCACATACAAGTCTTTCGACTGAAACCTGTGCACCCAAACCCTTCCCTCTGATAACCTGATGTCCACTCGTTACGGCTTGTGAAGGGTTTAACAGTTTTTTTTTTTTTTTTTTTTTTGCAACATCCCATCTCTACACAATAAATCTCCAGGGAACCATAGTTTTGTGCAACGATAAATTGCTCTGCTCCCACCAGAATACAAGGCCGCCCTCTGAGACAGATTACAGTCCTATTCAGTTGCACCTGGTTCATAATATACTGCCATACTTACCTCATCATCAGAAAATTCCGCTTGCCGCAGGGATCTCTCATCTATCTCTCCGACCCCGACTACTGGGAGATGTTAAAATTGGGCTTACAAAAGAAAGCCATTAGGCGGCTGCAGCTAATGCAGGACCGAGCTGCAAGATTAATATGGAACTCAATGTGGCAGAGCAGCATCACACTCACATGGCACTGTCTATGAAGCCAGGAAGAGAGAATAAACCCTGCTCGAAGGAAGCCAACCTATAAGCTAACTTGCTCGGTAAATGCTTATACTGCAAGGCCTTGCTCCAAATGCCACCTACTTCTTCCATGCTTTCTTCACTACAGCTCCCTGAGGTACCCTAAAGAGCCAGGAGGCAGTCTGGGAACATGACTAGTGCATTGACAAGAGGGTTGTGCTGCCTTTAATGAGACTGTATCAGTGCTTCGCAGTCGGGTTGTTCTATAGTGAATGGGACTGTATGAGTGCCTCTCAATTGGGATGCGCTACTTTAAAATGGAATAGTGTGAGCACTTCACAGCTGGCCCGCTCTTCTTTTAATGGGACGCTATGAGAACGTCAGAACTTTCCAGTTGAGCACTTCTCAGTTGAGCTGCTGTGATTTAAGGTGGGGCGGTGAAATCAAATAAAATGAGACCGTAGTTGTAGAGCGCTACAACCATTTTCAGGTACCAAAGTGCTGATTATAAGAAGAGGAGCAGAAAAGTGCAATCTACCCAGTAGGAGGATATCAGTAAAGTGATCTGACTGCCGAGATAATTGACACAAGTCGGTTTTAAGCGTGTGTCCAAAAGATAAAAGAGTGTCTGTCAAAGGAAGAGCTAAGAGAGTTCCAAAGCGAGGCTGGTAGCACATGGAAATATCGTCCAGTAACTCTCTTCCACCTAAACCGTGAAATTCTAGCAAGCAGCTGGTTGAATGATCTCAGTGAGCATGTTGGCAAATACTATGTTATCCTTTCCTTCAGAGAGGATGTTGCCATTCTGTGAAAGATCTTAAACACTAGAGTCAGTTCTTGAAATGTTACTCGGGCCACCACCGGTCACCAATTGAGCTTTTTGAGAATGGAAGTGATATGCGTTCTTCTGGGCATATTGGTCACTATTAGTGCTGTAGTTTTAAGAACAACCTGCAATCTCCTTAAATTCTTTCTTTTTAAGCCCGTAGGACAGGAGATATTGCACATTGCAATACTCTAGTCACGCAGTGATTATTGCACATGCTGTGGCAGCACAATTCCGAGCAGAAAGCAAATGCCATAATTGGTTAAGCAACATCAGATGGTATGAAGACGACTTCACCGAGGAATTTACTTGCAAGGACATACGCTAGAATCAAATAGTATTCAAAGAGATTTGACCCCTTTTTCTAATGTTTTGATACATTCCTGAGGCAGAGGTATACGTGACGAACACATAATATAAGTTTGAGGAACTTTGACTACATCCATGTTTTGATTAGTACATAGAGGTCCCTGCAAGCTGTTAGATTCTCCTCTGGAGTGGCAGAAAGTTCCAGGAGGATTTGTGTATAATCGGCATAGCTCTGGAACCCGTGCCCAGAGGTGCTAAGCAGCTCATGGAACTGAAGTAAGTACAGGATAGAACGAGTTGGAGATAAACATGAGCCCTAAGGGTATCAAATACAATGGATAGGACTAGCTGCATGAGAATACCTGAGCCGTTGGTGGTTTCCATTCTCCTTCCAGTACAGAAACCTGACTGATGTTCTCAGAGTAGATTCAGCTTACTCAAATGGTTCGGTAATTGCAAAGAAGCAACCTAATCCATTACCTTTAAAAGAAAAGAACAGTTAGAGATAGTTCAAAAGCTTAAAAAACCATTAGGAACAGACATGTTTTTAGAAGAGGAGTGGCCCATGATTTCTTAATTATTTCTTAACATGCTCAGGAATAAAACCCTCCTCAAATGATGTGTTGATTCTCTATGTGGGCATTAAGTATAAAAGATAAACAAGGATTTTCAGGGTCGGAGGAGGGGTTAGAAGACTTCGAGATTGCGATTAAATTGTGAGGAATTACTGGTTGAAACCCAAAAGCGGTCTCTAGAGGATCCACTTGCAGAGTAGAAGCACATATTGTTTGGGTGTGTTGCTCTTTCTCCATATCGTCCCAAATGTTCATGTTTTTAATTGTAAAAAATTGTTCAAAGTCATCACATAATTCCTTTGATGTGGGAGCCCCTAACGAAGGCTGACTAGGGTTACGTAATTTTTTAAAAACTTTAAAAGGATTTTTTTAAGAATCACTAGCCCTTACTATTTGAATGTTACAATAATATTTTGTTTGCTGTTATAATCTGAATGTTGCACATTTTATGAATACAACCTGTTTAATGTGTGATGAAGACTATGGGCCTCATTACACGGATGGCGGTAGGGATTTACCGGTACTGGTAAAATACCGGTACCGGTAAATCCCTACCGCCTTACTACGAGGTCCCTTTGCGGGTTGGGGGATTTAACGCCTGCTTTTTGCAGGCGTTAAAATCCAACCCGCTAAGGGACCTCGGAGCTAATTACAGCACCGCAAAATTGCGGTGCCGTAATTAGCGCCTTTCCCATTCCCATAGAGCCCTATGGGGCAGAAATGGGAATGGGGAAGGGCAATGGCGGAAAGGGGATTTACCGCCCCTCCAACCTTGGAATGGGGCGGTAAATCCCCTTTCCGCCAAGGCGGTGCCGGTATTTTACCGGCATGAGCCATGGCGCTAATAGCGCCATGGCTCACCGCCTACCGGGTAATGAGGCCCTATGTGTTTTGTGTGAAGTCCAGGTTCTTGATAGCTCCCCAGTGATCACAATTGGTGGAATCTGTGGTGTCTTTAAAGCCTAAATCAGAGTCTCCCATAACCAATGTTCGACTGCAATATCAGATTTAAGAAATTGTCAGTCACGTGTTGGCCTGTTTTAGAAAGAGAATATCAAATAAGTAGATGGATAGAGCATGTCTTTAATAATGCTTTAATAATTAGAGTGTCACAGCCACGAGCAACTGAAGATTTAAAGGTAAGGGAAGATTTATAAATAATCACTACCCCTCCTATTTTACCTACTGGTCCCTCTACATGAATTACTTCATAGGGGGTCATTACGACCCTGGCGGTAGGGGGTTAACGGGGCTGGTAGAGCTGCCGGCTCTGTTAACCCCCTACCGCTGCATTACGAGGTTTGCTCGCGGGACCCGGTAAGGACGCCTGGTTTTACCAGGCGTCCTTATGGGGTCTCGCGAGCAGACCAGGATGAAAACAACGGACCCGTCATTAGGGCCCATTGTTTGCATCCTCCCCATTCCCATTGAGCCCTATGGGGGCTCGAATGGGAATGGGGATGTACAGGGTCTGGGTTCCTGGAATGGGGAAATACCGGGCCCTCCAAGGCTGGAATGACCCGGTATTTCCCCATTTAGAAACCCAGACCCGGTACCCGGAATGGGGTAGCCATGCTGCAAATAGCGGCATGGCTACCTCCAGGGTCGTAATGACCCCCATAGTCTTCTGGGATGCCTAGGGATAAGGTGGGACCTACATGCATTGTAAATCAGGTCTCGGATCGGGGTAGCAGCTCCGATTTAGCATTAGATTTAGCACTTCTAGGCTTGGCTGCTTCAATTAAACAGTATGAACACTTCACAGATGGACAGGTGCATGTTTTAATAAGACAATATTGGTATGAACAACGGGGACATGAGAAATTATGACTCATTTTCATATTGGTTGGTAAATAGGATAGTATGAACGTTTTTCAGATAGGTTGTTACACTTTTAATTGGACCGAACGAGTGGTTTTCAAATGGCTTTCTTTACTTTTAATAGGATAGTATGACTACTTTTCAGATGGGTTGTGCACTTTTAATAGTACAGTATGAGTGTTTCTCAGATCATTTGGTATACTTTGAACAGTACAGTATTAGGCTTTTAAATAGGTTGTTATACCGATAAAAGGACAGTATGAGAGCTGCGCAGAACTACTAATATACTTTTAAAATGGCAGTGTGAACACTTATCAGATAGGTTGGCATACTTCTGCGAGGACAGTATGACCGCTAGTCTGATAGGTTGGTATACTTTTAGGAATCCCATTGAGTGCTTATCAGATGGGTTTGTATAATATTCATTGGACAGTATGGAACTTCTCAGTTGAGTTAGATCGGTGTATATATGTTGTGAAGGCCAATGTGCGAGATTCTCAGATGGGTTGGGGCATTTGTATAGGCCGTTATGAATGCATCTCAGATTGGGTCATATATTTCGTATAGGCGTAGGGCAGTATAAGAACTTCTCAGATGGGTTAGGGCACGTTTAGTAGGAGTGTATGTGCTTTTCTCATGTGGGCTGGAATAGTTTTAATAGGCTAATTATTTCTTTGATAGGATTCTTTTTTTCTAATGAAACAGTGTGAAGATCTGTCAGCTGGGGTGGTTTACTTTCCATGGGACAGTATGAGCGCTAACCCGATGGGGTGGTACATCTATTGAGACAGTTTTAGGCCTTCTCAGGTGGTGTTGGTATACTTCCAGTAGGACAGTATGTGCTTTGTTATACGTCCTGCTAAATGTTTAAGTACCATCACTTCTCAGCTGTGTTCTTGTAGGCTTAATGAGTCAGCACGTGCCTTTAGGACTGATGTGCTTCCGAGTCAATTACGCTGCCCCTTACTCTGAAGTAGAATACAACACAGTGCGACAGGGAGCACATGCATGTCATGTCTTTTTTGCCTTTTTACACAATCGGCTGGTGTTTGCTGCAGGGCACCGAGCAGCACTTCAAGACCAAGGCCCTGATTGGCCGGCATAAGGCACTATGTGCACCATGTGGCCCCTGTGGAGGAAGAGGATAAGGAGAGGACATTGGGCAGAACTTAAAGAAAGACAACGTCTGAAATGAACCGTGCCACAGTGTCTCCTAGAGCCTAACATCAAGAGCAGGTGCTGGCAATGCCTCACTGAGGTTTATGATGCTTGCTTAGGTTCCATGAGGCCAGCCGGGAGCTCATGGTGCTTCCTTCAAATGCCACTCCTCTGGAGAGGAGGACTCCCTGCTTGACACTGGGTGAGGCTCCTTCCTGGAGGCACAGATCTCCTTTAATCCATCCACCTAAAATAGGCCTTAGTCCACATGCTAAAATAACCAGTAAAGCATAATCTGTGTGCCTGGATAAAAATGCATAGCTTTGCATTCTGGATGTGTCCTGGTGTCCAGTCTTGTGTCTGGAAGGGATTTTGAGTAGGAGTGAAATACAGAGAATACCTCTGGATTCTGCTGCCATCAATAAAATTAAATACACAGCATTCCCTATTAAGTAGTGGCATGGAATTGGATGCAATAGCCTGTGGCCCTCATTCCGACCCTGGCGGAAAGGGTTTATGCCAGCGTAAATCATGGCGTACCCTTCCGCCTTACTACGAGTTCCCGTAGCGCCATGGAGCCTTTTTCGCCTGCTTTTTCCGGGCGGAAAAATCCATGGCGCTACGGGACCTTGATGTTAATTACGCCACCGTAATTTACGGTGGCGTAATTAACGCCTTCCCCACTCCCATTATGCCCTATGGGGCAAAAATGGGAATGGGGAAGGGTAAAATGGGGATTGGGGACTTACCGCCCCGCCAAGGTCGGAATGGGGCGGTCAGTCCGCCAACCCCCATGGCGGAGTTGGCAGCTTTGCGCCATGGTCCATGGTGCAAATTGCACCATGGATCTCCGCCAGGGTCGTAATGAGGCCCTGTGTCTTTGTTCGTGTTCTACACATTTCCCTACAACACAATACAATCTACCACATCAGCATACCCCTCATACACTTTATAATCCTGAAGTACACTTTGGCCCATTCCTCTCAATTGATACCTTAAACGACCTCCCTTTCCATCTTGTTTCCTAGAGCCCCGTTGCATCCCCTAGCACCGTTTCTGTTCTCTCCCGTACCCAACCCCCTCTCAAGTTGTGGGTGTTACCCACTTTAAAGATTTCTGCTTTAGGTAGGGCAGTACAATCTAGCCCTCGTAGCCCTTGCTTCAGGCAGATATGTATGGTTCATTCATATCTGGAAGGTGAAGGTCCAGGCATATTTCTGTCGACCCCTTGGTTTCCACTCTCTAGAGCAAATCCCCTTCTTTAATATGTGCCCTCCCCTGAGATTGAAGCCATCAATAAACCTTCTGTGGCAGTTTCATCTCCATACTGTGTGATAAGAGTACCTCAAGGTCAAAGAATGGGTGTTCCTTCTACTTGTTGGGCACCCTCAGCCATTCCCTTAAGCTGTCTGAATTGGTAAGCACCAGTTGACCTTGCAATCTGCCCCTTGTGAATAGTATTGGCACATGTCGCATAGGGGCCACCATTCTTCATATCTAGGACACCCAATTTCAGGATCTACTGTTCCCTCCCACACCACAGCCTCAGGGAGCATAACATTGCTTGGCTAAATTGCATGTCTTTCTATTGAAAGCCCCCCTTGTTTGCTGGTAAAGACATGATTAGTTGGGTGCATGCCGGAGTATTTGTCTCTCACTACAAAAAATGTGCACTTAACTTTGTCCAGTAACGTTCCAGAAATTATACCACAAGTGCTCGGATCAGATACTGCGTTCTGAGATATGCAATCATTTTGAGACCATCAGTATTTCCCTTTAACGAAATGTTCGGCATTGGCCGTCTGTCTAGACCCTGCTTTAGCAGAGACAATAGTGGGCCAAGGTTTGCTGAACAGATCCTCTCGCCACACCTCAGGAAAATGCCGCCAAGACGGTTTAACAAGATATAATTCCACTTCATCTGCCATGAACCAACATCTGCTCTTTTACACCAACATTTCTGATTCCTGCCAATTGACCCTATGACTTAGCATGCTTCCAAAGTCTTTATTGATCCAATAGCACTGGTCTCGACCTGATTGGCTCCCTACCAAATAATAGTGTTTCAGCTACATAGAGCAGATACCCAAACTGTGTTTCATACCAGGGTACCACCGGTACAGACTCATCCCTGTGTATGTGTTTCAACAAAAACAGCATAATTTAATTTAATGTAGGGCTCTTATATAGTGCCCTTCTGAAGAAAAAAAATGGCCTTGTTGAGCATAACTCTGTATGAAATGAGGGCATCGGTATTAATCTGATAACAAGAAAGCAGATGACCAAACCTGTGGTGTTGATGGACGCAGGTGGAAAGTACCCTTTAGCTGTGGGCCGATATGAAAATCTCAATGTTGTTTGTGGTTGGTAAAGACCAGGACAGGTTACCTTTATGGGCAGCACCCAGGTTCTGGAGCTAATACTTGACAGACTGGTTGTTTCTAGAACATGGATAAGGTCTGAGTCTGTTAAGTACATTATACCTAGTTGGTTGTCCAAAGGGGTGTGGGAAGTGTAAGGTTTCAAGTGTTAGTTCAGGGTTGAAAGGTGTGGGTGGAGAGGGGAGGAGTTACGGTATTGCCACTTCCTGGCTCTTGATTGCAGATTTCACCGAGGTTCAGGTGTTGTCCAGTGTCGTACAGCAGAGGACTCATAGCCCAAATTGATTACCCCTGGATGGTAGTGAAAAGAATTTCCCTCTTGCTTGTCATAGAGTAGCCCAAGTTTCTAGTCAGTTGCAATTATGTTTCATTTCTTTCAAAGTTGTTGATTGAAGAGTCAAGTCGTGAGGTGTTTCCTGAAATTCATGTAGTTCACTTCCAGGCAGAGCTGTTTGGGAGGGTGTTACATAATTTTATAGCCAGAACTGAAAACGGATACTCTTTGTAATTTCATATTGAAGTTAGTGACTTGCACTAGTGCAGCATGACTAGATATGGGTGTTCTGGAGAGGGTGTAGTGCTGCAGCACACTTCTGAAGGAGGAAGGGGCCCATCCATGGTATGAACGATGGGCGATAAACAAGGTTTTCAAATTAGCCCTATTTTGATGGGCAGCTGCCCTAGAATATGTTATGCTATCGTGAAATGTTGTGAAATGTTGAAATCACTTCATTCAGAGGAGTAGGCTTGCCGCTGCATTTTGATCTCTTTGAAGTTTCCTCGTTAGGTAATCTTGGAGTCCCAGATAGAGGCTGTTTGAATAGTCTAGTTTGGATAGGATTAGAGAAATGATGGCCATGGCCTGTGGGCGAATGTTAAGAAAGGTAAGATGTGGCATAGCATGCACAGCTGGGGGAAACAGCTTCTGACAATGGCTTCGACCAGTGGATTAAGAGTGAGGGTGTTGTCCATTGTCAATCAAAGGTTACTTACTGTTGTTCATGGGGTTGGGCAAAGGCACACCTTGGAAGCCGAAGTGATTCCAGAGCACCACTTCTGTTTTGCTAGAATTTAGTCATGTGCATCAAGGGGCTAAAGGGCATGCCTGGTGCATACCCCTAGAAATCTGGACTGCATCAGACATCTGTCCATTAACCAGCAATAATGCCTCCGGCTTTACTGAAGAGTATCCATATATGTTCCTTACAAAGTATTCTCCTAAACGGAATGTGTTTAAGGTCTTAAACATATCTGCTCATTCTACATTATTGAATGCTTTATCTGCATCAACCAAAAATATTGAAATTATACCTTGATTTGTATTCTTGCATGGGTACTGCAGGTGTGGTCTAGTAGTAACTGTAAATTCCACCCTTTTCTGTATCCCTGTTGTTCTCCCCCACTGGTTTTAACATAACTGTTGCCAGCCTGGTTCATAGAATTTTGGCAATATTCTACCTGTCCACATGTATTGGTATAACCTGCTTATAGTTGTCATCTTCAACTCCTCCCTCTCCTTCTCTCCGCACACCATGGACCTGGCCAAGAAGGTCCACTTCCAGCTTCACCTCCTCAGAGGTATTCTGAGGGCACCTTCCCTGAAAAACTCATTGGGCCTCATTACGAGTTTGGAGGCAGCCCTGGAGCTATTAGCTCCAGGGCTGCCTCCAAACGAGGCTCCATTACCGGGTTCCTGCAATGGGGATTTACCAGGTCATTCCGACATAGGAGGACCCGGTAAAGTCTCCTTGCAGGAACCATTCCACATTCCCATTTGAGCCACCATAGGGCTCAATGGTAATGGGGAGGGAGGTAACAACAGGCACATTACAAGTGTCCCGTTGTTACCTCCCTCTTCCCCTCGCGGGACCCGGAAAAGACGTCTGGTTTTACCAGACATCTGATCTGGGTCCCGCAAAGGGAACCTCGTAATCAGCCCTGACAGAATGAAGCAGGCCGGTCCCGTACTGGCCCCCTTCATTCCGTCAGCGCAAGGGTCGTAATGAGGCTCATTGTCTCCAGAGCTCTGGTTCACAACAAGCTTGACTACTGCAACAACCTCTTCCTAAATATACATAACTGTTCCCTCCCCCCCTTCAACTAATCCAGAATAGGGCTGTGAGACTTATCCTTGGTCTCATGCCCAGGGATGGCATTTTGCCAGCCCTAAAATCTCTCCACTGGCTCCCGCTGGCTGCGAGGATCGAATTCAAGACCCTCTGCATCATTCACAAGGCTTTCTGGGGCATGGGACCCATCTACACCCAACTCTCTCTCTCCCTAAATATCTCCCTGCTAGAGCCCTTCGGTCTTGAACATCAACTCTCAACAAATCAAATGTTTTTCGAAGCAGAGAGTGGGAGGTAGATCTCTCTCCTCCACATGTGCCTCCCTCTGAATGGCCTCCCTGCCCCTCTCAGACTTGAACCAGTTCTCCTTAAGATCTGGAAGCCCCTCAAGACCTTCCATTTCTCTTCCTCCTCCCACCACCCACTCCCCTGCTAAAGTCCCATCTGCCTGTCACTGGTGGCCTGCTTCCTTCAGAGTCCTACAGGGCACCAGGCCAACTCCTGCCCAGTCTTCCTCTGCATTTTTTCTCCCACCCCCTTCGTCATCCCGCACTTGCCTTTGCTGGCCCCACCGCGCACACTTAGCTGATTGGCTTGCACCCCTTGTAGCCTACCAGCCCTTTAATTGCACTTAGTTGTGGACCCCCTTACCCTCTTCCTCTCCCTGGCCCTGCCCACCTGGCCTCCCTGGCACTCTCCTTCACATGGGCCCACCATCCATTTCCTGCACTTCTCCACCTCCCCTGCCCCATGCACTTCTCATTACTGCACTTGCACGATCTGAATGTTGCAAGGCCTATTAGGATCAGTACTTCCCCCTTCCTGTTGCCCCCCTACCTTGTTGTGCCTCGAAATACTGTGTTACATAAAGAGTTTGCACAAAGTTCATTGTCTCTGCCAGGCTATGGTAATAATAATGTACTCAATTGTTGATAAAAAAGAATATATTGTTACTTCATTCTGTTCAGTAATCAAAAATTCATTGGCCATAAATAATGAATCACTGAACTAGGGTTACATTTCCTCAAATTAAAGTACTGAATTCAAACAGCCACTATTTCACATATTCACTATGTTCCAATTCATCAATAGATAAGTATTTCACAATTTTCAAACAATTTTTGCATATGAATAGATCAACAGTCTAGGTGTTGTAACAAATTCTTCTGTATGGCTCTATGCATTTCAGGAATTAATTTCCCTTCTTCAGGATCTGTCTATTTGTGTTCTAATTTCTGTCTATAATACATAATAAATAACAATCTTTAGTATATCTCTTCTTAATATGCCCATCAATTTTATATCATTTGTAATCTGTTATATGTCCCTTTTCATAGTAACCTGGATGATTCCACTTTATATATATTTTCACGAGGAGTCTTCCTATTATCTGTATCCTTGTTTTAATGTCTTCCTTCTTCCTACAAAATCAATCATTCATCCATGTAAAAATGGTAATATAGCTCAATTTCTACCCTACTGTAAAACACATTTGATCCATATCTAATTGGCAATTTTACAATTAGTACTGGTAAGAAGTATAGAATATCAGACACATGCAGATCCATGTCTGGTAGAAGGATTACCTGTGGTTAAAAATTTCCTGAGCACAGTTTGGTCATGGAGTTGTCAAAGGTACAAGGTCATAGGACCATATACCTTCTGTTGTAGCTGTGGCTATATCTGAAATTTTAAGAAATGTATCTGAACTTTAGAGCTCATCTCCATCTACCAAATGTTGGTTAAAATAAAATGAGTTAGCTAAGAAGGTAGGTAATATATCTGTATGTCTGAAAGATTCTTACCCCAGCCAAATGTCCATGGGTGTATCCACGGGTGTATCAGGGACTACTGTAGTCAGGTGTTTGTTCCTCCAGATATTATTGAGGCCAACAATGAACTTATCCACCTGCAAACTAAGAAGCAGGTTGTCATGTGCAATGGGGTAACATATTGCAATTAATTAATTGGCATTCTATGGTTTTAATTCAGTTGCCCAGGTTTCTGAGCCCAACAAAATACTTAAAAAAAGAAAAAAAACTGCAAGTTAAAGCAGCTAAATATGTGTTGAAATGACGTTTGTAGTTATATGACACGCCGCTAACATCTTAAAGAGGGTGTGATGCATCTGCATCCTTTTAGGTTCTTTCCCTGTAATGCCCTTACCTTTACCTTTGTGTTCTTCTTGCTGCAGCATTCGTCAAAAACCGCAAGCAGCGTGAGAAACACATTGATCGCTAATCGTCATTATTCGTCATCATGTTGTTGCGTGATGAAGTTATGTTTTTATCTAATTCAACGCGCCCGCATCACATTTATTTGACGCTGGCTTAGTACTTCATAATTCCCATTATGCAGTGTATATTTAATATATAATGTTGATAAGTTGGGAATGCCCACTAATTGTCATGTTACCATGAAATACACAATGTGTTCAATATTACGTTCTAACATCATTCTTTGAGGTCTGATTGACAACCTTGTATGATGAAAGGTGTTAGTTCCATGTATTCTCATAAGGTCATCAATTAAGAATTCACTTATACATCAAGTAAAAATGGGTTAAAAGTGGATAGAAACCCAGCTGGTACTCATATGTATATGGGTAATACTAATCTGTGAAACCACATCTGTTTCATGGCAGTAAAAAACGACAGCCCCAAGTTCAATATGTCCAATTGATCCTAAAATAAGTGTTTAATTGAGAAGTTGACTACTTACTGGTCATTTTGTTTTTTGACCTTACACTTCTTGTTACCTCTTCTCGTTGTCATTTTTTCTAAAACAGAGAACGGTTGAGCATTTGAGGTGGTTAGCAGACCCTTTCTATCAAAAATCTGGGCTTTTTCTTTCACTTTCTCCATGATGCTCTTCGAGGTAGCCCCTCTTTGTGTATTTCTCTGTCATTGTGATATTTTATTCCCTCAGTGTGTCCTCTGATGATACAATTCTTTTCAGGTGCAAGAACTGACTGTAAGGTAAGTTGTTTTTCAAATGTTCTGGGTGGTGACTCAAATAGTATAGAGAGTTGCTGACATCTTTTTTTTATGATAAATGTTGGTTATGATGCCTTCTCATGTGATCTTTAGTTCCACAATCAGGAAATGCAGTTTCTGTGTTCCAACCTCCATAGTGAACTTAATCCATTCATGTAGAGAATTCAGAAATTCCAGGAATGTCTCCAGGTCTTTTCGATTCCCCCACAAGATGACAAACACGTCATCTATAAATCTCGTCCAGGTGATTATGTTAGATCACCACCTTTCCTCTGTCAATATTAGGGTACTTTCCAAATTGAACATGAATAAATTTGTGTAAGCTGGGGCCATAGAAGAGCCCAAAGACGTTCCCGATGCTTGTAAATGGAATTGAGTTTTGTATCTATTACTAGGTATTTACTAGTATGATCTTACACAATTCTAACATGAAAATGTTGTTGGCCTGGCAGTTATTTCTTAATAATGTCCATTCTAGTGCTAAAGGTCTTCTTCGAGTATGTCTGGTAGTGCTGTTAGAGAAAGCAAAAAATCTGTAGTGTCTTTTAGATATGTCGATATTGCTTGTGTAGCGGTTGGAAGGCTTTATCCACATAAATGGCCAGTGGATTTAAGATACTATCCGTGCCGGCAACTATGGGCCTCAGTGGTGGTGTCTTTAGGTTTTAATTAATTTGTGGTAATCCATAAAAGACCAGAGTTATGGGACGGTCATTTGTCAGGTATCTTTGTGTTTTGTCAGATATCCAATCTGGTTCCCTTGCTTTCATTAATGTTTGATTTATAATTTCTGCAATTTGTAAAGTAGGGTTCTGATCAATTTTGATATGGGTACTTTCATCATTTTATAATCTCTTAAATCCATTATCATAATATGTAGTGTCCATTATAACAATTGCTCCTCCTCCGTTGGCTGGTTTTAGGGGTATGCAGGGCTCCTCCGCTAAGTATTTAATGATCTACCTCTGATGCCTACTAATGTGGTATCTTTTAGTTTTTGAAAAAAACACTTTTTTAAGATGTTTCAACATTTGCCCCTCACACATTTTGATGAGTAGGTTGTTTACCTGTGGGTCAAACAGGCTTTTCAGTTTAATTTCTAGATACTCATGGTGTGTTTGTTGTCCCTCTAGTGTAAATAAGCACAACCACCAGGGCACACCTATGTTTTGGAAAAAAACTCAACACATGGGTTTTTATGGTAACCTTTTAGAGATTAAGGTTTGTTTGAGGTGCTGGGGAGCAAAACTCAACCTTGGCAACTAGGTTGGATAAATGAGAGAACAAAAAGTGGTTGTTCCTAGAGCTGTAGGAACTCCCGTCCCCTGCACACTATCTAGTATCTGTGGAGCAGATCAGTAATTCATTGTTATTTATATATAATTTCACATTAACAATTTGATGCATTAAATGCAGTCCATAGTTCAGTTGGTGGGGCAGGAGGAGTAAATACCCAGCTCACAAGATTTCATGTAAAAAACAATTCATACATTTATTTATACAGTGTTTTTAGGCCCAATGCGTTTCGAGTATAAACTCTTGTTCAGGGGCAGAATCATATTTCACAAAATTCTAGAAAAAGATAGAAAAAAGTGCATCTTAGTATAGCTGCATATATAGTGTGCATTAGGATTTCATTACGATCATTATTTATTCAATACAAAACAACAACTAATTAAATGTCAGATGTATTCAACAAGCATGGTAAAACTAGTGAGATATAGTCAGCTATTTCTAACTGCAGTAGTATTAGATAATCCTGCTAAGAGGATTTCAGACATAGCTTCTAACCAATCTAGTCTGTAAAAAAGAGGGGTCCTAGGAAGGCAGAAAGAGCAATTTGACAATGTAACTTACCAACTATGGTGGTCACATAGTTGAAAAGAAGTATCCAATGGAACATAAAGTGGAAGCTCTGGAATGATCTTTCGTCTCAACGCTAAAAAAATGAAACATGTATAAACCCTAAGTAGTGAGAGGAGTAACGCTAAGGAGAGAGAAGAGAAGCAAAGTCTCTACTTACAACAAGTTCAGAAAAGGTCCTGACGGACGGATCCATGCAAGATAAAAGAGGGATCTTTCAAAAGGTAACACTCAGTAGATGGTACTTCAAATGAGTGAGGTCATCTAAAAGAGGAGAGAAGAATAAGCAAAAATTATTAAGATGAAGAGAATGTACTGGTAAGACTGACAGAATCACTCATTGCACTTACTTGATACTGTTCAGAGAGTCCATGCAAGCGATCATGGAGCGCCGCGACCCACCGGAGGAGGATGCGGTACACTCAATGAGCGCCTTCTTAAATACCTGATACTTGAATGACGTATGCACAAAACATGCGCGTAGGGAACCGTCTCTACGCGCATGCGTAACACCAAGACTAAATGATTGGGCCACGTCATGGATTTGACGACACGGAAAAGTCGGTGTCAGAATTCCATGACAACAAGATAACCGCGCATGCGCGGGATGGAGAATAGACTGAATTTGGAGTAAGGAAAATGTATTTTTAACAATGGGAGAGGATGCGTGTAAATAAGCATAAAAATATGAGTAAAAATAGAGATACGTCATGAATCAGACGACACGGAAAGGCTGTAGTGTGAATTTATGTATACAAAATCACCGCTCATGGGCGGAATATGACGAGGAAAGTAGAGGAGAGAATAAGTAACCCATACTCCTATGGATGTGAAGAAAGTTTGCATGAGAGGAGATATGGTGGAGTCTAGTCCGTAGAAACTACCAGTCCTCTAGATGTACATTGGCTTTAGAGTAACAGACGTCTGTTTGCATAATTAACACTTATCTAACATGCAAAAAACAAACAAATAACACCTTGTTCACATATATATTCCACCGTATGTGGTAACATTTTTAAACATTAGCATATCTCCACAAGGTGACCTTAATGTTAACATTTTTTGTCAAAACAATAATAACCTCCACCATTTTAGGTGTAATTTGTAAAACAAATGCAAGTGCATATTGCACAGCGATTTGGTCATAGCAAAGGGAATGCAATCCTAAACAACATCATCCACTAAATGAGGTGTATTTTGTAAAACATATGCAGGTGAGTTTAACACTGAAATTTCCCCATAGCAGAGGGTAATGTAATCCTAATGAGTGATCATGGGAACTTGTGGTAAAATGGAATATTCATCACAGGTAGGGTCCTAGATAGTAGTCCTCATTCATACCAAAGGGAGTGAGTGAGTCTAGGCAATGTATCCAAAAAAGTTCTCTCTGTGAAAGCAGTCTTTGTAGATCTCCTCCTCTGGGAAGTGGGTGTACTACTTCTAGTATCACCATCCTCATTCGAGCCACTGTATGTTGGTGGTCTCTAAAATGTCTATACACTGGGGATTTGATGTTTTTGGTGCGAATATTAGACTTGTGTTCAGTCCATCGTTCCTTGGCCTTTCTTGTAGACTTCCCAACGTAGTATTTCCCACATGGACAGTGCAGAGCATAAATTAAATTTTTGGAATAACAAGTTATAAATTGTTTAAGATGGATTTTCTTCGCAGTATTGCCATGTCAAAAATGATCTCCTTTTATTACATTAGAGCAATGTTGGCAATTGAGACAAGGGTAAGTACCATTTTTGGGTTTAGACATGAGTGGTTGGTTATTTGGTTTCCGTTTTTCTGCTTTGATCAGTTTGTCACAAAGGTGTTTTTCCTCATTTGTATGCTAGCATCAGGGGTTCTGGGAAGAGGCGATTCAGTTGTGGGTCTGTTTTGATTATATCCCAGTTTTTGTGTATAATCTGCTTGATCTGAAAATTCTGACTAGAGTGCTTCAGTGAATGAATTAAGGTGGTTCTTTCATTTTTGATCTTTGGCTCTAATAAGTCTTCGCGGCTTTGTGCTTCCGTTCTTAGTATGGCTTTGTTGATCAGATCCTCTGGAAAACTCCATTCTTTGAATCTGGACTTCATAGTGGTGTACTCATCCTGTAGTCTGTCTACTTCTGATGTGATTCTTTTGACCCTGAGTAGTTGGCTGTATGGTAGGTTTTCTTTTAAATGTTTTGGGTGGAAACTTTGAAAATGAAGGGTGCTGTTCACATCAGTTGGTTTCCTATAGATTTGAGTTTTAAGTCCTGTGCTGGTTATTTCAATTGTGACATCAAGGAAATTCACGCTCAGTTTGCCAATGTCCATTGTAAACTGAATTCTCTCATTACAATTGTTTATATATTCCCAAAATGTTCGAAGTTCTTGTTCAGTTCCTCTCCAAATTCCAAAGATATCGTCAATATATCTATACCAACTTTTGATTTTATCTTTCCACATTGGTTCATTCAGAACATGAGTGCACTAGAAACAATACATAAATATGTTAGCGTAGGAGGGTGCGACTGATGACCCCGTAGAGGTACCTGAGGTTTGCAAAAAGAATTGTCTGTTGAATCTGAAGTAGTTCTTAAAAAGGATGCTGTTGATAAGTTCTATTGCCAATACTGTGTGAATATTTATTTCCCCATGTTTTAATAAAAAACATTCTAGTGCTTCAATACCTTGGTTGTGGGAAATTGAGGTATATAGGCTGCTTACATCCATTGTAAAGAGTAGCAGGTTGGGTTCATCCATTTTTAAATTCTGGATGTTTTGTAAGAAGTGCGTGGTATCCTTTAGATAAGTTTAGTTTTTTTAATCAAAGGTTGGATTGCGGTGTCAAGATAAACTGCCAGGGGATGAAAAATGCTTTCTGTGCCAGCAACAATCGGTCTGAATGGAGGGTCTGTTTTGTTTTTATGTATTTTTGGAAGGCCGTAAAAGACCGGTGTCACTGGATTTTTGTTAATCAGAAATGAACTCGTGTTTTCAGAAATCCAGTCCACATCTTCTGCTTTGGAAATAGTCTTCTTGATAATCTCTTTGATGTTACTAATATGGTCCTGATCAAGTTTAAGGTAGGTGTCTTCATCAGATAATAGTTTCAGGCAACCTTCATTGTATGTCGTGGTGTCCATAATGACTAGGGCACCACCTTTATCAGCTTTTTTGATAGTAATACTGTTGTCCTCTGCTAGGTCCTTGATGATTTTTAGCTGATGTTTCTTGATGTTTTGTTTACTGCAAGTGCTGTATTTGAGGCATTTCAAGGCTCTAGTGGTTTTGGTTTTAAACAAGTTAACTAGAGGGTGATTAATTTGGGGATGAAAGTGACTTCTGTCTTTCATTTCAAGATATGGACATTTGTCTTTTTTCCCTTGTTTTAATCGTTAGATTATCAAAGGAGATTTTCAACTCCATTTTTCGAACAAGCTTGAAAAGGTTAACTTCTTCTTCAAACAAACTTGTATTGTTAGTGGGTATGAAGGATATTCCTAAATTGAGAGTATTTAATCGAGATTGCGTGAGTGGTTTTGAAGAGATATTGACTATTATGGGATCTTTCAATGCTTGTTCTTCTGATGAGGTTTTCTTTTTCCCTCTTCTGGCTTTTCTCCTCCTCCTAAAAAACCTTCTGGTACTGGTGTTGGTATGTTCACTGTAGGGCAGATGGTTCTTTGACCTTCAGTAGGTATGGGTAGTGTGGTACCGCTGGTTGATGGGATTTCCTCGGTCTCTCCACTGGTCACCTCGCTGCTATCCGTAATGTTATTCGTAGGTCGCGGTTTGGGTGGTCTTGGAGTGAAATTAGCTTGTTTATTGCTGTAGAATTCTTGCCAGGAATATACAATGTCACGGGCGTAGTCAAGGGTATCACGCCTGAATTTTCTTATTTTTCGCTCTTCAATGTCCGTTTTATAATTATCCAATTTATTATTGGTGTCTGCAAGTATGATTTGTAGTTCTGTTGCTGTTTTAAGTTTGGCTAACTGAACGGTCACCTCTTCGATTTCTTGGTTGATCTGTGCTAGGGACTTAGATAATTCCTCAATGGTGAGTAAGATGAGGTCAAGTGAGCACTTGTTCAGTATTTGCTCCCAACGTTTCACAAATTCCAGATTTTCTTTACAGAGTGTTGGTCGTAGGTATATCCGAAGTCCTCTTGGTATTCTCTTTGATTTAAAATTTTGTGCCAATGTTGTTGCATGTAATTTTTGAGCAATTTCTCTACGGATGTGTCTTGTGAATTGAAAAAAACTCTCATCTTTCGTGTGAGTCTATGGGCCTCATTACGAGGTCGGCGGTAAGGGGTTAATGGTGCCGGTAAGGATGCCGGTGCCGTTAACCCCTTAGCGCCGCATTACGAGGTCCCTTAGCGGGTCCCGCTAAGGTTGGCTGGTAAAACCAGCCCTCCTTACGGGGAGACGCTAAAGGACCAGGGAGCTAACAACAGGCCTGTTATTAACGGGCCCGTTGTTAGCTCCCTCCCCATTTCCATTGAACCCTATGGGGCTTTAATGGGTATGGGGATGGGTTCCCTGAATGGGGAAATACCGGGTCCTCCAATGTTGGAATGACCCGGTAATTCCCCATTCAGGGAACCCGGACCAGGACCGAAGTTTGGAGGCAGCCATGCCGCAAATAGCAGCATGGCTGCCTCCAAACTCGTAATGACCCCCAATGTAGGTTAATCTCCCCAAGTAAGTTGGAATTTTGTGTCGGTATAAATGACAACCCAACGTTCAATGTGTCCAATTGATCGTAAGATAAGTCTTTGGTTGAGATGTTGACTACTAACTGGTCTGTTTGTTTTTTAACCTTAGACTTCTGTTACCTCTTCTCGTCTTTTTTCTAAAACAGAGATTGGTTGAGCATTTGAGGTGGTAGCCTCTCAATATGTGTGTAGGATAGATGTCTCGGCAAGTTACTTCCTGTTGCTCCTCCTTCTTGCCGACTTGTAGGTAATTTGCTAATTGGATCACTTTCTCCCTGGTCAGGTCCTTTCAGGTTTGATGGTGGACGTCTATTAGGTGCTGGTCTTGATTGAGCATAGTGTTCCTGCCAAGTGTAGACTATATCTTGGGAGTAATCCAGTGTCTCCCTTTGAAATGTACATACTTTTCCTTTGTTCAATTTCTCTTTTGTAACTGTCCAAGGTACCATTCACTTCCTCCAAAATAAGTGCCAACTCTTCTTTATTCTTGAAGGTAGCTAGTTGTTCTGTCAATTCGGTAATCTCCTTATCCAAACTCTTTACTGATTTTGCCAATTATTCGATCATCAAAAGAATTAAATCAAGCAAACACGTATTTAGAATGTGCTCGCACCTCTTTAGGAAATCTGGATTGCCTCTACACAGGGTGGGTCTCAAGTATACGCCTGCAATATTTCCCTTCTGATTAATCTCTCCAATAGTTAAATGAATTTTTCTGGATTAGTAATTGTTGGAATACTACTCTCTGTGTCCTTTATAAGCCCTAAAATACATTTTTCTTCCTATTCATCAAACGCAAGGGTAGTCGCGTGTTTCTCGGTTATAGTATTGATCTTTTGAGAATGAGATATCAGTCTCTAATTCTTTGTTGGGTGCTACTCAGGCGTTTTTGTGTCACACCATACTAGGAGGGGATGTGTGAAAAGCCTATACGATGTATGGCCTGGAGCACAGCTAATATTACAGATTATTCTTCTGTATGTATAGTAGGTAGTGGGGTGCCGGGGACTAACCAACCCTGACGCAAGGTTGTATGATCAATTGAACAACAGTAGGAGTCCACACTTTTATGGAACTCTCCCGTCCCAAGCACACCCTATATATTTTGTATATACAATCAAATGTTACATTTTTAGTCAAACTTATTCATACATATTGGAATGTACTCGATTTTTGATAAAAAAGAATATATTTTTACTTCATTCTGTTCAGTAATAAAAAAATTAATTGGTCATAAACTCTATTACATTATACTGGGGACATTTTTAACCACAGGTAATCCTTCTATCAGACATGGATCAGCATGTGTCTGATATTCTATACAGATTACGAGTAATAATTGTAAAATTGCCAATTAGATATGGATCAAACGTTTTTTACAATAGGGTAGAAATTGAGTTATATTACCATTTTTACATGGAGGAATTATTGATTTTGTAGGAAGAAGGAAGACATTAAAACAAGGATACAGATAATAGGAAGACTCCTCGTGAAAATATAAATAAAGTGGAATCATCCAGGTTATTATGAAAAGGGACACATGACAGATTACCGATTATATAGAATTGATTAGCATAATAAGAATAGATATACTAAAGATTATTTATTATGTATTATAGACAGAAATTAGAACACAAAGAACTGAATAGACAGCTCATGAAGAAGGGAAATCCATTCCTGAAACGCATAGAGCCATGCAGAAGAACTTGTTACAACACCTAGACTGTTGATCTATTTATATGTAAAAATAGTTTGAAAATTGTGAAATACTTATCTATTGATGAATTGGAACATAGTGAATATGTGAAATAGTGGATGATTGAATTCAGAACTTTAATTTGAGGACATGTAATCCTAGATCAGTCAATTAATCATTGTGTATGGCCAATTAATGTTTGATTACTGAACAGAATGAAGTAAAAATATATTATTTTTAATCAAAAATGGAGTACATTGCGATATTTCTGAATAAGTTGGACATAAAATGTAACACTTCATTGTATATACAATATTTATAGGGTGTGCAGGGCACGGAAGAGTTCCATAAAGGTGTGGACTTCTACTGTTGTTCAATTGATTGTACAACCTTGTGTCAGGGTTGGTTTATCCCCTGCACCCCACTACATACTATAAATGCAGAATAATAGTCAGTAATATTCGGTGTGCTCCAGGCCATACATAGTATATGATAATAATGTCATCAGCACCCTTCTCATCGTGTTTGTTATTTCTCTCTTCATCAGACTCACCTCAAATACTTTGCACAGCAAGTGCACATTTCCCTTTTTATGTTTGTCGTGATATTCTGCGGGGAGCCCGGCCATGTCCCATTGACTTTCCTTTGCCAAATCTCTCTATTGCAGCCATTATCTCTTCCTCTATAATTTACGAGTCATGGCTGTCTCTCACTTAATAAACAAAACTCGGATCTTCAGAGAACTTTCAAACTGTTCTGCAACTTGTCCACCCACATCTCTACATAACCGCTCCTATTGCTCTTCCCTGTTACCGACGCTCTTCCCTGTTACCGAGGACACTTATGTCTGTTTCCTGAGTCCACAGACCAGTAACATACCTATTTTTCCTTGGATTACAAAAGCCTGTTTCAACTTAAACTTAGAGCATTCAGAACTTTTCTTGTATGCCTTATTACTTGTAAACTTAAGCTGGAGCATCCTCCTCCCATTCGAGTGTGTTGGAATTTGTTGATATTTGCCTTCTATTTCATTGAGCGCTCAATTGTCTTCTGTTAGCTCCATCTCATGTATCTCCCCATTCGAGAGGCAAAGCAGCCTTCATTGAGTCCCCAAATTCTCTGTCATCTGCAACACTCTCCTTACTAACTCTTTGTACTTTTCTCCACCATGTTATTCAATTCCTCATTGTCTAAAAGGGAAACATTCAGGCACCAGCGAGTATTGTTTTAATTTATCTCTTTTAACGGAAGTCGACTATAATCATTGGGTGATCTGTTAGAATAATTGGGAGTATAATGTCTGGACCTATTGAATTTGCGAGCGTCCATGACATCAGGAAGTGATCTTTCGTGGCTGAGAAGATACATTTCAAGCATAGTATTTTCTTGTGGGATCGACTGTCCTCCATACAACCAGACTTATCAAAATCATTTTAGCACCATCTCTTGACTGTGATCGTCCTGACATCCCTAGCAGGTTCTACTCTATTATTTGGTCAGGGAATATGTTAAAGCCACCGCCTACACTATAATATCACCTTAGAAATAATTCTAAACTGCTATAGTTTATGTGAAATGTGGGTGTCCTCGCAGGTCGGAGCATAAGAATGGACCTTCGGGTACTCAACCCCATCCAAATGTACTTTACACACCACTTTCTTCCACCTGCATCCTTTTATGTGTCCAACACCATATGACACAGGTGTTTGGTTAAGGAAGTTCTTACTGCCCTGGAGCTCACAGGAACTTAAGTTTTACCTCACCCACCCCTTCTATAATTGCACTGCTTCCTCCTCCACCAGCTTCGTTTACTGCATGAAAATGACATTGATTGAAAATGACATTGACCTTTGGTTTCCTCATCTATGACAGGAGAGTCTTGCGTGTATACAATCAATTCACATTTCACGAGTGCATCCTCCGGAAGGAGGCTCATGCCCCAGGCATCCACTCTCACCACATTCATTGCTCTAGAATTCTCTGTCTCTCTGTGTCGACAGCTTGCTTTCACAAGGGCGCATCGAAGGGCGCCAACATCCTAAAGAATAACAAACCCATAATACACTGAAAGATTCAAACCTCTCTGATAGTCTCTGTGACAGGAGGCTATTATGGAGCAGCACCGCCAGCACACTTTTCCATATATAAAGACATAGGGCCTCATTATAAGTATGGCGGTAAGGCAACAACGGACCCGGTATCGCTATCGGCCCTGTTGCTACCGTACGGCCATACTACGAGTTGTGTTTGCGGGTCTCGCTCAGCCCGCCAGGTCCGACCTGCCAGGCAGTGCGGCTCCAGCGAGCACAACTCGTGGATGCATCGGCACTGTTCATAATGGTGCCGGTGCATCCGAGCTCCCCATTCCCATTCAGCCCTATGGGGCCGAATGGGGACGGGGAGTCCCTTATTGCCGGCATCCGCAAATGAGCAATTACCGTGTCCGCCAACCTCTGCATGACCCGGTAATTGCCCATTCGCGGGTGCCGGTAAAATCACAGGTTCGGCGGCAGCCGTGCCTTTGTTACAGGCACGGCTATCGCCAATCCCTTAATGAGGCCCATAGCCTTTAAGGAGTATTTCTCTCATGCTCCACATATCCTCCCCTTAATCCCAGATACATCGAAAGAACATCTTTATACCATACTATGCATGACCCTTCCCTGCCACATATGTCCTCAATTCCTCCTCAACCCCTCTACTTTAACATGATTTCCCCAAGCGTTCTTAACACCCCCTGGACAGCCCCTCCCCTTTTCCATCCACCCCGCTCCCCAAACTCACTCACCGTTGCAGCAAACAATCCTATGGCAATCCTTTGCGTCCCACCTCCATTCTATGCCATTTGTTCCATCATATCCTCCCCATATTTCTTTCTCTACCTGGGCGCTATCGTCCCTTTCAAGAGACATGATTGTGCCTTTTACGGCCCTCTTCCCTTATATAAGATGATTGAGTATTTCCAATTTATCATTTTTGCATGCACATTGCCTGACTCCTTATACTTTGTGGTTGTCTTACGTGCTTTGTGGATCTGCCATCCCCACTCCTCGCACTTGCTTTGCAAGAGTGAGATCAACGGGTCATCTACTGCACTGACTTCCCCAAACCCATAATCTTCACATCGTCATCTTGGGCTTCAGATCTCTTCAGAGCCCACTTCTCACACACATTCCCTGCCTTTCAGCATATCATGGCAATGGTACACATACATGCAGTGCAACTACCAGCTCTGCCAATTTCAATATCAATATCCTGGTACAAATCCCTGGAAATCAACTATGTGTCAATTGCTTGCACTGGTTTGGGTCAGGCACTCAACATGCCACCCGGCTCATGATACAAGCTCTACCACAGAGGGGATGGGCCTCATTACGACCCAGGGGCTAATGGGTTAACGGCACCGTAAAAGGCTGCGGCGCCGTTAACCTATTAGCGCCTAATTACGAGGTCCCTTTGCGGGACCCGACCTTAACGGCTGGTGTAGACCAGCCGTTAAAGTAGGGACCCGCAAAGGGACACCAGCCGTTAAAGTAGGGACCCGCAAAGGGACCTTGGTGCTCATTACGGTGCCGCAATTTGCGGCACCGTACTTAGCGCTTTCCCCATTCCCAATGAGCCCTATGGAGCAAAAATGGGAATGGGGAAGGGCCATGGAGGAAGGGGGAATTACCGCCCCGCCAACCTTGTAAAGGGGTGGTAATTCCCCCTTTCTCCATGGCGGAGTCGGTAACTTACCGGCATGGACCATGGTGCTAACAGCACCATGGTCTTCCGCCGAGGGTCGTAATGAGGCCCGATGTGTAGAAATGTGCTCTCACCTGCTCTAGGAAAAAAACAAGACAGTTTTCCTTCTTTTTCATTTCTCTTCTCCCTCCTCTTTTCTGGACATACAGGAGGACAGGGCATAGAGAACTGCCTGTCTTGTTATATAACAGATATGGAATAGATTTGAGATTTTTCTGTGGTTTGCGTAGTATTGATGTTCGGCCTACATTATAACTTGATTGTGTATTTGCTAAAAAGTTAGTGTAACTGCGCTCTATTTCTCTGCAGGATATCAGGCTGAGTTCTGCTGTCTTAGCGCCAACTTTCAAAAAGGTGCTTGAATGTGAAAAAAGCTCTCATTGGTGAAAGCTATGATTAGGCCAAGCTCACTGGGGTGCTGTGGTAGTTGCATGCCACAAAGAAAGTGGCCCTCATTCCAAGTCTGGCGGTAACTGAGCCAGAAAAAACGACTTGGAATGAATTTCCGCTCCGGGTTTGCCGGAATTACCGGGGCATTACAGCCCCAGTGGTCCGGTAATTCTTGAGGCTGAATAACGTTACTCCCCATTCCCATGGAGTCCCATGCGGATGGGGACCATGGAAACAACGGCACCGTAATTAACGGTGCCAGTGTTTCCATTTCCTTCTGCAGGCGGGTGACATTACTCTCACCAGGTCCGACCTGGCAGGAGTAACACCACCCGCCTGCAGAACTCGTAGTGTGCCTGTCCGGAAACAACAGTGGCGGGGGTTTACTGCCACTGTTATTTCCGGAGCGGCAGGGTCATAATGAGGCCAAGTGTCAGTACAAGACCACTGGCAATCTGGACACCCTGGGCAAGGAGAGTCTTCCTTAAAATGCCTCTGCTCCCATACACGGCCAATCCTTATTGCAGGTGAGACTTTTTGCCTGGAAGGCTTTGTTCAGCCTTCTTCCACCAGATGAGCTCTTGGTTTTATACAAACAAGTATAATCCAGAAAGGGGCAGTGAAAAAACAAACAGGAAACACGGTATTTGCAGATGTAGGGAGAGGGATGGGGAGCACTAGTCTGCCCTAGCACCTCACGGTCACAGCCAGGCCCGGGCAACTTGAAACACCACCCCCAGATTTCTTTTTCATTGTTAGACCCTGACTCCTCTGTCACTGGGCCTCATTACAAGTATGGCGGTCAGGCAACAATGGCGCCGGTATTCCTACCGGCACCGTTGCTACCGTACCGCCATACTACGGTGTGACCTGGTGGCCGTACTGGTACTCGCAAGCAGAACATGATGGTAGCACCGGTACCGTTATTAACAGTACCGGTGCTACCACCCTCCCCATTCTGCCTTATGGGGCTCAAATGGGAATGAGGAAGTACCGGGCCCAGCAACCACGAAAGGACAATTACCGGGTCTGGCTTGGCCGGAATAGCCTGGTAATTCCCCATTCCCTGGTGCCGGACCTGGATGCGAGTTTGGAGGTAGCCTTGCCGGTTTTAAAGGCAAGGCTACCTCCAACCTCGTAATGAGGCCCATTGTCTCTCTCCAGCTTCTCTACCATCATCATCCTTCTCTCATAGGCTCTTATCGTGAAAGAGGTTTATAGCGGGGATTCATTTATACAGTGCGAGTTAGAAGCAATCACCATAACAACATATCACGGCTCATGCAATACAAGCACAAATGCATAATGTGTCCAAACGTTACCTGTTAGCACATCTATGACTGGTCTTTACAAGTGGCTGGTGCTATCTTGTGTTAATCCATGTGGTGGGGCCCACTAATGGATCACCGGGGCGGGCCACCGCGGATGTTGGGGTGATCCAACATGAACCATGAGGCTGCATCCATGCAACGGACACCAAGCAGGGGTCACCCTGCTAGCCCCGTATCACTGGAGTACGACACGTGGGTTGGGGGCACATAGCTCACTGCAGCCCTGACTCTAGAGCACCCAGGCTAGGGTTGCCCAGACAGCCATGATCACACGGCCACTTCCTTCAGATGGGACGGTATTGCCCAGCAGGAGCACCATCCACGTACAGGGCCCCGCCATCGGGCCTGCTGCCCTCGGCGGGGCACCAGCATGGTGCTTACAAGAATACGCCAGAGTCAGATCTTTGTAAGACTGACAAGCCGGAAATGGCACGTTGTATGTATTATGTTGGTCACATGGTTAGGACCATGTGGCCATTACATCCGCCCTAGGAGCTACCATGATCAGAGGAGGGGTGACACACAAAACTCCTCCTTTTTCATAACAACCAAAAAAAAAAATAACATCACACCCCAATAATACTAATTCTATGCCCACAATTAATCTACACACACTTAGGGGCCCAGGTAACCCCGGGGTGACAGTCGGGGCTGGTGAGCAACTGTTGAAAAGTTGGAACCTCCACCCACCTGCACACCCTTTATTAATCTGGGTGAGGGGATCTTGCACCACTAACACAACACCATTGCTCATAGCTAGCACCCCTCCCCCCAAAAACACCAACGCAATAACAACTTCACACAATATTTTGGTTGGGCCAGTCCAGGGCCTGTGTATTATTACGGGGCCCACTTTCATTACTTGCATGTCTGCAGGGCACTCGTCCGAACTCCATTGAGAACTCTTCAGGACCGTTCAGGGTTCAAGGGCTGGTAAAGCCGCACCTGGGGGTTCCAGGGGCCACCTTGGGCTAGTCTCTAGACAGCAGAACAAAATTGTGGCCAGATGCTGGTGGCAAGATGAAAGTTCAGGGCAGCAGAGCGGCACCTGGAGGTACCAGGGGCCACCTCGGCCTAGTCTATAGATGGTAGGAGAAAAATAATTGTGGCACAGTGCTAGGGTGATGTCAGGATGATGGGTCACTATCTTCACTTCCCCCCTCCGCCCTGGGGTTTTCCTGGACACTGTTGGCGGCAGAGGGCACACAAGCACTCACGAGAGCTGCAACCCTCCACTCCTCCTCTGTTCCTCTTGAGAGTCACCATTGCATGGCTCTGGGGCAGTGACCACACACCTGGCAGGGGCAGCCAAGCACCGTTTTCTGTGTTTAGGTGCATGAGGGTGTTCCTTTTGTTGCTACACGAGCGGCCTGTCTGCTCCTCCCCCTTCACTGTGTGGAGGACTGGGCATTCTGGCTTCCCTTTACCCTGCGGTGATGTCCTGGGGTGGGAACAGCCTCACTAAAATCTGGTTGGCCAGTTAATGCAGGGCCAGCCACCAATGCATGTTGTTACTCCCTCCTGACCACCACCAGCAGCTGATCAAGATGCTGCACTCCACTCACTGGTTGTTTCAGCAGTTTCCATGGGCGGCGGTTGTTTTCTGGCCCCTGCCTCCTTTGTTGCAGCTCGAGTGCATACTCATCCTTCACCCCTCTCCGGCCCTTCTCACCAGGACCGGCCCGGGTCTTGGTGGGTCATGCCCCCTTGTTGCGGGCTCACTGCAGGCCTCACCGACAGCTCTGAATACTTTCTGGGTTTCTTTTTTCTTTAGTTTTTTTTCTTTTCACCACCACGGGCCCAGTTACCTTGGGCCACACCCACTTCCTTTGTTCTCTCCGGGCCGCTGCATGCCTTCTTTTCCATTTTGCTATATTATTATTTTATTTCCCTGGCCTCCGCCCCTCTTCAGAGGATCTTAAGCATAGGTGCAGGGTCGGGAAAGCCTGCATGCCACACCCAACTTTCGGGGCTGCTGCGGGCTTCCTTGCCCCTCTTCTTCTATTGCCTCCTCTGAGAGCAGGCACATGAGGACCGCTGGTTTTTCCCCCTGTGGCAGGGAACCGCAGGGAGACATCAGTTGTCCTCGGTGTTCTTCGCCCCTGCCAGGCGGACGCTTCCTTCCACAGCCGACACAGCAGGGGTGCAGGCACACACCGACCCCAGCTGCACAAGCACCTTCCTCACTGAGGGACATGGCTGGGGCTGCTCAAGTGCAGGCACCCTTCTCTCTGCCCGCATGACTCCTTCTTCGCGCGGCCCTCTCTGTCTCCACACCAATTTCGCCGATGCCACGCCTCCATGCAGGCATCTGGCGGCCTGTTTCAGAAATCATGGGGCCTTGGGCCACCCACGGAGCTTCCACCTATCAACTACAGCCAACGCCACAGACTTCCAAAAAGAAAAAAGAAAACACAGGCTTCCCACGTCCCACACACACCAACATGCAGGGCCCAGACCAGCCCTCACTGACATTGTGGTGGGGCCGCTACCTGATCACCATGGCAGACCACCTCGGATGTTGGGGCCATCCAACATGAACCATGAGGCTGCATCCATGCAGCGGACACCAGGCAGGGTCACCCTGCTATCTCCAGATCACCGGAGTACGACACGTGGGCTGGGGGCACCCAGCTCACTGCAGCTCCGGCTCTGGAGCACCCAGGCCAGGATTGCCAGACAGCCATGATCACACAGCAACTTCCTTCAGATGGGACGGTGTTGCCCAGCAGCGGCACCATCCACGTGCAGGGCCCTGCCATCGAGCCTGCTTCACTCGGCGGGGCACCAGCATGGTGCTTACAAGAATAGATCTTCGTTAGACTGACGAGTTGGAAACGGCCCGTCGTATTTATTATGTTTGTCACATGGTAAGCACCATGTGACCATTACATCAATCCTGGGAGCTACCGCTCCTAGGAGGGGTGACACACAACAATCCAAGTGTTCTAAGTTTGCCTGAACAACATTCCTGCAAAGGACGCAAATCACCTCAATTGTGGGCGATTTGTCAAGTGCAAACCTCAAACAAACATTTGGAAAAGTTTGAAGTTCATCCACATGACATAAATTTAGCATAGGGTAGAACACCTATTAAATTCCAGGCTGCTTTCAGATAGGTTGTCGCTGAAGGAAGGCTTCAGATATTTAGGGATGTTTAGAGATGTTTAGAGTATCTGTGGGACGGTTAGGGAGACATAGTGAGAGGCACGGACCCAGTCACAGAGTAGATTTAGGGTTTGTTTTGCTTACGCAACACTGTGTGACACTTCCAGTGGGTGAACACCACAAATGAGATCACCAGAGATTTGAAGACAAGGGTGTCACATCAGTCAGTGTCCATCTCTTGGAGCGATTGGACGACATAAGTTTCATTTGGCGATACCCAAGAGGAGGAACCGGGGGACCCGGGAATCCCTGAGGCAGATTATTGTTGCGGCAAGCTTGGCTGTTTTTGCTGTAGCAGCAGATATTCAGGGTGGCCGCATGTCACACACCAATCTTCATTTCTTAAAGTGAGTAGACAAGACACATGCCATTGAGTGACCCCCAAGAAGAGGAGCGGGAAGAGTTGGGAATCTATGACAGCAGCATATGGGAGAGTTTTCTGGTAGGTAGCAAAGAGGGTGCACTGGAAAAGAGGACCTGGTAATTATTTTCAAAGTGGCCCCATATTACACATTTTTAGCAAGCCCAATCCTTTTCCTATGAGAAAATGTGGAATAAAATAGGTTACTGTCGGATACTCCTTGTAAGAGGAGGGCAGTAGGCTGCACTAGATGCACTGGAGTGAACGTGGGTGAATGACAGTGGAGTGAATGAACACACGGAGCCCGAGGAAGTTTCAACCTCTCTTTATTCTTCGCGCTGGCAACTGCCCAACACAGGAGTTCACATTGCACATGCGCGATTCTCCCGCATTCCCGTTGGTGGGTGACTTCCGTGACTGAGCACAGCCGCTCCGTTAACTTGTCTTCTCCAGGAGACAACATGTCCCACCTTCGGGGCAAACTAAAAGGTCACTTACAGTTTAGTGTCCCCATATCTCTTCAATGTGATGCACAGGCCTTCTGATGCACCTGGTGGACCTACCTGGTCTGATGTTCCTCCTGCTGGTCCGCTTGCTCTACTTCCTATCTTGTCCGCTCTTTAGATGTCACAGCTGTGCCTTCCTCCTTTCGATCTTCTTGCTCTTCCACTGTGTATAGTTTGAAGTAGGAGATGTTCTGAGTAACCACTCTCCTGGGGGAGCGAGCAGTTATCATTTTTCCATTCACATGAGATATCGTCAGGTGCTCTGTATTGAACCTTGAATCTGTCTTTTTATCTTGTTGTCTGCATAAAAGTACTTTGTCACCTCTTTGCAAGTCAAAACTATTTGCCTGCCTTCTACTGTCAGAGTAGTCCTTCATCTCTTGCTTCTTGCGGGCATCCACTTCTCGAATCTGCTTCACTTTGTTGCTCATTTCATCTGCGAGATGAGTCAATCTGGTCCTTGTCTTCTTGCCAAACAGTAATTCAGAGGGACAGTATCCTGTCGTACCATGTGGTGAGCTTCTATAATCCCTCAGCATGTTACACATTGTCTGGATGAGTGACATGTGCCTTAATTCGTTTTGTTGGAGAACTCTTTTCAAGCTGCCCATGAATCGCTCTACTGTGCCATTGACCTATGGCCATAGCAGAGTGATTCTTCTATGGTGAATTCCCATGTATTGCATGAATTTTGCGAACTCCAGGCTGCTTATAGGTGGGGTATTATCCGACTTCAGGACTTCTGAAATGCCCCACGTGGAGAAAATGTTGTCCAGTACTGGTATGACAGTGCTGGCTGCCGTAGAAAATATCAGGTGCACCAGAGCAAACCGAGAATACTCATCCATAATGAGTAGCCAGTACTTGTTTTCTTCAAAGGGGCCGAAGATGTCAATTGTGAGGTGAGTCCACCGTCGTTCAGGCATGTCCAACATCACCAAGGGTGCCGGCTGATTTGGTCTGTTGGTACTCTGACATAGGTGACATGCATTGATTGTGCGCTCCGCCATTTGGTCCAGCCCCGGGAACTACATAGTATCTCTTATTTGTCTTTTCATGGCCACTATTCCACTCCGTCCTTCGTGTGCTAGATCAATGACAGATTGTCGTAGGTCCATGTAAATCACTGTTCGATTTCCTCTCATGATGAGTCCTTCCGCCGATATCGATAGTTCTTCTCTCACATTCTTGAATGCATGTTTTTCTGCAGTGAAGTGAGTTTCTAGTACTCCGCTGGTGCTGCACAGATCTCTCCATCTCCCAGATCGGATTAAGTCCTGCACCTTCCTCAATGTGACATTTCGCCTGGTGTGGTCCAGAATGGTTTCAGGTGTGATTGCCCTGGGTGGACCTTGGTATGTGAGAATGTTAACGTATTCTTCTGTCAGACTCTTGTCAGTGGAATTGTATGGCAGCAGATGTCGCAACATGGAGTCTGCCGGGTTGCATTCCTTGCCCGCTGTGTGGATAATTGTCAAGTCAAAATCCTATAGCCTCAGGCCCCACCTTTCTATTCAGGGAGTCATTTTGCATCAAGAACTTCAATAGATGGTCAGCAGGGCCTGGTGATACATCACAATCATGAATGGTTTGCATATGATAAACATTTGGAAATGTTCACATGCCTAGACGATGGTGAGACCTTCCTTGTCAGGTTGTGAATACCTGATTTCCACCTCTGAAAGGCTCTTGCTGGCATAGGCAATGACTGTCTGGGGAGATTCTTGCCCCGGTGGATGTTGTGCCAGAATTGCTCCCAGGCCAACAGTGCTGGATCGACAGTCATCTCTGTGCACAGGTTTGGATCAAAATAGGCCCTGTGCTCCGCTGATGCAATCTCTCTTTTGATTTGCATGAATGCATCTTTGCAGTATTATGACCATTGGAATGGTCTGCCTTGCTTGGTGAGTACTCTAAGGAGTACACTGGTGATCACAAATTCTCTGAGGTATCGGCCACAGTAGCTGGTCATCCCTATGAATGACCTGACTTCTCCGACGTCTTTGGGGGGTGAGATCTCTGAGAGAGGAGCGGCCTTGCTCGGGTCAGGGCTCATGCCCTCTTGTGAGAAGATACTTCCATAGAACTTGAGATGCGACTTGTGAAAGACACATTTTTTGCTGTTGAGTGTCAACCCAGCTTCCACCAGTGCTGAACACACCTGTCGCAGGGAGTGATCAAGCTGTGCTAGTGTGGCCCCGAAGATTAAGATGTCATCATTAGAATTGAAGCAATTGTTCACATTGCAAATCAATTTCTGCACACTCACCTGAAATATCTCGGTGGCCGAGCAGATGCTGAAACTAAGTCTCTTATATCTGAAGACTCCAATCAGCATGGCAAACGTGGTGATGTATCAGGATTGTTAATCTATCATGATCTGATGATATCCCTTGTTCAGGTCAAGCTTTGAGAACAGCTTTTCTCCATTTAGTAGGCTGATCAAATCGTCCAGGTGCATTCCAGGATGCCTCTCACAACTTATTGCCTTATTTGATTTGCGCATATCTACACAAATGCATATCTTGTTTGTGGATCCTCTCTTGGAAAAAGCAACTATGGGGGGAAACTACACAGTTGGACCATCAGCGAGTTCTATTATGCCTTCGCTCAGCTGACATTGTGTTTCCTCTTCCAAGAGTGATTGCAGGTGTACCGTAATCCTCCTCAGATGTTGAACAACAGGCAGCACAGATTCATCAATGTGGAGCATCACAGGACTTCCTTTGATGCACCCAATGCCCTCAAATAAGGTTGGGAACATCTGTCTATTCGAGAACCTATGATGCATGGTGTACTTCACTGCTGCAATCTCCATCTCTATGGCTGTGGGGCGACCAAGTAGGTTGCTCTCAGGGACTTCCATGGAACTCGGCTTGGGTGCTTTTCTCTTTATATTGCAGCGTTGTGGAGAACTTTCCATTATTTTGCACTGCCCTCTCGCTGCCCACTGGAAAACCTTCAGGTCAGACATATTTAGTTGTGAAGGAGACATCATCTCGCAGTATTCTGACACAGACGTGATGTTCAGAGTGACCCAGTATCAATGAGGTATTTGGTCTGGTAGTCTCCCACCAGCAGGTGGAGGTCACCTTCACACTGATCGTCATGCCATTCATCGTGTAGGCTTAATCGCGCTGAGTTACTTCTCTGGGTGGTGAGAGGGAAGGGGACCTTCCTGTCACTTGTCTGACGTGGCGCACAAGATCTTGCCTCACATTTGCATCTCAGGTCAGACATATATAGTTGTGAAGGAGACATCATCTTGCAGTATTCTGACACAGATGTGATGTTCAGAGGGAAGCCAGTGTCAATGAGGTATTTGGTCTGGTAGTCTCCAACCAGCAGGTTGAGGTCACCTTCACACTGATCGTCATGCCATTCATCGTGTAGGCATAATCGCGCTGAGTTACTTTTCTGGGTGGTGAGAGGGAAGGGGACCTTCCTGTCACTTGTCTGACGTGGCGCACACGATCTTGCCTCATACTTGCATCTCAGGTCAGAAATATTTAGTTGTGAAGGAGACATCATCTTGCAGTATTCTGACACAGACGTGATGTTCAGAGTGACGCCAGTGTCAATGAGGTATTTGGTCTGGTAGTCTCCCACCAGCAGGTTGAGGTCAACTTTACGCTGGTCGTCATGCCGTTCATCGTGTAGGCATAATCGTGCTGAGTTACTTCTCTGGGGGGTGAGAGCGAAGGGTACCTTCCTTTTACTTGTCTGACGTGGCGTACAAGATCTTGCTTCACACTTGCATCTCTCCTTGGGCCACTGCTGAATGCACTGAACTCTTGTTTGGGAAGTGTAGGGCTGTACTCCTGTGATCGTCCAGGCAGAGAGTTTCAGACGACAGCCAGGTGATTTTCCCGGTCGCATTTGGTGCAAGCATGTCTGAATACAGGACACTTCACTCCTTTGTGAAGGGGAAATGGAAGGCCACATCGATAACATCTTCCAGATGATGCAGGTTCTATGTGCACATTGCTGTTAGTGGGTCGCCCTTGGGCTGATGGCTAGACATGGTAGAATTGCTATCTTCCGGGCACTATAGTTGTTTCAATCTGCGAAGCTTGCGTGTCCAGCCTGGATTCTGTCCTGGCCATCTGCAATATGGTGGCAAGTGAAGGGGTTCTTGGAGCAACGTTTTCCTGAATGATGATGACAGGCACCCCCTTATTATCCTCAGTCGAATGGTCTCTTCTTTCAAGAACATATGAAACGTGCAGTGGCTAGCAACTTGAGAAGACAAGTTGCAAATGTGTCCATCAATTCACCTACCAGCTGGTACGCTGTGTTAAAAAGGTGTCTCTTATGGTCAATGTTAGATTGGGGGATGAAGTATGTGCTCAGCACTTTCTTGAGGCCTGTGTAAATCTTAAATTCCTCTAGCGGGAACCTGGTTTTAAGGTCTTCTACTTCATCTCCGACCAGATTCACTATACCTTCTGGAAAACATGTTGGGCACGCTTTCATCGTGGGCATGAAAGTAATTCTCAAATGTCCTTAGCCATTTCTCCCAGCAAGGTTCTAGGGCTTGCTGATCATTCATATCGAAGAGCCCAGGTTGGCGAAAAGCTGATGCTCCACGCACGTTCTTTTCACTTGGCTCAACTTCTGACATTTTGGAGAGAAGTTGTCCCTGCGAGGGCCTCGAGTATTCAGTTACATGGGAGTCTCGTGTGCTTGGGTTGCATTTACCAGGATCCCATCCTCGTCGCCATTGTTGGGAACTCCCTGTAAGAGGAGGGCAGAAGGCTGCACTAGATGCACAGGAGTGAATGCAGGTGAATGACAGTGGAGTGAATAAACACACAGAGCCGAAGGAAGTTTCAACCACTCTTTATTCTTCACGTCAGCAACTGCCTAACGTGGGATTCCCATTGTGCATGCACAATTCTCCTGGATTTTCATTAGTGGGTGGCTACCTTGATGAAGCTTTGCTGCTCCGTTAACTGTGTCCTCTCCAGGACACGACAGTTACCACACAGAAGAGGCCCAGAATGCAGAGGCCTAACAAGAAATCTGCAGAGTTCCCTATAGGCTGCTGTAATCGGAGGCCTTTTTTTGTAAAGACTGAAGCACCCGCTCTTTTATGGGAACTTCAGGCTTTAGGAAAAAAGGCCTTGCTTCCAGCAGCCTCACTACTTAAGCTTTAATGGTGGCGCTGTCCCTCAACAGGAATACCCTTAGGTGATTTCGGCATCTCTTATCTAAAGGGATCCCTGGAGAGGGCAGCACCACCATTAAGCCTGAAAAGGTGAGGCACTGCCACCCTGGTTGAAGCAGAGTTTTGGGGATGGAGCGAGTGATACACCAGTCAGTGCCTGTCTCTTGAATTGAGTTTATGCAATACATGCTATCACATGACATCTTGAAGGAGGAGTGGAACGAGCTGGGAATTACTGAAGACAGTTTGTGATATGTGTTCACTTGCCCGATTCTGAGGTCCTGAGAGCTGAGACTCATTGTGGTGGGAGACAGCCAGTCATTGTCTGATGGTGGTGTCTGCATGGTCGCTAACCTCTGAGGTCACATGCACTTGCTATGCCCTATTGTGCCCCATATGCATGTGGTTCCTCATCCCTTTTGTCCATAGTGCACACCCCACCCCCATTTCCACTACCTACAGCCCTCCACTGTGCAGGAGACTTTGAGACTTCCAGCTCCTCCTCCCTGATGGTCTTCCCTGTTGCAGGTCAAAATATTCCCATATCCAGGATACTATGAAATGTGTTTTGGGGGGAGGGTGTTGTCAACACTCCCTGTGTACCTCCTGGCTTTCCACCTCTGCCACGACTTTAAGAACCCCTGCACCAGCACCTCCTCCGGGCTCTGTCCTGCTCATTCTCCCTCAGGTTGGTACACTTCCTGCTGCAGCAAATCTGTAGCCTAGTAGCCACACTCAACCCCCTCATGGCAGTCCTCCCCCTCATCCAGAGCAGCAACATCACCCTGCTGAGTGGAGGCAACTTCATCTCTTATGCCCCCAGACAGTCAAGACCTATGCCAAACATCTGCCCAGGATGATTGCTGCAATCATCCTTCCTCGCACATTAGGTCTTCCCCAGTGCCTTAAGTGGCAAAAGAAAACAAGCAGAGTCCAGTCTGCCCCAGTTCCTGCTTTGTGATCGGTGTAAGAGTAGCTGCAGCAACGTTGTTCTGCTTTTTGAACGCTGTGACTTTAATTTGGAACTCCACTTACTTAAACTGATGCCAGGGGAGGAGCACCGCACGGAGTTCTGAGCAGAGTCCAGTCTGGCCCAGCCCTCCTCAGTTCACGAGGTTGACGAGTTTTAGTGACCAGCGACCAATGGCTGGGGCTTCAGGCCCATTAAACCGGCAAAAACAACTACAACACAGGCGTCAGCTGAAACCTGACAAACAACAAGATGTGCATCCAGAGGAGAGCATTACAAAAGAGTTGACATGTACGAATGATGACGTACCTTCGGGGCTGGTTATGTCCCTTGCGGCGCTGGCTGCTGCCCAATTAACGGCGACGAACGAAGTAGCAAACACAAGCATGCCTTTTATAACTAACTTATCCAAACACTGCGATTCATCACCCGACTTACTTCCAGGAGCACGGGACGCCCTGGAAAATCCAGAGCGGGGGATTGCAGCATCAAATAATGCAAAAATATGTGTTTCCCCCTTTGACATAACGGACACCGAATTGCTCGAGATACGCCTTGCCTCTGATTTTCAGTCACTGACTGAGAAAGCTTGTGACGCTTGGAGAAAATGTCCGCCGAACATCAAAACATCTGACACTCACTCGTCATGTAAACCTACAGTCTTTTTATTTATCACGCGACCTCCAACTATGGTAAATGAATGTACACTGAAAAGTCATCAGACCTACCAGGATGATCAAACAATGACGATGTCACCAACTTCAATACAGTTGGGCCCTTTGAATGATAAAACAGTAAACGCACACACCTGTTAATGGTGACGAGCGAGACTGTCGACTTGTCTGAACCTACTCTTGTTGGAGAAGGAGCGTGACACGTGGAAAAATCTATGCAAAGAGAGAAGAGCGCAGCTGCAAGCAACAGTAACAGTTTTTCAAATCCGCCTTCAAGGACACAAATAACATCTGTGCAAAAACGAATTCAAAATTCCCTAACCACCTAGGACTCCGTAGCTCGTGAAGCTCGCCTAGCCGAGTGTTTAAAATCAGATTTTTTACTGATCTGTGAATGACTCGATGAAAGCTACATGGATAGGATCAGTAACTCCCCAGGGAGACTCATGCAAGTCAATCATTCAGTTCAGGTGCGGCATTTGGGGAACAAAATTGACGCCGAGAAAGTCCTGAAAAAGATGACAAGCACGCTGCATCTTAAATCTGTAACTCAGATGATGTCAGATGATGTCAGATGATGTCGGCTGGTCCAATGAATCAAGATTCAAACGGCACCCAGGCAGATAACCAACAACAGTTGTGTGTGTCGTCAGGGTACCAAATAAATTGCAATTTTCCTACCACTGCCACTAAGCAATTGGAAAACGAGAGTAACGCAAATACAAAGGGAAACGTATCCATATCTGCGGACATTCAAATACCTAATAATGTCCTCACAGCAACCTCAATAGCCTTGATTCCTTCTGTGAAGCTATATGAGTCCCTCAATGACTCGATGAAAGATCAAGGGTCTTTGTTAGGAACTCTAAACTCCAAACTTCTAAGTTTAAAATGGCAAACTTAGCAAGAAATTAATTAACAGAAAAATCAGAATTCATCCACGCAGTTCTTGAGTGTACCAATTGGATGAGGCACAATGTCAGGAGTGATAAAGGTGACCAAACACATCACTGCCCAAGAAATGTTGGTAGCAACATTCTTTTTTCAAGACTGCCTCTGAGCAGAACATAATAAAGACAGTGAAACCCTCAAAAGATATTATTCAGTGAGCTGTCCCAGGAGCTAAGGATGTCATGCCCTTGAAAGGAGCAGTAACTGCCGAAATAAGCGGCGTTGGAGTGACTTTCGAACAAAATTCACAGGAAAAAACATCGATGCATTTGAATCCAAAATCTGTGACAACTACAACTAACATTAATGTGAAGAAGCCAAAGCTAAATGCTGTTTCCTCTATAACGACTAACACGGCAGAGTTCAATTCCCCAAAACATGATGACGGAAGCTCTCAAAGTCCAGTCACATTACCACGAGCGACTCAGAGATCATCATTTGCTATTTTTACAGGCACGGCAAAAACCCTAGTAGCTACTAGTAAGCCACATCCACAAGGTAAAAAAAAGAGAGCTTCAAAAACAAGTTCAGGAAAATCGACTGTCGTACACAAGTATCGTTCTAATAATTCAGAAAAATGTATTCTAAACTTGACAACACCACCCTAATTTGGGATACTTGATCGACAATCAAAGACAGCGGCCCTGGAAAAAATACAAATGGCCAGTCAACCAGGCAGGACGGCTTCCGCTGAGCTACGCCACCAAAACAAAAGATCGATTTTGAGGAGACAGAAAACAAAGACTCAGTTTCCTCAATCGACTCATGTGAATTTTCGACATGCTCAGTGGACGACGATGAGGAAATAGCTGTCGATAATACAACAGCTGGTAGGCGTAATATGAATTCCAGCAATTTGTCAGTCTGCTCAAGTACAAGACAAAAAACGCCAATGCGAGCAATTCAATCTTTGGAAGCAGAAAACAGATCTCAGAGCTGTTGGCATAAAGAGATCTTCAAAACCCAAGAGTTTTGCCTGAATTTACGAGGAAAGGTTCTTCCAAAATGAAAGAAAGTAATGTAAAAAGCCTGACGCTAACCCTGAATCCAAAGCTTACTAAAGCCCAAATGCAAAAACAAGGGGATCGAGTCGAAAACTTGGCCAGCCGTCAGAACACTCTGCCAACAACAAAGTCTTGGAAATTGCATCTAGAAAACATACTACAAGAAATGAACGAAGTGAACTTGAATAGGAGCAACACAATGAAATTGCTGCACTATATTCCATTGTTGCAGACAATCAGATCGGAGGATATTGCCATAATGGAACACGCATCTGAAAGCCACTCTGACTGGGTGATTTTGCATATGAAATCCCAATTTACTGTAAAGACACTAACAGATGCAAAGGAAGAACTCCTATCCTTTGGTTTTGCGCTATCACCAATAGATGACAAAGTTATAAGCTTGATGACCCCTTGACAAGACTCTGGCATACAAACTACAATGAACAAAGGCGACGAGTCTTGTCGGCTCATATAAAAACAAAACATCCCTCAACTACTGGTGCAGAGCACAGGTCAGACCTGACAAAAAGGTCAACACCTGCTTCAAATCAGCACGGAAGTCATCATTAGCTGAAAAATACTGAGCAACAGGAAAATTGCTCTTTGATATCTTGGAACACCCGAGGGTTTAAGCACTTGTTTCATGAACCCTGCCAGATGATTGATGATCATTTTGTGATCTGCCTACAAGAAACTTGGCTCCGGGAATTACCAACTAGAGATGGATACTCAATCTACCTGAATGCAGCAGGGAAACATTGTACAGGATGTCCTTTTTACGGCCTAGTGACAATGGTTAAGAACAATAACAGATGGAAAGTAGTCAAATCTGTTAACCTAAATGTGTTTGTGCAAGCAACAATGTTACAATGCATGGAACTAGAGGCAATGATAAGCAAGTAGACACTTATTATACATACGTATTGGAGTCCTGTGATGATTTCTGCAGGAAAGTTCATTAACTCAGTGACTACAGCAATAGATGAATGCATGCTAGAATTTAGTGATCCCAAAATTATTATCAGTGGTGACCTAAATTATTATTGGTTTGACGGAAACAGGCAACTAAGATCGGTCGAGGGAAATCAGGTAGATCAAAAATCTGATTGTGGGCAATCGTGGGAAGCTGAATTGAATAGTAGAATAGTTGAATGAGGAGCGAAGGGCTGACAAGGAGAGCTGTTGGGCTGTGGCGAGTGCCTCTTCTGTGCTGCTATTTAACATTTACTTCGGAAAACATCGGACCTGACGGCAGGTGCGCGTGCCTACCCCTTTAACCCCATAGCTGCCTTGTCAGCTGGGTCAGGGGTTAAGAGGCCGCCTCCGCCGCCCTTGCGGCGCTAAGCCCTGAGGAGCGAAGGGCTGACAAGGAGAGCTGTTGGGCTGTGGCGAGTGCCTCTTCTGTGCTGCTATTTAACATTTACTTCGGAAAACATCGGACCTGACAGGAGGTGCGCGTGCCTACCCCTTTAACCCCATAGCTGCCTTGTCAGCTGGGTCAGGGGTTAAGAGGCCGCCTCCGCCGCCCTTGCGGCGCTAAGCCCTGAGGAGCGAAGGGCTGACAAGGAGAGCTGTTGGGCTGTGGCGAGTGCCTCTTCTGTGCTGCTATTTAACATTTAGTTCGGAAAACATCGGACCTGACGGGAGGTGCGTGTGCCTACCCCTTTAACCCCATAGCTGCCTTGTCAGGTGGTCAGCTGGGTCAGGGGTTAAGAGGCCGCCTCCGCCGCCCTTGCGGCGCTAAGCCCTGAGGAGCGAAAGGCTGGCAAGGAGAGCTGTTGGGCTGTGGCGAGTGCCTCTTCTGTGCTGCTATTTAACATTTACTTCGGAAAACATCGGACCTGACAGGAGGTGCGCGTGCCTACCCCTTTAACCCCATAGCTGCCTTGTCAGCTGGGTCAGGGGTTAAGAGGCTGCCTCCGCCGCCCTTGCGGCGCTAAACCCTGAGGAGCGAAGGGCTGACAAGGAGAGCTGTTGGGCTGTTTTGCGAGTGGCGGGTGACGGAGTGCCCCCGCCGACGGTGTCCATCATGAGTGTGGTGGATAAAACACAACAAACGCAAGTAAAAGGTACGCCCTGCCACTTGATGTTGAAAACACGGGCACAAAAGAGACGTGAGGTTAATGCAGACAGCACTAAAACTCTTGAGTCACAGCTTACCCATGCAAGAAAAGAAAGTAATTACCACTCGTGTACCTCCACATGCGAGGTCACAAGTGAACTGACTGCTCCCCTTTTTATACCAAATACACACAATTCTTCAACCACACTGTCACCATTGCAACAGTCAGAGTTGGCTAATGTGGCCGATGACGTGTTTGTTAGAGTGCCTACGGCTAAAAATGAAAATCTCGCTGTCTTGCATGACTCCCCGACAAAAAGCAAGGATAGATGCACACAAAATAAGATCACACAATTTGATTTTGATCCTGATGAAGTTACGCTTAGTCTTTATAATGATATTTATAAGACAGCATGCGGGGACGTGGTATCGAGTAATTGCGGAATGTTAAATCCATCGCAAAATCCAGCAAAGTCTACATCTGAAACTTCACAATCACCGGTAATCTTACCTCTGGAGTGTGTCGGTGCTGAGGTGGTGGCGGAGAGTGTGGACTGCCCTGCGGAGCCCGGAGGGTTGCCGTGGGAGGCCGTGGAAGTCGCGGAGCCCAGAGAGACTCGGTGCGTTGGGGTTGAGCCGACTGACGCTGACGCCGGATCATTGTCGACGCCGTACGAGCCACCTAGGTGGGTAGTTGGGGGCGTCAACCGAGATGGTCTGATGACTGAGACCAAAGCTGCCGAGTGCAGCAAAATCGATGGAGACTCCTGCGTCGAGCTTCCGTTGGAGACGAGTTCTCCTGGAGTCAACTGTCGAATGGTCCCATGGCCCCCCAATGGTCCCGACGACATCTGTAAGATCACCACTAGACTTGGTAAGAACATCTAAGCCCAATTATAATACTACTACTGGTGAAGAGTGGTGTGCAAACATGGTCGCCGGCTTAAATAAAGAGATGTTATCTGATTCGTTACCATCTCCAAAACTAACGTCAAAACCCAATATGCGACGCGATTCATTGGAAATCGCAAACAATGTTTTGAAAACTCTATTTAGTCTGACTAAGGGCAACAAAAATTCTGCGAGTGCGGCCACACCTCCTATTGATGAAGAAAGCTCAAAAGCACTTTTGAAAAGGTCTAATAACGTGTTAATTGATCCATGTGAGATGACCCTGGTTGATGTTCCCTTTAAACGTGCAAAAATGTCAAAAAATGAAACATTGTCTGCATATGCTTATGACACTTCAGGTTTACCATTATCATCGCAGAAAAGACTGCATAGTGGCAAACATTGTGCCTTTCGCAGAAATCCAAGTATAAGTAACGCAAATGGATCTGTGGTTTCTAATGCTGATGATTCTGATGGAGACGAGACAACAAACTCGTCCTTTATGGAACGACCATTCCCTAAAATTAGGAGAAAAAGATGTAGTATCGATCTATTACCCGAGTGTACAAAAACACTGACACAAGGTCCCGAACCAAGTACTGTTATGCCCTCTTCAGATTTACAATCATTGATTTTGTCCTCACTAGCTATCTCCTTGGCCCCATTTACAAAGTTGTATGAACACTTATATGATGCTACAAGAGATTTAACTACAGTAGTGGCTTTGCTAAATTCGAAAGTAGTAGAATTGGAACAAATTTGTGCCAACACTAACCGCTCAATGCATGAGGGTTTTGGAAAGTGCAACGAATGGCATAAGCTGTTACAAGAGCAAAAAAAGAATGATATAATTGACAAAAAATTGTTTGCGGAGGTCGCAAAAGAAGCTCTTGCCTTGTTCAAAAAAGACACACGTGGCCTTCAAAACGGAGAGTTTAGTGAGAAATCTGAGCCCAGTGTACATCCTGCCCTACACAGCAATACGAAAGCAATGGAGACTCCGAATCTTATAAACAAAGTACTCAATCCTGAATTACATTCTGAACAACCCTTACTAAAAGTTAACATCAAGGCTCCCAACAAATGTGTACTTAACCTTGTTTTAGAGACTGCAAACATGGTGACTCAGGATAATCGAGTAGAGTCCGACGGTGTAAAATTTAATCTTCAAGAGTCGTCTTCCCGGCAGTCAGATCCAACTTCAACTATAGATGAACCTGAGAATAGCGCAGCAAGGGTCTCTATAATGTTGACGAGTACAGGAAATTTGGGCCCGGTTATACTGCCGATTGAGGAAATTGTTGATGTGTCTTTCCACACTGCGTTTGTGCAAGCACGCAGCTCAGCAAATCCGGCACTTGAAATTACTCGAGACGAATCTACGTCTAATAGTAATATTGAACGGAATAAAGTTGGCTTAGGTGATGAAATAGCAATCTCAAATCCAGCGCCAAAGTTATTTCCATTATTTGAAAAACAAGTTGCGAAACCACTTAGTATGGAACCTGTAAAAAAGCAGATTGTTCAGCAGTGCAAAAAAACAAAAAATCAATCAGCAAAAAAGAGAAAAAAAATGCACGGGGCCAGAAAATTTTTAAGGAGTATTAAAGTGGTACACGTACTTGCCAATGGAAAGCTTGAGTCTGTTTCGACTGAATCTAAAAAATCCCTCATTATACCCACGAACGAAAGCGCGACAAAAGGAGGCTCAAATGATGAAATCATAGAGGTGTCTGAAATATCATCAGATTTGCTAAACAAGTCAACGTATAACGAGCCAGAATATGAAGATCTTGAGGAGCCAACTGTTCTTGTCGATAAAGCCCAAAGTAATAATAAAGAGAGTCCTAAAGCTTTCTTCCCGGAGAAAGATCACATAGACGGCAGATTTGTCGTTTTGCAAAAAGTAAAACCGAAGGTACAGACTACTGCAGCAAGTCAGGTTGCAATAGTGCAGTGTCCTGACAGTGCCCTTCATACCAACGAAACGGCAATACAATCAGCGCATATGACTGAGAAGTTAAAAAGTCCAATGTTTTTGACTCTACAAGAAAAACGTAACAAGCTACACAGAACCTGCCTAAAGCACATGCCGGACGTCATGATAAAACCAGTTCAGCTGTTTGAAAGGTTGGCTAGTAACCACGAAGCGAAAACAGCATTAACGCCGATAAACGGAAATTTAAATAATCTGACCTTCCTGACCACGCAGGAAAAAAGGGATAAGAAGTCTGGATCCTGTATTACAAATTCTGGAAGGAGGGGGCCCGATGACCGGACTGAGATTGAACTATACGAGAATCAATCATGTAGACAGGTTAAATTTCAAGAAATGCAGCTTGTAACGCAAAATGACAGGCACAGGAACAATCGGGCTAAACACACAGCTAATGAATGTGATACGGGTGTAAGGAACAAAGCCCTCATGGCCAATGGTCAAGCGCCTCAGGTCAGATTGATGGTTGAGAGATTAAATTCATCTGACAGGTTGATTTTAAACAGGCGTAACATTATTAAGTTACTTCATCATGTACCGAGTTTACGTGCAGTTACCACTGAGGATTTAAAGATTGTGGAATTTCCAGATGAGCAAAAGAATGATAAAGTGGTCTTACACATCACTTTGTCCTTAATAGCTACTTCTATTTTGGAGGCAAATGTATCACTCTTTTCATTGGGTTTTGATGTCTATAAATTAGACGATGGGGATTCTGGATCTTATCGTGAGACCAAGATGGCGACAGAGCCTCAAGCCTCCAGTACCTCTATCCTATTAAAACCGTCAGTCTTATCAACTGAATTAGTCAATACACGACTGATTGGGCCAACTACGACAAGACATAATATGCCTGTCGAACACAGTGCTCAAAACAGGGCCTCAAATTATGAAAAAAAGGGGTCTTGGTGGACGAAGACAAAAAATCTGGCGAAAACATGGCTCAAAACAAGACCGTAAAACACGGAAAAAAATGGGTTTTGTCGGACGAAGATAAAAAATCTGTACCCGAAAGTGAAAGCGAGAAACTCACTATAACAATACAAGGTAAAATGCAACAACGTGTCGTAGAGCCCAATTTCCCTACAAATATCTGTATTCAGGGTGAAACACTTGAATGGCAATGGTTGGCCGGGACGTTAAATAATAATAGCTGTGAACGATGACGCCAGGATGCTGACACCGTGAAGCACTGTGTACTAGGCTCTTGGAATTCACACGGCTTCACCCATTTGATGAATACTGAGTGGTTGGGAGGTTTGGACATAGTATGCTTGCAAGAGACATGGTTAAGCAATAGCCCTGTTGCATCAGATTTTGAGATAGCTATAAATCCAGCCATAAAAGCAGCGAAAGGCCGTTCTATGGCTGGTCTTATAACTCTAGTAAGACGATCATCCGGATATAGCATTGAAAAATCGATTAATCACTCACCTTTCATCCAAGAGTCTACGATTGTCAAATTGGCCAAACATTCGAGTAATAAAGAACAAATAACTATTTTGAACTTATATTGGAACCATGCGAGGGCTGGAACCAATGTGTTTATTGATGAGGTCACACGTCTCATCGATCGCTTATTGGTTGAGCAAGAGGGAGCCAATATAGTCCTTTGCGGCGATCTGAACATAGACTGCTTCCAGTCTAAATCTCGTCAGATAAAGAATTTGGCAACTAAATGGATGAAAGAATTGGGCGCAAGAAATTTGCAGGTGCTTAATGGCTGCACGCTAGGCGATATACCGCCGGCTTTGACGTGGAACCGTGGAACTCAGGGTTCTACCATTGACTATATATTTGTCACTGCCGATTTCCATCAACGGGTAACTTCATTAAAAGTGCAACGAAATTTAAACAGCGACCATGGAATATTAAAGATGGAATTCATAAGTACAAATGTAAGTGCTAAACCAAAATGGCAGGTGAAAGTCGATGTGGGAGCAAGTAGAGTCCGCCTGTGTTTAGCTGAAAAGGACGTTGAACTCATAACAAATAAATTCAATAGCGACACTGCGACATTAGAATATGCTCAGCTACTGGCAAACTTTAAAACCAAGAATGGCGGCTCTAAACATACTATGTTGAACTGAACGCATTGCTTTGATTTGGCCGTATTACAACAGAAACGGGGTATGAGAAGGATAATATGGCAGGCACGCTCTGACGCCCTAGAGATATGTTGCATGAAGATAAGAAAGGCGAAGCAACACTACAAAAACTGGCTTAAATCTTATAAAGTGATTATGACCCAAGGCGATTCAGAATGTATTTTAAGAAATCTGCATAACAAGAAGTCCCGTGATTTTTGGAAGCTTATTAACAACACACAGGCATCCCAGTCAGCTTTACAAGCTTCTATGGTATCTGAAACAACATGGATTTCACACTTCAAAGAACTATATAAAGACTCTGGAGGTGAAGCTAACCCGGACGATCACTGTGCTGCAGGTTGGTCATTAACTTTCCCGAGAGAGGAGATCATGAGTGTAATTCAATAAAGCCAAAAATTCCAGGGCTCCTGGTCCTGACGGTTTGACTAACTTCACGATCAAGCAACATCCAGAGCTATGGGCAGACTTCTGTGTGGATCTCTTTGAGAGAGTTAATCTCCAAAGAAAGACACCGCAATCCTGGAAATCAGCGGTGATTGTCCCCATATTTAAAAAAGGGGACAGAACATGCCCTAAAAATTATCGGCCGATCGCCTTGCTCGACGTCTTAGGGAAGGTGTATGCGACCATGTTGCAGCATAAGCTAGTTAAATGGGCAACTCATTCGAAACACGTAGATGTTAGACAAACTGGTTTTGTCAAGCAAGTTGGATGCTCGTTGAATCTATTGTTGTTCAATATACTTGAAATTGAGGCAATTAGACCCCAAACAATGGTTTATCTTGCTTTCATTGATTTTTCCCATGCATTTGACACAATAGATCGAGCACGGCTATGGAACAAAATGAGAGAATGGGGCTGCCCGAAAGACCTACTTGCCGCGATAAAAGAATTACACACTGGAACCTCTATAAGGGTTTGTCTGGATCAAACTGGTATGCTGTCTCAACCAATTAACACTTTTAAGGGAGTCAAGCAAGGCTGCCCGCTGCCGGCGGCATTATTTGGGTTGTTCATTTCTGATATTGGATACTCCTTTGAAGGCTTAAACATATTTCCGCCGAAGATCCATAAATCCCGGTTGAGCTGGATGTTGTATGCGGACGATCTTATATTGTTGGATTTAACACTGATTGGTCTACAGAGGAAAATCAATGCAATCAGCAATATGTGATCGAAAACCATCTGTCTATTAATACAAAGAAGTGCAAAATATTGGTCTTGAAAGACTTAAAAAGTGGCAAAACTAGGCTTGCAAAAAATCTAACATGGTCATTAAACCAAGAAAAGCTAACAATCTCGCCTAATGTGAAATACCTTGGAATGATGCTCAGTTCCAGCCTCAGTGACGAACCATGGAAAATTGAGATTAAACGTAAATGCAAACAATTGGCGTGTCAAGCGCAGGTGATAAACAATAAATATGGGAAATTTTCTCTGAAAGCAGTTTTACGTTTTTATGAGCAAAAGGTGATACCTATACTTACATATGGGGCAGAAAATGCATCGGGTTGTACATGGGAGGTATGGTCTACTCTTGAGAATATTTTTTGGACCAAAGTCCTTAAGTTGCCAAAAGGAACGGCTACGTCCTCGATAAGATATGAACTATCATTGATCTCAATTCATGCGAGAGTTTGTTGGAATCTGTTATCACTTTATCGGAAAACGAGAACTAGTGAACAGATTCCGCAATTTGGCGTACTCCATGGTGCGACTTCCTCCGGACCTGCGGTACTGGCATTATGGATGAAACGTTGTGAAGCGCTTATGTCTGAATATGACATTAAGATAGATACTCTCCAAGGAAAACCGAATGCAGCAAAAATAAAAATATGGCGTGAGGATTGGGAACTAACATGTTCAAAAAGAACGTCCTCTAAAATAATGTGTGAGGTTCCAACTGAAGCCCGGGTATATAACAACCCACAAAAATACGTTGAACTGTTTCCGGACCCGCACGCCCGAAGACTGTTCATGTGCTTCAGGCTAAATGGGTTTAAAACGAAAGAGCGGCTACGGGCCTGGTCAATATATGCAAATTTAGATCCAACCTGTCGTTGTTGTCTTCAAGCACCTGAAACTTTGAAACATTTGATGCTCTTCTGCGTTGGGCTAAGAATGGAAAGAACTCGTCTTTTGGGCCCTTGGAGTGACTTAATCCGTCAATGGACGCTGAAGATTGGTGGCAACAAATGTTTAATGGAAGGGATATGAAACTAGTCTTGCCTGTAACACATCTTTTAGCAATAATTGAAAATCGATTGCTGACCCCTAATGTAGCTATAAATAACGACTGAGGATGTGTTACATCTCTTGGGATAGTGGGAAATCATACTTCTGTAGAACAATGAAGGAAAGGGAAATGGATGAATGTTGTTTGTCTGTTTTGTAATATTTATGTATTTTAAAGGTTTAATTACAAACCAATAAAATTTAAAAAAAAAATAAAAAGAAATGTTAAATGGAACTACCAAGGGAGACATCCCTGCGGCTTATACTTGGCACCGAAATCAAAGCCACACACCCTGGACTATATTTGGTCATCAAGAAATTTGCTAAGTAGAATCGTCCATATTAAAATCAACCAGTAGTGATCATGATGCGATGAAACTAACTTGGCAAATTAACATTCGCACATTTCAATCTAGATACTTAGAGAATCTAGAAATAAATCAAGGAGCAACAGACTACGGATCAACTGCATTCAAATTGTAGCCTTAAGCACAGATATCTTCACGAATGGAGCATTCTCTACACAAGTAAATTACGCTTTGCTCCTAGTACAATTAAAAAACAGGCAAAATGGTTGTAAAAAAGATGTACAAACCAACAAATATCCTTTCTGTTTGAAGGTGAATGAGACAAACATGCCTGGCCAGCTCAGGTGAGGTGATTCAAAAAAGGCATCAGAGATACCGAAATTATTTGAAGTCAATTTCCCAAATACGTGATCAAGAAAGAGCCGGACATATTCTGCGATTAATTACAAAACACAACAGTAGACAAATCTGGTCAATAATAAATGAAGGTGTAGAAAACCAAATCAGAATGATGTCTAATGGTGTAAATGCAAATTAATGGATATCTCACTTTTCTAAAGTTTTGAATCTGCGGCAGTTGAACCAGTAAAATCTGTGTCTGAAAGTCACCTAGGTGGAATGTCTGTGAGTCAACTGATGACATACCAGCCGCAATTCAAAAACTAAAGAATTTGAGGGCAGCCGGCCCAGATGGCATAACAAATATCATGCTAAAATTGAACAATATCCAGTGGGCCTCATTCATAGAGACATTATTTCACAGAATAGCAGTAAGGATGGAACTCCTGGACTCTTGGCGTACCGCAGTGATAGTACCAATCTTTAAAAAGGGCAATCAGGGTGACCGGACAACCTGTCACCCGATTGCCCTACTCAACACAATTGGGAAGATCTTTGCGCCATTCCTTCAGAAAAAACTCACACAGTGGGCACCAGATGTGGGGATCATAGATGGGCGCCAAACAGGATTTACAAAGGGTGTAGGTACCAAATTAAATCTAATTTATTTTCTCACCATATTGAAACTGGAAGCTGTAAAAGAGGGGAAAAAGGTATTCATTGCCTTTGTAGATCTTAGGCAAGCGTTTGACAGCATTAACAGACAATTGCTGTGGAAATAACTGCAAAAGTGGTCCTGCCCAAACAATCTCCTCCAACCATTGATGGCCTTGCACCCAAATACAACAATTTGAGTCCGAATTAACGCACAAAGCGGACTAACAGACGAAATTACAACAAAAAAGGGGGTAAAGCAGGGCTGTCCCTTAGCGGCTCTGCTTTTTAAACTATTCATTGCTGATTTACCATCAGCCTTGAGAGAAACTAAATAATTTCCCCCACGAATAAACGGGCACCAAATTAGTTGGGTCACTTATGCAGACAATCTTGTGTTAATGCACTCAACTCAAATTGAGCTGCAAAGGCTCCTCATAAACCTTCAAGTATATTTACAGCAAAACGATCTTGAAATAAATGTAAAAAAATCGAAAATTGTGGCGTTTGGCCCAATGATAAGAACTTTAAATGGACAGTGGCAGGAGAACAGCTTGAATCCACTGGTTGTATACAATACCTGGGAGTTCTGTTCAATAAATCGATTTGTGAATGGAAATGGTTGTAAAATATATCAATTTGAATGCAGACGCTATCCTTACAAGTAGCAAAACTACACGCCACCTGTGAAAATGTCACGTTGAAACCTATACTATGGTTCTACCTGAAAAAAGTAGTACCAACCATCACGTTTGGAAGCGAAGCCGGGTGGAATATAAGTGACGATATGTGGTGCAAACTGGAAGGTTGTTTTGGCGGAAAGTACTCAAACTGCCTCCAAACGTTTCAATGATTGCCATTCACTATGAATTGTGCTTAGAATCTGTTGCTGCCTTGAGGAAAATGCGATTGACACCAACATCTTTACCTTACTGCATCTTGAGTCAGACAAATATGACCTCTTACACTGGACTGTTGAAAGTGTGGGAGGAGAACATTGACAAAATTTTAAAAGAAGCAGATGTTACTATGGAATCAGACCTGTCAAATCCTCAAGCTGAAAGGAAAAATTTAAGGAGATGGAACTGGATCACAAACACCAGAAAAACGGAACAAATTAGTGTCCTTGTTAGACAATGGTCTGGTTTCTCGTTGTATTGATCAACAACCAAACTACTAAATAAAATTCCCATCACACTATCATAGAGACCAGTTCCTGAGGCTGCGGCTAAACTTGTATAAAACAAAGGAGATGTTGGTAATGAAACATGACAAAGATGTATTGACTAATGTATGTAGGTTTTGTAATAGTGTGGTTGAATCATCAAAGCACTTGATCATTGAATGTCTGGAGTTAATTTCACAATGATCAACGTTTTTAGAGAACTTTGCCCCCCTAAATGGAAATTTGGAGGAGTGGCAACACTTTTAAACTAATATGTGCAGTAATTGACTATATGGATTCAAACTTGAGAGTGGGGTACACTCAACCGGGCTCGGTTATTAAGGGGAGCAGTGATCGTGTTTAAACAAAATGAAATGTGTGACTTGCATGAAAAGTGTAAGGAAATGAGGAAGTTTAGTGTAATAAAACTTTGTAATAAACTAAATGGTACAATAAAAAAAAGGAAAAAAAAAGAAAACGATCCTAGGCTCATCAAGGGGTTGAGGCCTCAGGGGGGGTGACCTGCTCCTGTTAGGCCACACCCCTTTAAAGGGCCCAGGTGTAATGGGCACATGCAGCCCTTTGCAGAGATAAGCACCCTCTTCATTGAGGAGAGGGTGCTGATGTCTGCATCTATTAACAAAAGGGATGCCTAGTGGGGGTAAGTGCCTCACCTTTTCAGACGTAATGGTGGTGCTGCCCTCTCCAGGGATCCCTTTAGATAAGAGATGCTGCAATCAACTAAGGGTATTCCTGGTGAGGGACCCCGCCACCATTAAAGCTTAAGTAGTGAGGGTGCTGGAACCAAGGCCTTTTTTCCTAAAGCCTGAAGCTCCCATGAAAGAAGCGGGTGCTTCAGTCTTTACAAAAAAAAGGCCTCCGTTTACAGCAGCCTCACTTTTTCTTACATAAGGGTGGTGACACCACATGGGCATCTCTGGTGGTGCCGCCACCATTATGGAAAAAAAACGATTTTTCTTTCTAAAGCCTGAAGCTCTCGCACATGAGCAAGAGCTTCAGACTTTAGAAAAAAATCTTGGGCTCTAGCGGACGAGGCTACCATGGGACAAGAGGGTGCCCTAGCAGTGCCCTGTCTCAGAATCATATTTCTGAGCCTGTCAGGGCTCTGCCTCGGCTAGCCCTGGCACACTTAAATGCCCAGTCTTCCCTCCCATGTCTCTGTGCTTGTCACTGCTGGGGCCTCTTCTGATGGCCAGGCCTCCTCTACCATTTCCGAGCCTTCCGGCAGAGTCTTTTCCTCCCAATCCTACTCAGAGGATTGGCACTTCACCCGCAAACCTGCACCCACAAAGATCACACCCTTCCCCCGTCCTCATCAATAGTGGTGAAATCCTAAAGGCATATTACCTTGACAACCTTCCTCTGTTTATGCTGCATTTTTCACTGACAGGACTGGATGCTTTCCAGTGAAAGCGCTCGCCCACTTGCAATGTTCGTGCCAGCCAGGATCAGACGTGGGCTTGTTTATGCCTTGTTCGCATTGTTCTTTCTATTCGTTGTTGTTAACCGTCTTTTCACTTCTTGTTCAAAACCTTTCCAGCACGGTGGTGTCTCCTTACAGTCGAATGTGTATGTGTTCACTCTTTACAATCAATCAATCAATCAATGATCGTGCATTCCTTATATAACTTTGTTATTAAACAGCCTTGTTCTTTCGCTTACAACTGCATTTTTTATAATTTGAAACATTCTGTATCAGTATCATCGACTTTTAGCCCATCATATACAAATAACCTACCATGGCATACATTATTGTCTTGGGTTTAAAATAGGCTGCAAAAGATGTTGGCTACGGTCCTTAAACTGCTTGGCCTGGGCTGCTCGCCATAGCCCCTTTACGTCAGTACACTGACGAAGGGAAGCCTAGCAGCACTTCTAGGGGCAAAGAAAGAGAGGAAGAGAAAGAAAGGGAGAAAAAGAGAGGGAGAGAGAAAGAGAGGAAGAGAGAGGGGTCTGGGGGCGGACAGAGCGAGATGGTCTGGGAAAGGAAGGGAGAGAAACTGCTGTACTCAGTCATTCCTGTGCTCAGAGCTACGTATTAGTCAGACTTGCAGTAAAATGCGGTGAACACTCTGGGCGAGGGTAAAGCAGAGAAAGCAGCCCCTCCTCGCGAGTTAACCCGTTGCCTTTCCATCACCCGCTCCTAAACCAGGACATAATTCTGCCCAGCGCCATTCAGACTCGAGCAAGAGAGCTTATTACTCGTGATTTACCCATAAAAACATCGGCTGAGTTACGGCTGGGTGTCAGCGGCCCTCTCGTCCCATCCATCACAGGACGACTGCAGGCAGCTCTGCAGAGGGGAAAGGTGAGCGCCTGGGGCGGCGAGTGCGACGCCGTTCTCGATTTATGCCATTCGCGGACATTTTGACAGCAAATTGGTTTGAAATGGATAGTAAAATACTGCCTGCCTTTTCCTGCGCACTCAACTTGCTGACCCTCTCGTTAAACTCTGCCACATAGAGCCGGCTGCCCAGCTCTAACACTTGTTACCCGCTGCACTATTTCTGCCAGCTGCACTAATTAACTGAGTCCCAACCGGGGCCAACTGAAGGATTCTCGAGGACCTGTGCGACGAAAGATGTGCCTCGCCTCTAATTTCCAAATGTACTAACAACACTAGAGGTGACTAACACAAACGCCGTCACAGGGAGTGAAATCAATGTTTAAGTGCATTAAGAGAAGTTACATTTGAAAGTTGTGCCATGAGTAAGGAAAGAGAAAAATAACTTGAAAAGGTGCAGTATATGAACGACACTATTATTATTACATACGGCTCAGCTGCCCTAGTTTTTTATACCACGAGCAAGGCTTTCTTGGATAGCAAACATTATGAACAGCATCACTTCTTGGCACTATCAAATGCGGTAGCTAAGATACAGTGGCAGACAATCATTTGCCCAGAATCACACACACGTCAGCTAAGTGGTCAAGCTGGAATTTGTGCACCGTCAGCAATTTATGTACTTGATCAGCTATTTTCTGCGCTCAAGCCGGTGTGAAAACGTTTTCATTTTTGGCTATCAAATCAACAGAAAAAAACTGCAAAGCTTTATAGAGATGATTTGAAAAGTACTGATCACATAAAAAACAACCAAACAGTATACTACATGCCTGTTCCACAGACACTCACGCGTATGCGCACTGCGTTTCCCTTCCGATGGGTGTCCACGGATGGCCGCCAGGGCCTCGGACGTCCCCAGACATCATCATGTGATTGCTCATGTGCGGCATGACGGACTGGCCACAAATGGTGTCCGTGCTCCACGGACAGTTTAAAAGTGCATTTTCTGACAACCTAGGGTGTTTCTAGTTGAAACTTTACCTTTTCAAAGCTCCTAGACCCATTCTTAGTTGATCTGGCAACTTTTTACAACTTTCAAAGGGCTATTTTTTGACTTGGTTATCTGCGGAAATCGCGCGGTCCACGGACGGCTCCACTGAAGGGACACACCCATTACTTTCAGTCATTCTCAATCTGGCTATCCAGACGAGAGTATCTTGCAATACCTGCTTTGCAAATTGAATCCAAATCAATCCAATAGCATCTGTCATGGCGATGCCTCCTCCCCAGCCACCCCCAACACCACCACCACCGTCAACGTCACCATCTCGAGGGCCTGAAAAGAAGAAGAGGCGCGAGGATACAGATGAGGATGACGAGGAAGACGAAGATGAGGTAGTGCCTCTCTCCAGCACCCGTAGTGAGTCCTGGGTGTGGCAGTTTTCATCATCGTTGGAGATGTCCCAAAGGCTCGGGCAGCCAAGTTTCAATGCACTCAGTGCGGGATTGTACTGTGTCGCAGAAAACTGGGACTGTACTCCTACCGGACCACCTCCATGCACCACCACACCAGATCCAACCAATCTGGTGCTCTGAAGCAGGCTGTTGGCCTCTGCATCATCTTCCTTATGAACCTTACCTTTTGAGGGTCACAGTCCTATGTTTGTACTGCGAAGCACCGATCTGTAGGGGGGAGCAATTTGTACTGTTTTTGAGGCCAGATTTAAGGAACACCCAACATCTTCCTCTGTCCACCTGCCCCTCCATCTCTGTGGTTGGTGCCCTTTCGCTCCTCCACCTTACCTTCCCTCTCCTGGAAAAGAATGTAAAAAGCCTAAAAATCGACAAAATCAAAAAGATACAAAAAAACGGTTCCTTTAGGAGCCACCTTTCACAATAAAAAAATAGAACTGAAAAACCAACCTCACAGGATCCTTTGCAGCCTGCAAAGTCCCAAGACAGCACAGTAGTCCATGGATATCCAGAAATTTCCAGGCGTGGGATGGGGGAATGAAGATCAGTTTAATTGTTTTTTTGCGCAAAAATTGTGCATCTTAAAAGAACCTTTGTTTTTGTCTTTTAGACTTTTAAATATTTTTTCTATTTTTTATATTTATTTAATGTAACTTCTAACAAATACTTGAATCCATACTTTATGTATTTACAGAAACTGCTTCAAAGCATTTTGAGCGTTTCCTGAAAAATCTGATTGCCCACATCAGTTAGATGCACTCCATCTCTTCGAAAAATGTTGGCAATATAAAATGTAATGTTTTCATTATGAAAAGATGTCATTCCAAAATCTTGCAAAAAAGCGCGTACAGCTTTATTCACATTGCACCTTGCTTTTTGGATTTGCGGACAAAATCAATCCAAACGGATCCACGTTTGTCTCTGAACAATCCGAGAACGCATAATTTTTGAATTTGGAAACATTTCTGTCAACTTTCCAAATGTATCCTTCATTGCAAACTGCAAAACAATTCCGGTAATGTACCCAAATCTGTTCCCTCCACAATGAAAAACAATGATGTCCGGATGTGTTAAGTGAACCATATTCTTACAAAACAGGAGTAAGGCAGCACACTTCATATCTCGCAATCCATACATGCATTTCAAATTCATGGAATCAAAGATTTTCAGCCAATCCACAGTGCTCACAATAGACCTTCAGCCAATAGATCCAAGAGTACTCCAAAATCCATACACTCTGTCCCTTCAAAGATATAGCCATAGACATCTTCAGTGCTCTCACCAAACAAAACTCCTGCTACACTATCTTATTGTACACCACACCCAGTAAACCTGATTGGCTGATCCCCCAATATCTGTGAACCTCCACGACTGTCCGCAGTCTCTGCAGTCCGCTTTCCATGCCAGGCACCCTCAAACCTTTTCCACTGAATTTGTTACGTTTTTATTAGTGCAACTTAACCATAACGTCCATTTAGAAACGTTTTTACACTGAATGTGATAGGTTTTATTAGTGCAACTTAACCATAATGTCCCTTTAACAAAGTTTTTCACTGAATTTTATAGGTTTTTATTTAGTGCAACTTAAACATAAAATCCCTTTAACAAGGTTTTTTCACTGAATTTCATGGGTTTTTACTAGGATACCCTTAATTTGTCTACTTGTCCGTTACACCATACTGCCCCCCCTTTCCCCAACATGATAGTCCGTGGACTTCGGACAGCATTCACACTGCCCAAAAGCACAGGGGTTAGCTTACATGGTTGTATCCTACAACGGGCAAAAACATGTACATGAAAGTTTAAGAGATATATGTATCACATCCAAAAATGCATTTATATATAAATTATGTACTTGAGAAACGAGAAGTATGTGTAACGCTCACCTGATTCCCGTAGAGGCGCCGGTCTTGACTGGGCGTATACCGTATCTTCAAAGGTGATGTGTAACACACGGCTGGCTCTTTGGGCTGGACCTCTGTGCACTGTATGTCTGACTTGAAGGGTAAGATGTCTGCAGATAGAAAATATGGGATTAAGGAACTGGGTTATTGAATGTCTCTCTCTTCTTCCCTTTCTCTTCTCCTGTAGAACCCCAAAGGTTAACGCTCTCACCTTAGGTAAGTGAACGCTGTGCTCTCCATCTGCCTCGGGGCAGGGTGCTGTAACCAGTTTCTTCACTGGATAAGGGGAGCAGGCCTCTTGACTTCAGAGGACTGCTGTCCGTCGTTTACTGCACGAACGGTAAGTTTCGAGTAATTCTAATGTCTTTAAAGTCTTTAGTAATGATGTCTCTTGTTTTGCAGGGTTCCGGCGATGGCGGATGGCGGGCTGAAGTGAGTTGAAGATGGAGCCCGTGTGATGAATAGAAGCGCCTGGAAGCACATAAGTAAGCGCTTGTTGCCTGCTTCACGATGCGCTCTAACTGTCTTTTTATTTTGCAGGTAAAAGTTCGGAGCGGCTGCAGGGTGCCGGAATACCCACTGGGTTAGATGTGGAAAGGAGTAATGGCACGTGAGTATTAAAGTTCCCCAATGTCTTTAAACGCACCTTGTTTTGTCTTTCAGATGCGGGATGCAGCGCCGAAGGCCTCCGGAGCGTGCGAAGAGTTGGTAAGCTTTTGTCTTTCAGATGCCGGAATGCAGTGTGAAGACCTCCGGAGCGCACGAAGAGTAGGTAAGCCTTTGTCTTTCAGATGCCGGAATGCAGCGCGAGGCGTTGGTGACAGCCGATGGACCAGGTAAGTGAAGAGCTGTCACTGAAGACCGTAATGCTAACCTGTTCTTTCTTGTCTTTATAGGTGTTGCTAAAGACTGGATTCAGGATGGTAAGCCTTTTTCCTTAGGCCCAGGATCAGATGCAGAAGACACGATGAGCGTTCTGCTGCAGAGGATGCAGAATAACGCAAAGCAAGATTCATCCATCGGGTGTGGTTTAAATAGCCTCCTGTAGTGCTTAGGTGTCTCCTTCCACAGCCACGCCTAAGAAAAGAGTTCCTGCTTTCCAGAAGAGTTCCAGTGTTCTGAATCTAGGGAGTGGCTCCTGCCCCACCCAACAGGAAAAGTAGTTCCAAACAGAAGAGGATCAGAGGCTCAACTGGCAGGCAAGTAAGCAGCATGGTCTGCTGCAGGTAAGTCCACCCAAGCATTATGAGCCCGGCGCTTCCAGCACTGGGACTGGGCATATTTATGAGCCTGGTGCCACTGGCGCCAGGACTGGGTCCAAAAGGTCCCAATTGGGACTGGTTGTCACTCGGAACCTGGGTTATGGATCTGCTTCCAAGGGAGTTGGGAAAACCCTGACCTTTTGGAAGCAGAGATCATGACAGTACCCCCCCTCAAGGCCCCTCCCAAACCGGGCTTCTCCGGGGGTTTTGGCTTGTCAGGAAATGCTCGGTGAAATCTTTTGATTAGGCGAGGAGCGTGGACATATTCAGCAGGTTCCCAGGATCTCTCTTGGGGGCCGTAGCCTTTCCAGTCAATTAGGTAAAATAGTTTAGATTTGGAGATCTTGGAGTCCAGAATGCTTTTGACTTCAAACTCGAGTTCTCCATCAACTATGATAGGTTTTGGAGATTTAGTTAGTCGGGTTTGAGGTTGCACGGGTTTTAATAGAGAGACGTGGAAGACCGGATGTATCTTCATGTGCGGGGGCAAGTCCAACTTGACCGCTACTGGGTTTACTATGGTAGTGATGGAATAGGGACCAAGGTATCTTGGGTTGAATGTGCGTGGCCCTTTTAGAGGTAGATATTTGGTGGATAACCAGACTTGATCTCCTACTTGATATTGAGGGGCTTCCTTCCGATGTTGATCTGCTCCTTTCTTGTATTGTTCTTTTGCCCTTTGAAGGTGAGAAACAGCTTCCTTAAAGGCTTGGGTGATTGTAGAATGCAGGTAGTCTACTGCTGATGTTTCAAGATCTTGGAGGGGATCCAACTCCGAGGTTCGAGGGTGACTGCCGTACAAAAGAAAAAACGGGGTTTTCCCAGTTCCCGATTGGACAGAGTTATTGTAGGCATATTCGGCTATCCAAAGGATGTCTTTCCAAGTTTTTTCAGTTTGTTGCAGCATGCAGCGTAAATACTGTTCCAGAGTTTGATTGGTCCTCTCGGTTTGTCCGTCGGTCTGAGGGTGGTGACTGGTCGATAGTCTCACATCAATTTGAGCCGACCGACAGCAACTTCGCCAAAAATGAGAAATAAATTGACTACCTCGATCCGAAATTAGAACCGAAGGAAAACCGTGCAGTCGGACGATGTTTTCGAGAAATTCTCGGGCCAGAGTTGCTGCTGTTGGCAAGCCTTTGAGCGGAATGAAATGCGCCATCTTGGAGAATAAGTCCACGATTACTAGAATCGTATTGTATCCGGAGCATGGAGGTAGATCGGTGATGAAGTCCATAGAAAGCGTATGCCAAGGGCGAGGTGGGATGTCAATAGGGCGTAAGAGGCCTGCTGGTCTTTCCTTTCGACTCTTGTTTTGGGCGCATACTCCACAGGACATTATAAAGTCTCTGATATCTTTTTTCCAAGACGGCCACCAGAAGTAGCGCTTGATCTTTTCTGAGGTCTTGGCCATACCGGGATGTCCTTCCATTAAAGAATCGTGATAACAAGAGATTACTTTTTTCTGTAAATCTGTGCTGGGTAGGTATAATCGTTCTTGGAAATACAATAATTTGTCCTTTACTGCAAAGTCCTTTCCCTGCAGATGCCAATTCTGTATGTCTGCTGGAGTTACAAGTTGCCTGGCTTTATCCTTAACTTCCTCTATGGATTCTGTGGCGATTACACCCAGAATTCTTTGTTCGGGAATGATTGGTACAGGTTTAGGGTTGATCAAGTGTTCTTCCACTCCCATCCGAGAAAGGGCATCAGCTTTACCGTTCTTTGTACCAGGTCGATAGGTAATTATGAAGTCAAACTCGGCAAAGAATAATGCCCAACGGAGTTGTCTAGAGGATTGGGCTTTTGCGGTTTTCAAATATTGCAGGTTTCGGTGATCCGTAATCACAGTAACGGTGTGTCGGGCCCCCAGCAGATAATGCCGCCAAGCCTTAAAGGCAGACTTGATAGCCAGAAGTTCCTTGTCAGTAATCGTGTAATTGATTTCAGGAGGCGAGAATTTGCGGGACCAAAATGCCACGGGATGCAACTGATTGGTTAGCGGGTCCTTTTGTGATAGAACTGCCCCCATGGCAAGGCTTGAAGCATCAGTTTCCACGATGTAGGGGAGTTCGGGGCGAGGGTGTTTTAAGATTGGTGCAGAGATAAATTTAGTCTTCAAATCCTGGAAAGCTTGTTCCGCCTCGGTAGACCATTCAAAACGTTTGTTTTTCTTAAACAAGGCAGTGATGGGCTGGACTATTCGAGAGAATTCGGGGATAAACCTGCGGTAAAAGTTAGCGAAGCCTAACATGCTTTGCACACCTTTAACGGAGGATGGTGATGGCCATTTGAGAACTGCATCGACCTTCTTTGAATCCATACGCACTCCGCCAGGTGATAATATGAATCCCAAGAATTCAACTTCAGTCACGTTGAAAACACATTTTTCCAACTTAGCGAAAAGTTTGTGTTGACGCAATCTTTCGAGGACCATGTTCACGTGTTTCCGATGTTCAGATTCCGATGAAGAATAAACGAGGATGTCGTCAATGTAAACAACAACACACACATCTATGAGCTCTCTGAGGACATCGTTCATAAAATATTGAAAGGCGGCTGGGGCATTGCAAAGTCTGAAGGGCATGACCTGATATTCAAATAGCCCATACTTGGTGCGGAAGGCCGTCTTCCATTCATCGCCCTCTTTTACTCGTACCAAGTGGTAAGCTCCTCTAAGATCCAGCTTTGTATATATGCATGCTTTTCTGACTTGGTCCAGGAGTTCAGGGATCAAAGGTAACGGATATCTATTCTTAACGGTGATCTGGTTCAGGGAGCGATAATCTATACAAGTTCTAAGGTCTCCTTCCTTTTTTGGAACGAAGAACAAAGCTGAAGAAGCAGGGGACTTGGAAGGACGAATAAACCCATTTGCCAGGTATTGATCCAGGTATTGTCGAAGGTGAAGGTTCTCAGGCTCGGTGAGGGCATAAATTCTACTACAAGGAGGAGTAGATCCAGGTATCAGGTCTATCTGGCAGTCATAAGACCTATGAGGAGGTAGAGAGTTAGCCTGATCCTTCCGGAAAACATCTTGGTATTCTAGGTATTCGGGAGGTAACTGGGGAGTCTCTGAAGAAATTGCTGCCAGTGCAACACCAGTTGGAGGGTGACAAGTAGAGACACATTCTGGAAACTGGACAGTTCTTGCTCGCCAATCGATCAGAGGATTGTGTTTCTCTAACCAAGGTATTCCTAGAATAATCTGAAACTGAGGGGCCTTGATCACATCGAACACGATCTTCTCATGGTGTCCATCTTGACTTACTAGCGTCACCTCTTGAGTGGTATGCGTTACTGGCCCGGAGGCTATCTCCGTACCATCCACCGTAGTAATGACGTCCTTTACAGCCTTGGGACAAAGAGTTAGATTCATCCTCAAAACCATTTCATGATCCACATAATTGCCGATGGCACCGCTGTCGACGTAAGCTTCAATTGCATGTAATCGATCCGGATTATCAGGGCTAATGAGGACCATAGGTATCACGAAATGCGAGGTCACGGAACTGGTTTTCACGCTCGGCAAGAGGACCTCTATTCTTGTCGGGCGAGGTCATTTCCCTGCTCAGAGTTTGTAACTTTGGTAACTGCAGCTCCTACTGCCTTCTTGGCAGGTTTCACCGGACAGTCTCGAAGCAAGTGCCCTGAGTTTCCGCAATAGAGGCATAATTGCAACTGTTTTCTCCTTTCCCGCTCCTTTTGTGTTAGAGGACCTTTCAGACCCCCTATTTGCATGGGTTCCCCGGAGTCTACTCCTTTGGTAGGAGTTGGCGGTTTGGAAAATACTCGAGCATCAAACTTCTGCCTTCCTGTTCTGCAGTCTGTGATCTATTTGAATGACTAAGTCTATATAGTCCGAACAATCTTGTGGGGGATTCACTACTTGGGCTAACACATCCTTGAGCTCTCCACGTAGACCTCTATAAAACAGCGTAATCCTTTTGTCCTCAGGCCATTGAGTTTCCACTATCAGTCTGTTGAAAGACGCAATATAAGCCAAAAGGTCTTGATTACCTTGTCGCAACGAAAGAAGCTCATTGTCCAAGGCCTGCCCCTGTGAATGTCTTGCGAACAGTTTTTCCATACTGAGCTGAAAAGCTTGAAAATCATGGATGACCGGATCATCTTGATTTACTAGAGGGATCGACCAGTCTGCCGCATTGCCACTAAGGTACGAAAGCACGAAAGCTACTTTAGCTTGATCAGTTGGAAAGGCTGCTGGCCGGCATAAGAAATGCAACCGGCACTGATTGATAAATACTGCAAACCTCTTTGGGTCACCAGAAAATCGTTCGGGCGGAGCCAGAGGTACATTCCCAGGTAGGTTGATCTGCACTGGATTCATAGAGGATGTAGAAGGAAGATTTCCCCCAGATGCGGGTAACGGGGTCTGTCCGGCTTGTGACTGTAGCAATTGTCTAGCGAGATCATCTGTTCGCTCCTTGGAAATAATCAGTTCCCTTCTTAGAGCGTTCGTTTCCTGACGGGCTGCATGCACTTCTGCCCTTAGTTCCCCAAGTAACTGGGCTAGTTGGTCGGTATCCGAGGTTTCCATAGCGCCTGGATGGGAGTTTTGTGGTAGGCTTTGCGTTCTGTAACGCTCACCTGATTCCCGTAGAGGCGCCGGTCTTGACTGGGCGTATACCGTATCTTCAAAGGTGATGTGTAACACACGGCTGGCTCTTTGGGCTGGACCTCTGTGCACTGTATGTCTGACTTGAAGGGTAAGATGTCTGCAGATAGAAAATATGGGATTAAGGAACTGGGTTATTGAATGTCTCTCTCTTCTTCCCTTTCTCTTCTCCTGTAGAACCCCAAAGGTTAACGCTCTCACCTTAGGTAAGTGAACGCTGTGCTCTCCATCTGCCTCGGGGCAGGGTGCTGTAACCAGTTTCTTCACTGGATAAGGGGAGCAGGCCTCTTGACTTCAGAGGACTGCTGTCCGTCGTTTACTGCACGAACGGTAAGTTTTGAGTAATTCTAATGTCTTTAAAGTCTTTAGTAATGATGTCTCTTGTTTTGCAGGGTTCCGGCGATGGCGGATGACGGGCTGAAGTGAGTTGAAGATGGAGCCCGTGTGATGAATAGAAGCGCCTGGAAGCACATAAGTAAGCGCTTGTTGCCTGCTTCACGATGCGCTCTAACTGTCTTTTTATTTTGCAGGTAAAAGTTCGGAGCGGCTGCAGGGTGCCGGAATACCCACTGGGTTAGATGTGGAAAGGAGTAATGGCACGTGAGTATTAAAGTTCCCCAATGTCTTTAAACGCACCTTGTTTTGTCTTTCAGATGCGGGATGCAGCGCCGAAGGCCTCCAGAGCGTGCAAAGAGTTGGTAAGCTTTTGTCTTTCAGATGCCGGAATGCAGTGTGAAGACCTCCGGAGCGCACGAAGAGTAGGTAAGGCTTTGTCTTTCAGATGCCGGAATGCAGCGCGAGGCGTTGGTGACAGCCGATGGACCAGGTAAGTGAAGAGCTGTCACTGAAGACCGTAATGCTAACCTGTTCTTTCTTGTCTTTATAGGTGTTGCTAAAGACTGGATTCAGGATGGTAAGCCTTTTTCCTTAGGCCCAGGATCAGATGCAGAAGACACGATGAGCGTTCTGCTGCAGAGGATGCGGAATAACGCAAAGCAAGATTCATCCATCGGGTGTGGTTTAAATAGCCTCCTGTAGTGCTTAGGTGTCTCCTTCCACAGCCACGCCTAAGAAAAGAGTTCCTGCTTTCCAGAAGAGTTCCAGTGTTCTGAATCTAGGGAGTGGCTCCTGCCCCACCCAACAGGAAAAGTAGTTCCAAACAGAAGAGGATCAGAGGCTCAACTGGCAGGCAAGTAAGCAGCATGGTCTGCTGCAGGTAAGTCCACCCAAGCATTATGAGCCCGGCGCTTCCAGCGCTGGGACTGGGCATATTTATGAGCCTGGTGCCACTGGCGCCAGGACTGGGTCCAAAAGGTCCCAATTGGGACTGGTTGGCACTCGGAACCTGGGTTATGGATCTGCTTCCAAGGGAGTTGGGAAAACCCTGACCTTTTGGAAGCAGAGATCATGACAGTATGTTGTCCTGGGTTGCACAACATAATGGAATGGAAGAAGCACAACGGTTAACTGTATACCTAACAGTAGCACCTCAGTGGAACCTTCCTTACACACTGAGAAGCAGGTTGCAGTATTTCCAGAAGAAACACTTAGAGAAATAGTAAGTGCATGATTATATATACATAACTTGTAAGAAATAGCAGTATTGTTTTCTTTCAACAGAAAATGGCAAGCACCCTGGAGTGGTTGGAGAAACATTTCCCCCATGACGAAATGAGTGCAGGAAACAACTCTAATGTTACAGAATACAATTTTAAACCAGAAAAAAGTGATGTAATTTGTTGAGAAGTCACTAAAACATGGTTTTCTTTTTAACAGTACATAGTGTGAATGAAGAAAGTGGCTCGGATTAATATTAAATGACCCAGAAGATGGCTACAGGCAGCCCCTAACTCCAAATTCAGAAACTTAACTACTAAACCTATCTGCAAAAATGGATGAATGAAATAATTTTGTACAGTTGAAGACATTTGTTAAAAATCATGTCAAAGAAAATATCTGATTACTGTCCGACTTCTACCTTTGCCCCTGTCCCAACCAAACATTCCTATCAAATTCCCTAAATGAATGAAACCCCAATCCCTTCCTCCCCTCATGAACAGTGCTTAGAAAACCCCAATTCCCCCATACATGTTTCCCATTCTGCTACCCTATCTCTTTCCTAATTGATTGTATTTGTTTCTTTGGGGGTTCTACAGCATGGAGCTGGGAATTTTCGTGATTTAGCTTCGGTTGAGTAAATGTAGAGATGGTTTGAGTCGATGCAATCCCACTGATGGCAGGATCGATCAAGTTGAATTGAGCAGGCTGCAGAAGTGTTGAGTCAACACTTGAAAGGGTGGGACGACGCGTTCCAATGGTTCCAGCAGCAGGTGAGTTGGCAGTGAGGTGATGGCTTCTGTTGGATCAATTTGCCATTCACAAAAGGCGAGTTCGATGCTTTTCAGAAGGTTGAGTCGGCACTCTAATCAGTTGCTCCCTCGAAGGTTGAGTCTAAAATCGTGTTGCTTGAGATGGCCCACAGCAATCAGTCAAGCCATCATCTGGATGACTCAAGATGCAGTGAGCGAATCAAAATTAGCTTCGAATGCCAAACGTAGTACCACAGGTGTGGTGTCGAGTTGAATGGCATCAGGTTTGGTCAAAGCAGCTCAAAGATGGCTTGAATTGGTGAAACACATCTTCACGCTTGGACTTCTGGGTTGCAGGCACCCATTCAGGATCAGAATTGCTGGTATCATTTCATGTAATAAAATCATATACGTCGGGCCTTCACACCCTACAAGATGGAAATCCATCACAGGTGCAATAAAGGTATATAATTCAATTTGACTGATACTATTATGGTATGATATAGCTTTTAAAGACTTTAATCCCATTGGTTACTGCTTCATAATTATTTTTAGTTGTGTTTCAAGACTGGCACCAGCCTGATGCACTGCCATAATTTACAACAAGAACAGGCTCAAGAGGTCCTAGTCACTAAGCTAACCCTTATGCGGAAGTGGCACGGGTTAGAGATCTAGAGCTGAATGTGATTCGCAAGACTGCAGCGTATGCTGTGGTAGTGAAAATGTGGCCAACAGAACGAGATTCTATCTGTCTTTCAACACCTTTCATCTGTATTCATTTTAGTGGAGCATCCTGCTGTACAATGCAGTCGTACCTCATAGTTGACATACTTTGGGCAATCTTAAGGACAGCTTTATATGTGATTACATCATCACCTGTCCTAAGTAGGAGGCAGTGATGAACGACAGAGAAAACCAATAATATTACCATATAGCATAACTAGCCTATAACTTTATGCATACTTCAAGCTTCAAACTTTCAGCATGACAGACAGCATGTGACTCAGTCAATGTGTCTCAAAGATATTTTTATACTAGCAATAAGGACCCCAAAACTGTTTTGGTAACAGATAAAGAAATAATTGACTTGTATATGTCGCATGACACTGCCTGTTCAACAGGAATAGAAAAACATTTGGCAAGATGTACTAATTCCAAAATGTTTTTGCACATATGGCCCTTAGAAACGTGCATATGGAATGGATTAGATTACACCAGAGTAATTCTGAGTCCAAATAATGGAACCAACTCAGGAAGATGGCAAATTACTGTTTTATTAACAATTACCTAAAACAGGGAGGTTACAATGAACATCAACTGACATATGCTCTGTCTCTCAATTATCTCCACAAAAAATAAAATTCTTACAGTGAAAATGAGTCAGAGTGATGTCATACTACGTGGTAATAGGGCGAAACCCTATCAAGAGTCGGGATTGGTTAAGGGAAACATCTAGATCTACAATTATATTGGAGCTAGGATTGTTACTGGTTGTCCAATAGCAGGTGGACAACGTATGCCTACCTCTAAAAACATATTTCAGAAACATTAGATACATAGTTTCTCATTGGTTCTACAAACTATAAGGTCCTTTGTTATATGGACTAATATAATTGGTTGGCACGCTTGTGCCATATCTGGAACATTCAGTTCATTTAGCAGCACGTAAGCCCAGACCCAGCTGCAGGGAGATAGGACATGACGCTACCTCACCAACCAATTAGCCCATCATCTCTCATCACCCATGTCTTTTTGTAGAGTATTCTCATCTTTGGGAATGCATGCGAGTGAGGGTACTCGGTATCGTGCCTGGGACTCCAAGTTCGAACTCTATTTCCATCCTCGGCTCATGTGACAGGATACCACGATCTGATCCATTTTTTAGGTTTTAAATGCTTTAAATGAATTAAAACTTGGCATCCTTATTGTTCTTTCTTGCACCCTAACAAGAGAGGGTTCATCCTATGCACACTTACTCCTTTTCAGAATAGATAACTGACGATGGTTTCTTCAGTCTTGACTGTGGGCCAGACAGCCTCGCCATGCAGCTCCATGAGCCGGCTATACCGCTGAGACACAATTTTCCATCTCCCTTTATGGTTTTCTGGCTTACTTATTTCATGATACCAATGTCCAGTACTGTACAATGGAGGCTTCACCTGCATTCTATTTACTACTTATTGCTGGCCTCTATGATGACTTAATCTACCTTGTGTTTCAGCATCTGCACAAGTGTTTTTACCTTCTGTTTTTCTGCAAAGTCTTATTTACTTCGTAGTCTTCTTGTCTATATCGATAGTTCATTCGGCCTCTTGCATCATTGTTTGTCAGTTAGGACTCATACTTTGTCACACTTCCTTATTTTGAGACATTGTGCACACTGCTTTAGGTGTCATCAATTCACCCATTTAGCTTCTTTTTATACCCCTTCAGGGTTTTCCTCTTGTAGGTTATCATCACGTCAAGGGTACTTTCAGTAGGGTTATCTCAGCGGGTATCTTCTTTCAAACACTCGCTGTGGTATTGGTATTATGGCTGGTGTCAGGCACAACATGATCTCATGTCTCCAATACAGGAGAGGTAGGGGTGCGGGATCACTTGCAGATGTACACAGCCGCTCCTCTACATGTTTACTCAAGTAGCTATTGTACAATGAGGAAACACAATCAGACCATGTATTGAATGTGTTTAATGGTATTAAAACAGAAATGCAGGCCAAGTGAGCTTGTTAATGTGACTCTACAGTATAGACATAGACAAGATACTATGTTTGTTAGTAATGATAGAGACCCAGGGCACGCTACAAGAGCTTAGAGACTGAGCATTCAAAATAACTCATCTATAAGGAAACAGACCAGTTGATAAATTATGTGATTCCAGTAAGGGAGACAAAATGTAGGGAAAATATAAAATAAGCATCTCTCTTGTTTAATGTCTCTTCATCTCCCTTGTTGCTTTATTTATTTCATTCATTGTGCTTTTTGCTGGCTAATTTGATGCTTTTAAGTTTACACAGGTCTGCCTGACATAGGTTTTGCCTCATGGGTATTTCAAAGATTAGACCACGTGATCATGTGAACACTTTACTACTGTAGGTGTTTGCCCACAGCGCTAAGGGCAATTCGTGGTAAATGGCACCGAAGGTAGGTGTTATGTTCTTAGCAATGGATGGTAGAGCCAGGACACGGCATACACATTCTCATTAGTCGATGGGTTAAACATGTCACAAATTGATGGTGACATTTCATTTGCCAGTTCTAGGATAAGTGAGCAAGTCATGCTTGGTGGTGTTATAGCAAAACAAGCATTGCACACATAGAAAGTTCCTTTCGTGGGTGTTGATAAAAAATCACTGAGAGTCTAGAATGTGTGTACAGACAGCTCATGTCAGAATATCTGAAAGATCTGTCAATCTCCTATGACAGATGTGTGCATTTCTGAATTACTGCAGTGAATTATACAGTTTCTGTTGATGTTGTTAATGATTCACGATGTAATGGTCCACCTGGGAGAGAGCAACGGATTCTGGGTGAAAGGCCTTCTTATTTGAAGTTCTGAATGAAGAGGGGTGTTTTTTGTATTAGATTTTATCTGCGGGTGTTTCCAAAAATGATTCACAGTATTTTTTGGGGGGGAAATTCATCTTCATTTTTATCAACTATTTAAATAAAATCCGGGTGTTCATATGTGACATCTGTGATCTTCAGAATAGTGTAAACTGTTCATTCTGTTCTTATGGTGCAGAAATGTCACTCAAAGAGTGCATTTTGCTCCATTTAGCTCATGCATATTGTGAATACTGTTGTTCAGCTGAGCGCCCAAGAATTGTATAGTTTCCAGAACAATCTGAAAAGTGAATTTGATCGTTTCGTGGCAGTATTGATCAAAGTCTTGAAATTGGGCAGGGTTCTTGTCAGATGATAAAGATGTTATCTATGTGGCATGCCTCATCTTCCTCCAAAACATTTTTGAGTTTTTGAACGGTAATTTCAAATACGGAGTGTGGACACAGGACCAGGAAAACCTTGTAGAGTGTTTATAATAAGGTCTAATGTCGTGTCCGAGGACGCTATATTTCACCTAGGATTAAAGTGAGTTTGGTACTCATGATGTCATTTTATAGAGGCAGTCATGAACAGTCATTTAACTTAGTATGTAGCTAAGCATCCAAAATTCGCCCTCAAGTCACCCAGCTACCTCACAGAGAAACTCAACATCTCTAGTGGAAAGTGCACCACCAGAGGCCAGGACACGTGCAGACTTGAAATCCACCTCTGCAAAAAGGAAAGTACCAGAAAGCAAGCGTTCTCTGCCTATGTCCGAAGAATATTGAACCTGCTCCCCCGACAGCATCAGACTCGTCCTCTCGTTCCTACAGTTCAGAAAAGAACTCAAGACCCACCTTTTCAAGGACTCTCTCCTCAACACCTAGGAAATCATGTCACCCCCCGCGTCACCTGACCCGCTAGACACTGTCCGCCTCTCTCCTCCCCGCCACTCCATACAGCTGTACCCCTCCATTGTTCCTCTCTGTGTTCTACCCCCCCCCTATATCTGTTCTGTTGTTACATCTTTACTGTAGTATACCTCTGGAAAGTGCTCCATTGCTTCTCGAAGCTAGGTCCGAGTTCAATAAATACAGTAATAATAATAATAATAAAAATTCAGAGGACAATGCCCTCAGTTAAGATCAGACACAGATACAGTTCAGCAGAAAAGGGGAACAGGCAAATGCTTTTTCCAGTGAAGCATATAAACCACGGTGAAAATACCTACATAGGCCTTTTGCAATAGCCTACCTGCTCCTAGGCTTGCACCCCAAAGTGAAATCTAGGCACTGAAGTGTTATAGGCCACATTAAGATATTTTGAAATCACTTTTCAAAATTACCAAGCTCAGTAAAGTGAGTCCCAAATATATACGAACTATAACTTAATTTCCTTCATAGATCACACAGTGGTGAGGCACACCTCAGTGTGTCTTTGAAACAATCAATTACAGATGGCTCTACTTTGTATTTTTATTTGTATTTGTTTATTATTTGTATCGCGCTCAGAACCCTGAAGTAAATGGGCGCTGGAAAACTTGGGTGTTACATACATGGAAAGAAAAAACAGTGACAGTTATGAAGGCCAGTTGTTACAGTTAGGTCTGATGACAAACATGTACAAATAAGTGCAGGCGAGTTAGGCAAACATAGGCTGGAAGACTAGAGGCAGAAGATAAACTTTCATGGGATAGGCTTATTGCTAAGCCAACTTTTTATTCTGGATTTTAAAGTTGGGAAGGATATTTCTTGTCTATGGGAGAGTGCTGCTTGGACTGGGAAGCTAGCTCCACCTGCTGTTTTTAGGTTGAACCTAGGTGCTGAGAGGCGATGGGAAAGGGCAGATCTGGTGGGTCGAGATGGTTGGTACTTACTGAAGTCATGTGACAAATATTTGGGAGCTGTATTTGAGAGGCATTTATGAATGATATCCAGAGTGCGAAGAGTAATTCTATCTCGAACTGACAGTCAGTTGGCATCCCGTCTGATAGTAGAAATGTGGCTGGATCTAGGAAGGTTCAGTGCTGCTCTCAATGAGTTATTTTGTAGGACCCGAAGCCTATTTAGATTCCATTCAGAGGATCCTAGGAATAGTGTGTTGCAATATTCAATCTTAGACAATGCTAAGGCTCTGGGAAGCTTTAAGCAACTGTTAGTGGACGGATAGGATTTACAACTGTAGATTAGCTTGTTGGTGTAAACTGTGGAAGATGCCACAGAACTGACTTGTTTCTTTAGGGACAGTGTTGAATCGAGGTAGACCCCCCAAGGTTTTTATTTCCTTGGCGACTTTGATTGTGTTTCCATTAATATTGAAAAAAGTGTACCTCTGGTCTTGTTTATTCAGGCGTGCCTGAGTGCCAAAAATCAGGAGCTCGGTCTTATCATCATTAAGGCACAGACTGTTAGCGGCCATCCAGGCCTAGATTTCTAGATAGATTTTGTTGATTAGCTTAGAGTCCTCATCATAGCGGCAAGTGAGCGGGATGAGGACCTGAGTGTCATCTGCATAAATGGTGTAGATGACACCCATCTTGTCCAAGTTTTCGAAGAGAAACTTAGTGAATATATTATATAGCATTGGGGACACACAAGAGCCTTGTGGGACTCCTCAACGAATAGGGCTCAAGTCTGCTGAGGCTAAGGGTGAAAAAACTCTGGTGGTTCGATTGGATGAAAATAATGTGATCCAATTAGAGGCGTTGTTGGAGAAGGCTGCTGCTGCTGTTGTAAAATGTCCAGTTAGGATTTGTTGGTTTACTTTAAGTCAAAAGCTGCATAATAGACTAACAGCAGAAGGATCACCAGATTGTCTTTGTCCTTTGCCTCGCCCATCTGGATTTTCAAATCTGGGAGAGCTGTCTCTCTTCCTGTCTTGGCCTAAAGCCGGATTGTCTAAGGCCTAATACGTTTTTTTCCTCCAAATGCTAATGGATTTGCAGGAAAGCAACTCTATCCAGGATTTTTTAAGAGGAAAGGGATGGTAGTAATAGGTCTGTAGTTTCTTGGAATGTTCGGGTCTAGGCTGTTTTTTTTAAGGGAGGCATGAAGCAGCCCTTCTTGAGATTGTTGAGTACTCGACTAGTCTCGAAGATGAGTTTATCAGTGTGGCAATGAAAGGGGCAAGTTATTTGGCTCCTTCCTTAATGATGGAGGCTGGGCAGATGTCTCCTTCACAGTGTGTGAAGGTTTCAGACCTTTAATAATATTTTCCACTTCTTTAGGTGTCACTTGAGAGAACGCAAAAGGTGGGCATTTAGGGGGTCTTTGCTCAGGCGCTAATTTAGCGTAATGGCTACTTGAGAGGGTACTCTTTTTAGATTTTATCTTATTTTGTAGTAATGTTATTTTGTCAGCTAAGGCTTGTTGGATTTTCGTGCACCAAACCGCATCCTTAGTGCACTACTGATCTTCAACTGTCTCATTGAGTTACAAAGGCACTAGCCAAATTCTGGGGTTTGGTGCATCTGTTTAGACAATAAACGCAAGACTGAGTTCTGATGTCTTGCACAAAGGAGCCGAATAAAGGGCCTCTGTGAGAGTAGAAACAGTACCATGTTAATCATTGGTTATGTAAACCATCTCCTCTTGCTCCCTTTAAGTCATTCCAAGTCAAGTGCCTCAATGCTCCCATTCCTCCTTGGAAACCTCTCTTGATACCCACAAACACCTGGGTAGGTTTTCACATTGGCTGGTATTCCAAAAGGTTGCCATAAGGCATGGACATTTGCCTGCAGTGGATTTTACTTGTCATCCTCTGTTTGGTCACTAAGGTAGACTGTACATCCATACCATTTCTGCAAACAGTTGCCTATCCTGAGATCAAACATTCTCGGCTGTTAGTAGCACCGTTGCAATTTAATTGGTATTTCCCCGCCCGAGTTACTGCTTTTAGACATTCGCTCCATAGGCTATCAAATTAATTCCCAGGAACCCAAAAGGGTGGTAATTCCAAATGCACACCAACAAATCGATAGGTTTTAGCTGGCTTAGGGTGCCTAAAACCTATCCCATTTTACCCTAGCGAATACACTCACCTGGTTGGTGTGAGTTCAGTACATTTCTCATAGGTCATCGCTGGGGATCCCTCAATGTTGGGGTCAACTGACAGCTCCACTGCACCCCCAACATACCAACCTTGTCCCTCCCTGAAACGTGCAGAGAGAATGTTAAAGTAGCCCGGTTCACTTCCACAAAGCTGAACATGTCACTGTATGTCGTTATTTTCTTCTGCGTACAAGTTGCTAGAAAGCGTGGTCATATTCAAAAGTCTGTTCACATCAGGAGGTCATAGTGAGTTTGTTTTGGAAAATTATGATGATCTATAATGTTATGATTTGTTACTAATAATTTATTCTGTGCTGTGCTGCCATGCAGTGTACTTGAATGGCCAGAATCCATGAACTTGTCTTAGTGTCGAATTGTGATGTGAGCAGTGACTTCCCATTCTAAATAGCCTAAACCTACCAGGGCTCTAAGAGAGCATCATTGAACATCTCTGGAGAACAGATATGATATTGGAATAGTAACATTCTAGAGGGAGTTGTTCATGGTCACCCCAGATCCTGAACCTGATTGCATAAGTGATTAACAAACTATGCAGACACTGGCAGGAAAGTCTGCTGAGAGAACCAATGTTTATTTCATGGTGTCCTTCCTTTGGAATATCGCAAACCTTATGACATGAGACCCAAAAAGGAGAGGGCCAAGCAAAACTATGGTTTGGACAATGGAGAGAGGCCACCAGTAAGTTCTGCTCCCAAAAACAAAGGTAAGGAAAGGATGCACAGCTTACGTGGTGGGGTCAAATCGTCCTTCATTAGGATTCAACCGGTCTAGGTGAAAAGATCTTTTTACAAAGATCTTTTCACCAAAAGATCGATTTAGAAAGACCACTGCATGACTGTACGGAGCACTCTTTCTAAATCGAACTGTCACACCCCTGCCGCACACGAGTGCATGCGCGGGCTGACAGGCTCTGTGGGCCCCAGAAGCGAAAAGCGAGGAGAACGGCTAAGTGTGTATGTGAGTTTGTGTTGTGTGGCTGGATGTGCTGTGGTTGGGGGTGGTCGGGGTGGGGAGGGAAGGGGCTGAGAGATTTGAGAGAAATCCGGCGGGAGAGTGGGGTGGGGGGGTGAGGGATGGTGGACGGCGGGGTGGTACAAAGCGGGACTCAGGGGTTGAAATCCCTTGAATATAAAAAAAAAATAATTAAACAAAACTCAATGTACAGCTCTCAAGCGAAAAATACCATTGCAATGCCGGTTTTAAGATCATCAGTCATTGTAAATCAGTCTTTTTTCACTTAAGATGTTTAAAATAAGGTCATTTCACATAGAACTGATTAAACAGGCATGGCATTCATGAGTGGTGACAGTGTCTGGCAAGATCATGCCAAGTTGCACCCAATGGATATTTCCTGGAGCACCCGAGGGAAGAGATGCCTCCTGCATCACGCACCTCTGCTGTGGCTACTTAATGGGACCCAAAGCACGAAGTACTTTGTCTTGTCGGATGAGAGCACAGGGTTGCCCTGAAATGCACATACACTACGGTGTGCCCCATCCCCTGAACGGTACTCGAACCGGTGGTTGAGAGACTGGGTTTCATTAAAGGGAATGATTAGTGGGGGACGTCAGGAGCATAAGAGACAAGTTGTTGTCCATATTTTCCAACCACCACATGAAAACACTACCATATTGAATAATGTTACCTCCTATGATCGCCAAAAGCCTACCTGTGTTTGATTCTATCCTGGGCATGAACTTGAGAACAGCTAGGGCTAGAGGTGTGAACAATAACTTTTTTTTTTCAAAATGTTATTTAGTTTCATGTTATATGATTTCTTTTCAAAGTAAATAAGGCAGAGCCCATAAGCAGTATCAGCCGCTTTAATTGAATCACGCTGCCAACCGGCTGACGGGACGGCTGTTTCCCTGCTGTTTCTCTGGTGAGATCTGCAGAGTTGTGATGCTGTGGAGCTCGCTGGATTTGTGTGGGGGCTGCTGCGGTGGTACAAACCATGACCTCCTTTTTGGAATTTTTCAGAGAAAGAAGCATTTGTTGTCCAAGCATTTGGGAATGTTAATCAGGCTTTTTGTTATGAGTAATTTATTATGTGCCTATACATGTGTGTGTCTCAAGACGCAACAAGGAAAGACGGAGTGAGAGTATGTCGATCCTGCTAGGCCTTATACATTCAGATCGCGCAAGTGCAGGTTATCTATAACCTGCGCTTGGTTTCAGCATGGATCCGGGATTTGAACCTGTGTTGCTCAGAGCGGTCTTGCGTTGCCACAGAGCTATCCTTTGCCACAAGCCATCCTTTGGGACAATGTGGACTTGGCTTTAAACCATCTGAAATTTCAACCGGAGCAGCTCTTTTGGATGTGCTAGTCGGTGGATGCATATTTTAAAGAGCAGCAGTGGTAGATATGACCACTGTGGTATGCTGCATGTCATTATCAAGATGGGTGATTCCACTTGCACCTTTCATATCTATTGGCTCTGAACTGGGAGGATTGACTAGATTCGTCACAGAACTTTCTAGAAGCTCCCAAACCAATTTCTGCAGGGACTATGCTGCAAGAAGGCCTTCATCCAGGGTGGTCAGGAGGTAATCTCTGATGTCAATCAGTGTTGTTTATGTTCCTCATGGGTCTAAATCCCGACTGTCAGTTATTTAGGGAGTTGCCAGACCTTCAGTTTTCTTGTACTTCTCCCTCCACAGTTTAGTGTGGCGGAGTCTATGTGATTACTGTGAATCTAAAATGTCAATTTACTTTTTCTTTTTGCACATTTCATGGCAATTATGTATGGGGGAGACCTCCACAGCAGACCCATATTCCCCTCACATTATCTATTAACCTAACCCAACCCCACACATAATTACATTGAAATATGCAGTAAAAAACAGGACATTGTTGTACTCAGTATTTTTTGCTACTCAGTAATGGGATGATATCTTGTGGTATAGGGTGTTTGAATCATATAATTGTTTCTTTTTGTGGGCTGCATTAGCCATGTTTATTTTGGAGGCAAGTGTGGGTACAAAGTCGACTTGGCTCTTCAATCAACCCATTAGAAAGAAAATATAATTCAATCGAAAACCACCCAACAGATATTATTCAGACCTTGGCACCACACTGACTAAATGGAGTAGTGGTCCAGCATGTCGCTCAAAAGCATCATAATGTGAGAGGCACCACCTGTTACCTCCTGTTAGTGAAGAGCATTCACACCCTGTTTCTCACTCCTCCTAGGAACAGGTGCTTTAATGAAAAAAAGTGTATCTTACTAGCATTCCCCCTTTAACCTCAATCTGAATCATCCTGGAAACCCGGTCACTATACGTCAAGTGACACAAACTACTCCAGACGATTGATTGTTCCTCGGATGCCGTGTCATTTTCATCAACTGCTGCATGAAATTGGTCCGGAATGGAATCTCTACAAGAAATTGACCACCAAACCAGGAAATGGCAATACTGTAACCCCTCCCCCTCCACGCAGCCCTCGCACCTGTCAACTAACTCCTTAGTATTAAACTCTTGCAATGATACACTCCACTCCCTCCCTGCAGACGACCCACCACAGTCTAGTGCACTACACAGACTCCTACCCGACCCATTATCTATCAACAACCAATCTCCATAATCGTTACTTTGCATCCTGGGAACTGCACTTGTGGGTAACTTACACCCTTCACAAAGAGCACAGATGTTTAGCAACTGCACGCGGGTAACTGGTACTTCCCTGGAGGCCTACGAAAGACGAATTACTTTACCAAATACAGTATGTTTTAAAAATGTTACCAAAAGCAAAGCTCACCTTCAAACCTAACATGCGTCATATTCTTCAAGCACCAAGTGGCAACATGCAGTGTGTTGTCTTGTGGAAAGCCTACCAACGCAGCTTGCTGTCCTCAGAACACCTGGGCCCTGATTTGTGTTTTTAGCACTCTCACAACAGGAGAATGTTGTTTCTGATTGTGCGAGTTCCAATAAATGCTGGGATGTTAAACCTACTGGCTCCAACCCGCAACTGTGAATTATTTTATCCCTGCTGAATCAAATACTTTGATCTTCCTTCATGCGGATGAAAGGTGTCTGTCGCAGAAAGGGTCTCAACTGACACTTAGGTGACGGGAAATAGAATTAAAGGTGATGAGGCCCACCAGGCACACCTAAACGAGTTCCTGGTGCTCAATCTACTGCAAAGGCTGTGCGGTCACCTAAGCAAAGCACATACGCTACTGTGTAGGCTTGAAATCCAAATAAGCACATGTACATAATACCTTGTGTGATGCAATTTCGAGATCCCCCACTTGAAACAACCCGGACAAGAGTATCTAAACATTGCACTCATTCCAAAAAATGAGGGCAAACATTTTTAGCGACAATGTTGCTGGTTGTATAGGAGGAAATGAAGCAACTAGGTTTTGTCCCAATACATATTACCTAACATTGTTTTCACCAGGGCAATAATGAAGCAAATAATTATGTTAAACAAGGGGGGGGGGTCTGGAAATCTCTCTACCAGCACAAACACAGCCCAATGACCTGTCCTTGGGTGAGTAACCCCCGGGAGAGACTCTACCAAGTCTTTAGCTCACTGTCTCTTTCACAGAGAAGAAATGTCCCTGCATATCAGTCTTTGTCCTGCCCAGGGGCAGTCCAGCACCGAAATGCTAGGCAATTCTCCTCTGAACAATAGTACCAACAGCAACCCCATACACGTGTTTCAGCCTTGTTGGGCATCATCAGTGAGGTGAAGCTGCACCTCTCTAAGAACAGTGAGCAAGGGGTCCACGTCTGGATTGCCCTTTTAACTTAGGGTGAGACCCAAAGTTAATTTATGCAAAACAAGGGGGGGGGGTCTGGGAATCTCTCTACCAGCACGAACATGCTACTGTGTAGGCTTGAAATCCAAACATGTACATAATTCCTTGTGTGATGCAATTTCGAGATCCTCCCCTTGAATCAACCCAGACAAGATTATCTAAACATTGCACTCGTTCAAAAAAATGAGGGCAAATATTTTTAGCGACAATGTTGCTGGTTGTATAGGAGGAAATGAAGCAACTAGGTTTTGTCCCAATACATATTACCTAACATTGTTTTCACCAGGGCAATAATGAAGCAAATAATTATGTTACCATGTTTTCTGCATAACATAAAAAAAAGGGCCTGATTTACACCATTTTTTTTAACATTGGAAAATCCCATTGAAAACATCTGTGTACATCAGGCCCAAAGTGAAGTAAACTCATGTATGCTGTAAGCCTGCGCAGCAAGCATAATCCTAAATAAAGTCTGATTATTATTCCCTGGTACAAACATTTTGAGATAATACTGATTGGGGCACTGTGTGTTTGCTGCATTGCATATTACCCGACCAGCAAAACTCGTCATCAATCCACTTGCTTATTCTAAGCAGCTACGCACACCAATCCGGCCCCTGGTGGGGGAAGGTCTGCGGAAGACCTTTGAGACTTCCTATCTCTTTGTCATGAAGAGGGTTATCCCACGCTGAGTTTGTTTTCTCGGGTGGTGTGATACACTCTCCTGACCGCCTCGAAGGACAGAGAGACATCTTTCAGTATGTATGGAGACAGGTGTCTGTCACTCTTCCCAAGGCTAAAGCACATGAAAGATAACAGAAATGTATGCAAAAATGGCATCTGGAGCACCAGCAAAAATATTTGTATCCCAGGAGCGTGAACCATAGCTATAGAGTGAAAATACTTAGGTCTAAATCATACCCTAAGAGCGGGAAAGAAGGAAGACCTGCTGATAGGAGTTGAAATGTAGAAAATGACTTCTCCGCTGCCTTCTCTCTCACTCTACCCTGCTAACCTCTCTCTCTGCTATATCCCTCTCTTTCTTCTCTCCTTTTCAGCCCAGCTTGCTGACTGGCTGCATGGGGTACCCCACAGTATCACAAGTCCCAGGCACCTGCGCCAGTCCTCATGCACTTGCCTGCGGGCCTTGCACTTGCCTCAATGTTATTGCATTTGGTCAATGACCCATGAGAGTGGCACCTCGCATCACTTACCCCAGCTCTCACTGACTAGGTGCACTTGGTCCCAACCCCATGCCTCCCCTGCACTTGTCTGTGCACTTGCATGATCCAAATGTACTATGCCTTGCAAGATCATCTGTCTTTTTCCTGCCTTGCCTCCCCTTCCTGCATGGTCGCACACTTGCACGATCCAAATGCACTTGCCTAGTAACATCGTTTTGTCTTTGTCTTGTCTCCCCTCCCTGCATGGTTGCACCTTGAAACATTTGTGTATAGGCGTATTATAAATGATCATTCATTCATTCATTCATTCGTTCGTTCGTTCGTTCGTTCGTTCGTTCGTTCATTCATGCATTCATTCATTCACTCATTCATTCATTCATTATAGGGGTTAGCCCAGGAGTATGAGGAGCAGCTTGAGGGTGACAATCTTTCCTACAAACTGTACTCTTATAAAAGAGGAAACATACTTGTTGCTAAGAGATTGCTAAGAGAGGTCTATAGCCTGGGGACTGTGAAGTCACGATGCAGGCAGGGTGCTGTATCCCGTCGACTGTGAAGTCATGAAATATGCTAGGTGCTATAAGTTGGGGACTATGAAATCAAGAAGCAGGCTTGGTGGAACATCCTGGGGACTTTGAAGTCTAGAAAGAAGCTGGGTGCTATAGCATGGGCACTATGAAGTCAAGAAACATGCTTGATGCTATATCCTGGGGACTGTGAAGTCAAGAAACATACGAGGTGCTATATCCTGGGGACTGTGATGTCAAAGAAACAGGTTGGGTGCTATATCCTGGGGACTGTGAAGTCAAGAATCATGCTAGTTGCTATATTCTGGGGACTGTGAAGTCAAGAAACATGCTAGGTGCTATACCCTGGGGACTGTGATGTCAAGAAACAGGTTGGGTGCCATATCCTGTGGACTGTGAAGTCAAGAAACATGCGAGGTGCTATATTATGGGGACTGTGAAGTCAAGAAACATGCGAGGTGCTATATTCTGGGGACTGTGAATTCAAGAAACATGCTAGGTGCTATACCCTGGGGACTGTGATGTCAAGAAACAGGTTGGGTGCTATATCCTGGGGACTGTGAAGTCAGGAAACATGCGAGGTGCTATATCCTGGGGACTGTGAAGTCAAGAAACATGCTAGGTGCTATACCCTGGGGACTGTGATGTCAAGAAACAGGTTGGGTGCTATATCCTGGGGACTGTGAAGTCAGGAAACATGCGAGGTGCTATATCCTGGGGACTGTGAAGTCAAGAAACATGCTAGGTGCTATATCCTGGGGACTGTGATGTCAAGAAACAGGTTAGGTGCTATATTCCTGGAACTGCACATTTCTGACATAAAGTGAGCTGGCCACCGTACCGCAGGGACAGTGCAATAGAATAGGGAATCCAGAAAGACTGATGTTCCCTAATCAGCCCATGCGTCAATGTGAGTGAGCCCACCCTGACACCGTCAGCATAGTTATTCCTTGACTGTCTTAGTTCATAACTCACACCCGATGGGCGTTCACCACAGCCCTTGAGTTATGTGTAGATGATGGTGTTGCACTGAGGTTCGGACACGTGTTCTGATGATCTCACATCACAACTGCCATTGCGGCTCATGAAAGTGTATAAAACACAACACTTTTTAATTCCAACAGATCCAGCCACTAATGAAAATGCTTCCTCTTTATTTATGACCCATTATGGCTCATCAAGGAAAGACTTTTAAAATGTACAGGGAATCAGCCTGTACCCATTAAAAATAAATTGCAGGACTAGAAATGTTAATGGAGCTCCATATATTATTCCACTACGTCAAGTAATGTTACAGCAGTAGAATTTTGCAAATGTAGGGCTGTGCATGTAACAAGAGTCTAGTATTGGCAGTAAGATCTGAAAATACAGTTTGGGCTGTTCAGGGACTGAGGGTTGTGTACTGTGATGAAGGAAGAGTCAAGTGACTTTGCAGGGCAGGAACGGTGTTCTATCAGGACCTTGTTGCAAGTGTCATGAGCTCCAAGGAACTGTCCAGGAAGTGTACCCTAACCCCCCCTATTAAACTATGTCCCCTACTCAGTCCTGGGGCCCATGCTGTCTAAAAACTTTGAATATCTATATCATGGTGAGATATGTTTTCCCCATCCACCAAGGCCAATTGCCCATTTACCTCTGCATTCATGAGAAAGGGACCAAACTCTTAATGAGATCTCATTATTGGCAAAACATCCTAACATAGGGGCAAAGCTGGAATAAACAGACCCATGGTTATACTACTGTCAGGTCTCATTCTACTATGGGGACTCTTACGTAAGTTACCTCTTAAAAACAGAGAGCCGCTGGCTAGAAACACTATAGAGAATTATCATGTACCTCCAGATTCTGTATGCCAGGAGGCATGCCAGAGAAACGACTCAACGCATTGTGTCCTCAAAGCTGCAGTAGTAAGGATTAAGTGATTCCTGCAGGGACCCGTATGCCATCTAAGTTCCCCGCTGACTAGTACCAGATCAAAACAACAAGTGCCAGCCCCCGAGAATCCAGTGTTACAGAAGCTGCGGAGATGCAAGAGAGTATGGCAGAACCAAATGAAAAGGGGCTCTTGTCTGGAGCCTGGATGGCCAACAGGCCTTATCCAGCTTCAGAATTCTGCTGAACCACAATGGCTGGGCAACTCACCAAAAGGTCTCCTCACAATAAGAAGCTATGGAATAGCCAAGTGGAAGTAAGAAAAGGCCTACACAATACCAGAACGAGACCAAGAAGGGAAAGCGGTTCTCCAGGATCCAGCAAATGATGAGAATGCTGAAGAGGGAAGTCTAGAACCAAGGAAAAAAAGCAGACAACAAAAAAAACCTGGGTCCTTTACATACACCGGCAGTAGTAGAAGAACTCAGGGCCCTGGGCAAGCAGGTCAGCGTGACCAAGCAGTTAATTCTCAAAGAGATAATAAGCGTTCGGATAGCCTGAGATCATGAATCCGTTACAAGCTCATTGGGCACTCTGCCTTCTACTAGTTAACTGGGCACTATCTACCTTACAATGGACAATGAATAAATAAGTCCTTGTTTGACCTTGTGAGCACTTGCACATAAACTGTTTTAGCAGTTGCATACCATACACATGCAAGTGCCGCCTATAGTTGTGTTTTCTGTTTTGATAATAGAAACCCAAAATAAGTTATTATTTTTGTATGTGTTGCTATTTACAAAATTATCAAAGTGAAAGATCCATAAAAACAAAAAGAAAGATTTGTACAGTCTTACAATAGATTTGTAAAAAATCTCCGAAATCATTCGTTTTTCTGACATGATTTGTTCACTATTAACATTTTATGGTGGAAAATGGCATGCGTAGGTTGGGCTAGCACACACAGGTTCACAGGAATTTCTTAATTTGTCTTTAATACATTGAGCACATAATGAGGTGCTTCTTGGGGCTTTGTAGCAAGCCCAACCTTTAACAAACAAACAGATGTGTTAAGCATGGGAAGCACAAGCACCATTTTGTTTCACCAATACATATAGTACAAGTGAGCTGGATGCTATTTCCCCTGATTCCTGGTAGCAGCTAGAAATGAAACAGAGAATATCATCATAGTAGGAGCATCGGGGACATGGTGGGTGCTGTATCCATGTGACTGTGCTTGGAGGCAAGAAGCTAACCAGGTCCTACATTCATGTTTCTGTGATTCTAGTCACAAAGCTATCTGGGTGCTATGTTCCTGTGACTGTGATTGGAGGCAAGAAGATACCTGGGTTCTGTGCTCCTGTAACTGTGATTGGACGCAAGAAGCTAGATGGGTGCTATGTGACTGTGATTGGTGGCATGAAGCCAAATGGGTGCTATATTCCTGCAACTGTGATTGGAGAAAAGATGCTAGCTGGGTGCTGTGCTCCTGTGACTGTGATAGGAGGCAAGAAGCTAACTGGGTGCTACATTCCTGTGTCTGTGATTGTAGTCACACAACTAGCTGGGTGCTATGTTCCTGTGACTGTGATTGGAGGCAATAAGCTAGCTGGATGCTATGTTCCTGTGACTGTAATTAGAGTCAAGAAGCAAGATGGGTGCTATGTTCCGGTGACTGTGATTGGAGGAAAGAAGCTAGCTGGGTGCAATGTTCCCTTGACTGTAATTGGAGGAAAGACGCTAGCTGGTTGCTGTGTTCCTGTGACTGTGATTGGAGGCTCAAGGCAAAAAGCTAACTAGGTGCTGTGTTCCTGTGACTGTGATCGGAAGCATTAAGCTAGCTAGGTGCTATGTTCCTGTGACTGTGATTGGAGGCATAAATCTAGCTGGATGCTATGTTCTTGTGACTGTAATTGGAGGAAAGAAGCTAGCTGGGTGCTGTATTCCTGTGACAGTAATTAAGGCAAGAGGCTAGGTGGGTGCTTTATTTATGTGATTGTGATTGGAGGCACAAAGCTATCTGGGTGTTATGTTCCTGTGACTGTGATTGGAGGAATGCAGCTGGCTGGGTGGTATGCTCACATGACTGTGATTGAAGGCAAGAAGCTAACTGAGTGCTATATTCCTGTGACTGTGATTGGAGTCACAAAGATAGTGGGGTGCTATGTTCCTGTCACTGTGATTGGATGATAGAAACTAGATGGCTGTTATATTCTTGTGACTGTAATTTGAGGCAAGAAGCTAGATGGGTTCTATATTCCTGTGACTGTAATTGGAGGCTGGTGGCAAAAAGCTAGCTGGGTGCTGCGTTCGTGTGACTGTGATTGGAGGCATTAATCTAACTGGGTGCTCTGTCTCTGTGACTGTGATTGAAGGTGTGAGAAACCTGAAGGTGCCTCACCCTCTAGACCCTGAGGATCTGTTATCCAGGTGGCCAGGACACAGCCATCGATATTTTATCAAGTTCCTGAGGGTGGAACAGTGCAGGAGGATCACCTTGATGTGGGGTCTTCAGGGAGTGGAAGTGTGACATCGAAGGGTGAGACATAGTATTCCCTTCGTTATAACACCTTTTGCCCATCCTACCAGGTAGGATACTTAGGAACTCACCCCCCATTTCCGACACAAACCTGTTCTCACGCACAGTTCATCATGAACGACAATGGACTAACACCAGAGCCGTATATCTGACATGTCCCAACACAAGGGTCAGGCAGAGTCAGGCTATTACTGATGATTATACACACCTGACTTCATCACACTGCCTCACATTGATCAATGGCGTGTCAACCCATATTCGCATAATACCGTCTGATTATGAACAATTGGCCTAAGCGCATTCACATTTGTACTGAAAACCGCGTTTAAACAGACCTGAATAGAGTTGACTTCGCCGCCATCTTAGAATCATTCGCCATTTTGATTTTAACTCTTGCTTTCTGTCCTAAAATGTTAAACTGTGTTTTTGACTGAAGCAGAGCAAAATTAACTTTGAACAATGTCAACATTGAGGCTGCTGAGAGCAGAATGTTTGTCCTGTGCTAAGAAACCTTGGAGCCAAAATGAACTGCAATTCAAGTGTTGTCTGCACCAATAGCTTCATCCTCATACAAACATTGGAACTGAATGCTGAACAACTGAAACCATGGGCCTCATTACGACCCAGGCGGTAAGTTACCGCCTGGGTCGTACCTTTACCACCATGGCGTAAACTACGTTTACGCCATGGTGGTTGGCGGACTTACCAACCCATTCTGAGGTTGGTGGGGCGGAAAGTCCCCAATCCCCATTTACCCTTCCCCATTCCCATTTTTGCCCCATAGGGCATAATGGGAGTGGGGAAGGCGTTAATTACGCCACCGTAGATTACGGTGGCGTAATTAACAACAAGGTCCCTTAGCGCCATGGATTTTAACACCTGCTAAAAGCAGGTGTTAAATCCGCCATGGCGCTAAGGGACCTCGGAATCAGGCGGTAAGGGTCGGCGCTGTTTACGCCGCCGTAAACCCCTTACCGCCTGGGTCCTAATGAGGCCCCATGTGCCTTTGCAGAAACCCACTGTGTTTGTTTCTTGAAACTGGACTTACTCTAAGCTTGAAAACACGGAAGAACCAACATGACCAGACAGAACAAAGTTGTAACCATTGTATGTTGTAGACTGGAAAAACATTTGAAGTTCTTAAGAATCAATTCTTCATCTGAAGTTCTTAAGAATCAATTGCTGCATCTGCCATGTGAACTGGGCATAAACCCGTTGTGTAACTTATTAGTTTGGAGAAGGGCTGGACAATGACCGGACTCCCAGCACTGTGTTCCCTCATGGTGTCTGCTGGAACACACCGTGAGGAACTTGAGAGCCACATATCTATCTGTACTTTGATTAAAAAGTATACTTGTAACTCTGAACTTGTGATTGGTGTATTACATTTTGGTGGTACTGAGCCTCGATATTTCCTTTGGTCTTTCAGGCGGAGCACAAGAGCACACTCTGAGCAAGGCAAAACATATGAGGAAGCATCAATTCGGGAGTGGCAGTTTAAACCAAGGAGAAAGGCGGCAAGACTGGAGAGGACGACAAGGGGGGAAATGCCCTTACCCTTTTCAACACAGAACTGTGACTTTCAAGAAGCCTCAATGAAAAGAATCATAAGATCATGGATTTCAGTTGACAAATGGTGTAACATATGTCAAAGTACACAGGGCTATCCTACATCAATAGCCAAGGTGGGGAGAAGCGATTGCCACTGTGGTACTGTCTTAGACTCCGAAAGCAAACAACACCAACAAGTTAAGCACAGCCGATGAGTTTGCGAAACTGATAGCAGACCGGACTGTGTTATGCTCAAGGTTGTAAGTGGCAACATTGTATGAAGAAACACAACTTGTAAACAAGTGAACTTTGCAAAACAGAATTTTGTATCAGATACAGAGTGTTCTGGCGCCACATGGGTGCTCACTCAAAGGTCTCTGTTTGGTGCACTCCTCCCGTGAAAGGGGAAGAATTAATGAACTGTGAAATCGAAGTGGTCCTGCAGTGGGTTATGTTAAATTTCATGCACATTTGAAAGTCTTTGTCTGTAAACTGAAATTGGTCTGAGCCTGGCAGAGGGGGACTAATTGTAGGGAAAGGGGTCTGAGCTCGGAAGAGGGGGATCTTGGGTGAAAAGTAACAGACCCAAGAATATAGTTGTGGCAGATGTGAACCCGACTGAGGAATGCCTACAATGTGAAGTCGGTCTGAGCTTGACTGAGGGAGGGTAAAGGTGAAAGAGGGATCAGAGCCTGGCTGAGGGGATCCAGGGTGAAAAGTAAATCACCCGACGTGAATATTGAGAAAGGAACTTTCTTTGTTGTTTATGGTACATCAGGTCCTCAGAGGCAAGAGACTTTGCAGAAAAGAGACTTGGGAACAGAAGGTACTGATATTGGTGAAAAGAACTGTGACCTAGTGCCAGATAAGCCCAGCAGTGTGCTGTGCTGCAGTGACCCGCCTTGTCCTATGCTCAAAAGTGCGGAAGGGAGGCCAACGGCCTAAACATCCTGACTTATCATTTTGTGAAGACTTCTTTCTTTTTGTGAACATTATCCCACACTATTTTGTAGCATAGCGATAATGATTGTCAATAGTTTTTATTTTAGTATAGGCCCTTTTTATTTGACTAGACTCCACTAGGACTGTATTATTATTATTATTTGATGTCATAGCTTGCTCCAATCTTAGATTAATGTTTAGATATGTGTTTTTCACAACCTTGATAAAATTCAATAAACACCCTTGAACTTTGATCACTTGTGTCTGTCTTACTTTGATAGCATGCCTTCCTTACAGAGGAAAGATGTTAGCTGGGTGCTATGTTCCTGTGACTGTGATTGGAGGCAAGAAGCTAACTGGGTGCTACATCCCTGTGCCTGTGATTGGAGTCACAAAGATAGCAGGGTGCTATGTTACTGTGACTGTGATTGGAGGAAATAAACTAGCTGGGTGCTATATTCCTGTGACTGTAATTGAGGCAAGAGGCTAGCTGGGTGCTATATTCCTGTGAGTGTGATTGGAGGCATTATACTACCTGGGTGCTATGTTCCTGTGACTGCAATTGGAGGAAAGAAGCTGGCTGGGTGTTATGTTTCTGTGACTGTGATTGGAGCCAAAACGGTAGCTGGGTGATATGTTCCTATGACTATGATTGGAGGAAAGAAGCTAGCTGGGTGCTATATTCCTGTGACTGTAATTGAGGCAAGAGGCTAGCTGGGTGATTTATTCCAGTGATTGTGTTTGAAGGCATGGTGTTAGCTGGGTGTTATATTCCTGTGACTATGATTGGAGGCAAGAAGCTATCTGGGTGCTGTATTCCTGTGGCTGGGGTTGGTGGCATGAAGCTAGATGGGTGCTATGTTCCTGTAACTGTGATTGGAGACAAGAAGTTAGCTGGGTGCTAAATTCCTGTAACTGTGATTGGAGGCAAGAGGCTGGCTGGGTGCTATAGTCCTGTGAGTGCTATTGGAGGCACGCAGGTAGCTGTGTGCTATGTTCCTGTGACTGTGATTGGAGGAAAGAAGCTAGCTGGGGGCTATGTTCCTGGTACTGTGATTAGAGGAAATAAACCATCTGGGTGCAATATACCTATGACTGTAATTGGAGGCAAGAAGCTAGATGGGTGTTATATTCCTGTTACTGTGATTGGAGGCTGGAGGCAAACAGCTAACTGGGTGCTGTGCTCCTGTGACTGTGATTGGAGACATTAAGCTAGCTGGGTGATATGTTCCTGTGACTGTGATTGGGGGACAGAAGATAGCTGGGTGCTATGTTCCAGTGTTAAGACAGATTTCTGAACTCTGCCCTGGTGGCGCAGAAGTTCAGAAGGCCAACTTAATTACTTGGAACAGGGTAACCTCTGGACGAGCCAGACCAATCAAGGTAGTGATCGCGGCGGTCAAGACTAGGTCTCAAGAGGGGTGAGGGTGACTGAAAGCCCGCAATGAGCACACAAAGCAAGATCACTTACAAACTACTCCAAACAGGTGTTATATAAAAAAATATATACACATTTATTTTAAGGCCTTTAAAACAATGACCGTAGCGAGAAAATCACAATATCACAATATTAAACCAACACATACCATACCAACACAATATATATACAAATACGACAGTCGCAAGCGTTATATGCACGAAATGTGTAGTCCACCTAAAAGGGAAGGAAAACAGGCAGTGCGAAGTAATGCTTAGACCCAGTTCGCCTTCAGAGGCACCTAACTAGATGGAAGTCCGAGCCCTGCGAAGAGTGGAGCCTTGTGCTCAAAGTACCTGCACGTGCTGGTGCCAACGGGCAAAAGGAGAAGCTCTTCGAAGGAAGTCAGGCAGTTCAGTTTAGTGCATAAAGAAGAAGAACAAGTTCCGCGACTCAAGCGCAGCCTCCACAGTGGGCAGAAGCAGAGCGCAAGTACGGACAAGGGTGCTGTTTTACACAGCGGGGAAAAGCAATGGGCTCCTGCAGGAGGGCGACCAGATCCTAGCTATGCTACTCACCGGTCCCCGATGCAAGCAGACCCAGGCTTCTCCGCGTCAGTTTCAGCAGCTGGCAGGTTCAGAAGAGCAGGGAACGCCTCGTCGTCGTGTTGAGTAAAAAGACATCCCAATCGAAGAAACCCGCACAGTTTTGTCACCACAGCAGGGCAACGGAGCGGCCGTGTGTATCTGAGCCAAATGTAAACTACTCACTTCCAACCTGGGAACGCCAAGTGTACGAAGCGTGTGAGAGTGACAAGGACTCGAAATACTACACAACCTGGCGGCGGTTACAGAGCAAGACTCCCGTGTAAGCTGGTCAGTCAACTGGATGGCCCAGAGACGCTTCCGAAGGCTTACTGGCAGGAGATGGTGAAGATGCCGAGAATAGCTGTTCCCGCTATTCCAAGGGTCGAAGTACCAGTACAGGCCTTCTGGTTCGATCAAAGGTGAAAAAGGTTTCACAAGGCGACAGCAGTGCAGAGGAGGAGTCCTTCAGCGGGTCACCAGCGATTCCTCGGTCCAGCCTCTTGGTTGCAGGATACTTGGCTCCTGTATTCCTTCGTTCGTGAGAACTCAGGAGATCGACATGGTAGTGGTGTTTCCAGCCCCCTCTTATCCACGGTTCCCTTCGCGCCAACACGGAGGGGACCCAATGGGAGATCCGCTCATCAACACTCACACCATACGTGGACCAATCACGGACCACGGTGGTCCCAGGCATTCACACCACCCTAGACTCTCTGGCACCCAGGATGTGTATTGGGACCAGACATCCCAGCCCACACCCTGGAGGCACACATAAGACATGTAGAAGCCCGCGAAAGCATCTGTGTTTCGTGGGAAAGTACATGCCCAAATAAGGAAGGCCCCGGGTCGGCTCGACCTGGGGAAGGTGAAGGGAGCAAGACAGTCAGCGGACAGGACAAAGGAGCCTCGTGGTCTGGCCATTTTGGGAGCCAGGCCACCATTTTGGGTTAAGCGCAGAAAATGCGCTTAGAACGCCAAAAGGAGCTCAAAATACAAAGAAACGATCGCTGCCACCATTCCTGTCCCTGAATCACTTGCACCGATCAGATACAATCCTAAACGAGTATCTAGGGCCTGTAGAAGGCTAGAGACCCAAGAGAGCTGTAACTTAGCTTACAGTGCCCTCTTGTGTCATGTTGCATGAAAGCCGCAACATGATAAAAGAAACTACGGTAAACAGCGTTCCCCGGTACTGACTGTCTTAAGGGCATGTCAGTGTCCCCGTAAGAAAGGAGCGAAAGCCCAGAGGAGTGCGGCAGAAGGCTGCACTTCTCTGGCAAAGTCAAGAACAAGGTGAAAAACAACAGCAAAAAGTTTAGGGGTTGCCACATGGAAGGAAAATTACCTACAATTACGAAATCTTTCCTAACATCCAGTGACTGTGAAGGGAGGAAAGAAGCTAGCTGGGTGCTATATTCCTGTGACTGTGATTAGGGCAAAGAAGCGAGCTGATAGCTATGTGAGTGTGGTTTGGGCCAAAAAGTGAGCTGGATGTGTATGCATGTTACGATATTTGGGGCAAAGGAACAAGCTGTATGTAATGTTCCCGTGACTTTTATGGGGGCAAAGAAGCACACTGGGTGCTGTGTCTGTTTGACTGTGGAGCTGGGGCAAAGAAGCAAACCAAGCTGGGTGTCGTGTCTCTCTGAATGTGGGTCTGGGGCAAAGGAGCAAGCTAGTTGCTGTGTCTCTGTGACTGTAGGGCTGGTGCAGAAAAGCAAGATGAGAGCTATATACCTGCAAATGTGATTGGGGCATGGAAATAACCTGGGTGCTAAATCCATGTGACTGTGATTTGGGCAAAGAAGATAGTTGGCTGATGTGTCCCTTTCACTGTGATTGTGGCAAAGAAGTGAATCAGCGTTACATCCCTGTGAATGAAATAAGAGCAAATAAGCTAGCTGGGCACTATATCACTGAGACTGTAATTAAGAAATGTGCTCTGTGCCATATCCTTGATACTGTGTTGAGAGTAGAGATTCTCGTCAGACTGGTATCCTTATTGGAGAGACTAGAGAGATCCCTGACTCTTTAAAGTTTGATGCCTTCCAGAACCTTTTATTTAGTTGTTCAAAACTCAGAACATCTGATCATTTGCTAGGGAAGCCCGTTGGTCCCTTAAGAATGTACCCCCATCCTCTTCCTGCTTGAGAAGCATTTTCACTGCTTTTCCTTGTAGAGAGATGGACAGCCTCAATTTTATTTGAAAGCCATTAGATGAAGAACGCTGTCAACTTATGGATTCACGCATCCTGACACCATTTGCTTAGACTGTGACAAGCTAGCAACTCATTTTAAGTTGTAGATAACCTTTGGCATTTATTCCCACCACAATCTGACCAAGATAAAGCAAGCTGAGGATCAATTCTCTGTGTGTCACGTGCTTTGTCAATCGGCCACATTAAAGAGCAATGTGTGCAGGCAGTGGGGGCTGTGTGAAAATGTGATCAATGTTGGGCGTAGACGAACCACCATTGACGTTTTCAACAGCTCCTTTAAATCATCTGCGTTTCACCCAAGAGGAAAGTGGAGGCAAAAAACAGGCTATTTAATCACTTAAACCAAACCCAAGAAATACTGACTTCAGCAATTGCAATGACTCACCACCACCACGAGAAAAGATAATTAACATGGCACACCTAAGTTCCAATACAGAAGAAGACATTCTTAACACAAAATAACACAGTTTGAGTGTGGGGGGGGGGGGTATCACAACCCTGACACAAAGTTGTTAAATAATTTACAACAAAGGTGCACAATTTATGGGCACTCCCGTCCCCTGCACAACATAAGGCTGAATAATCAGCTCACACATATTCCATTGCAAACATGTGGATGTTTATATTATTCCCTGACAATTACCACTTTCCAGAAGATCTTTGTTCAAAACTTCTTATTTTTCAGAGGTCAACCAATTCCTCTACGCGTTTTTGGGATCTTTTCCCCTTCTTCAGGAGCTGAACTGTAAACATAAACAGACGGGATATCTAGCATCTCTTATTACACAAGTCTTACATTCAAAAAACATATTATGTACTTCATCGTGTAATTAACCCTCGTCATCACCCTACCATTGGTTACATGCATATTCTTCCACTAGATCATGATCCAAGTCCCCAATTCTAAAAACGCCCCAGTTTACCAACGGCCCGTCACCACCACCTGTCCATCGTGATGCGAGGCTCGATTAGGACAACCCACCACCAGTGTGGTAACCGTACCATGCAGTTTAAAAACCAGATTTTTATGACAAGAGATCCAGAAACCATATAGCCAAAAGTGAAATGCATTGGACCCAAGTCTAGCTCAAAACTTAATGTTGCATACCTGACCCACCTCTACTAAGGAACAGACAACTGTCCCATATAGGATACGGTCTGTATTCATTACAGATTCAGTCAAGTTCAATCTGTGCTGTTTGAAAGGGTGAAAAAAGGCAATGAATACACCAAGTTCATATGGGGTACACTATTCAATACACAATTGTAACGAATACAGTGTATAGGGGCTTCTATGTGTCCAACGTCACGTCCCTTCCCAATGACATTCAATTAGTCTATGGATAGTTATTAAGGAAGTCAAGCTGCTCAGAATAAGGAAAAACACCTATGAGCTGAAATCACGGTGTGCCTTTATTTCTCGTGCCAGGACTAGAGCCTGCATCTTTAAACAATAGATATCACTGTCATTGTATCACACTATTGTTTTTTTTGTTTTTTTTTTTCCAAGTAATTTTTATTGTTTTTCAAAAACTTCACAGATCAACTCAGAACTTTCCCCTCCCCCCTGCCCCACCCCTTTCACCTTTGGTGGTTGAAAGAAAACAGGCGTTAATAATGTCAAAGAAATAGCAGTTCAAAGAATGTTCAGGATTCTGATCTTGTGAGGGCACCATTGGAGCATGTAATCACTTTGCAGGTACTGCAGAATATCCCCCCAGTTTGCCTGGAAGTCATCTCGGGAACTCTGAAGCTTGCTTGTCATCCATTCTAAAGCGATAAAGTTCTACACCTTCTGGAGCTATTGGAACTGTGTGGGTGGATCTCTCTTTTTCCAGCTTTGAGCTATCACCAAACATGCCGCTTTGATGCCCTCTCCACTGACGCCTGGTGTGCGAACGCCTCTCCTGGTCCCATAAGCCCGCTAGCCACACACTATCTTCTAATTCTTCTGCTCTTTGGACCATCTTCCCAGTTTGTGCTTCAATATCCGTCCAGAAGACTTGAAGCGCTGGGCACTGCCACCAGATGTTTCCAGTCTCCCCGCTGGAGACAGCCACGCCAGCATGTTCAGTCGGTGTTCGGGTAGATTGACTGCAATTTCGCTGGAGTTAAGTGCCATTGCAGGAGAACTTTCTGTCACATTTCCCGCAAATGGATAGAGCGAGTGAGTCTCGGGATCTCACGCCATACGTCTTGCCATTGGGCTTTTGAAATCGTTCTCCCCAGCGTCTGCTCCCAACTTTTCATGTAGGCCCAACAAACGTTTTCTCCCTGTTCATTCTGGAGGGAGTACAAATTCGGGATCCGTTTTATGGATCCTGAGTCGGTTGTCAAGAACGTCTCGAAATTAGTCAGCGGCCTTGTCTCTGCTTCTTTTTATGGTGATTTAGACAACCAATGAACAAGCTGTACATGCTGGAATTTTTCTTTCACTGGGATGCCAAAAACTCGGGTGCACTCCTCAAAGGAACGCATATCCTGGCCCTCAAACATGTCCTTGATCATTGAAAAGCCCGCCTGCTTCCAGTCAGAGTATGCAGTGAGATTCTGACCTGGGGGAAAATCCGGATTGCCAAACAGCGGGGTGAATGGAGATGGGGTTGTGGTTATATTTCTTCTCCTGACTGCCGAGTACCTGGCCTCTAGGCTAGCCCTCATGACTACACTGAATTTGGTGTTTGGGTGCCTGATGCTCTTCCTGTTCCACAGGAGATTGGAGGGAGGGGCACCCGCCACCGCAATATCTTGCCTGGTCCAGATTTGTTGAGGGGAGCTTGTGACCCATTCCTTCAGAACCCTCAGCGGCTTCATGGTATCTCCGGAAGTGCGGCAGTGCCATCCCTCCCTCCCGTCTTTGCGCTGTCATCGTTGACATAGCCACTCTTGGTTTCCTCCGCTGCCAGATGTAGGTGAACATCATTCTGTTCAAATCTCTGAAGAAGAAGTTTGGTGGCATCAGCGGTAGAGCCTGGAAATAGTAAAGAACTTTTGGTAAAATGGTCATCTTGACCGCAGAGATCCTCCCCCACCATGACGTGCTGAGAGGGTTCCACTTTTTTAAGAGATGTTGGAGATGGCCAAGCAGGGCCGGAAAGTTAGCTGCATAGAGCTTGGATGTAGAAGGGGTCATTTTAATGCCTAGGTAGGGAATACAGTCTTGTGCGCTCTTCATCCCGAATGTTTGGGACAAGGCCACGATCATCTCTGGGTCAGCCGAGAGGTTGAGAATTTCTGATTTGTTCTTGTTTATTTTAAGTCCCGAGACTCTACCAAAATCCTCAAGTTCCCGAACTAATGCTGGAAGGGATTGGTCTGGTTTGCTGAGGGCTATCAACATATCATCTGCGAAGTCCTTGACTTTATGATCCCTGTCGCCGATTGGGATCCCTCGGATGAGCTGGTGTGTCCATATTTTTGCTGGGAAGGGTTCTAGGAAGAGGGCAAAGAGAAGGGGCGATAGGGGCAGCCCTGTTTTGTACCTCTAGAAAGTGCCACTTTAGATGACAGTGTTCCGTTGAGTGAGATTCTTATCGAGGGGCTCTTGTAATTAGCCTTCACCATTTGCATAAAGCTCTCCCCGAATCCCATGCGTTCCATCGTGAGGAAGAGCTGCGACCACTCCACCCTATCAAACACCTTCTTGGCGTCCAAGGCGACGAGTGATGCTTGTATCGTTGAATGCTCAGCCTTCTCAATCAAGTGGCACACCCACCTGGTATTGTCTTCCGCCTGCCATGTAGGGATGAAGCATACTTGATCTTGGTCCACCAGTGATGTGAGATGTTTGGAGAGCCTGTTCGCCAGGATCTTGGTATATAACTTGGCGTTCAGATTGATTAGGGCAATCGGATGGTAGGAACCTGTCAGAAGTGGGTCTTTACCCGGCTTGGGGAAAAGTATTAGTTTTGCTTCATTCATGGATGGTGTTATGTCACCTTGAGCCCTGAACGTGTTAAACAAAGTGGTGAGGCTGGGGACCAGGGATGCCTGAAATTTCTTGTAGAAAGCATCCGCATAGCCGTCCGGCCCTGGGGCCTTATTTTTTGGGAGCCTCTTAATGGTCTCCGCAACTTCCTCCGATTCAATTTCCCCATTCAGCAAAGATATGGGGCCTCATTACGACCCTGGTGCTAAGGGATTACCAGTACCGGTAAGGGTACCCGTACCGGTAATCCCTTAGCGCCTGATTACGAGGTCCCTTTGCGGGTTGGAGACTTTAACGCCTGCTTTTTGCAGGCGTTAAAAACCAACCCGCAAAGGGACCTTTGTGCTAAGTACGGTGCCACAATTTGCGGCACCGTACTTAGCGCCTTCCCCATTTCCATTGAGCCCTAGGGGGCAAAAATGGGAATGGGAAGGGCCATGGCGGCATGGGGAATTACTGCCCCGCCAACCTCGGAATGGGGTGGTAATTCCCCATTCCGCCATGGCGGAATCGGTAAGTTACCGGCATGGACCATGGTGCTATTAGCACCATGGTCCAACGCCAGGGTCGTAATGAAGGTCATGGTCTCCTCTGACAGTTGGGGCAGGTCTATCCGGGCCAGGTATGCCAGCTGGTCCTCCCTGGATGGGTTCTCTGTGCTAATAGACTATGGTAGAAGTCCTTCATTACTTCCCCCATCACTTCATTCGTAGTTACCCTATCTCAGAGAGGATTCTTTAACGCTAAAATTTATCCATTACGAGTCCTTTCCTGGAGCTGCGTTCCAGGAGTTTATCGGCCTTGTTAGCGTACATATAATACTTTTGTTTTGTTCTAAGCAGGGCCGTCTTGGCCTTTCTGGTTTGCAGTAGGTTCAGTTGGCCCTGTACATGTTTCAGCGCTCTTTTCGATGATCTGCTAGGTTTGTTTGTCACTTCCCTCCTTGTCTCTTCTAGTTTCTGCTCTAGGTCCTCCTCCCATTGTGACAGTTGTTTCTCTCGTCTGGCTTTGAGTGCAATCAGCTCTCCCCGCAAGACCGCCTTAAAGGCATCCCATATCACTCCCTCCGGCAACTCCCCTGTGTCATTTCTCACTGAAGTAGGTGTTTATTTTCTCCTCAATCCCCTCCACCATCGTATTGTCCGGGAGAAGGTCTTCCGGGAACCTCCAGACCCACAGCCGCGCTTCACGAGACCCCAGGGCCATAGTCGCTATCAGTGGGGCATGATCTGAAAAAGAGATCTGGCCATGTAAAATCTTCTTGGTTTTCCCAACCAGCCCAGTCGAAGCCCATAAGTAATCTATACTGGATTGTGCGTTGTGGACATAAGAGTAGTACGTGTAACCCCTTTCGTTTCCATTTTGGCTCGCCACAAGTCATGCAAGGACAGTGTCTCGAATGCCTTCTTCAGGGACCTCGATGGGGCCTTGGAATCATAACAAGTTGAGGCACTCCTATCCAGATTAGGGCTCCATGCCATGTTCAGGTCACCGCTGAGGATAATATCACCCGACACGAATTCTTCCAGGGATAGTAGTGTTTCTTTGAGGAAGCCTTCCTGTCCCATGTTTGGGGCGTATACAGATGCCAGCGTGATAGTACTTCCCCCAATCCGAGCATTCAGGAAGATAAATCTACCCTCTTTGTCTTTCCTGTGGTCCTGGACTGACATGGCGACTGTGTTGCGAACTGCTATAAGGACCCCCGCCCTTTTCCCCTCTGCATTGGATTGGTATATTTTGGTGTAACCCCTTATTTTGAGCTTACCGCTCTCGAGTCTCTTAACATGAGTCTCTTGATAGAGAAGGACATCCGCCTTCCATCTCTTCGGCTGTCTGTCCAGCTTGGCTCTTTTCGCTGGTGTATTCATTCCTCTGATATTTTGTGAAAGAAACATCACTTGCTCCATGGAGAACCCGTAACGAGTTGCTCGACTTTATCCAGGCCCCACCAGTGAGTCCTTTCTGTTCCCGAGAGTCCCTTGGTCTGCCCCCCTTCCACCACCAAAACCCACCCCTTGTCCCTTTCCCCAACATAATTGGTCTCCGAGGAGGGGGCCAGGATGCTAAACACCCTTAGACGAGATGTTAGAGCTCCCGGTCCCAATTCATCCTCGGATAAAGGTCGTGGGGGGTCCTAAACTCCGCTACCGATTCCAGACTAGTTCATCCACCCATCGACCGGGCCTGCTGATGTTGTGTCGGTCACGTTTCCTCTTACTGAGTTTACTGACTTGACTTAGATCTATACCCTTTTATTAACCACTGCGCGGAACACGGGATCTCGGGGGTCTTTGCTCTATTTGTGGTTGCTCCCTCTGCCTTTCTTCTGCACTGTTGTCCAGCTGTCTTGACTTATTGGACCCCGTCCTCTTCTTAGTGGGAGATTTTGTGCCTTTGTATTTTCGCTCTGAATTCCCAGGATCAATTCACCCTCCTCACACGTGGCCACTCTGTGTTGCGAGGCATCCCAGTTAAAGAGAAGGCCAAAATGGAACGTCCATCTATATTTAACTTTGTTGCTTATCAGGTGTTGAATCACTGGACCCATCTTCTGTCGCTTGAGCAGGGTGGATGGAGCGAGATCCTGGTAAAGATGGACTTCCTGCCCATTTATTCTAGCTGGTGCTGTGAACCGTGCCTTGCGGAGAATCTGCTCTTTTTGGGTATAGGACGTCATTGCGGCCAGTACATCCCGCGGTCTGGCTCCCTGCTCAGTTGATCTTTTGGAACCCACTCAATGTAGTCTATCTATTTTCACTGGTTGTTCCGAATCCTCCGCAAGGATCTCAGTGAACAGTTGTGTGATTGTCCCCTTGAGGTCACTGTCCGCTATTGACTCTGGCAGATTCTTAATCCTTATGTTGGACCTTCTTGATCTATTTTCTAGGTCTTCATACTGGATTTCAAGGTAGGTGGTGGCCTGAGCGATCTGGTCCAGCGTTTCGTCCGATTTATGCAAGTCCTCCTCCAACTGCTGCTCTTGCCTCTCCAGGGTGTTTGTCTGTTCCTCTAGCTTTGCTATATCTAGCTTGATTTCCTGGATTGACTGCTTCATTTCATCGCAGAGAATTTTGAACTGGGTTTGCACTGAACTGAGTAATTGCGCCTGGAGCTCCTTGAAGCAGTCCTGAAGTTCCGTCTTGTTCATCGCATTCCCTGCCATGTTTTCTTGGACTGGGCCGGGAGCTGAGGACCGCCCTTCTTCCGATGCAATGTTTGGGGTGGCCTGCATAGACCACAGCTGTCTGAGGCTTCTGTTATTCTTCTGCTGGGGGGGAGCGTGCCGGGGTCTTCGTCCTCGGCATGGACGTCAGGGCCCATCTCGCGGTGGGATCCGGCCGCCAACGACACCCTTACACTGGAGTGGGGTCGGGTTATTGCTGGAGCCCAGGGCACATCCCCCCATCAACCAGGCCCCAGCCAGCGGGACAGGCTGCAGCCCTCCAAAGTCTTTCTAGTCACAGGAGCCCCCCGGCAGTCCCCCGCAACCCACCCCACCAATAGCGAGGGCTGCTGTCAAAAGTCTGGGGGACCCAGCAGGAGCCCCAGGAGGTGGCCCGGCTCCCCCTCCTTACCTCCCGGGCCCAGCTTTGTCGCTCCTGTCTCCCCCCGGGCCCCTGCGCCATGTCCGGGCCTCCGCTTCTTGTCCTAGTTGTGACACACTATGGAGGAGAGATCCTTCCCCCAGGGCACTCTCCAAGGCGAAAATCTGCTGCAGGACCCACCTCCGTGGGAGCCATAACCCCCGCTCCACGGGGTGTGTGTTGCGAAGGGGGCGTGAGTACACCCGCTTATGCTGAAGCCGTTAGGGTGGAGGGTCCGTGTCCGCTCCGGGGCCTCCCCACCGATCACTGCCGGCATCCCACATGAGCCCCCTTCGCCTCACTGCTGCTTTCGTGGGGGCCTGGCTCTCCGCCTCCACCGCTGGTGGGGCTGATCCGACATCGGCAGGTATCCGACTCGGGGACTTTGCGTGCCTCACTCTCTCGCGGCCTCTGTCCGCAAACCCTGAGGTGGGAGAGGCAGCCGCCGCCGCAGATGGAAACGTGCCAGGGGCGCCGCCGCTCTCCGAGGTCTGTCCGATGCCGATGTTGCTCTAGCGCTGCCCCAACGGGGGCCTCACAGATGCCGGGGAGTTCGTTGTAGGCCGCTCTCCACTGGGCGCCAGTCCCAACTTGGTCGCCCTACTTTGCAGTGCCTCCCGCTAAATCTTCTGCTTGTGCACCCATGAGAGTTTCCGTCTTCGGTGACCATACGCTGCAACGTTCGTGATCCACTCTCACAATACACAGCTCGCGATCTTCATAGTCAGTTTGCGAGCTTCAGGGCGACCGAGCTGCTTATTTGAAAAGCTTATAATGTGCAGCCCGGCTGGGAGAGACACTCACGCACGTCCTCCTGTGCCAACCGCCATCTTGGAATCTCCACACTATTGTTTTTAATGATGTCATTGAAAATGTATATGTTCATCACGGGAAGCGCAGTCCTAACGGACCTTCAAGCCTGCTTGCACATATGTCTCAGTCTCATTCTCTCATCTCCGAAGCTCGTACAGAGTGCCGGTAACTCCCATGGATCATTTGTATATACATGCACCTGGGTGTGTGATCACATGATCTGTGGGTGTCCTGACCTAGTCGTGTTGATGTAGCTCACCCCTGGCGGCCATCGTAAAACTATATTTGATCTAAAGAGAAGCATTTATGCATGTATGCTCTGTAATGAAGCATTTTCTATTGTATTATGCTCTATCATGGACAAACATGGTGACTGTAAATATAACTCACGGCACTCCTGCTAAGGCGGCATGGAAAAAACGTGCCCACAAACTTTTTTTGTTTATTATTTTGTGCCATATCTACCTCACTTATACACCTGTGAGAGTGTGTGTTAAACTAGGGAACCTAACCCTAATCATATTAATATGGCTTAGAGTGAACATACTGATATTAATTGAGATCGAGGGTCATGTAGTAGGGATTACAATATCCAAATTATGCATATGTCAACACAACTTCCAGTTTCTACAAAATATACATCTCCAAGTACAATGCCATGTATACATATTTGAAGGCCATCATATGTGTATTGTTTTATATTCACAGTAGAGACTATGCAAGCTCTAACTACATGTTCTAGGCCCTCAATGTATTTCAGTTATATAGAGCTAATTTATGGACCATGTCAAAAGGTGCTGATAGCAAGTAATTAATGTATTCCTAATATGTACAACATCTAATATGAACAATATGAAATTGGCAGGCAACCTTAAGACATACAGGATAATTCATGGAATAAATGTTCACCGAAAAGGGGAGCGCTGGCGTGAAAATCGCAGCGCATGTGTGCTAAATCAGCGCACGCAGCCGTTCATCGATTAATGGAATACGCAATCCATGGGTGGCACACACGGGCACACACGTCACTAAGCGGCATGGGTGACGCGCACAGGGAAAGTGCACATCGTGTAGCGCACACAAGAAAGGTGGACGGAACACGGGGCGGAAGACGCGGAATGGGGAACAACGCGTGAAAATGTGGGTGTTACGGGGGAAGTACCGGAGGTAAATGCTCGCAATGCCCACACGAGCGCTAACAACATGCATTCATGGAATCGAAAAGGGGAAACCTGTGCACCGAAAAAGACGCGCTAATCCAGAAACACGTACGCCAGCAGGAAGCAGGCGTAAGCGGCCCCACGCAGCATAAAAGTGCGCGCAACCAACAAACAAGCTCATACGCTACAAAGAATATACTGTTCCTCGCAGCAGTGGTCGTGGGACACCGCAGGAGGAGGATAGCCAGGCCCCGCATTTCTTTACCCAGGACCAGCCTTTTTGGGATGCCTGATGACCAGGTGTATGGGAGGTACAGGTTTGCACCACAAATAATCCTAGAACTGGTCAGGGAGTGGGAGGATGACCTCACATCACCCACCCTGTGCTCCCAAGCACTGAGCCCCTTGGAAAAGGTGCTCAATGTACTGCAGTTCTTTGCTACTGGGTAATTTCAGCGGACAAGTGCCATAGTCAGGGGTGTCTCACAGGCCACGCAGTCACACTGCCTACACCAGGTGTTGGCCTTCATGACTGCACGCCCCTCAGTCCGCAGGCACATATACATGCCCAGAACACCTGCAGAAAGGCAGGCTGTCGTCCAGGACTTTTACGGGGTGGAGCACTTCCCCAAAGTGCTAGGTGCCATTGAGTGCAACCATGTGGCTCTACGTCCTCCCAGGGCCACTGAGCACATCTATCGAAACCACAAGCACTGGCATTCCATCAACGTGCAGGTTGTATGTGATGCCAAGGGAATCATCACATCAGTATATGCCAACTATCCGGGGTCCAGCCATGATTGTTTCATATTCCGAATGTCACCCATAAACCGGGACCTGGAAGCTGGGCGGCATGGTGAACATGGCTAATTGGTGAGTATAAATGCCTCTGCACATGCATGCATGTCAGACACTGAGAAATGGGAAAACCCCACTAATGGCAACCATTATCACCTCCCCAGGGGACAGTGCCTACCCTCTGAGCCCCTACATGATGACATCAATACGGAACCCCACCACACCACCCGAGGTAAGATACAACATAGCCCATATTGCAACCCGGGGCATAGTGGAGCGCACATTCAGAGTGCTGAAGACACACGTTTGCTCCCTTGAATGCTCTGGTGGGCAGCTGCTATTTGCGCCCCCAGTAGTGTGCAGGATCATAGTGGCAGCATGTGTCCTGCAGAACGTTGCAACCCGGCGGGGCGTGCCGGTGGAGATGGTGGTGCCCCCACATCTCCAACCACATGCACGGCTGCTTCGCATAGGAGGTGAAAGGGCACGTGGTGAGGCAGCCCGTACCCAGCTTGTTGCAAATTTCTTCACCTAAAATCCCACCCCTGCGGAGCGCACACAGGCCTGGCACATACCAGCTGCCAATTTATGATGATGACAAAAGGGACAGTCAACTGTCACAACCATACCACCCTGAGATTGTTCACCTGGAAGTGCTGCATTGTGTGCATCCCTAACTACTTAAACACACCCAATGCTGTGCCAGTAAAAGGCACACATTCATGCAGCATGAAGGACTATCCCCTTGCAAAACACTACAAAAAAATAGTGGCATGTCACCCAACCCCTCCCTAACCCCATCTCAGCTACCCAACACACCATGGCATGGCATGCGATGTGAAAGCAACCAAATGAATGCACATCACATGACACAAGTGTCACAAAGTGCACCCTCCCAAATGGAAACAGCCCACAGACAATTGCCTCTCACCAATGAAAAATAAAACAGCACACATTCCATCAACGTGCAGGTTGTATGTGATGCCAAGGGAATCATCACATCAGTATATGCCAACTATCTGGGGTCCAGCCATGATAGTTTCATATTCCGAATGTCACCCGTAAACCGGGACCTGGAAGCTGGGCGGCATGGTGAACATGGCTAATTGGTGAGTATAAATGCCTCTGCACATGCATGCATGTCAGACACTGAGAAATAGGAAAACCCCACTAATGGCAACCATTATCACCTCCCCAGGGGACAGTGCCTACCCTCTGAGCCCCTACATGATGACATCAATACGGAACCCCACCACACCACCCGAGGTAAGATACAACATAGCCCATATTGCAACCCGGGGCATAGTGGAGCACACATTCAGAGTGCTGAAGACACACGTTTGCTCCCTTGAATGCTCTGGTGGGCAGCTGCTATTTGCGCCCCCAGTAGTGTGCAGGATCATAGTGGCAGCATGTGTCCTGCACAACGTTGCAACCCGGCGGGGCGTGCCGGTGGAGATGGTGGTGCCCCCACATCTCCAACCACATGCACGGCTGCTGCACATAGGAGGTGAAAGGGCACGTGGTGAGGCAGCCCGTACCCAGCTTGTTGCAAATTTCTTCACCTAAAATCCCACCCCTGCGGAGCGCACACAGGCCTGGCACATACCAGCTGCCAATTTATACTCAAATACTCACCAGGAAGACAAAACATCAGTACAGGATCCAAGAGTGGCAACATATGACAGTAAAAAATGTAAGTAGTGCAAGTGTCACAACCTGACTAAGGCAGCACATCCACCCCTTTAAACTGCAGAGTGTTGCTCGTAGGCAAATGTGGCAGTGTACAGCATACAACATGAACTGCATCTGCAAAGGAGATGTGCTGGTTAAGACATGAAGAAGCTACATGTATACATGCAAAATGTCCTGTATGTAAAACCATAGAGAAATCCACCCTGCAATGGAGAAATTAACAACAATCCCCACTAGGAATGTATACACAGTTTGGACTACAGACTGCCCACACAATTTATGGGAGCCCAATGCCTCTGTGTAAGTTACTGTCACTTGGTCACACCCTTTGCGAGCCCATGGAAAGGGCAAGCAGGACGGGTGTGTGTGTCAGGAACCCAAGTTTATAACCCAAAGATAGGACAAGCCTGCATATGCCAAGCTGGAATACACAGTGGATGCCTACGGGAGCCACACAAAGCAATACACTGTAACATTATTTCACAATCTGAAAGAAAAGGGTTATGAACAAAAATGTAAATGCAAATCAAATATAGAAAAAGCTAAAGTAAATGTAAAATAAAAGAAACAAATAAAATAATAAAGTAAAAATCAGAAGCATAACCAAATAAAAATAAATGTATGAAAATCAAAATAACAAATCAAGAATAAAAATAAAAAATATAAAAAAGAAGAAGAAATAAGGATAACAAATGAATTAAATAGTAATTTTATTTAGCAAATCGGAATGAAATGTGAAAAAAACCAACAAAAAAATATCACAAATAAAAAATAAAAAATGGCCATGTGTGGACCAGGGCTGGGGGGAGGCAACCCAGGAGGGACGAGGTACAGGGTGTACCCCAAAACCCACATGCGTGGATGTTGAGAAAAAAAAAAACCCTCCATGGGCTCATGGCCTGCACGGCTACCCTACAGTGGGAGAACTGCCGTCGCTGTCATCACCCTCTGGTGGTACATCAGAAGGTGGGCGTGATATGGGAGGCAGACCATGCAAAGCCCTGGCATGCTCCTCCTTGGCAGCAAGCATGCAGGTCTTAAAGGTTTGGTTCTGCAGGATGATGGTACGGAGATCCCCATGCAGCACCTCACGGGTAGCACGCATTTCTGCCTGCAAGGCCTCGTGTGATCCCCAGATCTCCTCGCGGGTTGCCTGGAGCTCAGCTGAGAGTGTGCGTGTCAGCTGCTCCAGCTGCTGTCTGACCTTGTACTACGGGACACCTCAAGTTCACCCAGAGTATCTCCGAGGGACCTGTGTACTAACCTTAGGGCATCCCTGTGGGCCTGTGACTCTGCAGATATGACTGTGTGCAGAGTCTCCAGTCCAGACCGTCGGTCCCTGTTGGTCGCCAACATATCCTCCTTGTGTGAGTGGCAAATGGACTCTATTGCCTGCTGCTGGAGCTCCACCTGCCTTTCAGGGGCGAGAATGGAAGTGGCCACCCTATCCACTGCCTGAGCCATCATCTCACTAGATGCCCCCTGTTGTGCTGCTATAGTGTACACGGAGTTCTCCCACACAGTAATAGCTGGTGGCGCACGGCCACTGCGTTGGCGGGCACCACACCTGTTTGGGGCAAGGTGATATGCACCTTGCTGTGCTGGCACTGCCTGAGGCTGCAGGACTGCATTCCTCCTTTGATCTGTTGGCCCAGGAACAGGAGCAAATATTGTGTAGTGTGACCCTGCATCCGTAACCGCCACAGGCGGACTTTCCAACACTGAATGCCCCATAGAGGGGTCTACCCCCAGTGCAGGTGGGTTGGACAGAACAGCATCCCTGCCAGAAACACTCACCTGCGACGGGACATATGTTTCAATGTCAGATTCAGCACCTGATTCATAGAGGTCTCTGAAGGTGTACCCAGAGACACCCGTGGACAGTATGGTCTGTAGGAGTAATGGGTTTTCACCCACTACCACCCCACGTCCTCCACTGGTGCCTGGTTGTGGCTGTGAGTACTCCTGCCTCTGCGCCATCTCCTCCTCCTCAACAGCATCTAGTGCCTCATCACCTGCAAAAACATAAAAGAAAAGTAATGAAAACAGGGATGAGCACCATAGCCCACACACATAGGCATGACGAGGCAGACATCCAGTACATAAATGACACATGTCACACATGACAATAACTCTGGCATGCATGCACTGGCAATGATTTGGAAGGGGAGGCAAAAAGCAGTCACTGAGGACTCCAAGATGGAAAAGCAACACATGTGCTGCATGCTGGATAGCACTGGCATCACACATTAGCCTGTGAGTGGCATGGACAATCCACATACATGATACATGCCAGCACACAGATGGCACGTAGCATAGCCATGGCAGATTTGACAAGGACACCCAGAAGGTAGCAAATCAGTACAGTCACCCATCCATGTGAGATGGGCATCATGAAATCGAACATGCAAAATAGTGTGACAAAACATGCATGTGCCACACGCTGCAACAAAGCCAGTGTTCACTAATGCAGTGATGGCAGGCACATGGATACATCAATGGTTGGTCACTTCGACATGACAGAAGACAATTGTCATGTTGAGCATTCAAACAGGGCCCCGAAGTGATTGTGTGCAGGCCATGTGTAGGTGCACATTACTCAATCAGCCTGATTGATGAAATCATTCCCATAATTAGGAAACATATGTGGGCCATTGTGGGGTGTAACCTATGTCTGAAGTATGTTACATTTGGGGCAGAAGGGCACAAAAATGTGTGGTAAACATGCAAAGGATTTCATCAATCAGGCACACTTAAGAGGGAAACAGTATGAACAATGTCGTGGCAAGATGGCAGTTGAAGGGCAAGTGCAGTAATCAGGTGCAAATTGTCAACTGTGGTCAGAAGGGATACTTGAAAACCCAAACCCAAGGACGGGCTATGGTTTGGAGCCACCACATGGGTGACCCATATCAGTCATAACTACACAGCCTCACTTGGCACTCAATCAGAACACATCACCCAATTGATTCAATGCCCTCTTTGTGTGGGATGGACGTATACAGACTTCACGTCCAACGAAAAAAGAATATAAACCTGTGTAAGGTTTTCAATTTCATGTAAACAATTAAAAAAATGGTGTTGTATCTGTCAAATACGTGGGTATAGCTTGTACCAAAAGTAGTTAGAATTTTGTCCTCATAAATGGCTAAGGAATTGAAAATACTTTCGGTCACTGCCACGCTGGGTCTGAATGGAGGTGCCGTCTGGTGTTTCTGAATTTCTGGGAGGCCATAGAAAACAGGAGTGATTGGAAATCTATAAATGAGAACATTCTTGGTCTTTTCACTGATCCCTTCGTTATCCAAAGCTTTTTCTACAACTGTTTGATTCAAAGTCCTAATCTCATGAATTGGATTCTACTCCAACTTAATCTATGTGGATTCATCTTCTGACAGTGTCAAACAACGTTAATGATAAAAGGAGGAGTCCATAACAACTATGGCGCCTTCCTTATCAGCTGGTTTCAAGGTAGATGTTATTATTTACCCAATTTCTCCACTTGCATCAGTTGGGTATTTTTAATGATACAAAGAAATTTATTTTGGAATTTCATTTTTTGTAATTCCAACAAAAGCTTTGTCTCAAACATATTCAATATTGGATTCTGAATTGGTGGACCAAAAAAGCTTTTAAGGCGTATTTCCAAATGATCAAAAGTCATAGAGGGTTCCTCCATAGGTGGTTGTGATTAAAAATAAAACATCTGCAAATTAATCTTACGTAAAAGTCTGTGGAAATTGATGTTCTCTTCAAATAGGTTAGTATTAAATGTTGGTACACATGAAAGTCCACTATTGAGAACTTCCAGTTGACCAGCAGTCAATGATTTACTGGAAATATTCACCACAATGCTTTATCTGGCTGCTACTTGTTTCGCTGTCAGGCTGATCTCTGTACCTCGCATGGATTGTTTCTTTGTTCTAAAAAGAGGTAGTCTCTGGGCGGGAAAGTGAAGCAACAATCCCAGAGACCCCTGGGTGCATAGCGCTTGTCAGGGAGCAGAAGCAGAAATGGATTTAATTTCTGTCGATACTTCAGTTGGAACACTATCTCCTGAGCTGCTGTTACTACTCCTATCTGAACTTGACTGAGCCTGATTCAGTTTAGCGAATCTGACCTGAGATCTTTGTGTGTAATATTCCTACCAGGAATAAACTATATTGTTCATAGAGTCGAACAAATCTCTTTTCAGCTTTCTCACTTTCCTATGTTCCATGTCTCTCTGTTATGAAGAAAGCCTCAAATGAAAAATCGTGGAGTATTGCTTTAAATTCTGAATCTGTTTTTAAAAATCAGTGATCTCATTATCTATTGAATTCAGAGATTTAGAGAGTTCTTCAATCTTGAAAGAGAATTAAGTCCAATGAGCACTTATTTAAAATGTGATCCCACTTTTTTAAAACAAAATTGAACCTGTCCCTACACAGCATTGGTCTTAAATAGACCCTTAATCCGCAAGGTAGTCTTTGTGACGTATAGGACTCAACTAGAGTAATTACATGCAATTTTTGGGAAATCTCCCATCATATTAGACTTTCCAATTTAGAGATTAGTTTACTAGGGTCCTCATCAGTGTCTGTAGCTCTTTCTACATTTCCTATCGAAGCAATAATTCCTCCTTGGGTGAGAAGGCTAATGTAGAAAGCAGGTTTATCTGTGAGGTTGTTCGTTTTCGAGAATTACATTACATACACTGGGTGCTATTGTTACAAGCACATCACACTGCAAAACAGAGATACTATAGCAGGTAAAGATGTCTAACAATGCCCACCCAGGTTCCAATACAGAAGAAGACATTTTTAACAGAATATAACACAGTTTGGGTGCAGTTGAGGTACCACAACCCTGCCACAAAGTTATTGAATAATATAAAACACAGGTGCTCAATTTATGGACACTCCCGTCCCCTGCACACTATAAGGCTGAATAATCAGTTCCCAAATATTCAGTTTCACTCATGTAGATGGACCACGGTTATGAATCAGCACTGAAAACAGAACAGCAGGAAGAAAACTGATGTGTTTCCCATTCAATGGGACATATGCATTCAAAAGAAAATATCACATTACACATAACTATATCACAGAAGAAGTCACTTATTTTATGCCATTTCATTAACACCTACACTGACTATCATGTTGAAAAGTAGACAATCACAGTAAAACTGATTGCATATTGCATTTAGCAGTACCTTGACACGAACATGGGGGCCATTGCAGTTCTATTTTGTCTAAAGGTATGAACATTCAGAATAGGTCCCGCAGAAAAACAGACGCCCCTACAACACAACGTTCACTTTCCCCCTCGCCTCTTCCACCATATCAGCACATTCCGGATGTATCAATCATTAAACGATAACACTTTCAGCTCATTTTCTTTGGAAATGTTAATCTTACCTATGTGCCTGAAGATTGACAGAACACACTGCCTGACTGGCCTGCTGGGTGTGATCTGTGCACTGCTGCAAACAACAGTCCCAGGACACCTGGGATCAGGTGTTGTAGACAACGAGGCATCTCCTGTGGTGGCTCCGGGTACAACAGGTGTGTTGCAATGTGTTTTCTACAATCCCTCACAGTACACAAATGGATTTCATGGACCAGGAGGCAGATGGTGCATTATTTATCTAGCCAAGTGTAAATATGTCACAATAATCAGCATGAGCAACAAAGTGTAACAAAACAGGCTGAAGGAATCAAATGGTATTTGGGGGGTTTCTCCACCAAAGGAAGTTTTGAATGGGTTAAAATGGTGCATTTGTTTTTTAAGAATTCCCTAAAAGGCCATACATTATACAATATTTGTTTGGGGTAATGCATCAAAAATATTCAATAGATGCCGGTTCATAACTGGAGTGTTTTCCACCACATTTTCATTAAGTCAGATCCAGTAATATATGCCAGCATTTCTACTGTAACAGCACAATCATTTTTGCTATGTCTAATAAAGCCAATATTGACATTGTAAGAAGATGTTGTCATGCTGACTCTGCCACTACATGCCAATATTGCCACTTTAGGTACACGCTAATGTTTGCTATTTCCAATAATGCCAGTATTGTCACTGCTGGACTACATGCATTTTTCTGTGCCCAAAAATGTGTATTGACAACACATGCCAGAAATCATTGCCCCCTAACAATGTCTAATAGCCAGCACTTTGTCTTTTCTGTCTGGCCTTGTTACCATGAGCCCCAAGCACCATCACTTCTCACTTAAAATCCTCCAAGCACCAGCGCCTCAACTCTCAAAACCCTCCTCCACCCAAAGCACCTGATTCCTGGTCATACCCCTGGCAGTAGAAAGCTAGCACAACAGGAGTTATATATAAGTGAGGATGCACAGTTGCATACCCACTAAACTAATTGTCCATGCAGTACCCCAGGCAGCATGTGCAATGGGCCATGCAAGGCTGAGAGAGCAACCCCGTCCCCCAACCCCTGTCCTAGTATGGAACACTACGAATGCATGCTCCTGAGTAGAACATGTAAAGACAAAATAGGTTTCACCACAATACTGGGGCCGGCCCAGGAGAGTTTTTTTAGCTGCTTGTTGCAGATACGGGTATGCTCAGGTATCACTGAATCTTCCCAATGTGGCAGCTCCAGACTTGTTGTGAGGTCACTGCCCAGTTGTCCATCATATCTGAGATCCCAGCAGTATCGAGTGTGCAGTGTCCTAGTGGCGCTAGCACTTGCAGGCACACAGAAAATCAAGGCAACAGGGAATTTATTTCTCTCATAGAATATATTCAGTATAGTGTTTGCATGTCTTCACTTGTATTAGTTTTGCTTTGAATGGTATCTGTTTGTAACTTCAAGGTTGGCCATGCTCATCCTGCACCTCTTCCTCAGACACTCTCGTGGGGCGGGGGGTCATCTATTCATCTATGAACTGTGAAATCGCAAGCATTTTTACAGACTATATTTAAATGCCATCGTTTATGTGAAGGTTGGTGTCATGACTGTTCAAATGCATTTCAGGCAATGATGAGTATCATGTGCACATTTCAGAACTTAGTCTTCTCTGCTCATGATCAATGAACTCCTTTTAGCCACTGGAAAAAGTCTCTGTTCCTTTTCTAGACTTTTAAATTGCAAAATAGCCAACCAACTGCTTGTTTGCAATTTTAGTTTTGGCGATAAGGTGGTGCTTTTGTACCACCTGTAAGCAGAAACTAATACATTGGCTTGCAGATAGGGAGAGATGGCATTTGAGGAAGGAGACAAGGTGTTTGGTTATTTACCCACCTATTGACTGCCCATGGCCATGCTAATCCCTGCGGCCATTTCCACCCACTTCCTGCCCTTCCCAGTCCTAAATACACCCTTCTGAGATCTCTTTAAGATACTTTTCTCAAGCCTTCAAATCAAACTTTGTACTCGAAGTGCCTGCTTGGGTTTATTCAAAGCAGGCTTCTGAGAGCAGTAAATTCTCTACCAGTGTAATACAAATGTCTTAAAAAAGGTCTGCCTTCATCCACCTGATTTATCAGCAGCATGTATGTGCTTCACTTAGGTCCTTTTAAAAACAAGAATTGGCTAGAGCAAAAGTTGTGTCTTGTGTCAAGGTATTAGTTAGGAAATACCTTCCCCATGTCTACACAAAAGTCAAAACTGTTGGCATTGCCAATGCTTGTTTCATATTGTGAGACTTCACTAAACTAATTAAAGCTAAAGCGATGGTAAGCCAGTAGCCTGGTCCAACAGGTATTTTCCATGGGAGACACTTGCAATAAAACTGAACATTGATAATTCAAAGCAATTGGCGTAACACTGAAATCAGAAGAAATAAATAGTTTTCAAAGAAAGCGATTCTATACTGAACTGAATAGCAACCAAAGTGTTTATCTGTGCCAGATTTGGGGTTTAAAATTAGGAGAAGGGTGAACCTCCATTTTCTGCAGATGGAGAATGCTGGAAATTCTGGCTCAAAGGCTCACTGCAGACTGGCAACTCATAAGACTTTGGGCTGGACTCCTTTGGACCAGATCAACACACTTTGGGGAGTCCCCCGGATGAACCATTCGAAGACAAATTTAATGGCCCAGTCTTAACTCATACTGGGTCCCACTCCGTAGGTTATTAACATCACCACACAGAATGTAATACACAGTACACTGAATTTTTCATTTAATATAAAAAGGTTGTAGTTTTATTACATAGGCCATGGGTCCTACGTTTCACAAAATAAAACAAGCCACATACAGACTTATATTAATGTGGAAGATGTATATATACATCTGATAGCATTTTAGTGGTTAATTCATAAAAGCTAAAGGTGACACAGCCAAGATTCTCTAATATGGGGGAGAATGGGCACACATGCTGTCTTCCTGGCCCTATCTGGCTAACAAGTCACAGAAATACTCCATAAAGCAGTGTCACCTAATTCAAGTTCTAAAATTGATTAAACATGGCGAAATAAATTACGCCTGACCAAAAAACACACATCCCAGGTCTACGTCCATAGTGGCGTTGCTAAGCCATGTAGCATAACTCGATGACACGGGGAGATGCAAAGGACGTTTCGGCCGGACATCAATTGTGCTGCCTTCGTCAGGACACCAAGGGAAATGGAGTTCTGTGGATGTGATAAATGGTTATATTACTAACACATAAAAGCGTATTAAAAACCCAGCAGCCCAAAAAGATGCAGCTACAGGAAAGATAATATGCAAAACCGTGAGGAAAAAAAACGAAATCCTCCACCAACCAAACACCAAACTACTGTGCATAAGTGGGAGCCCACACCTAACCAAGGTGGTAGCATCAGAATAAAAAAAGCCCCCATCTGAATGAATCATTCGCTGAACCCTTCCCCGACACCGGGTGAAAAGGGGACAGCGAAAGCATAAACGATCACAAAAGAACGTGAAAAGGGGAAATATAAACCAATAATATAAAAACCCCCAAGAAAGATGGGTGTGTGGGGTGGTACTGCCTTGGACCAGGCCTGGTGAGCCAATGTGAAACTGCGATTCCCTCCTGACCCGGCCTTTCATACAATAAAGCGCCATGGGGAGTGTGAGTTTCCACCCTCTTACATAGTATCCCCTATAAAAGATTACCTGTGGACCAGGCAGGCCTGCACGCTCACTGCGAGCTTACCTACCCCTTCTTCACTTCACCCGCAACACTAATCCAACCACTTGGCTCCACAGCCCTATCACCGTGCATTGCATGATGGGACAGGAAGGGACAGGATGGGCATTGCTCTGCACCATGAACTCTCACAGAATGATGGTTCTTCATGAGGCAGACACCAGCACAGGTAGCCACCAGCTGTGGGGCCAGCCTTGACATTTTGAGGGGGATGGATGGCAGTTTTAAAAACTGTCAGTAAGATGGGACATTAAAAATATTGCTCTAGTGAGGACTCCTCCCCAAGCCTAGAGGACATTACGCCTTCCTTTGGCCCATTAGATGCATCTTTCACCACAACTCACCAGAGGCGTAGCGGTTCCACGTGTTGATAACAACATTTTAATCCCTTACACCACCCCCCAAATATATTTTTACCAAAAAATGCAACTTTTTTGTCGTTATTCAGGTGTCACTGAAACTTTTTGTCGTTATTTATTTTTCGTTATTAACACTGCATACGAGGCATAGCCACAATTGTGTAACAAGTGGAGACTTAAGCTAACGTAGTAGGGTCCACACATTTGTTCTGCCCCAGCCAAATGCGCAGCAGTGACCGTGTATAGTGATGGAGGCTGAACTAATAAAGGCGGAGGTTTGGGTAATTCTCCACTGAGAACATTTTTTAAACAATGGGTTATTGGTTTTGCAGGGCAAAACATGAAAAAATCTGTTTAGAAGCCAAGTCACCCACATGCATTGGAGCATTTTCAAGGACATTTCCATAATGCCATTTCCCACTATATGCCAGTACTTTGCAAGTCTAAAAAACATGTTCATATTGATTGCGCCCACTCATGTCCATTCTTTTTCACCTATATATGCCACCATTCCCACATAAGAAAATACTCCTCTTTGCTTTGGCAATACTTCCAGTAATGATAATATAACAAAACATGCTTATGCTAGCTCTGCAATACATGCCGGTACCCCCAGGTAAGAACAAAATCCGGTTGGCTTTTCCTTAATGGCAGTAAAAAAAAAAAAACATGCCTCAGTAAGAAAACATTCTTGCTGGCTATACAAATGCCCCTCTTCCCACTTAAGAATTCTCATTATGTTGTATTTGCTGCCTTGCAGGCTGTACAAATTCCCCCCCTCCTAATGTAAAAACATGTATGCTGCCATTGGCCTTAACACCAGTAATAAAATGCTATGCCACAGTAAGAAAACATGTTCTTGTTGACTCGCAGGTAAGATAGATCAGCGGGTTGAGCGCTCGCTGTTGATCATAGTTTGATTAACAGGTTCAAATCCTGGCAAGGTCGATTTAGCCTTTCATCCTTGTGAGGTCAATACATGAGTACCAGCTTCAGTTACACACACACACACAGATATACACACATTCATACACATTCAGCCACCTGTCACGCATCCATGCAACATATCTGTCATTCACATGAACAACCAGAACATTTACATTGCACTCACTCACACGCGCAGTCGCACCTATGTACACCATTCACACTGCATTCATTCATATGCGTGCTCTTACAAACATGCCCTCGCGTACATACACCCACTTACACACTCCTTCACATGCATTCACACATACATTCATGCATACATGGATACAATCCTTGCATACACACAAACACATATGCTTTTTTTAGTTCATATTAATTATGATGGCATGAGCCATATAAACTGTGAGCCAAGCAGTACTGGGGCATACACTTGTCTCCGGCCCCAATAAAAAAGTGGCCACAGTTGCCAATGGCAATTCATTCCTTTAGTGACAGAGTGTTTGACTAGTACCCAAGGGGGAGGTTTTTGATAAAATGTGATGAGAATTGTGTATTTTAAAGAATATTTATTCAGTAACACTGGACAAAACTATTAGCCACATGGTGAAGCAACTTCTCAAAAAAGTGGCCCATTTTGCCCAAGAAAACTGGCCCACACTCGCATTTTGTATTTTTGTTTCAGGCATTGCACTATTACCCTATGGGCCAATCTGAGCCTGGCATACTTTTGTCCTCTGCCTCTACGTTTGCTGCAGCAGTCAAGTTAATGACTCCTCTCTCACATTTGCTTAATTTTAAAGTTTAACGTAAGTCAATACACAGCTCTCCAAGCTGAGAAACGTGACAGCTTCGTGCCGCCTGTGACGAAGCTGGCGTCACGGCAGAGTGACGGCTGCTGCCTCAAAGTGGGGGGACTTTAGCCCTCACAATACCTAGCCTAGCGCCGCCCATGCAGGTCACTCTTAAGACTTAACTAAACGCTTCCACTTGTAGCTGCCCAGCCAGTCCTTCCCTAGCTCACTAAGGGCCCCAGGAAGATATCTGGGCCACGGGGAAGGCCCCACCCCTCATTGGCCCCGCCCACTGCATCAAGAAGAGGAGGCAGGAGAATATATAAAGGACCGCTCACAGGGGTCTTCCGGGCAGGGCCAGCAGGTTAGTTCAAGGCATCAGAGTGTCATGGGCTCATGGCACCACGACAAGAACACACAGGAAATTAGCTGGTGCCACCACAAAGTGAGTATAAAGCAAGAGTTGTACCCACTTTGTCAAATGGCGCTGGGGTAACATAAGTACTGAAATTGCCGAAGATTGCGTATTTCAAATCCAACAACATGGAATTTATGAAAGAAAAGTCCTCAATAGACTGGCTGGGTGCTGATAAATTCTTACTTCTGACAGCCACTATACCCCAAATGGAACTTTTGAAAACATGTAAAGACTTGTATCCTCATCTTCTCACAACAACCATCTAAGGCAGCCTTGATTGGATGGTACCTGTTACTTGCTCCCCGCGGATGTGACAGGAAACCAAGGATCTTCAAAAAAAGACAACCAACCCGGAGAGCCGATGGGCTGGATCTGACGGCCAAGTATACAGCTGGGGCCACTGGAGACACTTTCTTTCTTCCTGGAGCTTTTCAATTTCGATTTGCCATGTTCACAGTGACATTATCTGCGGCTGCCCGGGGGGTCTACTCCCATGATATCAGGAGTGGAGCCCACTGAGATTGCATGAGCTCCACGATATTTTCAAGTATTAAGGTAATGTCATGCTTTGGTCCCAAATCCAATGTTTTTAGCTTCCATGAATTGTCATCAGCAGACTAATCTGTGAACCCCTACGGCCTCAAAGACAAAGAGGAGCAATTTATAGATGTGTCATGTCTTGTAGTCTCCCATAGCTTTGCATTGGGAACCATAGTATAGACTTTCATTATGTTACTATAACCACTGACTTTCATTAGAAAATGTTCTCTTTTACTCTCAATCATTTTGTGGTTGATAGTTAATACAATGCCAGTGTAAAGACTGGAGTGGGGTAGTTTTACTTATGCCCCTATATGGTAGGAAAAAAGGCACAGAACAACCCCAGCATGGCTCTCAATTTGGTAACATTGGACGAGCAGCCAGGTATAAGCTTTCAGGAGGTGATGCAGGCAGCTTCTTAAGTACAGTGTTTCCCCAAAGCCCCCAAAAAGAAATGTCCACACACTATGTCAGGTGATAACACAGCTTCTTTATATAAAATAAGGTTTTCTACTTATACCAACACTATACATATAAATAATAACACTTTGTACAAAGAAAACATATTCAGAGAATGGTAAAAATATACAGTCTATGTGGTACCACAGTAGTCGAAATGTACGAAGATAAGTAGTGGAAATATGTTCCCTCTTGGCCTGCCCCTGCGCCCCACAAACCCATTCGCCACAACCCCTCCCACACACAATACACCCCCCCCCCCCAAACACTTGCACCTGCTGTTTAAGGGAAAGTTCAGTGCATTGCACTGGAAGTGAAGGTTTCAACTTCTTTCCTTCTTATTTTAAAACAAAACCATTCCGGAACAGTTTCTTTTTAAAATAAAAGTATAGGAGCTGTACAAGGTAATTTAAAAAAGTATAGGAGCACCGCTCCCGACCGCTTACTTTGACCACTGGGTACCACACACTACTTAAATTCAGTACGAACTGCACTAACTGCAGACAGTTTTAAATGGCAGGTGCATTCTTAAATAAGGTGTAACTAGCATAGAATAGGAAAGAAAGGCAAGTTAGTTATGAACAGTGGCAGAATGCTTTCTTTAGACTAGGCAAGTCATTCTGTGTGAGGATCCCCCCACCTGTGCAACCTGTAATAGAAACATTAGGGAGCAACTTATGCTGTCTTGTGCAGCCCAGTCCAATATTATTCAATAACGTGCTTTCTTTTAAAAGGTTCTACCACCCCAAAGTACCTGAGAGGCCACAAGAGAACAGTATCCAAGAAGAATCTGGTACCCCTGGATTACTCCTGAGGCTAGGCTAGAAGATGTTCTTTCTCATCACAGTACCTTTGGTGCCTTGGCAGGAAAAGTGGCAGAGTTTCTCGGCTTTATTTGACGATTTCCTCAGAGGATGCACCCGTTTGGAAGAAGGAGCCATTGGGATGCTGAGTCCAAGAATGAAAAGGAACCAAAGTCTTTCGGAATGGCAGCAGTTTGGTTTTTCGCTGTGATCTCCTTTGGTCGACGATTTCTCTGACTGTAGAAGTCCTGTGAAGAAGAAACTTGCCATGGTCTCCTTAAAGGCTTAGTGGATGAAGATAAGACCCCTGGGACCCTTCAATGACTTCTGACGGTGACAGTGCATAGGTCACTTTTGGTATCAGGTTTTGGAATATCACGATCTTCTTACATTCGGTTCTTTGTTGCTGCAGCCGCATGTTCGTGCTATTTAGTCCTCGTTCCGAACGCGGACTAGATAACACGAACATCGTGAATCTAAATCTATTCAGGCTGGGATTAAACCCATGACTCTCTTTTTCGCATGCTGAAAGGTGCATTTGCAATTGTAAAGAGAAAATCGGCCATGATTTGAAAAGGGCGCTGTGGACCGTCAAAACACATGTCATCTAAAAGGGCGTTTTTCAATAGAAATATATTCTCTTTTTTTTATCCCAAAATTGAGTCAAGTCTTATTTATTTGATTTCTTTTGGCGCATGAGCAAAACTAAGTGTAACCCAAATGAGAAAGGAATTTCGAGGAGGTTTTGGACTCTGTTTGAGAGGTTCTAGAAAGGTTGTTATTAGGGCTCACCAAAGCACGTTAAGCCATTCGCTAATCTTGCACTAGACACTCTATTCAACACCATCTGTTGGGTGACATGCTCTCATGCGAGGTTCAATGAAAGGTAGTGAGAGAAGTGGCATCCCTTAATCTGTCAATATGTTCATCAGCTAAACGTATTAGTTGGGTGTCCACTATTTTGAAGTCAGGCTATGGTATAAGAGGAAATCCACACACAAGAAGACTAACATGATTTCCTTCTGGTTAGGCTGGGAGTCGGGTAGGGACGAGTATGCTTGTCCTATTTGCATAGAATTTCATAGGGCTCAGCATTTAAGAGGTTACATTAAATATACCTGCCATAGTGATCTCTGGTATTATGTCACTTAAAATGTGCTCATCATCACCTCATAGGTTCCGTTGCATAGCAAGTACAAGTGAGTGTGGCCTATCTCTGGCCACTGGCGGACAGCAAATCAAAATTGGGCATGCCACCTGCTCTAGAACTCCAATGTCAGTGCACAGCCAAGCGCTGGCTCCCATCTGCAGAGCAACCCTGTCACTTAGGTAGCAGGTTTGTTTTTACAGCCACCCGTAAGCATTCCACACAGGAAATATGATTACACATTTGTTGGTAGTAACCCTCGATCTGTGTTGAGTGTGGTGTGGCCACAACACCATGAGCGGCGTGAAGCCAATCAGCCTCTGTGATTCTTGCAACACTCAAAGCACAATATGATTAACGAAAATGGTGATAACAGGTGTTCGGTTTCCATCAACCCTGCAGCCATGCTCAATGGAAAATGTAATATGTTAAATAAATATTGGGAATTCATGTACCCCTACATTTGAATATGTATATTATGAACCTGCGGCAATCCCAACAAATACTACCCTTTTTCCAGACCAGTGTCATTTTGCAATCACTCTGCTGATATACAGTTCTCAGATACGTCTTTATGGGTGGGCAAACATGCACTAGCTTCGGGCGTCCATCCTTGAGGGGCACCAACACAAAACCTTGGGGGGTGTCACCTCATGCTTTGTCATCCCATTTTCGTTTATTTAACAGGACCTGCTTTTTTGGTTTTGGTGCTTTTTGGTGGCATAAGCCACCATAATATCGCCAAAACAATTGCTACAAGAAGAAAGGGGTGCCCAGAAGTAGTTCTTGGGTTGGCATGACATCTGGAAATGCTGTGGCATACAATTGCCAATGCACCAAGTGTTAATTCACATTGCGCTATGTAAATGTAATACAATACTGGCTTGTTTAACATATTTTCTCCCAGTCAAGAGTACTCTCACATGTCTCCTGTCTGTATGACTTTCCACGCTAGATTAAAGCCGCAGTGGGATCTTTTTTGGATTTATGGATTATTTTTGGTGTTAACATGTATCAGGGTTAGCATCTGTCTAGATGTGGATAGCATTTTTTTAATTATGGCACAATATGGTGACTTTTCCATCTGTAGCTTAGAGCGAGCGTGGTCACTTGTTCCCACGGTTGCCAGCCGTAGAATATATTCTTATATCGTCAAGTGGTCACTGAATACACGTTTGTATATGGGACAATTTAGACTTCTGATTATATTTAACTAATACACGGTGATTTTCCTCACTAAAATATACACCCTGGGAACTTTCGCGCATTCACGTGAAGCTACGTATTTATCAAACGTGTGTCTGCATATTGTATAAAGTATAATGACATGTGGATATTTGTCCACCTACTGAGTATGAATATCGTCCTTCTTGGAATATAGTTAATGATACATTTACTCTGGAATGAGTCTGTGCGTTCTTCCACTATTCAAAGATGGCGCATAGCTTTATGATGCTACTTATCAGCTGCCAAGAGGAGGAACCATAGCTGTGAACTGTTTTATTCTGAATCATACACAGGCTCAGCGTTGGCAGGCTCGGTAGGAGTTACTATGTGTCCCGCTCGCATTCTATACCCGTAAGCTTTTAGTCCATTACAGCTGCTATTAAACCGGATGGCTTTGATTAGAAATGTAGATGCTATGGGGGTAATTCATAGAATTCAGTGCACAAGTGGCGCACGCGGCTGGCGTACAGAGTGCGCGTGCGGCAGTCTGCGCCAGTCGCGTGCGCCAAAACCCATTTCAGCGCACAGCATATTCATGGATTTCAACATCCATAACCAGCCGTGGCGCAGAGCGGTGCAGCGACCCTGCAGCAGTGCCAGTTACGCCCCCAACCCCGCCCGTGCGCCAAAAACCTTGCACAAACCCCCTACATGGCGCAAAGGCCAGTGGACCAGCATACAACCCCCCAACCATGAAAACGTGTCAAAAACTCCCCGCGTACCCCGCTCGCGCTAGCAAAAACGCATGTAAAAGTCCACGCGCAACCCTCAGAATACGCGTACCCCGTTTGCGCTAGCGAAAACTCATGTAAAAGTCCACACGCACCCCTCAGAATACGTGAACCCTGCCCGCGCTAGTGAAAACGCATGTAAAAGTCCACGCGCACCCCTCAAAATACACGTACCCCGCTCGCGTTAGCTAACACGCGTGTAAAAGTCCACGCGCACCCCTCGGAATATGCGTACCCCGCTCGTGCTAGCAAAAATGCGTGTAAAAGTCCACGTGCACACCCGGAATACACGTACCCCGCTCGTGCTAGCGAAAACACTTGTAAAAGTCCACGCGCACCCCCGGAAAACATGTACCCCGCTCGCGCTAGCGAAAACGCATGTAAAAGTCCACACGCACCCACAGAATACACGTACCACTTCCCACGAAGAGCACGTACAGAGCGATGGAAACCCACGTGGGACCTTCAACCCATGGCGAGGGACACGCCTGCACGCACGTTACGTCAACAACCACTCTTACGCACTAAAGTCCTTTGCTTGGAATTTATGCAAATGAGCTGTTTTTCACGTGCCAAATCACTCTGTATCAAGCTGGCCACGCGACAACACACGGAAGACCATGCTCCTGCCCAGAAGGCCGAATTACTGCCCCCCAGAGCCCTGAGCAGCCTCCCGCGAGCCATCTGCTGCTGCCTGCCTGCTGCCACCGTGCCCTGCCATTTGGTGCCTGTACATCTGCCATCTGCAGGGGTCCAGTTGCTGTGACCACCCCTGCTGGAACAAAAGATTCCTGACTGAAGTTCCATTACTCCACAGCCCAGCCCCAGGACCCAGTTGCCCACCCACAGCTGCCTCGGGGGTTGCCATGTCCGACACAACACCTTCTGGCACCAGTCGCAACCCCCCAGCAGAGAGGCAGAGGGCTACCAGCTTCATTGAAAATGAAGTTGGTATCCTGGTGGAGCAAGTCTTGGGGCATTATGATGACCTCTTCACACCATCGCGCGCCGACAAGGAAGGACAGAAGAGGATCTGGAAGGACATAGTGGGTGCCATCAATGCGGAGGGGGTGGCACCCCGCAACATCAAACATGTCCAGACGCGCTGGGAGGACTACAAGTCCAGGACCCGCAAGAAAGCCCGGCGCCTCTTGGAAGCATCGGATGCAGTGGGGCACCAGGTCCAGCTTACCACCCAGCAGATGAGGGTCCTGGAGCGCATTCACCCAGTGCTTCATCACCAGATCCTCAGGATGTAGGCCCGTCTGGAGTCGAGCGGTAAGTGGCCATGCATTCACATTTAAAAAAGGGTATGTTGCAGTGTACTGGTAGTTAGCTACTTGGCTGCATGTGTGACATGGGTCATGTTTGGATGTGTGTGTGCAGGGACATGATGTTGCTGCATGTGAGTCCAGTCAGGTGTGACCCACATGGATGGTGTATGTGTTACAATGCATCATGCGGTGCAGCATGCGGAACGCACACATGTATGCATGCCTGTGTCTGTACTATGACATGTTTGGGGTGTGAAAGATGTGTGCAGCTGTCATGGCCATGCATGATGTACATGTCTTTGTGTCTGAGTAGTGTGTGCGCCATGGATGCATGACACATGTCCGTGACGATGTGTTGATTCACAGATACAGCCTAGTCATCCCTGTATCCACTGTGTCTGGTGGTATACCGGGCCAGATTCATGACCCTCCTGTGATGTGTATGCATGTGAGCAGCATGTCCCGTGATGCATGTGAGTATCAGCCCAGCATTGGATGCAACTACGGTGCCTTGGACATGGATGCCAATGTATTTTGCATGTGACATGCCTGTTGCTGCATGTGTGTTGCCTGCACTGACCCATGTGTTGTGGAGGGACATGATGGAAGTGACGTTGACAGTGCCACTCATGTGCTATTTCTTTGTGTCTAGGGGACTATAGTTCAGTACCCTGATGCTTGTGTTCAATGTCTCCCTTTACACAGCGGCGAGTGAAGAAAAGGGTGGAGACAGCGCTGTGGAGGAAAGCGGCAGGGATGCCTCCACCAGCCGGCGAGGGAACTGGTGCCGCATCTGCCACTACGACTGCAGCGGAAGGGGTGGATGAGCCCCCATAGGGGCTTACAACGGCGGAAGATGGTGCAGAGCGATCCAGGTTGCTGGTGTGTATAGAGGAGGAGGAGGCTGCTACAGAGCCGCACATGGGGCCTGGCGGGGATGGTACCACTGGTGCAAGTGGTGCAGTCCAGGGGCATGGGCAGGAGGCAGCACAGGTCACCGCGGAGGTGCCTGTGCATGTCTGTTCCTGACACTGTGACTGCATCACCATGCACCAGCAGGGATGCCCCGTCCCAGGCCCGTCCGCAGGTAGGGGGGAGGTCCACGTCATCTGACACTCCTCTACCTGCGGACGAGGGGACCCGTGACCTGATTGAGTCCGTCCTGATTGGTGTCGCGTTGCGCACATGTGACATTCGTGATGACGTGCGTGCTTCCTGGGGGGACCACGCACGTCATCACGAAGAGCTGTGTGGCAACGTGGCCCAGTTGGGAGGGACCATGGTCGGGGGTTTCCTCCATGTGTCAGCCAGTATTGCGGACCTCTCCTCCTCTGTGCACACTATACGCCAGTCATTCTCCGTGCTGTCTTCCGGCCCAGATGCCACCAAGGCCCCCTGTGGATCTGCCCCAACCAACGCAGCCAGCCTGGTGGAGATCCCATCCCTGCCACAGCCGGGAGTCGGAGGTCCAGCAGGGGTGGCCACCCCACCAACTGGACCCCAGCGGATGGAGTATGTGCCGGCATCATCAGACAGGGCACGTGCACAATGGCACCAGTGGATTCCATCATCCCGGATGCCATCAAGGTGGCAGAGGCAGTTGGGTCGGAGGCAGCAGCGGCTCAGCGTGGAAGGCATCATGGCTCGGGGCCATCATCATCTCAAGGGCAGGCATCGGCCGGAGGGCAGCAGGACCCTGGAATGGGAGAGTCTTCCGTGTGGCAACGGTTGGGCCAGCGGATAGATGCGGAGCTGCGGCAGGTGGAGGAGGCATGGCTCAATATGCTCAGGGCGGAGAACTCCATGCGCAGGGCAGTGAGGCGGGCTGAGTGCCTCGAGGCAACTCACAGGGAGTTGGAACAGGCCATCACTGCATCCCTGCTAGACCTCGAGGCCAGGGAAGAGGCCCACCTCTGGGACATCGACATGGAGTTCGATGATACCCTGGCCTGGAACAGCAACAAGTGAGCCGCTGGACTTGCCCACCACCATTGTACATAGTTAATTAGTGTTAGGTTTCCTTTGTATTTTTTCTTTTATTTTGGAGTTCATGGACATTGCTCCACTGCATGTATATATTTTTTTATTTGTTTGTGGATCATGGACCATTTGGACTTTCATTGTATATAGTTGCAGACTTGTACATACTTTCTTCTTCAATTTTCCCATGGATCAATGGTTGTCTTTTATTTGGATTATGTATTTCTTATTGACATTGGCAATGGACCACTTTATTATTCAACCTGACGTTTATTTATTTTTTCATTGGATTACCATTTTTTTGGGTTATATATCTGTCATTGTATATTGATTTTCAAGTTTGATTTCCTCTACCTTACTTCATTATCTTTTTTTTAATTTTTTTTTTATTTCAATTTTATTGGTTTTGTAAAAGTTCGACAATCAATTACATGCAAATTCCATCACTGAGTCGGAAGAAAAAGAATGTTCACAGCAAATAACATTTTCATATAAAGCGTGTAAAGTCTCTTGGAATCAGATAATTAACCAATAACGTCAACAAAACCCACTTTCTTTACCCCGCCCCCCTCCCCCCTTCACATGTCACCGTCTGGGGATTGAAAACAAGTTTAAACATTGCCAAAGAACCGCTAATATACTCATGACATAAGGCAAGTGTGCACAGCATAACCCAAAACTCTGGCATAGCAGACTCCATCAGCCATTGACTAAATTGACACGAAATTCAGCAGTGTTTTGCACACATTCTTTTCACATGACATATGTAGCACAAAATTCTGACCATGCATTCTCAACATTGGTATGATCTCCATGTAAGGCTGCAGTCAGGCTTTCCATTCTGTAAATGCTCAGAGCAACACCCAGCCATTCAGTCTTGCTAGGGAGTGTGGCTCTTTTCCATAACATGGTTAGACAGGCTTGTGCAGCCGTCAACAGACCTAGCACCATTTTGGGTGCTTTCATGATCGTGTCCTCTGTTTCAATCAAGCCAAACAAAATCAGCAGTGGTTGTTTCTCTCTTTCGTCATCATCTAGGTCCCTGATCCAGCTAAGAACCTCTGACCAGTAGGCTTGGACCACTGCACATCCCCACCACATATGCCAATAATCAGCCCGCTTCCCGCAGCCCCTCCAGCAGTATGGTCTTACTCCTTAATACATTTTGGCAAGCCGGATTGGGTCGTATTGCCATCTATACAATAACTTGATAGCATGTAGTTTATACTGACAAGATATAGATGATTTTGCCGTCCGTCTGCATATTTGAAGCCATAACTTCCGTGAAATTTGCCTGCCCATATCCGATTCCCATCTGCTTTTGAGTGTCAGGGAGGGCGTAATATCGACCTCAATCAATGCCAGGTACATTGCACTTATCAAACCTCTGGAGCCCGTGCATGTGTCAAGAATTCTCTCGAATGGGGTAAGGTCCCTCTGCAATTGTTCTTTCCATATCGGCCTTGTCATTACCCCCTTGAGTCTCATGTACAGGAAAACCGAGAGCGGGCCTATGCCTCCTGAAGCTCCTGAATGGTTTTAAAAGAGCCATTTCTCCATAGTTGACCTGCCCTTTCTACCCCCGCCTGGTACCAGGTCTCAAAGCTTCCTGGTTCCGGATTGCATCTCGGATCCCCGGGGACCATAGGTGACCCAGAGGAGAGGGCCATGTCGTAACTTCAACCATTTTCTTGCCTGGCTTCCATATTGCCCATAATGTACCTATAATGGGGTGAGATTTGATGCTATTACGTAATTGGGACCCAGGCACCCATAGCCAATCACCCAAAATAAAGGGACGGAGGTGATAGTTATCCAGGGCTATCCACTGTGGCTCTGACTGCTGCCTGACATGTGGAACGAGGACCCGGAGTTGGGCCGCCCTATAAAATGTTTCTATGTCCGGTAGGCCTACCCCTGCATTATCTTTTCGAAGCTGGAGCAAGGATCTCAGAATTCTAGGCTTTTGGCCGTGCCACAAGAAGGCTAGTAGCGATTTTCTCGTGTCCGTGAAATATTCTGGGGGCATTTTGATGGGGAGCATTTGGAACAAATATGGTATCTTAAGGAGGATCACCATTTTTTTGGCATTTAGACGGCCCAGCCAAGAGATGGTGAGCTTGGACCATCTTTGAATATCTTTTTGAAGGGCAAGTGACAATGGTGGGAAGTTGGCTTCATATAGGGATCCTAGGTCGCGAGTAACATTAATACCCAAGTATCGGAGCGTGGTGAGGCTGACTTTTACTCCTAGGGGGCAAAGCGTTCAACCTCAGAGTCTCTACTTTTGTCAATTGGGAAGAGGACAGATTTCGCAGTGTTAATTTTCAGACCGGCCAACTGACCATATTCTTCAATTATGCTGAGCGCGGCCGGGACCGAGTATAAGGGATCAGTTAAGTGTAGTAAGATATCATCGGCATATAGGCCCAGTTTGTATTCTCGATCACCTACTGTGATACCTTTAACTCTACTATCATGTCTCAATTTTTGAGCTAACGGCTCAAGGGACATTACAAATGGTTGCCAGACATTTCGTCGAAAATAATTCGTCGACAGGACATTTGGTCAAAACCATTTGGTCGAAAACCAAATGGTCGAATTTTTATTTTTTTTATTTTCACTTTTTTTTTCTTTTTTTCGGAGGGGTCCCCCCCAGCCCCCTTTTTTTCTAAAAAAAACTTTTTTTCCCTAAACTACAACCTAAAAAATATATATATAAATAAAAAATAATTCGACAATTTGGTTTTCGACCAAATTACGTCGACCAAATGTCTTTCGACGAAATGTCTTTTGACGAAATGTCCGGACAGCATTACAAATAATATCGCTGACAGTGGGCAGCCCTGCCTCGTCCCCCTTTCCAGGGGAAACCATCATGAATAACCTCCGTTCACCACTACTGATGTTGTGGGGGAGGCATACAGCGCTTTGATGGCGCGGCAGAGTTTTGGCCCTAACCCGTTCGAAACCAATACCTTTTCCACAAAATCCCATGACACCATATCAAAGGCCTTCTCGGCATCTAACGACAAAAGTGATGGGTCCCCTCCCATTCCCTGTGCCTCATGGAGTAAGTGAAGTGTTTTTCTCATAGTGTCTGCACCCTGTCTCCCAAGAACGAAGCCAACTTGGTCAGAATGTATTAACCTAGGGAGGTGCGTTTCAAGCCGAGCTGCAATGACTCTGGCATATACCTTAGCGTTGATATTGAGGAGAGAAATGCGGCGATAGGAGCTGCAGTATTTTTGATCTCTACCCTCCTTCGGAATGACTGCAAGGAGGGCTTGAGAGAAGGATGGAGGAGCTTGGCCTGTGTCGAAGATGTGGTTGAACAGGGATGCAAGAAAGGGGGCAATGAGAGTGGAGAATGTCTTGTAGAAACCGGGCGTGAATCCGTCATCTCCTGGGGCTTTACCTGTCTTCAAGCGCTTTATAGCTTCTACAACTTCCTCCTCTGTGACTGGCATATCTAGGGAATCGGCCTTCGTGAGTGTGAGTGTGGGGATCCGCACCTCCTTGAGGTATGTGTCTATGCTTCCCACGGGAGGAGGGGGGTCACACACATATAGATCTTCATAGAAGAAGGCAAATGCTTCTTGTATGTCCTCGGAGGAAGTCACTGTCGTGTCCGTGAGGGTGCCATCTGTCCTTTCGATGAGATCAACCCATCTATCCGCCTTCTGTGCACGGAGACGAGCCGCCAAGAGGGCATCCGCTTTGTCGCCCTTCTCATAATATTTTTGTTTGAGGTATTGTTGGGTCTGGGCAGTTTTTCCCACAATAAGTATTTTCAACTCCTCTCTGAGTAGTTTAGCTTCTGCAATATACTTGGGTCTTTCAGATGGGGAGGACTGTGCCAGGCTCTGAGCCTTACAGAGCCTTTCCCTGATGCCCTTCTCTATCAAGGCACGTTCTCGTTTTTTTTGGGCCCCTTCCCTTATAAGCACCCCCCTCCAAGTTGCCTTGGCTGCCTCCCACACGGATGTCTTCCCTACCTCCCCTGTGTCATTAGAAGCGAAGAACTGCTCAATCTCGGTTTCCAAAGCTTCCTTGAAGACCGAGCCAGCCCATAAGGAGTCATTACATCTCCATTTGGTATTCCGGGGAGCCAGGTCATTCCAGAGTATATCCACCATAACCATATCATGGTCCGTCCAAGCAGAGGGGTATATAGTTGCCGCTTGCAATATACGCACGAGGCCATCGGAGAGGAAGATGTAATCGATACGCGTGAGCGTGTCGTGGGGGAGGGAGTGGAAGTTGAAGCCTCTGTCTGTCGGGTGCTAATGGCACCAACTGTCCACAAGACCATAAAGATTAAGGGTTAATTTAATGTCCGCCTCGTTCCGCATGTTGGGTGGATCTGCTACGTCGGCTCTAGTTTGTCTATCCATTGAATTGTCCATCGACGTGTTAAAATCCCAACCGAGAACCATGTGTCCCCTGGCCATGCTGAAAACCTTCTCACTGATTTTGTGGAGGAACCTATTTTGCCCTTGTTTAGGCGCATAAACCGTAGCAAGGGTGACTGTTGTGGCCCGTATGTTTCCCACGACTATGAGAGCCCTCCCCTCCCTGTCCATCCATGTCTCAAGAATTGTCATCCGGAAGCCTTTGCAGATTGGGATGCCCAATCCTGCCTTTTTTGAGATACCTGAGCTCCAGAAGGAGGGTCCGACCTCCTGAGCTGGGATCACTCTCTCCTCACCCTTTCGATATCGCGTTTCCTGGAGGAATAGAATATCTATATTTGATCTCCTGAATTCCCTGGCGACCATGGATCTCTTTGTGGGGGTGTTCAAACCCTTGACATTGAGTGTGCAAATGCGTAACGTGTCCTTATAGAGTGTAGGTGCCATCTTGAGCTTTGGGTAAGCGGCCAGTTTGTCTGCTTCATGGCCCGTGTTTTTTGTTACAGTGTGTGGTTCGTATTCTTTGGAATGGGTCTCAGTTAGTCCTTCGGAGGACAAAGACTGACCCGTCCAGCACGTATAATGCCCCTTTATGTATCCAGATTGTGTTTTCCCACCCCTCAGGTCTGTGAAGCGACAAAATACGTGTTTCCCACCCGCCCCAACCTCCCCTCCTCCTTTTTCCCCCTGCGTTTGGCGCCCGACCCGTCTGGGTTAACATCACCCAGTCGGTCTCAGACCACCAGTGGAGACCGCAAAACAAGCGGTCCTATCTTGGTATAGGCATAAATAACAGTGAGCCCCCAATCATGAGCTCATAACTTAACATCCACAAACCAAAAGCAAGAATTCGACCCCCCAAAGGCATCGTTCCAGCATAAATATTACCTCATATCTCTTTCTGGGTACCCTAAACATACATGGTCAAGTTCACCATTCGCACGAAAGGAGTAACACATTTGAGTCTAAAGGTGCGACCAAGGGATCGGGCGCATCATTGGTGTATGTTATATGTGAACTCTCCAGTCTGACGCACCCTCATCACTTCTCTCTGCCTCGGGCAGCGCCCAATCGATCAGCTTCTGCCGGATCACTCACCACAAGGTTCCTTTGCCCCAAGAGGCCTAGCATGCCAGTCTGGTGGCCAGGTTAATGTTCCATGTCCTATGAATTGTTCATTCTCCGAAATTTCCTGGATCCCTGGATCCGTCTGCACGGCGGGCCCTTAGTGTGCCATTCACCTTCCTCCCTCCTCGACTCTCCAAGGAAGGGTCCCTCCTCCTGGGTACCCAACAGGTCAGTTATGCAGTCTGCAATGTCCTTTTCCGAAACCAGTTTCACTGTTGAGCTCTCCCACTCAAAGGTGAGCGAGAACGGATAACCCCACCGATACCTGGTGCCTTTGTCCTTCAGCATTTTTGTAATCGGGGAGCATTTCTTCCTCATTGCGAGCGTGAGCGATGATAGGTCTTGATAAAGCGAGATGGTTGCATCGCCCAGAGCAAGCAACGAAGCGTGTCAGGCTTTTTCTAAAATCCTGGCTCTGTCCCCATAGCTGTGAAACCTAGCTAGGACTGAACGCGGACCTCCTGACCTGCCTCCAGCTCTGTGGATGCGATCAAGTTTGGGTTCATCCACTGTCTCATCTTTAAAAAGGAGCTTCAGGATGGCGTGCAGGGTCTGTTTCAGGTCTGAATCAGATTCTCCTTCTTTTCGGGGATGCCGAAGACACGTATGTTATTACGGCGTTCCCTGTTTTCAAGATCTTCAACCTTTAGGCGTAGTGTCTCTTCCCTGTGTTCTACTTCTGCAATGCGGTGGTCAATCTGGGTTTCCAGCATATTCAAGGAGGTTTGATTGTGTTCCACCTGCTCCAGCCTGTCCTCCATTTTGTCCATTCTCTTTGTGATTTTGTCGATTTTGCTGCCTATGTCTGCCCTCATGCTTCGCATCTCTGCGAGTAGATCAGCGACATCCGCCTTGGTTCCAGCCGCCTCAGACCCAACAGTCGACATCTTGAGCTCAATGGGGGACTTCGGGGTTTTGTGGGTTGTGTGAACTTGTATTTTGCCAACCTGTCCTTATGGTCCATGGGCGGGGGGACCCCGTCGATGAGGTGGGTAGGTCTCAACAATGCGCCAGAGGTCAGCCCTGCCAGATTGGGCGCTTGAAAAGTATGAGCTTGTGTGCTTAACCTCCGTTTTCCAATGACAAAACGTGGCGAAAGCAGGATGTCGTGTGAAAATCCAATATCCAATGTTCTTGTTTGCTCGGTGTATTGACCTTTAATTTGTTCACTTTGAAATTGCTTGCTTAGAGTATGGGGCGTCCTGTGTTAAGGGACATAAGTAAGATCCAGGGCGGTCTCCCAAGGAGAGGAGTCCCCATCCGTGGTCCACGCACAGCCTCTTCAGGCAACCCTCATGCGCACGGCCTAGCCCAGGCCAGATGCTCAATGTACCCTGTTTTGGTAAGCCTCGAGATTCGAGTGGGGGCCGAGGAGGGCACACGCCCTGAGAAACAGGGGCCCAACCCTCAGCCTCCTCCCGTACCTCCGGTGCCCAGAGCACTGCGGTTCTTTCCACCTATGCCGGGGTTCTGGCGCAGATCTTTCAGGCCCCGCGCAAGGCAGGGAGCGAGGGCAAGCCACTGGGGGGGAGGGCGGATCTCAACGGGCACCCCAACAGCCCCAGGCCTCACTCACCAATCGATTCATCAGGCGAGTTGGAATCCAGGAGAGGGCTCGGCGCACACGGCAAGCAACATGGGCTGCTCGAGCAAGCGGAGTGAAGAGAGGTGATGCCGCGTCACCGCAGGGCAGGGATGTTTCACAGACCAAGGCCAACGCCGCACGGGATCCGGCGACCAGACGGCCCTCGTCCGGGCCTCAAATTCACGGACCTGGGGGCCACGGGACAGTTAGACAGGCTCTGCGGAGGGAGATGTGCGTGTACTTTAGAGTGGGTCCCAGCAGCGATGTGGATTGGAGTGCTCTCCCCGGTGCCGCGCATATCACAGCTCCGCCTGTGTAAGAGACTTGCAGGCCCTTCCTGCCTTCGTGCTGCGTGTGGCGCAGGGGGAGTTTTCTCTGCGAAAAAAGCTCAGTTTTGCTTCGGGTTTTCTCCAGGTGGTGCCTGGACACTTCCGATGCTGGTTTTCATCGATGATGTAGCAGATGGGGGTCTCGTGGTGGGGGCTCAACTAGGGATCTAACGGTATAACGGTATACCGTTAAAGATACCGTGAACAACTTAATTGAACAATAATAACCGTCACGTTGTTTATACCGTAATACCGTTTATACCGTTAAGGGTAGCTTTTCAATCTGATTTGGAAAGGCTGCAGTAAGCAAGTGCTGCGCAGTCTTGGCCTTGCACTGTTGGATGCGCCGTCTGCCAAGGGGGCCTTGTTTGGCAGACAAGAGCATAGGGAAAGTGAGGCCACATTAGTAAATGCTGGTAACAATGAGCTGAATGACTTGCTCTATTAGCATACCGGAGACTCCAGTTCATAGACTCCACCAGACCTGGATTTCATGGGCAAACTAGAACAAAGTTATTTTGTTTCAGGCATTATTTATTTGAAAGGCAGCTTACAGATTTTAAACGTTTTCACACAGTCGTGCTGCTCCACACTACAGGTCAGATCTTCTATGGTGATTGTCCCAATTTTTAATTTGCAATTAGCACGACCACAGAGACATCACGAGGGTGAGCTGAGGGCCTCAACTGAAAGTGAGCATTTTATTTTTTCCTTTTGTTCGTATGTAAACAAATGTAATAAAACGTTCAGTGACTTGCAAAACAGTCGAAACAGGAGCACTTTGCTTAGCAACCACTCAGCCAGCAGGAGCAGCGATGTATCGATTCAGCCTTGCCCGGCAACATGTGCCATTAGTTCAGTAAGTTAGGGTCCTACTGCACTGTAAAAAGGACGGCCAGTGAAGTCATGCATATCGAATTACTCTCCCCAAGGTTTAGATTCAAGGAATTTAAGTTTCTCATGGTCATGGATCGGATAGCCATCCAGTTCTGTTTTAGCTTAGAATTCTGGGATTTGTAATTTTCCCACCAAAATGAAAGATGGGGAACTACACACCTCCCCACCCTCATTGATGGGCACCTGCCAGCAGGCCCGGACTCATGTCCACCCACCCTCATTGACAGGCACCTGCCAGCAGGCCCCGACTCATTTCCCCCCACACCCCCACCCACCCCCATTGATGGGCACCAGCCAGCAGGCCCCGACTCATGTCCCCCCACACCCCCACCCACCCCCATTGACAGGCTGGTGCCCCGACTCATGTCCCCCAACACCCCCACCCACCCCCATTGACGGGCAACTGCCAGCAGGCCTCGACACATGGCCCACCAAACAACATGTCCTAACAAAACAGACACATGGCCCTAATACCAACACAAATCCCCCATGCCCTCCAGTACAACCATTCAACCAGCCACAGCACCCACTCCCAAATTACCCATGCCATGACAGTCTTAAAAGAACCAACATGCCAATGCATGAATGCACAACAGAGCCACACAGTGGCAACACATGACTGAGGCAATGTTCATTGACACATGCACAAAACCAATGATACAACACAACTGCATTCATGAAGTTAGAAAAAATGTATTTAAAACATAATGAAGTGACATAGAGGAAATCAAACTTGAAAATCAATATACAATGACAGATATAACCCAAAAAATGGTAATCCAATGAAAAAATGTCATGTTGAAGAAAAAAGTGGTCCATTCCCAATGGTTATAAGAAATAAATAATCCAAATAAAAGAAAACCATTGATCCATGGGAAAACCGAAAAAGAAAGTATGTCTGCAACTATATACAATGGAAGTCCAAATGGTCCATGAGCCACAAAAAAAACCTACTAAAAAGTAATATGAATAAAAAAATATATACATGAAGTGGAGCAATGTCCATGAACTCCAAAATAAAAAGAAAAAACAAAGGAAACCTAACACTAATGAACTATGTACAATGGCGGTGGGCAAGTCCAATTGCTCACTTGTTGATGTTCCGGGCCAGGGCATCATCAAACTCCATGTCGATGTCCCGGAGGCGGGCCTCTTCTCTGGCCTCGAGGTCTCGCAGGGATACAGTCATGGCCTGTTCCAACTCCCTGCGAGTTGCCTTGAGGCACTCAGCCCGCCTCAATGCCCTGTGCATGGAGTTCTCCGCCCTGACCATAGTGAGCCGTGCCTCCTCCCTCCGCCGCCACTCCGCATCTATCCGCTGGCCCAACCGCTGCCACACGGAAGACACTCCCAATCCAGGGTCATCCTGCCCTCTGGCCGATGCCTGCCCCTGGGATGTTGAAGGCCCCAAGCCATCGTGGCTCCCACACTGAGCCTGCTGCTACCATGCATGTGCCCTGCTGTACGATGCCTGCACATCCTCCTCTTGCTGGGGTCCAGTTGTTGGGCTGGTCACCCCTGCTGGACCTCCAACTCCCGACTGTGGCAGGGATGTGTCCTCCACCAGCCTGGCCGCTGGGTCAGGGGCAGCTCCACAGGGTGCCCAGGTGATACTTGGGCAGGAAGATGGCACGGAGGACAAATGGCGCATAGAGGGTTCAGTTGAGGAGGGGGTCGCTAGAAGATCGAGCACATAGAGGAACCCAGCCTGGATGACCTGTCCTAGTAGGCCAACGTGGTCAATGAGGTATTCGGAATGACGTGCAGTGTCCTCACGAGAACCCTGCACGTCATCCCGAATAACACGTTGCCGCAACACCACCCCAGTTAGGACAGGTTCAACCCAGTCCTGGATTGCCACGTTCGCAGGGAGCGGAAGGCCAGTTGTTGTTCACGCATCCCCTCCCTGAAAACAGGTCTGGAGGAAGGCATCCCTGCTGGTGTGGGATGATGTAGTATGTTCAAATAGGTATAAACAGTCCCTATAATAACATCCTACTCTACTGACAGGGATATCAATATGTATAATACAATAAAGAGTAAGATAACACGTCTTGTTTTACTTACATCCAACCCCCTTTACACAGGAACTCTATAAGGTTTTCCGGCATCACTAGTCCTGAAAAAATGGACCGTCTGCTATGATTGATTAAAAAATGTGTATAACAAATTTTTATTCAAATAATTCGAACTGAATTTAAACATAAAACACTACCCTCACCTAACACAGTGTACTAAACACTAAAAAACAGTTACTAAAACATGAAATACAAAGTTCACTTATTTGCATGACACAAAAGATATCACATAACATAACACAAAAAAATCTCAATGTGTCTCTAAAACAACAACCATCCCAACATGTTTCTGTTCTTCACTGCCCAGTTCGGGCGAACATTCTTCAGGGGAAATTTTTTTTAAAAAAGCATCCACTAATCTCTTCAACACCGTGCTGAAAGGGTAGATTCAAACTTCTATACAGGCAAAGGAAGGAAAGAACCTCCGAGCCTTTAAATGGTTAAACTTCAAAGCGCGTCACAGGATGACAAATTCGCTGGTTTCTCGCCAAATGAGAGACCACTACTTCACAAAAGCGTCATAGTCCGCTAAAGTATCGCCACACCTTCACAGATGTAGGGATCAAGACTGTAACAAGCAAAGCAGCAATCAACGTGTTTGCAAAGGAGAAATCCACACAGTCAAGCCGTAAAGTATCAATCTGTACACTCAGAGGGATTAAATCACTCTAATGGCAGCTTCCAAACGCACACAGCCAACACTGAATTCAGTGAAACCAAAAACTGCTGCACACTAACAGTACGTCTATGGTCGTGCGGATGATGTAGTCACAGGATCGGGGAAAGGATTACACACAGGCACCTCCACCGCGGCCTGTGCTGCCTCCTGTCCCTGCCCATGGACTGCACCACTAGCACCAGTGGAATGCCCCCTCCAGGCCCTGTGCCGGGCCTTCCACAGCCTCCTCCTCAACCAAACTCCCCACCAACCTGGATGACTCTGTGCCATCTTCCTCCATAGGCCCCTGTGGGGGCTCAGCTGCCCCTACTGCTGCCGAGGAGTCCACCTCCAACCTCCGCCTCTTGGACCTTCCCTCGGCAGCTATGGCCATGGATGCGGCACCAGACTCCTCACTCCCAGAAGAGATGACAATGTGGGAGGAGAGCTGGGCCTTGCATCTCCAGCTGACGGTGGGATCCCTGCTTCTGTGCTCCACAGCACCGTCTCTGCCCTCTTCATCAGTCGACGCTGCAGACAGGGAGAGACAGAACACAGACATCAGGGCACTGTACAATGGTCGGATACACATGTCAAAGTTGCACATGAGTGGCAGTGTCAAACTTCACAGATGCCATCACACTCCCCAACACTCATATCATTTGAACCGACACACATGCAGAATTTCACAGGAATCGTGCAGCAGGCAGCAGCATCCATACGCACACAACAGCATGAACATCCGAAGGTTGGCATGACGTCACAAGCAACATGGGGAGTGCCGAACACATGCACACGTGCCAACAGACAGACATGCATTTGTACATCTCCACTACCTGTCACAGTGCAATCATCGGCAACTATGTCACATCTTCCAATCGGGTTCATACATGTCCGTGTCACATGCATCCATGTTGTATCACTGTCGCACACGTGCAATCCACACATGCACATGTATGCCGTGCACATACATGAAGGTGTAACCAGCATCCATGTGTCACACCCCAACCATGCCATAATACATACACATAAATACCAACATGTGTGCATCTCCACATGCAGTTGTGCATCATGCTGTGGAACACATACACCATTGTTGTGCATCACTCATGACAGAACTCACATGCAGCACGGTCATGTCCCTGCACAAACACATCCATACATTGGCCTTTTCAGACATATGTCCAAGCTGCACACTCCTTGCACACCTCAACATGCACTGCGTCCAATAAGTACGCATGGACACTTACCGCTCGACTCCGGACCGGACTCCCTCTCGAGGACCTGGCGGTGAAGCGCTGGGTTAGTATGTTCCAGGACCCCATGTCATTGGTGGGAAGTTGGACCCGGCATCTCACTGCATGCGTTGCTTCCAAGAGGTGCCGGGCCTTCCAGTGGGTCCTGGACCTGAAGTCCTCCCAGCGTTTACAGACGTGTTGTATGTCGCGGGTTGCCACCCCCTCCGCGTTGATAGCAACCACGATGTCCAGCCAGATCCTCTCCCGTCCATCCTTGTCAGCGCGTCTTCTTCCGTAGAGGGAATCATAATGCCCCAGGACTTGCTCCACCAGGATGCCAACCTCTCCTGCTGAGAAGCTGGCTGCCCTCTGCCTCTCTGGCTGGGGGTTGCCAGTGGTGTCTGATGGTGTTTCCCCCAACATGGCAACCCTGAGGCAGGTGTGGGTGGGCAACTGGGTCCTGGGGCTGGGCTGTGGAGCGATGGAACTTCAGTCAGGAGTCTTCTGTTCCAGCAGGGGTGGTCACAGCAACTGGACCCCTGCAGATGGCTGACGTACAGGAACCAAATGGCAGGGCACCTGGCCAGCAGGCAGGCAGGCAGCAGCAGATGGCATGTGGGAGTCTGCTCCGGGCTCTGGGTGGCAGGAAAATGGCCTTCTGGGCAGGAGTGTGGTCTTCCATGTGTTGTCATGTGGCCAGCTTGATACGGAGTGATTTGGCATGTGAAAAAACAGCACGTCAGCATGTAATTTGAAGAAAGGACCTTAGCGCGTAAGTGCGTATGTGATGAGATACGCGCGGGCGTTTCCATCGTCACAGGTGCAAGGTGATTCTGCATGTGAAAAAACAGCATGTCTGCGTGTTAATGCGTGTAATTCGAGGAAAGGTACTAAGCGCATAAGTGACGTGACACGCGTGGGCATTTCCCTCAGCACGGGTTAAAGGTGAGTGTGGCCAGCAGTTTCCTGTACATGCCTTTCGTGGAGACTGACGTGTGTTGCTACTTCTGGTTGTTTCCTCCCATTGGCACTACTACATCTGTGACGGCACTACTACATCTGTGCCATGCTTGGGAGGCCATGAAAGGTGAGGGGCGCCTGAGCTGGATGTACTCCACGTGGCGGGTGTGGTCAGGGATGTGGCTGGGGTGACCAGGGAGTAGGGGGACTCCAGGGTGTTCAGGGTGGCTGCAGAGGGGGAAGAGGCAGGGATGCGCCACTTCGGCACGATGTTGTGCCACGTGTTGGTGCAGTCATGCCACCACCCCCTGTGATTACAGGAGATGCAGCTCTTGCATCTGGCACTGGCACCCATGTGATCCGGCAGTCCGTTTCATCGACTGCCACAGGCCCAAGGGTAGTGGTAGCTGCAGGTGCAGCTGTGGACACCACCACCAGGCTCGGCCAGCGCATGTTGCGTTGGCACCTGAAGAGTCCCAGGATGATTTCCAGGAGGTCAGGAGGCACACACTAAGTGCACGCAGGGCTGCCCTGACCGAGGCACATGTCCCTGGGGCAGTGTTGTCATTTGCTGCCCCAAGCAGCCGGGTGTTGGCAAGTGCATGTGCAGATGCAGCCGACACCACCCCGGCTGTGAGTCTACCATCCATGACAGTCCCGGTCAATGACCTTGGCACAGCACATGTTTCTGTGCAGGGTCAAGTCAAGGCACCCAGCAGCCACTGACGCAAGTCAGGGCTTCCGTCGTTGTTCCACCTGCCACTCCCTCGGTTCAATCCACCAGTGCCACTTCCCATACTGATCAGGGCGGCATTTGCGAGTCAGGGTCCGGACCACTGTCCAAGAGGAGGAAGGTTGCATCTGCAGCAGAGGCTGGGACCCCAGACACAGCTCCGGCCTCCGGAACGTCAAGGAAGAAGTCTTTCTGCAAGCAGGAACTGGACTTCCTTGTGGACTACGTGTTGGGACATGACCGTGATATGCTAGTGGGCCCGAACTGTCCCACTACGGCTGTCCAGCGTTTGTCCCACTGGAAGCATGTTGCGGAGGGTGTCAGTGCAATTGGCCATGAGGTGCGCACATCTCAGGAGTGCAAAAAGTGTTGGGATGACCTCCGACACTCTGCTAAACTAAAGCGTGCCTCTAATTACAACATGACTCTGGTGACTTGCAGTGGGCCACCACCTGAGGAGGAAGATCTCACTCCGCACGAGTCAGTCGCTGCGGAGTTCATACCGCCAGAATTGTACGAAGGAGTGGGAGAGATGCTGGACTTTGATGCCCCGTCCAGTGATTGTTGTTGCGTGTTTGTACAGACCATGTGTGGTTTGCTTGTGTGATGTGTAGTGCTTGACTGCCACTACATGCTATGTGTACATGGTTCTCATGTGTGAGTCATGCAATGCTTCACTGATTTGTGCCTGCTGTGCAGCATGCTGGACATGTAGAGCAGACGGGGACTGTCCTCGTCACCACACCTGCACCCTGCTCACATTCTAGTCACCCGGCAGCCCCTCCGGTCCATGTTCCAGCTCACTGGCCCTTCTGCATGTAGCCTGGGGTGTCTTTCCACTCGGCACTGGGACTATGTCATCTCATGACTGACTTGCATGTGGGTTCTGCCTGCGTGCGGGTACTCCACATAGGCATGCTCCCTTGCCCCTCCACCCCCCTGCACACCAATTTCACCATGGCACTGGTGGGTATCATGTTGGAGTACTGCAATGGCCTGTTCAATGCTCCTGTGTACATGCACACTTCCCCCTGCCAACCTGCCAGACACATATAGTGGGGTGCATCCTTTGTCCTTGATGCAGGGTGTCTCACTCGGACTGTGCAGATTGCAAATGCTCAGCAGGGACATGACTGCCCATGCATGCTCCATGTGCATTCCATGCATGCCCCTATGTGTCCTTGCCCGGATGATCATTGTAGTACGTGTACAGGATGACATACATTTAATGGCATTTGATCATCCATTCCATGCCCACTCTGGCTCAGTCCTGCATCACGCACAGGTTTAGGGTGTCACAGTCTGTTTGGGGCACAGGCCTCCCACTGTTTCAGGCCCCCTGACTCTGTTCAACTGGTGTAGTGGCTTCTGCACACATGGGTGCACTACTGAGGGTTCATCATGTGTCCTGCTTACTGTCCCATTCTCATCTGATGTGTTGTCAGTTGACTCAGATGATGCAATTGATGCTAGTCAACACTGTCTGCCAATGCCAATACACAGTTCTCTGGTCACCCTTTCGCTGCCATGCAATGCCTCCATGCATTTTCACTAAGGGGGGGGGGTGGGGCTGCCTGTAGCCATGCAACCCATTGCATGCACATTGCACTGCCTTCATGTTTATTGATTGACATCATAATGTACTTGTTCATGTAGATAGTGGGTAACGTACACATGTTCTGCACTGCATCAACCCACTTCTGAGCCATGTTACACCATTCTACATGTCTACTCACTGCTGCAATGTCAAAGTGTCCTGGCATGTATGGTCAGATTTTCATCCATTCACTGTCAGGAATGCCACAGGCAAAGGTGCATCCTGTGACACATGTAATCAGTATTGGAACACCCTAGTGGATGTTTAGCAAAGTTGATTGGTCAATCTGCGGCCTATACCAACGGGTTTAGGGCGCAGATTGATTGTAGCTTGCCAGTCGAGTTGTAATGACTGTGGAGCTGCCTTCATGTGCGTATGTGTACACTTTCAGATACATCAAAGCAAGCAGTGTTGTAGCTGCTTGCTTTGCTGTGTTGGATGCTGTTCAGGTTCACAATACAGGTGGATAGGGAAAGGGGTGTTTTTGCACACTTTCAAATGTACATATGCAAGCAGCTTCTATGTTGTGTAGTGCAACATTGCGGCTACTCACTTATGTGTGTGTGAAAGTGTTCATTTACACATGTGGCTTCCATAGCTTTTTGGTTGACTGACTAATATGTAGTTGATCGACGTTAATGCTGGTGAGATTTCAGCATTGCGCCCATTATGTTGAACTGGCATAATCCTGAAGGTGCACTGTTGTGCAGTATGTGTACGGCCAGGCCCACTTAGCTAATATGGTGGGGCCTGGCTCTGATGAATTTACACACGGAATAATGGAATAGGGCACATTCAAAGCACAATGTGCTCAATCAGGCCCTGAGGGGTGTTCTGGAGGCTTCATGGCCTGCGGCTCGGACCGTACTGGGCGTTATGGTCCCTCATGCCTGGTTGCAGGCCCTCACTTTGCTCGGGACATTCACTACGTCTACATGGACCATGATGCCCGGTACGAGCTGATCTGCAGATGCATGAAGCTATATTGGTGATGATGGTTTAGTGATGCAGGTGTACATGCATATTACGTGTGTCATTGTGTGTTTGGATTCACTTGAAGGTGTGGGCATTTAGCAGTTCAGACATGCTTATGGTATGTGTCATCTCTTTGTTGCCATCTGTCATTTCTGCCTGTGACATGTGCCTGACAGAGGTGGTGTGTGATGGAGGTGATATACTACATTTTGTACTTGTGTAGGCTTTGCTATTTAGACACATCCATTTCTGCTTTTTGGATGTGTTTGAATATCAATGCCACTGGATACATGCCAGATTCTCATTAGTGTGTGACATGTCTGCTTCATGTGTTGGCTGTCGATGTGATGTCTATGTCTGTGTGGGTTATGTGGTTCTGACATGTGTACTCATGTTTGTTTTTTCCACTTTTCAGATGATGACGCAATGGAGGAAGAGGATGGTGATGTCATCCCAGACACAGGGTTCTATCACACCAGCAATCCAGCACATGTGGGGGTTGTGGGGTGGTAGGCCAGGAGAACCCACTTGTGCTCCAGACCATTGTGTCTAGGGCTGGCAATGAGTCTAGCCTGGATGATCACTCTGACGACAATGTTGAGTTGGGTGCGCATCATGTCCATTCATCAATGTTGAGTGGTTCTCATGTGGATGATCCTCTGTCCGCGACACCTGCACTGAGGGGCCAGACAGTGGTGGGACCTCCGCCTGTGGTGGATCAGGATGCACGGTCACACTCCACACCAGTTGCTCATGTGCCTGGGGCATCACATCAACGGAGGAATGTAGTCCTGCAGCCACGGCCAGTGCCAACCAAACAAGGACCGTGGCTCCTTGGGCCCTGCAGGTGTCAAGCCCAGCAACGCGGTGGCCATGCGCCACCGGGGTATACGTAGTGAGAGCAAGCTATGGTTGCCAATTCCGAACAACAGGGGGCAGCAATTGATAATATCGCTCAGAGCATGGAACGTGTGGCCTAATCCGTGCTCCCCCTGCTAGGCAGGTGGATCTTCAACAGCGGGCAGCACTGTCCATGGCCTGCTCGCTCAGGCTGAGTATGGAGGCCTCAGACAGGGCACGCTGAGCGAAATGGTGTCTCTGCATCAAGAAATTGCTGCTCACGCAGAGGCACACAGGGAGGCCCTAAGGGTAGACCATGATTCCATCTGATCTGTCGAACGGGAAATCATATTGTGCCTCCTATACTGTATGAATATATGTATATTGGCCTAGGCCAAGCCACTTACGAAGAAATCCACGTTGCAAGGTCTTGAGCTTAGATCTGAGTAAGCCGCCATTTTAGGTCCATCTGCCATTTTAGATTGTCCCTCTAAAGTCACCCTGTGTTCTAAGATGGTGGCCAGTGTCATTCAGAATGTAACATGGCCGTCTTGACCTCTGTGTACAAGCTAATATGTAACTTGCCTGCAGGCCACATGTTGGGGTCATGAATTGAGACCCAGTCCTTCGTTGACCTGTGTGTAGAGGATTACCTGCGCCAACAAAGCTAATCCGCGAGTATATGAACACAATGTATCAAAATACTGAAATGTGAACACTTGTTTAACTGCATTGTATAAAGAGGTTTGAAAAGGCTCTATGAGAAATCCAAAGACATACTGTTGCCATTGTAACTTGTTGGTGAATGTATTAATGGTAAACCCTAAAGGTATAGATGTATGAACTCGGCATGAACCCTAGATCCGTGATGTTCTAACTTGTATTAACTTGTAGGTGGGCTGAACATCATGTTTTGGACTGTATGAAAGGTGTGACTATTCTAATGTACAGTCCCACTCACTGAGCACACCGAACAGGGCTGGAGTTCGCTGTGTTGTACTGAGGGCCGATAGCTATCTGTTGCTTTGTCCTTTGAAACTGTTCAGCATAGAATAAAGATCTTTGTATCTTTCTTTGTAACCTGCCTTTGGTGTATTTCCTTTAATGGTACTCACATCGATATCTTCTTTTTGATTTCACAGATCTACTCTGGGTGTGCTCTTGATGTCCCAGAGGCAGCAGACAGAGGAGAGGTTGGAGCAGCTTGAGAATACCATCTTGGCTGAGCTACGTGCTTGCCGGGAGGTGCTCCAGATGTCATGCCAGGCCATGCAGGAAGAACTCTGTGTTACACGTGTTACCTTGCAAGAGGAAGCACGCGTATCACATCAGGTTCTGCATGCTGACCTATGTGTCATCGTCACAAAGAACCAGGCTCACCGGTCCCGGGTCCCGCAGACTTGCTGCTGACAATGGGCAAGCTGCGCATAGGCATGGTCATGGTACTGTGCCACGTCCACCTTTTGAGTCAGAGGGTGAGGAGGACGATGACTTATCTCCCACATAGGTCGGGCCGTGCAGGCGTTGAGCCCATGGAGGCTTTTTTTTATATCTCAACATCATCGCATGTAGGTGTTGCGGTGCACCCTGTACCTCCCTCTTCCAGGGTGCCTTCCGCCCCCCCCGGGTTGTATGTGGCCATTTTTGATTTTTATAGTTAGTTTAATTAGTTAATATAGTTTAAAATTGCTTGTTTATTGTGCATTCAAGTGATGGTTTGGTGCTTTGTGGATTTTGAAAGAATCCACTGTCTGTTCCAGCTGGGCCCTTCAAGCTTGTCTCGTGTCTGTGTTTGCAGCTTGGGGTCCTGACTCACATATGCCACTCCTGCTTCCCCTATCCATGGTCTCACAAGGATGGTTCGGTGTTACAACCATTTACACAAGGGCATTAGACTTTTGTCATATCTGTGGCCTGTCTGCTGCTGTACTACTTGTGTTAACACCCCTAGTGGGGATTATGGATGTGTTCTCCACGGCATGTCTGCAATCAATTTTTTTGAGTACATTATTGAAATGTCCATTTATTGATGTTGATTGTGATGTATGTTATTTTCTTGCCAGTAGATGTGCTTGATGCACTTCATGCTGTAGACAGTTGCCTGCACCCTTTGCCTGTCAGAGTCACACTGATGGTGGGAGGGGGCCGGATGTTGCCAATGTCAAGTTGGTGCATGTTGAGTTCAGCCCCTGGGGATTGTGGCAAAGGAGGATGCATTAGGAATGTGACCCAAGAGGCACAAGTCACGGTCCAGTCCTCACCTGAGATGTCCGTCTATACTACTACTAAACTCTGTTCCCTTTGGACGGCACGTTGTGTCTGTCTTCCCTCTTGGACTTTGATGCTGCCTGAGGGCGCAGTTTTCCTACTGGACTACTGCTCATTAACTTGTTTTTCACACACTGGTGCCTTTAGTCCCTGTTCTTCTTCCTGCTATTGTCCTTGATGCAGATATGTCTGCCTGTCTATCGAGCTATTATTTCCACATACTCTTACACTGCCTAGGTTTGCCTCTGTAGAATTCTGTTCAACAGCATCTTTCTGTCACTCCTCCTGTCTTTCATCTATTACATCCATGCCTTTATGTTGGCTGTTGGCTTGTACCAATGCTATTCGACTGGTGTGGCTCTTGACTTGCTGTCAGCTGTTTCTGGCTATCTTACATTCTCTGTGCCTTTCAAGGCTTCTGCTGTCTCTGCCTTTCTTTGTTCACACTATCAATGAATGATTGGGTTTCAGGGCAACCAACCTGTTGTGTCAGCCTCCTTGGTTATTTTCGACTCAAGTTCCAGCTCTACCTGTCAGGGTAGAGAGCCTGGGGTTGTGTGGGAGGAGGTGGGATGTAGGTCTCAGACATCACCCATTAACAACCAGCATGAAAACACACACAGTAAACTTTCAATACTTATTGATGCCTTTTATGCACTTTCTGCAGGAAAAGGAGCATCCAGACTACCTTTGCCAGCAGACACTAGTCCAAGAACTACTAAACCCTTGCCACGTTGGGTGGGGCACACGTGCACATGCGCGCGCAAGCTCAGACTTCTGACAGAAGCAGACGTGTTTCCAGGAGCTTCAAGCAAGGTGAGCAGCACGAGGGGCCATGCCACAGCCGACCTTCCTCCAGGCCCCTCACACATGCAAGCTAAATTGCCCCAGTGCTGGGGAGGTTGGCCAGGCGTTGGGGTAGAAGCACCCAGTACAGCTAAGCCACGCTGAGGACAAAATGCCAAGAAGCTTTCCCAGTTTTTAGGGGCACACGCAGGGGGCGTCAGCCATATCCTCGAGTCCATCTTGCTCCATAGAATCTAAGTTATTGGCGCAGTAGCGTTCCTAGACACAAATTAATACAGCGCATGAAGCACCGCACAAACTCGAGTACAGTGCATATCATTAACATATGCAAATAGCCACGTGCGCTACCTATAGAAATCCACGGCTGGCAGAACTCAACTTGTACTGAAGTCGCTCCTCGCCACACGCGTCTAGCAGCTCACCAAAGGACATCTATCATGTGTGATTCTTAAAACATGGTCTTCCATTTACCGCACGGCCACGTGTGGCTGCCATAACGCATTAAGAGTGTATGAACCATCATGGGGGCGCAAGCAAGAGGATACAAATGAAGCAGCAGTCAGAGTGCTTGTTTGGGGAGGAGTCACTAAGTTTGAGGCATGAATGGTGTTATATGTGTGGGGAAAACACACACAGAATAGTAACTCACGCTCTCTTTGCAGTATTGAACTGCTCCTGTTACCGGACCTGAGAGTGCACAGGCAGGAGGCCAGCAGTCACCCCAGAGATTAGTCTCTCTTTGTCTCGGCTTTGAGCCATTTTGTACAATGTGCATGAGGAACATGGTTTCTCTGATTGAGTATGTGTAATTGTCAATAGTAAGATATTGTGTTTTGCCTACTTTCCCTTGCCCATCCACCTCCCCTCTCCTGTCCCTCTTTCCGGTTATCCTGAATACCGATGCCAATCCAAACAACGGATCCCTGACCCTCTTTCCCCGCCGGGGTCTCGGAGGCCTTGCAGGTGGCACCTTGCAGGTGGCCAGACCGCAGAGGGGGTGGTTGGTTTGTGCTACTCCTGCGCCTGGAGCCCAGAGCTGTGACACTACCCATCAGTTGTTGCATCCTCATTGATTATTGTGTACTGAAAATGCTACCCATTCTGTTGATCCATTCTTCAACTGTGCTACCTTGGTAGTTCTTCTGACATTCTGCTTGGACATGTGCTTGGCCATATTCAGCAACTTCAAGTCATCTACTGGAGACTCTTCCAGGGTTTTTTGTGGGCTACAGGCTTTTTCCCAGGTTTGGGGGTTTGGCTCCTTGGAGTTCTCTGCGATTTGGTATTTTTACCAGTCAAGGTGGCCTCTGAGGGGGCTGGACCCTATTTCCACGCAGGGTAGAACCCATGTAGACTAGAAGGAAGAAGGCAACGGACCCCAGACACAGTTCTTCTGAAGGTCATGGTGATGAGTAAATGAGGGAGGGGGTTTTGTTGTCGGACAGTACCCTTGGGCTACAGTGTTTGGGCACTCTCTGACATTGTCATTGTGGGGTACTATGTACATGATGTGTTCTGCTGGTCAATGGCTGTTCCTGTGTTGGCTTTACTTTTCAGATGTCAGGGGATTGTTGTGGTTTGACATACTGGGGTGTACACATGGGCAATGTTCACATGTGATGTGTACAGGACACTGAGGGTCACTTGATTTCACATGCATGTATTGCGTGGATGTCCCTACTGACACACACACTTACACAATGCTCCACCACACATACAACCACCCTTCCATGCCCACACGTGCACACAGATTGCCTTCTCTGGCATGCTGTATCCCTGCAGCGCCTGATCACTTACCATTTGGGGATCGTGTACATGCATCAACGGGTTATTTTTGTTGCTTGTCCTTTTTATATGATGCTCAAGGTGTATCCCCAACCGAATGGCTGCTCACTGTGCAGTGTGTTGCAGGAGACACACACAGCACACAGGTTAGGGATTTGCAGATTTGGCTTGGCCAATGTGCATGCCAACAGGCATTCTGTCTTTTGTTCATGGTACTGCTGGTGGCATGCATTTGTGTATGACTTTGCATCGGGGGGAGTTGTTGGTCAGTCATTTGTCCTGATTCCATGTCAGGTGTGACAGGATACAAGCTGCCACAATGATCACGCACACTACTGGGGGTGCATATAGTAGCTGCCCGCCAGAGCGGTCAAGGGAGCGGAAGTGTGACTTGAGCACTCCGAATTTGCGCTCCACTATGCCCCTTGTTGCAATACAGGCAACGTTGTATCTTACCCTGGGTGGTGTGGTGGGGTTCCGTATTGGCGTCATCATGTAGTTGCTAAGAGGGTAGGCACTGTCCCCTGGGGAGGTGATAATGGTTGTGATTAGTTGGGTTTGTGTATTTGTCTGTGTGTGACATGCATGCATGTGCACAGCGATTTATACTCACCTAGGAGCCATGTGTCACCATGCTTCCCAGCTTCCAGGGCCCGGCTCAGGGTGGACTTTCTGTATATGAAACTGTCATGGGTAGACCCAGGATAGTTTGCATAGAGAGAGGTGATGATTCCCTTGGCATTGCATACAACCTGTACGTTCATGGAATACCAGTGCTTGCGGTTTCGATAGATGTGCTCAGTGGCCTTAGGTGGACGTAGGGCCCCATGGGTGCAATCTATGGCAACAAGCACTTTGGGGAAGTGTGCCACCCTGTAAAAGTCCAGGACCACGGCCTGCCTTTCTGTGGGTGTTCTGGGCATGTATATGTGCCTGCGGACTGAGGGGCGTGCAGTCATGATTGCCAACACCTGGTGTAGGCAGCGTGACTGCGTGGCCTGTGAGATGCCCCCAACTGTGGCAGTTGTCCGCTGAAATTACCCAGTGGCCAGAAAATGCAGGACATTGAGCACCTTTTCCAAGGGGCTCAGTGCTTGGGAGCACAAGGTAGGTTATGTGAGGTCATCCTCCCACTCAGTGACCAGGTCAAGGATGATACGAGGTGGAAAATTATACCTGCCATAGACCTGGTCATCAGGCATCCCAAAAAGGCTGGTCCTTGGCAAACAAATCCGATGCCTGGCTATTCTCCTCCTCCTGCGGTGTCCCACGATCAGTGCTGCGACAAATGGGGCATTCATTGTAGCTGTGTATACGTGTTTGTTGTTTGCACGCACTTTTATACTGCGCAGGGACACTTCTGCCTGCCTTCATGTGGCGGATGTGTTTACGCCTGTGCGTGTTTTTTGGCGTGCTCAGGTTTCCTGTATTCGATTCCATGAATACGTGTTGTCCACGTGCGTGTGGGAGTTCCGTGTATTTCCCTGCAGCACTTCCACAGTTACACCTTCTTTTTCAGACGTTGTTCCCCATTCCGCATGTTCCGCCCCATGTTCCGCCCCCTTTTTGGTGTGTGGCTGACATCGTGCACTTTCGCTGTGCGCATCGCGCACGGCCTTCTGGATGTTGCAATGAAGTGTGCGCCCGTGTGCGCCCCCCGTGGATTTGGTGCACATCCCAGGGAAAACATGCGCAGGGCCTTCCATGAATCGCACGCGTGCACGTGCGCTTGATTTTTCACGCTTGCGCCACGGATTTCGGCGCGCATTTGTTCCATGAATCGGCCCTTATAACCTCACATAAATCTTGTTTCAGATGATGCCTGCAATTTTTCCCCAGCTCAAATGAAAGTGTCTTAACATTACACAGAAATGTGGTGCCGTTTGCACACATGCATACACTTTTGAGGCTGCAGTGCCCACGACCCTCCACTTCACTGCCCACTTTGGGCAGTGATCTTCCAATAACATTCCAACACAACAATGTGCTGCAGAGGAAAATCAGGGTGTGGCCTAGGCTTAAATGCCAAATTAATCTTTCCCAAGCTTTGAAATGCTGTCATCTTTGTGGGTTGACCATTTGCTGCACTGGTTGTTGTAACTGTGGTGTGTCACCCTCCACAGTGTGTTGCCCTTTTAAGGGAATATGTACCTCCACCTCTCCCTGTGTATTGCCCTTTTAACATTTGCCATGATTGTTTCATGGCAAAAGCTAATTAAAGGTGTTTCTGCAGACACGCGCACAAGAATGCCTGCAGACTCCAAGAGGGGAACGACTGAGTCCATGTCTCATTTATGTAGGCCTCCAGGCCTACACATGGAAGCACAGGCATGCCCTGAAGCCGTGGGACCCGTGTGCCAGTACAATGGCAGAGGTCAGCATGGTCAGGTGCATGGCTGGCTGTGCCCCCACTCGCGATGGTGCTTGAGTCCCATAGCACCATGGGGCTTGCTAGATGTCCAGAGCAGTCCCCAACCTCCACAGGCACTGAGCCTGTCGAGTGCTGGTGTCCATTGCACTTTGGGGGCCCGCTGGATGTCCACAGCGGGCCCCCTGTACCATTGGTGATGAAGCGTGGAACCCCCGCGATGTGCCATTCCTATGCTGTCCCTCAAATTTGGTTTCCTTTGTTCCTCTGAAAAGGGAAAGGAGGAGGAGGGAGGAGGAGCAGCAGTCCATTGCAGTGGAGAAGTGCAGGGAAGCCCTGGCATGCTTCGTCCTGGCCTTCATTCATGAGGGTGCTCGTGTGGCGGGATCAGAGCGTGGAGGCGCATCTGCACATCTGCAGCCCCTGCGGCATCCACAGCTGTGAGGGGAGAAGAAACAGAGTGGCCGCAGCCGAGAGAAAAGAGGGAGAAGGGGCAGCCTCTGCCGTGTTCTGGAGGGAGAGCCCTAATGGTGGATCTCCTCTGGCAGCAGCCCGCTGCAAGAAGGGTGCATGTGCGGCCAGGGCGAGAGCCAGCCTACAACCCCTGCGGCTTCTGCCGCCAGAAGAAAAGTCAGTGGAGGACCATCTGCCCCCAGCAGTGTCCGCCACCAGAAGAGGATGAAACTGCGGCCGTCCGGTGAGTGCCATCTGCCCCCACACAAGAAGGAAGGCAGCACCACCCTGCGTTGTGCGTGCCCCAATAAGCAGCAGCACCATTCTGTGGTGTGCCACACCACCGCCGGAGCCCTGTGAGATCCTGTGCTGTGCGGCAGTGGAAAGAAGCTCCAGAAAAAAAGAATAAAAGTAATGACAGAACACATCATTCACGCCAGAGCTCATTGAGATCCTGGACCTGCAGCAGTGAAAATGGTGAAGTGCTCTGGTCAGGAGTGATTAAAGTGGCAGCTCCTGTGTGATCCCGGGCCACCGCCGGTGAAACCAACAGAAGGGGGCCCCCGGGGGGGGGACGCTGCACAGGCCAGCGAAGTGGCCTGCGTGTAGAGCGCCACTCCCAGGGGGTATTTAAGGGTCAGGGAAGGTTCAGGAAGCAGGCAACGGTTGGGGACTTGAGATTGAAGTCCTGTCGCCTGCTCCCAAGCCTTCCCTGATTTGGTCTGTGGTAGGGATTTTTGTGGAGGTGAGGAGTAGGGGGTAGTTTAGAAGAGTTGGTTAGGCAGTCAGCTTTACATAAAAAGAAAAAGAAAGTTGTTTTCACGGAGGTACCGTAAATAAGGTACCTCCATTTCTTACCTTGGTTACTTCAGTGATTGTGGGTCGGTCCATTAGGCTTGTGCAGTGAGGGCGGGGGCTCGGGGGTTTTAAGATCCGTGAAGTGTTTCTTCTTGTGTTCAGTGTGTTCAGGCCTTTGTAGTTACTGCAAGGGGTTTGCCTGCGGGGTCCCCAGCCCGTGCCTGGCTGCACTGTGTGAAGTCACAGCAGTATTGTTCCCTGGGGGCCTGATTTTGCTCCGCCTGGGGGCCTAGAGGTTAATGGCTTTCCTTTTCACTCCTTTTATAATTGCTCTGTCACGCCTGATTAGATAGGTGTGGGGCCGGGCATTTCCCCATTGTAGAGCTCTCTTTTTGTTTGCTCAAAGAGCCATTAGCGTTCCTTGCAAGCTACTCTACTCAGTACAGTAGCTTCTGTCAGATGTGGGGAGGCAGTAGTGCTGTTCTGTTTTCTTTCATTCTCACGGCAAGCAGGCTCTCAGTCATCATCAGGCAGCATTTTTTATTGGCCACAAGGTGCTCTGGTTTTGCTTTTGTGTAGTCTTAAGGGGAAAGTTACGTTTTTAAGGGAAGGGCCCTATAAGGGTGGGGGCCTTTTTGGGGGGCAGATAAAAATGAATAAAAATGAATAAATAAATGTACTAAATAAAAAATAAAATGGAATTTTGTATTAGGAAGCAGTTTGCTAATACATTTATATTTGGGAATCTTTAGAGTGTGATTTATTTTTCAGGGAGTCCCTAATTTCTCTATTTTGTGGATAGCCCCAAGGGTAGGTGCTGGCGCAGGGGCTTAGTTTAGCTAGTGGATCTAATAAGGGTTTATTTGGCTCCACTGCCAGATTTTAGGGCACAATGGTGGGACAAGGATCTAGTAAAAAGGGTTTGGTGGATGCCAGGGCGCTGAGGGAGGCTCTGGAAATTATCAGCAGGGCATCTAAGGCCCAGCTGGAAGGGGCGGTGGTGGAGGTCACGGGTGAGGAGGAGTTAGGTGGTGGTAGGCCGCAGCGTAGAGCTGTGGCAGATGGGGCTCTCGCGGCAGTGGTGGCTTGCACCCCTGCAGTGGGGAGAGGGGAGGGTTTGGAATCCATGGGCAGGAAGATGAGGAGGGAGATAGACAGGAGAGCATCCAGGGGAGAAATTATTTCGGGTGGGGAGCTAGCGAGGGATGGAGTCAATGATGGCCGAGGGGAGCTAGGGGATGGTAGGAGTGCTCAAAAAAGGGTGAGTCAAGGGAACCAAGGTGGGGGGGTGATGGGACGCAGAAGGGGGCGACAGGGCAGAGGAGAAAAGGGGGTAAATACCTGCAGAAGAGTGCAGGTGGGAGAAGGAGAGAGAGGTCCCCATTAATTAGTGAGGTTAGGGAGGGGCGAGGAACACCCCCCCCCGAAGAGGAGGAGTGGGGGTGGAGGGCGTTGCGCAGCCCCTGCTGTTCAAGAGGATGGAGAGGGTTTAGGAACAGCCCCTCCTCGGTCGGCGCAAGGAGAGTCTAGAGGGTGCAGCACGGCCCCTAGCGATGAGGATCACAGGGTGGAGGAGTGCACACCTCGCCCGAGAGAAGAGGACCAGGAAGTGGTTTCTGCGGCCCCGCCAAGAAGGCGTCAAAGGAGTGGTGGGGCGGAGGCCCTGGGCTTGCAAGGAGAGGATCGACTCAACCCGAGCATGAGCTCGCATCAACATTCGTATTAAAGGGGTGATGGAGCTGGGATGGAGGATTATGTGGGGCAGTGGAAGGAAGAAGGTTATAGGGCTGTAAGGAGGAGGGGGGAGGAGAGAAGAAGTTTGAGGGGGAATTGGGAAAGACAGGAGCAGGGCGGTCGGGCGGTAAGAGGTCGGGGGAACAATTGGCTGGGTGAGACTGCTCACATGTTTTGTCCCCGCAGTAGGAGCCCGTTAAGAAAAGAGAAGAGGAGCATCGGAGTGGAGGCCAGACCACAGACGGGCAGTGTGGAAAGAGGTGAGCGCGAAAGGGAATGGTCAACTGCATGGCAGAGGGGGGATACGAGAACGGGGGCAGGGAATGAAGGATCTGGTTTGCAAAGGGTAAGGGAGAGGTTTGTGTACAGGCTATTGGAGCCTTGGTGGATGAAAAGGGCAATTGCTCGGTGGAGGTTCAAACGGACAAGGTGGTTGAGCCATTGGCGCTCGAGGTACGGGTCTCAAAAGAAAAAGTAGCGGAAGTGAAGGGCAAAGAGAAAAAGCTACCTTACATGGGCATCAAAAAACCTTTGGGGGCGCACTTGCTGACAGTGACTAAGGATAAGATTAAGGCAGGGGAATTCGTGGATGTTTTTAAGCTGCTCCACAGGGAAGTGAGAGCAAAGGAGGGTTCTAAGGAAGAAGAGAGAGAACTGGCCGCGCGCCCGAGGGTCCCAGTGACAATTTAAAATTGGACGTCGGCATTTATTATTTACGCCAGTGTCTATTGCGAGAAATTTCCTGAGCGATGCGTGGCCCTACTAAAATACATGGATGTGATTAGGAAGGCATTTACAAGTTTTGGGGGCTTCGCTTGGGTGCGGTATGACGAGGAGTTTAGAGCAAGGTTGGCAGAGGACTGTCAGGCGGTTTGGGGGGAGATAGATATGGATCTCTGGTTGCAATGGATGGCGCCGACGAGGCCAGCTCCAACGGTACACACGGCAAGCGGCTTACCCATGCCTTACCAGCTCTTTTTTGGTCGCCCCGCTCCGGAGGGGGCGGGGGTAGGAGGCAGGGGTCAGCCCTCAGCAGCATGTTGGGCTTTCAATAAAGAAGGCTGCACAAGGTTCATGTGCAAATTTAAACATGAGTGCAGCGGGTGTGCGGGTCGGCATCCGGTTACATATTGTTTGCAGGCAGAGGACAGTGGGACTGGGCGAGGAGCGGGGCAAGGAGGTGGGGGGGAGGACCGCATGCCAGTTAAATTGGGCTGTTTTGGTAAGTCGGGCTCAGTTTATCGGAAAAGGAGGGGGGGCACAAGGTTTGATGAGAGATTTTGGGGGTGATCCAAAGGGGGTAGGAGAGGGGTGAGGAGGTAGACGTTTAGGTAGAGCAGGGAAGGGCCGCAGGGGGGATGTAACTGTGGAAAATATTAAGGGGTGGTGGCCGCCGTTTGGAGGACATGGTCGACGGTGGCGAAGAACTCACGCTTGCCGCACGCCAAGGTGAGTTAGCTGTAGGCTGCAGGGACGGGGGTGCGGGAGCGCCTCTGGTGCAGCAGGGGGAAGTGATGAGATGGGTCTGCATGGACGGGGTGCACTAGGGCCCCTGGTGCAGCTGGGGAAAGAAAATGGAGTAATGGAGCAAGGTGCTGGAAGAGTAATTTATATGGATTGGACTGCATGGATGGGGGTGCACTAGGGCCCCTGGTGCAGGTGGGAAACATGGGGTAATGGACGCAAGGAGCTGGAAAATTAAGTTATATGGAATGGACTGCATGGACAGGGGCACACGTTTGGCCCCTGGTGCAGTGGCGGAGTAATAAAGAAAAGGGCCTGCATGGACGGGGGTGCACGTGGGCCCCCAGTGCAGGGTGGGCAACACAGGGCCATAGTAGGAAGGTGAGGGATGGTGGGGGGCAAGGGTGAGTAGGAAGGTAATAGGATAGAGGAGAAAGGGGGTCTACGTGGGATTAGGGCATTGTTTAAAGGATAGGTGTGAAAGGTGCAAAACATAGGGGGACAGGTAGGAGAGGACCGGGGGTGTTTCCGTAGAGGGATAAGGAGATGGCCAGGTGAGGATGGGTTCCTGAGGAGGGTGTTACTAATGGTGTGGGAAAGGGTAGGAGTGTCAAATTAATCGATTTAGGATGAGTAAGGGTCCTGTAAATAGTTGTTGGGGGCTTATTGGTTCATAAGGTGAAGACTTTAGGTTGGTGTAGGTCTGGGAAGTACAGGGTATATAAGGGCTTGGGTAAAAGGGGGCTGTTTGAAATACTGTCAGGGGTATAGGGGAGGGCGGAATGTGGTGGGGTGGTTGTGAATGGAAAGTGACATTGTAATTTCTGTTTCAGATGCTGCGCGGAGTTCGGGGGAGATGCCGCAGCCTTGGTTTGTGGGCCACGCTTTTGTTAAGTGGGCAGGGAAGGAGTAAGAGAAAAGGGTCTTTTGTCAGGCATTTGGGTGGCAGCTACAAAGTGTCATTGGTAAGATGGTTTGGTTTAGGGTGGTTCCGCTGGGATCAGCTACTGCCTATGTTGGAGGGGTTGAGGGAACGCTAGGGGTCTCCAGAGGGGGTGTTCATTCTTGCGGGGGGAAAATGTCTTGGTAAAGAGATACAGGTGGGGGCTCTCCTTAAAAAAATCAAAAGGAATTTGCTAGGGGTCCGAGAAATGTGGCCTCAAACATGTGTAGTTTGGACTAAGTGGTTGCCACTGTGATTTGGGAGGGGAACGAGAAGTGAGGGCATGTTAGATCGGGCAAGGAAGGGTATAAACAGAGAGTTGGTAAAGTTTTTGTGCCTCGGCGGTGGTACAGGTTGGGGCCACAAAGAAATAGTTTATGAAGGCTTCATGATATTTAGAGAGGATGGTGTCCATTTGTCCGTTTTTGGAAATACTCATTATTTATCGGAATTTACCTGGTTGGGAGAGATAGGGTAAAGAGTTGGAAGTAGAAAAGAATGGTGGGGTGGGGGGGCAGAAAGAACACCTCGGGGGAGGGTTTTTCTGGTGACGGGGGCATGGCCCCTTTAGATGTGGGGGGAGGGAAGCACAATGGGGGAATGGTGTGGGAAAGGATGGGGGTGGTGCTGTTTGCACAAACGGGCTACGCCGGGGGAACAGGTATTGAACCGGAAAAAACGGGACGCCTTGAGAATTGGTAAGTAGACGGTAGGGACCAAGGGATGGTTAGGGAGGAAGTGGATTTATTTATTTATTTATTTATTTAATTAATGATTTAATTGTTGGGGAAATGAAAGTGTTAATTATTAATTGGTTGTTTAAAAGAGTTTGTTAGTCTGTAAGGCCAGGGAGCCAGGTAAGCGGTTATTTATAAGCTTTGACCTGCCACAGTAAAGCAACCTTTTCCACTCTAAATAGTCTGGGTTTTTGTGCAGTAAGTCAATAGGGACGAAGGCGGCCTGCATCCAGCAAAGATGCGGCAGCACTCTGATGCACCGGCAGCCTTAGCTGCTGTAAGACCAGGCCAGGCCGCCGTCAGTGATATTAAACAGCAGATCCAAGTCGGAGGAAAGTGAAAGGTGCCTCAGGGTCAGAGCAAGGAAACAGGCGTTCCCGGTCTCGGTGGTGAATGGAGTGAATAGGGGCTTCCCGCTTCAACAGGTAAAGCGGGCAGCACTCCGCTGTATCTGCAGAATCGGCTGTACCTATACCAGGCTGCCAGCGCTGAAGTTTTCAGCTCCATTTCGGAGCAGAGGAAACATGGTGAGAGGCCCCTGGGTGATCCCGGGCCTCAGGTGACACTCCAGTTGTGCTCCATGCTTTGGAACAAAAGGAGAGGATGAAAATGGCCCGCTGATGATCCCAGGCCCATCAGCAGTGAATTGAAAAAAAATAAGAGTGAGAGGAAACAAGGGGAAACAAAGCAACACACACGACTGCCCGCCTTTGTGTGCAGAAAGAACAGTAGTGCAGTTTGTGCGCTCAACGCACTCCCACTGGAGGTGACTGCAAGACAGAAGTGCATGTTTAAGATGCTGCGTTGGCGTTTTGGAAGAAAAAGGTACTCACATGCTCTTCCTGGTGGTCCTGGTATTCGTTCTTCGGTGGAATCTTTGGGTTCCTGATCTTCCACATCATGAAGAAGAAGGGGTACCACTGCTATACATCTCCTGAGAAGCTGGACCCCAAGACCAAGGAAGGATGATCAGATGACCAGGCCAATGAAGAGGAGTTTTCCAATGAAGACACTGTGGAGCAGATTGTGAAGTGCCTCATCCAGAAGGAAGTAAACACGGAGGCACTGAAGCAGATGCTGGGATAAACCGAAAAGGAGACACCCGCTGCACCCAATTTCTGCCCACACTCGAAAGGCCATGGTGGTGGACCTCCGCACCACCACACCATTCACCTGGGCCCAATGCTCGCTCCTTGCAGGCACTGCAGTCGGAAGGAAAATCACCCACTCCAATGCATGGGGCAATCTAAAGAGGTAAGACAGAATCCGCACCCCGGGTAGTGACTGCCTTTCAGTTGGAAGAGGTCGAGTCCACAGGGGGTCACAGGACGAAACCCTCCCTGACACTAGCAATGACAACTGCACAACTGATAATGACGGTCAGAAGATAGCACCGGGAAGCACCCACGGTGGCTCTCAGAATGGAACTTTCCAGTTAGATGACAGTAAACCATGTGAAATGCCCCAAAGCTTTGCACGCATAATAGCCCTCGCGATGCTGCGCAGAGAAATAGGAGTGCCGCCGACCTACCGTTTGTGGACTTCCAGGCACCAGTCGCTCTGCAAGAATTCCGAGGCAAATAATGAAGTCTGAAGCCACTAATGAGCTGAAGGGGAGAGGCATCACACCATGTTAGGCAGAATTATATGCAGTACCCTTTGGGAACATCACACACAATTAAGACTACAAGTGACAGTACAAATTCACCTTTGGTACAAGCCTGTACTACACAGTAAAGTAGTAGCAATGGCTGAGTAGGCAGACTTATCTCAAGAGTAAGTCAGCAGTATCAATAGTTACACAAAGGACAGCAATTACTATGATTCAAACAAACACTGATTCAAGGTTTCTGAGTAAAAGAATATACATTTATTTATACATCAGTTGTAAAACATTTCACCAAAGTAAAGCAGTTGGTAAATCACACTCTTAATACACTACACCGCACCCAATAGATTCTGGACAAGTTAGGCTCAAAATGAAGTGTGAGCAAAATGGCACCCCAGCAATTTAAAAGGGAGGGAAAGACAAAGTTAGGCAGAAATTGAGTAACACCAACAAGTAAGTAAGCAGGGCAATCTAGAAAAAGGAACTACCGTGAGGAAATCGGATTCAAACAGGGCCTGGCCCAAAGTCAATGGGTCAGAGTCTTCTGCTCCAGATCACACAGTTCAGGGTAGTTTGCGGTTAAGTCTTTGCCAAGAGTTCCAGACGAAGTTGGTCAGCAGAAAAGTTAGTTTAAAGAAGAGAGAAGGACAAGCCCTCAGATTGGCAAAAGGTTTCATGCACTTTCACTGCGGCTGGACAAAACGAACAACCGGATTTGAACAGTACCTTAAATGGAGAAGAAGGCTGTAGCTGAGGCGGACGTTTCTGGCAGGTCCTGCAGGCTCACGGATCCTGAAGCGACTGTCGGACTGACACGAAGTAGGAAGACTGGAGGGTCCTGCACTGCCCAGGGAAGAAACCAGCAGCAGAGCAAAGCAACAAATAAAATGTGCACTCCTTAAAACACAAGCAGGGTCCTTTCCTCCTGGCTATCCGGTTCACTGTAGCTCTGTACAGCAAATTCAACTAGAGATGGGAGCCTTGCTTGGAGTTTGGGTGAACCGGTTGGTCCCACCAGCTCAAGGGGAGAAGATTCTTTGCAGAGCTTCCCTGTAGTTGGAGTGTAAAGATTTAGACCTGCAGCAGGGCTTCACCGGGCGGTTCAGTCGTTTTAGGGGTCCTCTTCTGTCAGCTCCTCTTCGGTTCTCTCGTTCCAGTGGCGACTCTGCATTTCCAGACACAGATACCTGCTTTTTATGCAGTTTTCCCCCATTCACACAGCCTGGCTGTTAATCACAAAGCAGGGTGGCTGTTCCGCCAGGACAGTCACCACATCCAATCAGGTTAGAGTGCAACATGGGCCTCCAAGGAGTCTCTGTGCAGGGATTGCAAAAACCCCTCCCTCACATCCTGTACCCCCCAGACATACAGGCACCTAAGGAGGGCTTCTGTGTAGAAGCCCACGAAAGGATGAACAAAGGAACCAAACCAGGTTTGGCGCACAGAGAAAAACACAAGAAAGACTTTTACAAAAAGAAATGGCGAATAAACCCAGCCGGAACCATATAAAAACGTACATGGTCTAGCGGGTTTAAATTTGAGGCTACCAAGATAGCCTTAAAGAATACCAGGGTCATTTAAGATAACTTCGGTAGGAAAAATAGGGTAGTTACCACTGCCACCAGCCAAGTCTTAATGAAAAAGGAGCGAAAGAATGCTCCAAGAGAAAAAGACAAAAAGGGATAAGGATCAACTCTTTACATAACTCTATTTAAGATAGTTTGTACTGGGTCTGTGAGTTTTAAAAGAGACTAATAAAGTCAAAGGCAACTTTACATGTTCTGGGAGACAGTAGTCAGCCCCAGAAATGGATTCGGAGTTGGGATGCCAAAAAGACAACCCTGTGTCACTGCACTGAAGTCTATGAACACAGGAACATGTTAAACACACACAGCAAAACACATGTAAGAGTGGGAAAAAAGGTTCACACTCTTACCAGGTTAAAAAACAAATAAAAAAAAAAATCAGGGGGGCGCTGTTGAGCAGCCGACAAAATGGCTGCTTAGTCGTGGTGCTCTGTGCCCATCAATCCTTCATCGAATTGCATCGGCGGCGAAATACCAAGCCCTGCTGTGGAAACACTTGTCAGATGTAGCGGTGATCTTGGGCTGCATCCACATCTATTTCGGGCCACTGGAGCCGAGTTGCGGCACCCTGACATCTGGGCCATGTAAGCTGTGTGGAGCCTGCCCCGGGCCACGTTCTCTGTGCGGCCGCCCGACGATGTGACTCGCTGGCCCCTCTGCGGCGGGCCCTGCTGCGGAGTCAGCTGTAAACCCTTCCCTCCTTCCTCTGCCCCCTGAGACCTCTGTGGATTGCCGGGCTGGATCCCCTCCTTGCCGGAGGGGTTGATACGCCCTCTGCCTGGCTGGGCTTCGTGGGAGGTCTCCGCCTGGTGCAAGCTCCCCCGTTCCCCCCTGCGGGCTTGGGGCCTGTCCTGACATTGCGGGTGGCAGGCGCTTGGGGGCTGTGATCATGCCATGCCCTGTACTGCTGGAGGAGCCGCGCCCGCTCCGCCTTCAGGGGAGCCCATCCTACTGTCAATCTGGAAAAATGAATACCCTTCATTTGAATGACAGACGTAACTTGATGGCCGTAGGCCAACCGTCTTATGCACCGAATTATAGAAATATAAACTGCTATGCTTGACCAACAAGCAGCCATTTTAAACGTAACAAGAATCGCCATTTTGCTTGTTAACCATTGCTCATTGCTTTCTGTCTAAAACTGCTTTTGCAGTTTGCAATTCTTGTGAATTCTGCTTACTGTGCTCAACTGTTAACATTGTTGTCTGAATATGAAAGGACAAGGTCGCGGGACTGAAGAGTTTGTTGAAACTCCTCATGAGTAGCCCAGAAAGGAATGCCCACGCTCCCTCTCTGTAGCCTTGGGAGAGAGCTGCAGGGCATTTAATCACTTCACAGCTGCCAGCCAGTCTCGTAAGATGGTAGAATATGTTAGAATAAAACAGCTAAAGGCTTGAATTATGCACTTCCTACGGCCCCCAACCGCAAAACCCTTCAGAACATGTCTACTCCCAGGTCACGAATAGTACCTCATAGATAGCAAAGCTTGGAATGTGGCTCTTCCCCAGTGTGCAGCTTGCTTCCAAGAACAGAACCACCGTGTTCTGTTCAACAACTAACAGATGCCTCCACACTTTCTAATTGCACATTGTTACTAGAATAGAGATCGAAAGTGTCATAATCGTCATACTCGTCGGATATGTCCATCGTCATCCCGAGTTCAAAGGAACTTAATAAAGAGGGGTGTTAAACATGACATTGCTGATTGTATGATATGCATTTTGTATATATGTAACTGATGTACGTAATTCGCTCTCTTGCATCCCTCGAGGTCTAGGAAACTCACGTCGCGGGGCGTGAGATCAGAATTGGCCAATTGATACTATTTTTGCTTGCAATAAACCCTAGCATTGGGAATTTGAACCTCGTGTCTGGCGCATCTTTTCGTGTATGGTTATTGCCTTGTTTCCATAGCACGAGGGACCCCTAGGGGCCCCTTTCAAGATGGCGCCTGAATAGGGACCCTCACCCACTTGCCCCATCGTATACGTTGTAACGGAGTAAAGGCGGAAGAACGGGATGGTCGAGCTTGGATCAAGAAGTGTACGGGGCACCCTGTAGAAGTGAGGAGAGATTCCTTCCGCAGATCTGCACACATCTGACCCCTGATCGACGTACCGGGCCAGAGGGAAAAGGAGGCGAGGGTCCTGAGACGAGCCAGAAGCCAGAGAAGCGCAGACACGACGTTGGGAGAGGTTGCGTTAGGACAGGCGACTTGTTTTATCAAGTGAGTCATTCCCCGATTCAAAGAAAAACCTGATTTTTGGTAGAGTGTTGATTTTGCAAATTCAAACGTCCAGGTAAAAGTTAGCTAACCAAAGGGGAAGGTTAAAGAAACATGCCTGGAATACTGTCCACTTTAGCGGGGCTGCGGTAGACAGTCCTTGGAATATGGCCAAAGTGCATCGCCTGGGGGAACGCCGGCTTATGATATGTATGCCAAATATGGTGTGGGTGCGATAATATTTTGTGAAATTTGGCATAGACAAACTAGAAAGCAACCCGACCATCAGTGGCTGATTAATGGTAGTTTTGAGATTGGGAGGATAGATAACCCAGAAAGGGTGCTAATTAGAAAGAAAGCGTGACCTGCAGCTTTTGAGACTGTCAAAGATTGGAGGAGGGAAGCAATGCTCCGACTTAGGAGTAGAGAGAAGCATGCGCTTAGGCACAAAACGAAGCTTGAGGTAGCAGAAGAAAAGGAAGAGGAGGAGTGGATGGCAAGTCTAAGACGGGAAGGGAGACGTGACCAGATGAACATAGAAAGAATATACCCGCAGCAGGAACTACACATAGCAGACGAATTAATGGAACATTTGTTAACTAACACGGGTCGAGGCCCAAAACCAGAATAGAAACCAAACAAGCCAGCAGTGACTGCGCAGGCCCAACCAGTAGCTCTCATACCCCCTCCCATAGCCCAAGCACATCCCCTCACGCAAGCATTAACCCAAGCCCCACCCACAGCGCGAGCACTCCCACAAGTGCAAACCGCGGACACATAATTTCCCAGCATCCAGGAAGGCCCTTCACAGATGCCACCTGTGTCACTTGTCCCATCTGCACCTCCTGCTGCAGAGACAGATTCAGCACCATCCGCCCCTCCCGAAGTCGAAATTGAGACCGGGGAGGCGAGAGGCGGGGCTGAAGGAACAGGATTTGGACGGGTAACTCGCAGCGCGATCAGCAAAGAAAGAAAGATTGAATTACGGCAAAAGGCAGAAATGTACATAGAAGGAAACGATGGGACGGCAGCATTGGACTCATTGTATGGGTACCGAAGAAGCAACGAGAGACAGGTAGTGTTGGAATGCATGGGGACATTTTTGGTGGGAGAATGGAAAAAGTTACTTGACAAATTACCACCACAACGATTGTTAGATTTGAACCAATTAGCATGTTGTAGAATAAAAGATGAAGAATTAAAGGAGCATGTGAATGGACTTTTTGATCTTAAAAATGAGTTGGATAATGAATATGCCGAAATGTTTGCTGCACCTGGGTACAGGGGTTGGGATATTAGAAGAAAGGGGAGAGGAATGGTAGAATCATACATAGAGCGGAGACATTCAACGTCATCTGTACTGAGGGGCGAGAAGTTGAAAGTATGTATACGAGAAGCGATAAAATGGGTATCGAATCCTAGTATCCCAACAATGGTCATACATGACATATTTGATGAATATTCCATGCCAATGAAAAGAAAAGCACTGCAATCGATGGCTGAATATTTGATGGAGAAGGATATAAAAAATAATAAGGCTAGCCCACCTGAGATACTAGCGGTATACAGGAGAGCATTCGAGCGAAGTACAGGAGAAACGGGTTTATCACTGGACTTAGGAATACTATTGAACCTAAGAGAAGGGGGAGGGATCGTGAGTGGGGCATTTCCAATGAGAGAGGTTCCGCCCACGTTTGTACCAAAAGTAGAGATCCCTGCGACGGGTACAGTAGGAGCGCAGGTAACACCAGCCCATTTCACCGCCCAGCATGTGCATGTCCCCTTTTCCAGGCAAGAGGTGAATACTATAAAACAGACGATTCCCGATGTAAGAAAGAATCCAGCAGGTTTCTACAAGGAAGTAGAGTCAACCCTGAGATCAGCAGTGCTTACTATGAGCGATATAGATTTGATTTTCCCAGTCATTTTGCCAGCAGATATATGGAAACAGATGAGGACGGTAGATGACGCGGGGGCTTTTGGCGCCACATGGGCGGAGTTACTATTGGAGGACAAAAATAGGAAAGTAGGGGAAAATCCGGGAACCCGCATGGCAGATCTACCAGAACGGATAATGCGGAGATTGAGGGAAATAATTCCAGAAAAAAGGATTCAGTGGGACAAATTAACTACATGTGTGCAGGGCAAGGATGAGCCAGTAACGGATTATTTCAATAGATTTGAAGGAGTATTCACAGACTTCAGTGGGCAGGATGTGAGCACAGAGTCGGGGAAAAGGCTATTTGTTGATAAATATGTGAGGGGACTAATATCACCAATTCAAGATATGTTAATGACGTTGGAAAGTTCCTGGGCAGCAAAACCGGTGAGTGAGATATTACACATAGCCCAGTATTACGAGAACAGGGTAAATGTGGCGAAAGAAAGAGAGGTGAAGGATAGAGTAAATTTAAAAACGAGGGTGTTACTGCAGCAGGTCATTGGATACAATAGAGGTAGAGGAAATGCACAAGGCAGTGGAAATTTGAATAATATGCATGGGGTGTCATTGGGATTAAATCAATGTGCGTACTGTAAGGAGGAAGGACAATGGCGAGCGCAATGCCCGCACCTACAGACTAGAGGTGGGTTTGGTCAGAGAAGGCCTCATAGAGGACATCAGGGGTCAAACGACCCAAGCAGAAATAGCATGCAGCAGCAGCAGGGATATACCAATGGAGGTACTCAAACCCAATCCTATGGTCAAAACCAAGCGCAACAGAACCAGCCATTGAACCAAAGTGTTTCGAACCAAAATCAGGGCGGGCAGGGCCAACAGAGAAATGATCAGAGTGGAGGACATCGAGGGGGAAATGGGAATATTTTTGATACACAGCCAAACACGTATTATGGCAGTAGCGGTGACTACACATCGGACGATGTGTTATTTTCGCGATAGGACAGCCCACGGCAGGGGTCGGAACCAGTGTCTATTCCCGTGAATCAGAGAGGACCCTACGTAGAAATGAGAGTCGGGAATAAGGAGCACCGTTTCCTTGTATATACAGGGGCACAGAAGTGCTCGATAGACCACCACTTGGTTCCGGAGATACCACTGTCGGGGCAGAAGAATGTTATTGTAGGGTTCGCAGGTACACCAGTAATTAACCCCATGTCCGAAGCTGTCCCAATTACAATAGGACCATTTACGGAACAGTGTCCATTTCTTTTAACAGAAAATTGTGGAGAGAACTTGCTAGGATTAAATTTGTTGAGAAAATTGGGGGCAGTCATACATTGTACGGCAGACGGGGTGTTCCTCACGATGTGGCCTCACGATGCACCGGTGGCGGAATTTATGTCAAAAGAGTTGCCAGAAGAGCTAAGTAGAGTACCAACCTGTCTGTGGGCAATGCATGATAACGATGTAGGATGCTTGAAAATAGAGCCAGCAAAAATAACTTTGAAAGAAGGTGTCACACTACCACGAATTCCCCAGTATAATATTTCTGTTGAAGGTGAGAAGGGATTGAAAAGCATTGTTACTGACCTGGTGAGATTGGGGGTGGTTGAGGAAATTGCAGGTAGCACGTGCAACAGCCCGATTCTTCCAGTTTACAAGAAAGGAGGCAATGAGGTACCCTATCATTTCATAATTGTTCTGCGCGCATTAAACAAAGTGGTAGACCCACAATTCCCTTTGGTCCCAGATGTCACAACAATACTGACAATGATACCGGCCACTGCAGAATACTTTAGTGGAGTTGATTTGAAGAACGCGTTCTTTAGCATTCCAGTGGATAAAAGCAGTAGATATCTGTTCACATTCACTCTAGGAGGTTGATCATTCACATTCACACACATTCCACAAGGATATACAGAAAGCCCGAGCATTTACAGCAGAGTGCTAAAAGAGCAGCTAGACATGCTAGAATTACCCAAAGGTTGCGTACTCTTGCAGTACATAGATGACTTGTTATTAGCTGCTGACACGAAAGAGATCTGTAAAGAAAGTACTATATTACTATTGACACACTTAGCGACCCATGTTCATAAGGCAAGTTTGAAGAAATTCCAGTATAATCAGAAGGAGGTGTCTTATTTGGGTTACCTACTTTCGAAAGAAGGGAGAAGATTAACACCAGAACGCATAGAAAGTAGCTGTAATAGGCATGGCCTCTTATTGTCGGCAGTGGATCAGTAATTTTGCGTTGATTGTGAAGCCGATGATAAAGTTGACTAAAAAAGATGTAGAGATGCCTTTACAGTGGGATGAGGAATGTCAGAAAGCGTTTGAGCAATTGAAAGCTGCATTGTGTGCTGCACCAGTTTTAGGCACTCCTAACTATAAAAAGATCTTCAGACTATTTGTGAGTGAGAGCGAAGGATGTGCATTGGCGGTTTTGACACAGGAACAAGGTGGAAGAAATAGGCCGTGCGGCTATTTTTCTTACACGTTGGACCCTATAGCGCGCGTTCTACCACAATGTTTGCGATCTGTCGCAGTGGCTGCTGCGTCAGTGAAACAAACGGAAGGAATGGTATTGGGGCACACTTTAATTCTAATGGTGCCACATGCTATAGACGTTCTATTAAATAGGACAAAGACGCAACACCTCACCTCAGCTAGACTGACAAGATATGAGCTCATCTTGTTTGCACCCCACATCCAAATTATGAGGTGTAGCGCATTGAATCCTGCAGAATTAATGCCACTGCCCATAGCAGAAATTGGTGACAACAAATCACCACCCCATGATTGTTTAATGGTCACTGAAGAAGAAACAAAAGGAAGAATTGACTTGAGCGATATCCCACAGAAAGAGCCAGATGGGGAGTTATTTTGTGATGGCTCTTGTTTTAAATTACCTGATGGCACATCAACGGCCGCATATGCAATTACTACCCTAGAGAGTGTTGTAGAAAGCAGAAGAATCCCCTACAATTCGGCGCAATAATAGCACTGACCCGAGCCTGTGAACTCTCTGAGAATTTGAACGTGAATATTTATACTGACAGCCAGTACGCCTTTGGCGTGGTTCATAACTTTGGACGACTTTGGGCTGAGAGGGGTTTCTTGACATCACATGGGGCCAGGATTCAGAATGGCCCTTTGATTGTGCGATTGTTGTCTGCACTCACGTTTCCAAAGCGCCTAGCTATAGTGAAGTGCGAGGCGCATAAGAAAGTAACATGTAGAGTGGGAGGGGGAAACGCATTTGCAGACAGGATTGCGAAGCAAACATTCACAGATTTGGGAAAAAAAATTATGACAGTACAGACTGAGGATGTACCTTGTATGATAGAGAATGGAGTTGCCACAGTCAAAGAAATGCAGGCTGAGGCCACGACCAAAGAGATTCAGGGGTGGGCTGAGGGCTCTGCTGAGTTAAATGTGGAAGGATGTTGGGTGGACAAGGAAACAAAGAACTGGATGTTGCCAAATTGTTACGTGACTGCAATGGTTATAATGGCGCATAGTCCTACCCACATTTGCGTGAAGAAGATGGTACAGCATTTATCCACAGTATGGAAAAATGAGCACATAAAAAAGAATGCAGAAAGACTAGTGCAGAATTGTATTACGTGCCTGCAACACAATGTAGGGAAGGGAACCGTGACTCCGGCAGGTAGTTTCGGCCCACCCTCTATGCCATTTGAGGTGGTCCATTTTGATTTCATAGAAATGGAAAGGTGCCAGAACTACAAATATGTGTTGGTGGTGATTTGTGCATTCAGCAAGTGGGTGGAGGCATATCCTTTAAAAGACTGTACTGCCATGTCAACAGCAAAAGTAATGTTAAAGGAGTATTTCTCCCGGTTTGGGTTGCCCCGTGTCCTGTGGTCAGACAACGGCCCCCACTTTGTGGGCGCAGTAGTGCTACAGATCTGTGCAGGTCTGCAGATAGAGAAGAGATTCCACAGTTCCAGGCATCCCAGTTCTGCCGGGCTTGTGGAGAGACATAACGGAATCTTGAAGTCAAAGATAGCAAAAATCTGCGCTGGGAGCAAGTTGAGTTGGGTGGATGCATTACCCCTAGCGCTGTTGTGCATGCGCACGTCTGTGCAGGCTAAGGCTGGGCTCTCCCCCTATGAGATTATAATGGGGAGACCAGCAAATGTATGGTGTGCACAGCAGCCCAAAAGATTATGTGAGGTCGAGCATCCTATGTTAAGCACGTACTGTGGACTTTTAATACAGAAGTTGCGTTTGATTCATCAGCAGGTGCAGGAGGCGTTACCAGTGCGATATACCGGACCGGGGCACTCGCTGGAGCCTGGACGTTGCATCTTAATAAAGAACTTTGAACGGAAGACATCATTAGCACCCAGGTGGCGCGGCCCCTACCAAGTACTTTTGGCGACGCAAACGGCAATCTGAGTAGACGGACGGAAGGCATGGATCCATGCAACACATGCAAAAAGATTCCCAGGACTGCTGACAACTTCCGACGACCAGAGAAAGGAAACGGTCTCGGAAACTAAAGAAACTGTTGCCAGTCCATTGCCACAGCATCAGCCTGAGCGAGAAGTGAAAGTTGAAACAAAGCGCAAGCGAGAAGTGAAACTCGAAACAGAGCCTGAGGAGGCTGCCAGTAAGGGGAGAGGGCGAAAAGTGCCCCAACGTTGCTCAACAGAAACAACATCACTGCCGAGCGACACAAACCCTGCATTGCAAACACGAGCAGAAACAACGCGTGTACCCCTTTGGCGCCCACCAGATTCTGCAGATTCACCAAAGCCAAAGAAAGAAACTACATCATTGCCACGGCGCTCATCGCTACCCATCATTGTGCCACAGGCTGACACTGAGCCTGATACTGGAAATGCAACGGCACTATTCACGGATCATACAATACCAGGAGTGAATTGGTATAATTTGCGGCCTCGACAGGCAAAGTGATCCACAGATCTTTGGTGCTTTTCTTTTGCCTTTGGTTCCACTCACGGACGGAGAAGGAGCCACGGGCGTAGAGGAGAGAAGTGTAAGAATTGTGCAAGTCGGACAATTCAAGACTCACGGCTCCTCGGTGCGCTTATAAAAGTACATGTGTCAGGAGCCAGAGCTGGACAAGCTGGACGGACATAAGTACTAAGGCTGATAGAGTACATGTGTCCTAAGCCAGAGCGCGACAAGCTGGATGCACATAGTACTCTATCAACAAAGAACTGTTCAGAAATCGTCTGAGCAGTGGGAGAAAGAACAACTAATCTTGCTCGGAGTGGATAAGTGATCTAGGCTGTGAAAAGGCTGGCAGAATTGAACTGTGACATTTTTCATTGAACTTTTCTGGCATCAAGAACGAGAGACATTTGCGACGAACTTTGCCAGCAAGAAGAAGGACGATGAAGAACAAGTCAAGACCGGTTTCAGCCTCCTCCTGCACTCCTGCTGAAAAGATGATAGATTTAGAGACTGTAAATTTGGGGAAAAAGCATGGTAAAAGGAATAAGGTACTGATTTGGACATTGGTCCTGTGTTTCTTAAGTATGGTAGTACCAACAATAACAGCTATTACACTATGGTTCCTGGAGTACGTGCACCCATTAGAAACACTTTTGCCAAAAGCAGCTACTGAAAGCCCGATTCATGTAATCACTGGTATTTTGCCCCCAATGAAAGAGAGACATAGAGAAGGATACGGCAACAATACATTGTTGCTCATCATGAACATGACCCATGCAGTTTTAAAGAAAAAAGATTGCTGGGTTTGCGCCCATTTACCACAGCATGGTGGGAAAGGGATAGGCTAGTATGTACAACTGTTGCCATTGATTTATTCATGTGAAGTAACATTAAGTGCACTCTTCTTTGGGAAATGGAACAAGAGTAATACTGGTCAGCTAGATGAGACCAATATGAATGAATTTAAGGAAGTGATCATGAGACAGGTGGGTTGCTCCATATTCCAAAAAGCTTGCATGTTTGCACTAGAACCCATGAGGAAGAATACACGAAAGATAACAAGACTAGATAGATTACATAGACAAAATAGACCAACCCCGCCAGCAGAAAAAACATCAGTAATGACATTTCGAATGAGGGATGAATGGAATAAAGATGCTATGCCCCCTGCCTATACAGTGGATCACAGCCCCAAAACTGCTCCCCTATGTCTACAGAAAAAGGGTTCCTATAAAGTAGGAACGTTTAGCAACTGCCTGAACACAGTGGTTTTAAAACACAAAATAGAACCCGTGTACGTAGGGGACCCTGTTTACTTTATATGTGGAGAAAAAGCATATCCATGGTTACCTAGGAATTGGGGAGGTACATGTTACCTAGGTCTACTTTTTCCAGGAGTGAACCTCTTGGAGACAGCAGAAGTAGCCAGACGAACAAAAGGTAGAACTCAAAGGAGTAGCGAGGATGGAATGATAGCAATGGATATAGCCAAATCATTTATACCATTCTTGTCCCAAATAGAAAATTCTTACAATATAAGAAAACTGTCTGGAATATTACAAAAAACAATAGATTCAACAACGGATATTTTATTGAATATGACGTTAGAAGAAAAAGGAATAAGACTAATGGCACTTCAAAACAGGATGGCTCTCAATATAATATTAGTTGATCGTGGGGGAGTTTGCAAACTCGTAAAAACTGCATGCTGTGTGTATATAGATGATTACTCCCCTACGATATTTAAAGCGATCCGGAAATTACATGTCATAAGTTCCACACTCTCTACTGAAGAAGGGGGTTGGGGGATAGGATCCTGGTTTTGGGGATTATTGCGATCTTGGGGATGGAAGTTAATTTCGATACTAATGATGGTACTTGGGATATTCATAACATGCTGCTGTTGCATACAATGCTTACCAATAGTTTGCACTGAAATAACTGATGGATGTACTAAGGGATGTATGCACATGGTGTCGAGAAGAAAACAAATGCATGGCCGAAATAACAGAGACACTGAGGAAACAAAAACAGTAAAACAATTCATGGCTATAGACATTAATAATGAAGATGGTTCAGACATAGATACCCCAGATTTATCCTCATTGGAGGAGGATACAATGAATGAATAAGACGTTTGGCATACGGCCAAAAGGAGGGTTTGTCAATCTGGAAAAATGAATACCCTTCATTTGAATGACAGACGTAACTTGATGGCCGTAGGCCAACCGTCTTATGCACCGAATTATAGAAATATAAACTGTTATGCTTGACCAACAAGCAGCCATTTTAAACGTAGCAAGAATTGCCATTTTGCTTGTTAACCATTGCTCATTGCTTTCTGTCTAAAACTGCTTTTGCAGCTTGCAATTCTTGTGAATTCTGCTTACTCTGCTCAACTGTTAACATTGTTGTCTGAATATGAAAGGACAAGGTCGCGGGACTGAAGAGTTTGTTGAAACTCCTCATGAGTAGCCCAGAAAGGAATGCCCACGCTCCCTCTCTGTAGCCTTGGGAGAGAGCTGCAGGGCATTTAATCACTTCACAGCTGCCAGCAAGTCTCGTACGATGGTAGAATATGTTAGAATAAAACAGCTAAAGGCTTGAATTATGCTCTTCCTACGGCCCTCCTTCGCAAAACCCTTTAGAACGTGTCGGCTCCCAGGACACCAATAGTACCTCATAGATAGCAAAGCTTGGAATGTGGCTCTTCCCCGGTGTGCAGCTTGCTTCCAAGAACAGGACCACCGTGTTCTGTTCAACAACTAAAAGATGCCTCCGCACTTTCTAATTGCACATTGTTACTAGAATAGACATCGAAAGTGTCATAATCGTCATACTCGTCGGATATGTCCATCGTCATCCCGAGTTCAAAGGAACTTAATAAAGAGGGGTGTTAAACATGACATTGCTGATTGTATGATATGCATTTTGTATATATGTAACTGATGTACGTAATTCGCTCTCTTGTGTCCCTCGAGGTCTAGGAAACTCACGTCGCGGGGCGTGAGATCAGAATTGGCCAAGTGATACTATTTTTGCTTGCAATAAACCCTAGCATTGGGAATTTGAACCTCGTGTCTGGCACATCTTTTCGTGTATGGTTATTGCCTTGTTTCCATAGCACGAGGGACCCCTAGGGGCCCCTTTCACTACATGCATCTGAACTGTTGGAGCCTGAAGTGAGGAGCTGGGGGGCCGCTGTAATACGAATATATGCCGCATGTCATTTAAGCACACAGCCCCCAGCTCCTTCACCTGACTGTTGGGGCTACATCTGGACCCTACATCGTCACCATATGCCATGGCCCCCACTGCTGGGTCTCCAGGACCATCCCTACACACAACGCGGCCTGCACTCTCTGTGGGGCCGCCAATATAAAATACAGCTCACGTGGCTGTGATCACCAGGCAGGCAACAGCCATACCTCTAAAGAGGGTCTCCCCTTGGCGCTGCTACAGACAGAGTGTGGGCACCTATCATCACCCAGACTACAACATCACCTGCCTGGAGTGGGCTCTGCTCCAGGCCCCATGCCCTGCCCCCCTGACATGGAGAACCATCAATTCTGCCTTGCCGGGCTAGATGGGTGCTCCCCCTGCGTCTCGCCTCGCCCGCCCCTGGCCGCTTGACCCTGGTACCTGAGGCCCACTCTGCCCTCCTCTTGAGACCATTTTGTTCTGGTGCCCTCCTTCTGCTACGCTTGGGGATGGGGGCCCTGTATTCTCCTGCTGGTCCGTGGAGCGAAGCGCAGTTCCCTGCCCCTAACCTTGTGGCCCCCGCTTGGGCATCTGAGAAGAGCTCCAACTGAAGTTGTTCCGATGCTCTCGTTCACCTGCACGGTGTCCATTCCCCACGCCACCTTGCTCTGCTGGCCCTGGGGCCTACCAGACCCTTTCCCCCAATTGCGCAGGCAGCGCCCTCCTATATCTACACATAATACCACCTACCCTCAGAATGCCCAACAAGTCTCACGGGGCAACCAAGGCGGGGACCATGGACAAGTTTACCAAGCCAGCACCCAGGGTGGAGCAAGGTACCACCTCATCTAATGACACCGACATGGAGGCCCCACTGGACTCCCCACAGCCCGACCTGACGGCAATGTTGGAGTCCATGGCAAAGAACTTCGCCTCATTCCATGAGAAGTTTGACGATATAAATGCGAATGTGGCCTCACTTAGGTTGAAATTTGACCAACATAGCACCAGGATTACCGAGGCCGAAACCAGAATTGGGACAAACGAGGATAATGTACTCACCCTACAAAATACTGTGACATTTTTAGTGCGTGACATGAAAAGCGTCAAGGCCAAGTGTGACGATCTAGAATCGAGATCATGCAGAAACAATATCCGCATTGTGGGGGTTCCGGAGTCTGCACTTAAGGGCCGCATGGAACTGGCTGTCGAGACCCTTCTCAAAGATCTCCTTGGCGACCCTCCGATTTCACCATTCTTCAAAATCGAGTCGGCGCATCGCTCACTCGCTCCCCGCCCCAAGCCAGGTGACTTCCCAGGCCAATATTAGCGAAAGTCCTTAGCTATAGAGACAGAGACCATATACTGCTCATTGCACGAGAGAACGGCGAACTAAGAATGGACTTGCAAATCATCAGAATTTTCCCGGACTTTTCCGTGGGGGTCCAGGCGGAGCGCAGACAATTTAACAGGGTGAAGAAAATGCTTTGAGAACGGAAAATCGAATATGCAATGTTATTTCCGGCACGTCTGAAATTCACCTACCACAATAAGCTCTACCTTTTCACGGTTCGGGACGAAGCAGTCAAATTTATTGAATCACAGATCCCACTGGAAGCACCTGTAAATGACTTGATGGACAATGACTGAGGTGTTCTACACTTCCTATGTAGTAATTGAGACCACATCTCTCCTCACCTGCTATCATCCGTCATTTTTTTTCCAATGAAACACAGTACACTGTAACCCCAATGCTGCCCTAGAGGCGCCTTTAGCACCGCACTACTTGCTTAATTGGGTACACGGCAGTGGCGACCCCCACTGCAATTGCAATACCATTTTTTTTGCCTTGATTTCAGGTTTGCCCCCGTTGGGCAAACGGGTTGGAGTGGCCGGGTTGGATATGGCACTCTGACATTCCTGTTAAGGGTGGTGTGTACCGAGTGCTGCCAAGTTGGGGACGGCACGCAGCTGGTCGCTCCATTGGTGGGTGCTATCACACTGCTAGTTTGGACTGGGCGGTGAGGGTGGGGTGTGGTATAGTTGGGGAATGTTTTACAAAAATCGTCAGGAAGGAGATGACTGGTTTGGAGAGGGGCATGTTTACGCCTCCGCAGCACATATGGTGGTAATTGGAGATGGATCCTTCTATTGGGATGTTCCATAAATTGCCAGCATGTCCATTAAGATGATGACTTGGAACGTTTGGGGGCTGACTAATTTCACAAAGTCCCGCAGAATCACAGCATATGAACAAAGACATGGAGTTAAGGTACTCCTAATACAGGAGACACACGATCTGAAATTCCTATCATCAAACCTAGCACAATCATGGGGACCTAACAGATTCTATACCCAATACTCCACTCGATCCAGGGGAGTCCTGACTCTGTTCCACAAATCTGTAAAATTCACACTCCACACATCCACCATTGACACGGAAGGCAGATATGTGTTACGCTCACCTGGTATCCACAAGGACGCCACCCAGCCGGGTTACTCGCTGGTATGCTTCTCAGCTTTGGCCTAAAAATACAGGAGGACTATGTTCAAGACTGACCGACCGGGGGAAGTATCCTCCATCCACCCCTGTATGATTTCAGCCCCTCTGGACCCTCTCCTCACCTGGTGGTAGAATTAGGCGTGCTCTCCATCCTGCCTTCTTTGCAGGGGCGCGTTGTCTTTCATGGGCGTGTGCGGTCCAGTTACTTCACTGATGCCGGCCCGTTTGATATTGTTCAGGTAGGTCTTATTGCTGTTCTTTAGTTTTGTTGCTATCCTGCATGCCTTTCTTTGCTTAAAATGTCTCTTTTTCCACCCTTAGGAATGCGGAGCTTCAGCGCGGCGAACTGGCTTGGTTGAGCCCCGCTGGTAAATGATGGCGCCTTAAGAGCACTGTGATGCGGTAAGTAAGCGCTATGCGCAGCGCTGCAAAGTCTTGCCTTTGCTAACCTTTGTTTTCCTTCCTTGTAGGTCATCGTGTTCTTCAGCGCGAGTAGAATATCCACAATGGTGCCAGCCGTGAAGCGACCAGCCAGGTAAGCCTTTTGAACAGTTCATAATTTAAAAATGTCTCTACTGCTTTCTTTAATGTTGCCTCTATCTTCCTCTTTCAGGTCGTACTGTCCGGGAGGCATGCTGATTCAAGGAAGCTGTTCTCAGAAGCTGCGAGTGGTTAAAGATGAAGACTGTAGGTAAGATGCTGCTGCTAATGATGTTCCTTTTGTCTCCTTGCAGGTTCTGCTTCTCCGAGGTTCGAGGGAATAGCTGGACACGGTGAGCATCATGCTGCAAGCTGCAAAGTAACGTGAAGCGTGTTGTCTTGCTCAGGGGTGTGGTTTAAATAGCCCCAATAAAATAGTCCAGGAAAAGTAGTCTCTAGGCTGCCACACCCAAAACACTAGACCGCATAGCTTGGTTCTTGGGAACCAAGCTATGTGGATGCCTCCATGATGGCTGGCAACACAATAAGTAGTTCCCAAGCACATGTTTCTCATGGTGTATGAGCCTGGCACCATAGGCGCCAGGCGTGGCCCCAACAGGGTTTTGAAAAAGGATGCCTGGCTCTAGAGGCCGAGTCCTGACTCCACCTGGCCAATGTGTTTGCCAGAGGGGGTTTTGGGCAAGGGTCGTGACAGCACTCCCCCTAAGGCCCCTCCCAAGGTGATCCTTCTGTCTGGCCCAGGTTTGGTGGGGAAGTTCCGATGGGATTTCCGGATTAGACGTGGTGCGTGGATATTCTCACTGGGCTACCAGGATCTATCTTGTGGTCCAAATCCTTTTCAATCGACGAGATAATATATTTTGGTCCTAGAATATTTAGAGGCCAAGATATCTTTGACTTCAAATTCTGGTTCTCCGTCAACAAGTACGGGCTTAGGTGGTGTCCCAATTCGTGTGCCGGGTTGCATTGGTTTCAGGAGGGACACATGAAATACTGGGTGGATTTGTAGATTAGGTGGTAAATCCAGTTTCACGGCTACTGGGTTGAGAATTGCCTTAATGGTATAGAGCCCTAAGAATCTGGGATGAAAGGTCCGGGTTCCCTTGATGGGTACGAATATAGCGGCTAACCAAACTTTGTCTCCAACTTGGTAATCAGCGGCCTTTTTCCGGTGTTGGTCGGCAAACCTCTTTTGTTTTTCTTTGGCATGAATAAGTGGTTCCTTTGCCCTTTTGAAAGCTTGAGTAATGGTTGTGTGTAGAGTCTTTACCGCTGGCATTTCCAAGCTGGTTGGAAGGTCTAGTTCAGAGGTACGTGGATGTCTGCCATAAAGGGTATAGAAGGGCGTTTGTCCCGTGCTTGAATGCAAAGAATTGTTATATGCATATTCGGCTATCCATAGTAGGTCTTTCCAATTCCTTTGTTCGTGGTGCAGCATGCACCGTAAATATTGCTCGAGTGTCTGATTGGTTCTCTCGGTTTGGCCGTCCATTTGAGGATGGTGACTGGTAGATAGCCGAACGTCAATCTGCGCCATTGCACAACATTTTTTCCAGAAGTTTGAAACAAACTGGCTGCCTCGATCAGATACCAGAACCGAAGGGAAGCCATGTAGCTTAACCACACCCTCCAGGAACGCTTTCGCTAAAGTGGCTGTGTCTGGGAGGCCTTTGAGAGGAATAAAATGGGCCATCTTTGAGAATAAGTCCACAATTACAAGGATGGTGTTGAACCCTTGGCTTGGAGGTAGATCAGTGATGAAGTCAAGGGAAAGAGTGTGCCATGGAATTGGAGGAATGTCCAATGGTTGTAGGAGACCAGATGGTTTTTGTTTCTGTGATTTATTTTGTGCGCAGACACCGCAGGACTGAATATACTGAATGATGTCCTTATGCCAGTTAGGCCACCAAAAGTTCTCGCTCACCTTAGACAGGCTTTTGGCGATCCCAGGATGCCCTTCGATCAGTGAATCATGATAGTTTGAAATAATGTGCAGTTGTAATTCCTTCTTGGGTACATATAGGCGATCCCTAAAAACGGGTAGATGGTCCTTGATGGTATATTGTTCTCCTTGAGATTGCCATGCAAGGAAGGCATCAGGATTCATTGTCTGTTGGATTTCTTTTCGTAGTTCTGATTGTGTTAAGGCTGTTGTGATACCCAAGAGTTTGTCTTCAGGTATAATTGTTACTGGGTCTGGATTTGTATATACCATTTCATCTATGCCCATGCGAGATAAGGCATCCGCCTTTCCGTTCCTGACTCCTGGTCGAAATGTGATTACATAATCATATTCAGCGAAGAGAAGGGCCCACTGTAATTGGCGCGAGGACTGGGCCTTGGCTGTTTTGAGATATTGCAGGTTTTGGTGGTCTGTGATGACTGTAATGGTGTGTCTGGCCCCCAAAAGGTAGTGCCTTCAGGCTTTAAACGCAGATTTGATAGCCAGGAGTTCCTTGTCCATGATGGCATAATTAATCTCTGGAGGTGAGAACTTTTATGACCAAAATGCCACAGGATGCAGCTGGCCGGTTTCCGGGTCTCTCTGTGAAAGAACAGCCCCCATTGCGAGACTGGACGCATCAGTTTCAACGACATAAGGGAGGTCTGAACGAGGATGTCGCAGGATTGGAGTGGAGGTAAACCTTTGTTTAAGTTCCTGAAAGGCTTCTTCTGCTTCTTCGGTCCAAGCAAACTTTTTATTGTTTTTTCATAATAGTACTGTGATTGGGTGCACAACCTGAGAGAAGTCTGGGATGAAACAGAGGTAGAAGTTTGCAAAGCCCAGCATGCTTTGTACCCCTTTCAGAGACGTTGGTAAAGGCCATTTCAGAATGGCATCTACCTTGTGCACGTCCATTCTGATGCCTCCTGGAGTAAGGATAAAACCAAGAAACTCTACTTCGGTGACGTGAAAAAAGCATTTTTCAAGCTTTGCATACAAGCAATGTTGACGGAGCATGGTGAGGACTGAACGAACGTGCTTGACATGATCTTGTTTCGAGGCCGAGTATACTAGGATGTCATCTATGTACACTAAGGCGCACAAATCAATTAACTCCCTTAAGACGTCATTCATGAAATATTGGAATGCGCAGGAGCATTGCATAACCCGAAGGGCATGACTTGATATTCAAACAAGCTGTACTTAGTAAGGAAGGCGGTTTTCCATTCATCTCCTTTTCTGACTCGGATCAGGTGGAACGCTCCTCGAAGGTCCAATTTGGTATAAATCTGGGCATCTTTAACTTGGTCTAGCATCTCAGGGATAAGTGGCAAGGGGTAGCGGTTCTTCACGGTGATCTGGTTCAATGCGCGGTAGTCAATACAGGTTCTCAAGTCTCCTTCCTTTTTCGGTACGAAGAACAAAGGACTGGCTGCGGGGGACTTCGAAGGATGGATAAATCCGTTTGCAAGGTACTGGTCTAAATAGGATTTCAAATGAAGGTTTTCTGGTTCTGTGAGAGCATAGATCCTCCCACAAGGGATTTGTGCACCAGGAACAAGGTTGATCTGACAGTCATAGGGCCTGTGCGGCTCCAATGTATTGGCTTTATCCTTTCGAAAAACATCCTGGAAATCATGGTATTCACTTGGCAAGGTATTAGTATCTCCCAGGGTTGATACTGTCGCTCCGGGAGTCATGGGGATACAGACGTCGGGTTTCTCCACTTGGAAATAGCAGAGAGGGGAGCAGTCACTAGGGAAGGTTAATTTTCGTGCCTGCCAGTCTATGAAAGGGTTGTGAGCAACCAACAATGGCATCCCTAGTATTAGCCGGAACTGAGGTGCCCTGATGAGATCAAATGAAATAGACTCCCGATGTCCATCCTGGCACAGCAAGGATACCCTGGCTGTGCACTGGGTTACTGGTCCGGAAGCGATTTCTGTCCCATCCATGGTGGTTACCTTGTCCCTAGTCGGCTTAGAACATAAAGGAAGCCCCATCTATGCTGCCAGTTCTTGATCAATATAATTTCCAACTGCTCCGCTATCGATGTATGCTTCAACGGCATGCATTCTTGACGACTGTTGGTGATTAGTTAAGATCACTGGGATTGCAAAGTGCGAGGTCAGCAACTCTTTCTTCTCACTCGACAAACTGACCTCTACGTTTGTCGAGCTTGTTAGTTTTCATATTCCTTAGCTTCATCCTTCTCTGTGGCCCCGACTATTCTTCTTGGGGGTTTTAATGGACAGTCCTTTAGGAAATGTCCTGGTTTCCCACAATACAAAAAAAGTTGTTGTTGTCTTCTTTTGTCCCGCTCTTGTTTTGTTAATGGAGGCCATATCCCTCCAATCTGCATGGGTTCTACAGCATTTTCAGGTACACGGCGTGTGTTTTCCCTTGGTCGAACATACACGGTCCGAGGGTCCGTCTTAGACCGGTCTGCTTTTCGGTCCTGCAACCGGTGGTCTAACTGCACAACCAGATTTATGAATTCGGCACAGTCTCTGGGTGGATCAACCACCTGGGCTAAGATGTCCTTTAATTCGCCTCTTAAGCCTCGATGGAATAACGTGGTTCTTTTGTTTTCTGGCCACCTAGCTTCGGCAACCAGTCTGTTGAAGGTAGCAATGTACGTTAACAAGTCCTGATTCCCCTGTCGGAGGGACAAGAGTTCATTCTCTACTGCTTGTTCCTGGGTATGGCGAGCAAAAAGTTTTTCCATTTCTCTCTGGAACCCCCCAAAGTCATGTAATAGAGGATCGTCATGGGTTACCAACGGCACCGACTTATCTGCTGCGCTACCACTCAGGTATGATACGACAAAAGCTACCCGAGTTTGGTCGTTTGGAAATGCTCCAGGCCTACAAAGAAAATGAAGGCGACACTGATTGATGAATGCCGCATACTTCTGTGGGTCGCCTGAGAACCTTTCTGGTGGTGCCAAGGGAACTGTTCCAGGTAACGTGATCTGTACCGGATGATATGGCAGGGTTTTGCATCGTTGAATTGCTTCCTGGTAGAGGTGTCTGTCCTGCCTGTGATTGCAAGTATTGCCTGCTAATCTCTTCAGTGCATTCTTTGGTCACTATTAGGTCTCTCCGGAGGGCATTAGTCTCTTGTCGTGCAGAATGAACCTCAGCACGAAGCTCTCCTAGTAACTGGGCCAATTTCCGTTTCCGATGTCTCCATGGCACCTAGGTGGATTTGTTATGTTGGGCTTCGCGTTCTGTTACGCTCACCTGGTATCCACAGGGACGCCACCCAGCCGGGTTACTCGCTGGTATGCTTCTCAGCTTTGCCAAGCTGTGGTCTGCTGGGAAGGTTCTGCCTGAAAATACAGGAGGACTGTGTTCAAGACTGACCGACTGGGGGAAGTATCCTGCCTCCACCCCTGTATGATTTCAGCCCCTCTGGGCCCTCTCCTCACCTCGTGGTAGAATTAGGCGTGCTCTCCATCCTGCCTTCATTGCATGGGCGCGTTGTCTTTCATGGGCATGTGCGGTCCAGTTACTTCACTGATGCCGGCCCGTTTGATATTGTTCAGGTAGGTCTTATTGCTGTTCTTTAGTTTTGTTGCTATCATGTATGCCTTTCTTTGTTTAGAATGTCTCTTTTTCCTCCCTTAGGAATGTGGAGCTTCAGCGCAGCAAACTGGCCGGTTGAGCCCCGCTGGTAAATGATGGCGCCTTAAGAGCGCTATGATGCGGTAAGTAAGCGCTATGCGCAGCGCTGCAAAGTCTTGCCTTTGCTAACCTGTGTTTTCCTTCCTTGTAGGTCGCGGTGTTCTTCAGCCCGAGTAGAATGTCTGGAATGGTGCCAGCCGTGAGGCGACCAGCCAGGTAAGCCTTTTGAGCAGTTCGTAATTTACAAATGTCTCTACTGCTTTCTTTAATGTTGCCTCTATCTTCCTCTTTCAGGTTGTACTGTCCGGGAGGTGTGCTGATTCAAGGAAGCTGTTCTCAGAAGCTGCGAGTGGTTAAAGATGTAGACTGCAGGTAAGATGCTGCTGCTAATGATGTTCCTTTTGTCTCCTTGCAGGTTCTACTTCTCCGAGGTTCGCGGGAATAGCTGGACACGGTGAGCGTCACGCTGCAAGCTGCAAAGTAACGCGAAGCGTGTTGTCTTGCTCGGGTGTGGTTTAAATAGCCCCAACAAAATAGTCCAGGAAAAGTAGTCCGTAGGCTACCACACCCAAAACACTAGACCACATAGCTTGGTTCTTGGGAACCAAGCTATGTGGATGCCTCCATGTTGGCTGGCAACACAATAAGTAGTTCCCAAGCACATACATGTTTCTCATGGTGTATGAGCCTGGCGCCGTAGGCGCCAGGATTGGCCCCAAGAGGGTTTTGAAAAAGGATGCTTGGCTCTAGAGGCCCGAGTCCTGACTCCACCTGGCCAATGGGTTTGCCAGAGTGGGTTTTGGGTGAGGGTCGTGACAATATGTGATTCTCCACTGCACTCTGGCCAATGAGGAATGCTTGCTCGTAAACTCATACGGCCCCAACACTGACTCCCCAGAATTTATAGACGCAGTGACCGCCATCTTTATGAGATATGTGGAAGTCCCCATTATATGGGGGGGTGACATGAATCTTATACTTGACAATGTCCTGGATAGAACAACCACTATCTGCAGAGTCATGTCTCGAGCCGCCAAACGACTCCACACACACATGAAGTCCCTAAACCTACATGATGTGTGGAGAACTCTCCATCCCCAAGGGAGAGACTACACTTTCTACTCAACAGTACATGATAGCTCCTCAAGAATAGATATGTTCCTGCTGTTCCTGCTGTCGAGCGGCCGGGTGGGTAAAGTGGCGGATGTCAAGATTCTCACACGCACGCTCTCTGACCACTCCCCGGTGCTGATGCAGATCCAACTGGGAACTACCCTGCCACCCGCCATTTAAAGTATACATCAGAGGGATGTGTATTTCGAGGGAGGCGGGGGTGCTCGAAGCCATAAGGCAGGCCCTAAACAACTCTGAAGCTAAGCTTAAAACTCTAGAACAAGAATATGCCTCTGTGCCTGCTCCGACAACCCTGGCGAAGATCAGAACAGAACTAGAACTATATGAATCTCACGCCCTCAGCGAGGTGCAGTACTATGCTCACCCTGTTGCTGTTCGAAAGTATGGCGAGGGAGACAGACCTGGAAGAACCCTAGCTAAACTGGTGCACGCTCAGGGAGGGAAGACCATAATAGATAGCATCATAGATGGGCTGGGCTCAAGACACTGGTCAGACCAAGCCATCATTGACACTTTTGCAAACTTCTACGCCACTCTTTATGGCCCTCAGCGAGAACACACAGCCCACGACCTGGACGACCTATTAGAAAGTATCCCTATGACCCTCATTTCCCAAAGCACCAGCGAACAGCTCGATGCCCTGTTCACCTTGGACGAGATAGTCCAGGTAATCTCAGACCTCCCAAAGAGCAAGGTCCCGGGCCCTGATGGGCTCACTTCGGAGGTCTATCAGGAACACGTTGCCATTTTAGCTCCCGTATTATACGGGGTCTGGAACGAATCACTCCGATTAGCCACCCTCCCTCCTTAAGGGAAGCCCTAATAACTGTCCTCCCCAAGCCAGGGAAACCCCCAGACGAATGTGGTTCTTATAGGCCCTTGTCCCTTATTAACACGGACATGCAAATCTTTGCTAAAATAATAGCGAATAGCTTCCTACCATTCATGCCCCATCTGGTCCACGAAGACCAAAGTGGATTTGTCCCGGGCCGCTCTACTGCACTCAACATCCGCCGGCTTTTCAACGTGATTTCCAGAATTGACCCTAAGGCTGATGCATTGGCGGTCACATTAGACGCCCAGAAGGCATTCGACATGGTCTCATGGCAATACTTATGGGCCGTGCAGGGGAAAATGGGGGTGGGACTAAAAATTATCTCCTACCTAAAATTGCTATATACAGGACCAATGTCTTCTCCCTTTGCGCTACACATGGGCACCCAACAGGGATGCCCGTTCTCCCCCATCCTTTTTGCTCTAGCCATCAAACCCATGGCGGACCACGTCAGGGACCGACACACCTGCAAGGGCGTTCGCTTACAGGACACACCGGAAATCATCTCATGCTGATGATGTACTACTATATGTCAGAAACCCTTCTATAAACCTAGACCTGATCATCCGCAACATTACCAAGATGGGCACGTACTCTGGCTTCACCATCAACTATTCAAAATCAGAAATATTCCCGCTCACTGCAGCAACCCAGCAACCGTCATGCGAATTCCCCCTACACTGGTCCCCGGGTGGAGTCAAGTACCTCTGTGTTCAAGTGTCACTAACTAAAGCCTCCCTACTGACGGATAATTACGCGACAACGGTGCAGCTCATGGAGGCCAAAATGCTCAGATGGCAGAACCTCCCACTGTCTCTCGCGGGCAGATTGTCCCTGATAAAAATGATTGCGGTCCCCAAGCTCCTCTATATCTTTGCTAATGTACCAGTTTGGCCCAGGAAACAATATTTCAAGAGGCTCCACGCAGCGTGCTCCCAATTCCTCTGGCATTCATGGGCTGTCCGCAAGAAGTGGCAACACATGACCCTACCCTACGAAAAATGGGGTTTCACACCCCCAGACCTAATCTTGTATTGGATCGCGGCACAGGTCCAATATGCCACACACTGGTACGCACACTTAAATCCACCCCCACACGTCAAACTTGAGAAGCTGGCGAGAGATGGGACCAATATCATGACCTTAGTATTACACCACACGTTCCAATCGAACGCCCTGGCAGATCCTGTAGCTACCACGATCAGGGCATGGAACAGTATGTTGGATCCGCAACATGAGCAACACCCATACTACAAATGGCTACCATATGGCACTTCCCTGGACTCTCCCCCACACACGACCAGCATATCCTACGACACTGGGAGGACCTGGGCTATCGAGCACTGACAGATTTATACCCTGACGGTAAATTCATCACCCCCCAGACGTGGCGGCCGAACACTCTCACTCAGCGCTAGTGCTATTGCAATACTAAAGGCTAAGAGCGGCAGTCCATGTAATGTGGCCCTCCTACCCAGACGAGCCCCCAGACTCACCCGAACTCCAATACATAGCAAATTCTGCTGGCAGCAGAGGCATAATATCCTCTGTGTATAAAATGCAGTTGGGGAAATTAGTAGATGCATCCCCCAAACCACGGGACGCATGGGCTACGGAGCTGGAACTGGACATTTCTGAAGGGATAAGGGAAGTGACAAAAGCGCTCTCAGAGATAATCGGGTCCCCAGTGGACTTTGACCCACTAGCTTTGTTGTTCGTAATATGGACTGGGGAAAATGTAAAAAAAATGTCGAAATTTTTAAATGAGTGGAATTGTCGCTAAAAGATGTATATTACAATGCTGGAAACGCCGCTCCCCCCCTCCCCCCCTACCCTCGAGATGTGGCTGAAATCCCTTACCTGGGTACAGATATATGAAGAGGAGTACCTTGGTTTCCTCCCCATGGCATCCGCCCCAAGAATGTGTGGACTGAGTTCTGCAGCTATCTAAACAACAGTGATGAGGTTGAGTGGAGTTTAACCCCCCCGCCGGGTTCGCCTGACGCACCATAAGAACTGAGACCTGCACGCTCCTTCAGAAGGTTGCCCCCCCCCCCAGTTTGTACTGCTTGAAAACTGCATGATACAATGCCTAAAGCCTAAATGTGATATCGTGGCTCTCGTATATCTCTGTGAAATGTGTGCTGTACCTGTCTTAACTTCCTGACAATAAACAAAAGATTCAAAAAAATATATATCCTAGAAATCCAGCAAAGCTGCTGAGGGACTCAGTAGGTAAGGGAGATTAGACATTCTGGAGAATTCTCCCTAACACTCGCCCCACCGCCCCCCAGACTAAGGGACAGGAGGATTCAATCCACTCCTGGATGAATCTCTAACTCTAGTTGGTTAAAAACATCCTAGAGAGACCATCAGCATGTTGGTGGTGACATCCTGCTCTGTGCACAATGGTGAAATCAAACCCTTGCAGGCAGATTGACCATCTCAGAAGTTTTGGGTTCTCCCCTTTCATTTGCATTAACCATCTCAAGGGTTGGTGGTCAGTTTGAATCACAAAAGTAGATCCATGCAAGTATGGCCTAAACTTCTTCAAAGACCACACAATGGCAAAACATTCACGCTCTATGGTTGCCCACCTTGTTTCTGGTTCCTTCAGTTTCCTACTGATGAAGCAAATGGGGTGCTCCCAACCTTTCTCATCCAGTTGACTAAGGACTGCACCTATACCTGTATTTGAGGCATCTGTCTGCACAATGAAGGATTGGTGATAATCAGAATCTCTTAGGACTGGAGCTTGACAAAGGCTTCTTCAGGTTTTCAAAGGCTTGAGTGCACTCCTCATTCCATATTACCTTTTTGAAGGATGAAGAGCTGCACTGCTAGTGGTCCAGGCGGGACATCAGTGGCAGAAAACATGGAGAAAACACAGAGAAGTGGTAGGACAAGGACAGGAGGCCCTGTCCCTCCATAAGACATTTCCAGCATCACAGCCAGCATGGAACTTTGGACCGGGAACACCTTATGTTTGCATATGCATACCGTTTGTGCATGTGCAAACCTTATTTGCACAATGGAAAACTCCTTTAGTGCTAGTGGGAAAACATTTGCAGTGCATTTGCACTCTGGCTAATGCATTTTCACTTGCACAAACGTATTGTAATTCTGCATTGAAAGGTTGATATTTGAACTACATTCAATTGTGATTATAAAGAGCGCCTCCCCTCTTTTATCTCTGATGGAGACTTGAGCTTGGACTGTCATACTTATAGGTGAGCCAAGGGAATTTCAAGGAGGTTTTGGACTTTCTCTGTTTGAGAGGTTCTAGAAAGGTTGTTATTAGGGCTCAGCCACGCGCTGGCTCCCATGTGCAGAGCAACCCTCTCACATAAATAGCAGGCTTCTTTTTAAAGCCACCGTAAGCATTCCCACACAGGAAATACGATTACACGTTTTTTGGTAGTAACCGTAGAGCTGTGTTGGGTGTGGTGTGGCCACAACACCATGAGCGGCGTGAAGCCAATCAGCCTCTATGATTTTTGCAACACTCGAAGCACAATATGACTAAGGAAAATGGTGATAATAGGTGTTCGGCTTCCATCAAACCTGCAGCCATGATCAATTGAAAATGTAATATGTTACACAAATGTTGGGAATTCGTGTACCCCTACATTAAATATGTATATTATGAACCTGTGGCAATCCCAACAAATTCTACCCTTTTTCCAGACCAGTGTTCAGGTGTCATTTTGCAATCACTCTGCTGACATACAGTTCTCAGATACGTCTTTATGGGTGGGCAGACAGGCACTAGCTTCGGGCCTCCATCTTTGAGGGGCACCAACACAAAACCTTGGGGGTGTCACCTCATGCTTTGTCATCCCATTTTCGTTTATTTAACAGGACCTACTTTTTGTTGGTTTTGGTGCTTTTTGGTGGCATAAGCCACCATAATATCGCCAAAACAATTGCTACAAGAAGAAAGGGGTGCCCAGAAGCAGTTCTTGGGTTGGCATGACATCTGGAAATGCTGTGGCATACAATTGCCAATGCAAAGAAGTGTTGATTAACTTTGCGCTATGTAGATGTAATACGATACTGGCTTGTTTAACTTATTTTCTCCCAATCAAGAGTACTCTCACATGTCTCCTATCTGTATGACTTTCCACGCTGGAGCCAAGCTGCAGATGGATCTCTTTTGGACTTCGATTATTTTCGGTGTTAACATGTATCAGGGTTAGCAACTGTCTAAACGCGGATAGTATTTTTTCAATTATGGCACTATATGGTGACTTTTCCATCTGTAGCTTAGAGCGAGCAAGGTCACTTGTTCCCACGGTTGCCAGCCGTAGAATATATTCTTATATCGTCAAGTGGTCACTGAATACACGTTTGTATATGGGACAATATAGACTTTTGATTATATTTAACTAATTCAGGGTGATTTTCCTCCCAAAAATGTACACCCTGGGAATTTTTGCGCATTCACGTGAAGCTACGTATTTATCAAACGTGTGTCTGCATATTGTATAAAGTATAATGACATGTGGATATTTGTCCACCTACTGAGTATGAATATCGTCCTTCTTGGAATATAGTTAATGATACATTTACTCTGGAATGAGTCTGTGCGTTCTTCCACTATTCAAAGATGGCGCATAGCTTTATGATGCTACTTATCAGCTGCCAAGAGGAGGAACCATAGCTGTGAACTGTTTTATTCTGAATCATACACAGGCTTAGCGTTGGCAGGCTCGGTAGGAGTTACTATGTGTCCCGCTCGCATTCTGTACCCGGGAAGCTTTTAGTCCATTGCAGCTGCTATTAAACCGGATGGCTTTGATTAGAAATGTAGATGCTATAACCTCACATAAATCGTGTTTCAGATGATGCTTGCAATTTTTCCCGGGCTCAAATGAAAGTGTCTTAACATTACACAGAAATGCGGTGCCATTTGCACACATGCATACACTTTTGAGGCTGCAGTGCCCACGACCCTCCACTTCACTGCCCACTTTCGGCGGTGACATTCCACTAACATTCCTACACACCAATGTGCTGCAGAGCAAAATCAGGGCGTGGCCTAGGCTTAAATGCCAAATTAATCTTTCCCAAGCTTTGAAATGCTGTCATCTTTGTGGGTTGACTATTTGCCGCACTGGATGTTGTAACTGTAGTGTGTCACCCTCTGCAGTGTGTTGCCCTTTTAAGGGAATATGCACCTCCCCCTGTGTATTGCCCTTTTAACATGGGCCATAATTGTGCCATGGCCCAAGCTAATTAAAGGAGACTCTGCAGACACGTGCACAAGAATGCCTGCAGACTCCCAGAGAGGAATGACTGAGTCTGTGTCTCATTTATGTAGGCCCCCAGGCCTACACGTGGAAGCACAGGCCTGCATGCCCTGAAGCCGTGGGACCAGTGTGCCAGTACAGTGGAAGAGGTTAGCATGGTCCGGTGCATGGCTGGCTGTGCCCCCACTCCTGATGGTGCTTGAGTCCCATAGCACCATGGGGCTTGCTAGATGTGCAGGGCAGTCCCCAACCTCCACAGGCACTGAGCCTGTCGAGTGCTGGTGTCCATTGCACTTTGGGGGCCTCCTGGATGTCCACAGCGGGCCCCCTGTAACATTGGTGATGAGGAGTGGAACCCCTGCGATGTGTTATTCCCATGCTGCCGCTCAAATTTGGTTTCCTATTTTCCTCCGAAAAGGGGAAGGAGGAGGAGGGAGGAGGGAGGAGGAGCGGCAGTCCATTGCGGTGGAGGGAAGCCCTGGCATGCTTTGTCCCGGCCTTCATTCATGAGGGTGCACGTGCGGTGGGATAAGAGCGTGGAGGCACTTCTGCACATCTGCAGCCCCTGCAGGATCCACAGCTGTGAGGGGAGAAGAAACAGAGTGGCCACAGCCACGAGAAGAGAGCGAGAAGGGGTGGCCTCTGCCGTGTCCTGGAGGGAGAGCCCTGATGGTGGATCCCCCCTGGAGGTAGCCCTCTGCGAGAAGGGTGCTTGTGCGGCCAGGGGGAGAGCCAGTCTACAATCCATGCGGCTTCTGCCGCCAGAAGAGAAGTCAGTGGAGGACCATCTGCCCCCAGCAGTGTCCGCCACCAGAAGAGGATGAAACTGCGGCCGTCCGGTGAGTGCCATCTGCCCCCACACAAGAAGGAAGGGAGCACCACCCTGTGTTGTGTGTGCACCAATAAGCGGCAACATCATCCTGTGGTGTGCCGCTCCACCGCCGAGCCCCACGGAGATCCCAGGTTGTGTCGCATTGAAAAGAAGCTCCAGAAAAAAAGAATAAAAGTAATGATAGAACACATCATTCACGCCGCAGCTCATTGAGATCCTGGACCTGCAGCAGTGAAAATGGTGAACCAACAGAAGGGATGGAGGCTGCATGCATCCAGCAAAGGTGCGGCAGCACTCTGATGCACCGGCAGCCTTAGCTGCTGTAAGACCAGGCTGCTGTCAGTGATATTAAACAGCAGCTCCAAATCAGAGCAAAAGTGAAAGATGCTCTGGGGTCAGAGCAAGGAAACATGCGGGTCCGAGCCGGGCGATGAATTGAGTGAATAGAGGCTGCCCACTTCAACAGGTAAAGCGGACAGCACTCTGCTGTATCTGCAGAATCGGCAGTACCTATACCAGGCTGCCAGCGGTGAAGTTTGCAGCTCCATTTCAGAGCAGAGGAAACATGGTGAGAGGCCCCTGGGTGATCCCGGGCCTCAGGTGACACTCCAGTTGTGCTCCATGCTTTGGAACAAAAAGAGAGGATGAAAATGTCCGGCCGATGATCCCTGGCGCATCAGCGGTGAATTGAAAAAAAAATAAGAGTGAGAGGAAACAAGGGGAAACATAGCAACACACACGACTGCCTGCGTTTGTGTCCAGAAAGAACAGTAGTGCAGTATGTGCGTTCAACGCACTCCCACCAGAGGTGACTGCAAGACAGAAGTGCATGTTTAAGATGCTGCGTTGGCGTTTTGGAAGAAAAAGGTACTCAAATACTCTTCCTTGTGGTCCTGGTATTCTTTCTTCGTGGGAATCTTTGGGTTCCTGATCTTCCATGTCACGAAGAAGAAGGGGTACCGCTGCTACACATCTCCTGAGAAGCTGGACCAAAAGCCAAGGAAGGATGATCAGATGACCAGGCCAATGAAGAGGAGTTTTCCAATGAAGACACCGTGCCAATGAAGACACTGTGGAACAGATTGTGACGTGCCTCATCCAGAAGGAAGCAAACTCGGAGGCACTGTAGGAGATGCTGGCATAAACCAAAAAGGATACCCGCTGCACCCAATTTCTGCCCACACTGGAAAGGCCATGGTGGTGGACCTCCGCACCACCACGCCATTCACCTGGGCTCCATGCTCGCTCCTTGCAGGCACTGCAGTCAGAAGGAAAATCACCTACCCAGATGCCTGGTGCCTGGAAGTCCACAAACGGTAGGTCGGCGGCACTCCTATTTCTTTGCGCAGCATCGCGAGGGCTATTATGCGTGCAAAGCTTTGGGGCTTTTCACGTGGTTTACTCTCATCTAACTGGAAAGTTCCCTTCTGAGAGCCACCGTGGGGGCTTCCCGGTGCTATGTTCCGACCGGTTGTTATCAGTTGTGCAGTTGTCACCACAGCCAATCAGGTCAGAGTGTGACATGGGTCAGCAAGGAGTCTCTGTGCAGGGAGTCCTAAACCCCTCCCTCACATCCTGTCCCCCCAAGACATACAGGTACCTAAGGAGGGCTTCTGTGTAGAAGCCCACAAAAGGATGGTGAACAAAGGAACCAAACCAGGTTTGGCGCGCAGAGAAAAACATGAGGAAGACTTTTACAAAAAGAAATGGTGAATAAACCCAGCCGGAACCATATAACAATGTATATGGTCTAGCGGGTTTAAGTTCGAGGCTACCAAGATAGCCTAAAGAATACCAGGGTTATTTAAGATAACTGCGGTAAGAAAAATAGGGTAGTTACCACTGCCACCAGCCAAGTCATAATGAAAAGGGAGTGAAACAATGCTCCAAGAGAAACAGACAAAAAGGGATACGTATTAACCCTTTCCAGAACTCTATTTAAGATAGTTTGTACTGGGTCTGTGAGTTTTAAAAGAGACTAATAAAGTCAATGGCAACTTTAAATGTTGTGGGAGACAGTAGTAAGCCACAGAAAATGGAATGGGATTTGGGAAGCCAAAAAGACAACCCTGTGTCACTGCACTGAAGGTGCTGTGTAACACACAGTAAAAAGATGATGTCTATGGAGTATGTGAGGCTCCACAGTCTATAAATACAGGAACATGTTAAACACACACAGCAAAACACATGTAGAGTAGGAAAAAAGGCTCACACTCTTACCAGGTGAAAAAACAAATCCTAGAAATCCAGCAAAGCTGCTGAGGGACTCAGTAGGTAAGGGAAATTAGCCATTCTGGAGAATTCTGCCTAACACACCCCAACAGTTAACAAGGGTAAAGTAAGCACTGCAGCTTACTCTGATAAGGAAGCAAAGGAAAGAACACCAGGGATTAAAGAAACACAGCCACAGTCTATGAGTCAACAGAAGTCTGAGGCTACGAGTCCTAAGATGTCTGAGGCCACAGTGTGTTCTGGTTCTTCTATTGGCCTGTGGCCCTGAGAAATGGGTGGGGAGCCGGGATAGCTTTTGGAGACAGAACAATGTAGTTGGGATATTTCCACCTGTTCGCCCCATGTCACACTTTCCGTTGGCGAATAGTGTGCTCTCTTCCCAGCATACTTTGCACCGATTACGTGCAGCCAGTTCATCAGGGTGTAATGGGAAACTTGCATTCTGCTGCCAGAAGAGAAGGTCAGTGTGTCCTTTTATTTTGGCTCAAGACATTTAACCCGCTTGAAAGATGTTCTGCCATCCTTTGCCTGCAAACAGTTTCCAGTGCAGTGGCTTCTGCATGTGGGAAAGGAAGGCAACGTTTCCCACCCAAGGGCGGCGAGAGGCTGATGGCAGCCACTTGCTGCCGTGGAGAGAACGAGGCAGCTAGTGGCCTCGACATCCTGCCACTGGTGTCGCCCCATCTGCATGATAAGTGCCCTAATCGCCCTACCACTGGGGTGTGGCCTGTCGGGCTCACCATACATAGACCAGGCCGGTGTACAGGTCCTGGGTGCGATTATCCGCCAAACCCGATCTGGGACACAACCTGGCTTATTGTCCAGCATGGAGGATGGGAGGGATTGGACAGGACTGCTCTGGCCCCATCAGCAATTGTGACTCCTGCCTCAAGAGGTGGCTCAGACATCCTGGCAACCAGGCACTCTGTCACACCCTGTCATCAGTGTCTGACAAACGCAGATCAGGCTCATTGCCCAGAAGAAGAGCTAGGAGCAATAGAGGGTGGCAGATCCTCACGAGTGCTTGTGCACCCTGCTGTGCCCCGGTAACACAGTGACACTCCTGATTGCATGAAAGGAGGTGTGAGTCATATCCTGTCACCCAGTCCCTGTCATCATCATATGGTGCAGCCTAGACGCCCAGACACCCGCGTCTCATTGACTGCCCAACGTCAAGGGACTGAGCCGATGTGGGCCCTGGTGCCCCCAGGTGCAGCTTTACCATATTTCTAATTGTAACTTCAACGGACACTGATGAAAAGGAAATTGGTCTCCTGCAGCTCTGCAAATTGCTCAAAGAGGATTCCGTAAACATGTGTTTTGATGCTGTGAGCCTGCATATTAGCGATACATTTAAAGTGTTTTCTTTAAAGAACAGTTAGGTGAAGCTATTATCCCGCAGTTTGTAGGTGTGCGCTATATGTTGCCAGCAGCTAACCATGGAATCATCTGGTGGTTGCAGTTCCATACCCAGGTTAATAAAGGATTGTGAAACATGTGGGTGCACTGTCAACATTCCACTGGTGCTTCGCCAACTGCGACTGTCACCCACGGGTTATGTGTTAATATGTGTAGTATGTTTGTGACTATGTGAGCCCCATGTGTGTATCCGTGGCATATCCTATTTGCTGTTGATATCGCGATTCTGATGTAGCCCAAGTAACATTGTTCTGGAACGGGGGAGGGGATTGTTTATGTTTTAGTAACTTTTGTTTGTTTGTTATGGAAAATGAGAAGTATGGTGTGTCACCCGCAACAGTGTGTTGCCCCTTTAAGGGAATATGTACCTCCCCTTGTGTTTTGCCCTATTAACATGGACCAATCTAATAAAAGGAGCCTCTGCAGACACCTGCACCAGAACGGCTGCAAACCCCCAGATAGGAATGACTGAGTCAGTGTCTCATTCTTGTAGGCCCCCAAGCCTACACGTGGAAGCACAGGCCTGCATGCCCTGAAGCCGTGGGACCCTTGTGCCAGTACGGTGGCAGAGGTCAGCATGGTCAGGGGCATGGCTGCCTGTGCCCCCACCCCCGATGGTGCTGGAGTCCCATAGCACCCTGGGGCCTGCTGGATGTCCAGAGCAGGCCCAACCCCTACAGGCACTGGGTCTGTCGAGTGCTGGTGTCCATAGCACTTTGGGAGCCCGCTGGATGTCCATAGCGGGCCCCCTGTAACAGTAACCATGACAACTTGAAAGCATACAATGTAGCTGTAAAATAAAACACCACTGAGTTGCATGACTATCTGATCTGTGATCTAACACTCGTCAATGTAGTGTAAACGTTCAGCCGTGGTCAATAGTTGTAATTATTTTGAATTAGTTCAACTTTCTCAACCCTAAATCATGGAGTCTGTGGCCTGTCGTTGCAGATACATATTTGGAGCTGTCTACAGCTGTAGACATTCTCCTAGATCTGTCAGGGTGTTCTGGGTGTTGCGGATGTCACAAGTAAACAATATAGTCTGAGATCAAAGGCAGCTCTAGGACCTGATTCTGCTTACATGCCCCGTTGCTTCCTGAGAGCTGTTTGCACGCATCTTCTGTGCACACTATACATTATTTATTCTATGGGACATTGATTGGGGTGGGGGCTCACCAGGTTAAGGGTGGTCTCTCAATATCGTGTTACGAACCCTGCCCCCACTCTCTCTACCCCTACCAATATACCCCCTCTGCATACCCCATCTTCCCACCATAGCCCCTTTTTCTCTAATCAACCCTACCACCTCTCTCTTTAACCCCACCACCAACCCTATCACATCCTATCTTCTCTTACCTCCTCTCCCTATCCCCTCTCATCTTTTCTGTCACACTCTCACTTCATTTCTTACCCTCTCACTCATACCCTTTTCCGCTCAAATGTACTCTTGCTCAACATCAATGGCACCCTCTACCAAGGGCTTCCTCCCTTAATCTAGTCCTCTTCACGTTCTATTGCACACCTGTACACCGTAGTGCATAGACCTTTCAAAGTTTCCACTCTCCTTGTACCCTGGTACCTATAAATGCAAAATGCAAATAACCTCTGTAAATGCCAAAATTATTGGCATTGCCAATGCTTGTTTTTACAAGATATGCGTTATATGGTCCCATTTCACCAGTGAAGACCTTAGCCAGTTTTGATTTTGCAAGTTGCATGCTGCGTCATGTAGTTTTTGTTGTTGTTGCTGCCAAAATAGGCCTACAAGTCCTAGCAGGTGATGTGAAAAACCAGGACTGGTTGAAGGTATCACCCATGTCATTGGGTCTCTTGGCAGCATGACTCACAGTCTGTATGGCACATGTAGACATTGGGGTAGGATGAAGGATGCAGAAGATACATGGAGGTAAAGATGAACCATATTTTATTCATTAGAAATTGGGGGGCAAGTGTTGAAAATAATATATAAAACAAACATTAGTCAAAGATGCTATATGCAGTGGCCACTCCAGTGCTTATTTTGTAGGGTTGTTTCCCAGGATCCAGCCCTGGCACTTATTTCTGAGCCCTGGCACTTATTGTCTCAGACTCATTTTGAATAAAATGTGTTTTTTCCAAATGTATTATTTTAACAGTCAGTCAGTAACACAACAAGCAACAACAGGGTGCACTGCGCATGTGTCACTGCATACTTGGCCGGCACAGTGTTACTCATGAACCACATGGCACACCAAGTGTTAATGCTAGTTATCCATTTCCATAAATAAAAATGTTGGGCGCTCATACTGGCTACGCCTGCACACTGCTCCACTCAGCCTGGATGACATTGGTGCAGCTCTCATTGTAATAACCACCAAAACTGCCATGGCAGGGTAGATTGACAACAGGAGAGTCACAAACCAGCAGCACCAGCAAAGAGGGCTTTTGTGGTCTCTATTGCCACCTTAAAAATATGGTTTCTTTTTTTTTATGCAAGCTCCTGGGCTGTGGCTAGCACCGTGTGGCTCTTTACTTCTGGAGTGGCTGGCTTTCTTGTTCAGGCCCCTTAAAAAAAGAAGAAACATAAGAAAAGGAGTGCCACAAGTCTAACACTTTCAGCACTGACCCTAAATAAGAAAGAATAGGAATACCAAATAATGTGTCTTTCTGCAATTCTATACAGTAATTGCTAGACTCATTAAAGGTTTATTTCAGGCACACTTCAGGGGATGAGACACTGATTTAGTCTGTTCTTAAACGCCTCAACTCAGCCTTTCATCCTTCTGAGGTCGATAAATGAGTACCAACACAGGTTGGGTGATATTGGGTGTATATTTTTTTCTATATAAAGTGCTTAAGCATAAGTACTATATAATACCACATCATTATCATTTGGTCATGGACGTCTGCTTGCATTCACAGTAATTTGGTAATATGTGCCTATACACACTGATCTTACGATACATATGGCGATCCATTCGTGTATGAAATGTACATCACATTATAGTGATATTGTAACCATATTTTTCGCAGTGTACAATGTAATGGGATGCCACTTTGTGTTTTGTCAATGAGTGAAAGGTTGTGTTCCATCGCTTCCTGCGATATCACTTTGGGGTGGGGTCAAATTACATCACTTCCTGTGATATCATCAGGGGGCTAACAGTCGTCTGATGTCACTTCCACTACCGCTGGCATTTTGGTGAAATGACGTCCCTGCAAAGGGGCAAGGCAAGGGAAAAGGCCACTGCAGAGGAGTAGTGCCCGTCTTATGTCCGTCTATTTAAGAGGTTCTTGATCCAGTGTTTGACTGGTGATTAGCATCAGTTTAGTAATGATGTTGACGCCCTTTTCAATCAGTTTACCGTATGGTGAAAAACATGTTCGCTCTATTCTTTTGAAATTGGGTACATGGTCACCATGTTCCACTTTCCAACTAGTGAATCATAGCCACATGTGAATGCTGACTGCTTAAAGAAGCATTTAAACATGGGTCTAATATCAAGATACGATTATGTCATGTTCATTAGATATTTGTAAATCGCACACCATTCATCACCCTGAATGAGCAGGTTGGAGTGGCAGCTTGAACCTCATGTTGACAACGTTGGGAGCAGCAACAAAGGGCAGGGAACTGCCCTTGCCACCGTGCCATGGACGTGGAAGAAAATGTTTGGGCCTTGGCACTTATTTTATTTTTCAAATTAAGCCCTGCCCGCTCCCTTTGGATCCCCAAATGCTTTGCTCTGTGACTTTTCAGAACTCACTATGCTGGCTAGGGCTGATGGGAGTTGTAGTCCAAAAACAACTGAAGAGCCAAAAGTTACGGAACCTTGGTGTTGGCAGAATGCTAAATGGACATGTTATTTCAGCAGGTATTTTCTGAGTATACATGAAGACATTGGGGCACATGCCAATCACTGTGCATCCAGAGTGGCACTGCTTACAGTGTAACAAGCAACCTTTGTATTATAAATCAGGCAGATACATATTCTGCAGGGGCACTGAGGGCAGAGGTGTTTGCATGAGAAAGAAGAGCTTGGAAGCAAGCACAGCAGCCAATGGGGAGGAAACAGAGATAAATACATTTTTTAGAGAATGCAGAGTGTGAGGAGATCAACCGGATTGTGACTGATTTGCTGGGAGGTGGGCAGGGTCAATCTGCCCACTGCACAAAGTGGAATGCTAAAGTGAATTTCAATGTTTGAAGTTACAAATAAATGGCTCGTCTAGTGAAAGAAAAAGCTCACCGTCCTGCTTTCCAAGCACGTAGGGTCCCATATATTATTAGTCTGCGGTTGAGTCCCTGAATGTCTCCCCTGTACTCAACAAGCAGTAGCAAAGCCAACGGGTTTGGCTTTTCTCTAGGTATGGAATAGGCATTTTCCTTGCACTACCTTAACAGGACTACCTGGCCCTAAAAGGTCAGCAGCTGGAAAAGGATGTGAGTACCTGGGCATCTTAAAGCAATGCCCATCCAACACAATAGCCAAAACTACTGACTGTGCCAGTGCCTTGTTTTTAGCAGGACTTCAATTGGCTGGCAGCACAGTTGGTTGTACTGCCTTCTCTGGCTTCCAATCCCTACTATATGACTCATTCTTTGCTCACTTCCAACTGCTAACTTCTGTGTAGTTTGGTCCTTGAGTGATTGGAAGTCCAGCAATTGAGCCTGGAAGCTATGTGTTCTGTTCCTTAGTGTGAGAGCAGAAATAGTAGCTATAAGGATAATTAACAAAATATCTTGGATGACTGGCAGAGTAGCTCCTAAAAGCCCACAAGCCAATATCTTAGTAACAGTCCCATAATGCACAGGAGGAGGTGAATGTTGCCACATCTGTGGACTTGGCACTTGGTGGAAAATCCTGAGGAATTTTCTAAATATGAGATCCCTCCGACTTGAACAAAGAGATGCAGGTTCCTAGGCATGCAGAAGTTGCACTTGTTGCATTTCAACATTGCAAACAACTGTGTAGGAGTCTGATATTGCAAGACAAGTAGAGATGCTCCATTCTGATTTGGAACAGCGACCCCTTTCCGGTTCCAGTATTGTGGGCCTTGACTCAGGTTTCTTTTAACCTTTTGACTACATCACAAACTCTGCTAGAGTTGTTTCAGTGCTTCATTTGTATTTGTATGTATTGTGTTTTATATAGCGCCTTTGACCAAAGCACTTTGCATAGGGCAGTCAACAGTAAATTGAATCAGAATGCAAAACAGCGTTCATAAACAGTAACAGTCAATCAATCAATGGATCAATCAGCCAGAGTTCAGAAGCAGTATAAATCAATTTGAGGACTGCAACAGATGGGATTTTCGAGAGGAACGGAACAGAGGATAGGAAGTAATGGAGCGAAGAGTCAGGGGAAGCATGTGCTTAATAGTTGTCTATGTACACATCTTGAGACAATCGCCCATTGAAGTGATATGAGTTTAGGAACCTCAACATCCAACAATTTGTCCACACAGAATATAACAAGTGGATCAAATAACAACTTACTCCGGTTCAGCATCTGAAGGGTTCATTTTCCACCGTGAGGTGTTCTAGAGTTATTTTTGGGGACTATCTGAGACTATTGAAAATAATCATTCATCCACTATGACCAGCTATTCTTCCTCCAAAAAACCTTCCATATCCAAAGGTAACTTTTCTCGGCAGGCCCAAACACCCACCCCAGGATTGGATACACTCACAGACAGGCCTGCCCTTTTTTGCTTTTCTTTTTGAAAACTCCCTAGCGGCCATAATGGTACGATGCAGCAAAACTGTTTTTTCGATAACTGAATCGCTATGGCATAAATATCAATGCACTTTGACTGGATTCCATACAACTACATTTAGGGTCGGGTGTGTACACTAGCGGAATGATGTTGGGAGACCAAATGATTACTGCTCTGCAGGAGTACAGGGATGAGTAGTGGCTAAATGGCCTACTAGGCCCCAGACCACTACCAAACCAGAAGTGATCCAAACCATAATGGTGAAACAGTTACAGTGCAACATGTATCCCTCCTTCACCTGTTTTGGTACAATAGGCAGTGGGCAAGCTTTATCTTCAGGAGGGGTGATGGCTGATAACAGTAGCAGCGCAAACAGCTTCAATACAAAGGTTCCAAAAGAAAAGTACATTCAAGGTTCTATAAAAAATATACAAACTTTAATACAACCAAACAATTCAACAAATTAATTCAGACATTACAAACCCACTCCTGTAAAAGAAATACAGGCAGTCTCTGTGTTAAAGGGAGCTCTGGTTTGATAAGCAGAGGTGTTCTGGCAAGAGACTTGGCAACAATGTCAGTAGGTCTAGGATATGTGTTTGTAGGGAAAGGAAGAGAAGTGGATGTTAAAAGTCACTATGGTTTTAAATTTGACCTGAGTGATGGGGCTTCTTCACAGTAACTTTAAATCTTGTCTCTGGTGCTCAGTAAACTTAACCCAGGCTTCCAGATGCTTTTGCTATGATTGAGCCACTACTGAGATGTTTGAGTAGATGCAATCCCACTTGTGGTTGGCATTAAGTCAATTCGAAAGTGTGGATCATAAGAGGCCAGTGTATTCTGCTTTTATTGATTATAGTGCAGCATTCAACACTGTGGGTGAAATTGGCCAGCTGGGGGTATCCCCACCGGCCTACTCAAAATGATTGTCTGATGCATGAACAAACCCGGCTAAGGTTGCAGTTAGTGACACAGGGTGGAATGTCCAGTTGGATTAAGACCAACCGTGGGGTTAGGCAGGGGTGTATATTGCCCCATGTTGTTTAATCTCTATCTATCCGACATAGGGCCAGCCTTAGTGAGTCCTCAATGCACCCCCCGAAACTCGGTGTTGAATTTGTGCAGTGAATGGGTTATGCAGATTACCTGCTTCTTTTAGATCTTACCCCTGGAAGCTTGCAGGTTGCCCTAAGCAATCTCTTCACATACTCCACTGCTAAAGCTCTGAAAATAAACACAACAAAGACAAAAATTATGGCCTTTAATAAATCAAGGAAATAAACAGTGAAATATCGATGGCAAATGAATGGGGACTTGATTGAGGACATTGGGCATGAGTCTTGATTGCAATCTTAAGGGTAGGGCACATCTGTAGTACCTGAGGCTCTGCACCTCCCAATTTACCACCGCCACTGGCACACTAGCTCACAAAGGTCGTGTGTACTAAACTGGCGTATTGATCCAGTTGTATTCTACCAAGAATCGGCCTGTGGAATTATATCGGGCTGAATTATGGGCTCTGGGTCTGATACCAGAGATTGCTCAAATGGAATCCTGCAGTCTTAAGGAATCCAAGTGATTTGCCCGCGGCTGAAACTACCGTGGGCAAACCGTTTGCATGAGAAAGGTGCAAACTACCCAAAGTTTGCACCTTTCTCATGCAAACACACATACATTCTCACACCCATACACACAACACATCCATAACACCCCCCACCCACACCCTCAGCACACCCCCACCCACACCCCAACATAAACAAACCCTGCTTACCTTCATCTTCAAGCTAGGTTCCTGCAGCGCCAGTTCCCTTTCACTTCCATGATCGGGAACCGGCGCTTCAGGGTCCTTTTCGTTATTTTTTTTAACGGAAGGCTGAAGGGGTGTACTTCCCAACCCCTGCTCACTATAGCATAAAGTATAGTGAGCGGTGGTGATGCGGGGGATACTCCTGCAGCCCCTGTTTCTTTTTTTTTTTTAAACGGAAGGCTGTGGGGGTGTCCCCCGGAGCTCCCGCTCACTGTACCATAAAGTATAGTGAGCGGGGCGATACGGAGGACAACCCCACAGCCCTGTGTCAACCTGAAGCCAGCTACTTGCCTCATTGTCGATTGACAGTGAAATGTCATATCTGGGACTGAGTGTTTACAGTGGTCATCCCCGCAGGGGGACCCCATTCAGAAGGTACAAGAATGTGGTTCCGTGGAGCCAGAGAGTCTGGATAACTTGTGTACGAGCGCGATATAAATAAAATATCATCTCATATCATATCACAGCTTCAAAGGAGAGCTGCCGCATTAATCAGGAACCACAGAGAGCTAAATTAACTAGAGAGACCCTTTGATACACAACAGACAGAAAGATGGGTTGGGCTTAGTAGTACATGTTTTCACCCCTTTACCTTTTCTGTTGCAAAGCACTCAGGTTATGACCTCAGACATACAGGAGATTGTTGGTGGGGAGCCGGGATTGGTTCATTAAGGTAGGCTTAACCTAAACCAATCCCTGTGGTCCATTTCGCTTTGAAAGAGGGCAGAACCCCCCCTTTTGGCAGATCATCTGAAGACTAAGCAAGGAGTAACAAGAAGAACTCAGCATTGGACCCTGGCAGAAGGTGCAGTCTGCCTTACATCTTCCAACAGTGAAGGAAGGCCAGGACCTCCAAGAGGGAACAAAGATCCCTCTATTAAACATCTCCCAGGGAACAGAGGGAGATAGCAAATGCAGAGGACCCTCCAGCAGCTCCAGAACTGGTTCCCAGCTAGCACACAGTTTACCCTGCTAGGCTCTGCAGCAAGCTTCTTAGGTGGGCAGTGCCAAGGAGTCTCTGAACCCGAAACCAAGGACAAAAACACACTTCAGCTTTGGGCCATCCGCCTTAAAGGAAGTGACAAGCCCAGTGAACAAGCTAGGAGAAGTGCACCGACACGCATCTACCGACATACACCTTAAAGGATATTTTTGAGCCAATCGAGTCCCTTAAGCTGCAACAAACCGCAGCGCTGATTGTTGTAATGCTGCAGTCGCTAAAGTCGTCCAAGATGACTCGACTAGTGTTTCAGCACCACCGATCAGCACTGAGACAAAGAGTCCTGACCGCCAGCCGCTGTGTAGCCCAGCCTGCAGTCACCCGTCCAGCTTCGCTCGCCAAACTACCTGCCACCTGATACCAGCAGCTATCTACTGTCTTGAACTCTGTTGCAGAATCTGCAAAGTTCCCTGAAACCGACTTGACCCGATGAAGCACCAAGAACTCCTGCAGCACAAGGTACATTGTGGTTTTGTCTCCCTGGTCCTTCTCCGACAGCCCCTAGTGACATTTTATGATTCATTGCTCTCTTTGTGCTAAAAACAAGTATCCTTGAACTATTGTGATTAATTACTATACCGACTACCCTCCTGTCAGTATTCAGAGTGCGTCCCTTTTCCTTCTTTGAAACTGTGTGTCCTCCTTTTCTGGACCTGCAGGGTTGATGGAGTTTACTTTGGAAAGCAAGTGCTGAATTGTAAAAGGGTGGAAATCAGTGTATTAAAGAGTCTGACGGTCTGTCTTCCCAGGCTGAGTTGAGCACAGTTGGTCCATCCTAACCTGCTGGATTTACGCATTTCTAAATTGGCTGGTGAAGTGCATTGCGAGGTAGTTGCAGAGTTCCTGTGTAAGTGTTGAGGTTGTGTTACAGGTTGCAGGGTTCTTGAATTCTTGAATGATTTGGAAGATTTCCTTCTTGCCACTTTGTGCTAATGTAACAAATCAACTTCCAGGGCACCAGTGGTCCAGGGATGAATATTGGTTTCTAAACCATCAATCAACCCCACAGCCCTAGTACATCAGAAGGGATACAAACATATTGGAAACATAAGCAAATTATAATCCTCCTTGTCCAATGTTGCTAACGTGTATGGAATGGCAGGCTTATCTCTGAAAGGTTGTGGATCGTTGGTTAGTTGCAAAACAGTGAAAATACAATTATTACCCAATGATAAAAGGCACTGTCCAGTCAAGGTTGTATACAAATATCTACTTTATTATTGTTTGATTTGTCTTTTCTAGCACACTACAAAATACAACCCACTCTCAAAATGAGCACAGAGGACAGGTTCACGAAGGAAAGGGAGGCATTCTGGATACTGATAGGAGGATGTTCACTAGGGTCCTACGCTGAATGGCTAGGGGGACACAACAACAATGTACCTGGTGCTTGAGATGATCTTGATGTACAACAGCATTGAGTCAGTTGCAAGACAGTTTTCAGCTCCTGCGACAGATTTCAAGATGGGAAACAGCTGCCGGTATCAGGTGGGAGGCAGTTCACCAAGTGAGGCTGAGCGGACAGCTGCAGGCTGGCCTACACGGTGGCCCAGGGTGAAGAATCGGTGTGTCTGTGCTCGTTGGTGGATCTGGAAAGATGGTTGAGGCATCTTGGATGGCTTTAGTGACTGCAGTGTGACAACAGTCAGTGGTGCAGCGGTTCATAGTTAGAAGGCTCGACTGCCTTGAAAATGTCCTTAAAAGATCGACGCTGGTTGATGCTTGTTGTGGCAATCCTCCTGGCTGCTTCATCAGGCATGTGTCATCCTTTAAGGTGGATGCCCGAAAGCTGAGGCAAGTGTTCGCAGGCAACAGTCTTGTCCTTTAATCAGAGACTCTTTGACACCTCCCACCTAGGAAGTTTGCTGGCAAACCCTAGCAGGGCACAGTGTGTGCTGGCTGAGAACTGGTTCTGGAGCTACTGGATGGGTTGTCTGAGGTCAGTATCTCCTTCTGTTCCCTGGGAGATGTTTATGGGCAGAATTTGCTTCCCTCTTGGAAATCCTGGCCTTCCTTCACTGGCAGAAAGCTGTAAGGCAAGCTGTACTTTCAGCCATAGTCCAAAATAAGTCCTTCCTCTTACACCTTTCAAAGTCGTCGCATGATCTGCCAAAAGAGGGTATCAACCCTCTTTTAAAGCCAAATAGGCCCCAGTTATTGGTACAGGCTAAACCTACTTGAATGAACCACACCTGGATGCGCACCAACAATCTTCTGTTATGGGTGAGGTCAAGAGTGCTTTGCAACAGGAAAGGTAAGGGGTGACACCATGTACGACCAAGATCCACGGATCTTTCTGCCTGTGGTGGATCAGTGTGTCTCTCTGGTTAATTGAGCTCTCTGTGGCTCCTGATCAAAACGCAGTTCTCCCTTGAAGTTTGTGGTGTGAACAGACTTTCTGTCTCCATCAAATAACATACATCTTCTCTCTGATAGGGGGTCCCCTTGCCGAGGTTGCCCACTGTAAACAGTTGTCCCAGACATTACATGTACTGCCCTTCATACAGAGGCGTGGAAGCTAGCTTCAAGCTGACACATTGCATATCAAAAAGGTGTTGATGTTTCCTGCCCTTTGTTAGTTCTGTGACCAGGCCCCTTTGCAGGCCTGCTTCAAATAATTCTCATCAGTATGCGCTGCCACCACACAGAACTACAATGGGCAGGGCAGATCCAAAGAGCCTTTGATATTTAATTAGGCTGGCCATGGTAGTAGGAAGGTTCTGCCTTACCCCTTCCTGAGATGCTTTCATGTACTCCTGGCTGTCATATTCCAACTAAATGTGACAGGGAGTACACAGCCTACTGCACCTGTAGGCTGTGTCCCCCCAGAGTACACTTGACTATGTGTTCATTGTGCGGTGAGCATAGAAGAATGTGTGTGGATTAGCCCCACACATTTTCCGAGGTTGATCTGCATCATTTTATTTTCTTTAAATATTTTTTAAAAAGTCCAGGCGAGCGCACACTCCCCATGTGGATAGTCAAATTCCTCACACTCTCCCATGAATGACCTCTCCCTCTTTCTTTACAGAGTGAAATACAGCTGGGCCAACAACAGACAGCAGGAGGGCAATAACAAGACCACTTATTATTATTATTGTTATTGTTATTATTATTGTTTATATTATTATTACTATTATTATTACTATTATTATTTCAACTATGACAGGAGCATGTTATTTTGTACATGTTACTTTGTCCAGTTTTAGTAGGCAGGAGCTGTCCAAGCCGCCGTTTACATGCTGCTTTGACAATTTGTACCATGTACATGATACCTCCCCCCTCCATGTCAGGGCATGCTGCCTTATACATGCTGTTTTCCCTTCTTTATCATGACAGGAGCTGGGCATGCCTGCTTTTAAATGCTGCTTTAAAAATGTTTATCGTGGCAGGAGCAAGGCATGGCTGCCCCATTATGCATCATGAAGACAAATGGTTTTTCTTTGATTACGATATGTTTATTATGGAATGTAACACAGACATCAATGTTAAGTTTAAACTGTCTCTGTATAAATGCACTTTGTTAATATGAATTAAAGAGCACATGTTAGTAAAAAAATGTTTCCCTCTGCAACTAGCTCAATTATGTTAAGACGTCCATAAGTAATCAAATTAGATGATTGAAGCAATTTTGAGGTCAACCGGAAAGCAATTATCGAGTGATTACCCCTAAATACATTTTCTGGTTAGACTGCTTAGATTCAGGGTGGGATACATTTATATTTACATGCCCCATTATGCATGCCACTTTCCCTATTTTATGCTTAACAGGGAATGGGTATTCCCCTTACAAATGCTTAATTTCTATAATGATTACGCCATGTGCTGGGTATGCCACCTCAACCATGCTGCTTTTCTTTATCTATCATAACAGGAGCATGACTTTTTATGAATGTTTGTGTGTCCATGACAGGTTCTTGGCATACCCTCTAACCTTTTACATGTTATTTTCCTACTTTTTAGCATAGCACAATCTGGGCATGTCCACTTATAGGTATCATGTTGTCCAGACTTATCATGGCAGGAGATGAACCTAAGTATGTACAGATGCTGCTTTCCCATCTATATGATGACAGAAGCTGGGCATGCCCCCTTTTACATGCTGTTGTGTCCAGATTAGTCATGACAAGAGCTGGGTATGATCCTGTGTACATCATGGTTTGCCATCCTTAACATGTAAGATATATTTTGGTTAATGTATGGCTTCTACATTAAGTGGGTACCTTTAATCTAATGCCCCATATTATACAGTCACACCCCACAATTCTGAGTAAGAAACAGGCAGTTCCATCAAAGCTCTGATGTATTTAAATAAATGAATTAAAGGTGGTGCCTGAGATATATATCGGGAATTCACCACAATATTAGACAATCACAGGCAGCTTGTCCACAAAAAAATGCAACTATTCTGTCTGCTTGAAGCTCACTATTTCTCACACACAAACATCTATTTACATAATCAATTATATGTATATATATATTGCTTTCTGAATGAGAATAGGCCTTCTAATTTCACCTCTGCATGTCAGTTAATTTATCAACACTTCCTTGGCCATCAAAACAGTACCAAACTACACATAAGGTTAGATTTTAAAACGTTACATAGAGCTTTGGTTTATCCAACAACACCAGCAATTTATGCAGTGAACTATTGCTTAGAAAAATGACAGTTATATTTCCACTATGATTTTATTTGTTACACCTAGTGTAAGTGTTGGGTTGTGGTGTGCATGCGTCTGAATGTTTTTGGATGTAGGCAATTATGCATTGTATGTGAATTGTACAGATTTGGGTAAGGGAAAATGTGCTATCAATTTAGAATGCACAGACGATTTTGACACACCCACCCAATGTGTGATAATGGTTTTATAATTGTATAACAGGCATAAGTGTCCTTCCCCTCTCACCTCACTAGTGCCATTGTACAGTTTCAAGAATAAGCGGCATATGGTCTTTATATTTGCATAATGTTTATGGTAGTAGAAATGGCACAATTAAATTGCTCTCATTTCCCATTCCTTATTAAATAACTCTGGCCTTCATGGAACACACATTATCAAGAAGATCTTCATTTGGAAATGGTATAGATGACTTCATATCACAGCTTAATTATAACTATTTCTGTGAAAACACTTTGCAAGAATGTAATGAGATTATAATCTACAAAGAATTGTGTGGAGAAGGCATCAAATGCTATCTCTGCCACTGCACACAGAGCTCAAAATGTATATTGGGTTGAATGGCAATAACTGCTCACTTGATTTCAAATGCATTGAGAACCTATTGCACATTTCCCAATTAATCAATGTATTTTGGTATCACTTTTCCGACGCCCCCCTCTCCAGGATTTAACATAAAAAATAAAAATGGTGGCTAAAGAGCCGAAATCATCTCCTTTGTGGAATTATCATACTCACTTTGAATTGATCTTAAAATGGTTTAGAGCCAGAAGAAACCCACATGTGTTCCCAGGGAAGTCTCGTTCAGCATTTCCCTCATCTCTTCCTTCCTTGTTCAGGAAAAGAAACAGGTCTGTTTCAAATTAAGTTGGCTATGGATCCCTTATGTATATGGCTTCCATCTGCAGATAATATCCATACTCTGCACCCATCCAATAGGGATAGGTAATGTTCTTTCCCTTAGCTTTTTCCAGAGTCAGAATACTGTTTCCTGGGTGTTCCCACTTTAAAAGTGGAAAATAGTCCCATGATCATGTCAATATTTATGTCACACTATGTGATTCACCCAATCTTTCCATCAGCCTTCCTCATAGTCAGACACTCCTTATGAATGATGTGGGATGTATCAACCCACTCATCCAAGCCCTGCAACATCACTGTGCATTGCTGGCAACAGAAACATCATAATGGCCACGGGAAAGCATGCTGCTCGCTAGAAATCACCAGAAATTGTACAGTGAAAACCTGAAAAATAGGCCACCATCCACTTTTGCCTATCTTAGTGAGCACAGGAGATCACTGCCAAAAGCCACCATTGGGCTACCCACAAAGTAGCCTGAAACCACTTGGAAATAGCAATGCTGATTGAAAAAGAAACACAGAGCTATTTGAAAATCTGTTTCTTGATTGTCAAAAATTGCTAAAATCATGGCTCACAAATCACCTAAAAGATCCAACCTCTTTGTTGGGTGTTCCACATCATTTACTGCAAGAATCCACATCAATACAATGTCAGCAAAAATCATATGTGTTCAGAACAAAATCCCATTTTAAAGATACTTGATGGAAAGACAGTTGTCAAAAATGGGTATAGTACCGTTGCTGACCTCTACCAGAAAGCCAGCGTTTTAAAACCATTTTGTGTAAAGTTGAACAATTGAACTCAAACTATGCCAAAGAAGAGAGGTCCATCAAAATGTCATTTAGAGTGCCACACATTGATTTCATGTTGAAAAAGACTTGATTTAAAGATATGTTGCTTATTTTAAGTTTATAAATGTTATTTTCTTTCACAAGGAACTATGTTACAATTGATCAGAAAGTAACCTGATGCAGTTAAAACTCCCAAAAGGCTTGCTTCCCCTGAGAACCCTTCACACCTTGTCATTCCCACCAGAAGGAGGATGTTGCATTGGCATGCTAATCAAGAGGGGAGGAGATTTTCTCTGCAGCCCGGAGAAAGGAACAATAGATGCCTTGGACTGAATATGGAATGCTAATTTGGGGTGTAACTGACCACAAACTGCTGGAAGGAAACAAGACGAGTTACCCTCTGAGTCAGCCCAGCTCTGGGGGCGGACCAGACTGAGATGTGGATTTAATATTGGAGTAAATGTATGTTTTTATAAAAATGCTTATAACAAAGTGTACTGAACTGACAAAAAAGTGATACTTTGAGATGTGAAAATGAAAAATTCACTCACAGTTCAAGACTAAGCTGGACTCCGTACGATGTTCTGAGACTAAACCCCGGAATTTATTCATATTGTAGATACTGTGTTTATGCTGGAAACATGAAAACTTACAGTAATATGCTCAGAGAGGATATGCATGCATGTATCAAATTTGGTGCCGAATAAATATTGAGAAACACTCCAAAAGTGTGAAAATGTTGTCATTTCTGAACCCAAGCTCGTAGAAACATGGGACTTGAACAGAAATGTACCTTAAGCAATCTGTCATGTAATTATGTATTCTCAACAACTTGTGTATCTGGGAAATATTTTTGGGGGGAAAAAAAGATTTTCTATGTAAAAGCAAAAGGGAGGGATTTCTTTTGGACCATAAACACAGCATCACTCTGACGCATTCTGACACGCTGATCCTTTCTCCAATCAGGGGATAGGAAATCCTCTAAGCTATCAGATCTTTAGAGGGTTGGGCATTGTAGAATCAGCCTTCCCACCCACTTTGGAAATACATAAATAGGGACTGTGAGGACAGATAAGACACACATTTTTCCACTACTCAACTGATTTCTTGTGAAGCACCCTGTCAGAAGACTCCAGACCAGATCCAGACAATACCCAGACAGAGACTCTAGAACCAAACTCTAGAACCCTGAAGCAGAGGCCTAACCGAAACTGAACTCTTTGCAGCAGGCCTTCAGAATCTTTTTCAACCTAATTCTAACCCCTAAACTTCCACGGGGCCTAACTAAACCATTCAACAGCCTGGCTGAGCTGTTTTGCTTCTAGCTAAGAACGCTGTGCTAGAACCAAGATCCAAACCCTGAAAGAAGCGCTGTATCCAGAACCCGTCAGATCCAGTCCAAGAGGCCATGCAGACCACAGTGCAGTGCTGAGCGCAGAACCCAGAGTGCCTGAGACCTGTCCGGTGGTGAGAGTGAAGTCAAACCCTTGACCAGATCTTTGACGAGGCCCACTCCATTCTAAATCCTAGGAGTGAGTATTTAGTCTAGAACTGTCCATACCAATCTCTTAGTTTAAAGTAATCTTATTTCATCCATTCCACTTATCCAGAACTGCATTATAGAATCCTGTGTCCATCCTGAAATCTTCTCATTCTATTGTTTGTGATAATTGTAGCAATAATCATCTTCACGCTGATATTTTATGAAGAGGGACAAGTGTTTTGACGGACAGAGATCAGAGTGGAGGTGCCCTGTTCTGGTGGCTGCCCGTTGAGTGTCTTGCTTCTTCATAGCTCCTTAGTCTAAGACTATCCTTGTTGCTAAATCTTTAAAGTGTGATCTGTCATTTTTGAAATCTTGACTTTATTTCTGAAAAATCTACCTTCACAAAAACCTCTGTAACTTTTGAACCGCACGTCCTAGAACCGAAATTTTTCAGTAATCGTGTTTCACGCATGCGGAAAAGTTGCTGCGAATTGCAATTTAGCCCCATTTCACCACTTGTCAAAATAGCTGCTTCTTGTTTTCAACTGCTGAAATTCGTATTCAATCTGATAATCATCCACAAATAATTGCTAGTGTTGACCTGAACCAATCCAAAGTAACTCTCACTTATCCTGAATCTCCTTTAGTGAATTAAAATCATTTTAGCATATTTTCCCATTCATTGCTATCCCATTCAAAAGTATTTTTGCCTGTTTTAAAATCATACCTGTTCTCTCTAAGCTTGCTGGGGGACCTGGGATTGAACTGCATTGTTGATTTATATACCTGGAACCTGTGTGCCCTCATTTCCATCTCTTCATATTGCATAGTGGGGGGCGTGAGTAGTCACAGGGGAAAAAGTGATTATATTGTCTTTTGATTGAAGTCCTATAACTTTACTTCTGTGTTGCATTTTCCCATCTTGCATTTCCTTGAACCATACCAAGTATTCTCTGCTACCTTATCCTTTCTATTCCTACTCCTAAGTGATTAAAGAGATTGTTGATATTGTGATATTACCCATTACTGATTACTGTTCATATTCATAAGTGTGCTATTCAGATATTATTTTATTCAGAAATGTGTGATATATATATTGTTCAACTCTTCAAATAAACCTTTTAATTTGCAAAACAAAATTACTTCTTGGTTTAGTGAGGTCGGGGAGATTCAAAGAGAAGGGCGTTACATAAGGGTTCATCATCCAGATTTAAAGAACTTTGACATAAAATATATAAATAAGGGATTCCATTGGGCATCCCAGACTAGGCATTGACTTAGTTGGAGTGCTGGATTGAAGTCACTTACAGATTGGAGGCTCGGAAGCCGGGACTTCTGGATCAGACCTACCATTTGTGCAGCTTAATACAGTGTGCTAACTAATAGGATACATAAAATCCTGCTGGGCTACTACGCTGTGTTACACTGTAAAAGCACCCCTCAAAAGGGAACACCCTAAGGAAACTGTCTGTTTTGCAAAATAAAATAATAAACTTCTGTAAGTCAGGAAGGAAATCAATTTCCAGAATGGCAACATTAGTAGACATCAAAATAGGTAAAGAGCACCTCTTACATAAGCTATTTGTGAGAGGTGAGTGGACTGAGCAGGACCAGAATGTGTGGTTGCAGGCGATCACACAACAGGTCACTGCAACTGGGTTAGATATCTGGAGAGATGAGGGCCCCTTACATGTGGCCCTGAGTGAACTATATATGGCCCCTAAGGCCAAGGATGAGCACAACAAGATTGCCAGGGTAGCGGCATATTTATATTTATCTATGGGAGCCGTACAGGACAAATGTGCTGAAGGCCAAGATCTGCAACTGTTGGCATTAGAGAAGGCCCAATCTGATCTGGACTCTTCTGAGCACAGTCTGCAGAGGGGCCAGGGTTCAGAAAACGAAAGTATGCAGTATCTAATTAACATAAAAGAGGGCATGGGTATCCTGCAACAGGAAAGGGCAGACCAGGATACCAGAATTCTGGCCTTGCAGAAGGAGTACCAAGAAGGTTTGGACTCCCAACTGCAGAGCCAGAAACAGCTGGAGCAACAACTGGATTTCAATAGGACTTGCGCAGCACAGGTAGTCACCCTGCAAAGCCACCTGGATAGAGAGAAGGCAGAGTGCAATAAATTATTTCTGAAAGCCCTGGACACCCAGGCAGAATTTGAGGAAGAGCGCGAGAAAGCTGGTGCCCTTCAAAGACAGAGGGATGACCTGGCGGCACAGAGGCAGGCTCTTGCTCAGGAAAGGGATACCTTAGGCCAGGAAGTCTGTCACTTAAAAGGGAAGCTGGAAGAAAATCACCTGGCCCTCCAGGGACTGGCTGACCTCCAGAAAGAAAATCAAAACTTGTTAGAGCACTGTTAGAGTGCACCAGGAGAGTGGAAGATGCTCTGGCAAGAAAGGAGCAGGCCAGTAGGGACGGGACTCAGGAGGTAACCCTCCTGCAGCAAAGACTGGCCCAGTACTCCAGGACAAACCAGGAAGCACAGAGAGAGAATGAGCCTCTCTGTCAGCACAATGATAGGCTCCAGCGACAGGTAGCCATGCAAGAGAGACTGATAGTCTAGTAAGGCCCTGATTGAGGAACTGAAAGCACAGGCTCTTGCATGGCAACAGGGAGTGGGGCTGATAGAGATGAGGTTCGCTGGGAAAGGGAAACATCTGAGCATAACCTCAGGAGCCCTAGTTCCAGAGGCCTCCATCTCTCCCAGTCCCTGGACTCTGCCACCCCCATGTCCCCTGGTGCACATGAGCCCAGGGCCACTGGGATGGCAGATTACAAACCAGTCAGAAGTATGGGACTCATAGGCCAGTACCTCCCAGGAACGGAGGGGCGGGCAACTGGGTATGGGCACCCAAGTACGGTGCAATTTAGTGGGGAACACCAGGAGAGTAGGCCCACTAAGGGCATCCTGAAAACCTCTGCCCAGTGAGATCAGTGGGGGGGGGGGGTACCCATCAAATCATGGGAGCAAGGAGGAATCAGAAGACTCCTCTGAGCGTCCCAGGACATAGGAGACTAGGTCCCCACATTCTGCCAGCCATTCCCAGGATCGCAGAATCCGGGAAAACCTGGAAGATCAGACAGGAACCTCTGGGAGCAGTGCCTCTGAGTCAGAGGATGAATGGACCAGGGTTACCCGAACCAAGAAGGCCAATAAGGCAAAAAGGGCCTTGCTTAAGGACCCCTTACAACAGATTAAGGCAATAAGGAGTGTCATCATGCCTTATCACAAGAACGCCAAGTATTCTGTGTTGGAACACTTAGAGCTCTTTGAGCAAATGATGGAGACTTTCCATTTGAAAGACAGCAGTAACTGCATTCAGTACGTCAAATGGACATTCTCCCCAGAATACTCCAGCTTCTTTGCGGGGCTGGAGGGCCAAAATCATTCAAGAAGGTCCACATATAGGGCGGCCATCTTAAAGCACTTTTCTGTTCATAGAAATCCCCAAGAGGCTCGCAAGGCAGCCTACAATTTGCAATGTGGGGAGGATCAGGCCCCACAAGAATTTGTGCAGGAGTTGAAGCGTGCCTTTGCACAGACTACCAAAAGGGTGCGCACGGATAGTAAAGAATTTGTTAATACGTTTTTCCATGCGCTGCCGAAATACATCATGACCCATCTAGTGAGAGATTTTCATGAGAAAAGGTCACTAGACTGGGTCATTGAACAGGTCACCCGAATCTATGAGGTGCAGAAGCCCATAGAAAATAAAAACAATGCTCAATAATGCAAGCCCCAAACCGACCAGCACCCCTGCCGCTGCCAAGGTGGCAGAGGTAAAGGTTGCCCCCATTTTAGATCTGGAGATGGGGGGGGCCTAAAAACCTGCCTGCACAGAATAATTCTAAGCCCAGAAGGCCCTCGGGCCAGTCACAGAGAGGGAGTCAAGGAGGTAGTCCCACAAATGGGGTCCCTCACTCCCCTGACTATGTAAGTCCCCGCTACAAGGGAAACCGGCCTATCCTGGGTTATGTGTGGATTCCACCAGCCCAAGTGGGGGGGATCCAACCAAGCACCTAACCCAGGGAACTTCCCTCCTAACTTCCCCCAGGAGGGCAGAAATTCACCAAATCCGGCAGGCAGAACTTTTTCCCCAAGTATCCACAAAATGTCCAACCCCAAAATCATCCATCCTTCTTTCCCCACTTCCCTGAGCCCAGACAACCTAATCCGGGAGAAAGGAGGCCAAGGGTGGAGGGGTACCCAAATCTTCCCAACCCGGGGTACTACCAGAGAAGGGATAGCTATCCTTCCCAGGATCAGCCCAAGGGAGAAAACAGAACCTGTATCGGCCTGAGCGTGTTTCACAGCTTGAGCACCAGGTCCAAAATATGGCACACAATCTGGGTTGCATGCTGAAGGCTCAGCAGAACCCTCAGATGAGCATGCCGGCATAGAATGCACCAAACTCTGGACCTGGTGTTCCAGAACAATAACGGGGGCAGCACCTCGATAACTCACCGGTTCCCAGGGAGGAGGCACAAGGGGAAGGGGGGTGCAAAGCTGTGGTGGAAGCTTCCTTCCCCACTTGTAAACAGCCCCTGGAAACCCAGGAACCGGAAACAAAATCTCCTGCCCCTGAAAGCCTGCCACCCAAGGAGCAGAGGGGGGGTAGGAGAAACAAAGGACCCAAATAGACCCATTTTGAGGAGGAGGTACAGATCTTCCAATTTGAAGGAGAGGGATCCTCAGAGGATACTGGGAAAAGGATCTTCTCCTTCAGAGATGGGGGAGCTCCTCCCAAAGAAAAATGGGTCCCAAGGGATTCACATCCAGACTGGGTAGATTAGGGGACTGAGCTAGCGCCACCCATCATCCCATCCCAGAACTAACCACATCAAAATCCCCTGGTTCAAACTATCCTGTTAACTGCCTCCAAAGAGGGGGGTGCGGCCCAGAATCGGAACCAGGGGAAGCCAAAACCGCTCCTATCTCCAGTCGCCAACTTTTTCTTTCAAATTCCCAAGACTCCCCACAGAATTCTGCCCAAATCTCTTCTCTCTCCATGTCCAAAACTATTAAGTGTTGCCATCCTAGGCACACTCTGCAGCAACTGGAGGAGTCTTCTGGAACCCCAGAGGGGGCCAGTCCAGATCCATAAAAAAAATCAACCCTAAAATATTCCACGTATAGTCTATAAAATACAATAATAAAAATGTCTCCTGATTTATAAAATGTATATGTCCGCCCCACTACATTAATAGTGGTGGGGAAATGTCTACAAATATTTTTTTGCTTTGCCATCCTAGGAGAGAGAAAGAGAGAGAGATAAACCATGGAGACTGACCAAGGAGAACGACCCGGGGACCGGGAGCAAAGATCCGAGTGGCCCGGGGTATCGCTCAATACTCCCTTCAGGACTGGCGAGGAGAACTGTTCGATCCACCCCGATGGAGGAAAAGATGCTGAACTTTGCCCTTTGTGGAATCCGGAGAGATGAGGCTTACATCCCAGTCTTGCGAAGTTCCATTGACGGAAGTTCAACGGCCATCGCAAGAGGGGGCTTGTGGGATGTATCAACCCACTCATCCAAGCCCTGCAACATCACTGTGCATTGCTGGCAGCAGAAAAATCATAATGGAAAGCATGCTGCTCGCTAGAAATCACCAGAAATTGCGCATTTTAATTGTCATTTTAAAGCTAAGATCCTAAGCTTTTCAACAAACCTAAAACGACATTCCAATTCATTTTAGTTTTTCCATAATCACATTTCACGCACGTGGAAAAGTTGCCGCGAATTACAATTTAGCTCCATTTCACCACTTGTCAAAAGAGCTGCTTCTTGTTTTCAACTGCTGAAATTTGGTTTCAATCTGATAATCATCCATGAATCATTGCTAGTGTTGACCTGAACCAATCCAAAGTAACTCTCACTTATCCTGAATCTCCTTTAGTGAATTAAAATATTTTTAGCATATTTTCCCATTCATTGCTATGCCATTCAAAAGTATTTTTGCCTGTTTTAAAATCATACCTGTTCTCTCTAAGCTTGCTGGGGGAACTGGGATTGAACTGCATTGTTGATTAATATACCTGGAACCTGTGTGCCCTCATTTCCATCTCTTCATATTGCATAGTGGGGGGAGTGAGTAGTCACAGGGGAAAAAGTGATTATATTGTCTTTTGATTGAAGTCCTATCAAGTTTATTTCTGTGTTGCATTGTCCCATCTTTCATTTTCTTGAACCATACCAAATATTCTCTGCTACCTTATCCTTTCTATTCCTACTCCTAGGTGATTAAAGAGATTGTTGATATTGTGATATTACCCATTACTGATTACTGTTCATATTCATAAGTGTGATATATATATATTGTTCAACTCTTCAAATAAACCTTTTAATTTGCAAAACAAACCTACTTCTTGGTTCAGTGAGGTTGGGGAGATTCAAAGAGAGGGGCGTTATATAAGGGTTCATCATCCAGATTTAAAGAACTTTGACATAAAATATATAAATAAGGGCTTCCATTGGGCATCCCAGACTAGGCATTGACTTAGTTGGAGTGCTGGATTGAAGTCACTTAACAATCTACACCATCAATGTTCACCAGATGATCATAATGTCTATATCAAAAGAAAGGTAGGGACCCAATCTGCTCTTATTACTTTAAAAACAAATGTGTTTTTATTCCATAATTCAGAGTAGCAACCTGCTACATTAATGAGATATGTTTGCTGTATTCTGTCATCACAGAAACACGTCTGTGCTTGTGAAATGAATGTACAGCATAGTCAATCATATTTTATATTACTTAATGTATACATTTTTATAGGGAAAGTGATATGTAACTAGCTCTTTATGAGTCCTTCAATCAAAGACTGATTTTGAGTAACATGACAGGTCTCCTTTGTTTTCATTGCGTTAGGCCAAACATTTGGCTGACGATATGGAGACAGGGTTGAAAGTTATTTGTCAAGTGCAATGAACAATGAAGTTGGTGCTGGCGATTGCCAATGAACACAAATGGCCAATATATGCACCTAATATTAGTGGCATTTTTGGGTTTTACCTACATCGATGGGCCTTGGTCTGTGGCACCTTTATGTGCTCTTTGTTGTTTGGACCATGGTGTGTGTTCCACAAACAGCTGTGAACACACGGTCAACCTTCACGTCTAGCTTTTTTATTCAGTGTGTATTTGCAAAGCGCCTTGTCCGTCTTGCTTTAATATTTTCAGGCAGATTTGCAGGGCTTTCTGCTTTATGACCATGGTGTGTGTTTGACAAATATTATTTAACACACGGCCAGTATTTGCAAAGCGCCTTGTGCGCCTTGCTTAATATTCTCAGGCAGTTCTGCAGGGCTTTCTGCCTCTAGACCATAGCGTGTGGTTTATAAATATTGTTTAGCACACGGCCCGAATTCATGCCCAGCTTTGTAATCTAGTCTGAATATGTTAAGCGTTCCGGGCGTCCTTTGCTGCAATACCCTTGGTCATGTTTATCAGGCACAGCTGAACCATATTTGTTTCCTTGACAATATGGCCGTATGTGTTTCCACGCCTATTTGGTGCTTAAATAAACGGCGCGCTCATGCCTGCACGTCAGCTTTTGGTTATGCTCTTTGCAAGACGTGTTGGGCTTTTCAACGCGCTCGTCAGACTGTGAGGACTGCTGACCTAAAATGGCCAGCTGCCGAGGATGCCGGATATATTGTGACAGTTCCGTAAGTTTTGAATTTACTCTGCCTTTCATTTTTTCAGTCTTTTCCACGGCTCGGGCGCTGCAGGCTTTCTGAACTTAATTATCATTGAAGCTGCGGGCTTAAGCTGGAAGGTCCTTTCCATTTCGTCATCCTAGATGCCAGTTCTAGTACGCCTATGCCTGTTTTCTTTTTCTGAAATATCATGAGGCAGTGACTGCTTTAGAAACACGCCATATGTACATTTTGCCGGCTCTGTGTGCCTATTGTGGGCTTATGTCATTTTTGCCCAGCACAAGAGGAACCCTTTAGCTGCACTAATGTTTGGCACAGTGAGACTTGCAACACAGCGTGCTTTATGATACTGCTTTGATAGTGGTTTTGCAATGTTTGTAACGAACTCCACGTGCGTTTTGCATGATGCCATTTCTTCAGTTAACTGAGAACGACAGGGCAAGCCGAGACAGGTGAACTTCCTGCTGCACTAGTGCAGGTTTATTGCTATTAATTCTGACTTAGGTCACGTAGGACCCTCCGCCCCTTGGTCGTTGGCTGGTAGGTCTCACAAACTGTGAATTTAGGGGCATATGCACACCAGTTCCTTAGTCCTTGTTTTGGGTCTGGACATGTGGGTTTGATTTGATCCTGCAAGTTATTCCATGCTATAACTCCATGTTTAGGTTGAGAACATGGTATACATTGTTCTTCCCAGCATAGTGCATTACATTAAACGTCTTGTTTGAACGTGCTTGGAGGCAAGCTGTTTTTAGTGGTTTTGTTTTTAATTGTACTACTGTTTTTCTTCTTCACTTTTTTGTTTCCTTTTTGCCACAGAAATCTATAAATATGTATTGTTTTTAGTGCTAAATATAAAGAAGCACATTTGCTATAATCTAGGAGTCACAAATGAGGGAATATGGCCACGCTCCCATGAAGCAATGTGGCCGTGATGAGACTGGAGTGCTTCGTCCTGAAGAAGACGGGCATCAGCTGTGGTCCAGTTAGATGCATTATGCCATAGAAACTACTTATTGCCTAATAAGATTTTCCTGGGTTGACACCGTGTATATTCATGTTTATTGTCCCCGGTAATTTGTAGTTGACTATTTGCACACTACTTGTTGACAGACTGGTTATTTGCCACATGTTTTTTCTTTCTTTGCCCTTTTTCTTTTTGCACCATTGGAGTTCCATGGATGCACATTTTTTGATAGCATGTGCATTTGCTATGCATCTTTGGCTATGTATGAAATTATACTGCACACTATTCATGTTTATTTATGAAGTTTAGTGTGGGGTGGGATTAGGAGTGTCAGCCTTTTGCTACATGATCCCCTTCACTTGGCGCAAGTTCTTTCCTCTTGGTTCCCACTTTCCGGTACTGACCATATATTGGGTCTATGTGCAGTATACAGAAGCACTTTATTCAGCACCTTAGCCATTAGTTCTCTATCATCAAAGTTTAAGATGTTTTTTTATGAAAATAATGTATATATTAAATGTTTTTTTATCTATTTGATATCAATAAAAGATGATATATTGTAACATGGGTTTTCAGCTATGCTTCTATAATAATTGCTTTTAGCCACTCATTTGAAGTCCCGTTCAATCTATGCACTGTGGAGTTCCGTTTGACACAACTCCCTTTGGCAGTTCAAGTGCAATGACATTGTCAAAAGCCCGGTTCAGTTTTTACAGGCCAGTTCTTATCAGTTCAACACACCACAGTTGGCATTCTCGTTTGTATTTATAAGAAGATCTTGGCCTCAAATGAACTTCGCAGAGGTGGGTTCTGTTTGTTAACTCATTAACTGTTCACAAGGCCTTTTGTCATGTGAATTTAATGGTTTGTTCATGATTACAGTCACACAAAATGTATACATTCCAAATGGTCAATGCAAATCTCTTGGGAGTCTTACCCCCCCCCCCCCCACATGGGAACCTGTAATGAGGGGTACAACTTAAACACAGTAAATAAAATGAAAAAGGTAATACACTGTTACATTAGACAAAACAAATACTGTGGTGGTTCATTTTAGCTTCATATTTTCAGGCACGGAAAATTGACTTCAAAATTAGGATTTCTGTAACACGTGCCATGATCCATTGCAGCAGACATAGTTCTCCATGAATATGGAGTGTTTTAAATTGGAGCATTTCAGACTTTCCTGCTGTAAATTTAAAGTTATTCAAACTATGTCTTTGGGCAAAATATACTCACAGTCCAGTATTGCTCATGAGATGGTTTAGTTTGTGGCACTATTCATACCATACACCGAGTGCTGCCTCTCAGGTGCACAGGTTCAACCGATTCATAGCAATGGAAGAAATATGTACAAGTGAAGCAGGAAAAGGCACTATTCTTGGATTGAAGCAGTCTTCATTCACCTTAGATTCTTCTCACACACAATATAAAGGTTGGACATGTCCCCTTACACATGCATCTCTCACTATATTTATCAAAGCAGAACTGCTAATAAAAAGAAAATGCGTGAAGATAGTGAGATACTAGAGCACACAAATAGAGCACACACATAGTACACATTTTCAGAATTTTTCCAAAAAAGAAATGAATGGACTCAAGGAAAATGGATCAATTGTTTTACAAAAGGCTGATAAAGGTGGTGCAATAGTGATGTTAGGCACAGACAAATACATCGCTGAATGTGTTTGACAGCTCTCTGATGAACACTGCAATCAGTAATTAACTACAGATCCAACAGGATGACTGCAGTGTGTAATTGAATAAAAAGGTAACAAAAGCAGTAGGCAAAGGCTGGTTTAGTCAGCAAGAGGGGGCATTTTGATTAAATAAAGAATTGAAAGTCCCGTCCTTCTGCTGTCTCCCAAAAATCCACAAGACCCTTGTCGACCCTCCATGGCGACCAATTGTTTCCAGTATAAATTTGGTCCTAGGACCATTGTCAAAATTCATGTATCACTACCTGACCATTTATCACAGAGACTAAATCATATGTCCGTGATACAATAGATATTTTCAAACACATAGAAAATCTGGATGTTGAACCTAATGAACATCTATTGCTAGGTTTAGACATCATCTTGCTTTATTCAACAATTCCACAAAGAGCTATTTTGGATGTGATTGAAGAATGTTTGTGGAGCAGAAAAGATAAACATCCAGTGCACATACTGGCCCTGATGGGAAAACAAAAATCAATTCCATGGAATGTTTCTCAAACAGATGGAAGGAACTACAATGGGGGCCACAATGCCCCCGCCCCCTTCCAATTTAGCAACGTTCTTTGTAAAGGCATTTGAGAAGAAATACGTTCATGATGCTGAGAATCCCTTCATAGAAAACATGCTGATATAGAGAAGATTTATAGATTTTGTTCTGATAATTTGCAAGGGTCCAAAAGAATCAGCAGAAGAATTTCTAACCTGGATAAATATTTTTTCATGAAGAAGGTATATTTAAATGTTAATCACCCATTTCAAGGGCTGGAATGGGTGGCAATGGCCCTGGGGCCCGAGTAAAGGCCTGAGCATAGTGATGGTGTTTAAAGATGACCTTGGGACATTACCACCCATTCTAAAACTTGGAACAGATAGTTAAGGCTATTAGCACCTGTCCCGTGGGCTGGCACTGGGCTAATATAAAGTATTTTCTTCCTGTGAACGAGTGGCCTCGCAGCGCGCCATTCATGGAAAGGAAATATTATGCAAACATGGCTGCCATGGAAAAGCAAGCTCGGGATCCATATGGAGACCCTTTTCCATGTCCATGGGGCAGAGCAGAAGGAGGAACCGCTGAGGCAGCACTCACAGCTTCCAGAATGAGGTAAGTGGGGATGAGAAGTGGGGATTGAACGAAAGAGAATGGAGGGTGGGGGGAAGATGGCAGGCGGGCAAATCAGGCAGCATGGAATGCTGGCTGGATCGGCAGTATCAGCCTGCATTCTTAGCCTCCTGATTGGTTGGTTTCCCTCTGCAGGGTTCTAATAAAGGTTAAACCCTAGCATAAAACCACAGACAAGAATGCTTTATTACACTTTGCCAGTCACCATCCAAATAATTTACGAGAACATTAACTACTGGGCCAGGTTTTGAGACTTAAATGCAATAGTAGCAATACTGAAGTTTTCAAAATAGGAGCAGTGACATTGAGCCAAAAACTAATTAATAGAGGATATCCTAGCAAAGTGGTAGGAAAAGCTAACACAAAAGCTCTTAATAACAACAGAGATGCTTTATTAGAACCAAGAACAAGGACTGCAAACTTTTACCAATTTGTCATATAAAATGAAGAGATTTTTTTTCTTTTTTAATGTTCATATGCCAACAAGTGACTTTGACATACTCACAACATTTCATCAAACAATGTATCAAACATACCTACATTTAATATTAAAATATATCTAAAAAAAATGTACTCAGTCATATATCTAATGTAGTTCCATTATTACGTAATAAAGGTTATCTCTCTTAAGATCTTCACAATTTCAATCATAATCAGTCTGTCATGGCCTGCAATGAGGCGTTCCCAAAAAGAATCACTTGTGAGTCTCGTAGTATGATCTTCAAACTGTCCCAATCGTTTTAAACAAAGTTCTCTTGTTCCTTTGCATGCTATTAAAATGTGATATAACGATTGAGATGTATTTTCCTCCCAGAGATTATGCAAAGTGGAAACAAGTTGCTTGCAGACACCTGTTTTAATTAAACTATGTCTTAAACTTAAGAAGTCCATTCTTATTTTTGGGTCTGGGAACTCTGTTACGTAATTTGGAAGAACATGTTTAGGCTTGTCAAAGATTTAAAGTGCAGTGTATAGTTTATAGGTTTTCATTTTGGCAATGGTTTCAATCCAGTCCATGTGAGACAAAGATAACTTGACTCCAGTTGGATTTTATACCAAATTAATTGTCGTTCAATCACATTTTTCCAATATACACTTTGCATGTTTCTCACATTTCCTCAGATATCTATTTCGTCCATAGCCCATTTCATTCATAATATTTAAAAGTAGGGAATTATTTATGGAGATTTTTATGGATCTGAACAAAGTTATAATATTCCAATAAAGGTTCATGTTCAAAGAGGCTAGACCGAGTTTGTATATATGTGTTGCCATGGGTAAACTCAACAGATGGAGAAAATGTTTCCATGTTTTCCCCTCTATGCATCCCCAAATTATTTCTTATGAATTGGGGTTTGTATCATAACCATACAGTAAAAACTGTACGATCTTTGCTTTATAATAGTTCAGCAGAGGGTGGATTGAGAACTTGCAGTATGTCGCAAGTATTTTTTTCATCTGGGCTCTGAGGGGAATGAGTTTCATTTCAAGATCTTCTCTCGAGTCATTTTAGCAGGCACTGATTTGATTTTGATTCCCAGGTAAATATGTTCTTCAACCTGCCTTATCTGTTGCTTCATCATGAACCATTTATAATTTACATTACATACTCCATGATTTTTTAATACTAAGATTTCAGATTTTTCTGGATTTACCTGTAAGTCGTTGTTCACGGCATAGGTTCCAAACGCATTTAGTAGTCGATGCAGTCCTTTCGATGAATAATCTAGCAGCACAATATCATCTGCATATGTGATCCACCTTATGGATTCAGAACCAATCTTAGGACTTGCTAAGGATTAATTTGTCAAGGCTTTATTGAGATTGGCTATATAAAGGATAAATATAAATCTTGCTGTCAGAATGCAACCTTGTCGCACTCCTCTACTAGTAGCTATGGCATCTGACAGCATGCCTTGGGTGTTCAATTTAATCCGAAAGGAGACATTTTGGGATTTCCCATGAGGCAAGCTTTACCCAAAGACGTTCTTTCTTAATAGCTTCGAACGCTCTGGACAAATCAATCAAGCCATGTTCCATTGAGGGGGCGGATGTTCTTTTCATGTGATAAGCTGGAAATCACAGACATCATTTTCCCATTAATTGATGTTGAAAGTCCCTTGCATAAACTGGTCTGGTATTTGTCTTATATTCTTTCGCAGAATCCAGCCTTCAAGATTTTTTAGGACCATTGAAGCAAAAATCTCACTGTCTACATCTAGAAGGGTAATTAGGCGATAATTGGAGGGATCCTACCGGCTACCCTTCTTGTATATCGGAAAACGATTGCTCTTTACCAAGATTCCAAGATTCAGGGATTTTTCTGGCAGCTAGCACTTCTTTAAAGACCAAAGTTTGGGCAGTGACCCATTCAGCCTTCATTTTCATGATAGCATTGGTGAGACCATTTATACTGGGTGCTTTTGATGTTGATGCTTTTTTAATCATTGCTTCTACTAGGTCACTGTCCCATTCCAGGTGCCAGTCTACATCGGGTTTGATACATTTGGGGGACTCTAACTTGCAATTCAAGATTTCTCCAAAGTACTTACACCAGCTGTCATTTGGTAATTGTGCTACCCTGTGATGATGTTTGGTTCATGTTGTTTATTAAATTCCCAAAATTACGAGAGTTTTTGGATACTAGGGTAGCTAACATTTCTTCACCGTCAGTTGGAGCATGTTGGTATCTGCGTGCTCGAGACCAGTATGTATTGTTTTTTTCTAAGTATCTTTTTTCTTAACTTGCATTCTGCTTTTGTCATACCATAATGTTTGAGATTGGCTATGGATTTTCAAAGTTCTTTTTTCTGTGGTTCTTTTTACTTGTTTTGACTTAACGGTGTAGGTTGATCAACTTCCCAAAGAAAGAGTATAAACGTAGTGGGTTTGCAGCTTTCTTTCAATGTTGCATCTGAGCTTTCACTGACTATCCTATATAGTTTATCGTTTAGAAGCTTGCCATTCCATTTAAATATGTTGACCTTGTTTTTGCTGTTATTTACCATCAGCTTAGTGTTGTATATCAAAGTATTTGGTCTTTATTTTCAAAGTCGCTGCTAATTTTTTCTGATCGTTAGTTCGGCCGGAAAGAATCTCAATGTTCACATCACTCAAATAAGTCAGGGGACAGAATCAGATCATCTAGAGTGGAGACGCTTATACCATGTACCTAGGTAGGTACTGATGGAATATCTCTCTTGATACTTCCATTAGCTATAATTAGCTATTTTTAAATTCCACCTCTGAAAGAATTTACTCAATTTTCTACCGTTTTCTATAGATTTCTTGCTACTTAGAAGTGTATCCTTATCAGTTTGTTTTAGGCATTGGGCGTTAAGATCACCTAGAATCAAAAATTCCAACATCTTTCTGATTTTTTTTATCCTGCAAAGTAGGTCAAATGACGCTTCTAGAAAAGAAATTAGGTTTGAAGTCGCAGGGTTCCAGTAGACATTAATGATCACAATATCTAAATAAAGGTTAGATGTTTTAATTTTCAGCTTGGCAGCAAGGAGGCTTTCATTTCCAGTAGGGATTGATTCTGTTAATTCAAGCCTCCTGCAGGGTTGCCAAATTCCCCTCTTTTTGCTAGTTTGCTAGAACCCTGCATTTTCCTTACCAATATCATTAATTCGTCCTCTACTAAAGCAAATCTTTGTTTTGCTTCATTTTCTCAAATACAAAGCTCATAATTTCCGGTACAATTTCCCTCATTGCTGATTTTTATTTAGTTTCTGTGTCGTCTTTTATAAGGTCACTTGAAATGGGTTTTCTGTGTGCGGCTGCTGGGGAAGGTGCTTTGGCTAGTGGACATGGGCTCTCATTTTTGTTTGAGTGCTTTCTGGATTGTGAACATTTCTGTACTGCAATAGTAGTACTCGATATAATTAGGACTAGGTTTCTTAATTCATCAACTTGTTGCAACAGTGCTTCTGCAACAAGTCTTGATTTTAGTCCAATTTCCACTCTATAGGTACAGTTCGGTTCAGGGAAGCGCACCTATTTGATTTCCTATGAAGAGAACAAAGAGAAGTCTGGAATGTTCTTAGTGAGCATCAGTATATTGCTCCTATTGAGAGATTTAAAGACTCGCCCGCGGCTGAACTGATGTAGCCATAATCTAGCAATTGCAAAGGATGCTAAGGCCAGAAGAGATCCTGAAGTTTATTCTAAGCGTATATTATCTTGCTTTTGATGCACTTACATGTATTCCGATACTGGATTCATTGCCATCTGATTTTATAGTATTGGTGTCATGGAATAATTTCTTATTGCCATTTTGCTTTTATCTTTCGCTATTGGCAAGTTATTGGTTGCTGCTTCTGTTTGGGTCACTGAGTCTTTGCATTGCAAGAATATAGATTCCAATTTTTGGGGGGCAGGCAGGCTCAGGCTTTTGTTTACCTATATCATTTGTCTGTGAGTCTATTTCTTTGGCTGCCCTGATATCACCATTCAAGACGGTTTTGGCTGTGGTTGTTTCACAATGATTATCCTTTTGTTGATTTTTTTTTTATACATTTTTAGAACATCGGTTCAAGCAACTGTTTCATTTAAATGGGCATTGTCTGACATCCTGTAGAAATCTTCGCTTGGTGGTTCGTTATTTCAACTTGAACCTCATCATTAACAGATTGTAATTTAATTTTACTTAATTGACTGTGGTTTTTGTTGCCTCATTTGAGTCTTTTGTTTCAGTTACATTTGTTTTTCTTTTTATTGGTACAATGTCATTTTCATTTATGATGCTTAATGAAGGTAAAAATGAAGTCTTGACAGAATTTGTTTTATTTTTTGATTCGTTTTTGTTTGTGGTTCTTCATTATTAGGGCTTAGACAGCGGTTCGCTATTTAATTTTGCCTGTTTTTTTCGTTGTTTCTTACCATTGTGTGTCTTTGCAGTTTGTGTGGATACTAACTGCTTCTGTCTTGCATTTGTGAGATTACTGACGTTTCTTGGTCAGGATTGTTTTCTAAAGTTTCTGCTATGTTAGTCAGGCGCATACATTCCTATAACACTGATTCATAGAGCGTTGTATCTTTGAATGTGTCTACGTCAATTGCTTCTGATTGAACATTGGGTGGGGTCTTTAATCCATGCCCGTTTGTTCTTTAACAGCATTTTTTGAGAGAATTTGTTAAGTATTAAATGTTCCATTTGCGCCAACGACTCAAGCATTTTAGTTCTGCAATTGCATTTCAGACTTTAGCTCTTGTATCTTGCCTGTGAGTTTGGTATTAACTACTGTTCTAAAACCCACTATTTCAAATTCACAGCTTTCCATTTCTTTGGATATTTTGAACAGAGTGCCTGAATGAGATTGGACTTCTGTCTTTAATTGCTCAAAAACGTTTACCAGTGACTTTAAGATGAAATTCAGCACTGATAGCGTTACATCCGATGGGATGCATTTATTTGTTTTTACTGCCACAGATTTTCAAGACCTTTTGCCCATGCGGTTTGTAACAAGCTCAGTGCAAAGGAGGTCTGCTTCACCTCTTTCTGAATTGCGTGTAGCACATCTGGCTCAGCTTGAGCTTTGGCAATGTTCGGACGCAAGTTAGTCATCACAGGAGATCATTGATTTACTGTTTCCAGCAGGTTGGTATCGTGACATTGGGTTGATCTACCATTATCTAGCTCGGGGGCTCTTAAATCATCAGAGCGAGCTTCGCTGCATAGGTTGTAAATGTTTGAAGGACTCCGCTGTGTTTTCCGTGATGGCATTTCGAGCAAAGCCGATTTTTTTTTTTTTCCTGCTGATTTTCGCTGGTTGCAATGACAATACCACAGTTCCCAATTCGTACGCAGGTTACTAGGGGGAGGAGGGGAGCTTTTACCTACTATACTGGTGGTTGTAGAAATGAGTTTAAGTTAATTGGGTTCAGTTAACTTGTCTCTTTACCTCTTTACCTCTGCACCTCAAGTCCGAATAGCCACACTTAGCTGACACTTCTCCAGGAGTGCGTGCAAGGTGCGTGCTGGTCAGCTTTTGTAGTTGGTTATTGTTCTGGTAGGGACTTAACCCAATTAACTCCAGAAAATCACTGAAAGCAGATCCTGGAACGCAGTGCTGCAGAGTACACAGCCAAACAGCCACACTTAGCCGACACTCCTCGAAGAGCATTTTACTGAAGAATTGGAAAGTGTTTGATCAGGGGAATTGAAAATCTGAAAAATCGTTGTTCGCATTCAAGCCTAGTGCAACCATCAAATATTTGACATTGAGAAATTATATCAGTATTAAAAACAGTAGACAACCAAGAATCACAGAATCGTAAAGGGGCATTTCCTGTGAGGAAAGCAAAATGTATGTGGTCTTACTAAGAACTATATGGAAAAAGATTCTGGTCTCAGAACCACTTGGAAACAGAAAAGCTTCACTAACTGCAAGTCCCAAAATGTAATCTACATGATCAATTGCCCGTGAGGCAAAAGATATATAGGAAAGACAATGCAAAAAGGGAAAACCTGAATCAAGGAGCACAGAATCTGTCTTAGAAACACAATTGAAGAAGAGCCCGTGGTATGACCCTTCTTGTCCATGAATCAAAGATATAATGCATTTAACTGGACTGCGACACAATACATTAAAAAATACACATGAGAAAACATAGATAAGCAACTACTAAAAGGGAGACAACAGTTGATGTTTTAACTGGGAATTGGCACAACGGACGGAATGGGTGGAATGACATAAAGTGACATCATTAATAATTCACAGTGAGCATGCGAAATTGAGTCTGATTTATTAATGATCCTTTGGCTTAAGATACATGATTTGAATTTTGTATGCAGCACAGATTGTGGAAGTGAAGGAGGGTTGTATTGAATAAACACACTAGAGTTCATTGTGGATGTGATAAACAGCGTTGGTGTGTATATATAACATCAGACGTCTTTTTATCTATAAATAAATAATAGCAGAAGTACTAGAAAAGTAATGTGTTTGTTAAATGTTTGTTAAAACTCAACGTTCTAGTGTTTATGGGATATACTTTTCTGTGAAACTGACAATGGTAATGGCGCAAGGAGGTATGGGACGTTCCAGTCAGCAGTAGCAGTGGGAGCACCCAAGATGAAACCAGTGAGAAAAGCCTGCATACGCTGTAGGCGACTTAGGTCGATGATTTAAACACACATATATAATGTTTTCCTCCATTAAACGAGGGTTTTATATTCGAATAGAGACCCTGCATGTAAGGAAGATGAATAGCTTTACATATGTAGTACTAGCATAAACAACGCTTGATTTGGAGGAATACTGATGGGATTTAAAAAATGATGATATGCAAGAGAGTCTGTTGGCTTTAAGCAGACTCGCTTATAATGCCTATAAATCCGCTAAGATGCAGGTGCCATTATTATTTAAAAAAACAAATGGTAATTTGTGTTTATTCCATGTCAGGCTTCAATGAACAGTGCTTGTTATATACTGGCAAACTTCACTGAAAATAGTGTCCAAAAGGTACGTGCCCTGCCACACAATAAAAGGGGTCACCGTGGCACAAGACTGATGGGTTGCTTTGTCGATGCTCATTGAGAATGCACTAATGTCACTTTATCTGTTTTTCAACAGTCTGGAGATGTGGTTCTGAAAATGAAGAAGTTCATATTAAGAACAACTTCAAGCCTATTGAAAAGGTATGGGCCATGGTCAGTGATAAAGCATTGAAAATTAGGTGGTATTCACACAGTTATAAATCAAATAATTCTGTGTTTTGTGTTGCCTACGGGTCCTTTATGAAGAGCAGGGGCTTTCAAAGAAAATGTGGAACAAAGTCATAATGGATTTTTTTTTAAATGAAACTTAGGTGTTTCAACACATTCAGTGCATGGAAAAAAACGCTGTTGTGTTTGAATGGTGATGGCACAACACGGAGGGTAGTTGTATAACAGAACTCCTGATGAAGGTTCTGTAATGAGAAAGTTATCGAACCGAAACATGTTGAGGGAAGCATGAGCGGCAGATTAGCTAGCTCATTCTAAACAGTTACATTATGGAAGATATTAGATTTATTGTCAAGCAGTGAGAGATATTCTTTTAAAATGGGACACTGGTAAAGTCCCCAATATTTCCAATTATTCTCGAACCATTCCAGTTTAAAGGTACTTATTTTTTGTTGTGCGTGCATAAGATAAAACATTTTATTGCTAGGGGTGATGGATTTTAATATATGTGACTGCAATTGTGAATAAAAAGATGTGTCGTACAATTGTAAAATGTTGATGTTGTAATGGTATTTGTTTGTACCCCATGTCATAAGTGACCTTTAGGAACACAGTTTAGGTCTGTAGGGCTCATCTGTAGTGTCTAAAAATAAATGGTAATACTACCATTATGCATGCTGTTTGTTCCATACTTATTAAAACAGGACCCCCTCCTTGTATATGCTGTTGTACCAATAATTGTTAGAACAGGAGTGCAGTAAACCCTTCTTCAATTGTGTCACTTTCTCCATCTTTATCACTTTGCCATAGCTGAACATGCCTATAAGCCGCAAGGAACCTGTAGCCTATAGAGGTGGATGCTTATCTGGAAACATCTAAAGTCAAGAATCTCAGAATCTTCAGGGGCAGTGATCTAAAAATGCCACCTCAAATTAACACCTTGATCAAGAAATGTCTATTTCACTTGGTGACTCCTGGTCATAGCCGTTGGCCTATCAAGGTTGTGCTTTAACAGCAACTCTCTTAACATCCGAGAACACTGATATGAAGCAGGTGGGTGGCCTAGGACTCGGGAGACGCCATACAAAAGGAAGCACTTTATTCTTATTAGGTACAGTAACAGAGGGAATCAGTTCCAGCGCATAGGGGCAACCAGCAGCGCATTTCACTAACAGTCGACCTCTCAACAACGGTCACCCAAAGAACATTCTGCACCTCACACACTCTGTCTTCCATTCATAGACATCCCATTATGTCATTTATTCTAGCAAACATGCAGCACTGCATCCAGGAGGGATAGGAATAAGATCATACCACATCTACCATTGAATGGCCAGTCATATTAAGAGTGCGCTTTGCAGATTTTACATCACAGTTACATCCTTGTAAGCAGATTCATTTGTTTTCTCATATTAGTACCCGGCGGGGGGCGTGGCTTTGTCCTCCAAGCCTATCGGGAACCTCGGAGCAAGGGCATTTCCATAGGGTAATCCTGCCGTTCCAAGCCTCCTCAGGGATGGGGGCCATCTCCCCGCCAAGTACCCCAAGTAATTGCTCTCCCACCTCTTCCACCCCCCTTTCCCAAAGTTTTCTATCCCTCCTGCTCCATTTACCTGCTCCTTTCTCATCCTGCTCCGGGCACAGTAATGTTCCCGACGCGTCCTGCTCCTGATTCGCGACACACAGCCATGGAAAGGGAGAAGGGACTATCTAGTCCCTTCTCACCTGATCCATGGTGGGCATCTTTTTTTTTAATTGCAAAACGTGCACGTGATAAATGGCTCTATTAGTACTCTGGTCTAATGGGCCGGGGTACTAATAGCACTAAGCCCCTCACTGGGGGGGGGCATTACCACGATAGGCTATTAGCTGGGGCCGGCATTAAGACGCCCGCTTCACTCAGACCTGTAACTATGGGCCCCGTGGCATTAACTGAAGCAGTAATGACCCCACCTTGGGGCTTATTGCTTAAATAACCTTTCAAGAAAGCTATGTTTTACACAAGAGGATGAACTTTTGTCTGTCATTGTGATTTCTTGGGAACAACAAACACTCTTGATGCTAACATACATGACATTGCTGAACAACTTGTTAACAAGATCAAGTTTGATGATTTCTATGTTTTTGGTTGATTTTATTTGAAAGAACAACACATTCATATATAAAAAAACATTTTTATAAATGTTTGGTAACTCATGTTGTCGATTCTGTGTCCATTCACAGAAGCAGAGGCCCAGGGATGTCTATCCGTAAATTGATTTATAGGAGTTTGGTGATTAACTGCTCCCTCTCAAGCTAGAGTTACCGATTACACACCATATATAATAGTACGAATTTTGAAGCCCTGAGGAAAGCTTTGCCATGGGATTATAGGGCAATTACAAGTGGAGTCTCTAAATGGCATGGTTGGAATAGTGGGAATTTAGTTACCAGATTCATGGAGTGAGAACTGTATGAGGACAACAGTGTTTCGGCTACTTGTGTTGAATCCTCTGCATGGATTATTAAATTATACTAAAAGTGTGACTGAGTCACTTGGAATTGTGATCGTGTTTGTGTTGTTGGTGTGCCATCTATGGAGTTTGATTGTCATGTTGAATAATGTATTTTGTACTTGATGTAAGACATCTGGGTTGTTAATGTGTGTTGCTGTATGGCTTTTAAACATTGAAACTCCAAATATAAGCCATGTCTGGTTATGAGATTGTGTCTACTGGGATCAAACACATATAAAGCCACAAACATTTCAATGTCATATTAGTGTCAGCTTGGTGGTGTGATCGAGCCATGACCTGACTGGTTTGTATTAGCTTCTGACCACAGTCCAGTCACAACAACCATGTGGGACCCTGTGCAGAAAGCTTCTCTTTTGATCTGTCTGAGGAAGGTTGACGCCTCCCTGCTGGAGAGAGGATCCCTCCCCAGACTTGGCATGTTAGTGGCCCTCTCCAGGGTGTGGATTACTGGGGTCCTTTTGAAGTAGGCAGAGACGTCGAGGGCTGGAGTTATAGTAGCCAAAAGGAGAGATGTAGTACAGGAAATGTTTCCACCATCTTGGATTCTGCAAGGGCTCCCTAAACATCCTACCCTCTCCCCACTTCTTTTAGACAAGGCATTCTGGGTATGACATCAGCAGGCAAAGGACACTTCAATCACTGACTTGACCGAGCAAAAATATAATCTCAACTTGATTTAACAGCATACTTGTCCTGTTGGGAGACATCTACTTGATCCATATCAAAATCTGACTCGAACCACTCAGAGCCGGGACTCAAAGCCATCTTGATGTCAAATCACCACTGAAACAGCAGCACCGGATGATCACAACACCTGTTTGACTGCAGTAAATAACCAGGAAGACCTGCTCAATGCTCTTGGGCCACCAAGATGAGTAATACAGGTATCTGCAGAGGTTCTGTCTCTCCGGTTCACCTTAAAGGATTCTGGTGACTCAAAGGACGGCACTCTCTGCCTTTTAAGACACTTTCAAGTACTTGTGACATTTCCTGCTCAAATCAATTGCCTGCACCCCTGCATGCTCCCAGACTACCTCTTTAATCTCAAAGTCTGCATTCATTGTGTTCATCGTTTTATTAAAGTTCCTATTTTCCTTTTTTGTTAGTGTTGCATCTGTACCGGGTCACACCCCTCATGAATAATATGCCATGCCCTTGGCCCACATTACCAAAAGAGATGAAGGTATACCTATTGGGCTGTGTCTGTTTCACATGTATGATTGATCACTGCCAGTTTAGTAATAGCGTAGAGCAGTATTCATTACATCACAAGCACACCAAATACAATGAACAGAAACACCACAGAGAGCAGAGCTGAGATGCATGAACTGATGTAAACTCCCACACAAATCTGTGCATGAAGTAAACACACCAGACCACGCCATATAAACATAAACATCAAGCACATAACCCACTTCCACAGATACACACACACTGCATGCGTACCTTACATTAGTGTTCCATGCCACAAAAACACATGGGTGCTTGCCTCACAATGAGATCTGTTTGTTTATGATATGAAGGCATCAACACAACAACACCCATGCACCGCTCCCTCTACTTTAACAAACTCAACCTTTACTCTTGAAAGTTCCAAAGTGCCAAGAGAGCATACAAATAGCACCGGTCCTCACTAATGTAGCAGAAACCCCTGCAGCCCTTGCATTGTGGGAGCCCCTGCTGCACCATGTCCAGGATGGCCCGACAAGCTTCAGAAGGAAATCCTGGTCCCATGCAAGGGGCATTGGGGCATGGACATTTTCTTACACATCTTACTGCTTTTCTAGCAAAGTCACTTTGATGAATGTTATTACTTGGAGGAGGGTTTCCGGTGAGGGGTTAATATCACAATGGGCATGTAGACTGAACATTTTATTTCTGTTGCATGGCATTTATTACTCACCTAGGGGCAAGGCAAACATGTTTGTTCTTACATGGGGATGGTCGAGGCACTTGGGTACTCAGCAAGTATTTTTTTTCTTACTGTGGCATTGCCAGTTTTATTGTCGATGAGTGTTCTTACATGGTGGGTGGAGGCATTTGTGCAGACAAATAAGTAAATGTTTCCTTACTGCAGCATTACATGTTTTACTGGTGTTGAGGGCAAAGTCAACATGAATAATATTTTTACATGGTGGTGCAGGGGTTGGCCACACATTTGTGCAGCAGCAATAATATATGTTGGTCTGTAGTATGCAGTGATTGTAACAGAATAAAATAACAAATATGAATGAATAATATTGAAAATAAATATATGGGGGATGGGGTAAAGGTTTAAAAGGTGTGGGGGGTTCAGGGTGGGGTTAGAAGCATTGGGAAACATGGATTTGGGAGTGGGTAATATTTTATTTGCTATTGTCTCATTTGTTGTTATCACATGTAACCATTTTGTTCATGTGGCATGAGATTCTTTATGGCATTACGGGCAAAGCCTAAAAGAGAATGTTCGTCCATGGGGATACTGGGGTGTACTGACAGAGCCATCATGAACATGTTTTCTCATTGTATCATTACTGCATGTAAAGATACTGGCCACACCCAGAGTTGGCTAGTACATTTGGGTGTCAGGACTCAGGAGCCAGGCAGAGCCCCCTTGTTTGTACACTAGATGAAACACAATGACCACAACTGACACTTGGTGTTGTAATCCGCTGATTACAGACCCTGCAACAGACCGTCAGGCCTGATGCTATCTCACTTCACCACCTAGAACCTTTGCCCAGTCGTGGAACCCGAATCGTAGAAGGATCATGGCAGGAGTCTGTAACAGACCGCTGTGGGATATATTGACCCACTCAGCTTTGCTGTACCACATCACTATGCTGCATTTGCGCAAGAAACAGCAATATGGCTGCACTGGCTCCTGTGCATGCCAGGATCTCAAAATTGCGTTTTTACAACCACCAAAATAATGGCTGCACCGCCCTGCCACGCACATTTCAGGCGGGGTGGAACAGAGTACACATCGCAGGAGTGTGCCAGTGTGCTCTGCAACATTTAACATGGAATTAAGTGAAATAGGCAGCATTGCCTTGCTGAAAACCCCCAAAATTCCCTTTAAAATGACACCTTTTTCAACCTTTAAAAGTGCTGCTTGACGCTAAACTCCTCCAGTCCTTATGAAACCACTGTGATAAAAAGACCCTGCAATGCCCAGGTTGTTCCATTATGTTGCAGCAGAACCACGCCTAATTCCTGAATGAAAGCCCCTGTCAAATGTAACTTTGAAAAATTAACCGAAGATTCTGCTTTCCTTCGTACAGGAAAGAGTGCGTATTTCTCCACAATGTGTCAAATATTAGCTGTCTTGAAAAGAACTTCAACTATCTGAACCTGGTCAGTTTCATGTATCATAGTTCAGATAAAACTCATGCTTCCAGGAAAATGAGTTTGGCTGCAAGGCAGTATTGCAAAGGCAGATGGGGATGCCAAATAAAAATGAATGAAAGAAATGTTAACAGTTTTTAACACATGTGGTAAAATGGGTTTTGCTGACTGAAGAAAAAATTACCTATTTAAAAGTAAATTATTCATAAATGCCTGCTTACTTAGCAATGTAAAAGGATTATGTGGCTGGTGATAATATACACATAGGCTATTTTTATTCCACAGGTTTGTTAAATCAAGACTCAGAAATCAGGAAATAAAGACTTTTAAATCAACTGGGCTGAGTTGGCAAGCTCTAAAAACCTGTTCTGACAGTTGTTAGCCCTGTAACTTCCTTTAGAATTGCAGGCACAGCATACACTTCCAGCACAGGAAAGCGCTAATTGCCAGCTTCAAAACTTTGAATGGGTCAGGACAAAGGAAGTTCACATGCTCATCAGACATTCGTCTGTGCTCCAGGCTGAGACAATATCAGGCTGGGACACTCACCTGTCAAGTGTGAAGGGGCACTAAAACCTTCAATTAAGACTGGAGATCCCACTTTGCCTTGGAGGGAGTGACAATTGGTGTCAGCGGGAGGCAAGAAAAAAAAATGTATCGAGTGACAATGGACTTTTCAAAGGCTATTTCATAAGCGAATTTGAGAGACTTTTAACTCTCCAGCAAGAATTAGTAAACATGTGAAAAGTTTGTAGTTTTAAATCTAATTTTAAACTTGGTAGAACTCATTACTGCATGGGGAACAGACGTTATAAAATATGATAGATTACAGGGAAAGGATTCATGTTGCAAAAATAAAGTTTTGAACATGCATCCCTGGGGACAATTCACATCTGTGTTTAAAATTGGAGAATTTTAGGCCAAAAGTTTCATGTTTAAAATCACCAAAATGTATCAGAAAGGCAAAGCGAGGTCTCACAGACTTGAGGATTGGACTGATCTGTGAATCACAAAATATTTAACCTGTGTATTTGATTTACTAAGAGGTTGCAACTGCATAAATATCTGTTTGTGGCAAAAATATATTTTCAGTAAAGTAAATGTGGGAGAGTCTAGATACTGTAAAAAGCATCTCATAAATATGACATCACTTTTCTGATATCCAACCAATTGTGAGCAAGACAGAGACTATGCCCTTGCCGAATCCTATTGTTAAGGACATGGGTAGTGAATCCTGCCCCTCTCATATAGTGTAATGATGTCATCTGGCATTATAAATAAGGGCCCCTGACTAGCACTCAAGACACTGATTCCCGACTCTCCGCTTCCTGTTTCCTTGATCCTGTTTGATCTTTTTCCAGATTTTCATGGCAAAGCCAAGGCCTATGCATTGCTGACCCCATTCCCAGCAATGCCTCAATCTGGAACCTCAAATTCTAAAAAAAATCCCAATCCCCAATGGAAGCATCCTGATAGCAGCCTGGCTTGCTGCCACTAAATGCATGCTTGCTGCAAACCTGCCATCCCGCTGATCTGTAGTATCCAGTAACCAGAAGTGCCAGTCCAGTGCAGTGTGGTGACCAGAATTGCCCAGCTGATCTGTCCCACTGAGTATGCCTAGCTGACCTTTTTAGACCAGATCCGTGTGGTGACCAGAACCCTTGACGGTCCAAAATCCAAAAACTAAAGTGGACTGTAAGTATCAATAGGTGTTAGGAAAGATTTCATAGTTTTATCCAATTTTCCCCCATGTGTCAACCCCCAAACTTTTCACTGCTGTTAAGACACCACTGACTGACTTTGCCAGAGAAGCACAGCCTTCAGCTGCACTCCTCTGGGCTTTCGCTCACTTTTTATGGAGAAATTGACATGCCCTTAAGACAGTTAGTACTGGGAGACTTTGTTTCCATTAGTCCTTTTCTCATGTTGCAACTTTTGTGCAACAGCTAACAAGTGTGCAATGTATCTTACCATACAGAACACTTGGGTCTATAGTAATGTCCAAAGGCCCTAGATACTCTCGCTGGACTTTTTATGAACTGTGCAGGTGTGTCATAGACAGGACTGGTGGCAGCTGTCGTTTCGCATTCTTTTTAATCCTTTCCTGCCATGTTAACCACGTTAACCGCGTTTGGCACGAATAGGTGGCCTGGCTCCAAAAATGCCATGAGGTTCTTTGTCCCGTCCTTTGGCCATCTTGCCCCTTCACCTTCCCCAAGTCGAGTTGACCTGGGCCAGTCCTTATTTGGTCATGCATTTTCCCGCGAATCCCAATGCTTTCACTGGCTTCTGCATGCCTTGTCTGTGTGCCTCCAGTATGTGGGCTGGGATGTCTGGTCCCAATACACATCCTGGGTGCCAGAGAGTCTGGAGTGTCCTAAATGCCTGAGACCACCGTGGTCTGTGATTGGTCCACCTATGGAGTGTGTGTTTGTGAGCAGATCTCCCATTGGGTCCTCTCCATTTTGGCGCGAAGGGAACTTTGGATAAGAGGAGGCTGGAAACACCACTACCAGGTCGATCTCCTGAGTTCTCACTGAACAAGGGATAGGATCCAAGTATCTTGCAACTATGAAGCTGAGTCGAGGAACCGCTGGTGACCCACTGGAAGGTTTGGCACCCTTATCACGCTGTCGTCCCATGGGACCCCTCTTCATCTGGTTGTCCTAGAAGGTCTGCGAAGATGCTTTGACCCATTGGAATAGTGGGACCAAATATTATCAGCACCTTCACCAAAACCTGCAAGTAAGCTTTCTCAGAAGTGTCCCTGGGCCAACCAGTGGGCTGACCAGCTTATGCAGGACCTTTGTTCTGTCTCCGCCATCGTTTTGAGGAGGCCCTTGAAACTTGGTATACTGCTAGCTCTGTGTCCCCGGCACGCTCACACTGAATTCCGTACACTTGGCATTCCCAGGTCTGAAGTGAGACAAGTGCGCCCGGACCGGAGTAAACATGGTTACCGTGTTGCCCTACTGCGGCAACGTCCTTTGCAGGTCCACTGCATTTGTGACCCTCTTGTCCCTGAAGCCTTCTACAGTGAAACTGGGCCAATTCACCCACCCAGAGCAGAGAAATCACCACTGTACCATTTCGCAATCCTCGCTGGAACTCAGGAACTAAAAGGTGTCGAGATGTTCTTTTTGCCGCTGTCGAATTTGCAACCGAATTGGACTAACCTGCCAAACTTTGGGTCTCCTTGCCTCAGGGACTGGTGAGTAATCTTTACTCCAACTGGTGGCCCCTAGTGCCAGAGCCCAACTTTACGCACAAGTGGCCCCTGGGGGCCCCCTCTCCTGTCCACTGATAATGGGAAAAAGCGACTCCATCCCGAAATCTCTAACTGTCTCTGCCTTCAAGTGGAGGTCCTTCTTGAATAGTGGGAACTTATTCTTCATCGCCTTATCCACCTTCCCTAGCTGCTAAAGACCCCTGTAGAGACCCTGTTTTGCCCATTGGGACTACCGCGTGCATTAGCATGCATGTACTATTGAGCACAAGGCTCCCCTCTTCTTATTGCTTAGACTGCCTCTTAGTTAGGTGAATAACTGATGTTGAATTGGGCCTAAAGATTAACTGCACTGCCTGTTTCCTTCCCCTCTAGGTTGTTAACATATTTGTGCAGTCATCCCTTTAGACCCCCCTGGTCTTGTTTATATATTGTATTGAGTATGATGTATCAGTTTACTTAGTGTTACTGTGATTCTTTGCTATGGTCTGTTACAAAGGCCTTGTAATAAATGTGTCTATATTTGTAATATAACACCTGTCTGGAGTAATTTGTAAGTGTCCTTGCTCTGTGTGCTCACTGAGGTGCTTCAGTCACCCTCACCCCTCCTGAGACTTAGTCTTGACCGCCTGCCATAGCTACCCTGATTGGTCTGGCTTGTCCAGAGTTTACCCTGTTCCAAGAAACTAGGTTGGCCTTCTGAACTTCTGCCCCTCCTGGACAGAGTTCAGAAATCCTTCTTAACAAATTGGTGTACAGCGGTGGGATAGGACTGAAGGTATCCAGTGTTGCATACCTGTGAAGGCATTTTGAGTTATTCTTAACAGGACACATAGTGAATTGTTGTAGTATAGCTGAAAAAGGCCATAGTCCTATCAAACAATATGGAGACAAGTACCTTGTTAACTTTGAATGCTTCTAAATCTGAAATACTGAGAAGGTTGTGTGCTGAGAGAAGTGCATCTGCTCAAGGCACAAAAATGGAAATGATCCAAAGAATCATGGACTGGCAAGAAGCTCATCTTAATGCCATAGCTCCTGTGGACAGAGCAGAACAAGATGGGGCTGCTCCCACTGACAGAACTGACAGTTCTTTTGCTGCACTTGTTTATGGGACTCGGGAGGGTTTGGAGGATGTAATGTCTAGTGTTTCCTCTGCCAGTACTGGAAGTGAGGCCATGCTTGAATTCAAGAAGCAAGAACGGCGGTTTAGGCAGAAGGAGCTTGAATTTAACATGACCAAACTTAAAATGGACCAGGCAGAAAAACAGAAAGACAGGGATCACCAGTTGGAACTGGCCAAGCTTCAGGTTGCCAATTGATCCAAGGGTCCTGGACATGGGTCTGGGGGCTCCTCTCATCCAAGGTTTCCTAAGGATCTGCTCAGTGTGTATGAGGAAAAGAATGACATTATGGACTTGCTGAATGCATTTGAGTATGCCTGTGAAGTTCAACAAGTTGACAATGCTGATGAAATTGCCTAGTTACTTAGCAGACTGCCCCATTCTAACTGCAGTGCCATTATGGAAATGACAAAAGCTGAGAGAGCAGATTTTGCAATGTTGAAGCAAACTCTCATCTTAAAATTTGGAAAGACTCCTGCCCAATACTTACAAAAAGAAAGAAGGTTGTAGTTGGGTATTTTATGTAACTGAATCCTTAAATAACTTGACTGGCTGGGTTGAAGGTTAAAGGTCTCTACATTTGAAGGTATGATATGTCTTGTCATGCTTGAACACATTTTTGCATCTTCTTCCCCTGAGCTTAAACAGCACTTGATGGATTCAAAGGTGATAGATCCTAAGAAACTAGCCATAGCAGCAGAATTGTGGGTGTCACATAGAGTGTCCCATAAGGACAAGACTCATCCGGGTAAGCAGGAGGAGGGGAAATGGTCCAAAGATAAGGAGGGTGGAGAAACTGATAAAACGTCCTCCCATAAGGGCCACAGAAGAAAAAAAGAAGGGTAAGACACAAGGGTACTCACTGGGTAATGGAGGTCAGCCTCCAAAACAGAACTCTGGTTATAGTAAGCCTCCCTATGTAAACAGACCCAGTGGATTTTGATTTGCTTGTGGAGCAACTGACCATGAGAAGGGGGATCCCAGATATAAGGTCAAAACCTCGGGGTCCACTCTGCTAATTTGGTCTTCTCCTCCTATGAGGAAGACGTGATTACATGGGCATCCTTCTCCTCAGACTCCTTCCCCAGTGGGATAGAAGCTGAGGTAGTTTTAGTTTCCCTGGGTTCCGGGGAGCCTACAGAGGCTTATGCTAGGACTCCAGATAATACCAAGCACTACTTCAAAGACAGTGTGCTCATCAATGGAGTAGATGCTCCAGCTCTTAGGAATAGTGGGTTCAGTCGAACTGTAGTGGATTCTACCTTGGTAGACCCAGAGGAAGTTCCCAGAGCTCCTCTGGCCCCCACTAAATTGGCTGATGGCCCACCTCTCATGTTCCCAGTAATACCTGTTACTCTTACTATCAATGGTACAGCAGTCAGAATTCCAGTGAGCATACAGAGGAATGTCCCAGAAAAGCTCTTGCTGGGAAATGATCTCAGAGATTTAGGGCTTGTGGGAAATACAGCTGAAAGACCCAGCACAAGGTCTCAAACAAGGGCAGCACTGGCCAAGACCAATGCCATGCCCCAGCCAAAGGGGAAACCCAAGGCTAAAGGAGTCAGAAAATCCAAAAGAGGGAAAGAAAACATTCCCTCTAACTCACCTACCAATGAGGTGGAGGTAGTTGATCAATCACCAGGGCCTGACGAGGAGGTGGTGATACCGAAATAATTGACCCCCATTACCATACTGAACAAAATGATTTGTTAGTGGAAGGTGGTCCTGATAGGGAAGAATTTAGTAAGGGCCAATGGGTAGTGCCCATCTCTGGAAGGCCTAAGGAGACAGGCCTGCTCCCATCTTGATGGTGAACCTCCTAGGAAGCACAGGATTAATTGGGAAGGTGGGCTTCTGTATACTGAGCCTACAGAGTCTACAGAAGGAGACCATAGGAGGTTGTGATTCCCCTTGCTGTAAGACCCTTCCTCCTGCAGCTGGTGCATGAAGTGCCCCTTGCTGGTCACCTTGGAATCAAGAGAACCAAGCAAAGGTTATTCATGCACTTCCACTGGCCCACATGGGGGTGCAAGTAGAAAGTCACTGCAGGAGTTGTGCCTCCTGCCAGTTATCTGGTAAGAATGGCTCGATAATCCAAGCTCCATTGGTGCCACTCCCAGTTGTGCGGGTACCATTTGAGAGGGTAGGGATCAACATTGTTGGTCCCCTTGACCCCAAACATCCTCAGGCAATAGGTTTATCCTGGTGATGGTGGACCATGCCACTAGGTATCCTGTGGCCATCCCATTAAAAACTGTGTCTGCCAAGTCAGTTGCAAAAGCTTTGCTTGGCATATTTACTAGGGTTGGCTTCCTTAAAGAAGTTGTGTCTGACAGAGGCAGCAACTTTATGTCCAAGTGTATGCAGGCCATGTGGAAGGAATGTGGGGTCACCTATAAGGTTTCCTCTGCATATCACCCACAGACCAATGGCCTGGTAGAAAGGTTTAACAGAACCTTAAAGAGCATGATTGGGGCTCTGGAAGAATCCCAAAGAAGAAAATGGGATCTTCTGTTACCATGCTTACTGTTTGCCTACAGAGAGGTACCACAAGAGGGTGTTTGCTTCAGCCCCTTTGAAGTTCTGTTTGGTCGCCCTGTAAGGGGACCCTTAGCCATAGTCAAGGAGGGATGGGAGATGCCCACTCCCCCCATTACTTCCAACGTATTGGACTATGTGCTAGGGCTCAGAAAAAGGATGATACTCCTGATGGGTCTGGCTACTGAAAAGTTGAAGGCAGGACAAGCTCTGGTGAAACATTGGTATGACCAGAAAGCTTCCCTCATCAATTTCACACCTGGTCAGCAAGTCCTGATCATGAATCCTATAAAGCCTAGAGCTTTACAGGGCAAGTGGTAAGGCCATTACACAGTGGTGGAGTCACTGGCTGATGTCAACTATTCAGTGGACCCTGGAAGGGCTGGTCAGGCTCTAAAAGTGTTCCATGTAAATAGGCTGAAGGGTTTCATCCCAAGAGTTGAAATCGCAGCACTGCTGTTGGCTTCAGATGTTGAAGAGGAGTCTGAACCTCTTCCTGACCTGTTCCAAAGCAGTCCTTCAGACAGTTCCATTGAGGTTGTCCAAGTGTCCACTCACCTAAATTCTGATCAACAGGCTGAGGTGAGAACTTTGCTTAGGCCGTTTTTCCCCTTGTTTTCACAGTCCCCTGGCTTGACATCTTGGTCCAAACATAACATAGACACAGGATACAGTGTACCTACCAAAAGTAGGGGATACAGAATGTCAGACAAAGTAACGTCTTACATTAAGACAGAGGTCAACAAGATGTTGGATCTTGGGGTGATTGAACCCTCCAGTAGTCCTTGGTCCAGCCCAGTGGTTTTAGTTCCAAAGGCAGGTACTTCTGAATTGAGGTTCTGTGTGGATTACAGGGCTCTCAATGCAGTCACCAAGACAGATGCAGACCCCTTGCCTAGAACAGATGAGCTGGTGGATATGCTGGGTGCCTCCAAGTACCTCAGCACGTTTGACCTCACTGCAGGCTATTGGCAAATAGCCCTAGCAGAACATGCCAAGGAGAAGACAGCTTTCTCAACACCAGAGGATATTTGCCAGTTCAGGGTAATGCATTTTGGGTTGAAGAATGCCCCTGCCACTTTCCAGAGGTTGTTAATCATGGGTTGGATGAATTATGTCTTGCATATCTGGATGATATAGCAGTTTTCAGTGTCAGTTGGGAAGACCATGTAAAACACCTTGGGATTGTGTTAGTCTCTTCAGAAGGCCCACTTGACCATAAAGGCCAGCAAGTGCCAGATTGGACAAGGATCATTGGTCTACTTTGGACAAGAAGTAGGTGGAGGGAGGATACAGCCTTTACCCTGTAAAGTACAAGCAGTACACAACTGGCCTACTCCCACTACACATACCCAAGCGAGAGCCTTTTTGGGACTCACTGGGTACTACAGAAATTTCATGGCAGACTATGGTACCATATCTGCGCCTCTGGCTGCTCTCGCTACTCCAAAGAAACCCAAGATGGTAACTTGGTCTGAAGAGTGTGAGAAGGCCTTCAATGGTTTAAAAGACTCCTTGTGCCAGGCCCCTGTTCTCAGGGCCCCTGATTACCAAAGACCTTTTATTGTGCAGACAGATGCCTCTGACACTGGGATAGGAGCTGTACTATCACAAGTAGATGAGAAGGGTAAGGAACACCGTATTGGCTTCATTAGTCTCCAGCTTAAGGACAGAGAGCTCAGATGGTCCACAGTAGAGAAATAATGTTTCTCTGTGTGGGACCTAAGGAAGCTGAGGCTCTACCTCTATGGGACCCACTTCACTGTGCAAACTGACCATAAGTCCTTAAAGTGGCTAATGAACATGAAGGGAGACAATCCAAAGTTGCTTAGGTGGTCCATAAGTCTGCAAGGCTTTGACTTCACTATTGAGCATAGGCAAGGTGTCCAACATAGCAATGCTGATGGGTTATCCAGAATGTTTACCCGACCTGAACAAGAGACTCATCCAGGGGTGGATTAGTTCCCCCTGTCCTTAGTCTGGGAGGGGCGAGTGTTAGGAAAGATTTCATAGTTGAATGCAATTTTCCCTCCATGTGCCAACCCCCAACTTTTTGCTGCTGTTACGACACCATTGACTGACTTTGCCAGAGAAACACAGCCTTCAGATGCACTCCTCTGGGCATTCGCCCACTTTTTATGGGGAAACTGACATGCCCTTAAGACAGTCAGTACTGGGAGACTTTGTTTCCCTTAGTCCTTTTCTCATGTTGCAACTTTTGTGCAACAGGTAACAAGTGTGCAATGTATCTTATCATACAGCACACTTGGGTCTATAGTCATTTCCAAAGACCCTAGATACTCTCGCTGGACTTTTTATGAACTGTGCAGATGTGTCATGGATAGGACTGGTGGCAGCTGTCATTTTGCATACCTTTTAACCCTTTCCTGCTATGTTAACCGCGCTAACCATGTTTGGCACAAATAGGTGGCCTGGCTCCAAAATGGTTATGCCAAGAGGTTCTTTGTCCTGTCATTTGGCCATCTTGGCCCTTTACCTTCCCCAGGTCAAGTCGACTTGGGCCAGTCCTTATTTGGTCATGCATTTTCCTGTGAATCCCAATGCTTTCGTGGGATTCTGCATGTGCCTCCAGGATGTGGGCCGGCATGTCTGGTTCCAATACACATCCTGGGTGCCAGAGTCTGGAGTGTCCTGAATGCCTGAGACCACCGTGGTCTGTGATTGGTCCACCTATGGAGTGTGTGTTTGTGAGCAGATCTCCCATTGGGTCCTCTCTGTTTTGGCGCAAAGGGAACTTTGGATAAGAGGAGGCTGGAAACACCACTACCAGGTCGATCTCCTGAGTTCTCAGTGAACAAGGGATAGGATCCAAGTATCCTGCAACTACGAAGCTGAATCGAGGAACTGCTGGTGACCCGCTGGAAGGTTTGGCACCCTGAGCCCGCTTTTGTCCCGTGGGACCTCTCTGTATCTGGTCGTCCTAGAAGGTCTGGGAAGATGCTTCGACCCATTGGAATAGTGGGACCAACTATTCTCGGCACCTTCACCAAAACCTGCAAGTAAGCTTTCTCGGAAGTGTCCCTAGTCCAACCAGTGGGCTGACCAGCTTATGCAGGACCTTTGCTCTGTCTCCGCCATCATTTCGAAGAAGCCCTCGACACTTGTTATACTGCTAGCGCTGTGCCCACGGCACCCTCTCACCGAATTTCATACACTTAGCATTCCCAGATCTGAAGTGAGACAAGTGCGCCCGGACTGGAGTAAACGCGGTTACCGTTTTGCCCTGCTGCAGCAACGTCCTTTGCAAGTCCACTGCATTTGTGACCCTCTTGCCCCTGAAGCCTGCTGCAGTGAAACTGGGGTGATTCATCCACCCAGAGTGGAGAAATTGCCACTGTCCCATTTGGGAATCCTTGCTGGAACTCAGGAATGAAAAGGTGCTGAGACGTCCTTTTTGCCGCCGTCGAACATGCAACCGAATCGGACTAACCTGCCAAAGTTTGGGTCTCCTTGCCTCAGGGACTGGTGAGTAATCTTTACCCCGACCAGTGGCCCCTCTTTACGCCAGAGCCCAACTTTACGCATGATTGGCCGCTGGGGGCCCCTCTCCTGTCCACTCCTATTGCGAAATAGCGACTCCATCCCGAACTCTCGAACTGCCTCTGCCTTCAAGTGGAGGTTCTTCTTGAATAGTGGGAACTTATTCTTCATCGCCTTATCCACCTTCCCGAGCTGCTAGAGACCCCTGAAGAGACCCTGTTTTGCCCATTGGAACAACCGCATGCATTGGCATACATGTACTATTGCGCACAAGGCTCCCCTCTTCTTAGGGCATGGACTGCCTCTTAGTTAGGTGAATAACTGATGTTGAATTGGGCCTAAAGATTAACTGCACTGCCTGTTTCCTTCCCCTCTAGTTTGTTAACATATTTTGTGAAGTCATCCCTTTAGACCCCCCTGGTCTTGTATATATATTGTATTGAGTGTGATGTATTGGTTTACTTAGTGTTACTGTGATTCTTTGCTATGGTTTATGTTACAAAGGCCTTGTAATAAATGTGTCTATATTTTTAATATAACACCTATCTGGAGTAATTTGTAAGTGTCCTTGCTCTGTTTGCTCATTGAGGTCCTTCGGTCACCCTCACTACTCCTGAGACTTAGTCTTGACCGCCTGCCAGCCATAGCTACCCAGATTAGTCTGGCTTGTCCAGAGGTTACCCTGTTCCAAGAAACTAGGTTGGCCTTCTGAACCTCTGCCCCTACTGGACAGAGTTCAGAAATCCTTAACAATAGGAACCATAGAAAACCATAGTATACCTTGCCTTGTCCTATCCCAATCTCTAAACCATCCTATCCTTACCTTAATCACTTGTAACATTGGCAGAATACTTATTGCAACCCTGTCATTGATTTATCTTGCTAAACAAAATTTCTTTAGTCATTTTGATATTGTTTTGTACATCCGCCAGGGCGGGCAATGGGGAACTATGGGTTGAACTCATGAATCAACCCTGGAGGTAACTGTGTCTCTCTTTGGTATTCTAGCCTGAATGGTCTAGTATACAGTAGAACTGTTCTTGTCCAAATTGATTCTCTTTTCTGTTTTCACTACCCGATTTTTCTAAAAACGCCTCTTATTCTACATTACGTATCTCCCTCAGTTTAATATCTAGAGACCTAATTTCACTTCCTGATTGTACCTAAGATCTATAGCTACACCCCAACGAAAAAACACACTCCAAGTCTGTGGATTTCACCCGTTTTTATCAAAAACCGACTGGTTAATTTCAGGCGGGAATTAACATTTTTGCAAAGTTTTACACGTGTTATTTCGATTATAAATTGTTTTAAACCATCCATTCAATTTCGAATTGTATGATTTTGCTCAATCTATTGTTCATGACTGCTTGTAACTTTCCAGTGTTGCTCCAGTAAAGATTTATACTTATTTAGGGATTTTTGCACACATTCATTGTTTTATTCAGCCATTTCTGAGTTTCTTTTTAACATTGCAAGGGTTCAAATCCATTTTTCTTTCTTGTTTGGGGAGGGAAGGTTGGATTCAAATTGTGTTCCTTATTCCTCATTCCTGATTACCTGCTCCTTCCTTATATCTATTTAGAATTCATTATTTTTCGGTTGAGGAATATTGCAGGGGGAAATCCTAACTTGAGTGCTATCTTTCCAAAAGTTCTAAAGTATCTCTATTTTCTGGTGTTTTCTATCTGTGTTGCTAAAGGATTAATTTAAGTGCATTGTACACATTCCTATTTGTTATTGTCACCCCATCGGTGATTGCCGCTCCATATTAAAAAGTATATGATTGATTTGAATTATAAATAAATAAATGTTACCTTTACCAACCAGCCTAGTTCCTGGTCCATCGTGACCCTGGCTGTTTGATAAAGGGGTGTGATATGAGTGGTGTATTTCTCAAATATTGAACCTATATAAATAACAAAATGAGCCTTTTGGTTGAGTGCTGCATACTAGGCTGAGACCAGGGTGTATCGCCTGATTGAAATACTTAACACTGCATATATTCTTCACCTCACTGCATGAATTGCGCACGCTCTGAGTTCTAAATCTATCTATCACGATTAATCAGGGACGATTGTACTCGACCCGTTCTCCAAGAACCAATAACATTCATGAGCCTGCTCAAGGCTATGAAATAATGCACTACGCATTCAGCCAAAGAAGGCACTTGCATGCTAATTCTACACACCTGGAAATGTACCTGGAAATGTAAGATCAGAACTAGATACCGGGGGCCGTCTAACAGTTAATATGCTAATCACACCTTCTATCATGTGAATATAGCAGAACCACCCACCGGTAATCTATCTAGCACAACCAACAACCCCAGCACCAATAGCACTTACAAACCTGACCATTGCCCTGTAAATATGCACTACCTTATCAAAGCAGGAAATGGCTTTGGCTGGTAATGCCACATACCTGGGAATTCCTGTGGAACATTATAAAGCAAGGGACATTCTAGCACTTATTCTTGGCTAATCCCACCTTTTCTGGGAATGACCTAGTAGAGCCACCCTTCAGGGATTCCATCTAGCAATTTGCCCACTGAGGACACCACTAGTCACTGCTTTTCCCTCACTTTAACATCTGCAACTGAGGAAGTGGGGTTGTGTTTGGGCTGCTGCAGTCTCCTCCCTTGAGGTAGGTGCATTCATCCAGAGCCTCGTCAGCCCCAGGGGAATTATGAAGTACTTTTGAACAGACTTTTGAAAAAACAAAAATGTTACTCTTCATGAGCGAAAATCATTGTAACATTGGCACTTTGCCATCACGCTAGCAGACAGTTTAATTCCTACAACTAGATGCTTAATTCCTACAACCAGATGCCTGTCGATTGAAATGCTTCTGTGTTTATGTGCTTTTTGCTTATGTAACCTGGTTACCATGCAGCACTTCTAAGATGGCTGCTCTGTTCTGTGGAAGGCATTGTGTCCAAGCTGCCTTCTCTCCTCGTGCAATGCAGTTGACTGCTTGTTCCTTTTTGTAGCCATTCGGGGACAGGCAGGCTATACCCGGCCCCTCACCAAGGCCCGCTGCCTTTACTTGACTCTTTCCCTCTTTCCACCACGCAGTATGAGGTCCTGCTTTTCCCTCACATTATCTGCAACTGAGGAAGTGGGGTCGTGTTTGGGCTGCTGCAGCCTCCTCCCTTGAGGTAGGTGCATTCACCCAGAGCCTCGGCACCCCCAGGGTAATTATGAAGTACTTTTGATCAGACTTTTGAAAAAACAAAAATTTTACTTTTTATGGGTGAAAATCATTGTAACAGTGGTGCTTTGCCATCGTACTAGCTGGCAGTTTTATTCCTATAACCAGATGCCTGCCGATTGAAATACTTCTGTGTTTATGTGCTTTTTGCCTATGTAACCTGTTTACCATGTAGTACTTCCAAGATGGCTGCACTATTCTGTGCTTTGTGGAAGACATTGTGTCCGAGCAGCCTTCTCTCCTCATGCAATGCAATTGGCTGCTTGATCATTTTTGTAGCCAATCGTGGGACCGGCAGGCTTCAGCCAGCCCCCTCACGAAGGCCCACCACGAAGGCCCACCATGAAGGCCCCTGTCTGCTCCATGATTCTCCCGGTCTCCTGTGATGTCAGTTAGTAACCCCCACCACCCCTCTTGTCCCCCATGATGTCCGTGAGTCCCCCAGCTCCTTCTTGTCCCCCGTGATGTCCGTGAGTCCCCCCACCTCCCTCTAGTCCCCTGCAATGTATGTGAGTCCCCCATCCCCCTTTTGTCCCCCATGATGACTGTGAGTCCCCCCACACCCTCTCTTGTCCCCCGGGATGTCTGTGAGTCCCCCACACCCTCTGGACCCACACGATGTCTGTGAGTCCCCCCAAACCCCCTCTGGTCCCCAGTGATCTCTGTGAGTCCCCCTACCCCTCCCCCCTGGTCCCCTGTGATGTCCGTGAGTCCCCCCACCCCCTTCTGGTCCCCTGTGATGTCCGTGAGTCCCCCCACCCCCCTCTGGTCCCCTGTGATGTCCGTGAGTCCCCCAGCCCCTCTCTGGTCCCCCATGATGTCTGTGAGTCCCCCCCACCCCTCCTCTGGTCTCCTGTGATGCCTGTGAGATCCCCCACCCCCTCTGGTCCCCTGTGATGCCTGTAAGATCCCCCACCCCCTCTGGTCCCCTGTGATGCTCGTGAGTACCCCCACCCCCCTCTGGTCCCCTGCGATGTCTGTGAGTCCCCCCACCCCCTGTTGTCCCCTGTGATGTCTGTGAGTCCCCCCACACCCGCTCTGGTCTGCTGTGATGTCGGTGAGCCCCCCCAGGTCCCCTCGGGTCCCCCATGATGTCTGTGAGTCCCCCACCCCTCTCTGGTCCCCTGGGATGTCTGTGAGTCCCCCGCCCCCCTGGTCCCCTGTGATGTCTGTGAGTCCCCCCACCCACCTCTGCTCCATTGTGATGTCTGTGAGCCCCCCCAGGCCCCCTCGGGTCCCCCATGATGTCTGTGAGTCCCCCACCCCCCTCTGGTCCCCTCTGATGTCTGTGATTCCCCCCACCCCCCTCTGGTCCCCTGTGATGTCTGTGAGTCCCCTCACCCCCCTCTGGTCCCCTGTGTTGTCCGTGAGTTCCCCCCAACCGCCCTCTGGTCGCCATGATGTCTGTGAGTTCCCACCCACCCCTCCTCTGGTCCCCTGTGATGTCTGTGAGTCCCCTCCACCCCCTTGTTTCCCCTGTGATGTCTGTGAGTCCCCCCTCTTGTCCTCTGTGATGTTTGTGAGTCCCTCTACCCCCCTCTGGTCCCCTGTGATGCCCGTGAGTCCCCCAACTCCCCTCTGGTCCCCCTTGATGTCTGTGAGTCCCCCGACACCCTCTGGTCCCCTGTGATGCCCGTGAGTCCCCCCCACCCCCTTGTTGTCCCCCGTGATGTCTGTGAGTCCCCCCACCCCCCTCTGGTCCGCTGTGATATTGGTGAGTCCCCCACCCCCTCTGGTCTCCCATGATGTCTGTGAGTCCCCCACCCCCCTCTGGTCTCCCTTGGTGTCTGTGAGTCCCCCACCCCCCTCTGGTTCCCCATGATGTCTGTGAGTCCCTCCACCCCCTCGTGTCCCCCGTGATGTCTGTGAGTCCCCCCTACCTCCCTCTGGTCCCCTGTGATGTCTGTGAGTCCCCCCTACCTCCCTCTGTTCCCCTGGGATGTCTGTGAGTCCCCCCAACCCTCTCTGGTCCCCATGATGTCTGTGAGTCCCCCCACCCCCCTCTGTTCCTCCATGATGTCCGTGAGTCCCCCCATCTCCCTCCCGTCCCCATGATGTCAGTGAGTCCTGCCTGCCCCCTCTGGTCCCCCTTGATGTCAGTGAGTCCCCCTTTCCCCCCTCTGGTCCCCTGTAATGTCCGTGAGTCCCCCCTCTACATCCCCATGATGTTCGTGAGTCCCCAATCCCCCCTCAGTTCCCCCGTGATTCTGGTTGTTTGCCCCCACCCCTCTGAGTCTGGTCCCCTGTGATGCTGGTGTGTGCCCCCCACCCTTCTGGTCCCCCGTGTTGCTGGTGTGTGCCCCCAACTCTCCTCAGGTCCCCCGTGAGTCTGGTCTGTGATTCTCGTCTGTGTGTTCCCTCACCCCTCCCCTTTCCCCCATGTTGTCATTTTGGCCCCCCTCACCCCTTTTATTCTCCTCCTTCGTCCTCCCCCTCCCTCTGCTTTCCAGCTTTCTCTTCCACCACTCCACCCCCCACCCCCTTTCTATTCACTGCTGGAGTTGTCTTGACTCACTATGGTTTTCACCATCTCTGACCTATTGCCAATGCTTTGATTTGATTTATGAACACTACTTGGTGCTTCACCTTCTCAACTCTCAAGTGCTATATAAATAAACTATCATATCATATAATTTCACCTATACAATAACATGAGTTTTTGGGACAGATCTGCCTTTCATTTCTCAATATTCTTCATAAAAAAATAAAATAAATCTGACCCATCAAGACACAAGGAGCTACCACACCCTCACTGGAAGCCGAACAGGAACAATGTTCCACTGGAAAACACACAGACACTCAAACACAGCACTATACCAACAAACAATAGAACGCAGCTACACTCCTTGATTAATTCGGCCTAGCTGCACACATTACGTCGTTCTCAAGCTACCAGCGCCACCAGAATGCAGATACCATAGTCCATTGGTATTGCTGCACACATTCTACTGATCTTACACAACCACTGCTTCACACCTAGCTCTAGTATGCAGCTACACTCCACCTATTTCCCTCTGCTGCACACATACTGAGTGCAGTCAAGCACGTTGTACTACACTACCCTCTCTATTGACCAGGACCTCGATCCATGAGGGCGTTCAACCAACAGCGCTTTTGAATCATAACAATGGCAAAATGCACTATACAAATGCAAAATGACAGCACATATAATAACATTTACAGTTTGATTAAAACACATACTTGCATCTTTCATCTAGTTTAGTGCGTGGCGTGCCCCCACAGCAGCATGATTATCCTGTGCATTACCCATGTGTGGTGGTCCAAGCCGGCCTGTGCTTTTGTTGCAGAGCTAGGGGGAGAGGGGGCCCTCAGCATGGTCCACAGGGGGCGCCCTCTGTATATTGTGTTACGCTACTGCCGGTCCTGGTACATAATCCCCAATCGCATGCCCACTTTCAGCCCCATCCTCCCCCGATGCATGTTGCTTTGCCCGTCTGTTCTAGGCAGGAGGAGCTGGGCTTGCATCTCAGACAGAGGATATCTCTACTGCAGTCCGTGCAGTATCAGCATGGGCAGGACATAGCCCGCTGGGCTCTCCATCTGCAGGTCACCAGTATCTGCCATGTTGGCTTCCCATCTGCGTGCACTACGCTTACATTGGCAGGAGGAAGGCATGGGCCGCTCAGCCAGCGGCAGACATCCTTCCCCGCTTTCTGGTTTCTTGTCAGCTTTCTCTCTGGGAGGCGAAAGTCACAGCGCCGTAATCCTTTTCACGTATGAAGGAAGCAGCTATTTTTCTTACTGACGCCCCCCTGCCAGCAGCCTTCCCCATGCTTATACGGTTGGGAAAAGGGGATAAAGAGAAGACAATAGAAAGAGTTTTCCGCTCTGAAGATCGCAGGATAATGTGCGGTCTCTGGTGCGACCTGTCTCGAGTTCTAAAAACACTTCTGACTTTTCCTGAGATCTGTTCAATGCCAGTGCCTGCAGAGCAGAGACGCTGAGCAGGAGGCGGGTGCCATTTTATTTAGAAGAATTTCCATCGCAAATAATTTCCATTGATTTTTAGGAGGATGCTTTTCGTAGTTGTGTAATTCAAAGCGAATTTTCAAATACCCTGGGAGGGACGCTAGTTTGTTTTCTCTGCTTTTTGGTTTCTCCCTTTTATTGATTTTGCCTATGTCCCTTTTTTCAACCGAATCATCCAAGAATTGACTCGAAGGCTGCCGCACATTGCAGGTCCGCTGAGAGACGTTCTGCAATAAACCTAGATGTGTGCCAAGCTGTGAGAACAGATAACTCACCAGCCCTAACGGCTCATACTCTGCCCCGCTTTCCCGCTTCTGCTGCCTTCTGTCCAGAGCACCCATTGGCACACTCCTGGCCTCAAGCGAATCGGTTTCATACCGACAACGTTTCTCACACGGACATACAAACGCACGCTAACAACACAATGGGCCTCATCATAAGTATGGCGGTAAGGTATAAATGGTGCCGTTAGGGATACTGGCACTGTTGCTAGCGTACCGCCATACTATGAGCTGTGCTTGCGGGTGCCTGTCAGCACGCCAGGTTTGACCAGGCGAGCAGAGTGGCACCCGCGAGCACAGCAAGCCAGATACACTGGCACCGTGCCGGCACATCCGATGTCCCCATTCCCATTGAGCCCTATGGGGCTGAAATGGGAATGGGGACTGACAGGCACTGGCACCCGGCAATGTAGGAATTACCGCGTCTGGCAAAGTCGGAATACCCCGGTAATTCCTCATTGTCGGGTGCCAGATTTTTTCTGGAGTTTGCCGGGGAAAGCCACCATCGTCCCCTTACTGTAAGTGACCATGGGGGTCATTCCGAGTTTGGATGGCTACCTCCAAACCCGGGTCCGGTCTGACTGAATGGGGACTTACCAGGTCATTCCGACCTTGGAGGACCCGGAAAGTCCCCATTCAGTAAACCATTCCCCATTTGAGCCCCCGCAGGGCTCAATGGGAATGGGAAGACGCTAATAACGGGCCCGCAAATTGCGGGCCCGTTTTTAGCTCCAAGGTCCCTTAACGGGACCCGCAGAGAATGGGTGGTCAGACCAGCCGTTCCTGCTGGGACCCGCTAAGGGACCTTGGAATAGGGCGGTAAGGGTTTACCGGCACCAGCATCCTTAACGGTGCCCGTAAACCCTTAACGCCCAACTCGGAATGACCCCCCCATGAGCACCATTCCAAGATGGCAGGGAAGTACACTTTTTTTACCACTCTCCTACCTGAGCCCTGCTGTTAACACTCCAGTCCCACCATACTATTTAGTCTCGCAGTTGCTGGACTGCTTTTGTTGATTTGTGTACACTGCTTGAGACATGACACTCATTGCCGAGCCACTACAAAGCTTTGCTCAGCAGTGATCTCTGTTTGTCTTCTGCAATTGAACCTGGATTGCTGCAGACACAGTGGGTCATTACAAGTTGGACACTGCAGTAATAACAGGCCGTCACGTTTACTGACACATTACTGCACCAGCCAACTTCAAGTTTGCAGACGAGGGGGCTGGAATGACCTCAGCTAAGAGCTGGAGGCCATTCCCACCTTACCTGCAAAAATCACCTCTATTACAGGCGCCAGCGCTTGAAGTACAGGTAAACTTCCCCATGGAGACCTAAGTGACTCCATGAATTGGGATCAACATAATCCAGTGGGCATTCCACCGGACTGAGTGCTGGTAACGGTAATACCGTTTGCTGTATTCCGGTGGATTTACCGCCAGAATACCGGCAAACTTATAATGAGGCCCACTCTTTACAGGTAACTCTGTACAGGAAATGGACGGCTTGTGTGTGTGACTATGGTCCTGGGCATGTCCCTTAAGAAGTGCAAATGGTGAGCGATTGGAAGGGGGAGGTTACTTAAGTAAAGCTGCATACTGTGGGGGACAATGACAAACTAATGGTGGTCATAGAAATGCATTTTTTATTCTGTTTTTCTCAGTCTCGTTAGTACTCTTGTAAAATGCAGTGTTGTGCAGTAGAGTTTAGTAAACGAAGGACGCATGTATGGGGTTTTAATTGTTTCACCCCTGCACACACACCTATTATTTCAGACATACCAGCTTTTTGAGACACTAAATCATTCATCCACATTCTCTTAGACATACACACTCTCCTTTGCAATCATACCCACATTCTCTGCTCGACACCCTTAATCCACATCTCATGCCGCATCCACCACAATACCCTCCACAGACGCACACATATAACCTGGTAAGTAAAATCACCTCAGAGCAAATCACCCCAGCACAATCCCCTCATATGCACCACCCTGCAGTCACATCACCCTCAGTGCCTTCTATATTGAATTCACCTCCACATTTACATCCCAACTGCATCCATTGTCCACTTGCATTACCTTCAAAACCTTATCCTCTTCCCCTCCACATCAACATGCCCTCTGCATCCACATGTCCCCTGCACATTCATCAGCCACATCCTCTTCGAAACCCACATCAACCTCCTCACTCTCACCATCCTAGTCATCTATAATATTGTTGTCTACATCCACATGACCTTCCAAAGGTCAAGTACCTGACCCTGTGCACCCACATTGCCCTCCATACATACATCCCAAACCCACTTTACCTACCACACACACATTTCACTTTGTGTCCACATCACCCTCCACATCCACAAAACGTTAACCTGTGTGATCTTTGACCCTGTGCATGATAATTCTTCAAATTTGGTATACCACATATCAAGCACATTCCAAAACTTCAAGTCAAATTTGGTGAAGTTGAATCACTGTTTTAATGTCAGTCAGAATAACCTTATTTCAAGAAATGATCTCCATTAACACAACACATATTATACAAAAATATAATGAATGGCCCTGCTTTCCCAAATGTTCTTTTTCTAGGGCACTTTTAGCGATGATGGGTGCATGTACCATTCACGCATGCCCGAAATGGTGCATGGGTATTAGGGAGAGGTGGTATTTTTTTTATTTTTATTTATTTGTTTTTGGTTTTAAAAGAAAACCTTTACAAAAGAATAGTGCATTTCCCTAGATAAAATTACAAAGGGTTCTCGGAAACCAGGGAATAACTAGAATACTGAGAGGCCAAAGAATGTCAACCAGGAAGCTCAGTAGGCTGTGTCATCTTTTGATACTTTGTTAGAATAGTAAGTTCCTCTGATACTTTTACTATCGCTGCAGTGAGCATGATTTCCTGGCCGGAGATCAGTCTGTTCCAGAATGCATCTTGAATTAGACTCTTCTCTGCTGAGAAATCTCCTCAGTAAAGACACTCTTATGGCCCATGTGCCTTCGCACTCCAACAGTAGATGTTTCAAGGTTTGGAGGTTCGAAGTTTTGCAGATTTCGCAGAATTTTATTGCCTTCTCTCCCTGGTTTCTGTGAGCCTATTTTTCTCCTGTGTAGGCTAAGTTCAGACGTAGTCTGAGAAAGCTGTTTCTTATCTCACGATCTGGGAATTTTTCCAGGTAACGTGGTGAGGTGGTATTCAGAATCAAGTGCCATGTGGTGAAGGTGCAGAGAATTCTAAATGGTTTTGAAGGTTACTAGTGCATTAGTATAAATCAACAAACACTTTCAAGGAGATTTAACAGTTATTTATACAACACCTATATATATTTTAAAGGGAAGCAGCCAAGATTGTCCGTGGACAAAGGATTAACAAATCCAAAATGCTTATGAAAATATTCCAATTCTAGAAGCAAAAAATTGATTGATCTGCCAGTGTGAGCAGGTTAAGCTTTGCGTGACAGAAGGCACATGGATCACTTGTAGTTTCTTTTGGCAAGCAATAGATACCCACATATAGCAACACAGAAAGAGCAACAAATACATTAATGTTGCGTTTGCAGTGATCGTAGATAGAGCTTGGGTATAGGCCCTGTGCTTAGCAGTAGTATACAAAGTTATGTTTTTCAGTGAGGTGTGAGGAAAGAGCTGAAGTAGGTGGAAGATTGAGTCAGAAAGGTACTGTGGAAAGACTGAGGTCGGCGTGTCAACATGGCAGGAGTGCTGACATGTTGGATTTGAAGGCCTAGGACACAATGAACAGAATGAAGCACCTAGTGTGGAGCTGCAGCTCTGTTTAGCTTAGTCACAAGACAAATCTCTTTTCCATCCCCCAAGAGAGAAGCCGAGTTCAGAAGCACCTGTGGAGCACAAATACATGCTAATTGTATCCAGCTGCAGAGCCTGAAAGTGGTGGGAATAGAATTTTATCTCTATAGAGAGCAGATATGGATGTACCTTTTCAAGGACAAATTCATGCGAATAGGGCACAAGGTTTTGTGATCGAAATACGCCAGGCAAAGATTTAGAGGACTACTGCCATCACCAAAGGTACGATCATCCCATTTGAACTATAAGCAGATTCATAACCAAAACAAATAAATTCTTGAAATTCATACTCAAGAGTGGTGCCCGGGTCATGCAATTTTTGGGCACCTGGGGCTTGAAGGAGACCAGGGGGAGCCGTGTCTGAATTGTTCCATTATTTGTGATAGGAGGAGCAGATGTGATGCCAATACATGGAGTGCAAGGTTGGGGGTGCAGCTTGTGTGCACTGCAGCATTTGTTATCATGAGAAGGCATTTTGTCTTATCAAAGCAAAGTTGACCTTGTCATTTCACTTTGAACCTGTCTAGGTTGCTGCGGTGCACATCGCATGATGATTTATTAGTGTATTAGTGCACTTGTCAGCCAATCATGTACCTGGATTCAATAGTGACGATGTAAGGGGTCACGTGGGTCCAGGTCCAGGGAATATATGGGGGCATTATCATGTTCTATAGGTGTTAGCCAATGAGGGTGGTGGGATGACATTGTAACATATTTATGCTATATGAGTTTTTCCGCTATATAACCTGTAACTACGTGGGGTGTGATGAGCTCCATGTCATTTCGGTTCAATGGGACAGTCTGCAACCTTTCAGCATGTAATAAACCTTGTTGTCCCTTGCAAAGTCGTGCAGTGGTTCTCTGGGGTTTTAGATTACTTTTATCATACGGGTTTTGGGTCACGTCTCTCTTTACACTTGTATAAATAATTTCTTCATGTATTCTCTCTTTGAAACAACATTTGATGAATAATAGTATCACCCACACGAAAGAAATTCTGCTCTGATTATGGCCCTTGCTAAAGTAACGCAGGCAGACACTATGGAAATAGTTGGAGTTGCCTAAGAATCATACGATTATCATGAGTCACGTGAATCAGACTGTTAACATGTAGAGCTTAGTTTATCCCAAGTGATTTTGCTCAGTCTAGAATCTGAGTGGGACAGCTTTCTGGACCATGCTCTACAAAGGCTGCACGCTGTTTCCAAATCGCATGTGAGGGTGGAAACAGAACTAGTTCTGTTTTGGCTCATTGAGCCCTAAGCAATTTGACGCCGTCCAAGGCAAATTTTTGTGAAAGATAAAAAAAAAAAAAAATTGTTTATCTCATACAAGCCTTAAAATGTATCACTGGAATCCAATTTGTTCTTTGAACATTTCTTATTAACCTTGCTAAACAATGAGCATTCAAGAAGGGTATAATTAATCAGAGAGAACCATTGTGCCCTGCAGAGCTTAGTTGACCCGCTTGGTTCATGCCCAGGCCAAATATGTAGCTTCTGCCAGCAAGGTTGGTTTGCCACTTGTATATTTCCTTCCACCAGGGCATGGGCTATATTTCCAGTACTTGGCATTCTAAGAAGTGGCCTTAGGCAAGCTTTTCTGACAGTGGCATTTGATGGGCACATGAACAAAAGTGGTGTATATCCTCTCTGTGCGCTACGTTGAGGGCAGCGATCACTGTGGGCACACAATGAAGTGAAAGTGGATATCGTCAATATGGCTCAGAGCTGTTTCAGTTATAGGGTCTTCACATAAAATGCCTCAAAGTAATCCTCAAAGACAACAGAAGATTTAACCATCAAATATGTTTTAGGCCGCTCCCCTCCCTTGTCACAAGTTTCATAGGTTGTGATCAAGGAAGATTTGTTGAAGACCACTTGCCACACCTTCTATCATAGAGCCATTAATCAGCAAGGGGTTTTCCCATATATCGTCGAACCCTAATGCCCGTGCCATAATACAATGCACATCCTGTATCCAAAAATGTGATGCGTACTGAAATGCCGAGGCTAGAAACGCATTCCCCTGCACCTTTTTGGAAGAGGTGTAGTGGATGCGTAAGGCATGACAGGGTCACTGTTGTTGACCCTGTCATGTGTTTTGTTTAAAGTGTGACAGCAATTTTTTATATCGCTGCTTTCACACTTGCATTTCCATCTCTCAAACAGGGATAGACATGCTACTTGTTTTCTTAGCAATTCAAGCACACCGGCACAAGACCCCTTAGGGAGGGTTACTCTAACCTCATCCAGATGCCCAAAACCAAAAAGGCCTGTGCAGGAGGATCCAGCTTCCCTACGATAGCTGCCTCACAGTGGAATGCCCTCCCCCCGCCTAGCCTCAGAATGATTCAGTCCCACCTTGCTTTCCGCAAAGCACTCAAAACACTACTCTTCATCTAACCAACATAACATGCTATGTTTTGGTTTGCTAAAAGAAAAATGTTATGATTACTGTACCTGTGACTAAGAGACCTGTCGGTCAGATGTAACCTGCCTACTGAAAATTCCTTGCAAACTCTTGTAACAAGCGCCACAATGCCCCCGGGCTGCAGGAGCGCTCTACAAATGCAAATAAATAAATAAAATAAATAAATAATGTCACAGGCCTTATTAGTGTGACATGCATTCCCAGGGCCAGCATGGGTACTTTTAGTCAGTCATAAGTTAATCCCGGGAGAGTGTTCCCAATACTAATTATGCAAGGGGGCTGGCCAGTGCATATTTTGTATTGCCACATAGTCCCCCCTGAGAAATGTTGGTAATCTTTGAGACGAAGGTAACCTGTGCATTTCTCAAAAAAGTGCTAATCAAATAGGGTGCATCTTCTGTACCGTTCTTTATATGAGGTTGTTTTTGAAAAATATGGTCTCTAGAATTTAGTGTGACCTTTAGTGCAGACTGCCATGCTTTTGGTCTTGTTCTTATTTATGCTTCACCCTGTATATGAATATCTCATTGAATCTGTTAAACAGTTTTTCCAGGCCACTGGGGGTTTTAACATTAAAACACCATTGTTGCAAACATTAGGACATGATCGCTTACACCATTTAAATTGAGACATCCGTATTTTTTTACCAAATATTTCAAACGTATAATTAGCAAAAAGTAAAAAGAAGTTAAGGACAAGGACACATCCTTGCCAGGCTCACCTAGAAATTGGCACAAGTGTCTCAGTGAGCGCCCCCACCCCTCCTGCACTCCATCTAACTGTTAATACAATATACATTGTCAATCATTTCCTAAAATCGCAGGGGGTAAAGCCATATTTTTCAAAGTTCCCAAAGTGTTGCCCTACTGAATCAAATGCAGTTTTAAAATCCACACACACAATGTATAAGGTCTCGGCTTTTAAGAAAAATACATTTCTGAAACATGCTTGTGTATGTGATCATATATTATGCACATCAGTCCACTCATCATTTCTCCCTGTGAATACTTACCATCAGTTGCTGCTCGTCCAAAATTGGTGATGGGGCTCCGACTCCCCTGTACTGTCTCCCATTATGGAGGAGATGCACCAGCCCTGTTTAAACATTGAACATTCCCCCACCTGTTTGCTGCAGAGGAGGGAGCTCTCCTGGGCTGGTTTTAACTGTTTCTGTTCCCCAGCACACATGTCCATTGGACCAGGCAAGGCTGGGGGTGTTTTGCTTCCACAGCTTTGCATGGCCCAATGGGGATGCGGCTGGAGAATTGCACCTCTAAATGTGTGTAGTAGGTGCTCCTGCTCTTCGCATCACCCTCAGACGTCCTCGGCCACTGACTTTTGAGTGCTCCAGCTCCTGCGTGCATGTGCACAAACCAGGAAGCTCTCTTTGCTTCCTGGTTCGGGCTTGTGCTGCATGGGAGAAACAGGGATTTTGCAAGGCACTGAGAAGCAGAGTCAAGACCAAGGTGGAAGGTAAGATTATTACATTTAATATATGTTATGTGTGTATCTATGCGGGTATGATTGATTGAGTGTTTGATGTATCGGTGGCTGGCTGCGATAATGAGTGAGTGTATGTATTGGAATGTGTGTAAATGAGCAAGTGAATGCTGAGTGTGCGTGAGCGAATGAATGTTGGGTGAATGTGTGTGCACAGTTGTGTATTGTTCCAGGCTGGGGCACTGATTTTGACGGTGGTGTGGTCGGGGATGCAGATACTAGGGCGTGGCATCTATGATAAAGTAAACATGATAATTGTTATTACGTGGCTAGACTGGCATTTTAGTGTCACCTTTCTATTTCTTACAGTGGCATGCATTTTCCAGTGGGCATCTAAGATAACGCTTGCATAATATGTGTTTTTATGTGGGTAGATGGCATTTCGGTGCACCCAGTATGTCTATCATTTGTTATTTCTTTTACTGGCCATTTATGATAACACAAACAGAAGTGTTCTTACTAGTGTAGCATATTTTGGTGCAGCTATTCTTGCTATAATTTCTTACTGTGGCATGACATTATTTATTGGCCATTAAAGAGCCTTCATTGTTTACTGCGCCTTGATGCCTCTGGGTTTAGTGTGCTTAATAAATGCAAGCATGATAAGTGTCATTACGTGTCTGGATACATTTTCTTATTGTGGGATGCCATTTTTGAGGGGAACGCCAAAAGAAGTATGTTCTCACATGGGGATCTTGCCATATATTGGTGGAGCCAGCGTGAACATGTTTTCTTTTAGTATCATTACTTGCATTATGAGTAAAGCAAGCATAAGTATATTCATTGGTGCAGCTAGCATGAAAATATATGGGCATAGCCAGCATGAATATGTTTCTATGCTGGCATATAGTGTGGGGAAAGGTATCATGAAAATGCATTGGGAAATGCTCTTATGCACTGTTGGTGATTGTTTTTCATGAGTTACCCTTCAAAGACAATTGCAAACTGGCCTTTTAGTCGGTTTTTCACAGTAATTTTGATCTAAAATCCACAATGTTAATCCATTATTCAAAACATATTCTCGGAATGCTGATGGGAGTGAACTCACACCCCCCCCCGAACCATGCTTGGTTGGTTCAGAATCACTCGCTATACACAGTCGCTGCCACATATTTGTGTTAAACATTTAAGCACCACCAATAAAAGAAATGCACCAGTTGCTGCTCTTCCCCTTATACCTTAGCCACCTCATCAGGTAAATAAATAGGCTGGCAATTATCTGGGTCTGCTTCATTTCCCTATTTGAAAATTGGAACTAATGTAGTTATTTTTCATGTTCTAGGAAAGTCTCTTACTATATTAAATATGCTACTATTCTTATGAATGTGACCCATATGGTTTTGTAGGTCAATTGGTACATCATACAGGTCAGGGGCGTTCCTTGGTCTCGGTGCTTCGCATGGGATGCTTACCCCATCCTGGTTGAAAATCAGTCCCTTTTCCCACTACCCAGTATGTGAAAATCTCAATTTGAACCGGTCTTCAGCTAGATTGGAGGTGCTCCATAGAATAATCCCTACCATTTCAAGCATCACAAAAGAGCACAAAACATTTTGCCTCTCCAATGCATACATCCAATGTCTGAGCCGAATTTTCACTGGCAATTACTATTTGCCAGAATTGGCGTCAATGATCTCTATTTCCTGCATCCAGAACTTCCTCCCATTGTCCCACCAATGCCTCTCTTTTTTGATTTAGCTGTATTTTATATTGACATCTTGCCCTATATAGAGGTATTCTATTTGTATCTCCAGGAGGTTTTGGAGCTGTGAGAACCATTCAATTAGCGGCTGTACACTCTTCATCTTACCATGATGCCACCTTGCCCATCTCCAGATTCATCAACGAGCATGCTTTGGTGCTGTGGGGCTTTACCAGCCTTATTAGTCGCTTTCAAATACGTCCAGGCTTCACACAGGATATTGGGTTGCCGTCTACTAAGGGGATAACATTGCAGTATTTCCATGGTAATACAACTGCTTGGCCTATAGCTGACCAGGCAATTTTCAGCCAATTACTATAAAAAGTCAGCACAGACTGGGTACATTAGGTCTCACTCCCATTCCCTAATTCCATATTATTGTCCAAGGCTAAGGGATCGTGGTAACCACCTTCCCTTTGTCAAACAGAAAAAAAAAACAATGCAATCGGCCAATTAGGAATATCTTTCAAGGAATAATCAATGTGACTTGAACATTGCTTAATACTAAAAGCTCTTAAAGTTAACGTAACAAAGTTGTTTGCATTTGTTTTTCCATAGACCCTAAAAACAAGTTTTGCCACCCATAGCTTGACTGTGTCTGCTCCTATATAATGTTTTAATACACATTTTTGAATGCAGAAAAAATGGCACTAATTGGATGAGGCAAACTCGAGCTATTTACATTTGAACAAAATACTGGACATCATGCGCAATAACAACATAAATCACCTGTACACCACTGCATCTATGACGCATGTGTGTATAAAACAGAAAAGAACTATTGAGAAACATATATATATATATATATATATACATATATATATATATATATATATATATACATAAATACAACTGTACAGAAACATGCACATACTTACAGACGTACTTTCTAGACGACATACACGTATAAACAGACTCACTATAAAGACACAAACATTGTATATATCACATAACAGGGCTCCGAGGAACACATACCAACACATAAATAGACAGTCACTATGTACAAATACATATTGACACACACTCATTCGATACAGACTCCAAAACCCACATGCCCCATACATCATATGTTTAAAAGTGACAAGTCAGTAATTTCAATTCGTACAAAACAATACAACCGCAGCTATTTCCACACACAAATATACCCTGAAAACACGCACATAACTATAGGCGCCATACATAAACATATCCAAACACTCACTGTGCGCATACACACACACACACTAAGAATACTGTCACAAGCACAGGCACCATGCATATCAGAAATGTACAACTCAGTAGTTTGTATTCCTACAAAACAACGATATGACAACTATGTTCATGCAAAGTTCCAAGCAGGTAAAATAAAACATACTAAATAGTTACACAACCTATGCAATTTGCATTCCTACGAAACAATTATATGTCAACTATGTTTATACACATACTGTTTACATGAATGTGGCCTTCTTCATGAAGACAGGGTTGCAAATCAAGAAACAGCTTGCTAACATTACTACAAGTAACAAAAGGAGGAATTGTAACTATTCATTAATAGCTTAGAAAGCCATCTCTCTCTCTCTCTCGCTCTCTCTCTCTCTCTCTCTCTCTCTCTCTCTATCTTTCTCTCTCTCTCTATATATATATATATATATATTCAGTAAAAAAAACTTTGTTAAAGGGACGTTATGGTTAAGTTGTGCTTCTAAAAGCATATGAAATTCAGTTAAAAAAACTTTGTTAAAGGGACGTTATAGTTTAAAGAAAAAAACGAAAACCCCCTGCAATTCGCTAGTTATGTTAAACTAAGCAACCATAACTCGCGCCGCCACCGTGCATTGCTAAAACTAACATCCAGGACATCACAAATGTCATTGATGGCATCACTGATGACATCACATGTCTGACTCACTCTTTTTTTCCTTTAGTGATATATCTTGGCCAGTAATAGTTGGGAACAAAACATTAAAAAAGTACTATATTTGTACACTTATACTTCTAATATGTTCTTACAATAATTCACTTAGGGTGCACTCACAGCATATGAATCATATATACTTAAGGAAAATACACACTTGAAAGACAGCAATACTTTCTTTGTATGAAGACAATCAGTAAGGTTATCAACACTTTCTTATTGTTTTGCTGTTTTTTTATTACTGTCCTTTCTCAGGATATGGTCACATTTGTACTCGCATTACTTTCTTTAGGGTCCACTCAGATCATTTGATAGTTATATATAGGGAAGTAGTAGGTTTGAAGCAGCGCAATCATTTCTGTGCATAAAGATAATCAGTTAGGTTATGAACACTTTCTGTTTCTACTGCTGCTTTTTTTGCGTACTTCACTTTCCCTTTATATACTCATTTGTATGTATTGTTCTGTCTTTGGGTTTTATATGTAATAATGAAATTATGTAGTAAGTGGGTTTTATCAGATACTTATTACATGTTGCACAGTACGCAAAACTCTAATAAAGCATTTATCATTTCACTATTCAATATGGGAAGATTATGAATATTGCACTTCCATCATGTATGCTGCACACAATGCTTATGATTATACATGGGTAGCTTATTGTACTATAAAGAACTTCATAATAGATTGCTATTTATATCAATGCATTGCTTAATGCACTACATAGCTCATGATATTTATTCCAATGATCCTTGACCCTTTTTTGTCAATATTATAATATGAATCCCTTGTACAGACTTTCATGAAAAGTAAATGAACATGTGATGTCATCAATGACATTTGTGATGTCATTTTTGATGTCCTGGGTGTTAGTCTTAGCAATGCACGGTGGTGGTGCGAGTTATGGTTACTTAGCTTACCATAACTAGCGAATTTCAGGGGTTTTTCGGTTTTACTTTGAACCATAACGTCCCTTAACAAAGTTTTCTTTTACTGAATTTTATAGGTTTTTAGTAGCACAACAAACATCTGACTTCATTGCACACCTTCCGGAGAATGGCACATGACCATATGCTTGTGCACAGCATGATGACGTGTCGGAGAACCCATATACACTTCACAATAACATCTGTTCTTCATGGACAGTTTGGAACTACATTTTCTACTGATGTAGGAACTTGCAACTTCAACATTTCCCTTGCACAGCTCCAACATCTATTCATACTCATCCATTAACAATCTAGTACACAGTACATACTTTTGGCAAAACGGCTATTTACGTTAAAATGACATCAGCTAACGCCATCCCTCCTCCCCAAGAGACACCACCACTGCTGTAATCAAGCACCATGAGAAACACTGCCCCCTAGGCTGGCCAACTCTTTGATAGTCTGTCGCGGGACCGTTGGCCACAAGGCGGTGATGACGTCACTTCATTCACTTTTGGGCCACCTCTTTTTGAATTCTTTTTTTTCAAATGACTCTTAATTCCTGGCTTAATTTAAATACAAATGCTTTGTCCTGGGGAGGTGGTCACATTTTTTAACTACAAACATGACCATCACGACACCAGGAACAAAGCATTAGCATTTGAATTAAGGCAGGTGTCCCAGCGTTACAGCTCGACCTGTAGGCTCAAAAGGAGCCAGGGCTGCAGAGGCGCCCCGAGAAAGAAAGCAGCAGGCGGCAGCGCCGTGCTGAGCAGATGGCCACTTGAGTTTGCAGAGTGGCTTTGCTGGAGGCAGGTTGTCTAACGCAAGTCGGGACAACCTACATCCTGCACAGCCACTCTGCAAACCGCGGGACAGAGTTCCTAATTGCAGGACAATCCAGTGAAATTGGGGACACTTGGCCATCCTACTACCCCCTACCTTAGAAATAGCACACGCACAACTTTTCCCCTTTTTCCATCTGCCCCTCCCTATTAGTGTTTGGTGCCTCTTCCCTCATTTCCGTCCCCACCTTTCGTTCTTAGCTCTCCTGCCAAAAAAAAATCCATACAAATACAAAATAAATGTTCCTTTAGGAACCACCTTTCACAGTTCAAAAATAGAAGTAAAAATAAATTGTATAGACTCCATCTACTTTGTATTTCTCAGTAAAATACATAGACGCAATAAGATTTTCCAACATTTCCATTTGCATTTTTTGTTATAGTATTGTGAATATTGTAGCGTTCATACGCCGTTCCAGGGACTGGAACGGTGGATAATGGCCCAGTAGCCCTAGTAATCAGCCCACGCGAAGCGAGTGTGGATAACAAGGTATCTGGACCATTACACCCAATTTCAGCCCCTAAAATGGGGGATGAACGCCATTACCAGCCTAGGTTTCCAAAGCGGTAACCCGTGCTACAAAAAACAGGATTTCTCGTCCTATATCGGGACGCGACGTCCCGGTTTAGAAATAAAATCCTTTTCCAAGATGGCCACCATGGAAAGGGAAAGCACTAGTTCCATACAGGGCCCATCTTCCCTTTCCATGGCAGCCTCCAAAAGGCAAAAATATTCCTCTAACCATATTAACATAAACACATTTTTCTTCCCTTTCAAATCTATCCTAATAGCGAATAAGTTTACGACAAAGCCAATCCAGGTGGACATGACCACTTTAATACTATGTTTTGTCCCTTCTGGTCATGGCCAGTAGCCACATTGTCTGGATCATGACCTTATACCATGACCCCGATATTCGGGCCACTGCCCATGACTACAGCCTACCCCTCAGGCACTAAAAAAAACATGCTTCTCGATCCTTGCCAATGAGCCTTACGCAAATTTGCTGTAAATCCACTCATGTTTTATTTTTTCAAAACTGTCAAAATAATACACAAATCATTTGTCATATAAGCTGTGTACAAAATTCCAACAAACTTTGTAAAGTCATTCGAAATTACGTCTGAAATATTCCAACCATGATCATCACCCCTCACCTCCCTAAACATTATTGCATACGTTTCACAAGTGCAATGCTCAAAAAATATTATTGTCCCGAGGGTTTGACCATGTATTTTTGTACATACGTTGATTTATCGCAAACATTTCCACATCAGCTTACCGCATTTCTCCTCTTTGAGAAACGTACAGAATCTGGCAACAGGGCGCGTCCATCTTGTGCTATTGTTAACCATCGCTGCATCGCCTAAGGTAAACTGGCCAGACGCCACTAAATCATATGCCCCTCCCCTGACCCTCACATAACCAACCCTAGTGATAATGAACACCTTTTCCGATGATGTTCCTCTTCAGCGTAGCCAAATGCGCCCATAACCACCTATGTGACGTGACACAGAACCCAAAAATCAACACACAGCGACTAACATACCACGTCACAATTCAAATTATTAAACCGCTCTTTAAAAGAAAACAATAACAGTATACAATTTGTAAAGTACTTTTATTTCACAATAAACTCTCCAAGAACATCCGACTGTTCGAAAATGTTAATTGTGAGACACACGTTCTTCTTTTTCCATACACAAAGTTTGTTTTTGATGAAGGAACTGCTTGGGTCCCACAGTGAATTCCAGGTCATCTGCATCAACTTACGCCTAGACCACCATAAAACATGTTTTGTTACACCTAATCGCTAGTGCAGCGTACGGACACATGGGCCCTGGCCGATCATCCCACAAAACAGTCACAGTAATCCACCCATTCACGACTACGTGCAGAACCCATCAGTTGGCATCTGGAATCCATGGCAATCGCAGTAAGGCAGCATGTAGCTATTTGGAAAACATAACAGAAAATATGTATCAATACCCAACCTTTATTACACTTTATTGCAATATAGTATTATTTTCTTAATTCGGCATAGAGTTTAAACTAATGATTAGCACACACATCAAACAATCTAAAAAAAAGACAAAAAGAACCTAGAAAGTGATACACAATTCCATATAGTCATATATGACATTTTAAAGAAATATTAGTGTTGAACCTGGGTGAATCTAGTTATAGTAGACATACGACTACATTTTGCACTTCCCATAACCACATAAAAAAGACAACCACACAGAAAAATAGTACTTGAGTTACATTGCCAAAATTAATATTCAGAAAATAATAGGTTAAAGCTCGTTCTGGTATACAGTCGGCAAAAGCAAATTTACATAATATTCACCGTCTCCACTGTATTTGCGAAAATCAGTCCGTAATGCTCAATCCGCTTGCATCAAAGAATCTTCATGAACTGAATTCACATGTTCCATACACACTTTTGCAAAGCATAACCTTATCAAATGTTCTTTATTACAAACCTCCTCTCACTGACTCTTCACGAAAAAATCCCTTTCTCTCAAGGTCAAAAAACAATTGACCCTTATACTTTCTGTCCCATGTCTGGGCTCCCTTAGCATGCAACCAAAAAATCAAAGTTGCTGACCTTCACTCAGAATCTAAATACATTCTCACTTTGCAACAACACGGCTCAACGCACCCACCAATCTGACTCCAATATTATTTTACATACATTGTAACACAGACGCATTACTCCTTCACCGGTATTTTACGCACAATATATTGAGGAATACCTCCAAATAGGGTGGCCAACTTTGTCACATCCCTTTACAGGACAAAAGGTGGTGATGACATCACGGCGTCATTCACCTGGAAGAATCAATGCATTGCACCCGAAGCTACTGACAGGACCCGCCTGCAAGCCTGTCACGTCAGTAGCTGTGGTTGCAATGCAAACAATAGGACTCTTATTTACAGATTAGCTGCCACTTGCCAGCCACTGTTATTCCCATTTGTGGAAAATGTAGGTATATGACCCCCCTCCCCGCTCGGCCCCAACCCCCAGCATGACTAATTGTGACTCCTAACTTACTCTGTTAGATCACAAATTGTGCTCGAACAGAGCAAGTCGGGACAACCCACCTCCCGCAGAGCCAATCGGCAAACTGCGCAACACAGGCGCCAATTGCGGGACCATCCCGCAAATTATGGGACAGTTGCCCACCCTACCTCCAAATATACTGTATGACTTTTGTGACAAAAAAACACCACTTTTTTGCTTCTTGCAGCCACATCCCGTCCCATCCTCATCAACCCTCACCTCCCCAGATAGTATTTGATAAGTTTGACAAGTGCAATGTTGTGTTTTTTTATATGTTTTTGCAGCAATGTCCGCGGACACCAAAACACAGATCAAAAATGGCAGATGCATTGGAACAATCTGACACACTTGATGTCCTTCACCATTCAATTAGCAAACGCATCACATGTCCGGACATGACGTGCCCGATTACCCAATCAGTGTCCTGCCCGTGGAGTGAACAGGGAAGTGTGTCCATGGAGCGGACATAGATATCACTCATTATTTGAGACCTATTTTTGATTGTTTAAAAAAAAAACTACTGGATGGATTTTCACCAAATTTACAAAAGCACGCTTTCGGAACCAAACCGCTGCTCCTGCCACAAATTTTGTGAAAATCCGTCCAACGGTTTGATCTGTAGCCGTGCGCAAAGTTTTTTCCCCCATTCAGTCTATGGGAAAAAAAAGAAGTTTTGGGACCCCCCTATAATTTTTCCCCCCCTGGACCAAACCTCAGCAAACTTTGCAAAATAATTCAGAGTGGGCCATATACTTTTTTGCAAAGTTTGGAGAGGATTTGTCAAGGGGGAGCGGAGTTATAAAATGCCCAAAAAGTGCTCTTCCGATGGAAACAGCAACTTAACCAGAACTACATGGCCACTTGCAAAGATTGATGAGGATTCGTCCATGGGGGCAAAGTTATAAGGGGGTCCCAAAACTTTTTTTTTTCCCATAGACATAATGGGAAAAAACTTTGCTCATGCCTACATCCCAAACCGCTGGATGGATTTACACCAAATTTGCGGCAGCAGCGGCGGCTTGGTCCCGAAAGCGTGCTTTGCTTTATTTGGTGTAAATCCGTCCAGTAGTTTTTAAGAAAATGACAAAAATGTAAGTGAAAAAAATTAGTGATATCTGTGTTCGCTTCGCGGACACACTTCCCTGTTCGCTCCGCGGACAGGACGGTGATTGGGCATGCAGCTTGCATGATGTCCGCGGACATCTGACATGCTCTCTCATTGGATGCGGTGAAAGCGCGCAGTGCGTCTGGCTTCAGAGACGCCCGCCGTCTTTGTTCCTCGCATGAGAGGCTTTGTATCCCGCCTGCACAGTAAGTCCCCCACCCCCGCTCATGCCCGTGTCTGTCTCCTGTTCCTCCCACACCCCCGCTCATGCCCCGTGTGTCCTTCTTGTCAACCCCACTCATGCTCCATGTCTTCCCTTTTCCTCCAGCCCCCCGCTCACGCCATAGGCACACGGTGGCCAGCAGAGGGCCGAGGAGCGGGATCTGTCGCCTGCACACGAACGCCGCCGTGTGTCTTTCGAAACTCCCGCCCACCCCCCGCTCTTGTCTGTGTGTCTTTCTCCCTCCCGCCCACCCCCCCGCTCATGTCCGTGTGTCTTTCTCCCTCCCGCTCACCCCCGGCTCATGTCCGTGTGTCTTTCTCCCTCCCGCCCACCCCCCGCTCGTGCCCAGCTTGTCTCTCCCACCTGCCCACCCCCGCTCACACACCGTGTGTGTCTCTCCCACCCCCCGTGTGTCTCTCCCACCCCCCGCTCATGTCCGTGTGTCTCTCCCCTCCCACCGCCCACCCCTGCTCATGTCTGTGTGTCTCTCCCCACCCGCCGCCCACCCACCGCTCACGTGTGTGTCTCTCCCCAGCCCCCGCTCATGTCAGTGTGTCTCTCCCCACCCGCCGCCCACCCCCCGCTCATGTCCGTGTGTCTCTCCCCACCCGCCGCCCACCCCCCGCTCATGTCCGTGTGTCTCTCCCCACCCGCTGCCCACCCCCGCTCTTCTCCGTGTGTCTCTCCCCACCCCCCGCTCATGTCCCGTGTGTCTCTCCCCACCCGCCGCCCACCCCCCCGCTCATGTCCCGTGTGTCTCTCCCCACCCCACGCTCATGTCCGTGTGTATCTCCCTACCCGCCGCCCACCCCCGCTCATGTCCCGTGTGTCTCTCTCCCTCCCCCCCCGGCTCATGCCCCGTGTGTGTCTCCCCCTCCCGCCCACCCCACGCTCCTTCTTCCACCCCACCCCCGCTCATGCCCTGTGTCTCTCCCCCTCCCGCCCACCCCCTGCTCATGCCCTGGGTGTTTCTCCCCCTCTCGCCCACCCCTGCTCATGCCCCGTGTGTCTCTCCCCCTCCCGTCCACCCCCTGCTCATGCCCCGTCTGTCTCTCTCCCTCCCCTCCACCCCCGCTCATGCCCCGTGTCTCTCTCCCCTTCCCCCACCCCCCGCTCATGCCTCATGTGTCTCTCTCCCTCCCCCCACCCCCGTTTTGCCCCTTGTCTCTTTCCCCCTCCCGCCCACCCCTGCTCTTGCCCTGTGTCTCTTTCCCACCCCCCGCTCATGTCCTGTGTCTCTCCCCCTCCCACTCATGCCCTGTGTGTCTCTCTCCCTCTCCCCCACCCCCCGCTCATGCCCTGTGTGTCTCTCTCCCCTTGCCCCCACCACCTGCTCATGCCCCGTGTGTCTCTCTCCTTCCCCCCACCCCCGCTCATGCCCCGTGTGTCTCTCTCCCCTTCCCCCCTCCCCCTGCTCATGCCCCGTGTGTCTCTCTCCTTCCCCCCCACCCCCGCTCATGCCCCGTGTGTCTCTCTCCCTCCCACCCCCCGCTCATGCCCCGTGTGTCTCTCTCCCTCCCCCACCCCTGCTCAAGCCCCGTGTGTCTCTCTCCCTTCCCCCACCCCCGCTCATGCCCCGTGTGTCTCTCTCCCTCCCCCCACCCCCGCTCATGCCCCGTGTGTCTCTCTCCCCTTCCCCCCACCCCCGCTCATGCCCCGTGTCTGTCTCCTGTTCTCCCCACCTCCCACTCATGCCCCGTATCTGTCTCCTGTTCCCCTCATGTGCCGTGTCTGTCTCCTGTTCCCCCCATCCCCCGCTCATGCCCCGTGTCTGTGTCCTGTTCCCCCGACCCCCCGCTCATGCCCCGTGTCTGTGTCCTGTTCCCCCCCACCCCCCGCTAATGCCCCGTGTCTGTCTTCTGTTCCATCCACCCACTCATGCCCAGTGTCTGTCTCCTGTTCCCCCCACCCGCTCATGCCGTGTGTCTCTCTTGTGCCCCCACCCCCCCGCTCATGCCCCATGTCTGTCTCCTGTTGCCCCCCACCCCCCGCTCATGCCCGTGTCTGTTCTCCCCACCCCCCGCTCATGCCCCGTGTCTGTCTCCTGTTGCCCCCCACCACCCGCTCATGCCCCGTGTCTGTCTCCTGTACCCCCACCCCCTGCTCATGCCCCATGTCTGTCTCCTGTTGCCCCCCGCTCATGCCCCGTGTCTGTCTCCTGTACCCCCCACCCCCCGCTCATGCCCCGTGTCTCTCTCCTGTTGCCCCCCACTCCCCCCGCTCATGCCCCGTGTCTGTCTCCTGTTCCCACCACCCCCGCTCATGCCCCGTGTCTGTCTCCTGTTCCCCCCACTCCGCACCCATGCCCCGTGTCTCCCTCGTGTTCCCCCCGCCCCCCCGCTCATGCCCCGTGTGTGCCCTGTACCCCCCGCTCATGCCCCGTGTCTCCCTCGTGTTCCTCCCCACCCCCTGCTCATACCCCGTGTCTCCCTCGTGTTCCTCCCCACCCCCTGCTCATACCCCGTGTCTCCCTCATGTTCCTCCCCACCCGCTGCTCATGCCCCGTGTCTCTCTCGTGTTCCCCCCACCACCGCTCATGTCCTGTGTTTCCTTCCTTCCCGCCCACCCCCTTCTCATGCCCCGTTTGTACCCTGTTCCCTCTCACCCCCGCTCATGCCCATGTGTCTCCCCTGTTCCCCCCACCCCCCCGCTCATGCCCATCTTGGTAAAAGATTTTCCTTCCTACACCGGGACGCTGCAGACGTCCTGGTGTAGGAAGGAAAATCTTTTTGTTTTTTTTTACCACCCAGTGTTCCCACTTTGAGGACATAAGATGTTAGTTGTCTTCATCTATTGAAAAGGATGTTATGGTGACGTTGTACTAATAAAAACCTATGAAATTCAGTGAAAAACCTTTGTCAAAGGGACGTTATGGTTCCAAGTAAAAACGTTATGGTTCCAAGGAAAAACTCCTACACACCAACACACTCTACTAAATAAACATTTTGAACAAAGTTTCACCGCGCTGTCCGCGGACGTCCGCAAATCCAAGATGGCGGGCGCTACCGAAAAATCTGACGCGGTTCACGCTCCACGCTCCACGTCGTCCAATCAGCGAACACGTTGCATGTCCGCGAACATCACGCAAGACGATTGGCCAATCAGGACACTGTCCGCGGAGCGAACAGGGAAGTGTGTCCGTGAACCGAACACAGATATCACTAATTTTTTTTACCTACTTTTTGGTCATTTAAAAAAAAAAACTACTGACCAAATTTGCAAAAGCACGCTTTCGGGACCAAGCCGCTGCTCCTGGTCCAGATTTGGTGGAAATCCGTCCAGCGGTTTGGGCTGTAGGCGCGAGCAAAATTTTTTTCCCCATTCAGTCTATGGGAAAAAAAAAAGTTTTGGGACCCCCCCTATAACTTTGCACCCCGTGGATGAATCCTCACCAAACTTTGCAAAACAATTCAGAGTGACCCAAATACTTTTTTTTGCAAAGTTTAGTGAGGATCCGTCCAGGGAGAGCGAAGTTATAAGCCACCCAAAAAGTGCTCTCCCTATGGAAACAGCAACTTAACCATAACTACATGGCCACTACTGTAATATATATATATTCAATGACATTTGTGATGTCATCTTTGATGTCCTGGGTGTTAGTCTTAGCAGTGCACGGTGGTGGCGCGAGTTATGGTTGCTTAGCTTACCATAACTGGCGAATTTCAAGGGTTTTTCGGTTTTACTTGGAACCATAACGTCCCTTTAACAACGTTTTTTTCACTGAATATATAAATATATATTCACTGAAAAAACGTTAAAGGGATGTTATGTTTAAGTTGCACTAATAAAAACCTATGAAATTCATTGGAAAAACATTGTTAAAGAGCTGTTATGGTGACAAGTGAAACCGAAAAACCTCAGAAATTCACCAGGTATGGTAAGCTAAGCAACCATAACTCAACGCCACCACCGTGCACTGCTAAGACTGCTAAGACTAACACCGAGGACTTCAACAATGACAACACACATGTCACTGATGACATCACATTTCTGGGTCACTTCTGTTTGTTCACTGACATAACTATGCCAAGTTGTTTTTGTCATGACAGTCAGAATATTAAAATTCAAAAGGTGCTATAACCTTGTTGGATGTTCTTAAAGTACTTTTGTTAGGGTTTGGTCTCAGCTAATAGTGCACATAAATAGGGCAATAAACGGCCCCAAAAACACAATTAATGTGTATACATGAAGATAAACTTTAATGTTATTAACATTTTCTGGTGATGCTGTTTCTTTCTTCCTTACTTTAGTTTCCCTGTATGCACCTCTGATCTGTATGCATTGTGGATCTTCATATGTATTGTTTGTACTAGCACATGAGTGTAGTAAGTCTTGAGTTGTTAACTAGTTATTACATGTTTGAAATTACTCAAAACTCAGCCAAGGTAGCACTCATTATTTTACTTTCCAAAAATACAAGATTATAAATATTGTAATCCTATAGTGCATGCTGCAGTCGTTGCCTATGTTTATGTATGATTAGGTTCCTGTATTAACACAACACTCCAATATAGAGGGTAATTCATAGAATTTGGCGCACAAGTGGTGCACGCGGCTGGCGCACAAAACCCATTTAGGCGCACAGCGTATTCATGGATTTATACATAAGCAGCAATGGCGCAGCGACCCTGCAGCAGCGCCAGTTTTACCCCCAACCATTCCCCGTGCGCCAGAAATATCGCACAAATCCGTTACATGGCACAAAGGCCAGTGGACCAGCATACAGCCCCCAACCATGAAAACACTTGTAAAACTCCCTGCGCCCCTCGGCTTACATTTACCCCGCTCGCACCAGCGAAAACGCATGTAAAACACCCTGCGCGGGCCAGGCCAATCGCGTGTGAAACTTCACAAGCACCCCCCAGAATACACGTACTCCACTCGCGCCAGGCCTATGGCATGTGAAACTCCATGCGCACCCCCGGAATACAGGTACCCCGCTCGCGCCAGGCCAATCACGTGTAAAACTTCACACGCACCCCTCGAAATACAAGTACCCGGCTCGTGCCAGCGGAAACACGTGGAAAAAGTCCCCCCGGTGTAGTGGGCTGCCTGCGGGGCATGCCCAGGGGTGATGGGCTGCCTGCGGGGCATGCCCAGGGGTGATGGGCTGCCTGCGGAGCATGCCCGGGGTGATGGGCTGCCTGCGGGGCATGGGGAGGGTGGATGGGCTGCCTGCGTGTATTCTGGGGTGCACGTGGAGTTTCACACGCGATAGGGCTGGCACGAGTGGGGTACATGTATTCCGAGGGGTGCGTGTGAAGTTTTACATGCGATAGGGCTGGCGCGAGCGGGGTACGTGTATTCCGAGGGGTGCGTGTGAAGTTTTACATGCGATAGGGCTGGAGCGAGCAGGGTATGTGTATTCCGAGTGGTGTGTGTGAAGTTTTACATGCGATTTGGCAGTGTGTTCCCTCCCGGTTGTGCCCCCCCTATTCCCCTCAGGCAGCTAACACCACAGGGGACAACCCCACACCCCTGGGCATGCCCCGCAGGCAGGCCACATGGCAACATGCACTTGGGAGCCCCGACTCATGTCCCCCACCCAAGCACCCACCCCCAGTGATGGGCACTTGCCAGCAGGCCCTGACATATGTTGTCCCCCACCCAACACATCATCACAATCCAGATCCATGGCTCTTATGGCCACCCAAATCCCACCCCTTGCCACCCCAGTCCAAACACTCAACCAAGCATTCCATCCACTCCAAATTGAAACCCCCATGTCATGTTAGATCCCAAATAACCAGTATGCGCATGAGTACAAGTCTGTCAGACCCACACAATGGTGACACATGACTGAGAGAACCCACATCGTGACATGCACAAAACCAATGAGAGAAGACGACACAAATGAAATAAAAAATTAAAATGTATTATATACAAAAATGAATGAATGAAACAAAATTACACAAGAATAAAATGATAAATAAAAGGATGTCTGAAATTAAGGAAAAATTATCAATGGTGAAATGAATAAAATGCAAAGAAAAATGCCTCCAAAGTGTCCGTCCATAACACCAAATCCAAAGTCAAAATAAAAACAAAACCATTCCTCCATGGTAAAAAAAAATATGTAAAATCAGGGCCATAACTATATACAATGTACAAATCAAGGGTCCATGTGCCCAACAGTCCAAAGGAAACCTAAGAAAAAACCTACCTAATAACTTAACAAAAAGGCGGGGCATCGTACATGTCCCCCAAAGGAAAAAATAAATAAAGGAAACCTACAACTACATCACTATTTTCAAAGGCGGCGGGCTAGTCCCACGGCTCATTGTTTGATGTTCCGGCCCGGGGCATCATTGATCTCCATGTCCCGGAGGGGGGCCTGTTCCCTGGACTTGAGGTCTCGCAGGGATGCAGCCATGGAATCCCTCAACTCCCTGCGAGTTTCCTAGAGGCACTTCGCCCACCTCAAAGCCCGGTGCATGGAGTTCTCTGCCCTGACCATCCTGAGCCGTGCCCTCTCCGCTCGCCGCCTCACCGCATCTATTTTCTGGCCCAAATGCTCCCACATGGAAGACACTCCCAGTCCGGGGTCATCCTGCCCCTCAGCCGATGCCTGCCCCCGGGGTGTTGTTGACCCCGAGCCATGATGCCTCCCATCCTGAGCCTGCTGCTGCTTCCGACGCAACTGCCTCTGCACCACGACAGCATCTGGGCTGATGGAATCCCCGGCGCCGTCGTGCACATGCCCTGCCCGATGATGTCGGCATATCTTCCATCAGCTGGGGTCCAGTTGGTGGTATGGTCACCACTGCTGGACCTCCGACTCCCAACTGCGGCAGGGATGGGATCTCCACCTGGCTGGCTGCATTGGTTGGGGCAGATCCACGGGGGGCCGTGGTGGCATCTGGGCCGGAAGACGGCATGGAGAACTACTGGCGTATAGTGTGCACAGAGGAGGAGAGGGCCTCAAGACTGGCCGACACATGGAGGAAACCCCCCGATCATGGACCCTCCCAACTGGGTCACGTTGGCACACATCTCTTCGGGATGACATGCGTGGTCCCCCAGGAAGCACGCACATCATCAGAAATGTCACATGTGTGCAATGCAACACCAATCAGGATGGACTCCATCTGGTCACGGGTCCCCTCGTCCACAGGTAGAGGAGTGCCAGATGACGTGGACTTCCCCCTACCTGCGGACGGGCATGGGACGGGGCATCCCTGCTGGTACATGGTGATGCAGTCAGTGTCAGGGACAGAGACATGCAGAGGCACCTCCGTGGCGACCTGTGCTGCCTCCTGCCCCTGGACTGTACCACTTGCACGAGTGGTACCACCCCCACCAGGCCCCACGTGCGGCTCTGTACTGGCCTACTCCTCATCTATAGACACCACCAACCTGGATGGCTCTGCACCGTCTTCTGCATTTGCAAGCCTCGTTGGGGGCTCATCCGCCCCTTCTGCTGCAGCCATAGTGGCAGATACGACACCAGTCCCCTCGCTCCCAGATGATGGAATTTCCTGGGAGTGTGACTGGGCCTTGCGTCGCCGGCCGGTGGAGGCATCCCTGCCGGTTTCCTCCACAGCGCCGTCTCCGCCCTCTTCTTCACTCGCCGCTGTGTAAAGGGAGACATTGAACACAAGCATCAGGGTACTGTACAATAGTCCCCTAGAGAAAAAGCAATAGCACATGAGTGGCACTGTCAAAAGTCACTTCCATCATGTCTCCCAACAACACATGGGTCAGTGGAGGCAACACACATGCAGGAACTGGCACGGCACATGCAACAAACATTTGCATCCATGTCCACTGCCCCGTAGACACATCCAATGGTGGGCTGAAACTCACGTGCATCATGGGACATGCTGATCACATGCACACGCTTCACCGGCGGGTCATGCATCTGGCCCGTATGCCCACAGACACAGTGGATAAAGGATGAGTAGGCTGTGTCTGTGATTCAACACATCGTCACGGACATGTGTCATGCATCCATGGTCCACCCACTACTCAGACACATGGACATGTAAATCATGCATGTCCATGACAGCAGCACACATCTCTCACACCCCAAACATGTCAAAGTACAGACACAGGCATGCATACATGTGTGCATTCCGCATGCTGCTCCGCATGATGCATTGTAACACATACACCATCCATGTGAGTCATGCCTGACTGGACTCACATGCAGCACCATCATGTGCCTGCACACACACATCCATACATCACCCATGTCACACATGCATCCAAGTAGCTAACTACCAGCACACTGCAACATGCACTGTTTTAAACGTGAATGCATGGCCACTTACCGCTCGACTCCAGACCGGCCTGCATCATGAGGATCTGGTGGTGAAGCACTGGGCGAATGCGCTCCAGGAGCCTCATCTGCTGGGTGGTAAGTGGGGCCCGGTGCCCCACTGCATCCGCTGCCTCTAAGAGGTGCCGGGCCTTCTTGAGGGTCCTGGACTTGAATTCCTCCCAGCGCTTCTGGACGTGTTTGATGTCGCGGGGTGCCACCCCCTCCACATTGATGGCATCCACTATGTCCTTCCAGATCCTCTTCCGTCCTTCATTGTCGACGCGCGATGGTGTGAAGAGGGCATCATAATGCCCCAGAACTTGCTCCACCAGGATACCAACTTCCTTTTAATTGAAGCTGGTAGCCCTCTGCCTCTGTGCTGGGGGGTTGCCACTGGTGCCGGAAAGTCTTGTGTCGGACATGGCAACCCTCGAGGTAGGTGTGGGTGGGCAACTGGGTCCTGGGGCTGGGCTATGGAGTGATGGAACACCAGTCGGGAGTCTTCTGTTCCAGCAGGGGTGGTCACAGCAACTGGACCCCTGCAGATGGCAGATGTGCAGGCACCAAATGGCAGGGCACGGTAGCAGCTGGCAGGCAGGCACCAGCAGTTGGCTTGTGGGAGGCTGCTCAGGGCTCTGGGGGGCAGTAATTCGGCTTTCTGGGCAGGAGCATGGTCTTCCGTGTGTTGTCGCGTGGCCAGCTTGATACGGAGTGATTTGCCACATGAAAAACAGCACGTTTGCGTGAATTCCGAGGAAAGGCTCTAGGTGCGTAGGTGATGTAACGTGCACGCTGGCGTTTCGCTGGCGTGGGTTGAACGTCCCACGTGGGTTTTCCAACGCTCTGTACGTGCTTTTCGTGGAAAGCGGTGCATGTGTTTTCCAGGTGTTGGGGTTCACACGTGATTACTTCACAGTGGCTACAGTGCGTACTTCTTCTTTTGGCATGGGTGTTGGCTACACGTTCTTCTTCTACACGCAAAGCAGATGTTGAGTCGCACATGCTATTTTTCATAATGCGGGTGTCCCTGTTAGTCATGTACCCCTTTTTTTCCAGACATACTAGCCTGCGTGTTGATCATGCACGTATTTTATGTGTTCGTGGCTGCCACAGCGTACTGCATGTGTTTTTTTTTTACACGCACGTGGGGTACAGGGGTTGCTTATCTCTTTCTCTTGCTTTTTTGGGATGCCTAAGCATTGCTTGACACGTCATTTCTCCTAGGGGGCCACAGAATGGGACATTCATCGTAGCAGTATATGCGTGTTTGCTGTTTGCAGACACTTTTGTAATGCGCAGGGACGCCACCGCCTGCCTTTGTGTGGCAGACGTGTTTAGGGCTGTGCGTGGCTTTGGCCATGCACAGGTTTACCCTATTTGATTCCATGAATACGTGTAGTTCACGTGCGTGTGGGCGTTCCATGTACTTCCCAGCAGTACATCCCCAGTAATGCCCTAATTTTCACGCGTTGTTCCCCATTCCACGCGTTCCGTCCCGTGTTCAGCCCCGTTTATGGTGTGTGCGCTAACGTTGTGCGCTTTCGCTGTGCACGTCTCACATGGCGTTCTGGATGTTGCAACCATGTGTGCGCCCGTGTGTGCCACACATGGATTTGGCGCACACCCAGGGAAAACATGCACATGCCCTTCCATGAATCGCATGCGTGCACTTGCTTTTTCACGCTTGCGCCAGCTTGCGCTACGATTTTCAGCGCACATTTGTTCCATGAATCGGCCCCATAATGTTTTGTTTAGCTGAGTACATTCTTTAATAGATTACGTAGTTTATGAAAGGTCTCCTGATCACCCCCGATATCTTCTTACCAACATTATAAACACAACCCATTGTAGGGACTTCATCAAAATGTTTTTCATATGTGATGTCATCTTTGATGTCCTGGGTATTAGTCTCAGCAGTGCACGGTATGGTTGCTTAGCTTATCATAACTGGAGAATTTGAGGTGTTTCAATTTTGCTTGTAACGTCCCTTTAACAACATTTTTTCATTACATTTCAAATGTTTTTATTAGTGCAACTTAACCATAACGTCCAGTTAACACAGTTTTTTCAGTGAATTTCATAGGGTTTTACCAGTGCATGTTAATTTCCTACAACTTACTAATATCAGTCTTACCACAATATAGCAACATGTTTGTCCAATTTACAAAGTTTCACCTTACAACTCTTCCATTTCCCACCTTCTAGCATCATTCTAACAGTTCTATACAATTTTCCCCCTGTTCATTGTGGACTTTCCGGACAGTGTGTCATGTGATCTCGTGCACACGCAGCATGTTGACGTGGCCGCGAACGTGTCCGCACTTTGCGCTCAGTTACTTGCTTCACAGACAGTTCACAACTACATTTTCTATTGATATAGGAACTTTCAAGCTCAAAATCTTCCCCTTGCACAGCTCCTACACCTATTCGTACTCATCCATTACCAATCCAGTACAGAGCACATACATGGAAGACTCTTAGCAAAATTGCTATTATCTTAAAAATGGCATTAGCTATTGCAATTCCTCCTCCCCAAGAGCTACACACCAAAAAAAGCACAATACTTAGAAAGACAATTAAGAGGACCAAGAAGTGCCTACCTCTAGCACCAAGAGAGAATCATGGGTGTGGCAGTTATTTACACTTTTGGGAATGTACCAAAGGCTAAAGCTACCAGAGTGAAATGCACTGAGTGCAGCTGGTACTCAGTCGCAGACTACCTGGACAGTACGCCTACGGGACCACCTCCATGCACCGCCACACCCAATCCAGCCACCGCAATGCTCTCAGAAAGGCTGTTCCTTTCTTATCAAGTAGCAGGGTGTCTTCCTCCACCGCATCTTCCTCAACCAATACTGTAACCACACCGCCTACTTTAGTGGCACTCAAAATCTCACCAGCATGAGAAACACTGCCACCTACCTTAGATGTAACAAACGTGCAACATCTTCCCTTGTCCACCTGCCTCTACATATTAGTGCTTGCTGCCTCTTCCCTCATTTCCCTCCCCTCCTTACATTCTAACCTCTCCTGCAAAAAGAAATAAAAAAAACAACAAAAAATGTTCCCTTAGGAACCACCTTTCACAGTTCAGAAATATAACTACAAAAAAAAGTCTTATAGACTACATCTACTTTACATTTCTCAGTAAAGTACATAGACTCAATAAGATTTTCCAACATTTTCCATTACCATTTTGTGTTATGCTAATGGAAATTAAGTGGCGTTCATCCGCTTATGCAGGGACTGGAATGGGGGATAGCAGCCTGCCAGTCCAAGTTATAGGCCCAAGTGAAGCGAGGGTGGATAACAAGGGCTCTGGACTGTTATCCCCTGTCCCATCCACTGCAATGGGGGGTGAATGCCATTAGCACCTAGGGTGCCATAGCGGTAACCCAGGGTGCTAAAAAAAGATGAGTTTTTTTCTTCCTTTACTGGAACTCACGGGACATCCACTGTAGGAAGGAAAATCCTTTTCCAGGATGGCCAGCATGGAAAGGGTAGGCGGGGCTCTGTACAGAGCCGCTCTTCCATTTCCATGGTGCCTGAAGAAGGCAAAGAGAGAACCCTATGGCCATATTACCACAAGCACATTTAAATTCCCTTTCAAACCTATCACAATTTTGAAAAATGTTACCACATAGCCAGTCCCTGTTGGATGTGGCCACTTTATCCCCATGGTCATCCCTCGTGGTCGTGGCCAGTAGCCAGATGATCTTATGCCACGACCTCAACAATCTGGCCACTTCCCATGGCCATAGGCTATATCTCAGTCACCAAAGGTATATCACAATTGTTTGTCCCTACATTATGACACTTGTCAAAAATTTAACACAGACACATTTGCAAAACTATGTTTTCAGATCCTTGCCAATGCTCCTTACACTATTTTGCTGGAAATCCACCATGTTTTATTTTTTCAAACGTGTCAAAATGTAAATACATATAATAGTCATATAACTTAGCCCACACTTGACAAAATCAATTCAGACTTTGCACAAACATTCAAGGTTGGGTCTCTAATCTTTCTAAAAACTGTTGCCCACGTTTGCCAAATGGCAACAAAGTGATAAGGCATCTAAAAATGTTGAGACCCTCCCACAAAGTTAGCCCCTCTTAACAAAATCACACCATCTTTTCAAAAACATTTACATCCAGATCTAAAAATGTTTTGAAAACCTTTGTGCAGATTCATCAAATGGCACCACATTTATAAGCCTTTACAATATTTTCAGAACCCCTCTCTAATTTTGTGCCCTCATGACAAAACAGAACCACACTTTACACAACCTAGATTCAAGTCTAGAATTAAATTCATAATTTCATGCAGTTTCACTGAGTGGCACCAAAGGTATAATCCATCCGAATCATAATCATACTCATAATCATATTTGTGATGTCATCTTTCATGTCATGGGTGTTATTCTTAGCAGTGCATAGTGGTGCCGTGACTTATGGTTGCTTAGCTTACCATTACTGGCGAATTTCGGGCGTTTTTCGGTTTTACTTGTAACCATAACGTCCCTTTAACAAAGTTTTTTTCAGTAAATTTGATAGGTTTTTAGTAGCGCAACTTAAAAATAAAGTCCCTTCAATGTTTTTTCATTGAATATCTAAAAAAACTTTGTTAAAGGGATGTTATGGTTCGAAGTAAAACGGAAAAACCCCTGAAATTCATCAGTTATGGTAAGCTAAGTAACCATAACTCGCGCCACCACTGTGCACTGCTAAGACTAATAACCAGGACATCAAAGATGACATCACAAATGTCATTGATGACATCACTGATGGCATCACATGTGAAAGGTATTTTGATGAAAATTTCCTACAAGGAGTTGTGATTTTATTGTTGGTAAGAAGATGTCAGGGGTGATCGGGAGACCTATCATGAACTACTTAATGTATTAAAGAATGTACTCATCTAACATCATTGTATTGGAGTGTTGTTGTTAATACAGAAACCTAATCATATATAAACATAGGCAATGACTGCAGCCAGCACCATAGAAGTACAATATTTATAATCTTGTCATTTTGGATAGTACAATAACGAATGCTACCTTATCAGAGTTTTGAGTAATGTTAAACATGTAATAACTAGCTAGCAATTCAAGACTTACCACACATGTGCTGGAACAGACAATACATATGAAGAACCACAATACATGTAAATCAGGGGCACATACAGGGAAACGAAACTAAGGAAGAAAGAAACAGCATCATCAGAAAATATTAATGGCATTAAAGTTTATCTTCATGTATACAAATGAATTGTGTGTTTGAGCCCTGCTCATTTCCCCATGTATATGCACCATGAGCTGAGACCAAACCCTAAGGAAAGTATTTAAAGAACATATGACAAGGTTAATGCTTAGATATATTGCACCTTTTTTCAATTTGAATATTCTGACTGTCAGTGAACAAAAGCACCTGGCCTATATATGTCAGTGAACAAAAACAAGTGGCCCAGATTGTGATGTCATCAATGACAATTGTGATGTCATCATTGATGTCCTGGGTGTTAGTCTTAGCAGTGCACGGTGGTGGCGTGAGTTATATTTGCTTAGCTTACCATAACTGGCGAATTTCAGGGGGGTTTCGGTTTTACTTCGAACCATAACGTCCATTTAACAACTTTTTATTGCTGAATTTCATAGGTTTTTAGCAGCACAACTTAACCATAACGCCCCTCTATCAAAGTTTTTTTCACTGAATATAGATACAGACGATATAAATTGGATAAATGTTTCCTAGTATTCCCTTAGTTTATAAATATAACATAGAACATACTGAACCCCCAGCCTGCGCTGGTGGGTCTGATGTTTGCTGACAATGTGTATGTTTGCGGATGAACTCGGTCAACATCAACACTATCCAAAAACTCAGGGGGTATCTTACATTGTTGTATCACGAATTAAAAACACTGAACATATTCAAAAAGCAGCACATAAATACATTAGATTCAATAATAAATAAGAAGTGGAAACTGTATATGTAACACACCAACCGTCCAATTACATAAAATATGCAACATAATGCTATATATAGCAGAACAAAATAATTATGCCTCCAACAGAATTACCTCACACAAACTGCACAGCAAAAATCAGCAGCACCCCTACGCAGCAGTAACAGCAACACTGAGCAAGAAACTAGTTAGTATCCTCCATTTAGTTTATATATTTATAAACTTTCTTTATTAGGTACAGTAAAAATAATATATATATTTCTTTTTACACAGAAATGTCTAGTACTTTGGAATGGCTGGAAGAAAATGTTCCTCATGATGAAATGAGTGAAAACAGTGATACTAATGGTAGACACTACACTTCTGTATATAAACCAATTATTACCCATTAGTTAATGTGTACTTACCACGATTTATTTTTAAACACACCATACAGACATTAAAAATAAGACAGAAACAGAGACTTTAAAAATCATCTGCAGCGAATGGAGCAAAAAATTGATCTATTAAAGAAATAGTGCGCTCAGAAATATGATTGTCTCGAGGGTTCGGTGATGTGTTTCTAAGCATACGTTGATTGATTGTACAAATATTTCCTATGCACCTTACCATAGATGTCCTCTTTTTTACACATGAGAAATCAGGCAACAGGGCGCAACCATCTTTTGATAATCTTATCCGTTGCCGCATCGCCCAAGGTGGACTGCCCTGGCGGCACTAATTCATATACCCCGCACCTGAGGCTGACATCACCAAACCTAGTGATATTCCCTGCCTATCTCCAGGACGTACTGGGCAGCATAGCCAAACACGCCCATTCATCACCTACTTGATAACGTTAGCTGACGCAGAACCCAGAATATCAACACACATCATCTCACAACACAGCACTTCACAATTGTGAATATAAAACCATAATTTTAAAGGAAATGGCAAAACTGTACAATTTGTTAAGTACTTTTATTTCACAATAAATGCTCCGAGAACATCCGGCGATTGCCATATTCAAGAAAATGGGTAAATGTTTTCTTCGTTCTCGATCCACAAATGTTTATCGTGAGTCACAAGGTGTTCCTTTTGGTATAAGAAGCGCATTGGACTCACTGTGAATCGCAAGGCTTTGGCATCAGCTTGGTGCTAGGCCACCGTTAACGATGTCAGGTTGCTCCTTATCGCTGGTACTGCGCAAGGGCATGTCGTCCCATGGCGATCAACCCAAAAAAGCGTCATTGTGATCCAGCCATTCACATGTATCTGCAGCTGTCCGTTAAAAAACCCATCAGTTGGTAGCTGGAATTGATGCCAATCGCTGAAAGGCACTATGTAGCTGTTTAAAAAAGATAACAGAAATGTGTCTCAGTAGCCGCTCTTTATTACAGTTTATCATTTTAACCATTAATTTGGCCCCGTGTTAAAACTATTGATGAACACTGACGTGAAAAAATGGGAACACAGAGAAAACAACGTAGAAAGTACTCTTCAATTTGGTTCAGAGTTTAGTGCTGTGCAGTACGTTAAGCTCGAAATGGGATGCGGATGCTGATGCTACAATCAGGGAGCAAGCGAAGGGCAAGAAGAACACATAGATGGAATTTTAATTAAATATTAGCATTGAATTACGCGTTTGTGGAACCTGGGGGAACCCACTAGTGGACTACACACATCTCGATGCTGGACTGCCCATGTGCCCAGGACAAAGCCAAGTACACACAGAGGTTGTAATTGTGAGTTGTTGCAATATGCCACAAACAACAACCGAGTACAATGTAAGCCAGCAATAATGGTCGGCGAATGAAAAGTTGACTCGTTGGTCTATAAAATCATTGAAAGTAAAACTTACATAATATTCGGCATTTCCATTGTCTCGGCGTAACGCAGACATTCCGTTCAGGTCAACAATTTTTCATTAAATCAAATTACATGTTCCGTTGTCCAGTTTTGGAATGGTGAACCTTATCATATATGACAGTGTTAATTCCCTTCCTTCATGCATTCCTTTCTGAATCTGATCTTGTTTCAAGGTCGAAAAACAATTGAACCTTATACTGTGTACTATGCGTGGGTTTGCTCAGCTCAAAGCAAAAATTCAACGGCGCTGACCTTCACTCAGAATGGGAGCCAATAGCCCTTCAGACTATAGTGCCAGTCGAAATATTTTTGAAAAACAGATTAATTGTTTGCTACCATTCAGCAATGCGGGTGCCATTTGTACGGATTTACTTTGTTCCTATGGAGAACTTTGCACTCTCCCAGTGACTCCCACAGCCACGCCACACCACCTGTCAGCTCAGCCCATCTCCTCTTCACATGGCAAATCATGTAAACATTTTTCAAAGGAGCAAGTCTCGAGCCCTGACAAAATGTGCTCGTATGAGAATGTCCAAGCAAACCCTACTGCAACCCCCTCCGGCCAGGCCGCGGTCCCCTGACCCCATGACCACAGTTGTATATTAGAGGCCTATAATTTGCACACATGTGTTTGTACTATCCCACTTTCGGTCACTAGCGAGATGAACAGTGTAGGGGTCTTGCCACCTTATAAATACAGACTGTCACGCAGCGCGCGCCACTCACCTGTTCTGGGGGTCGGGGTCCTCAGCTGCGGCGGTCTCCCTCCTGGAGATTGTATCCGCGTTGGCGCCTTTCTCTATGGCGTACCGCGGTCCGGGCTCCCGGCTCCCTGGGCGTGGCCATCTTGAATGTCCTGCGCATGCGCGGAACGTCAGTATCCGACGTTTCGCGCATGCGCAGTGACAGCGGCTTGCGTTCCAAGCCTCGCTTTGGTCCCAGGCTATAAATAGCCTTCGCAGACCCGGAAACAACGCGTCTCAACGCGGTTTGTTCCGTGTACACGCTCCAGGAGCCCTACTTTGCCTGAGTCTCTGTTATGCTCCTGTCCTGTTCCTGTTTCTTCCTCGTGCTTAGCCCAGTGCTCCTTATCCTTTGCCTTGTACCTTGTGCACTGCCCTGCCTTGTTCCTTGCCCTTTTGGGTTCCAGTCTGGTGCTTGGTCCTTGGGGTTAGGTGGGTCCCTGTCTGGGTTCCTCTCTAGTCCTGCACCATTCCTTGGTTGGGAAGGGGTCCGGTCCTGGGGTGTTCGTTCTCTTCCCCTACTCTTTCTTTCCTCCTTGAAGGGTCTGCCTCCCCATTTCCTTTTCTACTGGTCTTGTGCCCTGCCGGTATCCGTGCCATTACTACCACCGAGGAATTACCGAAGATCTGTCCCTCGAACTGCTGGTACCGAAGTGGACTTCACCTGGCCTTCTCTGTCAGTGTTTACACTGTCCTGACGTCACGCAAATACAGAGAAGTGCTACCCGTGACGTTGGGAGCTGGTTCAGCTCAATCCTGTCCTCAATTGTCAGGAGGGTGTTGGGTCAGTTCCCCGCGTTGCTCTTTCATCTTTGCGAAGATTCATCGACGGACTGGCAGCCTCATCTCCTCGCTACCCAGGAAGAAAAGGTAACCAGCGATCTCGTGACGTCTCTTATTACAGACACATATAGTAATGCTTTTAAGTTATAATGCATAGGGTACCAAACACAACTGCAAGCTAACTGGATTCACACATGGTAAAGTATCACTTGGTAAGAAAACCTTCACAACAGTAGGTATAATCTACCACGCAGCAGCCACAACCAATGCAGGTCACTACACTGCATATATAAAAAAGAAGTGTCGATGGGTCAAATGTAATGATACTAACTTTACTGTAAAACAGAGAATGAAAAGGTCTGCGACCTACCTGAATAAGGCCCACCCTACATCTTCCTCTCTCCACTTGCTGAGGACAAAAAACAAAACTATTGTCCCATATTGCCCTAGGTACTAAACCAAAAAAATAACCTTGGCATTTGGAAGTATTTTCATTACTGCCTGAACCAAGTGTTCCAAATCTGCCAACAAAGTAGGGGCACTGACATAGCCCAAATGCAAAGCACCACAGTGCAAAACAACTACATGTGTACTGTTCACCCTACCCATATCTCCACAAACTTGTACAATTCCCTGCATATTGAAACCAGGCACAGTGCTCCACACCACCTTCACTCCTTTAACATCACAATTATTTGTCACATTCCTGCATTTAGCATACTGCTCCAAACCATGCACAAACATATCTCCAACCAATACCCTGACTTTCTCCACCTCTTCCATCTTCACTACACACAGCCTCTTTCAACACAAACCACAACCTCAACATCTAATTGGCTGATCCCTACAGTCCCCTTTCCATGCTGGATTTGCTGAGAAACTCAGGATGTGACACGCTGTGTCCGCGGACAGCCGCAGTGTCTGGAGAATGTAACACTGGGGCAGCCCTTCTACCCTTTCCACTTGCCTCTCTGCACCATTTCCTCATTGGCTACTGTTAAGCAGTCACACAATCATCCACCAATCACATCCAAGAACTCTACATCTAACTCTATCATTAAAGATCATCACTCTAGATGTACTATTGATCACTCTCAGTGCAATTGGGCTGTGACTGCAAAGGAAAAACTCCCCAAGATTTCTACTTACAGATTCATGCACATCCACATGCATGAACACAGACTACAGGTATGCTTATTTTCTGCACAGTACATGTACAGCTCTTCTAGGAATACATATAAACAGAGTAACTGGCCCTTACCATGTATAAACTGTAAAATGAACTTACTGTCATTTCTCCCATCTGCTATGATGAAATGTCAATTGCAAAACTTTCTGCTCTCCAAATTTTGTTTCCACACATAGCTATCTAAGTTATTTCATATTAAAATATGGGAGAAATAACAGTATAATTATGAAAAAGGCTGTCCAGTGTGTTATAAAATTACACGCGGCCAGGATGAGTACATGCATCTTCATTCAAGCACACACACAGACAACATCATTAAAAAGGCTCCCAGTTTAAACAAAACCACTGCCTCTATATGAAATCCTTCTGCTTTATTTCCCAAACCTTCACAAATGCATACATTGCATGCTTTTCTGTATGTGGGATGTTTTTATCCACGCATCCAAGCCCTACCTCAAAAACTGTGCAGTACTGGCATTGAAAACATCATGATGGCCAGAGATTCCCAGAAAATGCCCAGGGAAGTGCATGAAGAATAGGCTGCCACCCATTTTGCCGATGTTATGGGCACAGAAGGGCACTGCCTAAAACCACCATTGGACTACCCACACAGTAGCCTGAAACCATTGGGAATGGCAATGCTGATTGCCAAAAGCAACCTAGAATTGTGGGGAACTCATTTTCTTAAATCCCAAAAATGGATGCAGTACCAGTACTCACCACTATCAGAAAGCCGGCGTTTTAAAACAACACCAGATTTTTTTATGTGTGTAAAACTGAATAGATGAATCCAAAACATGCCAAAGAAAGACTTACTGAGAGGAGATCCAATGTAAAGTTATATTCTGAAGTGACTTGAAGGTTTATAACAAGACTGGCTGAGCTGTGGATTTCAGCAGTTTAAGTAAATTTGGACTGAAAGACACTAAAAATCTAAATGTTTAAAAGAAATGCGTGACCTACTTTTGAGTGTCACATAGGTTGCAATTGTTTAAATGTCATAGTTTAAACTTAGAATCAGTATTCTAGCTGCATATGTAAAAATGGTTAGTTTTATTTGAATGCAGGAAACTGGGTAACTAAAAGTGACATTAGCTGGGGCCTGGCTTAAGGAACTGAATTCTGCCTACCAGCTACCCCCGACAGGAGTTGAGACTTGCACAACAGCTGTGTTCCCAGGCCTAGCTGCCTTTTTGCTGCTCCCACCAAAAGGGATCTGACACTTCTCTGATTGGATTATCAAGGGACTGCTAGAGACTAAACATAGGACCCAGGCACATGGTTTATGGAAGTGGCCATAAATGGCTTCCTCTTGAACAAAGGGCCTTCCAGGGCCCAGGCAGATGGTTTATTGCAGGGGTAATAAAAATGGCTTCCTCTTGGCAGAAACTGGGAGGGGGAGAAACTGGAGACAGCGGCTGAGCTTGAAGAAAGTGGAAAGACTGGTTTCTGTACCATGTGACCTGAAAAGACACACCCCTGTAGCCAGAATATGGTTTTAGAAAAAGATGAATAACTCATAGTACGGACTTGTCATAATTATTTAAATGATACCATAATTCTTGTGATTTTTCTGCCACATTTTAAGAGGTTTTTAGAACCGGTGGCATGATCTGGGGGCAAACTAGCAGTTAAGAGGTTATTACTTAAAATGTCTGCATGTGAAAAGTATGATACTTCATCAATCAATGCCTTCATGCCTTGCACACATTTGGGTAAATTTGAGTAAGAATCTGATATTGGTAACTTGACCAAAAAGTGAAATATGTTGCCATTTCTGAATGCAAGCTCCCAGGAAGAGCAGATTTGGACAGGGTATACCTCCTGTGATATGTGATGGGTGCATGTAATTTTAAACGAATGTGTACCTGTGCAAATATGTTTTTTGAGCAAATATAGATTGTGTGTAAAGTTGACAGGGGTGGGTTCTCTGTATCATAAACAGACCTCATCATGATGACACTTCATTTCATTCCCCCAATCAAGGGGAAGAGGAGGAAGTGGCCAATGACAAGGGAAGAGGGGTAGGGCCTAGGAAGCTAGCCTCTCCACCCATTTACAAAACACATAAAAGCAGACAGTCAGGACAGATAGGGACATTCAATTCCATCTGCTGCGGGACGCTCTGCCGGGAAAATCCATACTTTACCTCCATCAACCTCCAGAGAGCCAACATAGAGACTTCAATCTATCCACCTTCAGAGACCAAGACTTTACGTCAGAATTTGTAGCAGAGAGGTCAACTACAAGCTAAATCCCTCTTTAGCAGGCCTCGAATCATTGCCATTATCACAGCCAGGCGAGCTGTTTGAATTCTTTGCAAGAACTCTTGCCATTTGCCAGAGAGCAGTGTTGTATCCAGAGAGAGACCAGCTGAACCGGAGACCGCTGTATCCGGACCCACAGACCTGATCAGAACCAGAGACCCAGAACAGACCAGCAGAGTAGAGCTGACTCAGACGCTGTGCGCAGAAACCGTCCGTGGCGAGTGAAGAAAACATGACCAGATTGTGGCGAGGCCCATTCTATTTCTAAATATATTGTGAGTACATAGCAGAAGTGTGCAGAACCAATCTCTTAGTTAAAATAATATAATCCAAGCTATTTTAATCTAAGTAGAACTGCCTGCTAACTGTCACCTGTCATTTTCTAGTTGCTAGTTGTCACTTGTCACTTTGAACTTTAAAATTTCAAATCTAAAAAACTACCTTTATTTAATCGTTCATATCTCCGTGACCGTTTGTGCTAGCGACTTGCAGTAACTTTCCTCTGAAATCTTAGAATCTCAGCTTTTCAACGACCGCATTCCTATTCATATACTTTTGCCGCAATCGCGAAAAACGCACTCGCGAATTTAAAGCGATTTGCAAATTTCTCCACGTGTGAAAATAGCAGTTTTCTTGCTTTCATTGCTAAAAATGTGTTTGCCTCTTAAGGACCATCCCTGAATCATTACTAGAGTGAGCCTGGACTAATATTAACTTGATACCACTCACCCTGAACCTCTAGAGGGAATTAAATGCATTTTAGCATATTTTTCACTTAATTGCCAGCACATATAAAAGCATTTTGGGCCTGTGTTTCCTACTTCTGTAGTCTAAGCTTGCTGGGGTGAACTGAATTACATTTGATTGCATTTCTGAGAACTGTGTGCTTTCCTTCCATTTCCTTGCATTGCATAAAGGGGGGAGGGGATTGCCAGAGAAAAGTGATTACATTGTTTTGTTGAAATCATATTGAGTATTTTCTGTATTGCATTTTCATTCAACATTACATCCATCTGAACTTATATAAAGCATTCTCTACCACCTTATTCTTCTGTTCCTATTCACAAGTGTGCTAGTGCCAGACTATCCATTATTGATTACTGCTCAGATTAAGTGTGATATTCAATTATTAATTTATTATAAAGCGTGATATATATATATATATATATATATATATATATATATATATATATATATATATATATATATATATATTGTTTAAATTATCAAATAAACCTTTTAACTTGCAAAACAGAACTACTTCTTGGCTCAGTGGGGTCAGGGGGATTCCAAGAGAGAGGGGTGTTATATAGGGGTAGTCATCCAGAACGCATGAACTGGACATAAAGATATATCAATAAGGGTTTCCATTCAGTATCCCAGACTAGGCATTGACTTAGCTGTAGTGTTGAATTGAATCCTCTTACATGTAGAACCAATGCCATTTATCCCGGAAGAAAAGGCAACCTTTGTATATGATTTTTTCTTCTATCTCTTAACATCCAATAACATAACATTAAAAAAACAAGTGTGCTCTATTATACTCATTTGTAAAACATATTCAACTAACAGATTCTAAATAACATATACAGGATCAGCATAGGCAAAGGAAGGTGCATGTGCATACTATGCTTAGTTATGAGAAAACACTACTACTACAAAAATAAAAACACAATGTCTACATTAACAAAAGTGCTATAAACACACATATTCAGTAACTTCTTTCTTTTACAATTGCAGTGAAGACCACTCTCCTGAAAACCAGCAGCGTTTGAAGTACGAACAAGAACTTAGAAGAAACCTGCTCTTTCCATACAAAAAAGTAAGTACAATAGTAACATAATATTCTAACTGTTACTCAAACACACTAACAGTTCAGTATTGTAGAACAAAGAGGTGTTTTGACCCTTTACCATTAGATGTAGTATTAGTGCTTCCCCTTACCAGCTGCATACTTTATATTGTCATCTGAAGTCCAGTATAGTAACACACAAATACAAGTATAGCCTTCCCAACTAGATGTAGCTGCCCATTGCACAATCGCACACCTCCACAATCATCCTTACCATCATACTCAGACACGCATGCACAAAGCACGCATACACTGCACAACAGCCCAACCCACACTTTCTTTTTTTCTCCAACAGTCCCCAAAGAAAGCCTACCAAAAAGCAACTCCGTAGAAAGCAACACAGAAGTAGAACAAATCAAAATAAGTGTCCAAAATAAGCATCCATCTCTAGCAGATTTTGTACAAAAAGTTCAAACAAAACAGCTAATATAGTCATTAAGCAAAACAAAACAAGCTTCCAGTACAGAAACGTTGCCTCCTCTATCAAAATGTAAAATGAAACAAAGTCATTAACACGACTTCAGCTACCACCACTGCTAACGCTGCACCTATAAATCTTGATGTAGTGGCAAGTAACCATACCAAAAAATGTTCTGCCACAGAGTCATTCATAATCTTATAAAAACAGGAGAGAAATCATGCACAACCCTTAAAACCTACCGTAGAAAATGGATCCTAGAAGCTCTCATAGACAGTGCAATCCTTCTCAAAAGGAAGTTATTTTAGTTTTAAACAGAATGAAACCACTAACAAAACTATCTACTAAACTACAAAAAAGACCTCTCAATAAACAGAATGTCAACAAAAATAACTTCTTAAACATCTGTGGAGGTGAATGGAGTCAAACCACGAGCACAGAACCATATTTTAATGAAACAGCATATAAATAAAAGCAAACAAACCCAATTGCCATACGTAGTAGTGGACGAGGGTATAAAAAACTCAATAACACCATTATGGAACCAGAAACTCTTCTCACAAAAATATCCCCAGAAAACTCTTTATCACCTCTCCATTCTACTGAACCAAAACGTCCAGTCTACAAATGGCCATGAAATGATATGGCATTTATAACGCACCTATACACAAGTGTTTCAAGGCACGACGAGGCAAGGGAGGGGGAACAAAGGGAAGACAGACAACGATCATACTAGGCCTGGTGTCATTAAGATCGCGCAAGTGCATGGGGAGGGGTAAAGGGAAAAAGTGCATGGGGGAAGAAAGAAAGGAAAGCGCAGTATATGGGATAGTAGTAAATAAATAGTATAATAGTAATAAAGAAGAGAATAAAACTGCAAGATGGTGGCAAGTGCAAAGTAAGTGCAGACTTGAGTGCTGGAAGGGGACTGTAGGGATACAGAAAATAGTCCCCAGGTGCAGGGGTTGCCAGGAGGCAGTGCAGGCGAGCAACTGGCGGGGCCCGGGCCCAAGTAAGAAGGGTGACCATGTACCCAGTGCAATATCAGTCAGGAATTCAGCAGGGGAGAGGGGGAGAGAAAGCAGAAGCAAAGAGGAAGGTTTTGAGGTGCTTCTGGAACCGGAGATGGTGCTCAAGTTTCAGGGAGGCAGGAAGGCTGTTCCAGAGGGATGCCCTTGCCGAAGAGAGATCTACCACCAACTCGTTGCTTTGAGAAGCGACGGACCCTGAGGGAGTCGGAAGCGGATGAGCACAGAGCTCGAGAAGGAAGATATCTAGGAGGAGAAAGTTGAAGGTTTTGCAGGCCAAGGCCCCAGTAGGCCTTGTGGACAATGCAGAGGGTTTTGAACTTAATCCTCACAGCCACAGAGAGCCAGTGCAGAGATTTCGATCCTGTAGAGATACTATCCCTGGGCTTGACGCCAAGGACAAGTCTTGCAGTCCTGTTCTGGATAAGTTGCAAAGGGCGGAGAGTAGAGGCCGGCAGATTTAGATAGAGCCTGTTAGAATAATCCACCCTAGAGAGAACCAGGGCTCTGGAGACAGGGAGCTTCTGGGGGAAGGAAGGGGAAGGAAGAATACCTCTGAGGAGGTGCAGCTGATAGTGTGACTTCTTAAAGACATCAGAGATGTGAGGAGAGAAGGAGAGTGTGGAATCGAAGATGACCCTGAGGTTTTTAGCCTTGCATGTGGGTGCAAGCAGAGGGCCAAGAGAGGCCGGCCAGAGCCACAGGGAAGGAGGGAGTGGGTGTGCCGATGAGTAGAATCTCAGTCTTACTGGCATTAAGACAGAGGTCATTGGCGGCACACCACTCCTGGATAGCAGACAGTCAGAGATGAGGGAGAAAGAGGAGGAGGCTGAGGGTAGCCTGAAAATGAGCTAGGTATCATCCGCATAGCACTGAAAATTGGGGCAGAGAGCGGTGATGCGGTGGGCAAGGAGTGCTAGGTATTGGGTGAACAGACAGGGACAGAGGTTAGATCCCTGGAGGATCCCACAGGTAGAGAAAAAGATATCAGAGAGGAAGGACCCAAGTTGGACCTGGGCGGGTCGATCAGAGAGGAAAGAAGTCAGCCATGCCAGAGCCTGACCAGTGATACCCAGGTTATCACTGAGACAGTTGAGCAAGATGGCATGGTTGACAGTGTCAAAGGCAGAAGAGAGATCAAGCAAGATGAGGATGCACTGGGTGTTAGAGTCGAGGCTGGAGAGCAGGTCTTCATAGATGTTCAGGAGAGCAGTTTCCGTGCTTCTGGCAGCTCTGAAGCCAGACTGATGGTCATGGAGACAGCCAATAGATTTGGTGTGGAGATTCAGATGGGAGATGGCCAGTTTCTCCAGAAGCTTGCCCAGGAATGGAGTGATGGAGATTGGGCGATAGTTAGCCGGGCAGGAGGGGTCGGCAGAGGGTTTCTTAAGAAGAGGGTGAACAAGAGAGTGCTTCAGGGGGGTTGGGAAGACTCCAGAGGTGAAGGAGTGAGTGCAGAAATCAGCCAGGGCAGGAGCCAGGGAGTCGATGTGGTCCTTGATAGTTTTGGAGAAACAGGGGTGAACCTGTTTTGACAAGACTTTCATAGATCAGACTTGTCTAGAAACCTTGTCTGCAGAGAAAATTGGAAAGGCAGAGAAGGAGGGAGGGGGGGTGGCTGCAGAATGCCCAGAGGAAGAGCAGGGAGAGGGAGGGAGATGATAGGCGGAGAGTGAGGACAGTATGTCCTCGGTTTTTTAAATGAAGTGAGAAGCCGGTGCAGTGCAGAGGGCCTGGGAAGAGACAGGAGAGGTAGAGACTGCGACCGTGTTGGCCAGTTCCTTACAGATTTTAAAGAGTTCAGCCAAGTTGTTAGATGCCACAGAGATGCAGGCTTGGATATGAGCTCTCATCATGCACATCAATGTGTAACATTGCCAAAAAATCTTTCAAATCTTTACGCCAGTTCCTAAATAAGTATGTAAAAATCAAAGACAAATTCAAAATGAAAATACTACAAAATTTGGATGCCTGTCCAGTGCACAAATACACAGGAGTACAAGGACATTCATTAGCCAGCATTTCAGGACCTATTTACAAAAGCACCTTTCATCATATCAAAATGATATCAACACATCTTTCAACTAAAAGAAATCTGGTCCATAAACTCTACTATGCTAAAAGATCTGCTTTAGCACTAGCCAATTTAAATAACAATCTTCTACATGGTACAGCCAAACAACTACTCAAAGAAATAGAGCATATCCACAGAAAATGCTTTGGAAGTGAAAGCCACTTACAAAATGCAATAGCTTTACAACAAACTAGCAACTACTGTACAAATAACAACTTTCTATTAAACGCATACAAAAAAGAAATACTAAAGTTTAAAAGTACCTATGCTGAAGTGCCAAACCTTGTGTTTGTGTGTGTGTTGCCGCAGGATTTTGATAAAAGTAGCACAAAAACTGTTGACATAACGTACATAATAGAAGACAATGAAGATTCCAGATGGTCCCAATTAGCTCTCGACCTTATAGCAGAAAACAAATATGAAATTACTGACCCCTTAATACTTTGCAATTACTGCACTGCAAAACTTGACAACAACCAAACACCTTCACGTACTATCACAAATAACCTGGAATTATTCCCACTACCAAAACCCCTGCAACAACTAAATTTATATGAGAGCATCATAATTCAAATGGCGCACACATTTCAAGCAATAATACGCCTTCAACCAAAACCAGCAAAATTACCTCCCTCTGAATTAGTGAAAGGTATTTGTGGCAAAGTAATTTATTTACCATTAGATCTCAAAGAAAATGTACACACTCTAGGAGTGCAATGACCAATAGATCAATCTTTAATTATCTTAGTTAATGGCTTACCTACAAAAGACAAACATATTTGGCAACAACTCGGGACTTACATAAAGTTAGACAAGCCCTCCAATATCTAAAAAACAACAATGAATACTACAAATAAATTAATATTGAAGAAAACCTGAGAGAAACCATTGAAATAATTCATGAGTCACCAGAAACTGGTCAATTTCAACTTCTAAATCCTGCTACAAAATCCAATATTTTAGACCATTATACAATTCATCCTTTACACTGTAAAGACACTATAGATGATGCACTGGAAACGTACCACATGCGACAAGCCAAAGGATCTCCAATCAGCATATGGGGAAAAAGTATAGAAGCACAGGCCTTTCCTCTACTCTTTCCTACTGGAAAAGGAGGGAGATACGATCATAGACCCACACAGATAACAGTATCAGAATATCGCTCTTTACGAATGTATTCTGACGACCCCAGATTCAGACAAAACGTGCAATACATATTCCACCTTCTCTTTGAAAGTGAACTAGAAACTCTATGCTACGGAGTTGCACACAAACTAAAATCAGTTACCCATTTTCAAAATATGTCAGCTAAGCAATTATTTAAAAAAGTGCAAGAAAAAGATGAGGTTTTACAGTCAAGTATTACAAATCTTTTAGCAAACATGTGTGGTACAAAATAATACTGGTTCTGACGTCAGAGATGTACGCTGTATGATAAGAAACCTTGGCTCACACACTTGGTTTGTTATATTAAGTTGTACAGAATATGCATGGGAAGATTTACATGTTTTCCTACGCATAGCAAACAAAAACAAAACAAACATAGATATGAGAACTCTGCTCTCTAGATCCTGTAAATGTATCAAGATATTTCCATCATCTCTTCATTGCTATGCTACACTTTATTTATGATAAGACTGTTCCTCCCCTTGGAGAAGTTCAACAATCCTTTTGGAGAAAAGAATACCAAGCCAGAAGAGCACCACACATAGACATGCCATTATGGATTAAAGATGCTCTTAAATTTGGTCAAGACAGTGATGCCACTGTTTTGCAGTTCATCCAAAAATGTCACTCGTGAAATCCCTTCACAAACAGCACATAGTGACCTTTATGCACAAATTTTACAATTTCAAAGACACAAATGTGGGAAATATTGTTGGCGCAAATATTTTAAAAAAGGGAAATACTACACCAAATGCTGCTTTGGTTTCCCTAGACCAGTTTCAGCAACAGGTCAAGTAAACAAATAATGCCTTCAGCCAGACATAGTGTCAAAGGTAAATCACCTAAGAACACATATTACATAAAAAGAACAGAATAATCAAAATACTTCAATGGTTACAATGCAATCATTGCCCTCCTATGGAATGCAAACATAGATGCACAGTACATTGCAGACAATTCCACTGCAGTTGCATGATATGTCACAGCCTACTTAAACAAAGCAGAGAAAACAGAACTTCAGGACCTCTTGGATGACATATCATCTGACAAAACACTATCACAGAAATTCTACAGCTTAGGCATAAAAATGCTCTCTCATAGAGAATGTGGATGCTATGAAGCTGTAGACCGTTTAACCGGTACTGCCTTGTATGGAAAATCTGACAATATAGTATGGCTAAGTCTTGGTCCTGATGAATCTACAAAAATTGTTCTCAGATCATATGAGGACATAGAAACAATAGCCAAAAATGATCCCAACAGCCAGGACATTTTGAAAAACTATTTACTAGACACATACTATCCAAACAGGAGTAGCACTTTGGAAACCATGTGTCTCTACCACGTAGCCCAAAAATTTACATACAAAAATAATATTAAACCAGATGAAAAGAAAGTTAGATACAGAGTTGTAAATTGTGAAGGCAACTTAGTGAAACTTACCAAACACAGCTTAATTAATCATATCAAATTGTCATTAAAAACTCCTCAACATAAAGAACTGTATTGCATGTCCCTGCTACAACTTTTTAAACCATGGAGAAAAGAGGAAGAGTAACTGGATACATATGAGTCTAATGAAGCAAATGAAAAAACGAAAACAGACACAAACTTTACACAGTACCAAACAATGTTGCACAATGAACAGCAACATGAAGAACTCCAGGCCCAACTAGAAGTGGACACTACCGACAGTAGTCAATCTTCTGTAACAGGAAGCCAAGAGCCACTAATAGCAAATGATGCATAATTAGCCATGGCAGAAGTAGAAAACACCATTTGTCAATATGAACAAGCTACAGAAGACTTTGCTGTACTGAAATCACAACTGAACAATGAGCAGCGTAGCATTTTCCAAGAAATAACAAAACACATTGAACATGGTGTGCAACATGAAAATAAAAACGGTACCTCCCAAGACTACAAACCTATACTGCTATACGTGAGTGGTCAAGCTGGTTCGGGCAAAACGTTCTTAATCAAAATCATCAGCAAGTTCCTCCAACAATTGACAAACAACAAACTGTCAGCTGTTGTTACTGCCCCCAAAGGTTTGGCTGCCAACAACAAAGGCAATGTCACTTTACACCGATTACTACTCCTTCCAGTAGAACACCAAAACAAATTAGACTGTTACAAACCTTCCACAGAAGCTGCAATGGAACTACACAGAGTTTTCAAACAAATGAAAATGCTGCTAATAGATGAGGTGAGCGTGGTCTCCAACCTAATGTTGGCTTTGATTCACCTCTGATTACAAGATGTCCTCAAAACAGACTACAAGAGCTCTTTGGAGGAAAACACATTGTTTTCGTAGATCTTCTTCAATTGACAACCGTGAAAGTTGAACCTATTTTTAAAACCTTAGGGCACAAACTGTGCTACAAAACTCTTGGCAGCTTAGGAAATGTCAACCTTTGGCAACATTTCCAATGCAGAGAATTAACAGAAAACATGCACCAGTCTGCAGACCTCACATACGCCAACATTTTAAAAAGTATTAGAGTTGGTAGACTAACTCAAGAAGCACAATCAATATTAAAATCCAGGGACACCCATGCACTCTATGGCCATAACTAATGTGCTACTGATGTCACTGAAATATTAGCACACAAAAATGTCAATTGTATGTCCTTGATGCCAACTCTTGCAAGCTGTTCCAAATTCAATGAAACAATGTTGAAAAAAGAAATGCAACCAATAATTGAAATGTGCTCCACAGATAAACTGGACGTACATGGTATGACACTACCAATGTTTTGGGCTTTGTGCGCCAACGAATAGTTGTGTGCGGGCTGTTTTTCAGTCATGTGCGCAACTCAGTGATGCGCCGCCAGACTGGTGGTGGTCGGTGACTCGGTGGCGCTGACACAGCGCCCACCAGTGAGCAAGTGCTTGCTTAGTGATCCGATTCTACAATGTGCAAGAGAGGAGTGCGAATTTGCGGCACAACAAGCTCTACTTCAATGGACATTTGGGTGCTCTGTTCATCCTAAGACTTTAGCTCATCTCAAATTGTGTCCCTTTTACATCTCTAAACATTAGCAAGATCTTTAGTTTTATGATGGGTTGATACTACAACAGAGGGGTTCTTCTAGTGGAACACAGATTCTGCCTCAAATATTAATATTAGTAGCACAGCAGTAGCGCCTCCTGCATTCTCAGTTCACCAAATGTATGGAATATAAAGGAAATGCTTTCTATTGGTTTAATGAAATAAACAATACATGAACATGATTAATAAAAAAGACGACTTAATAGAAGGGGGGTATGGATGGACACTGGACAGTTAAATAAATAGCATTGAATCGTGTAATGTCAGATTGTCCTGGTCCGGACACTATTACATCACAAATGCATCACTCACTCAGGATTGGGAATGATTACATCCATCTCAAGCATGCATGACAGACAAATATTACACATCCTCCCACTTTAACAGCACAGGGAAAAGATGGAAGAACACACATACGGAATACAGCAAAAAGAAGTGATTAATAAGACATGAATGGACAACCACATGGTGGTTAAGAGATGCTGGCATAACCAACTGAAGATGTCTCTTCCCTAACCAGCCAGAAGGAGAAGTTAATGGACACACACTTAGGACGGACCCGGCTGGCCATCAAGTGTAGCAAATTGTGAGTATGAATCAGGGAAACAAGAAAACAGCACACTAAGAAGGTGTCGCACAAGAGGCAAGGGAGGATAGCTCAGGGCAACGTGCTCGCCTTGCAAGCAAGATGACGCAGAGCAACACAGGTTCGATCACCGGGTCCACGTCTAGAAACCTCTATTAAGTACGTTATAAATAACCAATTACAATTACAAGAGCAGGGCGCATACCGGGAATCAGCAGGTGCACAAGATCTGCACTATGGGATATTCAAGTTACACAAAGAGCAGTATGACCAACAATCCATTTTGCTTTCTTATTGGAATTGTGACCTGCAAGTTACATAAATACATCAGCAGCAGAATCATTAAACCATCGTTCAACCCAGTGATTCAATGAGCCACCCTGTGTGGAAGCTGAGCTTGCAACCTGCATGTTGCACACATCTATGCAATGCAGCAGGCAATGAACCCACTGCGCTACCAATCTTTCGCATTACTAAACTTTTCAGACGAAAGTCTAGGGGAAGTAAACAGCAAAATGCCATTATTTTAACATATTTGCAATTGTATTCAGGCATCTGGCACAACCTGAGCATGGTTGGACATGTTCAATTCCCACGCACATGCCTCCCCCAAAACCCGGCTTCCTGTGAACTGAACTCTACAGAAAAAGACAACTATTGGAGGTTAAGCAGCAGATTTCTCTCCCGCTTTTCATGTTTGGTCACAGTGTGGTCGGACAGGCCTGTTTTTAGAGTGAACGCAGGACAGTTAGGGCCTGGGTGCACCTGGCACTAGGTACCGTGGTGGAGGGACCTTCCCTTGTTTTCCTAAACAAATAATCAAGTGAAATCCGAGACTGAGTGTAATGAGGTATGTTGCTGGGATTGGTGGGCCATTTTTGTATGCAGTGTGTGGTCATTTCTCCACAAGGTGAATGGATCACACAATTGTGTTGTTCAGCTGAACAAAGTTTTTAAACTACACATCAGTCGGATCAGTGCATCTCAGAGCACCACTGCAAGGATGTGAAGTTCTTTTCTAATTCAATAATGCTTTATTTGGATTCAATCCATAATGATAAAAGCAGTAGACCCCCGAGTCCCAGCCTCTGCTGCACCGCAGAGCTGGTTTAGAGCTCTGTGCTGTCTCTGGTGATTGTCGATTGCCCACTTCAGACCCGCTCTTCCCGGAGAAGCATGAGCATCTTTTGAAATGTGCACCTCTTGTGAATCCGAACCCCCGGCGGCTGTGGAATAAGCGCCCCGCCCGGTCCCTCTAAATGATAAACAGCAACAGTACCTTGGAAGCATTTCTCCTGATGGTGCAACTAGATGCACTGCACAGTAAGTGTCTGCCCGATCACTAACGCAGATATACTAAGCCACTGCTGCAATGGGAATGCGTCAATCATATACCAGTAGAAATTACACTATTTTTAAATGATGTGCTAGGAGATATCATAACACAGGTTTTGAATGCGGGGCTAGGAGAGGGCCTGTGCTAGTTAATAACACAAAGTGCTGTGGTGCAGCACCGCCGTTAGACCATCCAAAATAGGGAGCGGGGAGGCTTTCTTCGATGCCTGTGACTTTCGGACTGGGCTTGCAGTCTGCAGAGCCACGGACCGTTAAAACAAAACTAGAGATCAAGGGGTTTAAGGCTTTCTGAGGACCTGATGAGGCACAGCAGAGTACACAAACAATGTGAGAGGACTTAGTACACAGATCATACTGAAGTGGCATAGAAGGGGAGGAAACAAAGCACAGCGCAAACCACCAGAGTGGAGCAATCACTGCCCAAACACCATATTCTACTGGTGCCTGGCTGTAGCGATCAGTGAAATGCTAAGTTGCAGAGCGTGAAAACCTCTAACAGCAGTGAGGGTGGAGAGAAAGGCGCCATGGAATGAGAAGCCAACGTGAGGGTAAGAGGAACTGTGCAGGAAAGCAGTGCAGTCAAGTCAACATCCAATGATTTAGCCAACATCAGTTTGAGAGAAACACTGCCACCAAATCAACAGAACCCGGATATTTTAAACTCGGACACCAAACCAACATGGTAGGTTCATGAGACATGCACAGGAGAGGGGCGAATTAGTCAAATGGGCTAGATTGAGAAAGAGTGAAGAGGAGGCTGGTGAACCCAGAAGCCATAAAGGGTCTGACAATCCATCCCTCACACTGTATACACATCAAGCATTCAATGATAATAAGGGATGGTCGATCAGCGCCAGCCAGTGGCCTACCGCCTCATCCTACTCACTGTAGTCAGATGGAGCTGCTGCACACGGCTGCCTCTGCTGTACACTTTCCCGGCTGTATGCCTGCCCCTGCCCGTGCGCACCAGCAGGGTGTGGCTGAGAGACTCACTGAGTCTGCACCCCCCACCCCCTGCGTGGCATGCACAGACACACAGCACACGTTTAACAAAAAGAGTGACCTACCTGACCACCTGGTCCACTCGTGACCAATGTATGTTGTCAGCAGGCAGGGCAGGCACGCATCATGGCACCACCTGACCCAGGTCAGGCTGGCAGTGTCCCCACGCCGCGATGAACACCACACGGCTGCCTGCATGCAGCACGCATGCTACCTGCCCTGCAGCATTTCATTGCCGGAGCTGGCTCCTTAGGTGTGCGTGTGCCACTGCGCAGCATGCAGGCAGCAGCCACAGAGAGGTGGTGGTGGGTGGCTGGCCCGGGCAGCAAACGTCACTCATGATCACTGTGAAATACGATGGGGCCCGGGAGCGCTATAACCACAGCGCACCACCAAGGCCCCTGCAGGCCAAGGCCTGCTCAGAGTCAGACACACAGCTTATAAAGCGTGCAGTTGCCGAAAAAAAAAAAAAAAAGGAAAGGAGTGCCGCTCCGAGTGCCCAAGCCAACAGCTCCCATATTTCTTTGCTCGGAGTCGCTGGTGCATGCAATCCGATTCCGGTGTGAAACTGAAGAGAGGGTCCTGCTGCTGGGATTCAACAAGTACACGCATGGAAATATTCCCCCACAAGTTTGCAACGCTTGCAGTGCATGTGGGCCTGAATATAACTGCTGGGGGCCTGGGGCACGAGCAATCTGTATTCCCACCACACTGGAGCTCTTCAAGGTGCCATGCCTTACGCACGAGGGCTGGTGGTTGAAGGGAGCCGTATTTGATTGGCTGTAGCAGCGCGGCACGTGCTGCCAAGTGCTGCTGCAACCAATCGTATTAAAAGCATGGTATCTGTTCACTGTGCACAGCTCCTGATTGGCTGAACAAAATACAAAATACTGATGAAGGGAGGGCACAATTTGTGTGTGCGCACGGTGATTGAAAGAATATGTGCGGCTTCAGAATCAAAGGTGTGCGGCCACACAGCTGCGCACCTAACAGGGAACGTTGGACACTACCCATGTGTCAACAAGCCACAACAAGACAAAGGGGGTAATTCATAGAATTCAGCGCACAAGTGGCGCACGCGGCTGGCGCACAGTGTGCGCGTGCGAATCCCTGCGCCAGCCGCGTGCGCTAAAATCCATTTCTGCGCACAGCGTATTCATGGATTCCAGCCACCAAAACCAGCCGTGGCGCACAGTGGCGCAGCGACCCTGCAGCAGCGCCAGTTACGCCCCCAAGAACGCCTCTCACGCAGGGAAAAGCCATCAATATACCCAATCCAGCGCAAAGGGCTGCGCTAACCCTGTACCAGCACAGCAAGCGGGCTATGTGTATCACTGGGGTGCGCGGGAAGTACCTCACGCGATTGGCCCCGTGCGAGCAGGGTACGCGTATTTCAGGGGTGCGCGGGAAGTTCCACACGCGATTTCATCATGGTACGTGTATTTCAGGGGTGCGCGGGAATTTCCACACGCGATTGGGCCCGTGCGAGCAGGGTACGCGTATCTCAGGGGTGCGCGGGAAGTTCCACACGCAATTACATCATGGTACGTGTATTTCGGGGTGCGCGTGAAGTTCCACACGCGGTAGCAGGGTACGTGTATTTCAGGGTGCAGGGGAAGTTACACACGCGATTTCCACAGGGTATGTGTATTTCAGGGGTGCGCATGAAGTTCCACACGCGATATCAGCAGGGTACGTGTATTTCAGGGTGCAGGGGAAGTCACACACGCGATTCCAGCAGGGTACGTGTATTTCAGGGGTGTGCGGGAATTTCCACACGTGATTGGGCCCGTGCGAGCAGGGTACGCGTATCTCATGGGTGCGCGGGAAGTTCCACACGCGATTCCATCAGGGTACATGTATTTCGGGGTGCGGGGAAAGTTTCACACGTGAAATCAGCAGGGTACGTGTATTCCAGGGGTGCACGGGAAGTTCCACACGCGATTCCATCAGGGCACGTGTATTTCAGGGTGCAGGGGAAGTTACACACGCAAAATCAGCAGGGTACGTGTATTCCAGGGGTGCGTGGGAAGTTCCACACGCGATTCCATCAGGGTACGTGTATTTCAGGGTGCAGGGGAAGTTACACACGCGATTTCAGCAGGGTATGTGTATTTCAGGGGTGCGCAAGAAGTCACAGACGCGATCTCATCAGGGTACGTGTATTTCGGGGTGCGCGTGAAGTTCCACACGCGATATCAGCAGGGTACTTGTATTTCAGGGTGCAGGGGAAGTTACACACGTGACTTCCGCAGGGTACGTGTTTTTCAGGGGTGCGCGTGAAGTTCCACACGCGATATCAGCAGGGTACGTGTATTTCAGGGTGCAGGGGAAGTTACACACGTGACTTCCGCAGGGTACGTGTTTTTCAGGCGTGCGCGGGAAGCTCCACACGCGATTTCATCATGGTACGTGTATTTCAGGGGTGCGCGGGAATTTCCACACGCGATTGGGCCTGTGCGAGCAGGGTACGCCTATCTCAGGGGTGCGCGGGAGGTTCCACACGCGATTACATCAGGGTACATGTATTTCGGGGTGCGGGGGAAGTTCGACACGTGATTCCATCAGGGTACGTGTATTACAAGGGTGTGCGGGGAGCACCACACGTGAATTGCACGTGTGGGCCCTCCCAGGTGTTCCCTCTACACCCTCCACGGCCCCTGCAGGTGGCTCACACCACAGGGGCCTACCCTGCACATGTCCTGCAGGCACCCCATCCACCATGGCCATGCCCCCCAGCCAACCCACATGTCAACTTGCACTACTGCCCACCAACGCATGTCCCCCTGCACTCCCAGCCACCAGGGGCACCCTCCACAGGCCCCCACCCATGTCTCCCACCACCCCCCAGCAGTGCAGGGGCACCCTCCACCAGGCCCCCACCCATGTCTCCCACCACCCCCACCCCCCAGCCACCAGGGGCAGCCTCCACCAGGCCCCCACCCATGTCTCCCACCACCCCCACCCCCCAGCAGTGCAGGGGCACCCACCACCAGGCCCCCACCCATGTCTCCCACCACCCCCACCCCCCAGCCACCAGGGGCAACCCCCACCAGGCCCCCACCCATGTCTCCCACCACCCCCACCCACAGCAGTGCAGGGGCAGGGGCACCCACCACCAGGCCCCCACCCATGTCTCCCACCACCCCCACCCCCCAGCCACCAGGGGCAGCCTCCACCAGGCCCCCACCCATGTCTCCCACCCCCCACCCCCCAGCAGTGCAGGGGCACCCACCACCAGGCCCCCACCCATGTCTCCCACCACCCCCACCCCCCAGCCACCAGGGGCAGCCTCCACCAGGCCCCCACCCATGTCTCCCAGCACCCCCACCCCCCAGCACTGTGGGGCACCTGCCAGCAGGCCCCCACCCATGTGCAACTCATGTACCCCTGCACCCCCACCCCCCAGCACTGTGGGGCACCTGCCAGCAGGCCCCCACCCATGTCCAACTCATGTTCCCCACCACCCCCACCCCCCAGCACTGTGGGGCACCTGCCAGCAGGCCCCCACTCATGTCCAACTCATGTACCCCTGCACCCCCACCCCCCAGCACTGTGGGGCACCTGCCAGCAGGCCCCCACCCATGTCCAACTCATGTTCCCCACCACCCCCAACCCCCAGCACTGTGGGGCACCTGCCAGCAGGCCCCCACCCATGTCCAACTCATGTTCCCCACCACCCCCATCCCCCAGTCACCAGGGGCAGCCTCCACCAGGCCCCCACCCATGTCTCACACCACCCCCACGCCCCAGCCACCGGGGGCAGCCTTCACCAGGACCCCACCCATGTCTCCCACCACCCCCACCCCCCAGCAGTGCAGGGGCACCCACCACCAGGCCCCCACCCATGTCTCCCACCACCCCCACCCCCCAGCCACCAGGGGCAGGCTCCACCAGGCCCCCACCCATGTCTCCCACCACCTCCACCCCCCCCCGCAGTGCACGGGCACCCACCACCAGGCCCCCACCCATGTCTCCCACCACCCCCACCCCCCAGCCACCAGGGGGCAGCCTCCAACAGGCCCCCACCCATGTCTCCCAGCACCCTCACCCCCAGCACTGTGGGGCACCTGCCAGCAGGCCCCACCCATGTCCAACTCATGTTCCCCACCACCCCCATCCCCCAGCACTGTGGGGCACCTGCCAGCAGGCCCCCACCATGTCCAACTCATGTACCCCTGCACCCCCACCCCCCAGCACTGTGGGGCACCTGCCAGCAGGCCCCCACCCATGTCCAACTCATGTTCCCCACCACCCCCACCCCCCAGCACTGTGGGGCACCTGCCAGAAGGCCCCCACCCATGTCCAACTCATGTTCCCCACCACCCCCACCCCCCAGCACTGTGGGGCACCTGCCAGCAGGCCACCACCCATGTCCAACTCATGTCTCCCACCACCCCCACCCCCCAGCACTGTGGGGCACCTGCCAGAAGGCCCCCACCCATGTCCAACTCATGTACCCCTGCACCCCCACCCCCCCAGCACTGTGGGGCACCTGCCAGCAGGCCCCCACCCATGTCTCCCACCACCCCCACCCCCAGCAGTGCAGGGGCACCCTCCACCAGGCCCTTGCCCATGTCCCATCCATGCCCCCCTGCACCTGGGTTCCACCAATCCCCAATCATGTCCGTAATGGCCATCCTCCCCTGCCAAAAGGCCCAACCAACTATCACATCCACCCACATATCAAAGGCAATTACATGTTACACACCCAATGTAAATAATGCAAATGAAAACATGTCTGTCACACACAATGGCTGCAAGTGAATGTTAAAACACCCAACATGACATGCATGAAAGCAATGAGATGATACGACACATTGAAGGATAAAAATATAAATGTATTTAAAATCAACTTGAATGGAAATTAAATGAGAAAAACCACAAAGCAAAACAACCAAAAGAAGATGAATGTCCATGAAAAAAATCAAAACCACACAGCACAATCAAAATAAATGGTGTCCAAAGTCACAGTCAGAAAAGAAATCCAAGGGTAAATGATAAACAAAAAGCATTGCTCCATGGCGATGAAAAAACTCCATAAAAAAGAAAAATCCATTGAAGAACTATTTACAAGATAACCCCGGGTCCATGAGCCCAACCAAATGAAACCTAACTATGACAACTAACCAAAAACTGAACTACATACAAAAACGTGGCGCATTGTCCAATCGCAACCAAATAAAAAAAAAAATAAAGGAAACCTAACACTAACTATATAACTATATACAAAGGCGGCGGGCAAGTCCAGCGGCTCACTCCGTGGTGTTCTGGGTTAGGGCATCATCGAACTCCTGTTCGATGTCCCGGAGGCGTTCCTGTTCCATGGCCCCGAGGGTCCGCAGGGACGACGCCGTCTCCTCTCCAACCCCCTGCGGATTGCCTCGAGGCACTGGGCCCGCCTCAGGGCCCTCCGCATGGAGTTCTCCGCCCTGACCATTGTGAGCCGCGCCTCTTCCGCCCGCCGCTGCTCCGCACCTATCTGCTGGCCCAACCGCTGCCACACAGAAGACACACCCCGTCCTGGGTCCACCTGCCATCCGGCCGATGCCTGCCCCTCCGATGTTGAAGGCCCCGAGCCTTCATGGCTCCCACCACGTTGCTGCTGCTGCTGTGCCTCTGCCCGTGCACTGCCTCCAGCTGCCTGCACATCCTCCGCCGGCTGGGGTGCAGTTGTTGATGTGGCCACCCCTGCTGGACGTCCGACTCCCGACTGTGGCAGGGATGCCTCCTCCACCAGCCTAGCCGCACCGTCAGAGGCAGCTCCACAGGGCACCCAGGTGACTGATGGGTGGGAAGATGGCACAGAGGACGACTGGCGCGTAGGGGGTCCAGTTGAGGAGGGGGTCGGAGCAAGCCCCATCAGACGGAGGAATCCGGTCTGGGTGACCTGTCCCAGCAGGCTGACGTGGTCAACGAGACATTTGAGATGACGTGCAGTCTCTTCATGAAAAGACTGCAGGTCACCTCGCATGGCCCGTTGACGCAACGCCACACCAGCCAGGACAGGCTCAACCCGGACCTGGATAGCCACGTCCGCAGGCAGAGGAAGGCCAGTTGACGTGAGCTCATCCCCTGCCTGAAAACGGATCTGGACGGAGGCATCCCTGCTGGTGCAAGATGATGCAGGGACAGGATCAGGGACAGGATTGCACACAGGCACCTCCGCGGTGCCCTGTGCTGCCTCCTGTCCCTGGTCCTGCACTGCACCACTAGCACCAGTGGGATACCCACCTCCAGACCCCGTCACTGGTGCTTGCACGGCCTCCTCCTCCACCAAACCCCCCACCAACCTGGATGACTCCGTGCCATCTTCCCCTGTTGGGCCCTGTGGGGTCCCAGCTGCCCCTTCTGCTGTCGAGGAGTCCAACTCCAACCTCCGCCTCTTGGACCTCACCCTGGCAGCTGCGGCCTGGGACGCAGCACCGGACTCCTCACTCCCTGACGAGATGACAACCTGGGAGGGGAGCCGGGCCATGCGTCTCCGGCTGGCGGTCGGATCCCCGCCGCTGTGCTCCACAGCACCTTCTCCGCCCTCTTCATCAGTTGACGCTGCAGACAGGGAGAAACAAAACACAGGCATCAGGGCACTGTACAATGGACACATACACACATGACAGTTGTACATGAGTGGCATTGGCAAACCTCAGACATGTCATCACAATCCCCAACACACATGTCATTACAACTCGCACACATGAGCCATACCACAGCCATATCGCAACTGCCAGCACCATCCATACACATACAACAGCATGAGCAGCCAAAGGTGAGCCAGACATCACATGCAACACAGGAAGTGCACCACACATGTACACACACCACCACACTTGCATGCATGTGTACACCTCTGCCAAGTGTCGCACTGTTCAGACGGGCATCCATGTCACATCTGCCAATCAGGCTTCCACATACCGCTGTCACATGCATCCATGTTGCATCACTGTTGCACCCTTGTCAAATACACACACATGCACATGTACACAGTGCTGATACATGCAGCCGAAAACAACATACATGCGTGACATCACGGACATGTCTACTTACATACACATTCATCCAAACATGTGTGCCCACACAACTGCATTTGGCATGCAAGCCTACACACACAAGCACCATCCATGTCTCACACATTACAGCCCTCGCATGTGTCAGCCCCACGGCCCTGTACACCCCCACCCATACTCGACCCCATACAAACAGATGTGAAACCTGCACACTACTGAATAATCACCACACGCACTGATCACAATCAAGATACATGTACACTCACTGCTCGACTCCAGACGGGTCTGCTTCTCAAGGACCTGGACGTGGAGCACTGGGGATATGCGTTCCAGGACCCTCATCTGTTCTTCCGACAAGTGGCCCCGGCGCCCCTTGGCATCCGCTGCCTTCAAGAGGCGCCGGGCCTTGTTCAGGGTCCTGGACCTGAAGTCCTCCCAGCGCTTCCTGACATGTTGTAAGTCGCGGACTGCCACCCCCTCCGCGTCGATGGCAGTCACGATGTCAGTCCAGATCCGAGTCCGTCCTTCCTTGTCGGCGCGGGAACTTCCGAAGAGGGCATCATACTGCCCCAGGACCTGCTCCACCAGGACACCAACTTCGTTGGCACTGAAGCTGGTGCCCCTCTGCCTCTCTGGCCGGGGGTTGTCAGTGGTCCCAGATGGTGTTTGCCCCGACATGACAACCCCAGAGGCAGGAGTGGGTGGGCAACTGGGTCCTGGGGCTGGGCTGTGGAGCGATGGAATCCCAGTCGGAAGTCTTCGGTTCCAGCAGGGGTGGACACAGCAACAGCACCCCTGGCTGATGTGCAGGCAGCAAATGGCAGTGCATGTGGGCAGCAGGCAGTCAGGCAGCAGCAGATGGCAGGTGGGAGCGTGCTCGGGGCTCTGGAGGGCAGTAGTTCGGTCTTCTGGGCAGGAGCGTGGTCTTCCGTGTGCTTACGCGTGGCCAGCTTGATACGGAGTGATTTGGCACGTGAAAAATCTGCACGTCAGCGTATAATTTGAGGAAAGGCCCTTAGCGCGTATGTGCGTCTGCACACATACGCATTTTCATTGGACAGAAGGCCCCTCAAGCGCAAGCGCCCCTGTGACGTGACGCTACAGACGTGCATGGGCATTTCAGCGCACGTGAAAAACTGCACGTCTGCGTGTAATACAAGGAAAGGGCCATGCGCATAAGCGCACGTGGAAACTGCACATCCGCGTGTAATATGAGGAAAGGGCCATGCGCATAAGCGCGCGTGCAAACTGCACGTCTGCGTGTAATACGAGGAAAGGTCCCATGCGCGTAAGTGACGTGACGCGCGCGTGCGTTTCCCTCAGCATGGGTTAAAGGTGAGCGGGCCCAGCAGTTCGCTGTACGTGCCTTTCGTGGAGACCGACGTGTGTTGCTGCTTCCTGTTGTTTCGCACGCCATCACAACTTCATAGCTATCAAGGACGTATCTCTTCTTTTGGCGGGGGTATTGGCTACGCATGTTTTCCTGCATCACGCTAGTCAGACGGTGAGTCGCACACGCTCTTTTTCCCACTGCGGGTGCCCCTGTGTATCGCACCCATTTTCAATGTCATAGTAGCCTGCGTGTCCCACGCGTACGCGTTATTCGTGTTACTGGGTGCCACCGCGTACTGCGGGAGGTTGAATCCACGCACGTAGGCTGCAGGGTTGCGTGCACGGTTTTACTGCAGTTTTGGGGTGCCTGAGCATTGCGTGACCCGTCACCACATCACCGGGGTCACATACAGCCTTGCAGGTGCAGGGGGGCTGTTAACATCTTGCTTCCCACCCCCTTCACCCCAATTGCCCAGGTCAATTGTGGTGTACACCTCCCATTGGCACCACTCCATCTGTGCCAGCACTACTACATCTGTGCCATGGTTGGGAGGCCACCAAAGGTGAGGGGCGCCTCAGCTGGGCGTACTCCTCGTGGCGGGGGTGGTCGGGGACGTGGCCGTGGTGACAAGGGAGTAGGGGGACTCCAGGGTGTCCAGGGCAGCCACAGAGGGGGAAGAGGCAGGGGTGCGCCACTTGAGCACAATGTTGTGCCATGTGTCGGTGCAGCCATGCCACCACCCCCTGTGGTTCCGGGGGATGCAGCTCCTGCATCTGGCACTGGCACCCATATGACCCGGCGGTCCGTTCCATCGACTGTCACGGGCCCAAGGGTAGTGGTAGCTGCAGGTGCAGCTGTGGACACCGCCACCCAGGCTCAGGGTCTGCCAGCGCAGGCTGCGTTGGCACTTGAAGAGCCCTTGGTAGATCTCCAACAGGCCAAGGGGGAAACCATAGGGGCAGGCCGGGCTGCTCAGACCAAGACACGTGTCCCTGGGGCAGTCATGTCATCTGCTGCCCCGAACAGCCGGGTGTTGGCAAGTGCAGGGGCAGATGCACCCAACTGCACCCCGGTTGTGAGTCTGCCAACCAGGACCGTTGCGGCCAACGACCCTGCCACAGCTGATGTTGCTGCGCAGGGTCCATTAGTGGGCACCCAGCTGCCACTGACACAAGTCAGGCCTTTGGTCATCCCTCCACCTGCCACTCCCTTGGCTCAATCCACCGAACCCACTGGCCATACTGGTCAGGGCGGCATTAGCCAGCCAGGGTCTGCGCCACAGTCCAAGAGGAGGAAGGTTGCACCTGCAGCACAGGCTGGGACCCCACACACAGCCACGACCTCCTGCACGTCAAGGAAGAAGCCTTTCTGTAAGCAGGAACTGGACTTCCTCATGGACTACGTGCGGGGCCACAGCCGTGACCTGCTAGTGGGTGTCAATAGTCAGACCACGGCTGCGCAACGTGACACCCACTGGAAGCATGTTGCGGAACATGTCAGTTCATTCGGCCATGAGGTGCGCACGGTGCAGGAGTGCAAAAATCATTGGAATGACATCAAGCGCAGCACTAAGGCCAAGCGTGCCTCAAATTACAACTTGACTCTGGTGACTGGCAGTGGGCCTGCACCAGAGGAGGAAGAACTCACTCCGCATGAGGCTCTCGTTGCGGAGTTCATACCACCTGAATTGGTCGAAGGAGTGGGAGAGAAGCTGGACTTTGATGCCCAGTCCAATGAGTGTTGATGCGTGTTTGTTGAGGATGTGTGTGTTTCACTTGTGGGATGTGTTGTGCATGATTGCTGCTACATGTGACGTGTACATGGTTCTGATGTGTAAGTAATGCAATGCTACCCTCATGCATGTCTCCTCTGCCTGCATTCGGGACTCCATGTAGGCATGCTCCCTTGCCCCTCCTCCGCCACTCTGCACCCCAGTTCCACCTTTGCACTGGTCTGCTTCAATCTTGCCAATGTGTACTTTCTTGTTCATGTGTCCTGTGTAGATGCTAACTTCCAGCGTAGAATCTGCCAGACATATGCCGTGTGGTACAGCCTTAGTACTCGATGCAGGGTATCTCACTTGTACTGTGCATGGGTCAGATGTCCCGCAGGGACATGAGTGCCCATTCATGCTCCATGTGCATTGCACGCATGCCCCTATGTGTCCTTGACTGGATGATCACTGTAATATAAGTCCTTGGTTACATACATTGCCTGCCATCTCATCAGCCTTCCCATGTCAACTGTGGCTCAGTCCTGCGTTGCACACATGTTTAGGCTCTGACAATCTATGTGGCTCACAGGCCTCAGCCTGTTCAATGGCCAATGACTCTGTCCAACTCTTGTTGTGTCTTCTTCACACGTGGGCGGCCTCCGGAGTTTCCATCATGTGTCCTGCCCACTGTCCCAGCATCATTTGCAGTGTTGTAATTTGAATAACATTAAGCTGTTGATGCCATTCAACACTGCCTGTCAATACACAGGTGTATGGTCAGCCTTTTGATACCATGCTAGGCATCCCTGCTTTGGTACTGGGGTGGAGGGGTGCTTGGCTTCTAGACATGGTACACATTGAATGCACAATGCACGTGATGTCTGAATTTGACATTGCACTGCCTTCACATTTCCTGGCACACACCATGTAGTGCTTGTACATGTAGGTAGTGAGTGGCGTACACATTTTCTGCACTGCATAGACCCACTTCCATGGAAACTGCCACCATTCAACAGGTCTGATCACAGAAGCTATTCAAAGTAGACCCAGCATGCATGCCAGGTCATATGTTGTGTGTCACATGTCTGCCGGATGCCTTTGCTGTCGGTGTGTGTGTGTGTCATGTGCTTCTGACATGTGTATTGACCGTTTTCTCTCTATTTTTCAGGTGATGACGCAATGGAGGCAGAGGATGGTGTTGTCATGCCAGACACAGGGTTGGTAACGCCACATCAACCCAGCACTAGTGGGGGTCGTGGGGTGGTAGGCCACGAAAACCCCCAAGTGCTGCAGTCCATCTTGTCTCTGGCTGCCTATGAGTCCAGCCTTGATGACGACTCTGACGTCCATGTTGAGTTTGATGAGCATCAAGTCCATGTGTCAGGGGTGAGTGATTCTGATGTGGACACTCCTCTGTCTGCGACACCTGCACTGAGAGATCAGACAGTCTTGGTTCCTCCGCCCGTGGTGGATCGGGACGCAGGGTCACCCTCCACACCAGTCACTGATGTGCCTGGGACATCACGTCGACGGGGGCATGTAGTCGTGCAGCCGCAGGCGGTGCCAACACAACGAGGACACCCGGTCCTTGGGTCCCGCAGGGGTCAAGCCCGGCAACGCGGTTGCCGCGCGCAACCGCTGTATACTGAATGGGAGCAAGACATGACTGCCAATTCCGAACGGCAGGGGGCAGCAATGGAGAACATCGCTGAGAGCATGGAGCGTGTGGCCCGATCTGTGCTCCCCACTGCTAGGCAGGTGCTTCTCCAGCAGCAGGCAGCACGGTCCACGGCCCGCTCGCTCAGGCTGGGCATGGCGGCCTCAGACAGGGCACGCCAGGCTGAAATGTCGTCTCTGCGTCAAGCAACTGCTGCTCACGCAGAGGCGCACATGGATGCCCTGAGGGAGGAGTATGCTTCCCTCAGATCCACTCTGGGTGTCCTTATGATGTCCCAGAGGCAGCAGGCAGAGGAGAGGTTTGCACAGCTTGAGCGTACCATCTCGGCTGAGCTACAGGCTTGCCGGGAGGTGCAGCGGTTGTCCAGCCAGGCCTTGCAGGAGGAACTCTGTGTTACACGTGCTACCTTGCAAGAGGAAGCACGTGTATCACGGGAGGTTCTGAATGCACACCTACGTCACATCGCCACACAGAACCAGGCTCACCCGTCCGGCAGACTTGCTGCCGACGAGGGGCAAGCTGCGGCTAGGCGTGGCCAGGCTACTGTGCCACGTCCTCCTTTTCAGGATGAGCCAGACTCGGACGACCATCTATCTCCCACATAGGTTGTGCTGTGCAGGCGTTGAGCCCATGGAGGATTTTTTTTGGCTCAGCATCATCGCATGTGGATGTTGAGCAGCACCCTGTACCTCCCCCCTCCTGGGTGCCTCCCCTCCCCCCCGGGTCGTATGTGGCCATTTTTGATTTTTCTTTTAGTTTAGTTAGTTAAGTTTCTGTTTGATAGTTAGTTTAAATAGGTAATGTAGGTTTTCCATAGTTAGTGTAATTAGTTAATAGTTGATTTAGTTTAAAATTGCTAGTCTATTGTGCTTTCATGTGAAGGTGCGGTGCTTTGTGGCTTTTGAAGGCATCCACTGTCTGTTCCAGCTGGGCCCTTCATGGTTGTCTTGTGTATGTGTTTGCTGCTTGGGTTCCTTGACTCACATATGCCACTCCTGCCTCCCTTATCCATGGGCTCGCAAGGATGGTTCGGTGTTACAGCATTTTACACAAGGGCTTTGGACTGTCATATCTGTGGCATGTCTGGTGCTGTGTGACTTGTGTTGACACCCCTAGTGGGGATGATTTAGGTGCCATTGTCCACTGTTCAGCTTTTGCTAGATGGGGTGTGTCATGATTAATGTGGACATTGATTGCTATGCATTGTGTAGTATGTTTCATATCTTTCCTGTACATGTGCTTGTTGCAATTCATGCTGTAGATAGTGTTCCACACTTTGGAGGTGAAAGGTGGACTGATGGTGTGATTTGTGATGTGACTCTCTGACATGGTCAAGTAATGAGATGCCTGATGAGACACACACAGATGACTTTGAAGCATTAATCATGTGTTTCATGCCCTTTCTGCAGGGGGATGAGCCTCCAGAGCACCTTTGCCAGCAGACATGGCCCATTGGACGACGGAATTCTGGACCCGTTTGTTGGTGCCCACATGCACATGTGTGCAGAAGCAGAGGCACAGTGATTGCAGACCCACATCCTAGAACTGCTGACATGTTCCAAGGAACTCCAGGCAAGGTGAGCATCACAGGGGGGCCACGACACAGCAAAGCTTGCACCAGGCGAGTTGCACATGCAGGCGTAGTCACAGCACTGAGGGTGAGCTTAGACGAATATTGGTGTTGAAGCACACAATGCAGCTCAGATGTGTTTGTGGACTGATGGCTGCTGAAAGTAGGGTTGTCTGGGACACATGCAGGGGCAGTGGCACATACCCTCCGGTACACCAAGGTCCATTGAGCCACTTGTATCAACCATGTAGCCTTCCGAGACATGGAAAGGGGCAGCTCACAGGGACATACAGCAAGGGACCTACTTGGATGCAGTGCATGTCTTTTCCACGTACTTCATGATAAATGCACTGCCAACTTTGTTTTGGTCATGGTGGTACGCAACTTGCTCTGTAGTCATGGCTTGCTATATGGGTCTGTCTGCTTACCCAGGGAACATTGCATGTTGTGTGAATTGTGACACATTGGTGTTCCATTTGCCACGCACCCAGCAGCGGCTGCCTTACTGCATTGACTGTGTATGTCCCGTCACAGGGGTGATGTTATATATGGGTACGAAGCATCAACCACAGATTGTCTGTTTGTAGAGTAGTCTGTTGCTATGGGGCATGTTTGGTGTTGTGTTTTTGTGCAATTGGCACGTACAGGTTGTTGACTGTGTCTCTCTTTGCAGCATTGCAGTGCTCCTGTAACCGGACCTGAGAGGGCGCAGGCAGGAGGCCAGCACTCAAATCCAGAGCTAAGTGTCTTGTTGTTTTTCTTACGAACTGCTCTGCATAGGCTTGCTGGGGAGTGTACTGATGCATGGATGTATGTGTGGTTCAATTTGGTATGCTTTTTTCTCCCTAATCACCCGTGATCCTATGCAATTTTGAAACCTGTACCCTCTACCCAGTGTTCCTGCTTCCCGTGCCTATCCAAGCAACGTTCCCTGACCCTCTTTTCCCACTGGGGTTGCGGATGCCTGTGTAAGCCCCGAACTTGCAGGCGCCAAAACCCTAGAGGGGGTGGTTGGTTCGTACCACTCCTGAGCCTGGACTACAGAAGGCCATGATAATGATGTCCAAGTTTGTTTGGATTGTGTATGTGTTCATGCAGGTTGTACATTTTCGTGCATTCCCTAGTTTCATATGTCATTCCTCCTCCCCTCTCCTGTCGCTCATTCCAGTCATCCAGTGTGTCAATACCTGTCCCGACTGCATATCCCTGAACCTCATTCCCCACCAGGGTCTCAGGGGCCTGTGTGAGTTTGACCTTGCAGGCACCCGGGACATGGTGGGGGTGGTTGTTTCGTGACACTCCCGCGCCTGTACAGGGGACCTGTGACAGTACACATCCATTCATGGTGCATCATCCTATGTCATGTACCACACATGTCTCACATCCTGTCGTGACATTGTTTTGCTGTGCTACCTTGGTTGTTGCATCATTGTGGTAGTACTTGGCCTTTGTGAGGTACTGCTACGTCAAGTCATCTACTGGAGGGTGTTCGGGTTCGTTTTTATGCCTTCGATTTTGTGATTTTGGAAATGAGTGTGGATTCTGAGGGTTCAGGCATCTTTTTACACACAAGGTGGGAGATGGTGACGAAGGGTAAAGGTGATCCTGTGGCCAGGTGGAATTGAGGTTTGGAGGCTCCATGACCCAGGTGCAGTTGTTCAGTGGGTCATGGTCATTTGTGAGGGGGGGGGGGTTGTTGTTGATAGTTGCCTTGCCCTGCAGTGTGATGGGAACTCTGACATAGTAATGGTGGTATCCTATGTACATGTTGTGTTCTGCTGATCAATGCCTGTTCATGTGTTGTGTTTTCCTTTCAGGTGCGAGGGGATAGTTGTGGTTTGACATGCTGGGGTGTACACATGGTGGATGTTCACATGTGATGTGTAGGGAACACTGATGGTCACTTGAGTGCACATGCATATGTGGAGTGCATGTCCTTGCAGAACCACACACTTGCACTCTGATGCACTACATGTACTCCCACCCTTGCATATCCACGTGTACACTGTTTGCCTTCTGGTGCCCACTGTGTCCCGGCAGCACATGTTCTGTGACCGATCATGGATCCAGTACATGCCTAATTTGATGTTTGACGTGGTCTGTCACTTAGATGTGATGCTCAGTGTGTGCATCACACACAATGGCTGTTCACTGTGCTGTGCGCTGAGCAGTGTGATGCAGGAGTAGGACACTGCACACATGAGCTGCCTTGTTGATTTTGCAATGCATAATGTGCATGTAGACAGGCATTCATTGTGATGTTACGTCTATGACTGTTGTAATGCATTTGGAAATTACTTATTTTGGGTGGGAGGTTGTTGGTCTGTCATTTCATCTGATTCCGGGTCAGGCAGCAGTGTCCCATGCCACTGTGCATTTAGGACATGGCAATGTGTACTTTATCGTTACTGCGTTGGTGTATGGGTATTGCGTGCCATGTCATGTTGATGTTTGGGAGGGTTTGAGTGACATGACAGTGATGGCCATGGCCTGGTTTGCAGGTGTGTGTGATGCACACCTTGCATGTCCGTGTCATCCGCTTCTCAGAGCAACTAGCTGGGGGTAGATTTCTCTCCACAGCAGGGCCCACCCCCTGGAACAGACTTCCGGCCTGACTTGAACTTGAGGGGAATCATCTCCAGTTTTGGAAGCACCTCAAGACCTTCCTCTTTGCTTCTGCTTACTGTCTGCCTCTCCCTTGCAGAATTCTCCACTGGAACTGCACAGGAGCTGCAACTGGGCCACTCTCACTGACCTCGGTCCCTGGCCCAGCCACTCTCCACTTGCACTGCCTCCCTGGCAACCCCTGCACTGCAGTACTGTCTCTCTATCCCTACAGCCCTCCCTTCCCAGCACTTGTCTGCACTTACCTTTGTAGTTGCCACCAGGCGACCTATGTATTATTTTTTTGGGCTACTTCCCCTGTACTGGACTCCCCCCACCCTTCCCCTTGCACTTTTCCCATTCCCCCTACCCCTGCACTTGCACGATCCCAATGACACCTGGCCTAGTAGTACCGTTCTCTGTGTTCCCTTGTTCCCCCCTCCCTGCCTCATTGCGCCTTGGAATACTTGTGTATGGCCCATATCATGTCATATGTCATATGTGTGCCTTTTGGTCACATAGGATAGCTTGTGTTTAAGTAGCTAGGGATGCAGACGATGTGGCACTTCCATGTCAACTTTCTCAGGGTGGTAGGGTTGTGACAGTTAACTGTCTCTTTGTCATCATCGATTGTCACCTGGTATGTGCCAGGCCTGTGTGCACTCCGCAGGGGTGGGAGTTTAGGTGAAAAATGTGGCCACAAGCTGGGTCCAGGCTTCCTCGCCACGTGCCCTGTCCCCTCCCATGGGCAGCGCCTGTACCTGTGGTTGGGGTTGTGGGGGCACCACCATGTCCACCGGGACGCCCTGCCGTGTTGCAACATTGTGCAGGACACATGCTGCCACAATGATCCTGCACACTACTGGTGGTGCATAGAGTAGTTGCCCACCAGAGCGGTCAAGGGAGCGGAAACGTGACTTGAGCACTCTGAATGTGCGCTCCACTATGCCCGTGGTTGCAATATGGGCGGCGTTGTATCTTACCTGGGGTGGTGTGGTGGGGTTCCGGATTGGCGTCATCATTTGGTTGCTCAGAGGGTAGGCAAAGTCCCCTGGGGAGGTGATAATAGTTGAGATTATTAGGGTTTGGATATTTGTCTGTGTGTGACTTGCATGCATGTGCAAGGGCATTTGTACTGACCTAGGAGCCATGCATCGCCATGCTGCCCAGCTTCCAGGGCCCGTCTCAGGGCGGACATTCTGTATATGAAACTGTCATGGGTGGAACCAGGGTAGTTTGCATAGACAGAGGTGATGATTCCCTTTACATCACATACCACCTGTACATTGATGGAATGCCAGTGCTTGCGGTTTCGGTAGATGTGCTCAATGCCCCTAGGTGGATGTAGGGCCACATGGGTGCAATCTATGGCATCGAGCACTTTGGGGAAGTGTGCCACCCTGAAAAAATCCAGGACAACGGCCTGCCTTTCTGCGGGTGTTCTGGGCATGTATAGGTGCGTGCGGACTGAGGGGCGCGCTCTCATGATTGCCAGTACCTGGTGTAGGCAGCGTGACTGCGTGGCCTGTGAGACCCCCCCACTATGGCAGTGGTCCGCTGAAATGACCCAGTGGCCAAAAAATGCAGGACATTGAGCAGCTTCTCCAAGGGGCTCAATGCTTGGGAGCAAAGGGTGGGGGATTTGAGGTCATCTTCCCACTCCCTGACCAGGTCTAGGATAAAAAGGGGCTGGAAACCAATACCTGCCATAGACCTGGTCGTCAGGCATCCCAAAAAGGCTTGTCCGTGGTGCGAAAATGCGTGCCCTGGCTATTCTCCTCCTCCTGCGGTGTCCCACGATCAGTGCAGCGACAAATGGGGCATTCATCGTAGCTCTATATACGCGTTTATTATTTGCGCGCACTTTTATGCTGTGCGCGGGGACGCTTCCGCCTGCCTTCGTGTGGCAGACGCATTGACGCCTGTGCACGTCCTTTGCCTTGCGCGGGTTTCCCGTATTCGGATACGGTCCGAGTGTCATCGCGTGTGATCGGAGGGGAGTGAGCGTACACGCAACTGGCCTGGGTACGTGTGTTTCGGGGTGCGCGGGAAGTTCCACACGCGATTAGCCTGGGTACGTGTGTTCCGGGGTGCCGGGAACTTTCACACGCGATTGGTGGAAATCCACGTGTGTTCTGTCATCACGTGCAATGAGGGAAACACCTGCGCGCGTCACGTCACAGACGCGCTCACGCGCTAAGGGCCTTTGGTCCAATGAAATCGCATATGCGTGCTGCCGTGCATACGCGGTAAGGGCCTTTCCTCGTATTACACGCGGACGTGCAGTTTTCCACGCGCGCTTACGTGCCTGGGCCCTTTCCTCGTATTACGCGCGGACGTGCAGTTTTTCACGCGCGCTGAAATGCCCATGCACGTCTGTAGGCATCACGTCACAGGGGCGCTTGCGCTTGAGGGGCCTTCTGTCCAATAAAAATGCGTATGCGTGCAGGCGCGCTTACGCGCTAAGGGCCTTTCCTCGAATTACACGCTGACGTGCAGATTTTTCACGTGCCAAATCAATCCGTATCAAGCTGGCCACGCGTAAGCACACGGAAGACCACGCTCCTGCCTAGAAGGCCGAACTACTGCCCCCCAGAGCCCCAAGCACGCTCCCACCTGCTATCTGCTGTTGCCTGACTGCCTGCTGCCCACATGCCCTGCCATTTGCTGCCTGCACATCAGCCAGGGCTGCTGTTGCTGTGACCACCCCTGCTGGAACCGAAGACTCCCGACTGGGATTCCATCACTCCACAGCCCAGCCCCAGGACCCAGTTGCCCACCCACTCCTGCCTCTGGGGTTGTCATGTCGGGGCAAACACCATCTGTGACCACTGACAACCCCCGGCCAGAGAGGCAGAGAGGCACCAGCTTCAGTGCCACCGAAGTTGGTGTCCTGGTGGAGCAAGTCCTGGGGCAGTATGATGCCCTCTTCGGAAGTTCCCACGCCGACAAGGAAGGACGGACTCGGATCTGGACTGACATCGTGACTGCCATCAACGTGGAGGGGGTGGCAGTCCGCGACTTACAACATGTCAGGAAGCGCTGGGAGGACTTCAGGTCCAGGACCCTGAACAAGGCCCAGCGCCTCTTGAAGGCAGCGGATGCCAAGGGGCGCCGGGGCCACTTGTCGGAAGAACAGATGAGGGTCCTGGAACGCATATCCCCAGTGCTCCACGTCCAGGTCCTTGAGAAGCAGACCCGTCTGGAGTCGAGCGGTGAGTGTACATGCATCCTGATTGTGAGCAGTGCGTGTGGTGATTATTCAGTAGTGTGCAGGTTGCACATCTGTTTGTATGGGGTCGAGTATGGTGGGGGTGTACAGGGCCGTGGGGCTGACACATGTGAGGGCTGTAATGTGTGAGACATGGATGGTGCTTGTGTGTGTAGGCTTGCATGCCAAATGCAGTTGTGTGGGCACACATGTTTGGATGAATGTGTATGTAAGTAGACATGTCCGTGATGTCACGCATGTATGTTGTTTTCGGCTGCATGTATCAGCACTGTGTACATGTGCATGTGTGTGTATTTGACAAGGGTGCAACAGTGATGCAACATGGATGCATGTGACAGCGGTATGTGGAAGCCTGATTGGCAGATGTGACATGGATGCCCGTCTGAACAGTGCGACACTTGGCAGAGGTGTACACATGCATGCAAGTGTGGTGGTGTGTGTACATGTGTGGTGCACTTCCTGTGTTGCATGTGATGTCTGGCTCACCTTTGGCTGCTCATGCTGTTGTATGTGTATGGATGGTGCTGGCAGTTGCGATATGGCTATGGTATGGCTCATGTGTGCGAGTTGTAATGACATGTTTGTTGGGGATTGTGATGACATGTATGAGGTTTGCCAATGCCACACATGTACAACTGTCATGTGTGTATGTGTCCATTGTACAGTGCCCTGATGCCTGTGTTTTGTTTCTCCCTGTCTGCAGCGTCAACTGATGAAGAGGGTGGAGAAGGTGCTGTGGAGCACAGCGGCGGGGATCCGACCGCCAGCCGGAGACGCAAGGTCCGGCTCCCCTCCCAGGTTGTCATCTCGTCGGGGAGTGAGGAGTCCGGTGCCGCGTCCCAGGCCGCAGCTGCCAGGGGGAGGTCCAAGAGGCGGAGGTTGGAGTTGGACTCCTCGGCAGCAGAAGGGGCAGCTGGGACCCCACAGGGCCCAACAGGGGAAGATGGCACGGAGTCATCCAGGTTGATGGGGGGTTTGGTGGAGGAGGAGGCTGTGCAAGCACCAGAGACGGGGTCTGGAGGTGGGTATCCCACTGGTGCTAGTGGTGCAGTGCAGGACCAGGGACAGGAGGCAGCACAGGCCGCCGCAGAGGTGCCTGTGTGCAATCCTGTCCCTGATCCTGTCCCTGCATCATCTTGCACCAGCAGGGATGCCTCCGTCCAGATCCGTTTTCAGGCAGGGGATGAGCTCACGTCAACTGGCCTTCCTCTGCCTGCGGACGTGGCTATCCAGGTCCGGGTTGAGCCTGTCCTGGCTGGTGTGGCGTTGCGTCAACGGGCCATGCGAGGTGACCTGCAGTCTTTTCATGGAGAGACTGCACGTCATCTCGAATGGCTTGTTGACCACGTCAGCCTGCTGGGACAGGTCACCCAGGCCGGATTCCTCCGTCTGATGGGGCTTGCTCCGACCCCCTCCTCAACTGGACCCCCTACGCGCCAGTCGTCCTCTGTGCCATCTTCCCACCCATCAGTCACCTGGGTGCCCTGTGGAGCTGCCTCTGACGGTGCGGCCAGGCTGGTGGAGGAGGCATCCCTGCCACAGTCAGGAGTCGGACGTCCAGCACGGGTGGCCCCATCTACGACTGCACCCCAGCCGGCGGAGAATGTGCAGGCAGCAGGAGGCAGTGCACGGGCAGAGGCACAGCAGCACCAGCAACGTGGTGGGAGCCATGAAGGCTCAGGGCCTTCGACATCGGAGGGGCAGGCATCGGCCGGAGGGCAGGAGGACCCAGGACAGAGAGTGTCTTCCGTGTGGCAGCGGTTGGGCCACGCCATAGATGCGGAGCGGCAGCTGGCGGAAGAGGCACGGCTCACAATGGTCAGGGCGGAGAACTCCATGCGGAGGGTCCTGAGGTGGGCCGAGTGCCTCGAGGCAATCCGCAGGGGTTTGGAGGTGGAGACGTCAGCAGCCCTGCGGACCCTCAGGGCCATGGAGGAGGACCGCCTCCGGGACATTGAGGAGGAGTTTGATGATGCCCTGGCCCGGAACATCCACAAGTGAGCCCTGAAACTAGCCCGCTGCCCTTGTACATAGTTTCTAGGTAGTGTTAGGTTTCATTTTTGTTTTTATTTTATTTGGACCTTTCGGACATTGGCCACATTTTTGTATATAGTTTATTTTATTAGTTAGTGTAGATAGATAGGTTTCCTTTATTTTTGTTATTGTTATTGTTATTTTGCACTTATATAGCGCCTTATATACCATTGGTATGGTCTGAAGGCGCTGGTAGGTTGAACGCCCTTGGGAACGGAAGTTCAGATCAGTAGAGAGAGTAGGGAGAGTCAAAAGGTGCGTGTGTGCACCGGATATGTGTGCAGCTCGTGCAGTACACATGTAATAGCTGATTCTTATTGGTAGGTGTGGTGGTTGAGAGACCAGGAGAATGTGTTCGTTCTGGCAGGATTTATCCGGAACGGATGTGGCTGCGTTAGGCCTGAGGAAAACGCCTGGCTGGGGGTGTGAGACCAGCAGTGTTTACATAGAATGATGTGGAGTAAGCGGTGGATGTTCGTATGGGAACAGTTATACCGAATGGTGTCATAGTATCTCTGTGTTCTAGTTGAGTGGTGATGTAAAGGAGAGAGTAAGCGTGGGGTGTGGTAAGAATGGTTATATGCTCTTTCAATGTGCAAACTTCTAAAATCACTTTCCCAGAGAGGCTACCGGGCGAACTTCTAAGTACAATTTTCCATACAGAGGCTATTGGGAACATTTCTAAATTCAGTTTATCAGCGAGGCTATTAGGCACACTTCTAAGTGTAACATTTGCGGAGGCTATTGGGTACACTTCTAAATGCAAATTTTCACAGAGCGTCTACTGGGCTACATTTCTAAGTTCAATTTTCCAGAGAGGCTGTTGGGCAAACTTCTACTTGGGACTTTCCAGGGTGTTAAATGGATGCACTTCTATAATCAATTTTCACAGATGCTATTGGTAGCACTTCTAAATGCAGCTTTCACAGCGTGGCTAATGGGCACACTTCTAAATGCCGCTTTCACAGAGGATATTGGGCCCATATCTAAATTCATTTTTCCACAGAGAGGCTACTGGGCGCACTATTAACTTCATTTTCCTGCGAGGCTATTGGGGATACTTCTGAATTCAGTTTTCCAGCGAGGCTATTAGGAACATTTCTAAATTCAGTTTACCCGGGAGGCTATTGGGCACACCTCTAAATGTAACGCTCATTGCGGCTAATGGGTACACCTCTAAATTTCACAGAGGGGTTGTTGGGAACACTACTAAATTCACAGCGAGGTTATTGGGCATACTTCTAATGGAACTTTCCAGAGTGTCTACTGGGTACATTTCTAAATGCGGCTTTCCAGAGTGTCTGTTGGGCACACTACTGAATGCAAATTTTCACAGAGTGGCTATTGGGCTCACTTCTAAATGCATCTTTCACAGAGGATCTTGGGCACACATCTAAATTCAATTTACCAGAGAGGCTATTGGGCACATTTCTAAGCTTGACGGAGAGGCTGTAAGGTACACTTTCTAAATGCAACTTTCACATGCTAACTTTCACAATTCCATCTAAGAGTGGACATGCTAACTTTCGCAATTCCGTCTAGGAGTGGACATGCTAACTTTCACAGTTCTAGAGTGGACATGCTAACTTTCACAAATTCCGTCTAGGAGTGGACATGTTAACTTTCACAGTTCTAGAGTGGACATGCTAACTTTCACAGTTCCGTCTAGGAGTGGACATGCTAACTTTCGCAATTCCGTCTAGGAGTGGACATGCTAACTTTCACAGTTCTAGAGTGGACATGCTAACTTTCACAATTCCGTCTAGGAGTGGACATGCTAATTTTCACAATTCTGTCTAGGAGTGGACATGCTAACTTTCACAGTTCTAGGGTGGACATGCTAACTTTCACAGTTTTAGAGTGGACATGCTAACTTTCACAATTCCGTCTAGGAGTGGACATGCTAACTTTCGCAAATTCCATCTAGGAGTAGACATGCTAACTTTCACAGTTCTAGGGTGGACATGCTAACTTTCACAGTTCTAGAGTGGACATGCTAACTTTCGCATATTCCGTCTAGGAGTGGACATGCTAATTTTCACAGTTCTAGAGTGGACATGCTAACTTTCACAATTCCGTCTAGGAGTGGACATGCTAACTTTCGCAAATTCCGTCTAGGAGTGGACATGCTAACTTTCACAGTTCTAGGGTGGACATGCTAACTTTCACAGTTCTAGAGTGGACATGCTAACTTTCGCAAATTCCGTCTAGCAGTGGACATGCTAACTTTCACAATTCCGTCTAGGAGTGGACATGCTAACTTCCACAGTTCTAGGGTGGACATGCTAACTTTCACAGTTCTAGAGTGGACATGCTAACTTTCGCAAATTCCGTCTAGGAGTGGACATGCTAACTTTCACAGTTCTAGAGTGGACATGCTAACTTTCACAATTCCGTCTAGGAGTGGACATGCTAACTTTCACAATTCCGTCTAGGAGTGGACATGCTAACTTTCACAGTTATAGAGTGGACATGCTAACTTTCACAATCCCCTCTAGGAGTGGACATGCTAACTTTCACAATTCCGTCTAGGAGTGGACATGCTAACTTTCACAGTTCTAGGGTGGACATGCTAACTTTCACAGTTCTAGAGTGGACATGCTAACTTTCGCAAATTCCGTCTAGGAGTGGACATGCTAACTTTCACAATTCCGTCTAGGAGTGGACATGCTAACTTTCACAATTCCGTCTAGGAGTGGACATGCTAACTTTCACAGTTCTAGGGTGGACATGCTAACTTTCACAGTTCTAGGGTGGACATGCTAACCTTTACAGTTCTAGAGTGGACATGCTAACTTTCGCAAATTCCGTCTAGCAGTGGACATGCTAACTTTCACAATTCCGTCTAGGAGTGGACATGCTAACTTCCACAGTTCTAGGGTGGACATGCTAACTTTCACAATTCCGTCTAGGAGTGGACATGCTAACTTTCACAATTCCGTCTAGGAGTGGGCATGCTAACTTTCACAAATCCGTCTAGGAGTGGACATGCTAACTTTCACAATTCCGTCTAGGAGTGGACATGCTAACTTTCACAGTTCTAGAGTGGACATGCTAACTTTCACAATTCCGTCTAGTAAGATAGAGTGGCATGGGCTTTCTGGAGTGGAGTGATTGCTCTACTCCCCTACCCATACCACACTCACGGCTTTGGTGGTGTCTGTTGGCTTCCTTGGCGTCCCCTGCGGACACCTGCTGACACTTCTTGGAGCCGCCTCTGTTGGAGCCGCCCTTGGCCATGGGGCCCTTAGCCGCTGGGGCTGCCGGGCAGAGGGCTACCTTGGGAGGACCAGTGATGGAGGGCTCACGGCCCAATCAGAGCGGGGATGGGCGGGATGGGAGGCGGGAGGGGAGCGGGACCCAGGAAGAGGGTGCGGGGTGGGAGAGGGATGCGCCGGGGGTCTGGGGGCCTAGTTGCCACCCATAGAGGTGTGCAGGGACCGGATGGCCTTTCTCACCTCGCGTCGGCTGCCTGCAGTGAATGCAGGGGCCGGCGCGAGGAGGGTCGCTAGACCCTTTCAGCCAGGGCTCACGGCCCAATCAGAGCGGGGATGGGCGGGATGGGAGGCGGGAGGGGAGCGGGACCCAGGAAGAGGGTGCGGGGTGGGAGAGGGATGCGCCGGGGGTCTGGGGGCCTAGTTGCCACCCATAGAGGTGTGCAGGGACCGGATGGCCTTTCTCACCTCGCGTCGGCTGCCTGCAGTGAATGCAGGGGCCGGCGCGAGGAGGGTCGCTAGACCCTTTCAGCCAGGGCTCACGGCCCAATCAGAGCGGGGATGGGCGGGATGGGAGGCGGGAGGGGAGCGGGACCCAGGAAGAGGGTGCGGGGTGGGAGAGGGATGCGCCGGGGGTCTGGGGGCCTAGTTGCCACCCATAGTGGTGTGCAGGGCCCGGATGGCCTTTCTCACCTCGCGTCGGCTGCCTGCAGTGAATGCAGGGGCCGGCGCGAGGAGGGTCGCTAGAACCTTTCAGCCAGGGCTCACGGCCCAATCAGAGCGGGGATGGGCGGGATGGGAGGCGGGAGGGGAGCGGGATCCAGGAAGAAGGTGCGGGGTGGGAGAGGGATGCGCCGGGGGTCTGGGGGCCTAGTTGCCACCCATAGAGGGGTGCAGGGCCCGGATGGCCTTTCTCACCTCGCGTCGGCTGCCTGCAGTGAATGCAGGGGCCGGCGCGAGGAGGGTCGCTAGACCCTTTCAGCCAGGGCTAACGGCCCAATCAGAGCGGGGATGGGCGGGATGGGAGGCGGGATGGGAGGCGGGAGGGGAGCGGGACCCAGGAAGAGGGTGCGGGGTGGGAGAGGGATGCGCCGGGGGTCTGGGGGCCTAGTTGCCACCCATAGAGGTGTGCAGGGCCCGGATGGCCTTTCTCACCTCGCGTCGGCTGCCTGCAATGTGCCAATTCCCTCCACCTTAGAGACCGCACCCCCAACCCCTCACCCCCCCCAAAGAAACTTTGATGGATTTTGAGGACTTGATTTTTTTAACCTGGAGAGAGCGAGACCCTTTTTTTACCACTCTCTCATGTATTTTGTTGGGATAATGGACCCTGAAATGTTCCCATGTACATAGTTGACAGTTGGATTGTATTTTTTTTTCTATTTCTAACCATGGAGCAATGGCTTTCTTTTTTATTTCCCATTGGATTTTGTTTTGTGGACATTGACTTTGGACATTACTTTGGATTTTTATTTTTGGTTTTGCTTTTTTTGACGGACATGCTTCTTTTCATTTTTGTACATTCACGTTTCTGTTTCTTCATTTTTAATTCTATTGATGTTTCCTTTAATACATATTATTTTTGGTGAACTTCAATGTGTGGTATCTCATTGGTTTCATGCATTTCATGATATGTGTTTTGAGATTCACTGACACCCATTGGGTGTATGTGAGGGAAATGTGTTTTTTTCGGAACTTGCAATTGGTGTTCTGTGATGTAATTGCAAATTATGAGTGGGTGGATGCAATACTCGGGTGGGTGTTTTGCATTTGGAGGCTGACCATAGGGACCAGGGATCTAGATTGTGATGACATGTTGGCTGGGGAACATGAGTTGCACATGGGTAGGGGCCTGCTGGCAGGTGACCCACAGTGCTGGGGGGTGGGGGTGGTGGGAGACATGGGTGGGGGCCTGGTGGAGGCTGCCCCTGCACTGCTGGGGGGTAGGGGTGCAGGGAGACATGAGTGGGGGCCTGGTGGAGGCTGCCCCTGCACTGCTGGGGGGTGGGGGTGATAGGGGAAATGAGTGGGGGCCTGGTGGAGGATGCCCCTGGTGGCTGGGGGGGTGGGGGTGGTGTGAGACATGGGTGGGGGCCTGGTGGAGGCTGCCCCTGCACTGCTGGGGGGTGGGGGTGCAGGAATACATGAGTGGGGGCCTGGTGGAGGCTGCCCCTGGTGGCTGGGGGGTGGGGGTGATGGGAGACATGAGTGGGGGCCTGGTGGAGGCTGCCCCTGCACTGCTGGGGTGTGGGGGTGGTGGTAGACATGGGTGGGGGCCTGGTGGAGGCTGCCCCTGCACTGCTGGGGGGTGGGGGTGATGGGAGACATGAGTGGGGACCTGGTGGAGGCTGCCCCTGGTGGCTGGGTATTGGGGTGGTGTGAGACATGAGTGGGGGCCTGGTGGAGGCTGCCCCTTCACTGCTGGGGGGTGGGGTTGGTGGGAGACATGGGTGGGGGCCTGGTGGAGGCTGCCCCTGCACTGCTGGGGGGGGTGCAGGGAGACATCAGTGGGGGCCTGGTGGAGGCTGCCCCTGGTGGCTGGGGGGTGGGGTGATGGGAGACATGAGTGGGGGCCTGGTGGAGGCTGCCCCTGCACTGCTGGGGGGTGGGGGTGGTGTGAGACATGGGTGGGGGCCTGGTGGAGGCTGCCCCTGCACTGCTGGGGGGTGGGGTGATGGGAGACATGAGTTGGACATGGGTTGGGGCCTGGTGGAGGCTGCCCCTGCACTGCTCGGGGGTGGGGGTGATGGGAGACATGAGTGGGGACCTGGTGGAGGCTGCCCCTGGTGGCTGGGGGGTGGGGGTGGTGGGAGATATGAGTGGGGGACTGGTGGAGGCTGCCCCTGCACTGCCTTCTGGGGGGTGGGGGTGCAGGGAGACATGAGTGGGGGCCTGGTGGAGGCTGCCCCTGCACTGCTGTGGGTGGGGGTGATGGGAGACATGAGTTGGACATGAGTGGGGGCCTGGTGGAGGCTGCCCCTGCACTGCTGGGGGTGGGGGTGATGGGAGACATGAGTTGGACATGGGTGGGGGCCTAGTGGAGGCTGCCCCTGCACTCCTCGGGGGTGGGGGTGCAGGGAGACATGAGTGGGGGCCTGGTGGAGGCTGCCCCTGCACTGCTGGGGGGTGGGGGTGATAGGGGAAATGAGTGGGGGCCTGGTCGAGGCTGCCCCTGCACTGCTGGGGGCTGGGGGTGATAGGGGAAATGAGTGGGGGCCTGGTGGAGGATGCCCCTGGTGGCCTGGGGGTGGTGGGAGAAATGGGTGGGGCCTGCTGGCAGGTGCCCCACAGTGCTGGGGGGTGGGGGTGGTGGGGAACATAGTTGGACATGGGTGGGGGCCTGCTGGCAGGTGAAGCACAGTGCTGGGGGGTGGGGGTGGTGGGAGACATGGGTGGGGGCCTGGTGGAGGCTGCCCCTGGTGGCTGGGGGGTGGGGGTGGTGGGAGATATGAGTGGGGGACTGGTGGAGGCTGCCCCTGCACTGCTGGGGGGTGGGGGTGCAGGGGTCATGAGTGGGACATGGGTGGGGGCCTGGTGGTGCTGCCCCTGCACTGCTGGGGGGTGGGGGTGATGGGAGACATGAGTGGTGACCTGGTGGAGGCTGCCCCTGGTGGCCTGGTATTGGGGTGGTGGAAGACATGAGTGGGGGCCTGGTGGAGGCTGCCCCTGCACTGCTGGGGGGTGGGGGTGCAGGGAGACATGAGTGGGGGCCTGGTGGAGGCTGCCCCTGCACTGCTGGGGGTGGGGGTGATGGGAAACATGAGTTGGACATGAGTGGGGGCCTGGTGGAGGCTGCCCCTGCACTGCTGGGGGTGGGGGTGATGGGAAAAATGAGTTGGACATGAGTGGGGGCCTGGTGGAGGCTGCCCCTGGTGGCTGGGGGGTGGGGGTGGTGTGAGACATGGGTGGGGGCCTGGTGGAGGCTGCGCCTGAACTGCTGGTTGGTGGGGGTGCAGGGAGACATGAGTGGGGACCTGGTGGAAGCTGCCCCTGGTGGCTGGGTATTGGGATGGTGTGAGACATGAGTGGGGGCCTGGTGGAGGCTGCCCCTTCACTGCTGGGGGGTGGGGGTGGTGGGAGACATGAGTGGGGGCCTGGTGGAGGCTGCCCCTGCACTGCTGGGGGTGGGGGTGATGGGAGACATGAGTTGGACATGGGTGGGGGCCTGGTGGAGGCTGCCCCTGCACTGCTCGGGGGTGGGGGTGATGGGAGACATGAGTGGGGGCCTGGTGGAGGCTGTCCCTGCACTGCTGGGGTGTGGGGGTGGTGGTAGACATGGGTGGGGGCCTGGTGGAGGCTGCCCCTGCACTGCTGGGGGGTGGGGGTGATGGGAGACATGAGTGGGGACCTGGTGGAGGCTGCCCCTGGTGGCTGGGTATTGGGGTGGTGTGAGACATGAGTGGGGGCCTGGTGGAGGCTGCCCCTTCACTGCTGGGGGGTGGGGTTGGTGGGAGACATGGGTGGGGGCCTGGTGGAGGCTGCCCCTGCACTGCTGGGGGGTGGGGGTGGTGTGAGACATGGGTGGGGGCCTGGTGGAGGCTGCCCCTGCACTGCTGGGGGGTGGGGGTGATGGGAGACATGAGTTGGACATGGGTTGGGGCCTGGTGGAGGCTGCCCCTGCACTGCTCGGGGGTGGGGGTGATGGAAGACATGAGTGGGGACCTGGTGGAGGCTGCCCCTGGTGGCTGGGGGCTGGGGGTGATGGGAGATATGAGTGGGGGACTGGTGGAGGCTGCCCCTGCACTGCCTTCTGGGGGGTGGGGGTGCAGGGAGACATGAGTGGGGGCCTGGTGGAGGCTGCCCCTGCACTGCTGGGGGTGGGGGTGATGGGAGACATGAGTTGGACATGAGTGGGGGCCTGGTGGAGGCTGCCCCTGCACTGCTGGGGGGTGGGGGTGATAGGGGAAATGAGTGGGTGCCTGGTGGAGGCTGCCCCTGCACTGCTGGGGGCTGGGGGTGATAGGGGAAATGAGTGGGGGCCTGGTGGAGTATGCCCCTGGTGGCCTGGGGGTGGGGGTGGTGGGAGAAATGGGTGGGGCCTGCTGGCAGGTGCCCCACAGTGCTGGGGGGTGGGGGTGGTGGGGAACATGGTTGGACATGGGTGGGGGCCTGCTGGCAGGTGAACCACAGTGCTGGGGAGTGGGGGTGGTGGGAGACATGGGTGGGGGCCTGGTGGAGGCTGCCCCTGGTGGCTGGGGGGTGGGGGTGGTGGGAGATATGAGTGGGGGACTGGTGGAGGCTGCCCCTGCACTGCTGGGGGGTGGGGGTGCAGGGGTCATGAGTGGGACATGGGTGGGGGCCTGGTGGTGCTGCCCCTGCACTGCTGGGGGGTGGGGGTGATGGGAGACATGAGTGGTGACCTGGTGGAGGCTGCCCCTGTTGGCTGGGTATTGGGGTGGTGGAAGACATGAGTGAGGGCCTGGTGGAGGCTGCCCCTGCACTGCTGGGGGGTGGGGGTGCAGGGAGACATGAGTGGGGGCCTGGTGGAGGCTGCCCCTGCACTGCTGGGGGTGGGGGTGATGGGAAACATGAGTTGGACATGAGTGGGGGCCTGGTGGAGGCTGCCCCTGGTGGCTGGGGGGTGGGGGTGGTGTGAGACATGGGTGGGGGCCTGGTGGAGGCTGCCCCTGCACTGCTGGGGGGTGGGGGTGCAGGGAGACATGAGTGGGGACCTGGTGGAAGCTGCCCCTGGTGGCTGGGTATTGGGGTGGTGTGAGACATGAGTGGGGGCCTGGTGGAGGCTGCCCCTTCACTGCTGGGGGGTGGGGGTGGTGGGAGACATGAGTGGGTGCCTGGTGGAGGCTGCCCCTGCACTGCTGGGGGTGGGGTGATGGGAGACATGAGTTGGACATGGGTGGGGGCCTGGTGGAGGCTGCCCCTGCACTGCTCGGGGGTGGGGGTGATGGGAGACATGAGTGGGGACCTGGTGGAGGCTGCCCCTGGTGGCTGGGGGTGGTGGGAGATATGAGTGGGGGACTGGTGGAGGCTGCCCCTGCACTGCTCGGGGGTGGGGGTGCAGGGAGACATGAGTGGGGGCCTGGTGGAGGCTGCCCCTGGTGGCTGGGGGGTGGGGGTGGTGGGAGACATGGGTGGGGGCCTGGTGGAGGCTGCCCCTGCACTCCTCGGGGGTGGGGGTGCAGGGAGACATGAGTGGGGGCCTGGTGGAGGCTGCCCCTGCACTGCTGGGGGGTGGGGGTGATAGGGGAAATGAGTGGGGGCCTGGTGGAGGATGCCCCTGGTGGCTGGGGGGTGGGGGTGGTGTGAGACATGGGTGGGGGCCTAGTGGAGGCTTCCCCTGCACTGCAGGGGGTGGGGGTGCAGGGAGACATGAGTGGGGGCCTGGTGGAGGCTGCCCCTGTTGGCTGGGGGGTGGGGGTGATGGGAGACATGAGTGGGGGCCTGGTGGAAGCTGCCCCTGCACTGCTGGGGTGTGGGGGTGGTGTGAGACATGGGTGGGGACCTGGTGGAGGCTGCCCCTGCACTGCTGGGGGGTGGGGGTGATGGGAGACATGAGTGGGGACCTGGTGGAGGCTGCCCCTGGTGGCTGGATATTGGGGTGGTGGGAGACATGAGTGGGGGCCTGGTGGAGGCTGCCCCTGCACTGCTCGGGGGTGGGGGTGATGGGAGACATGAGTGGGGACCTGGTGGAGGCTGCCCCTGGTGGCTGGGGGGTGGGGGTGGTGGGAGATATGAGTGGGGGACTGGTGGAGGCTGCCCCTGCACTGCTCGGGGGTGGGGGTGCAGGGAGACATGAGTGGGGGCCTGGTGGAGGCTGCCCCTGGTGGCTGGGGGGTGGGGGTGGTGGGAGACATGGGTGGGGGCCTGGTGGAGGCTGCCCCTGCACTCCTCGGGGGTGGGGGTGCAGGGAGACATGAGTGGGGGCCTGGTGGAGGCTGCCCCTGCACTGCCGGGGGGTGGGGGTGATAGGGGAAATGAGTGGGGGCCTGGTGGAGGATGCCCCTGGTGGCTGGGGGGTGGGGGTGGTGTGAGACATGGGTGGGGGCCTAGTGGAGGCTTCCCCTGCACTGCAGGGGGTGGGGGTGCAGGGAGACATGAGTGGGGGCCTGGTGGAGGCTGCCCCTGGTGGCTGGGGGGTGGGGGTGATGGGAGACATGAGTGGGGGCCTGGTGGAGGCTGCCCCTGCACTGCTGGGGTGTGGGGGTGGTGTGAGACATGGGTGGGGGCCTGGTGGAGGCTGCCCCTGCACTGCTGGGGGGTGGGGGTGATGGGAGACATGAGTGGGGACCTGGTGGAGGCTGCCCCTGGTGGCTGGATATTGGGGTGGTGGGAGACATGAGTGGGGGCCTGGTGGAGGCTGCCCCTGCACTGCTGGGGGGTGGGGGTGCAGGGAGACATGAGTGGGGGCCTGGTGGAGGTTGCCCCTGCACTGCTGGGGGTGGGGGTGATGGGAGACACGAGTTGGACATGAGTGGGGGCCTGGTGGAGGCTGCCCCTGCACTGCTGGGGGTGGGGGTGATGGGAGACATGAGTTGGACATGGGTGGGGGCCTGGTGGAGTCTGCCCCGGCACTCCTCGGGTGTGGGGGTGCAGGGAGACATGAGTGGGGGCCTGGTGGAGGCTGCCCCTGCACTGCTGTGGGGTGGGGGTGATAGGGGAAATGAGTGGGGGCTGGGGGGTGGGGGTGGTGGGAGACATGGGTGGGGCCTGCTAGCAGGTGCCCCACAGTGCTGGGGGGTGGGGGTGGTGGGGAACATGGTTGGACATGGGTAGGGGCCTGGTGGAGGCTGCCCCTGCACTCCTCGGGGGTGGGGGTGCAGGGAGACATGAGTGGGGGCCTGGTGGAGGCTGCCCCTGCACTGCTGGGGGGTGGGGTGATAGGGGAAATGAGTGGGGGCTGGGGGGTGGGGGTGGTGGGAGACATGGGTGGGGCCTGCTGGCAGGTGCCCCACAGTGCTGGGGGGTGGGGGTGGTGGGGAACATGGTTGGACATGGGTAGGGGCCTGGTGGAGGCTGCCCCTGCACTCCTCGGGGGTGGGGGTGCAGGGAGACATGAGTGGGGGCCTGGTGGAGGCTGCCCCTGCACTGCTGGGGGGTGGGGGTGGTGGGAGACATGGGTGGGGGCCTGGTGGAGGCTGACCCTGCACTGCTGGGGGGTGGGGGTGGTGGGAGACATGGGTGGGGGCCTGGTGGAGGCTGCCCCTGGTGACTGGGGGGGTGAGGGTGGTGGGAGACATGGGTGGGTGCCTGGTGGAGGGTGCCCCTGGTGGCTGTGGGTGCAGGGGGTCATGCGTTGTTGGGCAGTAGTGCAAGTTGACATGTGGGTTGGCTGGTGGGCATGGCCATGGTGGATGGGGTGCCTGCATGACATGTGCTGGGTAGGCCCCTGTGGTGTGAGCCACCTGCAGGGGCCGTGGAGGGTGTAGAGGGAACACCTGGGAGGACCCACGCGTGCAATTCACGTGTGCTGCTCCCCGCGCACCCCTGTAATACACGTACCCTGATGATATCGCGTGTGGAACTTCCCGCGCACCCCTGTAATACACGTACCCTGATGGAATTGCGTGTGGAACTTACCGCGCACCCCTGGAATACACGTACCCTGCTGATGTTGCGTGGGATACTTCCCCCGCACCCTGAAATACACGTACCCTGATGAGATCGCGTGTGTGACTTCCTGCGCACCCCAAAAATACACATACCCCGCTCAATCACGTGTGTAACTTCCCGCGTATCCCCGAAATACACGTACCCCACTCAATCGTGTGTGTCACTTCCCGCGCGCCCCCGAAATACACGTACCCCGCTCGATCACGTGTGTTGCTTCCCGCGCACCCCCGAAATACACGTACCCCGCTCAATTGCGTGTGTAACTTCCCGCGCACCCCCGAAATACACGTACCCCCCTCAATCGCCTGTTTAACTACCCGCGCACCCCCGATATACACGTACCCCGCTCAATCGCGTGTGTAACTTCCCACGCACTTCCAAAATACACGTACCCCGCTCAATCGCGTGTGTCACTTCCCGCACGCCCCCGAAATACACATACCCCGCTCGATCGTGTGTGTTGCTGCCCGCGCACCCCCGCAATACACGTGCCCCGATCGCACAGGCCCAATTGCTGTATGTTGCCATTTTTGTGATGCTCTGGGACTCTACCGCCTGCCTTCGTGTGGCGGACGTGTTTCAGCTTGTGTGTGTCTTTGGCTGTGCGTGGCTTTGCCCTATTCGATTCCATGAATACGTGTTGTTCGAGTGTGTGTGGGCGTTCCGTCTGCTTCCCTGCAGTACATCCCCAGTTACGCCCTTATTTTCGCGCGTTGTTCCCCATTCCGCGCGTTACGCCCCGTGTACCGCCCACTTTCTGGTGTATGCGCCGAGGTTGTGCGCTTTCACTGTGCGCGTCGCGCACGCCTTTCGGGATGTTGCAGTGACTTGTGCGCCATGCACGGGTTTGGCGCACATCCCGAGGTGAACACACGCAGGGACTTCCATGAATCGCACGTGTGCGTGTGCGCCTGTTTCTTTGCGCTTGCGCCAGCTTGCGCCTGCTTGCGCAACGATTTTCGGCGCACGTTTGTTCCATGAATCGGCCCCTAAATACCTTGGAAAACTCTATCTCCAACACAGCTGGTTTGGAGAACATATTAAAATTATCTTTAAACTGTAGAGTAATGCTTAAACGTAAACTTGACGTGGAGCAAGGACTAGTTAATGGAGCACTTGGTACAGTTGTTGGCTTTCAAACATACCCACGTGCCAACAACAATAATGTGTCAATATTCTCTTTGACAAACTATCATAAATTAAAAGGATAGGACGCTCAACAGCCCACTTCTTTCTTTTCAAAGACATATATGTACGCAGAGAACAATTTTCACTTACTCTAGCATACGCAGTTACCATTCACGAATAACGTCTTACCCTAGATAAAGCATTCATAGATATTGGTAGCACAGTCTTTAAAGAAGTAATGAGCTATGTAGCACTATCACGCTTATGTTCACTTGATGGGCTATTTATAATCAATTTTCATGCAAGTAAAGTAAATGCTGATATTCCTTGCATTCTAGAATACAATAGACTGCGTTCACTCTACACCCCCATCTAAAAACCTATCCTGTTCCACAAAAAGCAAAACGTTCCAAAAGAAAACTACTTCAAACTGAAATGATACAGGATCTCAGTGCAATTCCTCCAAAGAAAAAAAAAGAAAATAATATGTCATCCAGTACCACAACCAAAGAAGAATCTACTGGACAAAGTAACTCAACTACTTCTTCAAAGAAGCAACACACACTCTGAACAAATAATTTTGACACAGAACTGTCAGGTCCATTCAAAATTTCAAAAATAACTGGTGTAAATTGCTATGCAAATGTAGTAATAAATATTCTACTCCAATTGCCACCAAATATTGACATTTACTTACACAGTACAGACCAATTGTGTTTGCAAATGTTAGCCCTTCATATAAATGCAACCAACAGTCCTGGCAGTGTTCATGGAATAAAACAAGAATTGGACTACTGTGCTGGAATGGTCAAATTCACTACAAACTCTCAAGAAGATCCAAAAGAATTTAATTGTGGATGGTACGGATGTAATGATAGTGCCATCTAAAGCAGAGATTACCAGCAAATCTTGTAAACGCGTACTTAATATTCTTAAAACCAACATTTAATACGTAATCTCTGTATGAACATAAACACAACTTCAACTTTAAAACTGTGCACAATTAGAATACGCCGACATGTATCTAACTGCCCCAAGATTCTGCAACAAGAAAACAGATAAATAAATACCACTAAAATGTAACAAGAAATACACAGTTAGAATATGCCAACAGGTATCTAACTGCCCCAAAAAATCTGCAACAACCCAACAGATAGATGAATAGCATAAAAGTAGAAATAAACAATTAGAATACGCCAACAGGTGTCTAATTGCCCCAAAAATCTGCAACAAGCCAACAGATAGAAGATTACCAAGCAATGAGAAATAAACAGTAAAACAATGAAAGAAATATATTGTACCACAATATAGAAGGTTTTTTTTTATAATCCAGCATGGATTTTTTTTCCCCACAGACCCAATGATTTAGAAAACAAACACAGAAACTGAGCAAATTGCGCAGTACACTGGTTTGAACTATAGTACTTGTAAAGTACTAAATATGAGGGTAAAAGAATACATAAATCTCTATTATGCAATGCAATAACTCATTATGAACTATCTACTCTAACATATGATCTTTTCTTTTATCACAGAGATCGAAAAAGTATGGCTGGTCCAATTACCCATGTCATGAAACAACTGCATACAACCACAAAAAACTGAACCAGTAAGTATAAAATAAATTGACTTACAAACACTGCTGCATATCACACCCATTCAAGCAAACATCTAACCATACACCACAATCCAAAATGTTTACTTCCATGTGTATTTTATGACACAGACCGTGTTACAAACTCTGCAATATTAACTGCATAGCCTAGCCAAAACTTCACATACAAACTCTACAAATGAAACAGTACACAAACTTTTGGGTTGTGGATATTTGATGGATGTTTGATTCTATGGGTGTGTTATGCTGCAGTGGTTGTGGCCAGGGCCTACAGTCTTGGGTGCATGGCCCAGCCATAAACCCAAGACTGTAGGCCCTGGCCACAACCACCGCTGCATAACACACCTTTGCTACCAAACATTTTGACTGTGGTATGTGGGCTGCTTATAGGGGATATTAATTACAATCAATGCTCTACTAACAACCCAAAACCAACATCATACTAAAGTAACATAGCTAATAGTGCATTTATTATGTCAGCAGACAGCCGCGGAGACCGCAGACAGGGCGAACTCATCAGGGGCACATGCCACCAAAACAAATACAGTATTTGACCCATCTCTCACTCCCCAACCCTCCCCAAGCACTCCTGCACACCAACACACTCCCCAAAATTGCATTTTGCCTCTGTTCGCCGTCGCACTGTCCGCAGATCCAAGATGGCAGGCGAATCGAAACAATGTGACGAACCTCATGCCTCACTCCAGCCAATCAGTGAACATGTTGCGTGTCCACGGACATGACGCAATCAGTGTCCTGTCTGCGGAGCAAACAGGGAAATTTGTCGGCGGACAGAGATTTCAGTAATGTTTTTGCCTTACGTTTTGGTCATTTAAAAAAAACTACTGGACGCATTTACACCAAATTAACAAAAGCATGCTTTCGGGTCTAAGCTGCCACTCCTGTCGCAAATGTGGTGGGAATCCGTCCAGTGTTTTGAGCTGTAGGGGTGAGCAAATTTATTTTCCGTTATGGGAGAAAAAGACATTTTGGGACCTCCCCCTACAACTCTGCCCCCCCCCCCCCCCCCCTTGACCAAACCTCACCAAACTTTGCAAAAGACCTTAGAGTGGGCCATATACTATTTTTTGCAAGGTTTGGTGAGGATTCGTCCAGGGGAAGTGAAGTTATAAGCTGCCCAAAAAGGGCTCTTCCTATGGGATTAGCAACTTAACCATAACTACATAGCTGCTACCAAAGGCCATGTAATATATGTCAAGAACAAGGGAAAATCTGACACATAAGTGTCACGGTTGCACAGATGGGCAGAGAGAGAGGCAGACAGACACAAATGGTAGTCTTTTACATAAGCATTTTAATCCCAGACATTATCTGTGCAAGAGGTGGAACCAGCTACGCGTTTCATGCCCTACCAGGCACTTGTTCACAATATATATATATATATATATATATATATATATATATATATATATATATAGTAACACTTGTTCAGCCATTGTTTATTTTACAGTTAGGTGCTCTTCCTATATACCAAACCCTATATGGGGTGATTTATGGGAACAGAGAAGAGAGGTGATAAAGAAGCAGGATATTAATTGGACATAAGCAGCCATAACAACCACAAGTGGGGAGAATACAAACTCAAATGGGAATTGTAGCACAGGTTGAGGAACCCAGGGAGAGAAAGAGATGAGATGTAGAAGCAGAAGACAAATCAAAAGGAAGCAGCCAACGGAATCCCAGAGAGGTTACAATTGAAAGTCAAAGGGGAATTATGAAACAGGGTGAGGAACCCAGAGAGAGGAAGAGAAGAGATAAAGAAGCAGAAGATGAATCCAGAGAAAGCAGTCAAAAGATCCAATGAAAGGATAGAGTAGAAACTGAAAAGGGGAATTATGGACAGGGTGTGGAATATAGAGAGAGGAGGAGAGGAAATACAGAAGCAGAGATGAATTCAAAGGAAGGAGTCAAAATAATCCCAGCGAGGGGAGAATAGGAACTCAAAGGGAAATTATGGAAGGGAGTAAGGAACCCAGGCAGAGGAAGAGAGGAGATGCAGAAGCAGAAGACAATTCCAAAGGAAGATTTCACAATAACACCAGAGGTTAGCATAGAAACTCAAAGGGGAATGATTGCACAAAGTGATGACCCATGGAGATGAGTAGAGGTGATACAGAAGCATAAGATTAGTCTAAATGAAGGAGTCATAAGAACCCCAGGGAGGGTAGAATAGAAACTCAAGGGGGAATTATGGATCAGGGTGGAAAACTAGATAGAAGAGAGGAGGTACAGAAGCAGAAGATATGTCCAAAGGAAGGAGTCAAAAGAACCACAATGAAGGCAGAATACAAACTCAAAGGGGAATTATGTCAATGATTGAAGAACCAAAGGAGAGGAAGAGAGGAAAAACAGAAGCAGAAGATACATCCAAAGAAAGGATTCATTAGAACAGGGTGCAGAACCAAGAGGGGAAGAGATGAGATACAGAAGTAGAAGGTTCATTGAAAGGAAGGAGTCAAAAGAACTTCAGCAAGGGGAGAATAGAAACTCAAAGGGAAATTATGGAACGGAGTAGGGAACCCAGGGAGAGGGAAAGAGGAGCTACAAAAGCAGAAGACCAATCCAAAGGCACCATTCAAAAGAACCTCAGAGGTTAGCATAGAAACTCAAGGGGAAGTTATGGCACAAAGTGATGACCCATGGAGAAGAGTAGAGGTGATACAGTAGCATAATATATATCCAAAGGAAGGAGTCAGAAGAACCCCAGCGATGTCAGAATACAAACTCAAAGGGGAATTATGGCACATGATGAAGAACCCAAGGAGAGGAAGAGAGAAATACAGACACAGAAGATACATCCAAAGGAAGGAGTTCATTATATAAGGTTGATGCACCCAGAGAGAAAAAGTTGAGCTACAGAAGCAGAAGATTATTTCAAAGAAAGAAGTCAAAAGAACACCATTGGGGGGAGAATAGAAACTCAAAGGGGAATTATGGAAAAGAGTAAGGAACCCAAGGGTGAGGAAAAGAGGAGATACAGAAGCAGAATCCGAATCCAAAGGAAGCAGTCAAAAGAACCCCAGAGAGGTTAGAATAGAAAGTGAAAAGGGAATTGTGGTGCAAGGTGAGGACCCAGGGAGAAGAGGAGCTGTGATACAGAAGTAGAAGATTAATTCAAAGGAAGGAGTCACAAGACCCCCACAAGATACAAACTCAAAAGGGAATTATGGAACAGGATGAGGAACCCAAAGAGAGGAGCAGTGCTACAGAAGCAGATGAATGCAAAGGAAGGAATCAAATGAACCCTAGAGAGGGGAGAATAACAAAGCAAAGGGGAATTATGGAGTATGGTGAGGATCCCAGAGGTGAGAGGAGATACAGAAGGAGCAGAGTAAGCAAAAGGTGTGAGTAAAAAGAACCACAATGAGGGGAGCAGATGAAACAGGCCCCAATACATGGATAAGTGGTAAAGAGGGCTTAGCCAAAGGAAAGGAGAAGACCCGCTTGAAAATGGGCTTAGGTCTTAAGATGTAAGAACTTGGTAGCTATGACATCAAATCCGGGGAGACGAGAAGCCGGAAGAGAGCATAGGCACACAACCAGAGTTAACAGAAGAAGCTTCTAGAGATGACAAACTGTGTGTGGACTTTTAGAAACCCCAGGCATCATGACAGAATAAACACAACATCTTAAATGATATCTCTGTGTATTTGTCATTTGTAATAACTTGTTACAAGATGGATATTAGTAAATGTAGCGATACATTATTATTAACCATGCCGGCCATATTTTGTAATTTGTGAAAAGAGAAGAAAAGTATAAAAAGAAAATTACAAAGCCACTGTTGCTTAATAGCTGCAAGCAGCATTGCAAATACACAAGCATATAAGTGCTTCTCCATTAACATTAACGTATGTTATGCTATCAACCTGTTATGTACATTTTAGTTGAAAATGGACAGTGTTAATAGTCATACATGCATAGTATTCCAGGTGTATGGTGGCCAATGTAATCAGTGCATAGATCCTTTAAGGTTAGTGGTATTTGAATGTAGCATGAATTAAATTCAGCTAAATCACATGCCCATTTTACATTATTGGCACTAATGTTGAGGCTTGTTCTTTGCATAATGTTGCAGCCCAATGTATAAATAGTAACTATCTTGGCAGTGGTATTATTTTGTGTTTACCTCAAATATGTAAAAAGTGTCTTGTGTTGAGTCTCACATTTTATTCCAGGTCATTATTTCCTATACATGATGTATAAGGTCTATTGGAAGGATTATTGTTAATCATTATTTTTGCTACCTATTCTGGCAACATTTGCACACTAAAGATTTGGCTGTGGTTCATTCACACCTGTTTATTTTGAGGATCCATCAATCAGGAATAAAAATGGGTATTCCATAAGGGGGATACCTCAGGGGCAACATGTTTGTCTTGGAAGCAACACAGCACAACCCAGGTTCAAATCTCGATCTTGTGGTATTAAGCGTGCTATAAAAGAGCAATTATAATTACAACACTGTGAGGAATTCGACCATCCGCACATAGAATGTGTGCTTGCCTGGGTTTTTTGAAATTGTGTAAGAAATACACGGATGGGAGATCAACCTCAGAAAATGTGTGGGGCTAATCCACACACATTTTCATATGCTTGCTGCACAATAAACACATCGTCCAGTGTTGTAATGCTCACCTGACTCCCACAGAGGGGCTGGTCTAGTCTGGGTTGCTGAGGCCTCTTCGAGCGTGATGCGCAGAACTCGGAACACCGACTGAACAGGACCCTCAAATCTTGCTTGTCTGGCCCATAGGAATATCCTTCTGCAGATGAGAAAGGGGATTAACAGTCTGCAGAATAGTGTGCTTGCTCACCCCTTCCCCCCCCCTTCGTTCTTCTCTAACTTCCTCCAAAATCCCCGGTTGAAGCTCACCTTATGGTTTGAAAGGATGAACTATCCATCCTGCTTCTGGTGCAGGGGTGCGTGTTTGTCCAGTTACTTCACTGGTTTTCAGAATGGCGCTGGCAAAATCCACTTGACTTTTCCGAGCGGAACGCCGTAAGTATGAAGATTACAAAAGTTCAAGTGTAGAGCCTCCTTTTCTGTTGCCTTCCTAACCTGTGATCGGTCCTTTATTTCAGGTGCAGAATGAAGGCAATGCGTTGAGGGATTGAATTGCCGATGGTAAACTCAGGTGAGTTAGCGATGGGGGCGATCCCTCTTAATGTCTTTATATTCCTCCAGTAATGTCTTTTGTCCTTTCCCCTTAGGGGCTGGGGTGCGGTACCTGCCAACGAAGCGGCGCCGACCCGAAATGAGGAATGGTCCACCAACAGAAGACCGGTAAGTGTTATGGCGGAAAATTAGGCTTTCCTCATATGTTCCTTCTGCTCACCTTTTGTCTCTTCTTCTCTCCCCTAGGCGCAGAGATGTGGCGACCGGTGCAGACAGTCGCGGTGGAGCCAGAAGAACTCCCGAGGACAGGTGAGTGAAGCACGGCGCTGCAGTGAGCAACGTAGTGCTTTTAAATTAAAGTCTTTTCTCAGGAACGCTGGCGTTAAGGTTCCGGATGCAGTTAAGAAGTTTGATAAAATTCTTGGTTTTCACCTTTCTCTTCTCTTCTTTCCTTACAGGTGTTCTAGGATCGAGGCGGGCGTGGCTGGAGACCAGATGCAGGAGCAGACACGGTGAGCGTTCAGCTGCTTGGATGCAGAACAATGCAAAGCGTGAGCTACTGTCTGGGCATGGCTTAAATAGCCCCCAAAGTAGTTCCAGGTAAGTATCCTTCCCTGGCCACGCCCGAGTGGCAAAATAGTCCCAATGGAAAAATTGTCCCTTTCAGGTCTCAGGGAGGCCTGCATCTTGCAGCATGGTCTGCATAAGGTAAGTACACAAAACACCTTCCTTTATGAGCCTGGCGCCTATGGCGCCAGGACTGATGTCCAACATGAGCCAGGACAGAGTCCAAAGAGCCCCTATAAGGGGCCACTGGGCTTTTACCCAGGGGCATGATGCCTGCTCCCGGGGGTGCTGGGCCTGGCCTGGTGCTCCGGGGGTAGGCATCATGACAAGTGTACTCTGTGGGGCAACAGCCTACAGGTCCAGTCCTACCTGTCACATTTAGTTTGAATGTGACAGCCACGGGTACATCAAAGCATCTCAGGAAGGGGGAAGGAAACACCTTTCTTCTGCCATGGCCAGGCAAATTAAATATCAAAGGATCCATGGACCCGCCCTGTTCTATTGTCAAAGTTCTGCATGGTGGCAATGCATAATGATGAGAGTTAATTGACAGAGGCCTGGACACACAACTGACACAAGGGACAGCAAACTAACACCTGTTTGGTATGCAATGTGTCAACTTCCAGAGGGAAGAAGTATGTGATTTGATGGAGACAGAAAGTCTGTTCTCGCCACAAATTTCAAGGGAGACCTGCGCTTTGATCAGGAGTCACAGAGAGCTACATTAAGCAAAGAGACACTTTGATCCCAACAGACAGGAATATGGGTGGGACTAAGTACATGTTGTCACCCCTTATCTTTCCTGTTGCAAAGCACTCTGGTTAGAACCTCACACATAAGAGAAGTTTGTTGGTGGGGACCCAGGATTGGTTCATTAAGGTAGGCTTAGCCTGCAACAATCACTGGGGCCCATTTGGCTTTACAAGTGGACTGACCCTCACTTAGCAGATCATCTGATGACTTTGAAAGGAGTAAGAGAAGGACTCATTTGGACCCTGACTGAAGGTACAGTCTGCCTTACAGCTTCCACCAGTGAAGGAAGGCCAGGATTTCCAAGAGGGAAGCAAGATCCATGACTTAAACAACTCCCACGGAAAAGAGGGAGATACCGGACTCAGAGGACCCTTCCAGATGCACCAGAACTGGTACCCAGCCAACACACAGCGTGCCTTACTAGGTTCTGCCAGCAACCTTCCTATGTGGGAAGTGAAAGAGAGTCTCTGAATTAAGGACAACGCTGTTGCCTTCAAACACTTTTCTCAGCTTTGGGCAGTCCACATTAATGGATGAGCCGAGCACTGCAAAGAAGCTAGGAGGAGTGCCACAGCAAGCATCAACTTATGTGGACTGCGACCGGCTGCACCACTGACTGTTGTCACACTGCAGTCACTAAAGCCGTCCGAGATGCCGTGACCAGCATTCCAGATCTGCCAACAAGCACAGAGATTCTTGACCCTTCAGCGCCGTGGAGGCCAGCCTACAGTCGTCTGTCTATCCTTGCTTGCCGAACTGCCTGCCGCCTGATACACGAAACTGTCTCCCATCTTGAACTCTGTCGCAGGAGCTGAAAAGCGGCCTGGAAACGACTTGATGCTGTCGAGCATCAAGATCATCTCAAGCACCAGGTACATTGTCGTTCTGTCCCCTTGGTCTTTCTTCGAAGTCCCTTAGTGACATTCACAACCCATTGCTCCCTTGGTTATGAAACCAAATAACCTTGAACAGTTAAGACTGATCGCTTTCCCAACTGCCCTGTTGTCAGTTTCCAGAGTGCATCCCTTTCCTTTGTGAAACTGTCTATCTTTTGTGTTCCTTTACAGGGTGGGTTGTATTTTGTAGTGTGCTAGAACTGTCTGTTGTAGTAACAATGAAATAGATATTTTTTATACAACCTTGACTGGACAGTCACTTTTATCATTGGGTAATAATTGTATTTTTGCTGTGTTGCAAATAACCAACGATCCACAACCTTGCAGAGATAAGCTTGATGTTCTGTCCACGTTACCAAAATTGGAAAAGGAAGCTTATAATTTACTTGTAATCCAATTTGTTCGGATCCCTTCTGGTGTACTATAGGTATGGGTCTGATTGATGGTTTAGAAACCGATATTCATCCCTGGACCACTGGTGCCCCGGAAGTTGATTTGTCACAAACACAGCACGTGACACACAAGAACATTGTTCCTTGTATTCCTTCTCTACAAGGCGGTGTTGGAGGAATACCTATGGGAGTTGTGGATCCACAAACAAATAGAAGGGATTCTCAGTTAACAGTGTCAGGATGCAAACAAAAATAAAACTGAAAGGGTCTAACCTCAGAAGACTAATGTCCTTAGTCCAATTCTCGATCCCTATTATAATCCACATACAGTCCAGAGCGTCTGCACCCAGGACAGTGTCCTTAAATGCACTCACAATGTCAGCGTGGCTTTCAGTGTCCCAGAACTGTATTACTACAACAATTCAAAGATCATCACTGTGTATCCAAAATATCGAATTGTTGAAGTCCCATTTCAATGCATATATACATAGTGGGATTGGTTAAGTTAATAATAAATGTGTTTTTGGCAGGGGACTCCCCCACATCCATATATATATATATATATATATATATATATATATATATATATATATATATATATATATATATATATATATATATATATATATATATATATATATATATGCAGTGAAATGGGGTAAAATAAAATTGAAATGTTGGGATGCGCAGTAAAATATGTGCAATGATCACATAGACCACCCCCCAGCACACTTCTTTACTTGTCATTGAGAGGTGATCCCGAAGATGGTTTGTCCTCGAAGTGTCCCTAGCCATGTGATGAACCCTTACATGTGTAACAACTTTCAGACTACCCCTCATGTCGTAGGGGTCTTCTTGTGCTCCTTCCAGAATAAGAGCTTTGGATAAACTTCCTGTTTCCTGAAGTGTCTCGTTTGGATCTTACTGAGACGAGACCTTGGATATGTCCCCTCACATTGTATGGGCTTCTTTGAGTCGGATTCTTTCCATCAGGCTACCTAGGTCCTTTTCAGGATGCAGTAATTATCAATGCCCTGCCATGGATTGTCCTACTGGCATTGAGCCACAGGCTCTTCTCAGGATCACCCATACTTCCTATCAGCTCTGTAGGCTTTTCAGTTGCCACCAGGCTCTGGGCTGTAGCCCTCAGCATGGCATATCCATGGTCATTCTCTTCAGTATCCTCTGGCTCTTGCCAACTTCTGGGTAAAGGACTCCAGCAGGTTCCTTACTCTAGCCTCTCCTGTATTAGAGCGACCATGAAGTGGAAACAGTCTTCTGACAGCCAAGGCTCTCTCAGGAAATTGTGGGAGCCTTATACACAGTGTTTGGGCCTCATTCCGAGTGGGGCAGTAAGGGATACCGGGCACTGGTAAGGAGACTGGTGCCGGTAATCCCTTACCGCCCTCCTATGAGTTCCCTTCGCATCTCCCTCCTTTAAGGCCTGGTCTGACCAGGCGTTCTGGACGGGACCCATTAAGGGAAATCAGAACCAATAACGATACCGCAAATTGCGGTACCGTTATTAGCTACTTCTCCTTCCCCATTGAGTCCTATGAGGGCTCAAATGGGAATGGAGAATGTTTTTTTCAATGGGGACTTACCGGTCCCGCAAAGGTCGGACTTTACCGGTAAGTCCCCATTGAATGAGGCAGGTGCCGGTACCGTTATTGGAGGCAGTCATGGGGCAAATAGCGCCATGACTACCTCCAATCTCAGAATGAGGCCCTTTGTGTTTTATTTCCCAGAGCCTGGGTGCTTATGGATGAGACTAAAAAGTAGCCATGGTAAAAAACATTTTAATACAGCTGAGGGCTCTTGCAAGAGTCACTATATAATTTAGAGCCTAGAGCCTTATGTATGTATGAGACTACTTTCAGGTCTCTGGGAGGGGTATGATAGGTCTACCCCCTCTGTGAAGCTAGACTGTCCAATTTCTTCTCTGTGAAAGATAGTGAGCTAAAAGACTCTGGGTAAGTCTCTCGCAACCAGGACTAATGTCTGGCAGAGAGACTCCCAGGACCCCCCTTGTTAATTTGCATATGCAAGTAACTTTGGGTTTCACCCTAAGTTACTAGGGGAATCCAGACGTGGACCCCTTGCTCACTATTCTTAGAGAGGCACAGCTCCTCCCTACTGATGAGGTCCAACCAGACCGAAACACGTGTCTGGACATGCTGTTGGTACTCTTATTCAGAGGAGAATTGCCTAGCATTTCGGTGCTGGACTGCCCCAGGGCAGGACAAAAACTGATATGTTTAGGATATTTCTTCTCTTTGAAAAATAGTGAGCTGAAGACTCTGGGTAAGTCTCTCGCAACCAGGACTAATGTCTGGCAGACTCCCAGGACCCCCCTTGTTAATTTGCATATGCAAGTAACTTTGGGTTTCACCCTAAGTTACTAGGGGAATCCAGACGTGGACCCCTTGCTCACTATTCTTAGAGAGGCACAGCTCCTCCCTACTGATAAGGTCCAACCAGACCGAAACACGTGTCTGGGAGGCTGTTGGTACTCTTGTTCAGAGGAGAATTGCCTAGCATTTCGGTGCTGAACTGCCCCAGGGCAGGACAAAGACTGATATGTTTAGGATATTTCTTCTCTGTGAAAGATAGTGAGCTAAAGACTCTGGGTAAGTCTCTCGCAACCAGGACTAATGTCTGGCAGAGAGACTCCCAGGACCCCCCTTGTTAATTTGCTGTCCAATCTGCCCACACAGTGAAAGCAATTGAATCCTGGCATCAGCAGGCTTAAGTGACTAAAAGGTAGATTTGTGAAATCCTAGGACAGCAGGTTGTATTGTATCAGATGTCCTCCATGATGGAGTTATAGTAGCACCAGTCTTCTGGTTACTCAAAATAATCATCCACAGAGAGTGTTGAACAACCTGGGTTATTTGTGATCTTACTTGCACAATAATAATCATCATTGAAACAATATGCATTTCCAACCTCAAAAAAGCGCTTTGCACATATTTTGGGATTGGTGTAATTTATTCATAGATCTCCAGCAGTACAACATTTGGTGACAGGTTCTGGAGGGCGGTTTATTTGCAATTTGGAAAAATATTGTCCCTCAACTGTTTTTTTATGTGCCATATTCTGAGGGACACTTACTGCATAGTCTTTGGGCAACCGCCCATGGAATAACCTGTCAATTATGATTACAAATAGCAGCACACAACAGGCCTTTAAGCCTTGACTTAAACAACACCTATATTCGTTCCATGTCCCATAAGGTAGAGGATCAAGGGGCGAGTAAAATCATCTATTTTATGTATTGTAATGTATATATATTTACCTGTATTTTATGCTCGCTAATGTATCTCTATTCATCTGTTGTGTTTGTTGTTTTGTATAGCACCCTGAAACGGGTAATAAGAATGTGCTCGATACATATTTTGATTACTAATAAACTAGAATGTTGGCGTCATACCTGATATGACAAGTAGCAACATTAAAACCCCTATCGTACATGTTCCTTCAAAGACAGGTGCAGTCATTGTGTTTGTGCTGAACTAGGTACCAGCTTGGGAGGGAGTCCTCCAATGTCTATGCATCATACATGGACCATACATGGACAGGAAATACTGAAGAATTTGGAACGAATCTTTGCAAAACTTGAATCTTGCCCATATTAATGTTCAGATATCATTCATTTCATTGAATGCATTATAGCTAATGTTGAATATTATGAGAAGCTATGTGTCTCAGCTACTATTTGAGATTGCTTGACATGACAAATACATCAGTTACAGTAAATAGGAATTACAACCGAATAAGTGAAGGAACTCTACCTTATAAAGGTATCTAGCCAAAATGGTACCTTGTTCATCCAGAAGCTTCATCCTAGGTTGGTTGATTTGGACTAGGAGTGAACAAACTTTCGCCCACAAAGCGAAAAGTGTGGAATTCGCACTGGAATCCACTTTTGCTTGTTCTGCAAAATCAGTAGTACGGGTTTGCCTCCACTGACATTGCTCACGGTTTTGCATGCTTTTCTGCAGAGTGTGGACTTCCGTTCCCATGTTAGTTTCGTGTAGCATGATGAGAAACTTTGCAAGGGCCTTTTTTTTTTCGATCTGTGTCAGTTTCATGCAGTGGCACGAGAAACTTTGTGTGGTTTTTCCAAACCGTGCTAGACATGAGAAACATTGCATGTTTTTTCGATTCGTGATGGGCTCACTCTGTGACGTGAGAATCTCCGTGCAAGTCTTTTTTCAATCCATGCTAGGTTCACAGCACAAGAAAGTTTGTGCAGGACTTTTTTCAATCATTGATAGTTCGGTGAGGTAGCTCAAGAAACTTTGCAGTTTTTTTTCAAACCATGCTGGGTTCATGCAGCGGCACAAAAAACTTGGCACAGCTTTTTCTTTGATTTGCGGTAGGTTTGCACAGTGGCACGAGAAACTTTGTCCAGGTCTTTTTCGGTTCGTAGTAGTTTTGCGTTGTGGAACCAGAAACTTAGCAGCTTTTTTTTTAACTTTGCTAGATTGAGCAGCGGCATGAGAAACTTCATGCAGCTTTTTGTTTGATGCGTGCCAAGTTTAAACAGCGGCAAGAGCAACTTTGTGCTACTCGTTTTGGTTTGTGCTGAATTTGCACAGCAGCATAAGATCTTTGTGATGCTCTTTTCGATTAGTGCCAGGTTCATGCAGCAGCAGGTTAATCTTTGTGTTACTATTTTCAATCCGTGCTAGGTTCGCACAGTGGCACGAGAAACTTTACGCAGCTCTTTTCAGTTTGCGAAACAGCACGAGAACGTTCACTCCACGCTTTTCAATACGCTGCGGTGGTGGAACGGTGGATTGCAGTGAAACGCTTCAAAATCTGATAGATATTGCTTCCGCGACTGGCACAGCCCTTGTTGGGACTGCAAAAGTGAACGATAGCTTGGCTAGGATGCTTTTGTATCTTTGACATCCACTCTATGATACTTTTACTTTCTGAAACAAGAATAAAGAAGCCTTTCTCCAAAACAGTGTTGCAGTCTTTCAGCATGCTTCAAAAACTGTGTTGGGATCTTAAACAAAGTCTAATGGAGCTGCAAAAATCCACTTGCTCCTTCCTCTCGAGTGGAGGACATGGATCACCAGAACTTTGGAGTATTCGCCCAAATCAAATCTTTAACAACTTCCTTTCACGTTTAGGAAAAGGGGTTTGGGCAATGTCAGCCTCAAAAAAGGTAACTATGGCGTGCTCAGTAGGTGTTCATGATCAGTCTTGTAGGAGGCCGCAGGTTGCTAGACCAGTACAGGGAGACAGGGAACATCAACATTTTATTTAGTTGAGTTAGAGGTAGAAAATTAAAATAAGATATGCCATTATGTTTTGACTACTGTGGAGGAATCCCACTGACCATACCTCCATGACACACACGAGCAGGACATTTCTTTTCAGTGATATTGGGAGGACATCTCAGAAGGTTTGAGAGGTGGGCTGGAGATTACATTCAGTGACTCTGAGTGTGCCATCATTTTGTGCGATTATACAGAATACTAGCAAAGATAAAGCCATAGAATTATGCAGATAGAACATTTTAGAATTGTTTGAACGAAGGTTATTACATTCAGTGTCTGTAACTGAGTATGCCGTCTTTCTGTAATGATTTAAAGAAAATACTAGTGTTTCTCTAACAGCCAAGCACAACCCCACAGAACGCGAAGGTTGGCTTGGCCTTTTACATCGCCACCAAACCTCTCTTAATCTCTTAGATTTCATGGATTTGAGTGGTCTTCCGAAACTGAGGAGGCCCACTGAACTGACATGCAAGTGTGGGGAAGGGGCGTTTCAGTCTGCAGCTGAATCTCACAAGATCTTCTGAATTAATCAGATCCTGAACAGAAGATTCAGTTTGACTAATGAGTTCAGTGGACCGGAGGTTCACAAAGCAATAGAATCGAACCATCTGTGGTTCTGTGTTCTTCATGATCATGTGCATGAGAAACATTGAGGGATACCTGTTGAGAGTTTCACATTAACCATCTCAAGAGCAGGACCTTTGGTATAGCAGGGTTTTCAGACCGGTTTCCTTTGTGTATAGCCATTTTTTTAACATATGCTCAAGCAAGTACTCTTGCCTTAAGAGCTCAGATGTGTGTTGAATAGTCATTACTTTCTCTCTGACCCTGTATGAGCCTTCCAACTCTGACCTCCTATTTCTGCTCTGACACCCTCAACTCAAACTCTTCTATGAGCCATATTCCCTGACCTGCCCAAGGATGCATGGAGTCCCTGTACTCTTTGGCAAACAGCTTGCACACACTTTCAACTCCTATCTCTGAATGCCAAATCTCCTGACCTTCTCTGAAATGCCCCAATGGCTCCAACTCCCCGTGTAGGAACCCCTCATACGACAATCACTTCTATTTTTCCTCCTACCTATCTCCCTTCAAGAAACCTCTATTGACTGACCTCCTGCCTTTGATTCCTTCAACTCCAGACCTTCCCTATAACCCCACCATACTGTGCCCTCCCCATGGCACAGTATGGTGGGGACCATGCCTAGGATCCCTTGATCATCTTAAATCTTCTATGAGCCCTCATCCTCTGTCCTCCTGATTGCACTTGATTCCCCTATCATCCCTCTAATGCTTTCTTCCTCTGCCTGTCACTCTTCAGCATCCTAAACCCCTCATTCTATGACCCTCCATTCCTGAACCTCATCTTTGAATAAGGATTCCATCCATTGACCGCATCACTGTAGTCTCCATCGGTATTGACTATGTCTATTAATTCACTTTACACTGTGCACAATGCAAATGCTACTTATAGGTGATTAGAGGGGGGAGGACTGGGGTACTAGAAAGAGCAGACACTTGGGAATGCAGTTGTAATTAAAATACAGTAGGGGTAGAATTACATTTATTTTTAGGAATCAGTGATTTCTTCTGAATTAGTCAAGAATGCATACATATGGTTGTCAGTCAATTAAGGGAGTTAGGTGCACTGATGATATGGATCTATATGATCGTATAACAGAAAAGGGTGCTACATCCTGTTCGCATTTCAACATATATATTTACTTTTGGTGATTCGTAAACATTTTAGTATTATTTCCACAAAAGAGGTCATAGCGCTTTTGACTGTCGCCGACATGAATAAACTCCTTATTAAAATCCACAAAACACTTCAATCAATTGAAAGCACATTGAGTTATTTCAATGCATTATCGCTAAGAAAGTTATAATTATCACAATGTGAACAGTGCATCAGGGTGAATAAATTGTGACAATTCATAACAATAGTACATCACAAACACATTTCTGTAATGTCTTCTTTCTATGTCTATGAAGGTAAGAAGGAATCACATGGGGTTACAGGAAATGGAGGAGTTCACTTGTAGACACATGGAGAATAAAGAAATCGTATGAACAGTATCACGACTCAGTTTATTTGTTGTGCACATGGTATGGTATGGTGTTGTTTATATAGCGACTATACACAGGCAAATGTTTCAAAGTGCTCAAGGAGGGTGGGAACACAGGGAAAAAACAACAATCACTCAGTGCCCTTAAAATTCTGAGATGATAATAGTCTGCACTGGCAGAGTAAGTGCATAAAATTAATTTAACAGTATGGGATATAGCAAATAGGCCTGACGGTGATTCTGCAATTTTAACAGTGCAATTAGGGGTGAAAACAGGGGGAAACAGACAGACGATCTTCAGGTGTGGTGCATACGGATCGAGCTAGTACACAGAGGGCAACAGGGAGGGGAGAATCAAGTGCACCAGGTCGGTTGAGACTGGGGTAAATGCAGAGAGAGCCACTATCTTGGGTTAATTTTTCAGTGCATTGACTGTGGGTGGGGTGTAGGGCCCTGAGGCAAGTGTGAGAGAGGACTGGCGGGGGTGCCGAGTGCCAGTGAGACTCTGAGGTACACCAAGTGCCAGTCAGCATGCTGTAAGTAATAGGGGGAGAGAGGAAAAGGACAGAGAACTAGGTTAGCAAGGTAGAGGGAGAGAGAAGGAAGAGGAGAAGAGGGAGGTCTTGAGGAGTTTCCAGAATTTCAAGAGATCCAGCTCAAGACATAGGGTGGCAGGGAGGCTATTCCAAAGGGAGGCACCTGCTGAGGATAAGGATCTCCCACCAAATCTCTGATTGGAGTACTGGCTGAGCTGAGGGCTCCTGATGGACAGTATTTAGGTATGCAGCATTGAAGGTAGGTGGGTCCCAGGCACCAGAAATCCTTGTGAACAATGCAAAGAGTCTTGAATTTGATCCTTGCAGCCACGGGGAGCCAGTGAAGGGATTTCAGCGCTGGAGAGATGCGGTCCCTGGTCTTGAGGCCAAGGATAAGTCTTGGCGTTCTGTTCTGAATGAGTTGCAGAGGGCGGAGAGCAGAAAAAGGGAGGTTGAGGAAGAGGCTGTTGCAATAGTCCAGCCTGGAGGGAACCAGGGCTCTGGAGACAGTGAGCCTCTTGGGGGAAAGTGAGAAAGGGTAGAGTACCTCTGAGGAGGAGTAACTGATAGTTAGACTTGTTATAGATGTCTGAAATGTTAGAGGAGAAGGAGAGAGTGGAATCAAAGATGACTCCAAGGTTTCTTGCTTTGCAGGAGGGTGCAGGTGCAGGGCAAAGGGAGGCCAGCCAGAGTGAAAGTGGGAAAATGGGAGCAGGGGTCCTAATGCGAGTGATATCAGTCTTCGTAGTGTTGAGGCAGATGTTGATTGCAGCACACCATGACTGAATAGTGGACAGTCAGATATGAGTGAGGAGGAGGAGCCAGCTGAGGGTAGCCTGAAAGATAGTTGTGTGTCATCCACATAGCACTGGAGGTTAGAGGTGAAGGTGGCAATCACCCGTGGCAGGGCACCCATATAGACATTGAAGAACCAGGGGGATAGGTTAGGTCCCTGGGGTACGCCACATGTTGAGAGAGTAATAGTCGAGTGAAAGGCTCAGATTTTCATCTGGGATGGGCAGTCAGAGAGGAAGGAGGTTAACCACGCTAGAGCCTGAACTGTGATTCCCAGGTTGTCACGGAGATGCGATCAGGATGTTGTGGTTAACCATATCTAAGGCACAGGAGAGGTCAAGGAGAATGAGGATAAATGGGGTGTTAGTGTCAAGATTTGAGAGCAGGTCTTCACGGGTGTTCAGAAGAGCAGTTTCTGTGCCTCTGGATGCTCTTAAGCCAGATTGATGGTCATGGAAGCAACCAATAGATTCAGTGTGTAGGGTCAGCTGAGAGATAGCCAGTTTCTCCAGGAGTTTGCCCTGGAAGGGAGTGATGGAGATGTGGCGGTAGTTTGCTGGAATGCAGGGGTCGGAAGAGGGCTTTTTGAGTAGAGGGTGCACAAGGGAGTGCTTCAGTGCAGTTGGGAAAACTCTGGTGCAGAAGGAGAGATTGCAGAGATCAGCCAAGGCTGGGGCTATGGAGTTGATAGTGTCTTTAATGGATTTTGAGGGGCAGGGGCTCACCTTTTTAGATGAAGCCTTCATAGATCGAACCTGTCTGGTAACCTCATCCGATGTGACAGGTGAGAGAGAAAAGAGGGCAAGTGGAGGGGGGTCAAGGGAGGCTCCGGTGTGGGTGTATGCTTTGGTTTGGAAGAGATGGTGGAAAGGATGTCTTGGGTTTTTGTGGTGAAGTGTGCAGCCAGGGCCGAGCAAAGTTCCTGGGTGGGTGTGACAAAGAAGATGCAGCTGCAGTATTGACCAACTCCTTGCAGACTTTGAAGAGTTTTGCCGTGTTGTTTGATGCCACGGACATGCAGGCTTGAATAATGACTCTTTTCTTGGTGTGGATGCAGAGTCTGTAATGCCTTTGAGGGAGGTGGCAGGCCAGTTTGTCAGATGGTTCGCCCGATGCATTCCATTTCTGATCAACTGCCCTACACTTGCGTTTAAGGCCAGCCAGGTCAGAGTCGCACCAAGAGTTTCACTTTTTGGAAGGCTTCAGTCAGACCCTCATGACAGGGGCAAGAGTGTCAAGGGTGTTTATACTGTGGAATGCCTGTTGACTGTTGTGTGGCTGGCCTGGACTCAGCCTGAACGGACATTCATTGGGACCCTGTTGTAACAGATTTGATGTGAGATTTAAAGGACTATATGGGATTACAGCATTCTACTAGTGAAGTTTGAAGAAGCCACGCCCCCGTCTCACCAAAACATTACAAAAAGGGCAGTGTGCGTGCACCAGCACTCGCGCACCGAGGAGTACCTGTTGAGTGCTGTGTGGCTGTTTGGTGGGTTGGTGGCGGATGAGTGGCCAATCTGGTGTTCTGCTTATGTTGTGTGTGTGTGTATATCTGCGATCATCTAGAGATATTGATTCTTGAGAACATTCCCCGGCAGCTAAAAGATATCAGATGAGGAGTAAGGCTAAAATAGCGGTAAAATGTTTGTGTGGCCCAGTATTAGGGCAAAGAATGATATCTAAAAAAACAAGGAGGGGGCAATCTCTTGCCTGATAGTACCGCCATGGTGGTAATTGAGAATGTGTGAGAGTGCCGGGGTAATGTAATTAAAGCCAGAGAAAGAATATTGCATATTTAAAACCTGAATAACAAAGGGCAATAACCCCTAGTGGGAGCCACGTCACTCCGCACGTGAATGTGGACGAGGCAATGGGTGCCTTGGAAGCTGGATCGATTGATAACAACTCCTTATTAAATATGGTCATTAACTTAAAAAATTCAGCTAGACCAGTGACGGTGGTGGAAGATACTGAAAACACTATAAGAACACAAATATCGCTAACCAATATGGAAAGGTCACTGGATGTAAATGAAATAGCGGCAAATGCTTATGCACCCTCCCCTCCCTACAAAGAAACAGATTTTTCTGACAAGGAGGACTCGGTTTAACCTGAATATGTAAACATTTTGAAAGCCCTTTTTACATTGTGCAATGTCATCTTAAAGGAGCAACAGGTATTGAGGAATGAGGTACTGAAGGTAGGGGAGGCGATCCAAAGCTATAGGTGGGTTGAGGACATTACGAAAAATGATGAGGAAGGGGATGTTCTATATGTAGCACAGGGAAAGGAGTCTGAGGAGATGATTAGATCGATTTTGAATGCTGAATTATCCCTTTTAACAACACATGGGAATAGTCTGACATCTATTAATGGAGAAGATGTATCTGTGATTATAATGGAAACAAGGAGGTGGCGTCCTGCCACACATATCTTGTAACTTTACATGTACATCTACTGTAAATATTTAGTCATTTGACATGCTTAGTATATGCAGAGCTGTATTATTAAGATAACTCTCATATAGTAAGGGTGAGCTAAGTCATTTGCAAAGTCCATTTTAGCTTTTTATTTAGCTGATGTTCAGAGATGCAGACTTAGTTCTGCATTGTGTTTGTATGCCCCTGCATCAGGGGTCCTTTTTTTGTTTTTTAGCAAGGATAAAAACATTTTATGCATTACACTTGTATTCAATTTATGTAGACACAAGGAGGAAATGTGCATAACATCAGAAAATACATAGGTAAATATTCACATCAAAATATGTAGACACACGTACAAAGCAATTGCAGAGCGTGTAGACATTTAATGGTTTTCCTCAGTATACAACACAGAAATGAAGAATTTTGAATTTTTCAAAGGGTAAGCAATATAACATACATCAATAGATTCAGTCAAAGACTTCTTGGCATTAAATGTTTGAAGTTGACTGGTAGGGGAAGGACCTAGTCATTGGTCCAACATATGTACACACACGTACAAAGCAGTTAAAGAGCCATGTAGACATTTAATGGTTTGCCTCAGTATACAACACACAAACGAAGATTTATTAATTTTTCAGAGGACAACCAACATAACATTCAAGAATAAATTTAGTCAAATACTTCTTGGCATTAAATGTTTGAAGTTGACTGATGAGGGAAAGACCTAATCGTTAGGTCTTTCATCAGTCAACTTCAAACATTTAATGCCAAGAAGTCTTTGACTGAATTTATTCTTGTGTGTTATGTTGGTTGCCCTCTGAAAAATTAAAAATTCTTTGTTCATGTGTTGTATACTGAGGCAAACCATCAAATGTCTACACAGCTCTGTAATTGCTTTGTACGTGTGTGTACATATGTTGTACCAATGACTAGGTCCTTCCCCTACCAGTCAACTTCAAACATTTAATGCCAAGAAGTCTTTGACTGAATCTATTCATGTATGTTATGTTGGTTGCCCTCTGAAAAAGTTTAAATTCTTCATTTATGTGTTGTATACTGAGGAAAACCATCAAATGTCTACATGCTCTGCAATTGCTTTGTACGTGTGTGTACATATTTTTATGTGAATATTTACCTATGTATTCGTTGATGTTATGCACGTTTCCTCCTTGAGTCTACATAAATTGAATACAAGTGTAATGCATAAAATGTCTTATCATTGTTAAAAAACAAAAAAAGAACCCCTGATGCAGTGGCATACAAACACAATGCAGAACTAAGTCTGCATCTCTGAACATCAGCTAAATAAAAAGCTAAAGTGGACTTTGCAAGTGTTTTTGCTCACCCTTAATATATGAGAGTTAGCTTAATAATACAGCTCTGCATGTAGTAAGCATGTCAAATGACTAAATCTTTACAGTAAATGTACATGTAAAGTTACAAAATATACATGGCAGGACACCACCTCCTTGTTTCCATTGTTACCAGCTCATAAGTCCTCCCACATTTTTGAGCAGTCCCTCCCGTTACCCATATCTGTGATTATAAACATAGATAAGACTAAGAATGCTCATAGCCATCCCTGTAAACTATACAGAGGAAAACAGCCACCACCCAAACTAGGGAAAAAAGAAAGGAAGAAAAAATGGGGGAATACCTCACTAGCTGAAGTGTTGGTTCAATGACAATGTGTGGAAACTAGTGACAGATTTAAGCTAAGGGAAAATGTATATGAAACACATAGGATACAACCTAGCAATCTGAACAAACAGACAGACATAGTACAAAAGAGCTCATTGGAACCATGGATAAATAATAAAGGGGCTAGTAGGTTTATCCTTGAAAAGCCGAACCTACAAAATCCATTGAGATCTAGAATACACTCTCAACCTTCTGGTGAGTATATCAAATGAAGAGGAATATGACAATTGCTGTGAAGGGCCAGAACATGGAGAGATGAAAATAGCCTCTGCAGTAAAGCACTATGCTCCTAAGGAAGTTGAAGGGGGAAGGAAGGTCCCATTAAATCATAATGGGGTTAAATCAAAGAAGATCCAGATCCCTGACCTTTATTCTACATAACTGAGCCCATTCCTAAATAGGGGCAATGTCTTGAAACATTTACACCAATCCCCTGAATTAGAGATGGTAATCTCAAAAGACATAATACTGGTAGAGATATTGTTATCAATGCAAGGCCCCAATTGGGCGGTGGTGCATCTAGTCTCACCGATCATAACTGAGATTATATTGCTACATTCATTGCTATTTTTAGAGTTGAGTTATATTTTTGAGAAACTTGAAGATAAAGATCTGACAGCATGGGTTGTAATTAAGGATAATGGAAAAAATGCTATAAAGGGAAACAGGCAGGAAATGGAAGGTCTAATACTTAGGATTATTGAGGGATTGAAATAGAGTAGTGAGTCTGACATATCAGGATGGCTATACTCAAGAAAGAAAGAAGTCTGATCACATATTGACAGGAACCACACCGTAAGAACCCACTGACTATAATATCCTGGAATACCAGAGGTTTTCATTCTTTTTTATCCTCAAAGACAAGTTTGGGCCATCTATTGGAATCTGATTTTTGTTTCATTACAGGAAACATGCTTGATGCAGGATCTTTCGGTAGATGGATGTAACATTTTACAGAGAAAGGCTTTAAGGAATGCAAAGGGCAGACCCTATGGTGGGCTAATGGTGGGCACCCGAAACTATTTTCAAATTAATTTAATTTGATGCTCAGAGTAAGGATATGAACATATTGGCTGGTATTTTGGAGTTCATACAGTTAAACAAAGAAATTAGAATGCTAGTGGTTAATATATATAACCCACCAAAGGACACTCAAATGATCAGGGTGATTAAATCATTGATGCTTGGTGCTGGAATAATCTGGATGCTCTGTTTGTTATAATGGGTGATCTGAATTTTTCTAGGGTGAGTAGTTCAAAGAAGGATACAAAAGTATCTTGGAGAACGAGCATGAATGACAGTGGGGTGATAAACCTGCAGTCTGTAGAGGAGGAAATGTTAAGTGGTAGCATTTGGTCAAGGTTTATATCCTATAATCATTTGTTGTAACTGGTAGTAGATGATCTAAATGATAGGTTTACATGGTTCTGTGGGGTTGGCATCATGGATTGATTACATTTTGCTTCCGATAGCTATGGTGGAATTTATTGGAAAGCTAACTCTGTTGGCTATTGAGATTAGCGACCATATGGTCCAGAAATGTTCTATAACTCTGAACCAACTTCCAAAAGAAAAGATGAATGTTGTTTGTACGCTGAATTGGTCAGGTAATAGAATACACTAGTTGATTGGGAACATGGAAAGATACATTACATTTTTCGAAGACCTAACACAAGAGCTTGGGGTGGATTAAATAATAGAAGCACATATTTACAAAGAAATGACATCAAAAGCCAGGGATTATGTAATGAATTGCAGAGGTAATTATTTTCTAGAATGCTCATTAGCAATAACAATAAAAGCTGAAAACTGTATGAATGGTTGATCTCGAGAGAAGCGATTGCACCATAAAGAGATAAGATTTATGAAAAAAAGTATTGTGGATAAAGATGTATTTAAGCAAAAAATTGCTAGCTTTAAAACAAAGTATAAAAACTTCCTTAAAATACATAAAGCTTCAGAGTTCTCAAGGAAATGGTTTGACCTAAGAAAATCTCTGCGGAAAACAGATGCTCGAAAAATGTTGGGATTTTTCTAAACTTCATGGTAACATGGAGGATTGGGCAAAAGAGGTAGCAATGTTATAACTGATATAGAGTGGATCAAGCATATAAGGAAATTGTATTTAAAAGAGGGAAGAATAGATAGCGGGAGAATACTGGAAGTGGCAGACATTGGTAAACAGGTCGCCGAAAAAGAGGATATCGAGAAGATAATTATGAGACTCAAGCCATCTAAGGCCCCTGGTCCTGATGGGGTCCAGAATATTATCCATAAACACAATCTGTCCTACTGGGAAAGTGTACTCTCAGGGTTTATTACCAATATTCTACATAAAGGCTTGATTGCATTGAACTGGAAAGTTTCTTGACTAGTCCCAGTCTTTAAAAATTGTGTTTTAGAGGATCCAAATAACTATAGACTACGAGCAATGTCCGATGTCTGCTCTAACATTTTTGCACAAATTCTATTGAAAGACCTAAATAGCTGGATAAAAAAAAATACATTTTATCCAATCAATAAACCAGATTCAGGCAGGGGATGGGGACATCACTGAACACATGACTTTATCTTACTTGATCCAGAAATTTAGGGATAGGCAAGGATGAGCACTGTATGTATGTTTTATTGATTTCAGGGGGGCTTTTTATACTGTTGACAGATATATATTATGGACCAAGTTGGGAGACTGAGGCCTTAGTCCAATTATACTATATTTTATTCAGGAATTGTATGTAGATACATAAATACACATTCGATTAAATCAAGAAGGTAATCTTGGAGATAACGTTAAGACACATTTTGGACTCAAACAGGGGTGTCCTTTGGCTCCAACACCATACAACATATATGTTTCTGATATGGGGTTGGGCTTAGGAGAAGCCCCTAGTTTTCCACCTTAAATTGGAAATGTTCATGTTCCATGGCATACCTATGCGGATGACACTGTCATAATGGATAATACACCAATTAGACTGCAGCATAGTCTGGACACACTTTCTGAGTATTTTAGAAGAAATAATCTTATAATTAATACCAACAAGACAAAGATTATGGTGATCTGCAGACGGAAAAAAGGGAAATAAGTCCAAATAGTGGATGAATGACAAACTTATTGAGGTTGTACATTGCTATAAATATTTAGGTGTAATGATAACTGACATTATAAGTCTGCAATGCCTGGAACATTATGTATGTTCAAAAATTGAAAAAAGGATTCTCTTCTATTTTGAATGTAATCAAGTATAATGGTGTTTTTTTTCTCTTGAGTGTCTACTTAAGTTGTATGGATCATGTAGTGTGCTCTGTATCAATAATGGTCTAGAGAAATTTACTGTTATGGAGACTAATTGACGCAAACAAATGGAAGGTAGAATGTGGCATTGGGCCCTGGGTCTCCCAAACAATGTATCCGTGGAGGCGATACATTGTGACCTAGGACTGGTATCATTGATTGCATTAAAGAGAATTATTATGGGCATCTTCTACATACGTATGGGGACTAAATATAATGATAATGATTCATTATTATCATATTTTAAAAATCTGATGGGAATTGATGAGGTGGATATCACATTGAAAGAATGGAAAGGTAATGTCGCCTTTTTTGATGATATGGGCTTTATCTCAGATTTAGATGAGCCAATAACCCTGGTGGCAAGGCAAATGAAAAAGCTAGCAAAAATCTGGGACCATGATGCTAATACGACCCATCTGGCTAAGATTAAAAAAACATGACCAATATGTTAAACAGGCCTTTCCTGTGGAGAGACCATGTGACTACCTGGTTAACTATTTTGACAGCAATGTGAGATTATTTTTACAAAATTAAGATTGGATTTACTCCCAACACTTTCTAATACTGGGGCACTGCAGAGTATCCCATATAACTTGAGGCTTTGTAGAATCTGCAAAGCTAACACTGAAACACCTAGACATGGGTTAACGGGCTGTCGAGTATTGTAGGGTATTTATTAAAGAGGTTATTGCAATTTCAGATTTGGTATACGAAATGTCCAATCTGATCAAATTTGGAGCCACATCTACTCGGGCCATAGTACAATATTAAATGATATGTATAATACATGTGGCAAGAAATTCAAAAGAAATTCTATACGTATATATCGTTTTTTATTTCTATCTGAGGAATTTTTATTGGATGTGATAAGGTTATCTGAATTAAGTTTGTATAGAATAATTTTATTGGGGAAGGTTTTATCATGTTTTTCTTTTTTCTCTTGCTTTTTCTTTTCTTTTAGTGCTATATGTGTTTTAGATTTGATTATTTTTTTTTGGATTGTTTGTATGTTATGATATGCTATGATAGTTTATTTATGTAGCGCCAATACACAATTTGTTTCAAAGTGCTTCCAGGCAAGGAGGGAACAAGGGAAAATACAATTACATGCTTACAGGCCATGAACAGTAAGGATATGAAATTAACTATCATACTCGGCCTGACGGCATTTCAGATAGTTTAAGAGCTAAGACATAGGTAAGGAAGGGATGGGGGAGTGGGAAGGAAATGGAAACAGACAGGCGACTACCGTACTAGGCCAGATGACATTTCTGATAGTGCAAGATTTACGACATAGATAAGGAAGGGAGGGGGAGAGTGGGAAGAAAATGGAAACAGATAGGTGACTACCGTAGTAGGCCTGACAACATTTCTGCTAGGGCCGTAAACAAAAGGTGAGGGAGAGGGGTGCAGAAAGGGAGAGGAGGAACAACACAAGCGACTATCATACTAGGCCTGACAACATTTCAGGTAGTGCTGGAGGGGCGGTGGGAGGGTGTGGGGTTAACAATTAAGGGGAGGTGGTAGGTGACACACGAGGTTGCTTGCTATCATACTAGGGCCAGGGACAATTCTGATTGAGTAAGTGCATAAAAGAAAGTAAGCGGAGGAGATAGGAAAATGGAGAAAGGGGGAGGAGGAGAGAACAGAGTAAGCACTCAAAAAGAGGAGAGAGTTAATACAATTGCAGAAGTCAGTAATAGCACATAATGTTGCAAGCCAGGATACAGGATGATTGTATAGATTGTTATAAGGTTTAATTAAACATAACAATAAAGAAAAGAAAAACTGTTAAGAGTGAATTTCTAATTATTACAGAGACCCATTCCTGTACCATCATGTCTTCATGTTTATTACATGGTGAAGGATTGCTTTAGATGCCTCTTGGACCCCAGTGATTTTCTTGCTCTTCCCATCATTTTGTTGCTCTTTCCAGGACAGAGGGAGTTTGTTCAGAAGTCTGGCTGCTGCATGTGGAACCATTACCTCCTGTGTGGCTCCTTAACTTCGCTACTGGTAAAATAAGAGTTATTAGTTCCTTTTAGATGTGGATTTTAGGTATCTTGTTGGAATTAATCAGTGGCAACTATTGTCATATTATGCGAGTCATTTCGCCTAGTAAGACCATCGGGTGATTTTTAAGGCCTTGAAAGCTAGCCTATGTCTATACATGCTGGAATTCAGTTTGAACGACATCAAAATGAATTGTTTCTTTTTGGTTTGAAACAAAAAGTACAGACATCTTTAAATGTGTTGCAGTAGTAAGAGGTGAGAAACACACACACACACACACTAGCTGCAAGGCTGCAGCACTGAGCCCTTTACTTTGCTTAGCTTGGAGAATTGCAAATATAATGGACGTCCATTTTGGACAAAAAAACTGCTGCAGAGACAACAGTGAGATTTCCACTTCCAATACATTTCAATGTTAGAGTTATTACCACTGAGATTGGTACATTTCCATTTCAAAGCCGAAACACCAACACAGTTTACAGTTAATTGAAAGCGCCCTGACTTGTCACACTCTGCTGTAAGAAGGCAATCTGTCAGTTACTTTTCTTGCATGTCTTTGCATCTTGAAATTAATGTGGACAAAACGAGATTTCAAGGTGCCGGTACCAGGAGTGGGCTCATTATTCGCTGCAGGCTTGAATTCTCTCCCCACTTTGCATGCTGTTACTGCAAAGCTGCAATACTGTACAGGAGTACAAGATGAGATGGAGAAACAAGTTTGGACTTACAGAGCATCACTTGAGAACTCAATTTCTGCATATTTTTGAGAACTTCATGTGAATTTGGTGGTGGTGTTAGGTGAAAAAAGTTGTCTGTTGTCTTTCAACCTTAACAAACGTAAAATATCACAATATAATTTGTCTGCGTGCATATTACGATTGTGTAAGATAATATAATCATTAACTAATATAGTTATCACCCCTGTGATCGGGTGCAGACAGGGCCAGGAGTGGCCCGGCAAGCCCAAGCCGCAGTTAGCACTGAGTGAAGAAAGGGCCTTGGCTACGACGTCAAGGCTGTTACCAGTCATGAAAGCCCCTGAAGCAGGGGTGATTAGTATTCATACCGTGGGGATCCGTCCATGGTGAAAATACTTTTAAACATGTTCTTTTTTTAATGGGAGATGGCCCCTGTGTGTATTGTGAGTGCTCAAGCTCCCATGAAATAAAAGAAAATCAAAGATGGCCACATCCATGGGAAATAGAAGGGGGACTAAGTCCTGCTTCTATTACCATGGCAGCAGTGACGGCGAAGGTGCACTGGCAAACATAAAGAAGAGGGCCCCACAGAGAACCGAGTAAGTCAGTTGGGGTCTGGTGAGGGCAGGTGGCTCAGGATGCTGTGGGGGCTAAGGGCGTGTTGGGAGGCAAGGGAGTTGGGGAGGGGTCAACTGCAAAGAAAGGAGTACTGAGGTGGACAAGACTCGGGTGGCCAATTACAGATTCTGGCCACGTTCCCAGCCACTTGATTGGCTGAGGCTGCTTCCGCATATGTGAATGACATTGGAGTTCATTCATCCATGAGGCCAGATACTACTCTCCAGACATTTGTGAAGTTATGTGGTGATCTGGGGCCAACATGTGCATACATGTTTTTCGTCCAGAGTTGCCAGTTCAACTTGTTATCATTCTTAGGTCGATAAGATCAGCCACATGGTACTGGGTAACACGAATTGGCTAACAGTAAAAATCAGTTTTTTAACTGTTATGGCTCAGCTTTGCGGTGACTTGCAGTGAGACATCTTCCTTCATTTAACTTTAACAGCAATGGCCATTTCAAGTTTATTGAAACTACGGCACCCCTCCTAATCTCTCAGCCGTCATGACTTCCCCTGTCCCCAGACTCTTTCCATATCACCTGCAGTCTTTGCAATGAGCATTCCCCTGGGTGGGAAGGTGGGTTGTAGGGAATGGCAGCAGACGTAAAAGGGTAATGTAGGATGGATTTAAAATCAAAAGCAATGCATGCTTTTTATTCCTGCATATGGTGACCAGATAATTCAACTTTCTTTCCAGTCGTGGGCTTTGTTTTAAATAATATTTCGTTCTGGCCGGGTTGTAGCCTTGATTCATTTCAGTTGAACTAATGCTACTAAGACACCGGAGGAACGTGACTTGTAAAAGAAAAGACCACAGTGGAAATGCGGTGTCTCTGTAATATTGAGCATTGTGGTGGGCTAAGTCATGCTGCCATTGCCCTCCCTGCCTTGTGCTCTGCCGTCCTGCTAATTCTCTCTCTCTCTCTCCCTCTCATTTCTGTCTGTTCTCTCTCATTCTTGTCCACTTTGTGTTTTTCTTGGTGTCTCTCACCAGCCCTCCTCTCCACCTGCCTCACTTATCCTTCCTCTCTGAGGACGTCCTGCTTTCTCTTCCATCCTCCCTATTTCTCCAAAGGTTATCCTATACTATTTCTGTTGCAACTAGATAATAGATCTATAAATAACCAGCCATATTGACCTTTCAAAAAGAAATGTGCATGGTGTAGATGTAACATTAGCACGGGCTGCAGGCGGATCAGCTAATTAGCCTGTGCCAGCCAATTAGGCTGTTTGAAACGTGGGCATTGTTCAAAGGTGAAAACCGGTGTTCCGAGCAGTCTCGGTGCTGCATACTAGGGTCTCTGCATTTCACAACAGAAGGATGTGCCGAAGGAAAGGGTCTCTGATTAATGCTATGTATAGTATTTAAACGTTTATACAATGCTGGCCCTACTCAAAGAGCCTTGGGGCACATTACAAAGTTCAAAAAGGAGGAGGTGAAAAAGAAGTAACAATGTTTTGAGATCATGGATAGGCAAAGGATTGCGAGGGATGTGGTCTGGCTGGTTAAGAGAGGCGAGAGAGGTAAGGCTTGAGAATTGACTAAAGAGCCATTCCTAAATTCTGTGCTGGCCATCTTGTTTTGTATACGTTTTTGGGGAAATAAACACTCACGCTCCCCACATTAAATATGTGTCCTCATTTACATCCCTATGCTATGGTGCTAATGTCTATAAGTAACTAAGTGGCAGGCAGTACTGTCTGGTAATTTGACCACTGCTCTTGTTATTGGCCCTCTCTTCACTTAGCCCATTACTTTGCGCTCAAGTGATGTCGCAAGCTGTATGGCCCTTAACCCAGGAAATTATGGCCATTAGCACCCTACCGCCAAGCCTCAGCCAACACAAATGCTACACACAGGCTATATCTGCTTGTGAAAGACCACGTTCTAAGATTAATGCTGGCTGCTACTGCCCTTACCTCCCAATTGACCACTGCTGCTCTTTTAAAAACAAAATGTATTTCTGCAGAGATCCTTCCTCATCGATCGCTCCTGGGTCTCACCTTCAGGGGTGTTGCTAGGTCTGGAAAAGATCTGGGGCTACGTTAATGTCAGGACTGTCGGGACTCGGGGCTAGAAAGCCTTTTGGTTGTAGCCCCAGAACATCTCCCTGGGGCTACAACCAAAAGACGCAGGGCTATATTCCCCTCAGCCACCCACGCCGTCACTAGAAATGCCTCTGCCCATCTCTACTGCCAGACCTATTGACTTTGGAAATAGAAAAGGGGCTCTTCCTTTGGCACACCCTTTCGTTTCCCACTGGCAGCCATGATGAATGTGATTTGTTCACATTTAGAAAAACATTTACATGCACAAATGTTTTTTCCTCAATGAAAACATGTTGGTGCAAATATTAATGTTAAAGGTATTTGTACCGTGCACCGTCACCACCGGAGTAGTCCTCAGGCACTCTGGCATCGGAAAAGGAAGAGGGTAAGAAGGTTAGTAGGAATGAGCACGAGAAAGGCAAGAGAGTGGTGAAGTGCTGTTGGCAGCCTCAGTTCGGTTTGCGTTGTTCATTGAGTTTAGGGGTGCTTTTCAGTTGAGAGCCGCTGTGCTGTTGTGTGAGGCTATGTATAGTATGTTTTGTTGTTGCAGTTTGCTGAAGTGTGTGTGGTTCGTTAAGCATTACAGGTACGGTCCTGTTTAGTTACAGTTTAAGAAGTGTATGCAGATGGGTGAGATTGTTTAGTGGGGTTGGTTAGTGGCATCGCTATTTAGAAGTGACACATGCTAATCTTCAGAATCCTGTCTAGATGTGGTGCAATGCTGATCTTTACAGTTCTATCTAGATGTGATACAAACTGACTTCACAAATCTGTCTATATGTGACAGAGGCTAATGTTCACAATTCTGTGTAGATGTGACGCGAGCTAGTCTTACAGTTGTCTAGATATGACATAATGCTAATCTTCACAATTCTGTCTAGATGTGACGCAACGCTAATCTTCACAATTCTGTATAGATGTGACGCAATGCTAGTCTACACAATTCTGTTTAGATGTAACGCAAGCTGATATTACAATTCTGTCTGGATGTGATGGAGGCTAATCTGAACAAATCTGTCTTGATGTGATGTAGCTTGTATTATAGTTGTCTAGATATGACACAATGCTAATCTTCACAATTCTGTGTAGATGTTGCACAACACTAGTCTTCACAATTCTGTTTAGATGTGACGTGAGCTAGTATTATAATTCTCTCTAGATATGAAGGAGGATAATCTTCACAAGTCTGTCTAGATATGACTCAATGCTAGTCATCACAATTCTGTTTAGATGTGATGCGAGCTAGTATCACAATTCTGTCTAGGTATGATGCAGGCTAATCTTCACAATTCTGTCTAGATATGACGCAAGCTAGTATAACCATTCTGTCTAGATATGACACATTGCTAATCTTCACAATTCTGTGTAGATGTTGCACAATGCTAGTCTTCACAATTCTGTTTAGATGTGACGTGAGCTAGTATTACAATTCTCTCTAGATGCGAAGGAGGCTAATCTTCACAAGCCTGTCTAGATATGACTCAATGCTAGTCATCACAATTCTGTTTAGATGTGATGCGAGCTAGTATCACAATTCTGTCTAGTTATGACGCAGGCGAATCTTCACAATTCTGTCTAGATATGATGCAAGCTATTATTACCGTTCTGTCTAGATATGACACATTGCTAATCTTCACAATTCTGTCTAGATATCAAGTATTGCTAATCTTCACAATTCTTCCAGATGCGATGCAAGCTGACATTCAAAATTTTGTCTAGATGTGATACAAACATAACAGAGCACCGATTAAATATCATTTCATGATTGATCAGCTTTGTCTGGGATCCCCTCATTTTATGTTTTTGGTTAAATTTGTCACTTTAGCGCAACCTATATCGCAAACCTTTGGCATGGGATAGAGGGATAAAAGGGAGACATGGCAAATGAGGAGGGACACAGCCTGAAGGTGATCTTCAGTTATGAAACCAGCCATTAAACCACCATGGTCAAGTTATGTTTTATGAGCATGTTACTCACATTCCTTTCCATCCGTACCCAAACCACACCCACCAGAGTAATATTTGTTTGCTTTGCCTTCTTTGTGTCGAAAGTCAGTCAAATGTGGCTTCACACAGCTTTTGCTGATGTGATAAAGGAACTGTCCCATTTCATCAAAAATGTTACCCCGACAGCCCGCTTTCACCAAGCAGTGCCTGTCGGGGAAGTTACTGGGCATGCTGTGAATGAGCAGGAAGAGTCTGTGCCGTGCCGTGGAGAATGGAGTGTATGTGTGTATAATGGTTTTAAGATTTAAGAACAGGGGGGCTGGTCAAGGAGCCTTGGGTGGCATGGGTAATCCCTGACGAACAAGTGGCAGGCAGTGGGGGCAGGATGGCAGGGGAGGGTACAGGGGTTTCAGGGATGTTCCCTGCATTGGGAGCGGCAAGTAAAGGGCCTTGCCAAGAAGATGCGACTTTCCAGCTGTGCCAAAACCGGGCCCAGTGAAATGTGCTTCTGTGAAAGTGGCCTGCCGGGAAATCACATAGAACAGTTAAAAACAATACTAAAGAGATATTTACAGATAGAATATGAAAAACATGTTAATCTCTTTCATTCCATATAAAAGTGTTCTCATTTTAGAGATAAATCATAGCCCTCAACCTTCTGTGTAGCCAATGCAGGTGTAAACACCTGCTTTTGTTTTTGGCGGTTGAAGGCCCATTGAAGTGAATGGGCATATAGAGGACTTGGCGGGTGCTTCAGCTGATTGCAAGGCGGGTGACACCTGCCAAAAGTGTTTGATTTGAGAGCTATGGATAAATTAAAAAAAAAGTGCAATGTGTTCATGTTTAATCACAATTGATATTTTCAGTTGATATTTTTAGGGAAAAAAAAACTGAGAAGTGAAAATGACTCCATCAAAATGGAGGGTTCTGTTTGCTATTCCTTCTCTTCGGTAGTTGAGAAAACAACATTTGCTTTGTATTTACAATTTTAACAGTGCTGCACCATTTGTTATACAATGGTCTATTTTGTTGGTCTGTCGAAACGAAATTAAAGTCAGCGTCACTGCAAGGGCGTATGGTTTCCAGCCAAGCATAGGAGTTGTAGAAAGACGTAATGGGGTGGGCAGGCGTAGGCTGGCATGCCTCCTTTCTTTTTCAAATGCGGGTACAACATAGTGCTCCACTCTGCTCTTTTAGAAATGGAAGCTCAAAATCCTTAGTGGAAAGAGCTGTGGTAAACTTGTGTAGGACCAGGACTGCTGTCACTCGGTAGAATGGTTTGCGCCAATGTGTTTTACTGTATTAATAAAGCATAACCTTAAAAACGAAAAGTGTTGTTGTGTACATACTATCTACATGTAATTCATGTTCATTTTCTGAAAAACATTTACTCGAAAAATTACTTTGACCATTTGTCAACATAATGTGGTTACATTACAGAACCTGCGGTAGTGGCTGTGTAATTATGGTTACGTTTCTCAACTCCTAGCAGTTTCTGGGTGGCTTATAACTTTGGCACCGTTTGATGAATCCTCACCAAAATGTGCAAAAGAAGTACATGGCGACCGTGAAATTATTTTGCGAAGTTTGGTTCGGTTTTGTCAAGGGGGGCAAAGTTATAAGGGGTTCCATAATATTTCAAATCCTCATAGACATAATGGAAAACTTTTTTTGCTCATGCCTATATCCCTAACCGCTGGACAGATTTGCAAAAATCTTGCGCGAGGAGCAGCGGTTTGGTCCTGAAAGCATGCTTTTACATATTTGGTGTTTATCCGTCCAGTAGTTGTTTAATAAATGGCCAAAAGGTAGGTCTCAAAAAATGTGTGTTATCTGCATCCGGTCGGCAGACTCATTTCCTGGTTCAGTGGACAACTCTGGACCAATTGGAAAGCCACGTAACGATCGTGGACATCAAGCGTGCACGCTGATTGGTCAATTCAAAACGTGAGGTGCATCAAAATGTCTGAAACGGAGCCCGGTTGGATTTGTGGAATGCACCCATAGTCCACGAACGTGCAGTAAAAACATATTTAAAAACACATTACACTTGTCAAACTAATGAAACAATCTCTGGGGAGGTGAGAGGTGATGGGGATGGCAAGGTATATGGCCATAAAAGCCAAAAATCGGGTATTTGTCTTCTACGTAGTCCGCAAACATCTCAGTTGTTCGGGGGCGTTGCTGGGATGTTCGCAAACTTTACAAAAGTTCGAGGACATCCATGCATAGTTCTGCATTATGGGTTGGTGAAAAGCAGTTTTTGGATAGCTTATAACATTAGCACTATTCAAAGAAACTGCATGGAATTTTGCAAACAGATTATAAACTTAAACTTGAATGTTTGTGCAAAATTCGAATGGATTTTGTCAAGTGGGGACTAAGTTATATCCCAATTTATTGTACGTACATTGTAACACTTTTAAATAAATAAAACATGGACGGATTTTCAGAAAACGTATGCGCCGAACATTGGCAAGGAGACCCAAAACATGGTTTCGCAAATGTGTCTGTGTTTTATTTTTAGAAATGTGTCATAATGTAGGTATAAATAATAGTGACATACCTTTGTTGACTAAGGCATAGCCTGTGGCCAGGCCATGACCTGGACAATCTGGTAACTGGCCATGGCCACAAGGGTCTGATAATGGGGTTAAAGTGGGCATTGCCACCAGGGATTGGGTATCGGGTACATTTTTTGAAAATCAGGACTGGTTTGAATGGAGAAAACCATTATTCTTGTGGCTACAGCCTGAAGTGCTGGACAGGATTGCAGCAAACAAGGACCTGACAGCATGTTGCAAATCTGTTGTGTTTTTATTTTTTCCAAAGTGTCAATTTGTAAGTACAAAAACAGTAATAACCTTTGGTGCCTGGGAAGTGGGCCTGGCCATGAACAACGACAAATGTGTAGTCTGATGTGCTTATTGGGGCATGCGGAATACCCAAATTCCGAGGTTTGATTGGGGAAAAAATTCTGCTTGCTTCTGCAGCCCGAAGTGCCAGATGGGATCGCAGCACACCTGCGCAAAGAGCATCAGCAAGGACCTGAAAGCATGCTTTTGCAAATCTGTCCTGTGTTTTACTTTTTCGAAAGTGTCCAAATGTAAGTACAAAAAAATAATGATATAACTTTGTTGCCTGGGCAGTGGGCCTGACCCTCGGCAAGGACAAATGTCTACTTGATTTGCTTATTGGGACATGCTGCATGGCCGAAACCCATGCATCATGGATTTTGGAGCCTGCCCATGACTGCAAGCCATGAGCACTGAACATTGGTGACATTATGAGGGTGTAGTGGACACTGAACTAGGATGCAGGGTAGGTGTGGTGGATAACAGGATGGTTTGGTGTGGCTAGAGTCATGGTCGATCCTCATTACTTAGGCAATTCAACCATGACTTGCATCCACAGTATGTGCTGCTGATAACGACACACATCAGTATGCATTAAAAAAAATATGTTTGTTAAAGGAGGTTTATATATGTTAAAAGTGGAATTATTAGTAACTCATATACAGTGATGTAACATCATGAAACATTTCCACTAATAAAAATCTATGAAATTCACTGAACAAACTTTATTAAAGGGACGTTATGGTTAAGTTGCACTAATAAAAACCTATGAAATTCTTGGAAAATTCTTTGTTACAAGGACTTTATGGTTAAGTTGCTGTAACAAAAACGCGTGAAATTCTGTGAAATAACTTTGTTACACGGACATTATGGTTAAGTTGCACTAATAAAAACCTATGGAATTGTGTGAAAAAACTTTTTTAAAGGGATGTTATGGTTACAAGCAAAATTGGAGAAAAATGAACAAGAAATTTGCCAGTTATGGTGAGCTATGCAACCATAACTCGTACCATCTTCATGCACTGATAACACTAACACCCATAACATCAAGACATCACAAATGACAACATTGATGACATTACTGATGACATCACATATGATATTACTACTGTGTACCCATGCAAATGGACGTTTTATATAAGGGGTACTGCTTACACTGTCATTTACAACAAATCAAAGGTGATCAATTGTTTTGTAATAAACTACTCCATCCATATCACATAAAAGTTGCTTATTGAAAAATAAACATTGTAATGAAATCTATTTGGGAATATAGCAATCAAATAATACATAAAGAGAAAAAATGAATGCATTATGGATCACAGAACTAAAGTGTTCTTAAATGGTGTGTTTAGGTAGTACAGTGATAAGTCAAAGCCATACTTGAAAAATGTATAATCTGCAAGGGAGCTGCTTCTTGTTCTATGGTGACCTCAGGACAAGCCCTAGGGAAAAGAACTTCAGAATATATCACAAGGTCAAGCTTGACATGCACAGTAGCTTTATAGTATGTGTATCATAGTTTCAATGTAGTATAACCACATGGAGTCCTCAGCTTAAAATGAATTCTGAACAACCAGCCCAGATATGTGATGTCATCAGTGAAGTCGTTGATAATGTCATTTGTGATGGCATCTTTAATGCCCTGGGTGCTAGAGTTAGCAGTGCATGGCCGTGGTGTGAGTTATGGTTCCATATTTTACCATAACTGGCACATTTCTTGTGTTTTTCAATTTTACTTGTAACCATAACGTCCCTTTAACAAAGTTTATTCACTTAATTTGATAGGTTTTTATTAGTGAAACTTATCCATAACATCCCTTTAACAAAGTTATTTTATTGAATTTCATAGATTTTTGTTACTGCAGCTTAACCATGAGGTCCCTTTAACAAAGTTTTTTCGTGGAATTTCAGAGGTTTTTATTAATTCTTGCAACTTAATCACAACGTCCCTATAACAAAATGTTTTCACTGAATATAGATTTAAATATGAGTAAATATGTAGGATACCAGAGTATCTTATGTTTCCTATGTTTATTGGTTGTTAAATGTATCTACTTCCAGTCACTGCTTGAAAGAGACATGTTTGAGTAATGTTAAACTCAGCCGGAATAGAGGTGATTGTAAACCCACTCATATTACTTTCTTGGGGGAGCTTAGAGTGTTCATTACATATACAATCAAAAGAGTGCAACTCATAGAAATTGTTTAAAGAGGAATACAAAATCTCAAGTTCAGGCAATACTGATGAAAGTTATTATCATATTTGGAGGTTAACTTTGGCCTAAGTTGGATGGCCACATTTGGTAATCAAGTTTGCCAAAAATGTGGCTAATGATAACCACAATCTGTGGTCAAAGGAGACCCAAGTTGAGGGTCAAAGCAGTCCACACTTGCATCGTCCACTGCAGTCAACCAAAGCATTCTTCAAAGAAAGAAGACCCAATGGGAACACACCTGTGTGGCAGTGGGTGGTATTGCCCTGCAGAGATTGTAAATTAGTTCTGAGTTGACTTTTTTGCAAAAGGACACATCCCTCTACATATCTCTCTACATCTAGTGCCTTAGAGGGTTTCCAGGCCTCTTTTGTAACAGCGGGGACCGTGGCGTGATGTGCCCCTTTTTACATTTCTTTTTAGTAGTTTTACTTACAGACTTCGCATATCCTCTCCACAGGAATGGTTGTGCACCTGCACCATGGGCACATTTTTCTGGAAATAGATACACCGGAATGTATTCTGTCTTGCGAACAATCGGGGTCACTGGATGAATATAAATGGATTCTGATATCAAAAGGAACCAATTGCAGAGGAGGTGGGCGAGGGCTCAGGAGTTGTTCTAGAAGTTAATATATGACAGCCAAACCTATTGACTTCGGCTTTGCTTGTTTCTCTTCTTTGTTCTATTCCATCTGTTTGAGGTCATCTCAATCTTTGTTTCTTATGGCATGACCACTTCAGACTTTGATTGTTGGATTCTCCGGTAAGATCTGCCTTCAATTCCTTCTTTCCATGACCTTCATTTTGTATGATCCGTCTCCTGGATAGTATGGACACAAAATGCCTTAACCTAATGTTCTAGAAGTCCCTGGTTGCCTGCCCTCCTTTCTGGGGTTCTTCCTTTCCCGTTGTTTTCGTGAACACTGTTCTCTGCTGTGGGGAAACGCTTCACTCTTGTTTAGCCTCCTATTTGCTCCTTCACTTTTGTGTAAGGGACAAGTGGAACGTTACAACACACAGACTCCTCACTGTCTAATTGTGAACTTTAATTGAGGATTCAGTGCTCCAAGGAGCGAGGCCATGCCTGGCTCATAGACAACATTCTGTCACACCAGCAAGTGCTGACACAGCAACGTCCATATTTCTTAATCTTTATCAAAAAAGCGAATGCGTTTATGGTTTCTCTGCTTGGACGACACATCCGATACAAAGAGGAAGAGGAATTTGGGACATGACCACAGCAAACATTTGTCAAGTCAATGCCAAATGTGGGGAAGCTGCAGAGAGAGAGCAAATCAGTGTGGTGAGAAATGGAGAATAGGGAGGGTGAAGAAAGGGGGGATGAGGAAGGGCTGACAGTGTCAGATGGGGAGATGGAGAGTGGAGCAAAACGATGCAAGATGGAAAACAGAGAGGGGAGAGAAAGAGCATTCTAGAGAGATAGGGAGAGGAGGGGGCGAGAGGTAGTGAAAGAGTGGCTGAGTAATGCAAAGGCTGAGCAACTGCAAGGGGGGAGAGAGTCAGTGGCAGAAAGACAGTTAAGAGTGTGCAGTAGAGAGATGACAGAGGAGAGGCAGTTTGGGAGAAGGTGGATGGTGTGAGCAGGGAGGGATAGGAGTGTTTAGCCATATGGGGAAAATATGTGGGGGGGGGGGAAAGAGAGGATAATAATTATCAAGAGAGGGCTAGAGAGCGAGAGAGGTGGGGAGAGAAAACTACACCTACTTATCTGCATCATTGAGACGTTCCTGTATTGGGTTGATAAAGCTATTCATAAATAGTGCTGCCCTATAAGACAAAGACAATTGTTTGGCGCAAAAAACATGATGTGCAGTTAATTTGCATACCCACAATGCATTGCTCAGTGGCTCTGAACTGTAGGCGAACTACTGGGTAGCGATGTAGCATGTCCGTCTTGTTACTTTAGCTGAAAGACTTATTCTAGTTTCACATTTCAGGTGGAAGGGATTTAGGGAGGGAGAGAGAAAGAAAAGAGAGAAATAAGAAACCGAGAGGAATGAAAAATATCTTCACCGATCACAACCAACAATGTCACTAATTTAAATAGGCATATACTGATTCTAGTCCACCCCTGATAACACTGCTCTCAAAGAAGGTCAAACTCAACAAAATACTATAAGGCCATGCTTTGCAAAGTAAGTAGTACTAGCCAAAAAAAATGCAAGCCCCCCGTAAGAGCTTTTTCCGATCATGCAGTGCGTCTTCAACCTCAGCTGCATACAAACCACTTTGACAACTTCAGGTCACACATCCAAAATGGCAGCAGTGCCAACCACAACCACTTCCCCTATAACACTGAGTAAAAATTACCCTCTTAGATCTTCAGCACCGGCTGGTTTTTGTCCCTCACATTCATGACTTGGCCTCGTTCAAACAGTTCAGGTTTCTGAAGATATTCTCCCAGTAATCCTTGCATTTTCAATCACAGGTAGTATAATATATTTTGCCTTAGAGTACAGCCTTAACTCTGGCAAGGAATAGATTTGAACCCTCTACATCTAAAATAACCATAGGGGCCCATTTCTGCCTGCAGCTCCCCTAGGAGTATCATGAGACAAGATCTTGCAGCCTCGAGGAACCCTTTTGAATCTGATATACCCGGGCCTGTCCAACATGGCTGCCAGGCTGTGGCAGTGTGCTGATGCACACACACAGCCTCCCACAAACGTCTCGATTGGTTGTGGGCAATCTCCAAGCCCACATAGGCCCTGCAGTCAGCCATCAAAGGGGCTTTGCTACCCTGTCTGGCCCTGGGAGGGCCCCACTGTATCGATCTCAGAAGCCTGAGCCTCCACGGCTATTCGCCACTAATGTTTGGGTAAGACCCATGATCTCCTTTGTGCCTTTGTGCCACCGCATATCCATACCCTCCTGTGGCTACGGGATATACCTCTTATGAAGTGCTCCCCCAACCTCTGGTGGCGATCTCCGCTGTGGCTGTGCCCCCACAGCATCGCCACATGTCTTCTTGTTTACCCTTCAGCTGCCACATTGCTTAGGTTTCCCCAAACATGAGCCTGATTAATTACATGATCGAACTAACATCATTGCAGACGCACCTCGCTCCACAAACCGCTCAGGTTGTAGGCACTTTGTATCGATACCATCTAGTGTAGCTTCTTTACCCTCTTGACTAAACTGCATCTTGTCCACACCGGTCCAAAGTGTGCCGATGCACCTTTCCTGAACTACCCTCACTTGGCATGCTTACCTGCTGGATTGAACTATCCACTCTCTCCACTCAGCCTGCATGTTACTGATTCCACCTACTCATCCCTGTGCTCGTGCCTGCCTGCTCCATTCAACTTATGACGCTTCTCACCTCTATTGAGATAGTTAACCTACCTGTTACAAATTGACCGGCTTTATATAAACTTGCATTTTGACTTTTCAAATTGAAAAATCATTCCATGATGCTTTGAAGTCTGTAGACTTGTACATAAATGATGCTTTTGTGGCTGTATATTTGGACTTCAAATCTAGTTGTTGTCATTCTGCAGGCTTTACTTAAAAGATGTTTTTGTGATGGCTGTATTTTTGAAATTTGAATCTAGATATTGTTATGATTCTGCAGGCTTTTCTTAAAAGTGTTATGCTGTCTGTATTCCTGAATATCAAATCATTTTGCTCAAAATCCTCTGGCTGTGCCAAATGGTATGCTGGTTTAAAATATTTTGCCCTGCTTAAATTGCTGGCATTTTTCATCTATGCATGACATTCAAATCTGGGTTTATTGAATTATCTGCTGCCCATGCTGAATTGCTGCATTTTCTCTGCTTGGGTACATTTGCCCTGTATAAATGCTGGCATTTCTCATGTATGTATGAGCTTCAAATCTAGGTATTTCAAAATCTGCTGCCCATGTTTGAATCTTTTTTAAAGTACCTGCTTCATCTTTGCCTGCTTGGCTCCTAGACCGCCGGGTGAGTTATTTTATGCACTGTGCAACACTTCATCTGTCTCCCACCCCTGGGCATCCTTCCCTATGGTGCTCTCCATCTCCCCTATCTATACTAACTGCTACACTATTACCTATGCTCCCTCTCTTACGAAGCATGGAAGGAAAAGGTTTAAGAAGGGTATCCTGGTTTCAAACCCATCTCTGCCAATTGTTGACACCTATGTCAATGCTTTCTCTAAGAAGACTATTACTGACATTCTCTTTGTTACCGCTCCAGACCTATGAACTTTCTCTTCTTCATCCATTGATGTTGGAACCAGATGGGAAGTGTTATTGGCACCCTTCCCAGGTGCACCATCAATGTCTACTTGAATGGCACTATCATGGCTCAGGGCTCTTAGCCCAACCTCATCCTTCTTGACAGATATCTTCTGTCTCTCATTAACTTCCTCCCTTCTCCTGCCACTCCTCTGTCTTCCACCACCCCTTCCTCCTCATACCCTGGTATCTCGTCCCAGTACCCCACCTCGGAAATACTTTAAAGGAGGCAACCAGCTTCACTTAGCTACCCTGATTCTGGCTCTGCTATTAAACACTCCTCTGACATCTATATCCGTCACCTTCTTGAAGACTTTGACCTTGATGACCTTGCACTCTCCGAGATGTATTTCAAGGCCAGTTCTGTCACTGCTTTTGACACTCTTCTTCCTGAGGGCTACAAGATCCTCTCCAAGTGCAGGCCTAACTAGCCTGGAAGAGGAGTGGCACTTGTCTTCCCTGAATGGATCCCTGCCTCTGTCATTTCCATTCAATCCTACTCCTTCTTTGTATGTCTTGTCTGCAAGCTTTGCCTCTCTCCTACCAGGTCAATCACTCTTGCTACTATCTACAGGCCCCCTTGGCCGGTCTCCCTCTTCCTGGTGGAGTGGGCTGACCTCACCACATCTCTCCTGATTTCTACCTCTAAGCTTCTCCTCCTCAGAGACTTCAATATTCATCTTGACTCTCAGGATGCAGCCTTACCCTCCTGCAACCTCTCTGAATCTTTGTCCCTCACCATTCTTCCCTCTGGTCCATTGCACTCAGCCGGGTACACTCTGAATGTGCCCATCTCAGCTGGCTGCTCTCTCTCGAAAATTCTCAATACACCTCTCTCTTGGTGTGATCATTCTCTCCTCTCCTGTTATGTGGGCTTCCCAGCTAAGCCTCTGTCCGCACTGCCAGTCTCCTTCTCCGTCATCTGACCGATGAAGCCAGTGTCACTAGCTGCTGTTGCGGCCTCTTTTATTCCCCCCTTCCCCTCTGCTATTGACTTTCACTCTGACTCAGTTCTTGCTAACCTTCACCTCTCCACCTCCAACACCCTTGACATCCTTTCCTCTGTCATGAGGATCTGCATGAAGCCTGCCTCCATGTGCAACAGTTGGTATGATTCCGACCTATCCTTGCTGAAAAGCATGTGCAGAGTTGCGGAACGAAAGTGGTTGGCTTCTCGCACATCCTCTGACAAACTGGCCTGTCACCTGCTCCAAAGGCTTTACAGACTCTCCATCCGGGCCAAGAAGCGGGCCCATATTAAAACCTGCCTTTCTGGGGCCACCAACAACAAAGCTGAACTTTTCAAAATCTGTGTACAACTTGCCAATCCTATTGCAGTCTCTACTTCTCCTCTTCCTTCCCAGGCCCTCTACATGGCTCTGGCCTCCCACTTCACAACCAAAATTCAGGGCATCCTGTCCTCACTCCCCTCCCTCCTCCACCATCACTTAGGCCTCCCTTGCCCCTCCCACTCCATCCCTGCTACTCTCCTCCTTCTCGCCCATAGCACCGGATGAAGCCACCAAGTCTCTTGCTCTTTGAAAGTCTCCTAAAAAACAGATGCTTCCCTGCTCCTCTAGAGCTATCAAGGACACTATTGCCACTCTTGTTCCCACTTAGGCTGAGTTCGGCAATCACTCTTTTACCAAAGGCTTCTTCCCATTACCTCTCAAACATTCTCTTGTGCAGTACCCCCTTCTTGGGCAAACCTTTGGAGAATGTGGCCATCTCTTAACTAATCAATTTCACTGAATCTGTTGGCTGTCTCCACAACCCCCAGTCTTGCTTCAGAGCAGCAGAGTCACACAAACTGCTCTCATGAACACCTGTGAAGATTTGCTCTCAAACCTCAACTCCAACTCTCGTTCTATTTTCATCCTCCTTGATTTGTTCTCTGCCTTCGACACTGTCAATTATGTCACCCTCTTAAATTGACTCTGTCAAACTCTGGGCATCACGTACCATGCATGGGGTTGGCTGGCCTCTTTCCTTTCAAATCAGCCCTCCCAGGTTCAAATGTGCCCTCCCCCCCCCCCTCTACCTCAATCTCTACTTGCAGCGTCCCTAAGGGCTCTATCCTCTCACTGTGGCTTTTTAACATTTAACTTTACCCCTCTGACCCACCTGATCTCCACCTTCTCTCCTCACTTCCAGTTTTATGTGGATGACACTCAGCTCTCATTTAAGCTTCCTTCCTCTACCTCCTCTCCTTCCTCTCTCATTACTGATTGTCTGAGTGCTATTCAGGTATGGTGTGCTGCAAATGATCTTTGTCTTAACTCCAGTAATACTGAGATCCTTCTCATTGGAACTCCTGCCCTTACTTCCCCCCTACTCCCTGGCCACCCTCCTGGGCCCCATCCCCTCACCCTCTTGTGAGGCAAAAAACCTTTGACTCCTCTCTCTCCTTCTCACCTCATATCGCTGACCTTGCCAAGAAGGCTCACTTACAGCTTCACCTCCTCAGAGGCGTTCTCCCTTTTCCCACCTTCCCCCAGAAACTCAATGTCTCTAGAGCTCTGGTTCTCTGCAGGCTGGACTACTACAACAGCCTCTTCCTCAATCTGCCTCTTTCCCCCCTCTGCCCACTTCAACTAATCCAGAATAGGACCGCAAGACTTATCCTTGGCCTCAAGCCCAGTAACCATAAATACCCAGCCCTAAACTCTCTCTACTATCTCCTAGTGGCGGCAGACCCTCTGCATCATCCACAAGGCTTTCTGGTGCCTGGGCCCATGCTATATCTAGTATATCTAGCTTTCACGACCTAAATACCTCACCATTACCTAAGAAGTAATGCAATTTTATTCAGGGCCCCAGACACCGCTGGAACAGCAAATTCAAACAGAACTTAGAACAGATCTGCATGAAAAGGTGCTGTCAAAGAATTACCCTCGAAGTTAGTTTGATCGTGCAACATAGAACAAATCTCCCCACACAGAAATGATTGCTTCCTGCACTTTGGACTCATATAGAACTGTATATATTACGCTGGATTATTCGGTCCATTAACCTTGCCAAAATGCCTTCAATTACAATTATGTGATGTCACAATCCACCCCCAATTCCCAAATCATAGAAACATTTGAGAAGACCAGCAGAACTTTATTACTCTTCCCCGGTTGCCTTTTCCTGTCTCCCATGGGAACGTCTATCCATCACAACATCATCAGAGCCTTGACGCATGTTAGGGAAAATTCTCCAGAATGGCTAATTTCCCTTACCTACTGAGTCCCTCAGCAGCTTTGCTGGATTTCTAGGATTTATTTCTTTCACCTGGTAAGAGTGTGAGCCTTTTTTTCCCACTCTTACATGTGTTTTGCTGTGTGTGTTTAAAGATTTTTTGTATTAATTTACTGTGGAGCCTCACCTACTCCACAGGCATCATCTTTTTACTGTGTGTTACACAGCACCTTCAGTGCAGTGACACAGGGTTTTCATTTTGGCTTTCCGACTCCATTTTCTGGGGCTGACTACTGTCTTCCAGAACATGAAAAGTTGCCATTGACTTTATTAGTCTCTTTTAAAACTCACACACCCAGTACAAACTATCTTAAATAGAGTACTGGAAAGGGTTCATACTTATCCCTTTTTGTCTTTTTCGCTTGGAGCATTGTTTTGCTCCCTTTTCATTAAGACTTGGCTAGTGGCAGTGATAACTACCCGATTTTTCCTACCGCGGTTATCTTAAATAGCCCTGGTATTGTTTTAGGCTTTCTTGGTAGCCTCGAACTTAAACCCGCTAGATCATATACGTTTTTATATGGTTCTGGCTGGGTTTCTTCAGCATTTCTTTTTGTAAAAGTCTTTCTCGTGTTTTGCTCTGTGCGCCAAACCAGGTTTGGTTCCTTTGTTCACCGTCCTTTCGCAGGCTTCTACACATAAGCCCTCCTTACGCACCTGTATGTCTGGATGGGACAGGATGTGAGGGAGGGGTTTAGGACTCCCTGCACAGGGTCTCCTTGGAGACCCATGTCGCACTCTGATCTGATTGGTCGTGGTACTGTCCCGGCGGGACAGCCACCCTGCTGTGTGATTGACAGCCAGGCTGTGTGAATGGGGAAAACTGTATAAAAAGCAGGTCTCTGGGGCTGGAAAGGCAGAGTCGCCACTGGAACAAAAGAATCGAAGAGGAGCTGACAGAAGAGGACCCCTACAATGACTGAATCGCCCGATGAAGCCCTGCAGCAGGTCCGAATCTTCATACTCCAACGACAGGGAAGATCTTCAAGAAATCTTCTCCCCTTGAGCTCGTGGAAACAACCAGTTTACCAAACTGGTCGCCAGGTCTCCCTTCTCTGGTCGAATTTGCTGTACAGAGCTACAGTGAACCGGATAGCCAGGAGGAACGGACCCTGCTTGAGTTTTAAGGAGCGCACCTTTTATTTGTTGCTTTGCTCTGCTGCTGGTTTCTTCCCTGGGCAGTGCAGGTCCCTCCAGTCTTCCTACTTCGTGTTAGTCCGACAGTTGCTTCAGGAACCGTGAGCCTGCAGAACCTGCCACGAACGTCTGCCTCAGCTACAGCCTTCTTCTCCATTTAAGATACTGTTCAAATCCGGTTGTCCGTTTTGTTCAGCCGCTGTGAAAGTGTGTGAAACCTTTTGCCAATCCCAGGGCTTGTCCTTCTCCATTCGTTAAACTAACTTTTCTGCTGACCAACTTCGTAATGAACTCTTGGCAAAGACTTAACCGCTAACTACCCTGGACTGTGTGATCTTGATCAAAGACTTTGGTCTATTGACTTTGGGCCAGGCACCCTTGAATTTGATTTCGTCACTGTAGTTCCTTTTTCTAGATTGCCCTGCTTACTTACTTGTTGGTTTTGTTCAATTTGTGGCTAACTTTTTCTTTCCCTCCCTTTTAAATTACTGGAGTGACATTTTGCTCACACTTCATTTTGAGCCTAACTTGTCAAAAATCTATTGGGTGTGGTGTAGTGTATTAAGAGTGCGATTTTTCAACTGCTTTACTTTAGTGGAATGTTTTACAACTGGTGTGTAAATTATCATAGTAATTGCTATCCTTTGTGTAACTATTGATACTGCTCTCTTACTCTGAGATAAGTCTGGCTGCTCAGCCATCGCTACCACTTTACTGTGTAGTACAGGCTTGTACCAAAGGTGAATTTGTACTGTCACTTGCAGTCTTAATTGTGTGTGGTGTTCCCAAAGGGTACTGCATATAATTCTGCCTAACAACGCAAGAACATACTTTTAAATTATTGTTACATTTTGGGAACATTCATGACCTGCAGGCGATTTGAATCTGCTGTGAGACTTGCCAGCCTCAATAGAAAATCACATTTCATAAATGATTTTGAATTATAAAATGGTCCTATATTACTTTTTCATTGGCAAACCATGCGCGCTCTAATCTGTTCACCTTAAAAAAAGCAACCTCTGTGTGCTACTCATTACACTTGGCAAGAGATTGCATGCTATGTGCTAATGAACCATCTGCAGTGGCCTTTTCTGCGAACGTAATTCTCTCGCACGTTAAGAACAAAACAGGCTTTTGCTTCTTATTTACAACACTTCAATCTACCAATACGTTTAATTATACTAACCTGTGCCTCAAAATGTATTAATTAGTTTAATTAAGCTTTTAATTTAGTATATATGAGAAAGGCCCCCTCCCCCTTTAGAGTGCTACTTTCTCAGCTGATAAGTGTGTTCCTTCATACGGCGCTGGACTGGCATTTTTATTATATTATTCCCCCTTATATTAATTTATTAATGACAATCTTTTTGAGCCTCCACCTCTTTTTTAGCCATATCATCTTTATGGGTCCATATGGTTTCTAAGCGGGTCATGTCTCCCTTAGTTTCTTCCCAGCCATTCAGGTCTTCTCCAACCCAGACACACAGTGTGCCATATTTTAGGCATTGGATACAATACTGGTGATAGTGTTTGGTATCAGCAGGCTGCGTAAACACCCATCTGTCAGGATCCTCCGCTTCATTTTCCCCCATCACATTCTTCCTGATTTTCATTTCAATGTTATTTTTATCAGTAGTCGAGGGTAACATCAAATGTCATTTTTGTTTATTAAAACCATTTTAAGCAGTTTTTTAATAAAACAAAAGGTGATGAGAAGCAACATGGGGACAGTCACTCTCAAAAGTTCAGAAAGCCAGGTAGGCACCCATGCAAATACTCTGTCCAACCAGTCTTTAGCTTGCACTCCATTAACCTTGTTTGTAATCTTTCTCTGGAGTGTCCTTATCTCCTCTATAGCTGAAATTAGAGTTCCATTTGAGGCCTCCCTGTCAGGGTCTGCTGTACAACAGCTTGACCCAAACCGGGTGCACAAAACTCCTTGTATTGCTGTAGGAGGTCCACGATGAAGTGATTCTGAAGCAATTGCTGCATCTCTTCTTTGATTGAATTCAATAACTTTGTGGTTAACTTAGCTAGTTGCAATAGCTCATAGCATGTGAGCTGCAGCCATTTTGCATTGGCTGCAGCTTGCACTCCTTGAAGTAGCAAAGAGGTAAAAAATACAGCTGCTGAAGAAAACAATTGGTACTGATTCAGGATTGTGGCCAAATTGTCAGAACTTTTCCTGGAGAAGTAGTTACTCTCTCTTTTCCTTCTCCTCACCATTTATCTTTGTTTACTTTGATGTGCCATATTCCCCTGCAGTGCAATCTTCATCACAGTGTTATTTTGAGGCACCACAAGTGCAGGGCTCTGCAAGGTGACATGGGCACACACTCCACTCGAGTCTGGCAGAAACTGGGCATATGATCTGGATCCACAGGCCCACCATAGGTCCATGAGGGTAGCTATACCCCATGCCAGTGCCAAGTTCTGCAAAACATTGGTACAGCCAGAATTGGCTCCCAGGAAAATTGACCCATTTGACCTGCAACACAAAGGGTATTGTGTAAAGCCGCTTATTTCAACTGGTTGATATTTTTTCATGTAACCACATTAAGTCATGGACATTCTTTCCCCAGACAACTCTACAGTTTTCATTTACCTCTTGCTACATCATTTTGCTGAAACACCACCAGTCATTCAGCACAACATTGCAATATTCCCCCTCCCATTTGTCCTATTACCACACTGCTCCCTCTATCCAGATCAGCAGTCTAGTATGACACAAAGGGACACTTTTTCCTTCTTTAGTTGAGCATTGTATTTTTTACAATCCTATTTCTAATTCTCCTTCTTTATATTTTATAACACTGTGCTTTGTATTCTAATTTAGGAGCATTCACATTAAGGGTACATAATTATGCTCATAATAATTTTCCCTTCATCCACCTGGTGAACCGCTACTTTGTTTCCCTGGAATAAACTTCAAGTTCTACAAAGAAACAGGTGCATCAGGCATCCAGCCTTCTCATAAGACATATCCTGGGGCAAAAGAACCTTGGATATCCCTACCACATGTAGAATGAGAGAACACACATAACATGTGCCATTTACTCTCTCCCTTCCCACACGCATCATCTCTTCGTACCAGACATTGCCTATTAATGAACTATGCTCTTTCTCAGTGTCATGGTGGATGCCCTCCCCATTGATCACACTCCTCTTTCCCATTTGCCTTTTTGCATTCAACTGTGTTATGCTTTTTTCTTTGAAAAACATCTAAAATAAAAACAACAATGCTATACTAAAACATATTAACATCCTAATCCTCCAAAAACTTCAAAGTCTTTTTGTTGATCATCTTTTTTACAGCACAACCCTCTTCTGCTCCTCTTTTGTTGGTTTCTGAAAAAATCTCAATGCAGTTAGGAAAAGAAAGTACATTTTGGCAATAGTTCTCTTCATGTTGTGCTTTGGGAGACCGTCCCTTTGTCTCTGAGTTATATGGACCCATCGGTGCCATCCCTCTAGCTTTACTGCTGTTGGTTTCAAGTAGATTATGGTGTGTGGGCCAGTGAAATGCTCCTCTTTCCACTTCCGTATATGGTTTTTGATGAGCACATAGTCTCCAGGAAAAAAGAGGTTCTGCTTTATAACATTGTCTGTTCGCTTCACTTGCTAGTTTGCATTGATTTGGAGGCCTTTTCTCTAATGATATGCATTTAAGGGACTTGGTGAGTTCTTTGAAGATACTGATCAAATTCCTCTCCCAAAATATCAGAAGTAGAAAGAGCATCAGAAACTGTATACACTGGCAGATTTGGCACATGCATTTGCTGCCCTGTAACAATCTCTTGAGGAGTCAAGTGATGATCTCCTCGAGATGTATTCTGCAGGGAAAATAAAGCAAGTGGAAAGCAGTGCGCCCACGATTTTTCAAGCGTTTGCTTAAACTTTGCCGTCTCAGTTTCAGCAGTCCATTCATCTTCTTTACCAAACCATTGGTTTGAAGAAGGTAAACCGTGCATAGTTTATGTCTGTCCCCAGGAGAGTTGTAATTTCCTTTATTAATTCATAAGCGAATTGCTGCCCAGAGCAAATTTCATCTGGAATTCCCCACCTCGGGAACACCTCCCTCACCAATAACTTTGCCGCTGAGCAGGCATTGTTATGGGCACAGGGACCTACCTCAAGCCAACGTGTGAATGGACACACCACTACTAGCAGGTACTTGTATGAATTACACCTCTCTTGCATATCTAGGTAATCAAAGGGTGCTCTGGTTGCTGCAAAGTTCTCTGTACAACTCTTAATGTATGACCAGGTAGGTACTTCTGGCATATGATACAATTGCTCAAAAAATCTGAAACATATTCATACATATTTGGCACGAATCAGTTTTCACTTATCCCTGCAGCCACATGCTCTTTTGATACATCGGAAGGATAGTGAAGCTGTTCCAATGCCGTTTGTAACAATTTCCTTGGCATAACAAACTTTCCTGTGCCATTAAGTCAGCAAATCTAATCAGTCAGCGACAGAGAGCACCTCTCCTGTTTCACAAATCTTTTTCAGCGTCTAATGCTTCTTTTTGCAGCTCAATTATTTGTAACATTGGAATTGCATTAAAAGTCTCTGGCAATGCATCCTTCACTTTGCTCACTTTATGTACTGCTATTAGGGGTATTTTCTTTCTCGCCAGGGTACATCACATGTGATTCCCTCTGGCAGATATGCTGCATCTTTTTCTGCTCTGTCTGCTTTTTCATTTCCTACTGAGTTAAAATCTTGCCCTCCTGTATGGGCTTTGAACTTTATTAATGCTAATTCTACTGGGAGTGGTAACATTTCCAATAGTTCTCTCAACAACGTTGCATGTTGAACAGGAGTGCTTTCCCTTCTTTTAAACCCATTCCTTTCCCATCTTGCTTGTCCTGAGTGTACTGTAGAGGTGACATAAGCTGAGTCTCAGAAGATGTTAACTTCTTGGCTTTCAGACATGTTTAATGCTTCAATTAGAGCCACTAATTTAGCTGCTTGTGCAGAGTAATGATTTGGTAATTGTGTTTGTGAGTATACTTTTAACTCCTTCCACGTTTGTATTCCACTTCCATACCCCACTACTGCACACCATGAGTTCCTTCTTACCATGGTTTGATCAATGCTGGAACTCAAGTCAATGAAGATCATGTCCCCCTCTTTGATCACTTCTTCCTTAACTAGGGGGTTACTTTTGATCCTGTCAAAGCACGCTACACAGTCATGAACATAGTCTCCTTCTTCGATTTTATCTACAATGAACTTTAATGGGTTTATTGTTCTGCACCTCACTGCTTCTATTCCTGGGTTGGTTAGTATTACCTCATACCCTGACGACCTTTGGGTAGTCAGTGTTGATTTTGTTTTCTCTAACATAGCAAATAATGCATGCTCCACTTATAGAACTACTCGGAACCCCATGGTAATTGTGGAAGCCTTTTCAATAGCAAATGCAACAGCAATTGCCTGCTCACATGAGATGTGTTCCTGAATCACTACATCCAATGAACCACTGTAATATGCAAGTGGCTTGTGATCCTGACCCTTTTTCTGTGCCACTACTGCTGTCATTACTTTTCCATCTGAATGTGAAAACAGGTGAAATGTTCCCTTGTAATTGGGAGTTGAGAACACTGGTGCATGCGCTAATTTAATTTTCAACTCATCAAAATTATCGCTCATTTCGGCCATCCATTTTATGTGTGTTTTGGTTTTCTGTGCTTCTGTTAGTGCTTGCAGCAATGGCCTGGTGTATGTGGAGTAATCAAAATCCCATAATATGCAGTAGTTGCATAAGCATATATTGCTGAATTTCTTTCACTGTTTTTGGTGGTGGACTCTTGTGTATGGCCTCTAACACTTTCTGGTGTTATTTTTCTCCCATCTGCTGACACAATCTGACCAAAGTACGCCACTTCTTTTTGACAGTATTGTAACTTCTCCATGTCCACCTTGTATCCTTTGTCTGCTAGCAGTGTCAGTGGTTCACTGAGTCCTTTCTACAATGTTCTGCTGTTGTGCTGCACACTAATAAGTCGTCAACATATTGCACCACTGTGCTCACAACCTGTAAATTGCTCAGGTCTATCTGTATCACTCTGTTAGAGATGCTTGGCCCTTCACAGTAACCCAAAGGCATTCTAATATGATCGAACTGCGTTCTGTGACAAATAAAGGCAGTGAGATACCTGGAGTCTTGGTATAGTACGATGGAGAAAAAACATTCTTTTAGTCGACCACTGTGAATGCTGCAAGAAATTGTTGCTGGGTTTGGAACCAATTGATATTCTGCCTCAATAATGTCATTCAGAGAGCGTAAATCCTGTATAAAACACCACGCCCCTCACTTTGCTTTCTTACTTGGATAGATAGCAGTGTTGCAAGGTGATGTGATCACCTGTATCATGCCTTGCTGCCATAAGGCATGCAATGTCTCATATATGGTTCCTTCTCTGGTTCCTCCATGGGGCCCTCAGTTACTGCTAGAAAAGGGCAAACAAGCACTCCCTATGGGCACACCTATTGGGAAAAAGTGCTTGCGATCACACAATGGGTTACCACCCACGATCACTCCAGTATATGGGAGTATGGTGTTCTGCCCCAATATTGTCACCCCTTCAGGTATCAGTGTCTGTGCTGTTGCCTGAAGCATTCTGACGTTACCTTGAGTTCCTGCCATTTCCTCATGTTTTACCTGTATTTGTCCTTTGGTAGTAATTACAGTAATTACCTGTGTCTGTGCAGGCTGTGGGCCTCATTACAGGGTAGGCGGTAAGGGTTTACCGGTACCGGTAAGGGCACCGGTACCAGTAAACCCTTACTGCCTTACTACGAGTTCCCTTTGCGGGACCCGACCTCAACGGCTGGTTTTACCACAATTTGCGGTACCGTAATTAGCACCTACCCCATTCCCATTATGCCCTACGGGGGCAAAAATGGGAATGGGGAAGGGCCTTGGTGAATGGGGAATTACCGGCCCCTCTCACCTTGGAGTAGGCCGGTAATTCCGCCATCCAACAAGGCGCACACGTTAAAATACCGGCGGCAACCATGGCGCTAATAGCACCATGGTTACCGCACAATGGGCCTCATTACAACTCAGGCGTTAAGGGTTAACGCCGTCATTAACCCTTAATGCCTAATTCCAATTTTAACAGCTGCTTTTAGCAGGCGTTAAAATCCATGGCGCTAAACCGCCTTGGTGCTAATTACGGCACCGTAATTTACGGTGCCGTAATTAGCGCCTTCCCCACTCCCATTATGCCCTATGGGGCAAAAATGGGAATGGGGAAGGGTAAATGGGAAATGGGGATTTACCGGCCCACTCACCTTGGAATGGGGCGGTAAATCCACCATCCACCTGGTGTAAACATAGTTTACACCATGGTGGTAAAGTTGGTGTACTTACCGCCTGGGTCGTAATGACCCCAAATGTGTAATGAGGCCCTGTATCTGCACTTGCTGATGTGGTATTACCTGTGCTTGCTGTGTATTCTGCAGCATGTATGTCTGCTGTTATTGTGGTATGACCTGCATCTGTTGAGGTGTCTGCTGCATGTATGTCTGCTGTTGCTGCGATATGGCTTGTGTCTGCTGCATGGATGTCTGCTGTTGCTGCCTTCCCTGTGCAACTAGTGGGCATGTTTGTATGACATGTATGAAATTCCTGCATGCCTAACATTGTACTCCAAAACGTGGAGTCATACATCTGTATCCCATTCCACTTCCACATGTGTAATATCCTCTCCCCACCTTATACTGTCCCATATACGCACCTCCCCCATCTTCCTGCATAACCACAGGCTGCTGCATGTTTGTGAATGTAGGTTGCTGTGGCACCAGTACCGTCCCACACTGCTGGTTGGGTGGCACCTCTGTGTACCCTCCTGGTAGCATCATCGTAGCCATCGGAAACCCCCTTGCTGTGCCTGAGGAACCACTACTAACGCTGTGAGTACTGCTCCCTCCATGTGTATTTTCGCCAGTTTTTTCTGATAGACTTTTTTTTCTGCCTTTGTTGCATTATCCTTTATCTCCTTGACCTTATCCTGTTTTTTCTTGTGAAAGTGCACAATTATTGCCTGTATCTCGGGCAACATCTTTGCCTCAATTCCCCCTATTTTTTCTAAAGAGACATGTACATCTGCGGGGAGCCCCCTCACTAGAATATGGTAAAACAAAGGTTTTTTTTCATCCCATGACTGCTTATTTTCCTGTATCATGCATTCCAAACATGTGCTCGATAATTGTTGAAGGGCGCTCCATCGTTTATATTAGAGCTTAATTGTACCCCGGAGTATCTATCCGGTAGCCATATTGTGTTACTTCTCTCCCTTACCAATACTGCCAGCAAACTTTGTATATCTCCTATGGCCAATGAGATTCCCACTGCCTATTTCTCAAAAACATAAATCCACTTGTTTGCACCTGCGATCAACAAAGGTAAACTGTAAACTAGATTACCCCTGTCCATTGTCTGCCACGGAATGTAATGAACTTCGCCCCCCGCTTTCTGTAAAAGTGGCATTTGTGGACGTGTCCTGCTTTTATTACTGCATGTAGGACTTTTTGCTACCACTATTCTGGTTTTCAAGTTGTGAAGCCTGTTTCCCAGTCACCCAATGATTCTTCCCTTCCATCCTCTTCTCTTTCATCTTTTCTACTTTCCCTTCTGTTTTCTGACAAAGGGTGTGTGTCGGTTTTGTTCTCCCCTGATTGCTGTCAGCACTATCTTCCCAATCTGATATGGTTTGCCCTTCATCTGCTGTGCCTGTTTCACTATGGGCCGAGTTCCGTCCCCTCTTGTCTATCTTAAATTTGATGCATCCTGCTGCCCACCCCTGTTAACTTTTTTCCCTTCTTGTGTTCCTTTGCTGTCTCCTATATTTCCCTTTCCATAGCTTTTTCTGCCTCCTTGAACACACCATCAAGTTGTTGCTGTGCACTTGTTTTTATTGCATTTAAATATTTCCTCTTTCTTTTTCATCCTTGCTGATGACACTTGTACTGCCCCCGTCTTGCTTTTCATGTGTTCATTCCTTGTCTTGACACTCTTGTTTACGGTTTGTATAACTGCAGCTGGTTTTAATAATGGGTATATTGTATAGGTTGATGGCACTGTTCCCTGCTCCTCCTGCTCTTTCCCCCTTCTCTGTTTCTTTCTCTTTCTCCTCATACAATTTCCAAAACACCAGAATGTCCCATCTATTTTTAAGTTTAGCTCCTTTCGCTGTAGCTGCTAAGTATACTTTCTATAATATTTTTTATTGAATGTTCGTTCTCCAGGCCACTCTTTATAACACTTGCCCACTGTGTCGTGCACCCACTCTAAATGGTACTTTGCTATTTCATCGCGGTATTGGGTCAATTTCCTACACATATGGTTAAACGGGCATCCATCCAGTATGACGTCATTGCCTCTGCCTTACCTATTTCTTATTAGAATATTGTTCTTTCCTACCTTCTTCCTTCCCTACACCAAATTAAAAACAAACAACTCTTTTTTTTAAATGTCCCTCTTTCTACACACAACCCCACTTACTCAATGTGTAAACTTACCACTTTGCTTGATCGCCCTGCTTTCATCCACTCTGGCCTTCTTTGCAGGCCTGCCTCATTAAATCGCATTAGTATACAAGGGGCCTTCTCTACATGCAATCTCGGTCATACTAGCATTAAGGTAGATATCATTGGCGGCACACCACTCCTGGATAGCAGGCAGATGCCAATTATATCTACCTCCTGCTATCCAGGAGTGGTGTGCCACCAATAATATCTACCTCAATGCTAGTAAGACCGAGATTCTCATCATCAGCACACCTGCTCCCTTCTTTCCTGTCACTCTCTGGCCGGCCTCTCTTGGCCCTCTTCCTGCTCCCACATGGGAGGCTAAAAACCTCTGGGTCATCTTCGACTCCACACTCTGCTTTGCTCCTCACATCTCTGATGTCTCTAAGAAGTCACACTACCAGCTTCACCTCCTCATTGGTATTCTTCCTTTCCTTACCTTCCCCCAGAAGCTCACTGTCTCCAGAGCTCTGGTTCTCTCTAGGCTGGACTACTTAAGTGCATGAAAAGGCACTGTCAAAGAACAGCCTTCGAAATTAAATCTTTTATACACAGTAAAAGAACCAGCCTTTATGCTCATGTGACATAGGAAAAATCTCCCCACAGAGAAATTATTGGTTCTTGCACTTTGGACTCCTATAGAACTGTGTACATTACGCTGGATCGTTGGGTCCATAAACCTTCCCACAACGCCCTCAATTACAATTATGTGACGTCACAATCCACCCGCAATTCCCACAACACACATTTATATGATTGAAACATTTTAAACGACCAGATGAACTTTACTACTCTACCATGGTCGCCTTTTCCTGTCTCCCATGGAAATGGCTACCCATCACGACATTCTCAGAGCCTTGACCCACGGATATACTTTTAAATGATTGTTGCATATTGGGAACATTCTAACCCTCTTCCCAAGGAAAAATATCTGCAGGCAATTTGAAACTGCTGTGAGACTTGCCGGCCTCAAAATTCACATTTCATCAATAATTTTGAATTATAAAATGGTCATATATTCCCTTTTCACTGTCAAACCCTGTGCACGCTCATCAGTTCACCTTTAAAAATAGCAACCTCTGTGTGCTTCTCAGTACACTTGGCGGGAGATTGCATGTTACTGGTTAAAAACAAAACAGACTTTTGTGGCTTGGTTACTGTGCTTCATTCTACCACTAAGTTTAATTATACTTATCTGTGCCTCAGAATTTATGGATAGTTTTATTAAGCTTTTAATTTCGCATGTATGAGAAAGGGCCCCCTCCCCTTTTAGAGTACTACTCTCTCAGCTGATGAGTGTGTTCCTTCATACCATGCTGGACTGACCCTGATCCTGTCCCCCAGCAAACTTGCCATCCAGGATCCCATTAGCACTTAACCAGCCCCTGGGGCCCCCTCCTTCCAACACCCCCCTGCCCTTACCTTCCCTTTGCCTTGAACTGCCCCACACACTTCCTATTTGCTGCACTTACAAAATCTTAATGTCACAAGGTCTAGTAGGACCGTTTCTTATGTTATCCTCCTCTGTTCTTCCCTCCCCCTTGCTCTTGTGGTGCATGTAAACTTTCTGCTGTATAAGTACAGTATAAATGTTCAATAAATAAACATAAATAAATAGGTAAACTAATCTACTGCACAGACACTATCGAAAATGCAAAGTGCAAAATCATGTAACCCAGTTCATACTCAGCATTTGATATCACAGCCACATCAGGACAGCACTGATAGCCCAATATTGCTTCATGATTAGAGGAATTCCACAAGTCATAATCATCATCATAACTTTATTTCAGCGGAAAGCCATAAAAGTTTACACAACAACATCAATTATACATTTCAAAACCAATCCAATTTACAGACAGTAGTGGAAAACAATTACCTAGGACAATGTAATCTTTACATCCAGTATAGATTTGTCGCAATATAGGGGCTTCTCAGACTGAATCGGGTGTCGGCAGATGTCAGTGCCCATGACCTTGTAGGGGACCATCCCATCTTTCTCACAGCGGGACAGCCTTTGCTGCAGACGAAACAGAGTCCTGCATCATTGAGCCCCAGGGATACGCACTCAAAGTAATTTCTGCTTTCACCTGGGGATAAAATGGCATGTTAATGTTTAAAATTCCTGGCCAGTCTAGGGTCTTATAGTTTGAGCTCAAAAATGTTAAAAATGGATACAACACTCTGTTATAGTGATCCTGGCACAATCAACAATGTGTTACATAGTTACAAATCGAAAACCTCTCACATGGTTCAACCAATGTAGGCACATGTTAAAGAGTACACCCTTTGGTTCCGGCCTTCTTGTGAGTGGTTTAGGAACTCCATGCACATAAATTGACCGGGATGTAAAAGACCTATTAGAGGTGTGATTGGGGTCTGACAGGTCCTGGGCCACCACATTAACAATCTTTTTTGATAGCCCATGTATGCTAGGAGGTCTAGCTATCTGCAAACTAGAAGTCTGCCTGGTGATGGTGGGGCAGGGATAATACTGAGACACTCTGGTATGGGACCGAAGGCTTCTGAGTTAAAAGATGGCCATTGGATGTTCTTGTCATCAACGGTAGCACATTTTGTCGCACTGGGACCATGGCTGGGCTGTGGGGGGTAAGAACTAGGCTCTTGGCTGGGGAGTATATGAGATTTTGTCTTATTGGAGTAAATTCAGGATTTGATGGTATTTTTCTTACCGTAACATTTTGGTGGTAAATTGGCAGTAAACTGACCTTACATTTAGGGTGGGTTTGGTATTACTCTATTTTGGTGATTATATATTATTAGCTTGTATAGATGGTAATTTTAGTGGTATCTTACTTTTTGGTATTTTCAGAATTAGCTTATTCTTGTGGTATAGTGGTGAGCATGTTTTGTTATACTACAACCCCATCGTAAAATAACCTTTTCTTTCTATTAGAATATATTTTAGTCGCCTGTAGAGAGCCCCCAGATTTATGACACTTCAGAGAATCCAAAGAGATTATTCAGAGCGCCACCTATGCTTTGTGGCTGGAATTACTGGCTTATGTACATTCAGTAATCTATGGGCCTCATTACGAGTATGGAGGTAGCCATGGTGCTATTAGCGCCATGGCTGCCTCCATACCGGGCTCCGATATCGGGTTCCTTCAGTGAGGAATAACCGGGTCATTCCAACATTGGAGGACCCGGTAATTCTTCCTTGAAGGAACAATTCCCCATTCCCTTTGAGCCCCCATAGGGCTCAATGGGAATGGGGAGGGAGATAATAACGAGCATGTAAATAATGGCCCGTTATTAGCTCCCTGTTCCCCTCGCGGGACCCGGAAAGGACGTCTGGCTTTACCAGACGTCTCTTCCGAGTCTGACAAAGGGAACCTCGTAAAAGGTGCTCATGTAATGAAGGGTTCCGGTCCCGTACCGGCACCCTTCATTACGGGAGTGCCAGGGTCGTAATGAGGCCTTATGCGTCTAATCTGACACTCCTTCTCTTTAGCATGCAAAGAAGGAATCACACGCAACACTAACACAAACCGTTCTACCTTGCTTGTTATTTTAACTACAGTGGTAAATTGGTAAATGCACTACTGCTCTTATATATACATCACCTCTGTGCTTCCCCTATATAAATGATTCACAGATGCATGAATGACACCAAAGCCTCAGTTTTTTTTGTTTTTGATGCACTCTGTATTAAATGACAATTATAAACAGCAAAACATCTTACCACATGATTTTTACAGCATCACCTGCAAGATATAAAACAAAAACAGAAATATGCAGGCATATTGCAAAAACGAATTTAGTTTTACAAACCTTGAACATAGAGAGAAAAATAAACATACAGTATCTTTTCTCTAGACTCCATGTACTATCAGTAAATTGTATCAACACACATTCAACAATCTCTTTTTTCCTTACTTGGCACTAATCTTACCAAGGCCAATGAGATCTGAAGTCCATGCACGACCTCGATGTCTTCGCAGACCCAGAGCCAAACTCCTTCGTATGTGTGGGGAGCAGCCAGCTGATTAGATTCGTAGCCAGCGCTCAACCCACTTGGAGTTCGTCAGATATGGCACCGTCCGTCTCCTGGTCCCAGCACGAACTGCCACCTCCCTTCCCTTATCTTCATTCCTTAAGAAAACATGAATTCAGCCCTCTGTTCTATTCTGTTTTGTGCAGGCAATTTCTTTAATTTATCCTTTCCCATGCCTGCTGCCGGGTATCGACGCTGGACAGGTGTTATATGTTGTATTTCTCACTGTCTCTGCTGACTGGAGAGCGGTGTGCCCTGGTCCGAAGTCCTGACTTTGGACCCCGGGATCATGGAGGGGCAGCTCGTCCACACTTCCTCGTGTATTTTCTCTTTTGTTTTGTATCAGATAATGTCGTCCTTGCACTTGTGCTCCTGGGGCTGTTATTGTCCCATGTTTGATGGATCCTCAGATGCCACTATGTGTTGCGGACCTCCTTTCCCTTGGGGTACACACAGCCACACTTCTTGCCTTAGTGCAGGGGACCTTATCGAAATGTGCAGGATTATCTGCCCAGTTCAACACAGCATCACTACTTGTCCCGTACTTGTATGCTGGCTCGGGCTTTAGCGATCTTGTAGCGGTTTGGCTTAATACACCCAGCAGGTGTTAGCTGCTAATTGCGCACTGGTGGCTTCGCTCAACACCACTGAATAAGGATAGGCTTCTTGGACTGCATTGTCCAGTCCCTCCTTTGTATTATGTTAGCAGGCTGGTTATGGATGGTCACTTCTGCTCACAGGGCCTGTTTTCCGCTGTTTGGCAATGTGGCACACTGCTTGTCAGGTTCCCCTCACACTATGCAAGGAGGCAGCGTCTCAGAGGGCCTGGAAAGGGCAGCCCCCATAGGTATGTTCACTCTACTTGGGGGTCACCTTTCTCGTGGGTAGCCCCAGGACGACACGGTACTTGCTCTGCTCCGATTTCCCAGCAATCCAGGTCTGTCCTACAAACCCAGGCTTATGATGGCCCACCCCGCCGACAGCCAGTAGTATTGCATACCTCGTAATAGTCGGCTTCTTCCCAGTGCTTGTCAAGCTGGTGCACCGCCTCTCATGCTCGGGAAATATTTGCCCGGCTCAGATGGCTCAAATCATGCCACCCCCTGCGGAGGGTGCACGGTTGCTGCTTGTGTTTATGTGGTACACAGTCCCTCTGACCCCACATGGGCCAGATCAAGTCAGCCTCGTGAGCTGGTGTTAGGGCGCTGCGGTGGAGACTGCGCAAGGCCCGCTGTGTATGGTCAGCACTTTGCCATCCGCTTGCGATTGTCCTCAATCGGCCTTGCCGCTCTCTCATGTGTGAGCGCAGGCCGCAACAGGAGCAGGAGGGACTCCGGGAGAGTGATCTCGAGGATCGCAGTGTGTTTGCTTGTGCTGCGGTCTTGTACGCTGGAATGGGAGCGCACAACACTCCACTCCCGCCGGGATGGCCAGCTGGTCCGCAGCGCACTGGAACAGCTCTGCAGCTTTGTTGGGATGGCGGGTCTCCGCCTCCATAGTCCCTATACAGTAATGTATGTCGGCTACCCTGCCGCTCCCCAGGGCGTCACAGCAGTATCAGATGCGGTGCCTGCCAGGATAATGCTCATCCAGCTGTTTCACCACCTCTTGTCTGTGTTGCTGGGTTTTGCAGCTCTGCTACGCCCTCCGTGGATGCTCGGTGACAGAGCCCTCTGCCACCGCTCCGGGTGGTCCCTCGAGGTGCGCGTATGCGGGTCCACACCAGTGCCTAGGTTTATCGCACTATGGGCATCCCGGGCCTCCGATTCTAATCAGCCCATGTCAGCTCAGCAGCAGCCGCATCCCTGATGTCATCCCAGCGTATCTTCCTTAAGCCTGGGGCCGCAGATGCGAAACTCCTCTCACGGCCATCTTGATTTTCCCTTCCAGCCCCGTCGCCAACTTTTCGGACATCCCGGGCTCGGCCCTGAGGGCACCCTCAGCTACCAGTTTCCACTCGATTATGCCGCAGGTATTTATCTTCCAGCAATATTATTTTCCTGAAATTCGAGGCGTATATCAGGCTGAAATGACAGGATGTATGCGGGTGCCACGGGAGCCTAGGAGACTCTCATCCTCATCGCTACGCAGTTGGCCATGCTCCCCCTAATTCAGCCCTCTGTTGACATGGCTTATCCACCTACAATCCCTACCAATCAGAACAACAAGAATGTGCCCTGTGCCAGCCTTCGTTTTTTCAAGACAATGAAGACTTCATTTGTAAAGCAACTGTTTCATTTCCTTCCTGCATTTTATATATTTATGTTCTCTACAAGATGAACAAAAAAACGTTAGTGTGCACATCTTCATGGAAAAATGAATTTCAAACTGTGCACCTAAAACATAGCCTGCATTTCATTGTGCACAGGAAACTGCATTATAATGATAGAGAGGTTGAAATTAGTACTTTAGTAAGGCAATTAGTACAGAATTAATCAGTTATGTATTCAAATGGAGTTTTCACACATGAAACATCCAATATAAAATTGTCCACCTCTTTATTTTAACCTGGTAGCACACTGTGCTTTTTCTTTAACTAAGTATTCTGAAAACTTGCCTGCTGGCTGTTACTGGTTGTTACTGAAATAATGCCTGAAGTTTGAAAAACTGGCCTGGCTGTATTTATATGCTGCATATTGTATGCTGGCATTAAAATCCCATATATGTCCTTAAACATTCCCTCCTTTTTCCGACAATTCTGGCTAAAACAAAACCATAATTGGAGGAAACCTTTTAAAAGTACATCTCTCTTTTTCCATCATATGAATCACAATTGAAATAATAGCATCTCAATAAATGAACATTTAACCATTTCACTGAAATCATTGCTCAATCATAACAAAAGTAAAACAAATCCCAAATGGGACCCATCAGTCCTCATACATATGTGCATGTGCATGCATAACGGAATATTGTACACATATTTTCCAACTGAAGTGTCCACGTATGTTTGAATGTCTTCTCAATTATTGTCTTTATATATGTGTAAAATCAACATTTCTTATGACAATAAAACAATAAAAATAAAAATAAAACAAATGACTAACATAACTAATTAAAACAATTAAAATAAAATAACACATTTGTGAGTCTCCATCACCCCCACTTTTAGTCACATAGGATGATACTATGCTCCACCAGCAACACTGCAGAATTAAGTTCAACTCACTACTGTTCCATTGATGGCATTCACCATCTTCATGACCGCACCTCTGAGATGTCCTGATCACCAAATTTTCATTGCATCGTTCGTTCGGTGGAATTCTTTTATCCTGGTGCACTTGGGTGTTTTTCCACAAAAATCACCTCTTTTGGCATCCCAGTCTCTTTGCCTTCACTGCCATACTTCGGTCCGGAGGCTTTACTTTGGCTTCATCCCGTGGACTCCAGGACTCCATCATCTCTCCCGTCATCTGGTTCTGCGACCTCTGATTCCAACCAATATGTTAGTTATTTGTTTCTAAATCAAATAGAAAAGGAACAGATTAAGTACATAGCATAATACCAATTTCACCTTTTCTACTACTTTGCTAAAAACAAAATGTGGCCCAAAATATTATGATCTACTCTTCTGAATATCTGCAACTAATCACATGTTAGAGAGAAAACAATAATATATATATTTCACATTATTATACCTCAAAACAATTTTCATGTAGAACATTTTAGCATATTATACCATAGTAAGTTGATCTGATTCATCACCTTCCATCATTGCATATTACCACATGTTTTCCAAGTATGATACCTTCATTTGCATTTATCTCCACACTAAACAATATATCTGGTTTTTCATGGAGTGAGACAATAATTAACGGCATCTTTCTTTTCCATGAAATCAGTACACTTAACCTGTCTCTACCTGCTCAAGTCTTCTGACATCATGTTTAGGATGACCGGCCTTAATTTGGGTAACATGAACAAATTGTTCTGTCACCATTTCACCCTCTGTCTTTAATATCTTATACACCACCGGGGACACTTTATCCACTATCTGAAATGGACCCTGCAATGCCGCAAACATTTTTTAGTTTTTATGTTTACCTTGTCCAAAATGAAAGTTATATACTGATCACCTACTTTATACACTTTCACAGAAGTCTTTTTATCATAGTATGAATTTGCACTATCAGCAGCTCTTTCCAAATTTCGCTGCACAAATGCAAATGCATGTTGTAAATGCTTTCTCAGTTCTTCCACATATTTGTGAACTGTAGATGCACTCACAAGTTTCTGCTCATGTGTCCTGTATAAGATATGTTGTGGCAGTACCATTTTCCTTCCTGTTAACACCTCATGAGGACTGATACCTGTCGCTTTAGCAGGAGTCGATCTAATGGCCATCAATACCAGAGGTAATCGTGAATCCCAACTAGAACCAGCCTCTGCTACAAAATATCTCCATAACAGATCTGTTGCAATGTTCAACATTTCCAGAAGAAGCGGGCCGATATGCGATATGTAATTTCCTTTTTTACCCCCAAAATCTGCCACACCTTACTCATTAAGGTGCTCGTGAAATGACTTCCTCTCTCTGACTCTATTCTTTGTGGTAATCCAAATCTTGAAAATATATGATTTACCAGCAATGTAGCTGCTGTTTGCGCACTACAGTCTGGTGTAGGAATACATTGTACCCATTTCGAATTCAAAGAAACCACTGTCAAAAGATACCGGTTTCCCCTACTCAATCCCTTTACAGGCCCTACATTGTCAATTTGTAAATCTGACCATGGAAGAGTTAAACCTCTTTCATCAATGGAGCTCTATGCATTGGTGAAGCAGGTTTAAATTGTGCACATATGAGCCACCTCCTGGTATACAATTCCACATCTTGGTACATGTGTGGCCAGTAAGCATAATCTTTCAGTATCTCTAAAGTCTTTTGTGAACCTCTGTGTCCTGCAGTTATTGCATCATGTGCATGATGTAACATTAGCCCTCTGAACGAAAGAGGTACCACCCACTGTATCTGCCCTGTTATGGATAATCTGATCATCAGACCATCCTGTAGTTTAATTCATTTTTTGTTCTTTAATAACACTCTTAACTCTTCTTTTCCTGTACAATCATTTTCAGTTAAATAATTTTGTTCGGAGTCCATCAAATATTTATAATAGGTCCCCAACACAGGGTCATCTTTTTGCGCCTTAATCAGATCTTGATATGGAGTATTATAACTCCATTGTACTACAGGGTGTGCAACTTCTTTCTGAGCTTTAGAGCGTGTAACTGCATCTATTTCTATTTCACCAATCAAGTGTTCAATGGGCAACAATTCTCCCATAACAGCCCCAACCTTAGCTAATTGATCTGCTTTATCATTTCCCTCCTTATCTTCTCCTGGAGTTTTCAAATGTCCACAAATTTTCCTCCAGTATACTGTTAAATCATTCTCTGGCACTAATGTGTCTATAGCTTGTATCATTTTCCCATGCTTGAGGGGCTTTTTGTTATTTTTGTTATATTTTGTTTAAACCTTCATGACTAACATGTATGATGTACTATGGTGTATGATGTATTACGGGGTATGATACTCCTTATCGCTTAACACAGGATCTTGCCTTACTGTAACCCATGGCACAACCTGTACCTGTAACTAAGTTCCCCTACAAGTAACAGTGCCACAATGCCCCTGGGCTGCCTGCGCGCTATATAAATGTAATAAATAAATAAATAAATAAATATATGTGAGCATGCCTCTTGCTTTCCAGCCAGGCAAATATTCTACAAAGCTATTTCGTGCATAATCAGAATCAGTCACCAGGATAATTTCACTGAATTTGTTATTAACTACAGTAGTAATTGCTTTATAAATGGCTGCCAACTCTGCTACCTGGCTACTCCTAGCCCCAATTCTCATCCCTATACTAGGAATGTCCTCACATCTCAACCAGACATTTCCTATCCCTGACACCAACTGTTTATTGCTGTCATTTTCAATGTGAAAAGCACATCCATCGACATATACAATTGACAATTCCTTGCATGTATTTTCATCAAAAGCTATGTGTGGTGATTGTTCAAACTCCTGCAAACTGGACTCCACCTCTACTTCCTTTGATACACATTCAGCTGCACAGTCATATAAATCTGCTAACACTTGAGCAATTTGGCTCTTTTTATTTTGCCCATATCTTACTTCCACAGGAAAGCCCTGCAATGCCGATGTCCATGAAGTAATTCTGGACTGTGCTAGATTGCCTTATCTAATCCTTTCACTCTGTAAAAACTGCAATGGTTGACGATTTTTCTCAATGATTAACTTCTCCCCTTGGAAAATCGGATGAAAATGTTGCAATGCCCACACAGTCACTGATTTAATTTCAACTTGAGAAAATGCCTTACTTGCATAAGCAATAGTTTCATGGTTCAAATCATGCTTTTGAGATAACACTGCTGACATACAATGCTCAGTGAATCCTATTTCTATAAAGAAATTGCTGTTCTTTATGGGATACGCCAAGCCTTGATCAATGAATGGCAGCAGCCATCTAGAAACTGGCACTCTTTTATTTAATTCCCTCAGGTCTGCACACAGACGCCATTGTCAGGGTCTGCACACAGACGCCATTGTCAGTTTGGCTTTAATACACCCAAAATAGGAGTGTTGGAGGTGCTATGAATGGGTCTGATAAGGGCGAGGGCGCAAAGGGAACTCGGAGTATGGCGGTAAGGGATTACCGCCACCGGTCTCGTTACCGGTGGCCGCTATCCCTTACCGCCATACTCGGAATGAGGCCCCTTCTCTTTTAAATAGAAGCACAATGTGTGTTCATCTATTTCAGTTTGCCATTTCTTCCTAATAAATCTGCACAGATTGTTTTTCTCTTTCATTTTGCATTTTGTCCTGACACATCAAAATAACGGTGACACTAGGCACAGAGCTATTCTGTAGGTACACCTCCACTGCATCATTCGATTTGGCAACAGTATGGTATTCATTTACACTGCTGTTTTGTGCCTTTAATTTCTTAGACCTTAATGGTTTTTTGGTTAAAGACCACAGAACCCCATTTACCCCATCAATGAGAGGAGACAATCTTTTCAGGCAATCTGTTCCCATCAAGAATGCAATTTCACAAATAGATGTGATCAATACTTCCTGTTTCATTCTGTGTTTTCCTATTTTATGTCAACTTCAGTGACACCATCGATAGGCACCTCCTCACCGTTAAAATTATGTACTGGGCCTTCACTCTGTCTCACTTTGATCTGATTCCGTGGAGATCTCCCTTCATTGATACTTTTTACCAATTCTTTAGACATAATTGTGGCCTGTGCGCCTGTGTCAATCATTGCAAATGTATTGCACTTCTCTTCCACAGTAATGGGAGCATAAATGTCTTCAACTTCTCCTTATACACACAAAAAGTGTGAATTCTTACTGATTTCAGGATTCACCTTTCTCAGACCCTTCTCACTCTTGGCTAAGCACATCGGTAAATGAAAGAACATCTATTCCTCCTTTCTGTTCATTTTTTTTTTTTTTTTCTTTACTTGTATATAATCAAAACAAAATTTGATTTTTACAAGAAGTCACAACTCACAAATTTGATGCACACATATGAAATGTTACACGACAAGAGTTGAGACTAAACGGAATTTGGAAAAGAAAAAAAGTCGGCCAGAAGGACAGAAGGAATAAAATTTCTGCTAGACGGTGCTGCATGGACTGCCAGTCCCTGTTGCTAGTTTGATTGATGCCTCCAACATCTTTACCGCTGCAGTGGACCATTTGGTCTTTTCACCTGCTACCAGGCGACACCACCATGTGTCCTCCTCACGCAGAGATGTATTTTGCATTAGGGGTAGCAGAAAAGCTTCTCGCAGATGTGCTGTTTTTGTGCAGTTTAGAAGTAAATGTCTTACAGTTTCTACTTCTTGTGATTCTGGACACAACCTGCACATTTTTGACAAAGTTTTTGTCCGAATGGCTTTAATTTCTTGGGTTAAAATTAGATTCAGTCTTATTTTCATAAATGTTTTCTGCAGTCTCTTATCAGGAAATTTAATACAATAATTCAGTGGCAAAGTGAGCTTGTTTGTTGTCGGCGGTAAGTGGGCAAGTAGTTTGTTTGCCATTGCTGATTCGCAAGTTTGAATCCAGTCTTCTTGAGCTATTTTTTTCTTTATCTTCTCAGGATTTAACATTAAGTCCTCTGGCGTACAAGCTAACTCTGCCAGATTTTTTTGCAGTTCTTTCTCCCATTTGTTCAGGGCGGGGCAGTGGCCTTGAGTAAGTTCCCTGCGAATGGCCTTGAATAAGGGTAGGGCGTCTGGCGAGATGATTTTTCGCAGTAGTCTTAACTGGCTTTGTTTCACAGCTGCTTTCAGCGATAGTAAGCCCAGTTCGCGTCTAATAGCTGTAATTGACGTTGATTTTGGGAGACCCAAAACTGTTTTCCACAAATATCCTTCTAATTTAGACCATGTTGAATCTTCGAAATGTAGTGCCGCGTCCATAGCATAAGTCATCGCAGGGACTACCTTTTGTTTGTAGAATTGGATCACAGGCAATAAAGAAAATTTTCCAAATTTCCGATCTACAAGCTTCGTCTGGGTAGTTAATGTTTTTATTTTTGACCATAAGGCCAAGTGAATAGTCTTTTCTGAGCGTGTGTCATCAAGCATTATTCCCAAATATTTTATGCAGGTTACAATTTCAATCTTCTTTTTATTCAGAAACCAGCGCTCACTGGTGGTCGATTTGTTTTTCCCCATAATCAGGATTTTAGATTTGGTGATGTTTATTTCCAGATCGTTTAGCTAGATATACTTGCCAAGTTGTCTAGTTGGCGCTGGAGCCCTATTTGGGCCTGATCTATTAAGATCAGATCGTCCGCGTAGAGTAGTCTAGATATTACGGTGTTTCCTACTCTTGGTGGAAAAGCTCTTACCGCTGGTTGAGTATATTGAAAGTCCCCCAAAAACGCGATGAAAAGTGCCGGGGCAAGAGGACATCCTTGCTTCACGCCACGTTCCGATGGGAATTGTTCGGTCATCATGCCTTGTCTATTTAGACAAACTCTCAATTTTGTGTCTGTATGGAGAGCAATGATCGGTTCTAGGATTTCTCCCGGGCAGTTCCAATTTGATAATTTTAACCATAGCTTCCGTCGACTGATTTTGTCAAACGCTTGCGTTAAATCTATAAACGCTATGAAAACTTTTGGGGCACGGTTTTTCACATTTTCTTTTATGATATTTAATATCATAATGTTGATACTCGTACTTACGTTTTTTACAAAGCCCGTTTGCAGTTCATCATAACAGGGCGCGGTTCTTGCCCATCTATGGAATCTGGTAAGTAAAAGGGTTGCGAATATCTTGCCCATAATGTCCAAGAGGGCTATAGGACGGTAGTTCGCTGGATTTTCTCTATTTCCCTTTTTAAAGATGGGTACTATCAATGCTTCCGTCCATGTTTTGGGAATTTGTTTCTTAGTCTGGCATTGATTGAATATTTTTGTTATCAAGTCTGCCCATTCCTGAGGATGTTGTTTTAGATCCATATTGGTTAGAGCATCTTGCCCCGGTGCCCTGGATGTCTTCAGCTTCAGTATGGTAGCAAGAATTTCTTGTTGATCTGCAAGGTGAACCCATGTTTACTTTATAGGAGGTGTATAGCTTCCAGTAGTTTCAGGTATGGCTGCGAACTGGGCTACAAAAAAAGTTGTCCAGCTTGACTCCGATATTACATTTGCGATCTGATTTGTTGTCTCTCGGCTTTTGTTTTTAATCAGCGCCCAAAAATCTCTAGAGTTTTTTGACGTCAGCGTTTTTAGCATTTGTTCAGCGTCATTCTGATACATGACTCCTTTATGTTGCTTTAGCCATGTTTTATATGTTTTTGCGGCCGCTATAGCAATTGCTTCATACTCAATATTGCCGGAACTCTAGCCAGACGCCTCAATTTACGGACTTCTCTTCTTCTCAAAACCACTTGCTGATCATATTTGTGTGCCCTATTTTCGTTTGAGGAAGGAAGGTTTCTTTGCACTTTTCTATAATTCACAAGAAATGGGATATAGTTTGGCCTGTTTTGCGTATATGCAGTGGTTTTTTCTTCGTTGTCAAATTTCTGCGAAATCTCCTTAATGTTTGCTGCTGTTAGTTTTATTCCTGAGGACTTGTGCGATACCTCCACGTCAAATGGATAGATTTCTTTTGGAATACTAACTGACTCAAAAGCCATTGACAAAAGATTATGGTCACTGGCTTGAGTTCTGAAGACCTCATAGGATTCCACGAAAGATATTAAGGAATGTGAGATGAAAATATAATCCAGCGTTGCAAAGGTGTCAAGCCGTTCCCAAGTTGGAATCGTTGGGAACTGGCCTCGGAGGGTTGCTACATTATGGAAGTTTCTCGAATCCATAAAATCAGACCATAGCACCCCTCGTTCTCGAGATGTCGAAGAATGACTACTTGGGGGGGGTTGTTCACACCTGGCGTTCAAATCTCCGCAGATGACAATGTGGTCAGTAAGCAGTTCAGTAGTAAATTTGTCTATGGTATCCGCGATGGCACTACAAAAATCAGTGCTCTTTGTTCTTTGCGGGTTCCAATAGACATTTATAATGGCTAAATTGGATTTAGTTTTCTCCCGAGATTGGCCTTTCTAGATGACGCCATTCCGTTAGTATGGCCAAAATACCATAAATTTCTGTCACTTTTTTTATAACCGAGATACCAGATCCTAATTTGACCGCGGTTAGAAGACCAGATGATGGTCTACCAATCATGCCCTTACTAGCAAGGGAGATACAGGTTTCGTATCCATCGATTGTAGGTTGTTCCATCAGCCAGGTTTCCTGGAGGCAGATGATATCAAACTGTGACAGGTCAAAAGCATCGGGTTTGGTCAGGTGTTCGTGGCCTCTCGTATTCCATGAGCACATGGATGTTTCCTTAGATTGAATATCTTGAAGGTGTTCAGCAGTTTTTCGGCGAGTCGGCGTCCCTAAACAATTTCGTTGTTATTTTTGTGAATTAGGATTTAACACCTTTTTCAGCCATCTCCATGGGCCTGTAGGTTCGCGTTTTTTGTTGTGGGACCAGTCAGAGGTTTGGTCAGACGACGCAGCACGGCTGCGGTTTTTTCCCCATCTGTCGTTCATTCTTATGCTCTCTGTATGTCTTAACTTCTTATACTTTACATTTTCATTTATTGCATTGTAGTTTGAATGTAATCTCTCTCTCCTGATATCTCCAACCTCCTTGTACTTTTCCTCTCTTTTCTTGGCAGTTTGGAGTACTGTATGCTTTTGTCGTCCAGGTTCTTTTCCCGTCAGATTTTGATGAGAACTCTTTTTCACATTCACTGATGTTGTAATTTCCACAAGGGCAAAGCCCATCTCCTTTAAGGCGATAATCACGTCTTGGTTTAGATCTGTACTTGCAGCCTTTCTAACATGCAGGTATGCTTTAGCCTTCTTGTGTCTGTGATAAGGTTCGATCAACACCAGATCTGCAGTATCTAATGCTTTCAACTTTGGTATTTTGGCTAGGATATTTAGAATCGTCTTTCTGTTTAGGATTAGAAAGTTTTTTCCAGGCGTCAGTTGCTCCATCTTGAAAGTTCGTGTTTGCGTAAGTCTCGTAGCCATAATTAATCCTGTCTGTGATTTTGTCGTTTTATGTTCATTTATGATCTTTTGCCTATTTACCGGGCTGTCCATTTTATCTGGATTTTGATTTTCTTTCTGATGAGTTGTCTTTGCTGAGTCCAAGGGGGCACTAACCACTTCTTTGCAGATATGGATTTTGGTGGTCTGAGTACCCAGTATAGTCGTAACTGATTGGGATTGTTTTTGTTCCCCCTGAGCAACAGTGCTTTTTTCTACGGTTTCTGTCCGCTCTTTATTTACGTCGATATCAGCTGGAGAATCATCGACTCCTTCATGGTCCATATGAACTGTTAGATCCATAAGTAACAAATTACTCGAAGGGTCAGTTGGAGATGTGACAAAATTATCTAATTCAATTATCGCTTCATCCTTCGTTGAGTTGTGGCAGGCTGGGCCTCCGGGTCTCGTCGAGGTTTTGAATGCTATCGCAGCTTTGGGAGCAATTAATTGCGTTGACTTTGTAAAGTTGAAAATTGTGGGAATTTTGGACTGATCCTTATTTGTTTGTTCCTTTTGCCGTTTCGGGTCAGAATGGTAGGTTGTCTTGATAAGAGCGCCATTTGCGCCATTGGTTTTCAATTTTTTTGTTCCCAAGGTTGAAACATGCTTCGTTTGGGAATTTTGATTAGATTCTCCTGAACCATTTGTGTTGAATTTGCTTTCGATTAAGTTTATTAGTTGTATGAATTTTTCATCTTGATGTTTTTCCTTCTCAATATTTTGTTGAGTTAGCACTGTTATAAAGCCCTTTAAAAAGGTTACTCTTGTATTTATTGAAGCTGAAAGTGTTAATGAGTCTTTCATTGAATCGTTTATTGACTCATATAACTTTACAAATGGTGCCAGACCCACTGTTATTGCTGACATAATCGTGAGAAGGTCCGTTTTTTTTGTTGGAGTCTCTTTGGGCAGATTTCCAAAGGGATCACTAATTCTGCCATTTCTAACCGGAGTTGAGACATTAAATAAATGTTCATTTTGAGTTGGAGGTCTCCTAGAAGGGGAGTCAGTGTTATTCCTTGTTTGACCCCCCTGGGCTAATCCTGGTTGAAGTTGGACCTGTTGGGATAAAGTTCGATGTTCCCGACCACAAATCATGTTAACTGATGGTATTAGTAAGGCATTTCCTAGTTCAGGCCTTTCAGGATGGTGGAAAGGGACTTCAGCATCAAGCAGGCTAGTTTGAGCCACAGCTGAGCCTCTAGGCAGCAGGTTTGGGCCTTTGGTCATCTCCTTTGGATCAGTAGCGTTCAGTAAGCCCAAAGCCGTAACTTGTGCACAGGAGGTCTTTTCCGAGATGGTTTGAGGTATAGATGGTGTAGGTTTTCTTTGATGCACGGCTATATTTACCGAGGGCGCTTCTAAAACTGCGTCCAATATTTCAGCGTCTGAAAGTTCCACCTCGGATTCGGCTTTTCTTTTTGTTTGTTTAAGGAAAAAGTCTTTAAGGGAGTGAGTCGTTAGGGAATTTTGTGAAAGTAGCTTTCCTGATTCTCCCTTTTGGGCTGATGGTCTAGAGCCTTTTTTTTGATGTTGACGTTCTTGAGACATAAGATCCCCTTGCTCCTTTAGGATCTTTTTTGTCAAGGCTCTTTTTTTCAGTAATGCCATTGCAATGTCTCTTTTTTGACTGATAATATCATTTGCTGATAAGTTTGATGGACTATGTATTAGTTCGCGTTCTAAATCCGAGTCTGCAAAATCATTTCCCCCTGAATTACAAAGGTTACTTTGTGTGTGAGGAGGCTGCAGAGAGACAGCCGAGGCAGCAGAGGGCGCCTCCAGAAATTCAGAACGCCTATTTAGCGCTTCTCTGTCTTGAGTTGTACGAGACAGAGCCGGTGTTGTACGGGAAAGAGCCTCTCCATCCGCGTCCCTTCCCGAACCATCTCCCACGGCCTGGACTAAGGAAGCACCAGACCCGGCCGCTTCCCGATCCTTGTCGGTTCCTGCGCCGTCCGGCTCGGCTCCCACGGGCGCCTCCATGAACCGAGAGCTGAGGTCGGCCTCGCGGCGTCCTTCGACACCGCGCGGCTCCACCCCACTCGCCACGGCGGAGGCCCGCGGATCACAGAGGAGCGGTCGCAAAGGAGAGCGAGCCTCCGGGAGTACTGCCGCCGCTATCAAGGGAGGGCTTGTCGGACAACGGAGTGAAGAAGTCTCTGCAGCGTGGTCCACGGCCTCCTCCTCCTCAGGTAAATGTTCGATCACCCGCATTAAAAGCGGGGTTGAAGATTGAAGCTGGGGGACTGGAATAACCCGAGGAGATAAAGGTGTAGATGAGATGGGTGAGTCGCACCCGCTACTATTGTCAATGCTCGGCTTAGAATCTCTATTTACTGCATCATCCTCTACGTCCTCGAAGTCGATGGTTGCGCCCCCTATAAGACAGGGCACCGTGTCGCTTGGAAAGGGTGCCATTTGAGCAAGTGTAGTGAAAACTTTACTCTGTGTAGTCATATTGGCGTTTAAGGTGGTACCATCTTTTATAGACCCCGCACTTAAACTTTCCCGGGGTCTATTCTGATTCTGTAATCGAACATATTTGCTCCTCAACACCCTGCCTGAAGAACTTTTTTGTTTAGGCTGGGGTTGGGGAGAAGAGTTTTCCCAGATGGGTGAATTTTCAGTATTTGAGTCTGTCGCTCTAGAGAGCAAAGGCAACATTTTGGGGTCTATTTGCAAGACCATGTCTCCTCACTAGACGGACTCTGGCGGCGCTCGTACCGCAGGGTGATTGCAATACCACAGCCCGCGGCTCACCGTGGAACACCGGAGAACACTTTTCCTTCACTTCTCCTTCCGCCTCGCTTTGTTTCTGCCGTGCAAGGAGGCTTTGAAGGGTGAAAACGCACGTTGCACACTAGGAAAGCTGCTTAAAGAGGTAGCAGCCTGCAGCCTTTCTCAAACACCGGAGAACACTTTTCCTTCACTTCTCCTTCCGCTTCGCTTCGCTTCCGCCGTGCAAGGAGGCTTTGAAGGGTGAAAACGCACGTTGCACACTGGGAAAGCTGCTTAAAGAGGTAGCAGCCTGCAGCCTTTCTCAAACACCGGAGAACACTTTTCCTTCACTTCTCCTTCCACTTCGCTTCGCTTCCGCCGTGCAAGGAGGCTTTGAAGGGTGAAAACGCACGTTGCACACTGGGAAAGCTGCTTAAAGAGGTAGCAGCCTGCAGCCTTTCTCAAACACCGGAGAACACTTTTCCTTCACTTCTCCTTCCGCTTCGCTTCGCTTCGCTTCCGCCGTGCAAGGAGGCTTTGAAGGGTGAAAACGCACGTTGCACACTGGGAAAGCTGCTTAAAGAGGTAGCAGCCTGCAGCCTTTCTCAAACACCGGAGAACACTTTTCCTTCACTTCTCCTTCCGCTTCGCCATTTCCGTTCATTACCATTTGAGAAACCTTACTCATCTCCTCATGTTCAGTGGTCATTTAGAGTGTGGCCACTGTTCGCCCTTCCATCCGGGGATCAGAGTTCACACTGCAATTCTCCAACTGAATATACGTATAAACACAACCTAATAAATTGTCATTTTCTAATTATGGGCATTTGTGGGTATTTGGCATGCTACCAGTCTTTTTAATTTCTTTAAAAATCTGTGGCTCAAAGAACTCTTCAGGTGACTGATCTGTACCCTCCTTTTTAGTACTTATTCTTCCTGCCTGTATAGCATCTTTATTGTCGAGGGAGAGTGTTCTGACATCCACATCTACTCCCTCAATTATTTTATCCGTTCATGAGTTGTCGTTCTTAAATCTGTCTCTTTGTTCCTTTGGAATTTCATGTTTTTCTAATTTTCCTTTTTCAGTTGTACAAATTTCCAACATTTGATTAAACTTCAGGTTAAACCAAAACTCTTTTTTAGATGTGTTTACAATTTCTGCCTCATGTTCATTTGCAGGTATTTTCGTTTTCAAATCATTAAACAGCTCAGAGTTATTATGCAAAACCGGATCAGAGAAATCTGTCTTTTTATCATTGCAGGTGTCATGAATATTTAGTCACTTATTATCAGAAGCCACCAGGCCACTTCTATGACCTTCTGCCCCTTCATTTGATGACTGTTTGTGGGCTGTACAGAGTTTTCCTATTTGTTCAGCCAACATTTTTACTTGGGCCTTGAGACACTGGAATCTTTCCATCTCTCTAGAATCTTCTCTTTGCAGCCTATGCCGATATTGGTTGTTCTCCCCCTGGTTAAATCTATTCTGGTATCTCCCAGGAGAGTGATTCCTATTTGAGTTGTTTCTGAACTCTTGATTCATGTGGGGCGGGTAGCGGGGTGCACCTATTCTTTGGTTGTAATCCCCTGGTAGCGATGATTGATTGTATTGACGTGGAGCATAATTCATATTCTGCCTCATGTCCTCTCCATCATTTTGTGAGTATTGTCCCCTATGTTGATTCCCATTTTCAGTAAATCGATCCACAACCGGGGTCTGTCCTGGTTACCATATATCATGGTGTTGGGTTCAAATCTGTTCTGTGTCCCCAATGTCTGGTAGGGACTATTACTTATTTGATCTTGTCTCTGATTATTGTTCATGCCTGACATGTCAGATCGATATCCTGCCTGGGGCCTGTCTCCTAAGTACCTAGGGCTAATGTAACTCTCCGTATTACTAGGATCTTGTGACTGAAACATCGGTGCAGAGGGCGGCAACCTCTGTGGAGTACCCCTCTGTTCGGTGTCACATTATTTTTGCCTGGACTTTGAGCGGACTCAAGTGACATTTTAGCTGACCTGATCTCCATTACTGTTGCTGAGGGCTCTTTAGAGTTTGATCTTGTTTCTTTCATTTTATCATTGTCTCTAGCCTGACAATAGAGCACTTCATATAGTTTTGTACTTTGGTGCACAATCCATTCAAGGGACTTCTCACGATCAAATTCGCAGGCTATCTGTGATATAATGGGCCTCATCACAAGTTTGGTGGTAGCCCTTAAATCCGGTGGTAGCGCTGTTAATGCCATATTTAAGGGTCTGCCAAATCACGGCTTTGGCTGATTTCCCCCCAACTCTGAGCTGGGGGGAAATCTGCAGAGATGTTGCTGATTTTTCGGCGTGTTTACAGCCGGCAGGAATTCCGCCGGTGGTAAAAATGCACAATTTCCCCATTGAGCCCAATGGGGAATAGGGCATTCCCGAATGGGCTCAATGGGGAATGGGGATTTCCCGTTCCGCCAAACCCGTGATCCAGCGCTAATAGCGCTGGTGGGTTTGGCGGTAGGGATAATAACGCCAGCGCTATTAGCACCAACGTTACCGCCCAACTCGCTGCAAACCATAAAAACAGGCAATTTTAAACTCATTGGAATTGGAATCAAAGACTACATCAAAATGAGAAAAAAACTCTTTTTAAGTCTTGAAGAAATTGGTGAGGGGACATATTTGGCCCAGCTGTGATTGTGTATGAAACTTTTTTTGCCTCTTGTAATGACTGGAATGGAGAAAAATGATGCCTAATCTCTTTTTCAAATTCTGCCCATGACATGTTCTGCTGTTCATTTAATCCCCTGATGATGCACGCTGTGGGAGCATCCAGAGTTAAGTGAAAGTATTGTCTGTATTGTTCCTTAGGTATGTGTAGGGCTTTAAATATATTGTGCACCGCTTCTAAGTGATTCTCTATACAGCACTCCCCTCTTTTTGTGAACGGTTTGATCAGGGCATTGATTGTTTTCAGTATCTTGATAGGGCTACATAGCGATATATCTGGAAAGGCAATACTTTGTGGTTCAACCCTTGTCCCAGGTGTGTGGGATTGGTGGCAACCCTCAAGGGGTGAGTCAAACCCCCCAAAGGTGTTGCAACCAAGTCCAGACACCGGCACAGCCACTGAGGTACTGTCTCCTCAGATAGAAATGGAATTCACCTAAATCCCATTGAATGTGGTGCCCTGTTGCTTGTCCTGGGATCTGGAAGTGAATATCTGCTGTTCCAAATCCATGCACTTTTTAAGGAGTCGATCTGCCTCCATCACCCATCTTATTAATCACATTTTGCATATCTCTCATTGGCATTTGACATTCATTAAACTCGTTATCTCGCTTGTCTCTTTCTTGAAACATTGTAGTTATCTCTTGTTCAACAGTCTGAAGCTCACATTCTTTCTCTAAATTCTCTTTTTTTGTAAAACTTGTATTTCCAAAATAGCCTTGTCTTTATCTTGTCTAATGTGACCTACCAATCCTTTCAAGTGTTTTAATTCTTGCTCACTGTCCTCGAATAGTTTTTTCCTTTGAGACAATTGAGTGTCAAATTCTTTACACTTTGATTGCATGACCTTTTGACATACCTCCAGTTCTGCTCTCAACCTTTTCTCCTGTTCACTAGCTACATCTAATTCGATTTTTAGTTTGCTAATAAGCTTGGCATCATTTTCTTGCATTCACAGAGACCTATTTAAAATGAACCATGTTTTGGCACACAGCCGTATCAGACAATCCTTCTCTGCAGGTTTGTCAGCAGCATTTAATAATCTCAGAAGACAAACTTGAATTATGCTACCCTCTTCAAAAATGTTGTCCAATGGTTCTTTCTGAACTTCTCCATAGATACGGTCATGCCACTCTATGGCATTATTTGATGACCATGTTCCATGTGCATATAAATTTGCCTCCAAGTATTTCACCAACTCTGGGAATGTGGCATCAATTTGAGACATTCTGAGATTCACTTTCAGTGTCACACTGCTCTTACAAAATTGGCTCCCTTTAATGCACGTATGGTAGTGTGGAACACACTTCCCATGCCCAGTAGATTCCCTATAGTCACTTTTCCAGCCAAGGCACCATTTCTATAAGAGATTTTTTCTTATTGGGGTAAATTTGGGATTTGGTGGTATTTTTCTTACCGTAAAATTTTGGTGGGTTTGGTATTACTCTATTTTGGTGATTATATATTGTTAGCTTGTATAGGTGGTCATTTTAGGGGTATCTTACTTTGTGGTATTTTCAGAATTATCTTATTCTTGTGGTATAGTGGTGAGCATGTTTTTTTTATACTACAGCCCCATCATAAAACAACCTTTACTTTCTATTAGAATGTATTTTAGTTGCCTGTAGAGAGCCCCCAGACGTATGACACTTCAGAGAATCCAAAGAGTTTATTCAGAGTGCCACCTATGGTTTTTGGCTAGTATTACTGGCTTATGTACACCCAGCAATCTATGTGTCTAATCTGACACTCCTTCTTTTTAGCATGCAAAGAAGGAATCACACTTACACTTACACACACCTTTCTACCTTGCTTGTTATTTTAACTACAGTGGTAAACTGGTAAATGCACTACTGCTCTGATATAAACATCATCTCTGTGCTTCCCCTATATAAATGATTCACAGATGCATGAATGACACCAAAGCCTCAGTTTTTTTGTTTTTGATGCACTCTGTATTAAATGACAATTAGAAACAGGAAAACATCTTACCACATGATTTTTACAGCATCACCTGCAAGAAATAAAATAAACACAGAAACAAGCAGGCATATTGCAAAAACGAATTTAGTTTTACAAACCTTGAACATAGAGAGAAAAATAAACATACAGTATTTTTTCTCTAGACTTCATGTACTATTAGTAAATTGTATCAACACACATTCAACAATCTCTTTTTTCCTCACTTGGCACTAATCTTACCAAGGCCAATGAGATCTGAAGTTCACGCACGACCTTGATGTCTTCGCAGACCCAGACCCAGTGCCAAACTCCTTTGTATGTGTGGGGAGCAGCCAGCTGATTAGATTCGTAGCCAGCGCTCAACCCACTTGGAGTTCAACAGATATGGCACTGTCCGTCTCCGGGTCCCGGCACGAACTGCCACCTCCCTTCTCTTCATTCCTTAAGAAAACTCGAATTCAGCCTTCTGTTGATGTGGCTTATCCACCTGCAATCCCTACCTATCAGAACAACAAGAATGTGCCCTGTGCCAGCCTTCGTTTTTCATGACAAGCAAGACTTAACTTAAAAAGCAATTATTTCATTTTCCTTCCTGCATTTTACATATTTCTGTTCTCCACAAGATGAATAAAAAAACGCTAGTGTGCACCTCTTCATGGAAAATGATTTTCAAACTGTATTATAATGTTAGAGAAGTTGAAATTAGTACTTTAGTAAGGCAATTAGTACAGAATGAATCAGTTATGTATTCTAATGCAGTTTTCACACATGAAACATCCAATATATAAGTGTGCAGCTCTTTATTTTAACCTGGCAGCACAATATACTAAAACTTTTTTTTTTTTTTTTACTAAGTATTCTGAAAACCTGCCTGCTGGCTGTTACTGGCTGTGACTGAAATAATGCCTGCAGTTTGAAAAACTGGGTCTGGCTGTATTTCTATGCTGCATATTGTATGCTGGCAATATAATCCCATATATGTCCTTACAGCAGTCCACCTTACCCCAAGTTTGTGTCTTCTGCAATGACAGGTCTTATCACGCTTGGACCCTGGTTGGGCTGTGGGAGATTGGGGCAAAACTCTTGGGTGGAAAGTTCACCCATCTTCGAATCATTTATCTTGGTGGAGTCCCTCTTATCGCCCATCTGATTGGTTGGAGGTCTCCCCACTTCCTCCCTCTTTCTAACAACTTCAAGTTGGGAAGTTAACTTGTTTTTAATCAGCATGAGTTCCAGCATGACATTGCCACAACTACAGTGGCACTCGCTTTGCCCCTGGCCATCCGCCCTTTTGTGTCCCAAGGTGGAAGAGATTATTTCCCCGGCATCAATTGCTGGATTGGGTGGGTTTTCTTGTGGGTCTGTAATATTTACCCCTAGTGGACATGCAAGATTCTCACGGAGCTTCTTCTCCTCGTTTAAGTGGGAGGTGAGGTGGTTAGTAGCGTGGCTGGGCAGTTGTTTCCCCCCACATTAGTTAGCAAAGTATTGGTTCATGGAACAATGCAATGGCCATTCAGCCAACCAAACCTAGGGTGGAGGGATACTGCAAAGGTGTTGGTGTGCATGGGGTCAGGAGGTCGTGGTACAAAGGTTAAGGATGTGGCTACTGGGCATGAGACACTTGAAAACCCCTCCAGATGTTGATGTGACTGGTTATCTACCAGGCTAGCCGGCTACTCCCCTCCCCCTACTGACTCTCCAAACCCTGAACCACTACAGTAGGGGAGGGTATGATGAGGAAAGCAGCAGTGACAGTGTTATTGGGGCTGATATTTGCCCTCTCTCCAAGTATAACAGCAGCAACTGGGTGCACTCAGGAACTGCTGAATCTCCCCAATCACAAACGGACCTCTCCAAAGGTGTTGACAGGTTTGGCTGTGCTGCAGTGGGCTGATTCCACAGTGCTTGAGGGGTCCAGCATTGCTGGGATCAGATTTAAATTTGGTTTAGTCCTTTTGAGGGTCAGTATTTTGTGTTTGACTCCAGGTACAGGCCTGAGTCCCAGACTGAGCATGGGTCCAAAACAGGTGTCTCATCTGTTGCCTTAGTGGGTTCCTGAGTAAGTGGGACTAGCATGATTATTGGCCAGGTTCAAGCTGAGGTTCACCCTTCTACTCAAGAGGCTTAGGCAGCACCCCCAATGAATCAATGAGATCAATGAATACAGTGCGCAGTGTGTGGGATTTCACACAAGACTCTCAATTTTAAAGTCATAGGAGTAGAAGTTAAATTCAGTCAGTCGAAGCAAACCATATGGAGAAAGAGATCCAGTAGTTATCTGGCCCTTCTGGCTTGCTATTCTCTGCTGTTCCCGCGGTGGAAGCATGGCGAACCAGCACTGGACAAAAGAACATCAGACGAGGAGAAGACACCCCCTCTCATTTCCCTGCACCCATGACCTTCCACGGTCTTTACCCACGCACGGAAGCCGAGGCCCATTTAAATTAAATCCAGGAAGTGGGAGGGGCGAGCAGGATGGTCGGCAGCAGCAGTGAGCAGGGATCCAGAACCCTGCGCCCTTGACGACCCGTGGGCTTCACCACGAGTGAAGACTCTATGCCCAGTCCACAATCTCTCCACAATCAATGGCTCTCATGGATTGTCCTCCTATTTCAAGCATGCAGAAATCTGAGATGTGTTCAATCAAACTTACAGCACTCTGTCTTCCCGACAAAATAGAGCTGCACTGACAACACACATTGACTAATATTGACTGTGATGCCCTACTGGCAAACCTTTGTCTAGTAAAAGAGCAGAATCAATCAATGGCATTGAGCCTCCTAGCTGTCCCAATAACTAAGTCTAGCTCCAGCTCAATCCTGCAAGTGATAGCTTCTCAGTAGGTGTCTGCTATCGTAAGGCTTCTCCATCAATATGGTCAAATTAGACCTGAAAAATACAAAAAGTAAAATAATAAGGAAACAGGTTTTCTCAATCTATGCCCCCAGCCTGTGGCACACCATACCATCAATATTACACTTACACCAACCTTGTGCAATTTTATGAGCTCAAGACCAACATCTTCAAGAAGAACCTTCTTCACACACCATAACACCCGCGATTCCAACCCAGCCAACCCCACCTCTTTGCTAATTGCTGCGTCTGCTGTGCAGCTGTAATGTACCACTGCCCAGTTGCCCCATAACTTTGTATTCCTATTCTCTTCTGATGTACAGTATACCACTGCTTTTCTAAGATAGGTTTGCCCTCAATAAATCCAAAAAATAAATAATTAAACATCGATATGATGTTAAAAAGGATGCCTTGGGTTTGGTTTGATAATACCGGTGAAACAAATATTGTCAGTGTGCCAATATTAATGCCCCACTCCGAAAAAGCAATTTTAACATATTTTACAACTGGACTAATGTATTAATCTCACTCCAGTCCTAGAATGCCGGATAGTGGTCAAGGAGGAATTTGAAAAATATATAGTTTGAACAATGATGTGGCTTGTTCCCAACAATATTACCACAGGATACCAATGTCTTCTATGTCCTTCCTGCATCTTCTATCCTTTGCCAGAACAGGCCGATTGTGAACTTCTGAACAATCTTTATCGCTTTCCGCTTTCCTCCACTACAAGCTAGTGGTCGGAGGTCTGAGTGGTCTGAGGGTGATGTAGAGCCATGTGTAATGCCACATCTCAATGCTACTAGCAAAACATGTACTTTCATCAACAACTTTTTCGATTTTGAGGTTTTAAATATGATGTATTCATAACAATCAGGTGCCTGGGCTTACACCCTGACACACAAGGAACAATTAGTTGCATAAACACAACATTGTCAAGGTCATCAGAGGAAAAACAATTCTCACATATTCATTTTGTGCAAAACTAAACACAGGCAAAGCATAACATCATATCATATCAGGGTTTTCTGTTTAAGAATCTATTTCTTTTTATTCATACAGATATTTAAAAAAACAGAAATGGAAAAGATAGTTCATTTACAAGTATTAATTTTACAACTGAATTCATCAGATGAAGCAAACATCATTAAGTAGTCCCCTGTTTAAACAAAAGCCCTTGTTTGAATACCCTATTTTTGTTATTTATGATAAAATCATTGACACATTGTGTTTCGGCCTCTTCGAGCTGACATTGTATTTCTCCCCTTGTCTGTAGGGACCTTCATCTGGAGAAGCACAATTAAGAAAGCAGCAATGCCTCTGTGTCTTTGTTATCCAAAATTGTATTAAATATATTAGCCTTTATTCCATAAATAGCAAGCATGTGTTTTGTCGAGTATCAATGTCTGCTAGCAGCTCTTCATTTCTTGTACTTTTTATGGATGCTTATTCATTATTTAATTCTACAGTGAGAATATTAGTGCTGTTGTTGAATCCATCAACATGTACTCTGTACGGAGCCCCTGGTTTCATGAGATGATGGTCAATCCATGCTTTTGGCATCAAATTGGCAGGAGCCGCCAAACCTTTATACAGCAATCAGATCACACCACAGAGCATGTGCATCATGAGAAGGGCAACAGAACGGTCAATACTCTTAAAAACAATGGCCATGCTATACTATGATGTTATGATTCGCCTATGTTTAGTTTTGCACTGATTGAATAAGTGAGCATGTTTTGTTTTTTTTATTTCCTCAATGACCATGACACTGTTATGTTTATGTAACTAATGGTTTTAATTATGATACTGCCCCTCCTTTCACTTCTCCTACCACCATTTTGGCAACTATGCCTACATCTGTTTCTCATTGTCCACGTTCACAGCACAGCCATTAATGTTCTTATCCAAATGCCTCTCTACCATTTGTTACTGGACAGCACTCTGCTCTCTAATGCTCCACTCTAGAGGCTAGGATCTCGCTCTCCTCCCCCATCTATTGAATTTTCTCGTGTCTGTCTCAACCCGTCCTTTGTATTGATTTAGTTTTTTATTATATTTTTTGCAGGAGTACATAAAGGAACATTACCCAATATTTAAACCTGAAGAAGGGCGGGACGTGCCCGAAACACTTAGTTAGAGAGAGGACTGTAGTTTGAACAATGGTCATCAATATTCAATGACTGATTCCTACTCAAATATTGGGGCTTTTTGTGAATGGAAATATAAAGTTTTGTCACTTTTGCTAAGAATATGGTGATAAAATATATGATTTTCTTTGAGAAGAAATGACCCTTGTTAGAGAATGCAAGATTATGATTTTGGAAAAAATATGTGTATGACGATGTAAGAATACACTGGTACTAATCAAAAAGTATATGAAGAATTTCTTTTTTAATTTAATTACTGTGTGGTTGAATTATTGAATTTGCCTTTATGGTTTAAATGAATGAGTGCAATTTAGTTGCTCAGTGCTGTGCCCCAGTTTATTCACCGTGACTTTTGCGGTGAATCTCCCAGATTTTCTATGTTGTTCAGTAAAGGTAGCACTTTACTAACTGGGCGCACCTAAAAATAATAATAAATAGGCGTTTGAAGTTTAAAAAAAACATTGTTTGAACCTACTAATTTTGAGTGGTGTGCATCTCTACTTCCAATTTACTTTAACCTGCTAAACACCTGCAACATTCTCCGCTATTTCACCTTTCACTTTGTTAGAACCTTGAGCCTCTGAACCCCGAAGAAGACACAGTTTATAATCCCACCTGGTTGTGTGACATCTCTCAACTGCTTTTCCCACTTGCGAAGAATTACACTTTGCCCTCTGAACACTCTTCAACCGGTCTCCTCACCCACCTCTGCTGATCACCTCAGCCTGGGATGGCTCTCTATGCAGCACCGGTCACTGTTTAATTCCTTCTTCTGGTCTCTAAATCCATGTATGGGATGCCCACTCGTACTTAACTTACTGCATGTCCCGCTACACACCCTACTCTAACCTTGCCATTGTAAGCACTCCTCAACCACTCTATTTCTCACTACACCTGCACTGCCTCCCCTTTCCACTCGTTCTGCATCCTGGCTCCATACCAATGGAAATCACTTTCCTGTGTAATTAAAAACATTACTGCCATTGAAGGGTTTACAATTGCCCTGGAAACTCACCTCCTTTCTCTTGAAGCGGCTACGCAGGCCTACAGTGGCATAATCGGCATTAGCACCCGGCACGTGCGGTGCAACGGGAATACTGCGTGGTGATTGGCTCATTTGCGAGCCATACCACACGGTATTCCCTTTTACGCTGTGCGTGCTGGCTACTCTGTTCCCAGCGAGGGGTGTGGCAGCCCCTCAGCCAATGAGGAGGCTTGAAACGGGGCAATCCCCGCTCCGAGCCTCCCCATGGCTGGAGGCTTCCTTCGTCCCCCACCGGGGACTCAGGTAAGATTTCTTTTTTTCCTCCCTCCTCCCACCTCCCACCCCACCCAACTTACCTTCTATCCTGCGATCTCCGGCGGGGGACGATGGAAACCTCCAGCCGTGTGGAGAGTCGGAGCGGGCCCATCCCCGCTCCAAGCCTCCACACGGCTGGAGGCTTCCATCGTCCCCCGCCGGAGACCGTGGTACTTTTTTTTTACATTTTTTTTTTTTCTTCCCCGTCCCCTTCCCTTCCACCCTCCCAACCCCACTTCCCTTCTTTTTTCTCCTGGTCTTGTGAGCGAACGCGCTGGGAACACATTGTGTTCCCAGCGCGTCCGCTCCCGATGGCCGCCATGGAAAGGGAAAATGCACTAGGTTTTCCCTTTCCCAGCGGCCATTTTTTTCATTTTTTTTTTATTTTATTTTTTCTTTTTCGAAACAAGCGAAGCAGAAAAAAAAATCCATCCCTGTGATCACCTTCTGTGTTCCTTTGTACATAGTTGTTATGTAATGCATGTATGCATTAAAGTTGTTAGAGTCCTATTCTAGATGTTGTCGTTATCCATGCTGTTATCATGTCTCGCCCCCCTCCTTTATTCTCCTTTCTTTAACAGCTTGATATTTGCTCTATGTTGCACTGCCCCCCTATTCTAAGGCACCTTAAACCAGGACTGGTCTGCTTGCTGCTGTTTCGCATGTACAACGTTTCTGTTCAAAGCACTATTTCACTATGAAAAATAAATACAAGTACAATTACAAATAGATACATTAAATGGGAGACAAACACAATGGAGATGATAAAATCAGCAACCTTATTAAAAAAGCCTTGGCTTAACACATTCCTGGAAAAGGTTTCATTGCCACACGGTGTATAGCATCATCCCGTTCATTTAACCCACACCAGTCCTGGAACATGCCCAGACATCCCACCAAAACAGCTTTGTTCACAGTCTGCTCTGATATCATCTGACATATTATGACAACTCCCTGTCATGATTATTTGCTTGAATTACTCGGTGCTTTTGACACTGTCAAAAACAACACCATTTTCTAGAGAATGCACAGTGACACTGGAGCAACAGACACGCTTTCCAAAAGGTTGACATGCTTCCTGATTGGCAGAGAGTAGTGGGTGCCACTGGCCCCTACAATAGTTGATTGTGTCACTCCATATTCTTCCCCTGATCTTTTAAACATCTGTACGATGTTCTGTGGTCCAATTTAGAGTCGGCAGCCAATCCCCCACAACGCTCAGACAGCACATAGAACTGCACTAAATCGTGGGACAGCCATGAAGCCTTCGGTGAGGTTTTGATGCCCAGAGAACTCAGGCATGTGAGGAGGAAGGTGTGGCCTCAAAGATGATAGTGTTTAAAGTGAAGTCTTGCTCCACCACTTGCCATCATCAAACCCTGAATCAGCTGTGACAGACATGCGAAACCTATGAGGCTCAAACCGAAAAAGGCATGCACATGACTTCTCAGGTCAAAACCCTAGCCCGTGAGGCCTCCTCCTAAACAAGGGGAGCCCAGGCTGAATACTTATAGATCTTTAACTGGTAGAGGTTGCCACATTGCCCAATCCAAAGCTTAATTAGGGAAAACCATTAAAAAGGGTGTCCAGATTATAAAGTCATATGCCTCCAAAAGATTGATATGATATTTCATTTATATCGCGCTCATACACAGGCATTTCAGAGCGCGACCAAGCAAAGGGAGGGTAACGTGGGAGAACAAAAATACGATCTTACTAGGCCCAGTGACATTAAGAACACGCAAGTGCATGGAAAAGGGAAAAGGGGGGAAAGTGCATGGAAGGGGAGAAATGGAAAGTGCGGAACAGAGGAGAGAACAGAATAAATAGTAAGTGGAATAAATAAATAAATAAGACATGCAGTGGACATTGTAGTGCAGCCAGAACAAGTGGCAAGTGCATGATTAGTCAGATAGGGTATACCTGATAAGTGCAGAAGGAGAGTGGGGACTGTATGGGTACAGATACTGATCTCAGTGCCGGAGGTGGCCCGCAGGCAGCGCAGGAGGGAGGCAGGGTGAGCAGGTACCTGGCCCCGAAGGACAGAGGGTGGCCAGGAGCACAAGGACGAGAGAGAGAAACAGATCAGCAGGGGAGAGGAGGGGCAAAGGCAGAAGCAAAGAGGAAGGTCTTGAGGTGCTTCCGGAACCAAAGATGGTTCTCCTCAAGATTCAGGATGGACGGGAGGCTGTTCCAAAGGGAGGCTCCAGACGAAGACAGAGAGCTACAACTGGCTTGTTTCTTTGATAAAGGACCAACCCTGAGGGAATGAGAAGTGTAGGAGCAAAGGGCTCTAGAAGGGAGGTAGTCACGGAGAGATAGTTGAAGGCATTTCAACACTTTGACTTTGATCAAGACTTTGACCACGGAATTGGCACCATCCCCACAAAGAGACCCAAGACCCGATTTTCTTTTGCATTTGCAACATTTTGCTGTCAAGAGTACAATGAAAACAATTTCACTTGGACATCCGCATTATTGCATATTGTGCATGGCCTTCCACACTATTGAGTATGTGGTAGAAATGATTGTATATTTCCCTGTGTTAACATGTGTGCAGCTTGCTCGTTCTCCTACAACATATATCAGTTTTCTACTCGTAAACAAGCCCCATGTGCCCCCACGTGCTCCCACCTACCGATATAGCTTGCCACCAGTCAACGCCGACAAAACAGCAACTCAAGTATTTTGCAGACATTGACCAACCTTCGCTAGTGCTTCTGCATCCCCTCTTTAACCCACTGACCTGTAGGTATAATTCCATGTCTACTATGAACCCTTCCTTCACCAGCCAATGAACGACAAGCGCCAGTGCCAACACTGACATCCATTCTCTGATCCGACCCTTCTGTCACATTTCCCCATCTCTTTTGCTCCAAGCAGTGCTGCCAGGTCGTGCCAAGGCCCGCTTTTAAGCAAGCGTACACGTTACCCACTCAACGGAAGTACTTTCCCTCAGCTTGGCATGCCCAACAGGCAAGAGCTCTGATACTGCTAGCAAAAGATGACATCCTGTGTTCTAACCAACCAGACTGATCCCGCAAACTCCACGTCAAGATTACACATATGGATGCAGATTTACAAAAGACGTGTACAGACGTGGAACGTGCAGGTGTGCCCTAAATCCATTTCCTCATGCTCCTGCATGGAGAATGCAAAAAGTCACTGCGTCGTCTTTCTGGAACACTTGACCACCAACCATTAGATCCATGCCTAACCTGAAGCTTTTTAGGAACACTTTGAAAACTCGTCTGTCCATGTAATTCCCTGGGCATTTGACGGATATGTCTCTCACTGATACTTGATTTTCTAATGATTTTTGTCCCGTCTTTCTGTTGTTCCTCTTGTGTCTTTGTTGCACCCCGATGCCTGCAGGCTGTCGGCGATTATAAACATATAAATACAAAATAACTAAATAAATAAATACAAGCCACACAGGCCCAATTTGCACTGAAGAAGATACTCACGTCTGCGTTCATTCAGACCAACCGTTCACTAAGGGATTCACTGCCACCCCCTTTTTTCCTATCGCTCGCATCTGGGATTCAATTTTAGGAAATCCAAGTTGCCTCGCAGTAAATTTGCTCATTGTACTAGTTCAGTCCGGAGCCCTGTGTGCTGCGGAGACTGTTCCAAAGAACGACTCGGTTCTCCGGTGTGTCCTTTTTTCCCCCTGGCAAAGATCGAATGAAGGATTGCTAACCTCAAACAAATTCTCCTAAATCCATTAACTTACCTCTTTCCAAGCTCGCACTGGACATGAAGATTTGATGAATTGGTATTGGTAGATTTGCAAAATTCTGAGTAGAAATTCTTTGCAAAGCGCACCAGTCTTTACGAGCGACGTTATACCTCTCTGATGGAATGGGAAACAGTTGAGCTAAAGTTGATATATGGGAAAGATGAAGAATAACAGATGTGTTAGAAATAGGCAGCATTGGGATAAAGCCCGGGAAATCTGGCTATTTCTGAGTGGACAAGAGCCTTGCAAGTTATCCTTCTTGTTCCCTCTACACCCAGGAGAAAGTCTGCATAAGTCTCTGTGGCGCTGCCTTGCCATTACTCTGATCTCTATTTAATAATTCAGGCTTTATCATGTATTTCGTTAGCAGGTCCCTTAAAGCATACATTAAGCGGTAAGTCAAAGCGCGTATAGCACATCACGAATCATAAAATATTAAATATATTCCCCTCTTGACTTCCCCTCCTGTGGTGCCCTCTGTGAGATTACAGTTTATCAACGGCCTCGGCCCATTAAAGGGAGCATGTTCCTGCCTGAATGTCAGGCCAATTTCCTGATTTCGTCAGCGTAGAACTCCAAAATGAGCCACAGTTTTCTACCAGCGCTCCTGCCTGCCCCCTTGACTATGGCAGGACTCTCTCAGGCGTTAACCAATCTGCAAACCACGTGTGGCTTTTGATGTAGGATACAATTTTATTTTATTGGAGAATTTGCAATGCTTGGGCTTTGCAAACACAAATGCTCTTCAGGGTGTAGGGAGTGGAATGAGGAGAAGAGGTGGGAGAAGAGGGAGAGGAGGGCTGGAGGGGACTGGTCACTAGAGGAGAGTGGGGGCCCAGGGTGAGTACAACAGCATTCACAGGCATCCAGAGCCTACATTCCTAAATCTCAAGTGATGGAGCCAGACACGGATACCGGGACGCCATTTTGGAAGATCAGCTGTCGCATTGGGGATCGAACAGTAACGCCTTCCTGAAAGTGGGCCGGACTCCCAAGCTTTTCACTGTGGGAGTAGCATGTTTAAGGGTTAGGGGCCCTGAAAGGTTAATAGCTTGTTTCCCATATACTTCGTCTCAATGAAGATTATCTTGCATTTCCTGCAGGCGTGCAGTATTTGAGACAATCAATCACGTAGTTTGGGATTTCCTCCACCATGTCCTCTGGGTCAGAAGAGCAACACTGGGGTTCATTCTGCCTTTGACGAGACGTGCGGGGGCTGTATCTCTAACATTTACAGTCTCAGAAAAATACATTTTGGGTTCATGGCAAAGTTATTGACAGTGGGTTCCATAATACAGGCTGTATTCACTGATATAAGCACCTATGCACGCCGCCCGGCTGATGGCCGCCTCTCCAGGCCTCCATTACGTGGCCTATCCAAGACTTAATTCTGTCACTTTTCCCCTCTACTTCCTGCGTCCCCCTCTGCCATCTCGCTAATCCACTCCCACAAACCCCTCCTGCAGATCAGCCTCTCCTTATTTGCCGGCTGCTGCTGCAATACTAAGACCCTGTTGTCTCTTTCCAGATCCTCCCTGCCTCAGCCCACTTCGGGCTGCCATGGAAATGGAGAAGGGGCTAGGAGTAGGTCCCTTCCCTGTTTCCTCTGGTAGCCATCTTCTTCCATGGGTTCTTTTTTACTTTTAAAATGGCTACTGTCCCATTTAACAAAAACGAAATAAAAGCTATTGGCAGCTAGGACAACATCCCAGTCTGTTCATGTCTGTAACCCCTTAGTCTGGGATTTATAGCACAGTAGCAGTCCTGGGGAGGAACGTAAGGCCCTTGCTTCACTTGGGCCTAAATCCCGGTCCATGGGTCATTACAGTCTGGTAAAGCCCCCAACCTATGGGACTATTGTTTAAATAATGATGCTCCTTAGCTCTAGTTTCACTGAGTTATTCGTCAGCAGGTTAATGATTTCTCCTGAATCTACAACGTGCAACCTCGAATGTAGACGAATCCCCCCCCCCAGGTTGTATGCATGCTAGGACATGTTCAGGTGCATTGGAGAGAGGATCCCAGGTTCCCTCTAGCCCTGTCAGGTGCACTTCCATTAGTCAGCCAACTTTCCATGTGGCTCCCTGGCTCTTGTTTTTAAAATGAAGTATATTTGAATACTATCTATACCGGTAAGATAGGTCAGCCGGTTCAGTGCTCGCTGCTGAGAGCTTTGTGTGATCTGCAGGTCGCAGGATTCAATCCTGGAAAGAAATGACTTGCACACTTTTATTGTATATAAAAATGAAGCATCATAGTTACAAAAAATAGTGTGGTGCTGCAGATTTCTATACCATATGTTTAATAAAATTCGTGGGTATCACATTACCAACACGTCCTCAGCATATTGGGCAAAGAGAAAGGGATGGAATGGAAGAGGGAGGGGAAGTCAGAGGTGGAAGAGGAATAAGGCTGGTGAGAATTCATTATAAGAAATTCACAATAGCGGGTGCAGAAGCATTCTTCCAATTAGACAACCGAGCAGCTTCGAAACCCAGGCCATACGTTCTCAGACTCGTTATTAGCCTCCCTAGCTCACCTAAAGTACACGGCAGGTGATGTGATGCTCAAGATACGGTTTAGCCCAGACAACACACTGGCAGAAGTTACCATTTAAAAAAAAAAGAATATTGATATTATGTTATGTGATATTTGTATAATGCCCATTTGCCATTGGCCTGGCCATGAAATGCTGTAGGTTGTCTAGCATTCAATAGATCGTAGTCTGAACAATGTAATGCGATAATATCCATTACATTGGGGAAATAACACGATAAACTGTACATTGACCAGCAGCAAATTACATTTGCTTTGACAGAGATGACTAGTACTGTTATCTTTAACAGGTGTGTGTTGGTTGGGTACGCCAGTAACTTAGTGATTGCTGGCATTAGAACCAAATTTGAGTCAATGGAATTGGCCGCTATGGTGGGAAAGGTATGCTGAAAGGTGGAGTGTGCAAAGTTGAGACGCAACTATCTACCCTAAAGAAACTGACTGCAGTACTGCAACAATAATTAACAATAATATTTGAAACGAACTAGTGACTTGAGACACGCATGTATGTGTGCACACACGCAGTGCCTGGATACAATGCACATGGCAGCTCTGTGCAGTATGCACCCTAATAGCATAACAACACATAACATACGATAACACACGAAACAACGATAAAACCTCTTTTTATGTTTTAGAAAATACAGGGAAACTAGCCACTCTCACAATGTCCATACCTCCAGATTAAATCCCTGAACGTGCCATCACTGCTCACTGTGTTGAAACGGTGGGAGTCTTTCCTTCCCACTGATTTCTCTTTATTTTATTGACTAACCACAGGCACAGTGCATATTTTGGTATCAAGCTTTTGCCACCTGTGTTTATGACTTATCTTAACTCTGATCTTCTGAAGGCCCCAGGAACAGAGTGCCCCAACAGTGTTGCCTAAATTACTGATCCCTTAAACTACCTGAACTGACATCTCAGGACAGGAATGATATGATATGAGATGGCATTTATAACGTGCCTATACACACGTGTTTTGAGGCTCGACGAGGCAAGGGAGGGGGAACAGAGGGAAGACAGACAACGATTTTACTAGTCCAGGTGTCATACTGATCGCGCAAGTGCATGGGAAGGGGGAAAAGGAAAAGTGCGTTGGGGGAGGGAGAGGGGAAAGTGCAGTTCATGGGATAGTAGAATAAATAAGATAATCGAACGGCCAGATGGTGGCAAGTGCAAAGTAAGAGCAGACATAAGTGCTGGTTGGGGGACTGAAGGGATACAGAACAGTCCCCAGGTGCGGGGGTTGCCAGGGAGGCAGTTCAGGTGTGCAATTGGCGGGATCTGGCCCTGAGATCAGAAAGGGTGGCCAGGTAACCAGTGCAGTTTCAACCAGGAATTCAGCAGGGGGAGAGAAAACAGCAGCAAAGAGGAAGATTTTTAGGTGCTTCCGGAACCGGAGATGGTTCTCCTCAAGTTTCAGGGAGGCAGGAAGGCTGTTCCACATGGAGGCCCCTGCCGAAGCGAGATCTACCACCAACTCGTTGCTTGGAGAAGTGACTGACCCTGAGGGAGTTGGAGGCGGATGAGCAAAGAGCGCGAGAAGGAAGATATTTCTGAAGTGAGAGTTGAAGGTATTGCGGCCCCAGGCCCCAGAAGGCCTTGTGGACAATGCAGAGGGTCTTGAACTTAATCCTCACAGCCACTGGGAGCCAGTGCAGAGATTTCAGTCCTGGAGAGATACCATCCCTGGGCTTGAGGCCAAGGACAAGTCTTGTAGTCCTGTTCTGGAAAAGTTGCGGAGAGTAGAGGCAGGCAGATTTAGGTAGAGGCTGTAACAGTAGTCCAGTCTAGAGAGAACCAGGGCTCTGGAGATGGTGAGCCTCTGGGGGAAGGAGAGGAAAGGAAGAATATCTCTGAGGAGGTGTAGCTGGTAGTGTGACTTCTTAGAGACGTCAGAGATGTGAGGAGAGAAGGAGAGTGTGGAGTCGAAGATGACCCCGAGGTTTTTAACCTTGCAGGTGAGAACAGGAAGAGGGCCAAGAGAGGCCAGCCAGAGAGCTGCAGGGAATGAGGGACTGGGTGTGCCAATAAGTACATTTTCAGTCTTACTGGCATTACGGCAGAGGTCATTGGCGGCACACCACTCCTGGATAGTGTTGTAATGTGTCTTGCTAGCTGAGTGGATGACATCACTGCTAAATGGAATGTAGTGATGTCAGTGTGAGTGGAGTGTTGGTGTGGTGTTATCTGAAGGGGGATTCTATGCTTGGCAGTTGGAGGTATGCTGACTTGGAAAGGACATGCCAATGTTTTGTTCCTGGCAATTGGACTACAATAAATCTACTTAATAACTTACCTGCTGGCTCGGGTGTTCATCAGCTTCCAAGTTATTACACTGGTGACGAGGATGGGATGCTGTCGAGGAGGGGACAGCCAAGGACCAGGAAACATTGCCCTCCAATGATCCATGTCCACGAAGAAGTTAAGCAGGTTTGGGTGCCCAGAGTTGTCGTGACTGAGTTGAGTACCCCTTTTCATCAGGCCGGTCGGTGCTGATTTGAGAACCATAGTCGGCACACTTGGTCAGTGTGCAGTGCTGGTTGGCACAGCTTCTCTAGTGGAGGGCCTCCAGTCTCTGTACCGGGTGTGCTGTGGGCAGTCTGGTGCCTTGGAGAGCCGGGTGACACACAGTTTTGTGTGTAGTGATGTATGGGGCACCTGCTGTGAGAATCCAGATTGCCGGGTGGAGTTTTGGGTTGGCAGCGGTTCACTGATATGAGCCCTGTCACCATCTCTGAATCCCGTGACCTGGCGGAGCTGTGGAATTTTCGGCGCACGGGTCTGTGCGCAGAGAGGCCAGGGAGTGATTGCCCTCGTGTCTTCAGCCGTTGGGGCCCGGTGCTGGTAAGCGCTGCGGACGGCCCCCATGTCGGAGCAGAACCAGGGTTGTGTTCCGCGTTTTGGAGCGGATGTCCAAGCGTCCTGCGTCGGAGCGGGAGTGAGCTCGTTGTCGCGGTGCTGGAAGGTGAACAGTGCGACAAGGCATGGCGGTCCGCGTTGTTTGTCCAAGCGAGAGTGTCCTGGAGGAGGTGCTCCGTCGCTGTGGATTGCACAGGACCCGCGACCGTCCATGCGCGGAAGAGATGTTGCCTTGGTGGCAACCCAAGCGAAATGATGACGTTGGCTTCCATTGAGCACGCTTTCAAGCACGGGAAGCTGGAACGTGTATGTATTGTTGTCTGGAGCGCTTGACGCTCCCCAAGTGTGATGTTGCCCTGGGCACTGCGTGCGTTCCAGCATGGGCGCCTGGAACACAAGGAAGCATTTTCTTGCGTCGAGTGTACACAGCTGGGAAAGGGTCAGTCCGCAAGCTCTACTCTTTCTTTCTCTCTCTGCTCTTCTCTTGATTCCCCTTACCCTGCCTCTCCATGTTCACCCTCTCAGAAGCCACCAAAACCCTAACTTACTTCCCAACTTTGCTCAATGCAGCAATTCCTCCATCTCCTGAGCAACACTGGCAAAAAACACTATGTGATGCAGATTGTCTGTCCTTTTCTTCCTAGCATGTACTATTTGATGATGCTCTTCTCTCGGCTAAACATTTATACTATTCTGATCTCTTGCATATCCAATCTGCTCCCCCAGAAGTCTGTTACAATCACTTTCTCGTCTACCTTCTCCTCCCTCTCCTGACTATTCACTTAATTCTACTTTAACTTCTTCTGACTTTGCATCCTACTTTTCTTCTAAAGGGGCTACTATTCATACAACCATTGTACCATCTTCTTCCTCTTGCTCTTCTCCCTCTTTTCCTTTTACTTCAGTCATGTCATAATTTTCTTCATCACTATTTCAAATACTTCTTCAGTATTAGCCTGTGCTCATCCCACATGTTCTACCTATAATCCTATTCCTTCCACTCATACCTAATGTCTAGCTATCTCTAGTTTCCTGCATAACTAGTATTTTCAAAATTTCTCTTCATACCTCCACCTCCCCTTCCTCATTTAAGCATGCCTCAATTGTTCTCATTGTTTCCAGTTTGGTTTGGTTTTTATCATCTCCACTCAATGTAAACTTCTCTTCTCTCGGTATGTGACTCACTGCTTTCTGCTCATTACTTTAAAAAGCGTGTCTCTTCTTATTCTATTGGATCTCTCAGCTGCGTTTGACATAGTGGATCATACTTTACTTTTATCTTCTCTCTTCTCTTTTTGTACCTCTGGCTCTGTTTTATCTTGATTTTGTTCTTATCAATGCAACCGTATGTACTCAGTATCTTAAAGCAATGCAAATGTTGCGGTAACCATTTTATTGGGTGCTGTATCGTATAGGTTAATGTACAGATTCTAGAGCTCTGTCTGCTGCGGAAGGTGAATCCCTAGGCTCCCCCAGCCTAGTGTGGTTAAAGTAAGAAAAGAAGGGGTTGTTGGATCAAGAACATGCACTGACATTATCATCTCCTTCACTCAGAAGCTCACTGTCTCCAGAGCTCTGGTTCTCTCCATGCTGGATTATTGCAACAGCCTCTTTCTAAATCTGCCTACCTCTATTCTCCGCCCTTTGCAACTCATCCAGAACAGGACTGCCAGACTTGTCCTTGGCCTCAAGCCCAGGGATCGTATCTCCCCTGGACTGAAATCTCTGCACTGACTCCCAGTGGCTGTGAGGATTAAGTTCAAAACCCTATGCTTTGCCCACAAGGCCTTCTGGGGCCTGGGACCTCAATACCTTCAACTCCCTCTTCCTAAATATCTTTCTTCTCGTGCTCTCCGCTCATCCACCTCCAACCCCCTCAGGGTCAGTCACTTCTCCAAGCAAAGAGTTGGTGGTAGATCTCTTTCCTCGGATCGGGCCTCCCTCTGGAACAGCCTCCCTGCCTCCCTTAAACTTGAGGAGAACCATCTCTGATTCCAGAAGCACCTCAAAATCTTTCTCTTTGCTTCTGCTTTTTCTCTTCCTCTCCCCTGCTGACTTCATTGCTGTAACCGTAACTGCACTGGTTTATCTGGACACCCTCTGATCTTGGGCCGAGGTCCCTCACCCGCCAGTCTCACACACCTGCATGGCCTGCCTAGCAACCCCGCACTTGGGGACTGTTTTCTGTATCCCTACAGTCCCCCTACCAGCACTTGACACCTGATGTCTGCACTTACCCCTGCACTTGCCACCTCTGGCCGTTACTTTGACCTATTGTAAATATCACATCATTATCATTATTATCATTATTGTTATTATCTATTTCCTTGTACTGCACTGTCCCTTTTCCCTTCCCATGCACTTGCGCGATCTGAATGATACCTGGCCTAGTAGGATCGTTGTCTGTTCTCCCTTTGCTCCCTCCCCTGCCTTGTCGCGCCTTGAAACACTTGTGTATAGGCGCGTTATAAATACGATATCATATATCATATCATTATGAGAAATAGGAGATATGTGACATTAATCAGAAATATGTATTCATAATAACAGATGTATGGACAAAGGTACCCGAAATAAATGTGAATAGTGCTGACATGTGTATCAACCTGTTGGGTCTTTTTCAAGGAACACTTCAAAATGTATACAGATATACCTCCACAAAGTGCAGTTTGAAATAACAGAATATATAAGATTATCAAGCTGTCATACAATAGGTATGAAAAAACCCTTCAAACAATACAAAACAATCCAGTCTCTGAGAAAAAAGAAATGAAAAGCAATACGGAGGAACCCAATACCAATAAGATTCAAAACATGAAAGGACAAGTTATGATAACAAAACATGTAATATTCAGAAACCAGCAAAGGGGGGAAAAACAGAGAAGAAGCAAATCAAAATTAGTGATGTGCCAATAAAAACTTCACAAATTAATGTATCAGAACAGATCAAATCATATTGTAAATAATGTAATGGCTGTTGTATACCAGCAACAAATGTGTGTGAAATGCTTTCATTAATGAGAATAAGATGTTTGTACAACCTACGCAATCAATTCACCACGGCATGCACATTCTGTTCAATGCGACCTCTCTCATCACGATTTGAATATCGGTGCAAGCTGTGTGATAATAAAATAAGATGAGTTTGCCTTCCCTGTTGCGTGTTGTTTGGAACACACTAGCTGTCATAATGCCAAAATGTTGTAAACATATTTGCTCATGCTTTAGAAAAGATTGTGAATTTTGTATAATTAGCAAAATAGTACTATACCACACTACAGGAAACATAACTGTGCTGGATTAGTTCAGATATGTAATTAGTAGAGTAGAAATCTATGCAGTTGCTTAAATCTTCCAAAACTAAGAGGCATTCAGCCCCATGTCTGATTACATGGCTCACAGTGGCAGTCGTGTAGTTATGGCTAAGTTGCTAAATCCGTAGGAAGACCACTTTATAACTTTACTCCCCGTGGACTAATATTCACCTAACTTTGTATATGGGGCACGCTGAATTTCTTTGGAAAGTTCGTGGAGGGGGTGCAAAGTTATAGGGGTATCCAAATGTTTTTTTTTTCCATACACTGAATGGGGAAAAACTTTGCACATGGCTACAGGCTGAACGGCTGGATGGATTTTAACCAAATTTGTGGCAGCAGCGAAGGCTTGGTTCCAATCCGACCATTACTTTTGTTGCAAAGAACTGAATTGCGCCTCTCAAAAAATGTGGGATATCTGCCTCCGCTCCACTGACCGATTTCCCTGTTCGCTCCGCGGGCAGAAGTCTCATTGGCTTGCAGTACGCCGTGATGTCAGCGAACATCGGATGCGGGCGGTGGTTGGCTGGAGGGAAGCGTGCTGTGCGTCATTTTTGGGAAATGCCACCATGGTGTATCAGAGGATAGTGAAGCACCGTAAGGAGTTGTAAAACATGGTTTGCAGGATCGGGTGGGTGAAAGATGGGATGAAAATTTGGGGGATTGAAAAGGGGTAAATATGATATATTTGTTTAGGTCAAAGAAGACGGTGGTGTGTGAGTGGTGTACGCGAGCACTGCTGCAATCTTTCTGCGCCAGAAGGGATTGCAAAACATGGTTTGCAGGATCGCCTCAGTGAAAGAGGGGAGGAAAAGGTTGGGGGATTGAAAAGCGGAAAATATGATCTATTTGTTTAGGTCAAAGAAGATGGTGGGGTGTGAGAGGTGTATGTGAGCAATGCAGCAATTTTTGGGTAACTCCTCAGGCGACAACCTTCTGTGGCGACTGCCTAGGATGCGAAGAAATTGACAATGTTTAATGCTTTTGGCTAGGGGTGTTATGCATGGGAAAATTTGGCCATGTACCATACTTGCCAATCCTACCACCGCCACAACACAATGGAAACCCACAAAGACAAAATAAGCACCGACTGTGCTATGCTTTGAAACGGTGTACTGTGCAATGTGCACAGTTCCTGTGTTACTTTGCATAATCATTGGAGTCTGTGGGGAAAAAGAAATCCATGTTGGATTAAAAAAAAAACCTTGGTTACAGCACTTTTTAAGGTGTACTCTTGAAGTAGAAGGAAATGTAATGGTTTATGATTTCTGGCCTATACATTTTGGTAGGATTGGTGGTGTTGTATGGAAGTTGGTGTTTTGTAAATGTTTACCTGCTTCTTTTTTGTAGCACTGTTTCTTTATGCATTTGGTTGCTGGTTTGCAAGTAGTGTGGTATTGTACTGTGCCACTGCAGAATTGTGACGGTAGTTAAGTACCTGTTGGCATACTGTAACTGCTCATTCTTTGGAAGTGTTTGAGGAAACGTTTGTAGCACAGTCGTTGTTGATGGTTGAGTTGGGTTGTTTTAATGCTGCAAATTACATTGTAGTATTCTGGTTGCAGTTAGATACCAGGTGGCGTATTCTAACCGTTTAGTATCCCGTTCCTAAAGGGTACGTTTACAAGCTTGTGCATTCATGTTCCTACTTTCACATCTGTGTACATTCTGAAGTGGTAGTCTACCATTATGGGTTTACGTAGTGATAGTTCCATATGTCTTGCAGTTGTATGAGTATTCTTAGAGAGCTGGTGACTCATTTGTGTACTTGTTGGTTTCAGAGGTTACTGAGGATAGTTTTGAACCCTCAAACTTAGTACTTTCCCTTTTACTTATCCTGTAGAAAATACTGTCACTGTGATTTGTGTGCACGTATTGTTTGTGTGAGTGTACTCATTGGGTTCCTTAGGGATAACATTGTCCAACACACACTTGAATGCATTTCTTCAATACTTGCTGTATGCTAAGTTGCAATAGGTCGACAGTGTGGAAGGACATTTTTTTAATGCAAATACAAAGGTACTAGTTGGTGCCGGGGAGTAAGGTATAGTAGGCTTGTACATCAATGACTACATTTTGGCTTCAAGAATATTAAGTAGGCATTTGCAAGATCTGCAGGTAATCTCTGATTTGGAATAATGGAAGTATCATTGCATTTACACCATGACCATTGCTTTCTAATGTTTGCAGTATAGTGGCCTCCAATGGTTGTGTTGCCTATGTGGTAGATTTTGGCTAGTGTTGTGAAGGTTTTCTTCCCAAGTGATACCTTTCAGTGTGTGAAGGCTGTAAGTTTGCAGTTGTTTTTGGTTCCATTGGCATTTTATCTTACGAGCATTAATATTACATATTGACTATGTGAGTGTATATGTAGCATTAAACGATTGTCAGAATTGCACGACATACACAATATGCTATGGTTTGCATTTTGCACCAGTTGCTGAAATGGAATGGAGTCAAAGTTAGGTATTGCTACATACACAAAGCATTTGTTACAGACTTGTTCCTGAATTACATGGTTACAGAGACTGCATGTATGTTTCCACATGTAGAAAATGTGAACGATTTCATTTATGAGTATGTCTTTCATTTCCAGTATTTGTAGCAAGTACATAAGAAATTCCTGTGGATCTTCTTGTCGGTTTAAAGTGAATTTCACCATTCTAGCACAGTAGTCCAATTCTTGCCTTATTCCTGAGACACTGTAAATATTGTCAAGGTTACTTACTGCATTTCTCCGAAGGACGAGCATTTGCAAACACAACTGGTCTGCGCCATTTAAATCAATGTTTTCAACAATTGCTGGCATTTGGAATATAACATTAATTATTACATTGGCATAGCAATTAACACCTGTTTTATTGGAAAATATGAATGGACCAGGTACTTCTGTGTCTGAGTACTTTGATGGAAGGGTACATGGTTTCTTTGAAGAGGCACTTTTTTGTGTGTCTGGAGTTGGGTATGTCTTGTCTTTTTTTAGTCCTTTTGTCTGTGCTTTTGGTAGTTGACGTAGTATGAGTTGATTTCAATTTCTTTGGTGGTACTGTTGCCAAATCATTTACAACTTCTGATTGAATTATCCTTCTTTTCAAACCTTTGGGTTTGTGAGGAAAAGGGTACATTTTCAGATGGGGTGTGTACAGTGCAAGTAGACTATTGTTCTCTATGATGCAAGGAATGTCTGCGCTGACAGCAGTTGCATCAGAATTCACTAGATACAGGGCCTCATCATGAGTTGGGCGGTAACGCCTGCGCTATTAGCGCCGGCGCTAGTAGCCCTACCGCCAAACCCCCGGCGCTATTAATGCCGGATCATGGGTTTGGCGGAAGGGTTATTGCCCATTCCCCATTGGGCCCAATGGGGAAAATTTGCATTATTACCACCGGCGGATTTCCCGCCGGTAGTAATCGCACCGAAAATCGGCAATTTTGCTGCGGATTTCCCCCCAGCTCTGAGCTGGGGGGAAATCCGTCAAAGACATGATCTGGCGGACCCTTAAATGTGGCGTAATAGCGCTACTGCCGCATTTAAGGGTTACCGCCAGACTCGTGATGAGGCCCACAGTCTTCCAGTGTATGTAGCCATGACAGTGCTACGTAACTCATGCTTTCTTTGAAGACTGTGCTGCCAATATTAATCAATGCTTGATCTAAGATTAGACCTTGCTATTTATGAACAGTTACTGCATAAGCTAGCGAAAGAGAAAACTGTTCTCTGCGTACATACATGTCTTTGAAAAGAAGGAATCAAGCCATTGTGCATCCTATCTTTTTCACTTCTGAAAGTGTGTGAAACTGGAGGTTTACAAACTGAATGTTGTTGTCCCGTGGGTATGTCTGGAAGCCAACAACTGTACCAAGTGCTCCATTAACTAAACCTTGCTCTACGTCAAGGTTATGTTTCAGCATTACTCGACAGTTCACACACAATGTTAACATTTTCGCCAAACCAGCTGTGTTGGAGATAGTTTTCTAAGGTATGTAGTCGTGCTATGGCTAGTTGACACATAGGTATTGTCATACTGTGTGTGTTCAGTTTGTCTGTGACATGAATTTCCACTAGTGGTTGTTTTTATTTTTTCAGCATCTTTGCATTTAATTGTGCACAGCCTGCTAGAGTTGGCATTAATGACATACAGGTGACATTTTTGTGTGCTAATTGTTCCATGATATCAGCAGCACATGTGTTACGCCCATACAGCTCATGGATGTGTCTAGTATTGAGGGTAGACTGTGCATCCTTTGATAGTACCCCAATCCGTATGTGTTTTTAAATGTTGGCGTAGGTGAGGTCTGCAGACTGACTCATGTTTTGAGTTAGTTCTCTGTATTGGAAATGTTGTAAGATATTTGTTGTCAGATATTTGCATTCCCGATGCTTCCAAGACTTTTAAGGCACATTTTGTGTCCCAAGGTTTTGAAGATAGGTTCACCTTTCACTGGTGTACATTGAAGAAGCTTTCTGAAAAAAATGACATGTTTTTCTCCGAAGAGTTCTTCGTAGTCTGTATTGAGGACCTCTTGCAATCTGAGGTGAATCAAATCCAACATTAGGTTGGAGACCATGCTCACCTCATCTATTAGGAGCATTTTCATTTGTTTCAAAACTCTGCATAGCTCCATAGCAGATTCTGCTACTCTAATTTTTTTTGGTGTTCTACTGCAAGGAGTAGCAATCAGTGTAGAGTGACTCCACCTATGTTGTAGGCAGCCAAACCTGTAGGGGCTGTTAAAAGCAGCTGAAAGGTTGTTGTTTGTTAATTGTTGGAGGTATTTACTGATAATTTTTATTAAAAATGTTTTCCCTGACCCAGCTTCACCACTTACATACAGCAGTACTGGTTTGTAGTTGTCACAGGTGCAAAGTTTACTTTTGTGCTGTATACCATGTTACATTTTTTCATTTACTTCTAGAAAAATGGTACGCTGCTCATTGTTTATTTGGCATGTCAGTACAGCCAACTCTTCTGCAGACTGCTCATACTGAAACATGGTGGTGGATGCTTCCATCATGGCTAATTCTGCCTCATTTGCCATGAGCGGCTGTCCAAGGGATTCTTGGTTGCCTGTTACAGAAGGTTCACTGCTCTCAGAAGTGTCTAAATTTAGTTGTGCTTGAAATTCCTCTTCTTGTTTGCGTTCATTGTCCAATATGGTTTTGTACTGTGTAAAATTTTCATCTGTAATTGTACTTTCACTTGCATTGAAAACATCTTCATAGGAGGCATAGGTGGTTAATAAATCATCTTCTTTTCTACATGGTTTGAAAAGTTGCAGTAGAGCCATGTAGTACAATGATTTGTATTGAGGAGCTTTTAATGACAATTTCATACAATTAATTAGCCTGTGTTTGGTAAGTTTCACCAGGCTGCCTTTACAACTTTCCACTCTGTATCTACCTTTTTTCTCATCTGGTTTAATGTTATTTTTGTATGCAAAGTTTTGGGCTATCTGGTACAAGCACAAGGCTTCTAAAGTAATACTCCTGTTCGGGTAGTATGTGTCCAATAAGTTGTTTTTCAAAATGTCCTGGCTGTTGGGATCAGTTTTGGCTATTGTTTATATGCCTTTGTACGATTTTAGTGCTCTCTTTCTGGATGCACCAGGACCAAGGCTTAACCACACTATGTTTTCACATTTCCCATATAAGGCAGTACTGGTTAAATGGTCTGCTGCTTCGAAGGAGCCACATTCTCTATTGGACAGCATTTTTATGCCAAAGCTATACAATATTTGTGCCAGTGTTTTGTCAGATGATATGTTATCCCAGAGGTCTTCCAGCTCTGTTTTCTCTGCTTTTGTTAAGTAGGCTATGACATATCGTGCAACTGCAGTGGAATTGTCTGCAATGTACTGTATATCAACATTAGCATTCCATAGGAGGGCAATTAGTGCATTGTAATCATTGATGTACTTTGATGCTTCGCTCATTTTATGCAGTATGTGTTCTTAAATTTCCCTGTCACACTGTGTTGAACCAAAGACATGAAGCTGTTTACTTGCCCTGTTGTTGAAACTGGTCTAGGGAAACCAAAGCAGCATTTGGTGTAGTATTTGCCTCTGTTCTTATATGTGTGCCAACAATACTTACTACACTTGTGTCTTTGGAACTGTAAAATATGTGCATGTAGGTCACTATGTGTACTTTCTGAATGGATTTTGTAAGTGACATATCTGTGAATGAATTGCAAAACATCACTCTCCTCACCAAATTTAGGAGCATTTTTAATCCACAAAAGCGTGTGGATGTGTGGTGCTCCTCTGGCTTGATGTTCTTTTCTCCAAAAGAAGTGTTCCACTACTCCAAGGGGAAGAAGTGCTTTATTGCAAATGAAGTGCAGCATGGCAAGGAAGCGATGATGGAAGTACCGTTAAACATTTACTGGATCAATAGAGCAAAGTTCTCCTAGTGTTTTCATGTCTACACCTGATTTGTTTTTGTTTGCTATGTGTAGGAAAGTGTGCAAGTCTTCCCATGTATACTCTACACAACTTAAAGTGACCATGTGGGTGGGCCAAGGTTGCGTAGCATACACCGTACATCTGTGTGCTGTCGGAACCAGTACTCTTCGTACCACACATGTTTGCCAAGCGATTTGTAATACTTGACTGTAAAACTGCATCCTTCTCATGCACCTTTTGAAGTAGCTGTGTAGCAGACATGTATTGAAAATGGGAAGCTGTTTTCAATGTATGGGCAACTCCATAACATAGCGTTGCCAGATCACTTTCAAAGAGCAGGTGGAATATGTACTCCACGTTCTGTCTAAATCTAGGGTCTTCAGAATACATTAGTAAACAGCAGTATTCTGATGCTGTTATTTGTGGGCATCTTTCATCATATCTTACACCTTTTCCATTCGGGAAGAGTAGAGGAAAGGCTTGTGATTCTACACTTTTTTCTCATATACTGATTGGCGCTCCTTTGGCTTGCCGCATTTGATATGTTTGTAGTGCATCATCTATGGTGTCTTTGGAATGCAGTGGGTGAATTGTATAGTGGTCTAAAATATTGGAGGCTGCACTAGGATCTAGACGTTCAAATTGGCCAGTTGTTGAAGAGTCCTGAATTATTTTGGTTGTTTCTCTCAGGTTTTCTTCAACGTTTATTTCCTTGTAGTATTCATTGTTTTGTTTAAGGTATTACAATGCTTCCCTAACTTTGCTTTAGTCCACTAGTTGCTGCCAATTGTTTTTGTCTTTTGTAGGTACACCATTTACCAGGATAATCAAAGATTCTTCTATTGGCCTTTGCACTCGTAGAGTGTCTACATTTTCTTTGAGATCTAATGGTAAATAAACTACCTTCCCACAAATGCCTCTCAGTAATTCGGTGGGCGGCAATTTTGCAGTTTTCGGTTGAATTCATATTATAGCTTGGAATTAATGCACTATTTGGATTATAATACTCTCATACAAATTAACCTGCTGCAGTACGTTTGACAGTGGAAATACTTCCAAATTATTACTAATTGCCCATGAAGGCCTTTGGTTATTGTCAAGTTTTGCAGTGCAGTGTGTGCACAGTATGGAGGTGTTTGTAAGTTTGTATTTGTTTTCAGCTATAAGGTACAGAGCTAATTGAAACCATTGGGATTCCTCATTTCCTCCTATTTTCTGCATTATATCTATAGTTTTGGTGCTCTTTCTAGAGAAGGTTCTATGACAACACACACATACTTGGTTTGGCATTTCAGCAGATGTGCTTTTGAACTTTTGTATTTCTTTTCTGTATGTCTGATATACAAAGTTGATAGCTGCAGTGTTGTGAGTACTGTTGTCTGAAAATGCTGGAGTTTGTAAGTGCTCCTCAGTTCCACAATATTTCCTTTGGATGTGCTCTATTTCTTTGAGCACTTGTTTGGCTGTACCGTGTAGGAGAATATCATTAAAATATTGCAGTGCTGAAGCTGGATTTTTTGCATAGTACAGTTTGTAAACTGGATTTCTCACTGTTGAATGGTGTGTTGCTAACATTTTGATACAGTGGAAGGTTCTTTTGCAAGCAGGGCCAGAAATACAGGCTAAGGAATGTCCTCGTATTCCTGTGTAGTTGCACACTGGACAGGAGTCCATAGTTTGTGTATTTTTATTTTTATTTTCTCGCTGTCTTTGACTTACTGATTGAGGAATTGCTGCAAAGATTTGATTAAGCATTGGCAAATGTTACACATTGATGTGCAAGGCCATTTGTAGGTTAGGTGTGTTGGTTTGGTGGAATGGAGAGTGTCATCTAAGTTTGATAGGGATATTTTTGAAAGCAGTGTTTCTTCTTCCATTATGTTATTTTGTATCTTTTCATAACCTTGTCCACTCCGATGTAAGACAATTTGGTTGGTTTGTTCTTGTTTGTCTAATTCTACATTGAAGTATGGCTCTTTGTTGGTGGTGTGACTCCACTCACCTGTATAGATGTGGCCAATGGTATCTATGCTGAAATTGCATTTGTTTTGAAGTAGTGCTTACAAATTACCAATTAATGCTGTTAGTGTTTTCATTGTGTTCAAAATTACTGTTTCATGATCATTGCACTGTCTACAAGAGCTTCCAGGATGACTTTTCTGCCGTAGGTTTTGAGGGTTGAGCGTGATGTCTGCCCTTTATTTATAAGGTTCTGAAGGACACTGTGGTGGAACATTTTTTGTAAAAAAATTTTTTAAATGTTTGCTTGTGGTTACAGTACCATTTGTATGTGCTCCATAGTGAGGAAATGAAAAAATGTACACGAGAGGCGATTAGATGGTTTACGGATGCTAGCATTCCTACAATGGTGGTGCATGATACGTTCAAGCAATATACAATAGAAATGCAAAGGAAGGTAGCACAGGTAATGGTTGAGTATTTGCAAGACAAATGTGTTGAGAAAAATGATTGTTGTCCCTATGAATTAATGACAATATCCAAGAGAGCGTTTTAACCTGAAAGTGGAAAGACTGCCCTTTCCCTCGATTTAGCTATAGTGCTTAATAAGAGAGAGAAAGAAGACAGGGCCAGTTTCATATTTCCCATGAGAGAAATCCCTCCCACTTTTGTGCCAAAAGTAGAAATTCCTGGCATTGATGGAGCTCCGCGCAGGTAACAGAAGCCCATTATACAGCCCAGTATGTGCATGTTCCTTTTTCTAGACAAGAGGGAAATAATATAAAACAATTCCTGATTTGAGAAAGAATCCAGCAGGATTCGATAAAGAGATTGAGTCCTATTTGTAATCGTCCATTTTTACAATGAGTGATATTGATTTATTATTTCCTGTAATTCTCCCAGTAGATATATGCAAGCAAATTAGGAATGTAGATGACACTGAGATTTTGAGTGATACATGGAAAAATTTGATAAAAGAGGATACAGACAGAAAAGCTGGTGAGAAATCATCGCCAACTCTGTCAGCATTACCAGCACGAATAGCACAAAAATGTAAGATTTTGGTACCCGAAAGGAGAATTATCTGGGACAAGTCAACTGCATGCGTGCAAGGCATAGATTAATTGGCTACTGACTATTTTAACAGATTTGAAGAAGTATTTGCAGAATTTAGTGGCCAGGATTTAAGAACTGAACCCGGGAAGAGACTATTTGTTGACAAATATGAGAGAGTGTTGCTACCGAAAATTTAAAATTTGATAATGACGTCTGAAAGCGTGTGGCAAGCGAAATCACAGAGTGAAGTATTACACATGGCACAATACTATGGGAATAAAGTAAATACAGAAAAAGAGAAAGAGGTGAGGGATAGGGTGAATCTAAAAACAAGAGTGTTACTGCAGCAGGTAGCAAATAATAATATGGGCGGAGGAAATGCACAAACGAGAGGGAATTTCTCTAACATGCACAGAGGTCCAATTGGACAGAATCAATGTGCATATTGTAGGGAGGAAGGCCATTGGCGAGCACAGTGCCCACATTTACAGAATAGGAATGGAAATGCCCCAAGAAGACAGAATAGGGGTCACCCGGGAACGCAAGGACAAAATAGAAATACTAAAATGCCACAAAATCAGAATAACCAGGGTTATAACAACCCGAGTCACAACCAAAACCAACAGCAACAGAATAGTGCAGGAGAAGGCAATGTTTTTGATACTCGGTCCAATTCATACTATTCAGGTGACTTTACATCGTATGATGTATTGTTCAACTAGGACAGCCCAAGACAGCGTCAGAACCAGTATCTATTCCCTATATAAAATGACATGCAAAATAGCGCTCTTCCTAAATTTCAGTCAGAAATGATAATATGTCACGTTCATGGCAAAAGCAGCATTCAAAATGTATTAATAATATCCATGGAAAGTCAGCCGACATGTGTTTCGACTACAAGTCGTTCTCAAGGCTTACATAATGGTCACAAAAATTACATAAAAATGTAAGGAACATTAATGAACAAAAATAAATATACATATCGAAGTTTGTCAGAAATATAGTATACAAATATATTAAGTAAATCCCAGATTGTAAGTATGTTATCAGTCACACACCCAAATATGGATGAAGTTGATTGCAGACATGAGGGCAGGTCAGAGGTAAACAGAAGAATACTAACTTAGTAAACAATATCTTAATTACATTGTACATTGTACATATACAGAATAACAATGATTTTGCGCAGTGGATGATGATGATGTGCACAGTGGATGGTACTAATCTCTTGCGCATGTGCAGACTGCAGAGATTCATGTTGCCAATATGGAGCTGTGTTCGTATGGTGAAGTAAATGATATCGCTAAAGAAATCATGCAGTATACGTGATGCATATATAATCTGCTGGATTCAAAATAAAGTTGCAGATTTGCCAATCATAATGTGTACTGCACAAACACTCCCATGCCTGTTATGTTACATAGTATGAACCATATGTATATTAAATAGTATATATCGGGCCTCATTACATTACATTAATGTAGCGCCATAGTTCATGCCGGTAAAATACCGGCACCGCCTTGGCGGAAAGGGGAATTACCGCCCCATTCCAAGGTTGGCGGGGCGGTAATTCCCCCTTCCACCATTGCACTTCCCCATTCCCATTTTTGCCCCACAGGGCTCAATGGGAATGGGGAAGGCGCTAATTATGGTACCGCAAATTGCGGTACCGTAATTAGCTCCCTGGGTCACTTTGCGGGTTGTTTTTTAACGCCTGCAAAAACCAGGCGTTAAATCCCCCAACCCGCAAAGGGACCTCGTAGTAAGGCGGTAAGGATTTACCGGTACCAGTATTTTACCGGTACCGGTAAATCCTTACCGCCATCCGTGTAATGAGGCCCATAATCTTCAAAAGATGTGTACATTAATCGTATGCATGAGAAGATTGTTGGAGCCTTATGCCATATTCTAGCTTGTGAAATCGTCATATTAACATTATTATCACGTACTTCATACAGTACAAGTAAGAGTAATAGTACAACTCGTAATCTGTGCGAAGTTCTTAGTTAAAGGAACACATGCATCTTGTTATCTGAATTGAGAACTTCCTTTGTACAAAGAAAAAATAGATACATTTCGCCTCTAGTTGCCGAAGTTTCAATACTATGTCACCACCTCTCTTCCCCAATCTAGCCTTCATCAAGCCGGCAAAGCGATTGTTATACTTATTGTCAGTTTGATGCAGAGTTTGCCAATGGATGGCAAGCGGTAGTTTGAGGTCCTGACTACCCAAACTAGATAGATGTTCTTGTATCCTGATACGAAGTTGTCTAATAGTGGAACCAATATAGATTTTAGCACAGATGCATCTTATTGCATACACCACATGTGTCGTGCGACAATTAATGAAATCTCTGATCTGTATGGTGTGTCCGTTGGCATCTGTAAATTGTGTAATGTTTGTGTCCGCAAATTTACACATCAAACAATTACCACACTTGTGGAAGCCTCTAGATGGAGACAACCAAGTGGCCTTGTCATGAGTTCTGTCATTGCGAATTTGCAGAAAAGATGGACTGACTTTGTCCCGAATAGTTCCTGATCTGGTGAAAATAAATCTTGGTTTATCAGCAAGAAAAGGTTTGATATCCTTATCTAATAAAAGAATGTCCCAATGTTTTTGAAGCAATTTGTACAGAGATTTAGAGTCTTTTGAAAGTTTTGTGATTATATCGATAGTAGCTAATTCATTGGATTTGCGTTCTTTCAATTTCAATGTATCAAGCCTGTCCATGGCCCGGTATCTGCCTAGACCTTTTGCAATACATTCCTTTGAATATCCTCTTTGTGAAAATCTATGGACTAAGAGTTTGCACTCTTTATGAAAGTCCTGTTCTTTATTGCAGTTCCTACGTGCCCTATAGAATTCAACCATTGGTATGTTCTTTATAGTGGAGGAATGATGACAACTGTTAGAATAGAGAGTTGAATTGACTTCTGAAGGCTTGCGATCGGTTTTGGTGTTTATTGTGCCATCCTCAATATAGATCCTTAGGTCTAAAAAGTCTATGTGTTCCCTACTGAATTGTCCTGTGAACTGTATTCCAAATGTATTTGTGTTGATGTATGTGAAAAATTGTTCCAAGTCTGGAATAGACCCAGACCATATCATAAAAATATTGTCTATGAATCTCTTCCATAACACTATATTGGATTTGTAATACATGTGATGTAAAATGTGTCTATCTTCCACTTGTGCCATAAAAAGGTTAACCAATGAAGGGGCATATTTGGCTCCCATGGCCACAACCTTGACCTGGGCACAGTATTGATTGTTAAATGTGAAAACATTATTGTCTAATGTGAATTTTAAAAACATTTTCAACATTGTAATGTGAGACCGATGGGAGGCTGATACATTGTGATAGGTATAGTCTAAGGTGGCAACAGCTAAGGTATGATCTATACTCGTATAAAGTGCAGATACATAAAGAGTTGCCAGTACTTAATGTGTCTGCCACTCAATTTGGTCTAACAACTGGAGCACATGTGTTGTTTCCCTAATGTATGAGAGTATTTCGATTACATACTGTTTCATGACATTGTCAAGATATGTAGAGAGTCCTTCGGTAGCCCACCCTATACCACTCATGATTGGCCTGACATCCGGTAGCTTGTCAAAGGTTTTGTGGATCTTAGGCAAAAAGTATATGGTGGGCATAGTTGGTTCAGTAATGCTAAGAAATTTCTTTTCTTCATCTGTCAAATAACCTAACCGATACCACTCATTTATCATAATCAACATGTTTTTCACAACTTGTTTAGTGGGATTATTTTTCAGGCATCTATAGCAATTCGGGATGGCTAAGTGTTTGTTAGCCATGTGTAGATAGTCTGATGTGTTAAGCACCACTATGTTGCCCCCTTTGCCCGCTTCCTTAATAGTGATAGTAGTATCTGATGCCAATCGGTTAAGTGATATGATTTCTTCCTGGGAAAGATTAGAAGGTCGAAGTTTCATCTTTGTATTGTGCCTGTCCATGTGTTTATGTATGTCGAGCGTAACAGCTTGGTAGAAAGTCACAATGAGATTCTCAGTACCCAGATTCCGTGTAAATCTTGATCCTGGTTTGAGCTCCTTTATTTTGAGCATACTTTCATGTATCCCTAAGTATTTACATATAGAAGATTCATCAATGGGAGTCTCTGAATTAAGTGAAAGTAAACTTTGAGTGTCAATTATATGTTGCATTGTGAATGAGCTAGGAGGGTTTTGAGGTGGTGTCAGAGAATAATAATGCACCTGAGTTGCAAAAAATGTTTTTAGTTTGAATTTCCGTACAAATTTAAATAGATCAATCTAAAATTCTATATAGTCTGTATCGGATGTTGGTGCAAATGAAAGTCCTTTGTTAAGGACTTATAATTCAGATGCAGTAAGTGCTCTGTTAGACATTCCGAATTTGGTGTTGAATTTATCTATCTGCCCTGTTGCTTGCGTGTGGTGGATCGGGTTAGTATTCCCCTTCGTCTTATCTCTTCTTCTGTAATTCCTTCCTTCCCCTTACTCCTGATGTGGTGAGTGGTGTTGAGGTAGATAGTAGATTTGTTTGAAACCTGACCTGTTTGAATGCCTTTTGGACGCCCTTTTTGTATCTCTTGACCTGATATAAAAAACTGGTTTTGCTAGATGGGGGATTATTCGTGGAAGCAGTAGCTTGTTCTTCCGAATCTGGATCGGAGCCGATAGGTGAAGCAATAGGAGTATTGTCACGAGATTTGATAGTAACATCATCATACTTAGTTTGAAAAGTATACACCCTATCCTCACGATAGTCTTTGTCATCCCTAAAGAATTTGCGACATTTGCGTAATTTGATCTCATCTTGATATTCGCTCAGAATCTCACACATTTTACCACATTTTTTCTTTTTAGTAGCTTCCGGATTAGTCATTTTGATACTCTCTTCTTTCAATTCTTCAATCTTTTTAGTCACGCTAATGTGTTCTCAATTGGCATGTGAAATTAAAAGGTCAATCATGGTCTTCGAGCTCTGGTGTAAATTGGCTTCCCATTGGTCAGCCAAATCTTTATCATCATCATGGTAAAAATTGGGAAAAATCAATATTCTTAATCCACTTGGAATTTTGGAATTATCTAGATAGTTCGTAAGGGAAGCTATTTCTCAATATTTGTTAATTTCTTTGCATGAGAGTCTTTCTAATCTCCCAAATTTGTGTCGTAATGTTTCTGAGATCCCTGGAGTGTTTTTGAATGTGTTATCAGTGCTACCTCTTGGGGCAAAAAGGGCTGCCCGTTCTTCCTCACGATACAATAAATAGTTAGCCATATGGATAATTGTGTGCCTCAGAAACACGTTAAGGAGCCTTTATGTAAAATTGATATAGTATAGTGAGTGGGTAAATGCTTGTACATGCGCTTTGCACACTCAGTTTACGTAACAGGATTGAGCTGCGTTGCAAGTGTGAGGTCCAGGAACCCACTAATTTCCTGGAGTAGTAGATTATCTATATAAAATGACATGCAAAATCGCGCTCTTCCTAAATTTCAGTCAGAAATTATAATATGTCACGTTCACGGCAAAAGCAGCATTAAAATGTATTAATAATATCCATGGAAAGCCAGCCAACACGTGTTTCGACGACAAGTCGTTCTCAAGGCTGACATAATGGTTACACAAATAACATAGTAATGTAAGGAACATTAATAAACAAAAATAAATATACATATCAAAGTTTGTCAGAAATATAGTATTCAAATATATTAAGTAAATGCCAGATTGTAAGTATGTTATCAGTCACATACCCAAATATTGATGAAGTTGATTGCAGAGATGAGGGCAGGCCAGAGGTAAACAGAGGAATACTAACTTAGTAAACAATATATTAATTACATTGTACATTGTACATATACAGAATAATAATGATTTGGCATATTCAGGCATTGGGTGTGTTAGTGCAGAAATATAGCGTGACACATCCCAAAGCCAGAGTGCAGTTCTCTGTTCAGTATACTGGAGACTGTGTTGTAAAATGATAAGGTGGGCGCACCCAAACTGTGTAGTTTCCAAAAGCAACATACAAAAGCATGTAAAGTTAGTGCTAAAGTGAGATAATAGACCTAATGGTTGACAGGGGGTTTTAAATAGATGATAGAATTTAGTAACCTGATTCACCAATTTAAAGAGAAATTGAGCATGCGCGAGCGGTAAAGGAATGAATTCTCACCTATTGGGTTGGTAATAAACTGATAGGGAACTGTAATATGTGATAGTTCGATATTGGGATAATAGAAGCTAATTGCTGGTGTCTGCCGAAAAGGAAATGTATGACATCATTGGAATAGGTAAAGTAAAAATGTGGATTGAGACAGTAGATGAGAGATCAAATATGGATAATAATGAAAGGGAAATGCTCACCCTCAGGTGTATATATGTAGTTGCGTTGCGACTTGAAATTCAACTTTAATGTCCCTCATTGCACGAGAATGTTGTACAATGGCCTGTTAAATTAAATTATTCTTAGAAAACCTAGTGGACGCTATCAATATCACGTGGTATGAGTTTACTCTATTTGGAATTGATGGGTTTACCTTATAACGAGGGCTTGATCCCTCTAGTTGCCGGCAGAATTCGTAGTGACGGCGGTGCTACTCAGATTCCATTTTAAAGCCACTATTGCTGGTGGAGCGAATCCGTAGTGCACCGAAGGAGTCGGAAAATGTGCATGTGCACAGTGGATGGTACTAATCTCTTGTGCATGTGCAGACTACAGAGATGTATCCGCATTGCCCATGTGCGTTGCCAATATGGAGCTGTGTTCGTATGTTGTGGTAAATGATATAGCTAAAGAAATCATGCAGTATATGTGATGCATATATAATCTGCTGGATTCAAAAATAAAGTTGCAGATTTGCCAATCATAATGTGTACTGCACAAACACTCCCATGCCTGTTATTTTACCTAGTATGACCCATATGTATATTCAATAGTACATACAATCTTCGAATGAGGTGTACATTAATCTTATACATGAGAAGCTTGTTAGAGCCTTATGCCCTTCTCTAGCTTGCGAAATCGTCATATTAACATTGTTATCACATTCTTTATACAGTACAAGTAAGAGTAATAGTGTTCAAATACAAGTACAACTCTTAATCTGTGCGAAGTTCTTAGTTAAAGGAACACATTCATCTCGTTATCTGAATTGAGACTTTCCTTTGTACAATGAAATAAACAGATACATTTCGTCTCTAGTTGCTGAAGTTTCAATACTATGTCACCACCTCTCTTCCCCAATCTAGCCTTCATCAAGCCCGCAAAGCGAATATCATCCTTTTGATGCTGAGTTTGCCAATGGTTGGCAAGCGGGTATTTGGGGTCCTGACTACCCAAACTAGATAGATGTTCTCGTATCCTGATACAAAGCTAATAGTGGAACCAATATAGCTTTTAGCACAGATGCATCTTATTGCATACACCACATGTGTCGTGTGACAATTAATGAAATCTCTGATCTGTATGGTGTGTCTGTTGACATCTGTAAATTGAGTAATGTTCGTGTCTGCAAATTTACACATCAAACAATTACCACACTTGTGGAAATCTCTAGATGGTGACAACCAAGTGGCCTTGTCATGAGTTCTGTCATCGCGAATTTGCAGAAAAGATGGACTGACTTTGTCCCAAATAGTTCCTGATCTGGTGAAAATAAATCTTGGTTTATCAGCAAGAAAAGTTTTGATATCCTTGTCTAATAAAAGAATGTCCCAATGTTTTTGAAGCAATTTGTACAGAGATTTAGAGTCTCTTGAACATTTTGTGATGACAGTAGCTAATTCATTGGATTTGCATTCTTTCGATTTCAATGTATCAGCCCTGTCCATGGCACGGTATCTGCCTAGACCTTTTGTATTACATTCCTTTGAATATCCTCTTTGTGAAAATCTATGGACTAAGAGTTCGCACTCTTTATGAAAGTCCTCTTCTTTATTGCAGTTCCTACGTGCCCTATCGAATTCGATTGGTATATTCTTTATAGTAGAGGAAAGTTGACAACTAGTACAATAGAGAGTTGAATTGACCTCTGAAGGCTTGCGATAAGTTTTGGTGTTTGTTTGTTTTGTTTGTTTGTTTTATTATTTATAATGCGCGATCATACCCTCAGGTACCAGGGCGCAGCAGTTACATGAATATGCGAAACTTAGTTACAACAGCGAAAATATATACATACATAATGGAAAAGCGAGATTATATACATACATACAGGTATAGGTACACTATGTTTGGATATGGACTACTGGATCAGACGGAGAGCTTTCTAGCATAGAGAATGTAAGCAAGTGAAAGTTAAATAAGGTATATACAAGTAAAATTGTCGAGAGGACGGGTGGTACTCCTCACGGTAAAACCTGGCAGCATGTTGCATTTAGTGATCCTGCGTTTTCAACCATAGGACAATGTTAGTCCGGAAGTTCTAGTAGGGGAGTTCCATTCTCAGAGTGGGAACAAGGGAGTTCCACAGTTTAGCTGCTTTCACTGGGAAGCTGTTGCCCTCTATTGTGGAGCGATTGAAATTAGGAATGGAGAGGCAATCTTTGTAAGCTGTTCTTGTGGGTCTCAAGGAGGTCTGTCTGTGGCATCTATCCATCAAGTAGGTGGGAGCAGCATTGTTGAGAGATTTATGAGTAAGTGATAGGGTTTTTAGCAGAATGTTGTCATTAATAGGGAGCCAGTTATTCTGTTGGCTATATGCAGAGATGCAGTCTCTTCTAGAGATGCCTAATGCCGCTCTAATGGCTTTATTTTGTAAGGTTTGTATTTTGCTGGTGATGGCTTTGGTAGACCCTAGCTAAAGGGCATTGCAATAGTCCAGGCGAGACAGAATAAGGGCTCTGGCAAGGGTCGTGCAACTGGTATCAGAGAGGAATGGCTTGGCTGCATGGATTAGTTTACACGTGTAGGCATTAGAGGATGCTAAGGAGTTCACCTGTTTATTAAATGAGAGGTTTGAATCCAGGTAAACACCCAGTGTTTTGACCTCTTGTCCTACTTTGATACTGTTGCCATCGATTATAAATGAAGAGTAGACATGACCTAATTTCTTTAAGATGGAGGATGTGCCCAGGATGATATGTTCAGTCTTGTCATCATTCAGGCATAGTCGGTGTGTGGCGATCCATGCCTGGATGATGATGTACACTCTATTCACCAAGTCCAAATCCTTTTCATAATCCCCAGAAAGCGCAAGGAGGATCTGGGTATCATCTACATAATTAGTGTAGGTGATACCGAGATGATCCAGATCATCGAAAAGGGGCTTGGTAAAAATATTGTACAGTGCGGGCGAGACACAAGAGCCCTGTGGCACGACACAGGAGATAGGTATGGGGTCTGCCTCTGCTATGGGCGAGAAGACCCTCATGGTTCTGCCATTGAGGAAGGATCTAATTCAGGTGATGGCATCATTGGAGAAGTGAGCGGCTCTGTAAAGGTCGGTGCATAGGTTGGTATGGTCGACCATGTGAAATGCAGCCGAGACATCTAGGAGGAGGAGTAGGGCAGCTTTGCCGTTATCTCTAAGTTCATCGACTTGTGTCTTAAAGTCAATGAGGGCCGTCTCATTCCCATGTTGGGGACGGAAGCCTGATTGTCTGGCTCCTAATAGGTGGTGTGCTTCCAAGTGCTTCTGTATTTGTACATAGGCAACCTTGTCCAGGATTTTTAGGAGAAAGGGTACAGTCGTGATAGGTCTATAGTTTGTTGGCGTGGATTGGTTAAGGGTGAGTTTTTAAGAGGGGAAGTACCCAAGATTGTTTGAGATTAGTGGGGATAGTGCCAGAGGAAAAGGACTCATTGATTAGCTTTGTGATAAAAGGTGAGAGGTCTCTGGCAGCACTCTTGATGAGCTTTGCGGTGCATAGATCACCCTGACAATTGGAGGGTTTCAGTGACAGGATGATTCTTTCTACTTCGAGTATGGAGACTTTGGAGAAATTGAAGCGGGTAGATTCAGTGTCTCAATAGGTTTGGGTAGTGGGGGGTCGTTTAATGACTCTTTTGCAGGAGATTTTGTTTTGTAGAGTAGAAATCTTTTTGGCTAAAGTGTTTTGGATTTCTGAGCACCAGTTTTTATCTTTGGTGCACATGTCAGGTGGTGCTATCGGAGTCTCTATTTCTTTGAGGATGGAAAATAATTCCTTCATATTAGATTTAGCTTGGGATATGTGCGAGTCAAAAGAGACTTGTTTTGCTAGGCATATTTCTTTTTTGTAAAGGGCTGAAAGTTTAGTGAGTTTAAGTTTGTTGGCTGCTGATGATATATTTTTCCAAGTGGCCTTGCAGTTTCTTTTTTGCTGCCTTAGGGTTTTGAGGAATGGTGTAAACCATTTATTCAGGTGTGTTTTGGGTTTACTTGGTCTGAGTTTGAGGGGGGCAGTTAGGTCCAGTGAGGAGGACATGAGTTTGTTATATTCTTTAACCAAGGTCTCAGGATCCAAATTGGCAGGGAGCGTGTTAAGTGTAAGGAGTAAGGTCGGGATAAGTCTCTCCCCAGCTTTTTATTTCTGGTTAGTGTAGGTGGAGCTTTGCCATCCTCAATATAGATCCTCAGGTCTAAAAAGTCTATCTGTTCCCTACTGAATTGTCCCATGAACTGAATTCCAAATGTATTTGTGTTGATGTATGTGAAAAATTGTTCCAAGTCTGGAATAGACCCAGACCATATCATAAAAACATCATCTGTGAATCTCTTCCATAACACTATATTGGATTTGTATTACGTGTGATGTAAAATGTGTCTATCTTCCACTTGTGCCATAAAAAGGTTAGCCAACGAAGGGGCATATTTGGCTCCCATGGCCACACCCTTGACCTGGGTGTAGTATTGATTGTTAAATGTGAAAACATTATTGTCCAATGTGAATTTTAAAAACACTTTCAACATTCTAATGTGAGACCGATGGGAGGCTGAATCATTGCGATATGTATAGTCTAAAGTGGCAACAGCTATGGTATGATCTATACTTGTATAAAGTGCAGATACATCAAGAGTTGCCAATACGTAATGTGTCTGCCACTCAGTTTGGTCTAACAATTGGAACACATGTGTTGTTTCCCTAATGGATGAGGGTATTTGGATCACATACTGTTTCATGGCATTGTCAAGATATGTAGAGAGTCCTTCTGTAGCCCACCCTATCCCACTCATGATTGGCCTGACATCCGGTTGCTTGTCAAAAGTTTTGTGCATCTTAGGCAAAAAGTATATGGTGGGCATAGTTGGTTCAGTAATGCTAAGAAATTTCTTTTTTTCATCTGTGAAATAACCTAACCGATACCGCTCATTTATCATAATAAACATGTTTTTCACAACTTGTTAAGTGGGATTATTTTCAGGCATCTATAGCAATTCGGGATGGTTAAGTGTTTGTTAGCCATGTGTAGATAGTCTGATGTGTTAAGCACCACTAGAGAGGTGGTGACATAGCATTGAAACTTTGGCAACTAGAGGCGAAATGTATCTGTTTATTTCATTGTACAAAGGAAGGTCTCAATTCAGATAATGAAATGCATGTGTTCCTTTAACAAAGAACTTCGCACAGATTACGAGTTGTACTTGTATTTGAACACCATTACTCTTACTTGTACTGAATAAAGTATGTGATAATAATGTTAATATGACGATTTCGCAAGCTACAGTATGGCATAAGACTCTAACAAGCTTCTCATGTATAAGATTAATGTATACCTCATTCGAAGATTATATGTACTATTTAATATACATATGGTTCATACTATGTAACATATCAGGCATGGGAGTGTTTGTGCAGTACACATTATGATTGGCAAATCTGCAACTTTATTTTTGAATCCAGCAGATTATATATACATCACATATACTGCATGATTTCTTTAGCTTTATCATTTACTTCAACATACGAACACAGCTCCATATTGGTAACGCGCATGGGCAATGCGGAGACATCTCTGCAGTCTGCACATGCGCAAGCGATTAGTACCATCCACTGTGCACATGCGCATTTTCCAACTCCTTCGGTGCACAATGGATTCGCTGCACCAGCAATAGTAGCTTTAAAATAGAGTCTGAATAGCACCGCCATCACTAAGAATTCTGCCGGCAACTAGAGGGATCGAGCCCTCGTTATAAGGTAAACCCATCAATTCCAAATAGTCTAAACTCGTACCATGCGATATTGATAGCGTCCACTAGGTTGTCTAAGAATATGTTATTTAAATTAACAGGCCATTGTACAACATTCTCGTCCAATGAGGGACATTAAAGTTGAATCTCAAGTCGCAACGCAACTATTAATATACACCTGAGGGTGAGCATTTCCCTTTCATTATTATCCATATTTGATCTGTCATCTACTGTCTCAATCCACATATTTACTTTACCTATTCCAATGATGTCATACATTTCCTTTTCGGCAGACACCAGCAACCAGGTTCTATTATCCCAAGATCGAACAATCACATATTACAGTTCCGTATCAGTTTATTACCAACCCAATAGGTTAAAATTCATTCTTTTACCGCTCGCGCATGCTCAACTTCTCTTTAAATTGGTGAATCAGGTTACTAAATTCTATCATCTATTTAAAAGCCCCTGTCAACCATTAGGTCTATTATCTCACTTTAGCACTAACTTTAGATGCTTTTGTATGTTGCTTTCGGAAATTACATAGTTTGGTTGTGCCCACCTTATCATTTTACAACACAGTCTCCAGTATACTGAACAGAGAACTGTACTCTGGCTTTGGGATGTGTCACGCTATATTTCTGCACTAACACATCCAATGCCTGAATATGCCAAATCATCATTATTCTGTATATGTACAATGTACAATGTAATTAAGATATTGTTTACTAAGTTAGTATTCTTCTGTTTACCTCTGACCTGCCCTCATGTCTGCAATCAACTTCATCAATATTTGTGTGTTTGACTGATAACATACTTACAATTTGGTATTTACTTCATATATTTGAATACTATATTTCTGGCAAACTTTTATATGTATATTTATTATTGTTCATTAATGTTCCTTACATTACTAGGTCATTCTTGTGACCATTATGCCAGCCTTGAGAACGACTTGTAGTCAAAACACGTGTTGGCTGACTTTCCATGGATATTATTAATAAATTTTGAATGCTGCTTTTGCCGTCAACGTGACATATTATCATTTCTGACTGAAATTTAGGAAGAGCGCAATTTTGCATGTCATCTTATATAGATAATCTACTACTCCAGTCAATTAGTGCGTTCCTGGACCTCACACTTGCAACGCAGCTCAATCCTATTACCTAAATTGAGTGTGCAAAGTGCATGTACAAGCCTTTACCCACTAACTATACTATATCAGTATCTATTCCCATTGACCAGAAAGGGCCCTACGTAGAGATGATAGTGGGAAATAGAGAGCACACTTTTCTAGTAGACACAGGTGCGCAGAAATGCTCGATTGACCATCACTTGGTTGTGGAGATACCACTGTCAGGGCAAAAGAATGTTTCAGTAGGGTTTGCAAGCACCCCAGTAATCAGTCCAGTGTGACAGTCAGTACCTATAACACTAGGTCCATTCACTGAGTCTTGCCCGTTCCTTTTGACACAAAATTGCATTGAGAATTTATTGGGTTTAAATTTGCTGATAAAATTGAGTGCGGTTATTCATTGTTCTCCTGATGGAGTATATTTGACAGTATCACCACAAAAGATGCCAGTGTTACAATTTCTGTCTATACCATTACCGACTGAATTAAGATAGGTACCGACTTCTATATGGGCGATGAATGACAATGATGTTGGTTGTTTAAAAATAGAGCCAGTGAAAATTGTTTTAAAGGAGGGAGTTACATTGCCACGTATCCCACAGTATAAAATTTCGCTGGAGGGTGAAAAAGCATTTAAATGCATTGTTTCTGATTTGATTAAACGAAGTGTGATAGAAGAGATTACTGGTAGCACTTGTAACAGTCCCATTCTTCCAGTTTATAAGATAGGGGGGAATGAAATACCATATCGTTTTATAATTGATTTGCGTGGATTTAATAAAGTAGTTGAGCCCCAATTTCCATTGGTCCCAGATGTCACTACCATTCTGACAATGATTCCAGCCTCTGCTTCCCATTTTAGTGTCGTAGTCCTTAAGAATGCTTTTTTTAGCATCCCAGTAGATACTGATAGCAGATATGTATTTGCTTTCACACTAGCAGGACGATCTTTCACATTCACATGAATTCCACAAGGTTACACTGAAAGCCTGAGTATTTATAGCAGAGCACTAAAAGAACAGCTAGACATGCTAGAATTGCCAACAGGGTGTGTACTATTGCAGTACATTGATGATCTGTTGATTGCTGACAACACAGAAGACATTTGCAAAGAGAGTACTGTTAAATTGTTGACACATTTGGCAGCACATGGGCATAAAGCTTCATTGAAAAAATTTCAGTATTGTCGAAAGGAAACGGCCTATTTAGGCTACCTCTTTTCGAAAGAGGGAAGGAGACTGACACCAGAAAGGATAGAAAGCATCTCTGATATGCCTTTTCCAAAGACACAGAAGAAAGTCAGAGCCATAATAGGCATGGCTTCATATTGCAGGCAGTGGATTGCCAATTTCTCTATGATTGTGAAACCTATGCAGGCATTGACAAAAAAAGATGTTGCTTTGCCTTTACCTTGGAGTGAGCAATGTCAGAACGCATTTGATCTGCTCAAAGTTGCGTTGTGCTCAGCTCCAGTTTTGGGCACACCAAATTATGAAAAGGATTTCAAGTTATTTGTGCATGAAAATAATGGCTGTGAGCTGGGTGTTTTGACTCAGGAACAAGGAGGAAGAAATAGACCATGCGGTTATTTTTCTTCTGCGCTGGAATCTGTTGCATGCACTTTGCCGCGCTTTTTGCGAGCTGTTGCTACGGCTGCCGCATCAATAAAACAAACCGAGGGAATAGTTTTGGGGTCACGCCTTAACTTTGATGGTGCCCCAACTCTATATGTTCTTTTAAATAGAACACAGATGCAACATCTTACATCAGCTAGACTGACGAGATATGAAATTGTCCTCTTTGCACCACATATTCAAATTTTGAGATGTTGCGCTTTGAATCCTGCAGAGGTAATGCCCCCTCCCAATGAAACTACGGGTGAGAAGAAATCACCACCACATGATTGTATAATGGTTACTGAACAAGAAACAAAAGGAAGAATAGACCTAACAGGCACCCCACAGAAAGAGCCAGACGGAGAACTGTTTTGTGACGGTTCCTGTTTTAAATTGCCCGATGGCACATCAACTGCTGCATATGCCATCACAACCCTGAAGAATATTGTAGAGAGCAAAAGGATCCCATATAATTCAGCGCAGGCTGCAGAGATAATAGCATTGACAAGAGCATGTGAAATTTCTGAAAATTTATATATTGACAGTCTGTACGCATTTGGGGTGGTACACAATTTTGGTTGACTCTGGGCTGAGAGGGGTTTCCTAACATAACATGGAAGCAAGATTCAACATGGTGCTTTAATAGCAAGATTGTTGTCTGCATTGACGTGTCCAAAGTGACTAGCAATAATGAAATGCGAGGCGCATAAGAAAGTAACATGTAAAGTTGGAAAAAAAACCACATTTGCAGACAAAATTGTGAAACAAACTGCCACTGATCCCCATACGAAAATGTTTATAGCACAGGCAGAATAAGTGCCCTGCATGATAGAAAATGGGATTGCCACAGTCAAAGAGATGCAGGCGGAAGCAACTGCAGATGAAATAAAAGCGTGGGCTGAGGGTTCAGCAGAATTAGATGTAGAGGGTTGCTTCGTAGACAAATAAAGTAGAAAGTGAATGCTGCCCAACTCCTATGTAACCACGATAGTCATCATGGCCCACAGCCCAACAGACATATGTGCTAAAAAAAATTGAGCATTTGGCCACAGTATGGCAGAACCCACACATTAGATAAAGTGCTGAAAGGCTAGTCAAGAATTGTATGACTTGTTTGCAATATAACATTGGAAAAGGAACAACTACTCCAATAGGTAGTTTTGGCCCCCTTTATGCCCTTTGAAGTCATCCATTTTGATTTCAAAGAAATGGAAAGATGTCAGAACCTTAAATACATTCTGGTGGTAGTCTATGCATTCAGTAAATGGGTGGAAGCATACCCGCTTACGGACTGCACAGCAATGAGCACAGCAAAAGTGATGCTGAAGGAATACTTCTCTAGATTCGGCCTGCCACGGGTCATATGGTCAGACAACTGCCCGCATTTTCTTGCCGCCGTAATATTACAGATTTGTGCAGGCCTTCAGATTGATAAACAATTCCCTTCCGCCAGACACCCGATGAGTGCCAGTCTTATTGAGCGCCAGAACGGCATCTTAAAAATCAAAATAAGTCAAATCTGTTCAGGGAGTCAATTGAGGTGGCCTGATGCACTGCCGAAAGCTTTGTTGTGCATGCGCACGTCTGTGCAAGCTAGGACTGGACTCTCCCCTCTATGGAATTGTCATGGGGAGACCCGCAAATGTTTGGTGCACCCCATAGCTGACCGCTTCAAACATTTTGGTGTTTTAAAGGTCGCTGCTGTAAAAACTATCCACAACGAACATTGTTGGAGAAGAAGAATTGCACATAATACCCATACTTGCTTCTGTCCCCTCCTGCACCAACGCTGATGATGTAGTAGATATAGAGACTATAAAAATGTCTAGAAGAATTTGCTGTAGAAAATTCATGCTAATGATTACAATACTACTTTGCATTCTGAGTAAACTGATCCCAGTGTTATGGTATACGGAAAGCGTGCCACCAAAGCACCTGTCACGGACAGTCCAGTCTTATACTCTCTTATACTCTCCCTTCATTAGAAGAAAAACACAGGGAAGGTTATGGTAATGACACTTTGATTTTAATAATGAATGACTCACTCTATCCTGAACGGAACAAACTGCTGGGTCCACTCCCATTTACCCCAGCATGGTGGGAAAGGAATGGGTTGGTATGTACAGCCATTACCCCTCAATACAGCATGCTATGCATCAATAAGTGCACTATTTTATGGGAAGTGGAATAAGAGTGATACAGGTCAATTAGATAGAACAAACATAGTTGATTTTGAGAAAGTGATAATGGAACCTGTAGATAGTTCCATATTTAACAGAGCAAGAGTGATACAACCTGTGGTGGCAAGGCCAGTAGACAGACTGTATGTGCCTTATAAGTCATCTGTAATCACATTTCACATGAACCCTGTAGGAAACAAGGACGTTGTGCCCCCCTCGGATACAATAAATTACAATCCTCGCACTGTCCCATTTTGTCTACGGAAAAAAGGTTCCTATTCAGTAGGGACATTCAATAGATGCATGAATATTGCAGTACTTGAGAGGGAAGAAGAACCAATTTATGTAGATGATCACGTTTATTTTATATGTGGAGAAAAAGCTTATGCCTGGTTGCCTAGAAATTGGGGAGGGACGTGTTACTTATGGATCCTTTACGCAGGTGTATTCATTTCCAGAACGTCAGACATATCATGATTATCTAGATCAAGGCCCCAGCGGGATGAAACAGGATTAATTACGGAAGACATAGCAAAATCATTTATACCATTTTGGGGCCAAGCAATAACCTCCTAGAATATACAGAGATTGTCCTGAATTTTAGAAAAAACGATAAATTGAACGGCCGACATATTGTATAATATGACCCTAGAAGAAAAGGCAGTTAGATTAATGACACTTCAAAATAGAATGGCTCTTGATATAATTCTGGCCGATCATGGAGGTGTTTGCAAAATCGTGGGGTCAGCGTGCTGCGTATTTCTAAGTGACTCCTCCCCTACGATTTTTGAGGCAATAAAGAAATTACATATTCTAAGCACTGATCTTCATGCCCCGACAGGTGGTTGGGTGCTGAACATAAGTTCATGGTTTTGGGAGTTACATCGCTCAAGGGGATGGAAACTAATTGCAATCATAGTAACATTACTCGGAATCCTCATGACATGTTGTTGTTGCATAAACTGCCTGCCAATCATTTGCGCTGAAATAACAGATGAATGTATACACATGGTAACAGAAAAAAGAACTTCCAAATTAGATACGAATACAGACGATGAAACAGAAACTATGAAAGAGTTCATGTTGATTAATATTGATGATGATTACAGTAGTGTGTATAGTTTAGAACTAGATACATGGTCAGAGGAAGATGCGATGTATGGATGATGCTCTTGGCTTACGGCAAAAAAGAGGGTTTGTGAGTCTAGAAATTACCCTACCAAAGCATAGATGGTATATTATGTTGGCCGAAAACCAATCGCATCATATGCCCCACATCGCCAATACAGAATCGTCTGCATATCATAGAATGCCCATTTTGTGCCCTAGATCCGCCATTTGCCTTCCTTGCCTTTCTGTTCAAACGGTTTGCAAAATGTATTTTACTTTGTTGTGCTCGAACACGAAGCAAGGCCACAAGTTACATGTTGAGAGACTGGCCTAGAGAGAAATGCCAAGCAGTGCAGAAATACATTGTTTCCCTCCCTCATGAGTCCTTGAAGGCGAGCAGAGAGGCATTTAATCACCAAGCCAGGTGCCGGCCGGTCTCGCTGAAACTGTAGAAAAAGGCCGTTAAGGCATGAATTATACCTTCCTAGTGCCCCCTCTTTTGGGGCCCTCTTTAGATCTGGCTGACCCCTAGTTCTCGAATACAAACTAGAAGATAGCATGCTTTGGAATGTGTCTCTCCTACGAACACATTTTGCTCACTAAACAAGTGCTTTGTGTTCTCCATAACAAAGAACTATGTCTGCTTACTGCAAATTGCAACAGTTGCTAAACCAAGTGATATAGATTAAGAAAGAAATGTGTGTCATAAGGTGTCATATTTGTCATACTTTTCAATTACCGAAACCCAGCTCAAGAAGATATATTTTGGGTGGTTTTCTTGTGTCACAAAAAGATTGTATGATTGTCTTTTTGTATATATGATACTGTTATAGAATGCATGCTCTCTTGCGTCTCACAAGGTCTGGGTGACACACGTTGCGAGACGTCAGACCCAGTCGGCCGACTGAGACTATTTGCTTTGCAATAAACCATAGTACTTGAAAATCGATCCTCGTGTCTGTCGTATCACTGGGTGTATGGTGATTGTGCCTTGTTTCCATATGCAAGGGTCTTCAGGGCCTAGCAACTGTATGTGGCGACCATAGGCTGCGTCACCGCCTGCATGCCTTCATTCAAATTCTCTTTTTGAACAGTGCAAGGTGGCTCTGAAAGATCCTTTTTGTCCCCCCGCTCTCCCTTCTGGTTGTGTTGCATCTTTCCTGTTGATATAAGACACACCACAGAAGGAAATGAATAGAAGGGAGGTTTGGCAAAGGGTACCAACCACAGGAATACGAAATTACACATGGAGAGCTGAAAATGTTGGGTGGACCTTACTTGGGTAGGGGGCACTCTGTCATGCTCCCGGACCGAAGCCTCAAAAGCACTTCGAAATTGTTCCCCCTGTACAGTACTGCGTCGCAGTACATGCATAAGACAGTGACCTTGAAAGGTACAGGTCTGTTGCGGTGCATTTGGCCTGCAGGGCTGGTTGCAGGATGCGCTGACCCACTGGAGTCTCCCTAGTGGTAGCAGGAGCAGATGCGGAGGATGCTGTAGAGGAAAGTAATCTACTGCCTTCTTGGAAGGGGACAACCCTTCGAACATCTGCCTTGTGGTACGCGTTCAGGTTCCACCGCATGGAGGTGGTACCGTAGCTGTACAAACCAGGTTTTCCGTGACTGAGTACTATGCTGCACTCAGTGCATTTTAGCTGGTTTGCACGAGATTTGGGCAAATCTCCAACGGTCACAAATAGTTTCCACAACCACAACTCATGCTGGTTGCAGGCAATGGGGATTCCCTCTACTTTATCCTCATTTCCTTTTTGATGTCCATCCACATTATCATGCCTGTTCCCTTGCTCAGGCCATTCAGAAGGAGATGGTGGTGGTGAGGGTGTGGTTGCTCCTGAGTCAGAGAGAGGTAGTAGCAGAAGCCCTAGTGCCCATTACTTGGAGAGGTACTTTACAGGCACAGAATTGGTCAGAAAGAAATGTTTGCACAAACCAACAAGTACCGCTGCTCTTCTCTGGAAATCCAAACATGGATTGAACCACAGTTGTGGGGTATGCCCTTTTATAGGACTGTTTTGGAGCATGTGCAGCTAAAGAGTGGCCCTAAATCTTTACCTACAATAACTACATGCAGAAGGGAGAGTGTAGGACCTCTGTAAGGGTGCACTCCCACTGTAATACTTCATACATTGCAGAAAATAGTAAATTTATGATGTTCACAGGTCTGGAGTGTGTCCACCAAATAATCGCCCACGCGCAGCGTGGTTCTGTTCCCATGGTGACATAGCCACTGTTCTCCATTTGGACGGCTGTCCACGGGATGCATATTGGTTGGAATACTTTGTGGCCACGTGCATAGGTCTCCTGCGGATACCCTTGGCATCCTCGGAGTAATTAAATGAATGGCACACGTGCACTGAACATTTCTAAATAAGCTTGGTGTGGTTATGGTACAGTAGGTGGAATGTTCACGTTCAAAGGTACTTGCAGGATGTGGGTGAGCGCATCCACCTACTAAAAGTACATCACATGTTTCTTTGCATATCTTGGTCAGGGGCAGTGTTACCAGGCGTCACAGGAAGAGATATGCATGTGCAAAGTTGTGCGACCGACAAATGTATGGTCCTACAACGAAGCGTCTCTCATGACACGCGATTTGCGGGGATGGGGGGCTGGGAAATGGGTAAGGGGGCATGTGCTGATAGGGCAGTGGTTTCTTATTTTCATCATAATGTGTTCTTCTACAAAACTTTTCAAGGCGGCAAAATCATTCAGCAATTCATCCATTTTGGCGTCTAGGTGGTCCACTTTTATATTTACAGCGTTTCCTTCAGTTTCTGTGGCCCTATGTTGGTGTGGAAAAGGTGCCACTTCTGGTGTACTCCTTTGTATTCCCATATGTTCTGTTAAAGAAAAAGAAATGCGTTTAGTATACATGAAGCAATATATTGTAATTGTGTTACTTTTTAGACTGTGTTCCCTACCTATGGGGTTACTATAGTCAATCATTTCATCATGCAGGAAATTCTCCTCCAGCCATTCTAGGGTGCTTGCCCTTGCAGTAACTCTTTCCCTTTTCACACTGCAGCAGGTAGCAATGGGGTTATCGTACTCACTTATTTCTTCATGCGGAAAATTCTCTTCCAGCCATTCTGGTGTGGTTGCCATTGCTGCGTACAAACAGAAAACATCATGCTTTCCTACTATTGTACACTACAGGCCTGTGCAGTTAAAACAAACTTTAGTGTACTTACCACGTTGCTGTGATGTTCTGCTCTCAGTAGTTGGCGTCCCTAACTCTGCCTCTTCGTCCTTTGTTGGAATGTGAAGCAGGTTTGCGGTAAGATTGTTGACGGCAAACGTTACTTCTCTTGTTGGTGCATTGCATTATGCTTCATACCCTAAGCCTTTGCACTTTTTGTTTCGAAAGTACAGACCTTGTGCAGCTACTGCATTTTCCCTTCCGATTCATGGACTTGCTGCTGTTTGTATATGTTTCTTGTCTTTGCTGCATGGTAACACTTTGTACTACCACCCCTCCCTTTCTCGACAGGTTGGACTCCACCCGATGTCCGCTAACAGAGGCACTGTTCGCAACCATGGTGCCTATTAGTATAGAGCCACCGGCTTCAGTATGCTGTACAGTACATCTATACATACTAAGAGTATCCTGTTAAAAACCTATGGAATTCAGTGAAAAAAACATTAGTAATGGGATTTTATGGTTAAGTTGCGCTACCAAAAACCTATCTCCTTCACTGAAAACACTATGCTTAAGCAACATCTGGTTACAGTGGCCTACTAAAAACGTATGAAATTCACTAACAAAATATTTTTTTAAAGGGACATTAGGGTTCATTTGTCCTAAGAACAAACTATCAAATTCAGTGCAACAAGTACATGAAAGGAACATTATACTTACTTTGCACTAATAAAAACTTCTCCATATTATGGTTACAAGTAGAACCGAAAACCCCCAGAAATTCTCCAGTTATGATAATCTAAGGAACCATAACTCGTGCCACCACTGTGCACTGCTAACACGCATGACATGAAAGATGACATCACAAATGTCATTGATGACATCACTGATGAAATCACATGTGCAGTTAGTTTTCATGAAAAGCCTCCACAAGGTGATGTCATTATAATGTTGTCAGAAACCTATCAGAGTTCATTGGGAGAACTGTCATGACATACATAGTTCATTAAGCAATGCATTGCTATAAACACCATTGCATTACAGAGTTCTTTCGATTACATGAACCTACTCATATAGAAACGTAGGAAATGTCTGCAGCATGCACCATGAAGGGTACATTTTGGAACATCTTGCCATGTTCGATAGTAAAATGATGAATGCTTTTGTTTCAAAGTTTTCCATACTGTGCAACATACAGTAAGTACGTAATAATGCCTCACTTACTACATAATTGTACTACTACACACAAAACCTAAAGAGCACACAATGCATTCAAATATGAGCATATATACACACAAAATAAAGTAAGGCAAAAAAACAGCAGTATTACCAAAATGTTTTCAGAACCTACCTGATTATCTTCATGCACAGAAATGATTGCTACGTTTTGGCCTTCCTTTTTCCCCTATGTATATGTATCATATGCTGTGACTTAACCCTAACAAAAGTAGTGTAAGAACATGAGAAGGGTAAGGTCTACAAATATAGTACCTTTCGAATTTTCAGTTCCTGACTGTCCGATAGCAAAACCACCTGGCCTAGATATGTCAGTGAACAAAAAAAAGAGGGACGCACACATGGGATGTCATCAGTGATGTCATCAATGACATTTATGATGTCATCTTTCATGTCATGGTTGTTAGTGTTAGCAGTGCACAGTGGTGGTGCGAGTTATGGTTGCTTAGCTTACCATAACTGGTGAATTTCTGGGGGTTTTCGGTTTTACTTCTAACGATAATGTGGATAGGTTGTTATTAGTGCAAAGTAAGTATAATGTTCCTTTCATGTACTTGTTGCACTGAATTTGATAGTTTGCTCTTAGGACAAATGAACCCTAATGTCCCTTTAAAAAAATATTTTGTTAGTGAATTTCATACGTTTTTAGTAGGCCACTGTAACCAGATGTTGCTTAAGCATAGTGTTTTCAGTGAAGGTGATAGGTTTTTGGTAGCAACTTAACCATAACCTCCCTTTAACAATGTTTTTGTTAGTGAATCAACAATATACCTATGATGTAAAAATAACATAAAAAATCACCAAGACAGTACCTTGCTAGTTAAACCGAGTCCTTCAAAATAGGAATTGCATGAAGCTGTGAAAATCGATGTCTAAATGTCAAAGCGCAGAGGGTAAGTGTCCTTGATCCAGGAAGTGCATAAAGCAATCCAGCAATGATGCCAATTGGTTCAAAATTGAGCTAGAAAAAATAGAAAAGAGAACACAAGAAATTGCGAGGGCCATATGTTAGGCTGGCACCGATGTTAATAGGAACAGGAAATTCATTGGACTGACAGATTGTAAAAGAAAGTGTAATGTGCACCAATGGGTGATGATCGGATAAACCAGTACCATATTAGATGTGATTAAGTGGGTTGCAAATAACTAGGAATGTGAGTCAATCTCAGTAGTTAAATGACAATAGAAGGAGAACCCGATACAAAATGAACCATATCGCGAAAGATAGTGCATCGATATTGCAGAACCCGTGACGGAAGCATGCATCTCGCTGTTAACTAGCAAGTCGATGATATAGTAAAATGATGATTGCACCCCGTGAAACATAAAAAAATGATATTGAGTCAAACTGATTACTTGGTAAACACCCTGTTGATGGTACTTGTTCCGAAAGAACTGTCAAACACGGATCACAAAGACCTGTTGTGTGTCTGTGATGTTGGCACATATATATAAGCACACAATTCTGGCGTAATGCCACAACTCTGCCCTGTGAGTGAAAAGAATAACACACTCAGAGTTCAATTAACGTAACAGTACAAATTGACCATTTGATACAGCATTGATATAATAATTAACCAATACTTGGTATAGTGCTTGCCAACATCACAATTAGCAATCCATTTGAAAAAAAATGGTACCCGAATGCCTCTATCCGGTGTTTTCGATCTCACGTGGCAGACCGCATCTGCAGTCAAGTGGGCCGAATATCGCATAGAAACTGTCGTCATGACCCAAGATATTCACCCTGCAAGGGAAAGCGGCCTCGGCATGAGCAGTCGCAACCCCGACGCTGGCCACAGCCTGAGACGAAAGTCACCAACCACAGCCTATTCTGCTGGTGATCTGTGGCGGTACATGCACTGGAGCTGAGCCGTGGCTGCGCCGTGCCTGCTTGTGGCTTCCAACCTCCCACCATGCCCAGTTGGGAGCAACTACCATCACCCCACTCTGGGGCCCAGTAGCCCGGGCTGGGGTGTGACAACTTGCCGACACTGCAGTGGTGCGGCGGCAGGGGTGCCCCGGTGGCTGATAGGAGGTGGTAGACATTTCCATGCCGATCAGGCTCTCACAAGGGAACGACTACAAGCCCACCATGGCTGCCGAGCCTGAGTGCCGGATCGGGCTGATCCAGAAGCGACGTCCTGGTCCACCCGGCCCCAGACACGGGCAGAGGTACACGGCTCTACAGCAACAAGGTAGGACCCACCAGGCCTCTCTCTGCCTTTCATATAACATCTGCACGCTTGGGCACTCCGTCCCGGTGACACAATACTTGGGCGGCCACCCAGCCCCACTGCAAACCCGAATACCTGCAGCCCCGTTCCCGCTTGGCGCGGCCACAGTGTCCTGCGTAATGGGAGAGTACACAATAGACCCGAATACATACAGCCCCATTCCCGCTTGGTGCGCCCACAGTGTTCTGCATTGCGGGAGAGTACTCAATTGATTTAAGAACATGGTGGCTAAGAAACGGCCATCGCTGCCCAAGCAATAGCACTGGCAGATCAGAGCCACGAGCGGACCGGAAGGTTACAGTCCACAGTGGACGACATTGGGCAAAGCCTGCTGCTGGGCCGAACACACCAAACTGCATTGGGCCAACGCCCCCCAACATGGCTGCCAACGGAAGTGACCCTCGGTCACCCCACACTCTGGAAATGGCACAACTCAGCATTAGAGAACGCCAGCAACGAGACACCGGCTCCCTTGAAAATTACCATAAAACATCTTTCTCCGTACTTCAGAGCAGGCCGAGCTAGCATACTGTAAGGACCCATATCCTACAACAGATAGCGGCCACACCATCGGTACAGACAGGATACTCCACAACACGCATGCATGATTGAAAACCCAGTACTCCTGAGAGCTACTCCATATAACATTCTATCACTATCTGTAGTGGCCCCGACACCAAACACAGGATAACAACTGAAGGCGCTATCACAGTGTGCTGCAATGCAACTACTAACCTATAGACAGCTACCGCATCAAAACTAGAGCCTTACAACCCCTGGCCGGTAAAGCACAATACCCACCATAGCTGCAACCAAGGACGCCATACAACCAAAATCATGACCAAAGGCGCCCAGAAGAAAAAGGGCCCAATGGACTCATACACTGGCCCAAAAACAGGAATCAAGGAACCCACCACACTCCTCATCACTCCACAACCATTGCCACTGGAAGAAAACTCTAGAGATGACTATATGCTGCAAACTATGCAGAGTGGGTTCCACGCAATAAACATGAAATTGGATGACATCGTGGCCATGATCGGATCCTTAAAAGCACGAATTGACAAGGAAAGTGGGCGAACCACAGAAGCTGAAGGACGCATTAGCACAAATGAAGACAACATAATACGCCACGATCGGACACTGAAAACCATGCAAACGGAACTCAGGAGGGTGATAAGTGTGAGAATTTAGAATCGAGATCCAGCAGAATACATATTTACCCGGACTTCGCAGAGAGTGTGCAGACGCAAAGTAGGTTGTATGACGCCGTGAAGCGCCTAATCCATGCTAGACAAATTCTGTACTCGCTAATGTTCCCAGCCACGCTCTGTATACAACATAATGGCAAGGCACATTTCTTTGAGGATCAGGCCCAGGCAACAGCTTACTTAGAGGCATACATACTCTTACCCCGCTCACCCCCACATCCAGGAGCCGCCCGCCACGGAACATAGAGGAAGCAAACCTAGACGAAAATGATTGAAAGGGGGCAGCCGCTATTACACAGAACTCGGATGACCTCACAACACTCACAATAGTTGACGAGCATAAAACTATTCCACTGAGGAGTGTTGAACTGAGCGGGAGGCACCGCTGACAACATGGCCCCTAAGGGTGCGCCCATTAGTTCATTTGGGATACATCATCGAGTTGGGGAAGATGGTGCGGGAGGGGGGAGGGAGAGGAATACTCAACGGGGAACTGGATTGGTCAAAGCTCATGTTGACTTTATCACAGTTATGTCAGCGGAAAAGGGGAGGAAAGTACGAAAAAGTTGCAGCTACGGAATTACAGCAAACACCACTCAGACTTAATCATACTACAGCAGTAAGAGCATGCAGAAAACAAGTATCAACCAGCACTACATGGCACTATAGTTGAAACTGATCTCATTGAACATCAGAGGGCTAAATAATCCCATTAAGGCGAGGAAAATCTGGGCCTACCTAGATCGGCATGCCCCCAACATTGTCATGCTGCATGAGACGCATGCCCTCGAACCCACCCAAAAGCAAACAGCCCACAAATGGGGAAAGAACCAATTTTATACTAACTATTTGTCTCAAGCAAGGGCCGTGATTACTCTTATATAAAACAACCTCGTCTTCAGATTGGGTACCACCAACGTGGACCCAGAAGGAAGATATGTGATAGTGTCCGGCACAGTCAATAATATACCGATCATTCTGGTGAACTCGTATGGCCCCAACCTAGACGACCCAGAATTCTATGTAAAGATTGCAGCTCTGATCGGCCGAACCCTGGACGTCCCTATTATCTGGGGCAGAGACTTTAATACGATACTGGATCCAACAATAGACAGATCTGGCCTAAAACACTGGAACAGGTCCAAAGCCGCTAATGCCATTCTCCAAATAATGAAACAATACAGTTTATTAGATATCTGGTGGGAAGAATGCCTGTCACTTTGGGAACATACATACTAATCTTCTGTCCACGATGCCCACTACCGTATTGACTTTTGGCTCGTATCAGAATCATGGGCTACGGGGAGTTGCCAATCTACAATTTTACCGTAGACATGGTCGGACTACTCACCGGTGGTCCTATGCAGAAACTCTATGGATAGATATTGAAACATTCTTCTCCGACAAGGAAAAAACTAAGTACATAAGTTTGCCACAGTCTGGGAAAAATTTAAAGTGTGGCTATGGGGCATTATGATAGCAACAACGACCGGTACTCTGAAGTCCTTAAGAGCAGACCTGAGAGAAGTTGAAGCTGAGCTGAGGAAACTAGAAAATGGATATATCATTACACACAACAGGGCCCTATTAGGCATCATAAAGGGAAACGGGCAAAAATGATGTGACCTAGCGGAAAGAGAAACCCGATTCAACTATAAGGCTGCCCAGGTAAGATGCTACGGTGAAGCGGACCGCCCTGGCAGACTACTAGCTGGCCTGGTCAGGGTGGAACGCGACACACAACACATCAATGGTATCACGAGATCCAATGGCTGCACAACCATTCGACAGGAGGAAATCAATGAACTATTCCAAGAATACTACCAAGTGCTATACTCCAACAAGGACACGGCTACGAAACAAGAGGTGGATGACCACTTGGCATAAACGAGACTCCCTACCCTGGAGGATGAGCCTAGGGCCAAATTGAACAACCCGATGACAATACAATAAATTACTGAGGCCATCACTTCAATAGCTTCCGGCATGGCCCCTGGGCCAGATGGGATAGGCAGGGAACGCTATAAAACCTACAAAGACATACTTGCTCCCAGGCTGCTCAGGGTATGAGAAGAGGTGTGTGAAACTGGTGGCCCGCCCCCATCCCTAACAGAAGCGGTAATCACAGTCCTAGCCAAGCCCGACAAACCTGCTAACGAATTGGCATCATAACACCCGTTATCTTTGATTAACTCTGACGCAAAGATTTTGCCAAATCCTTGGCCAACAGATTGCTACCGCACATGTCCCATCTGGTGCACCCGGACCAGTCGGGATTCATCCCTGGAAGATCTACGGCCCTCAACCGACTACTTGGCACAATAGCACAGATCAACCCTGATCTCCCGGCAGCGGCAATGATACTGGATGCGGAAAAAGCCTTTTATTCTATCTCGTGGAACTTTTTATTTGAGTCATGTTTCCTGTAGTGTGGTAGAGCACTATGTTGCAAATTATACCAAATTCACAATCGTTTCTATAGCATGAGCAAATATGTTTACGACGTTTTGACATTATGACAGCTAGTTCGTTCCAAACAACACGAAATAGGGAAGGCAATTTCATCTTTTTTTCTTATCACACAGCTTGCACCGATATTCAAATTGTGATGAGAGAGGTTGCATTGAACAGAATGTGCAAATTATGTTGAATTGATTGCGTAGGTTGTACAAACATCTTATTCTCATTAATGAAAGCATCTCACACACATTTCTTGCTGGTATACAACAGCCATGACATTATTTTTACACTATGATTTGATCTGTTCTGATATATTTTCGTGAAGTTTTTATTGGCACATCACTAATTTTGATTTGTTTCTTCTCTGTTTTCCCCCCTTCTCTCATTTCTGAATATTACATGTTTTGTTATCATAACTTGTGCTTTCATGTTTTGAATCGTATTCATTGTCGTATTGGGTTCCTCCGTATTGCTTTTCGTTTCTTTTTTCTCAAAGACTGGATTGTTTTGTATTGTTTGAAGGGTTTTTTCCATACCTATTGTATGACAGCTTGATAATCTTATATATTCTGTTGTTTATAACTGCACCATGTGGAGGGCATCTGACATATCTGTATAAGTTTTCTAGTGTACTTTGAAAAACACCCAGCAGTTCGAAACACATGTCGGCACTATTCACATTTATTTCAGGCACCTTTGCCCATTCCTCTGTTATTATCAATAAATATTTCGGATTAATATCACATATCTCCTATTTCTAATAATATCAGTGCATGTTCGGTAATCCAACAACCCTTTCTTTTCTAACTCGGTATCTTAGCATGGGTCTTCTTTTCATACATTACCTCTGTTCCTCAGGGCTTTGTCTTAGGCCCTTTTCTTTTCTCCCTTCATAAGTCTCCTCTTGCGGCTTTCATTTAATCTTTTGGGATATCTCGTCATTTCTATATGGAGGACACTCAACATGTTCCTGTCCTTTTCCTCTGTATTGCCTTCTATTCATGACAATATAACTTCCTGCCTTCTAGCTATTAAATCCTGGATGTCAGACCATTTTCTTTTTTGAACGCATTCAAAACTGAAGTTCTTTTTTTCCCTGCTACCACAGTTCCCCATCGCCTCTTTTCCTCCTTCCCTTCTCCCTATCTCTAGCCCTGCTTGAAACGTTGGCCTCTATCTTCATATTGATTTATCTTTCTCTCATCGTATTTCCATTATGTCCCGTTCTTGTCGTTATCATCTTTTTAACATCCGTAAAGCTTGGCCCTTTCTGATGTTTAATGATACTAAACTTTTGGTCTCCTCACTTATTTTCTCACACCTATACTATTGCCCTATAGGACTTTTTGGTCTTCCTGTTTCTCGCTTTCTTGTCTACAGTGCTTCCATTCATCTTTTTCGTTCGCTCTCTTCTTGTTATTCCATTTCTGTATCCCTATATTCTCATGGCTGGCTCTCTTTTCATTCAAATCCTTAAATTCAATTTCCTCGGCATTGTATTCAAATCTCTTTATGGCATAATGCTATCCTATCTTTCGTCTATCTTGTCTCTTTTTATCCCCTTCTCGTTCACTCAATTCATGGTCTCAATTTTTATTATCAGTTGCCCAACCCCCGTGTGCTCAATCACGGATTCCTTCTTTCACGTTTGCTTTCTCCACTATACTAGAATGCTCTTCCGCCCTCTCTTTTCACTCTATTACCTCTTACTCTCTATTTTGCACTACCATTAAGCGTCATCTCCTGCACTCTGGATGTTGTACTTGAAAATTGTGTATAGTTTGCAACATCATTTTATTGTATGATAAGTGTGTTCTGTACAGCGCTTTGGAATATAGCGCCACATAAATAACAAATTACTACAAACAAATACAAAGCAGTAAGGTGGTGGGTCCACTTGAGTGACAGATAAAGGTACCAATGACAGTGGTGTTCTTGACAGATTGTGACAGGACAGTGAGAAAAATCCCTGAGGAGGTGGTGACTGGAGCAAGTGATGATCAGAGGTTCTGGTTAGGGGTGGACAAATGTCCCAGGACTGTAGGGTTTCCTTCCTTGAACACCTGGCACTCACGCTCCTGAGTTGGAGATGAAGTCCGCAACATGCCATCTAGATCAACAGGGAGAATACTTTGTGGTTTAGCACCTGGAGGCAGAGAGTAAGACTGCAGACTGACAGCAGATGAGACATTAGGTGATCTGGTATATGGGTAATGGCTTAGAAGCCTTCTCAAGCCTTCAGATTATAGCAGGTTGGAGTATGGACTTCACAGGGAATGAGTTTCATAAACCCCCCCAATGCACACCCTCATATTTTATCACTGTTCCTCGGAGTGCGGGGTTCAGCAGGCCCTAAACGTGTTATCTTGGTGGTGCCGTTTATCTTACTGAGTGTGTGAGCCTAGCTGCTGCATATAATTACCTGAGAGCATATGGCAAGGCCGGCCTTAGAGCAGAGAGCAGAGCCACCCTGGCGACCACCTGGGGTGACATGCTATTAGCCCTCGGCATACCAGCTCAAGGGAGTCTTTCAAGAGCTCACCCGAGGTGGCGCGGTGGGTGGAGGCGCGGCAGGCGGCACATTGAACTGAAATGCACCCTGCTCTCAATGAGAGCGGGCTGCATTTCATCACAATAGGACATGGCTATCAAACCAGCATGGGGCAGCCTTTGGAAGGCAACCCCATGTCGGATGGACAGGAGCAGCTCCATTGAAGCGATTAACTCCTAGCTCCAGCACGGAGCAGGGGTCACTTAATTGAATACAGTGCCTTAATGTGGCGCCCCCACGACAGGCACAATGGTAATGGGGGTGTCAAATTGTGTTGATTTGCCCCAAACGATGGCAGTGCTAAGGCCAGCCCTTCCCACAGGTGCCTCCAATCAATGGTGCATGACACATATCATAGTGTTCCACAGGGGAACTACGGTTTCTGTGTGATTAAAAGCACTTCACAACTATCCTTTATTGTCTATTGCCAAACGTCCCATGCACACTTCTACACATTGCTGCCCTACACTGGATTCGCAAAGCTGTCCTGCCTAGCCACGCACACTGCACTCCAGCACTCCAGAAATCCCAAAGCATTCACGTGGGATCCCCCTACAAGTTGCTGCTGTGCACTGGACTGGCATGGCTCTCACGCCTAGCCACATGGACTGCACCCCTGCATCTGCAAAAATCTTGCGCAGGTCCCCTAATCTCCCCTCCATTTGGTGACACCAACTGTCTGGTACACGTTGCACCCCTGGATCTACCACTGTTGCAAACCTGACCATGAGATTGACTTCTGATATACTAGCTGCTAATCACCAGATATATGGCCCCCTGGAGACACTCTCAGGGCATAGCAACCCACTATACATAAACACGCAGACAAATGACCGTAGCAACCAAACACTCTCACACACCCCCATGCCTTCCTTCAAAGCATACCTGAAGTCTAACTCACCTGGCCTGCCTCACTGTCCTACTATTTATTTTTTGAATGCATGTATTGTTTGCTTGTTAGGCGCTTATACAATAGGAAATGCTGTTTCAAAGCGCCCACAGGGCAAGGGGGGGTGAGTGGGGGAGGGAGTAGGAGTGGCAATACATTAACAATACATTAAAATACATAAAACACAATACTTAAGAGCAGTGGGGAAAAGGAAAAGAAGACAGACCTACTATGTCTTGTGAGTATTCAGAACGTGCAAGTGCCGCAAGGAAGAGGGCAGGGGGGGTAAGTGCTGGGGAATCTGAGCTCATGGGTGAGCCATAGATAAAGTGCTGGGAATGTTGAGTGTTACATGGCTTGGAGCCGCGAAGGGTGTAAGTGCAAACCTCCAGTGCAAAGGGTGTAAGTGCAAGTGCAGAGGATAGACAGGAGCTGGGACGATTGGGTGCAGTAGGTCAGGGACCCGAGGATGCATAAGGGCCCAGGACACCAATCCCAGCAACTGTGGGATTAGCAGGGGAGAGAGGAAGGGAAGGAAGAGGTAAAGATCGCTTTACACACAAAGAGTTGGAGCCAGAGGAGTGTAGTGATCTAGAGGGAGAGTATTTAGTAAGATAAAGTTGAAGATAGTGTGGTCCCGGGCCTTTACCACCTTGTGGATGATGCATAGGGATTTGAATTTAATCTGTGCAGCAACCAGGACCCAGTGAAGACATTTTAGTGCATGAGAGATCCAGTCCCTGTGCTTAAAGCCACGGATAAAGCTTGCTGCCCTATTCTGGATTAATTGGAGGGATCGCAGAGTGGAAGATGGTAAATTCAGGAGGAGGCTATTGCAATAGTCAAGCTTAGAGAGATCCAGGGCTTCGGTCACATTGAGCCTCTGGGGAAAGTGAGAAAAGGGCAAATTATTTTGAGAAGGAGGAGCTGAAAGTGGGACTTCTTGGGAATGTCCTGAGTATGAGGGAGGAAGGAGAGAGGAGTTGAAGATGACTCCAAGGTTTCTGGCTTTAGAAGAGGGCACAGGGGGAGAGCCCAAAGCGCAAGGCCTGAGTGAAGGGAAGATGGAGGGAGCAGGGGTCTTGATGGGAAGGATCTCAGTGTTACAGGTTTTGTGGCAGAGATCATTGGTGGTGCACCAGGATTGGATGGCAGAAAGGCAGTCAGGGATGGAGGAGGGTGCAAGAGGGTCGGCAGTGAGTTTAAAAAAGAGCTGTGTCTCATCTGCATAACACTGGAAGTTGTAAGAGAAGGCAGAGATGAGTCCTGCAAGCAGATCAAGGTAGATGTTAAAGAGCCAGGGGGAGAGGAAAGAACCCTTGGGGACCCCACAGGTGGAGAAGGAGGTAGAAGAGGAGAAGGTGCCTTGGATGACTTGGGGCTAACGGTCAGTAAGGAAGGATGTCAGCCAATCCAGTTCCCATTCTGAGATACCAAGGGTATTGTGGATCCTTTGTATGAGGATGGAATGGGTGACTGTGTCAAAGGCAGAGGAAAGATTGAGAAGGAAAAGGACATCTGGGGAGTTGGAGTACAGAGATGCAAGCAGTTATTCACGCATGTCCAGAAGAGCAGTTTCCGTTCCTCTGGATGCTCGGAAACCAGATTGATAATCGAGAAGACGACCAACAAGTTCAGTGTGTAAGTTGAGTTGGGGCAAGATTAACTCCTCCAGCAGTTTCCCCAGGAAGGGGGTGATGGAAATAGGGCAGTAGTTATCAGTACAGGTAGGATCTGATTAAGGTTTTTTCAGGAGTGGGGGCACAAGGGAGTGCTTAAGGGAAGAGTAGAAAGATCATGTGACAAAAGAATGATTACTGAAGTCAGCAAGAGCAGGGGCAAGAGAGCTGATGTAATCCTTGATGGTCCTGGATGAGCAGAGGGAAACCTGCTTATAGTAGGTCTTCATGGAGCGAACAACTCTGGTAACTTCTTCAGGTGTTACAGGTGTGAAGGAGGAGAATGAGGAAGGAGGAGGGAAGGGTGGGAGTAGACGTGGAGGGTGTTGGATGGGTTGTGAGGGTGTTTATCAAGGGTGGTAAGGATGTCCTGGGTTTTGGAGGCAAAGTGTGAGGCCAGTAAATTGCTGAGGGCCTGGGAGGAGAAGGGGAGGAGGAAACTGAGGAGGGGTTGGCTAGTTCCCTGCAGATCTTGAAAAGATCAGCCATGTTAGTGGATGCACCGGAAACCCGTGCCTGAATGTTGACACTTTTTTTGGCACGGATGGAGTGTGTGTATTACCTTTGGAGCAGGCGGCAGGCCAGTTTGTCAGGGGATGAGCCTGAGGATTGCCACTTCCGTTCTTCTTCCCGGCACTTACGTTTCAGGGCTGCAAGTTCGTTATCGTACCAGGTATTATACTTAGATGCAGGTTTCAAGTGGATCCTCGTGACTGGGGCAAGAATGTCATGAGTATTTGTGATGGAAAGGTGGAGATTGCTGAGGGCAGAGCTGGAGGTAGAGTCAGAGGTGGGGGGTGAGGAGGGATGAAGGTGGAATCGAAGGCAGCTGCAGACACTCGTTTCATCGGGCGGATGTTAGCAAACAAGGTTGGTGGGACTTTTGGGGGTGCAGTTAAAGGGCCAAGAGGAATCAAGTGGGAGTAGAGGAGAAAATTATCAGACTAGGAGAGAGGAGTAACTAGTGGGGCACAGAGAGAGAGGTCAGAGTGAATGAGGGCATCCAGAGTGTGTTCAGCTAAAAGTGTTGGTCCTGAAGGCAGAATGAGGAGGGAACATGAGGTGCAGAGGTCAGTAAAGAGAGAGGATGCAGAGCCAAGTAGTCCAGTTGGATGTTGTAGTCACCCAGTAGTAGTAGGCTGGATGTGGAGGTGAGTAAGGAAAAGCAGAAGTCAGCCCATTCAGAGGGATACAGGGTGGTGGCGCCTGGAGGCTGATAAATGGTGGCAATGGTCAGGGTGGAGATGGGAGAGATTACCAACTTGCAAACCAGGCTTTCAAAGGATTAGTAGAGATGGGTAGGTAAGATGGAAGCAGGAACCCACTCAGGGAAGATTAAGACAACCCCCAGCCAGCACAGTGAGGTTGAGGCTTGGAGATGATCTTGAAGCCATCAGAAAGGAGGGAGTCTAAAGCAGTGACTGAGCTGGCATTGAACCATGTCTCAGTAAGAGCGGGAATGTCAAGGTTAATGTCTTGGAGAGAGATGTCATCGGAGCGTTTGTTGGCTGAGCGGACGTTAAGTGTTGCCAGGTCGAGGATGTCTGTGCCTTTGAAGGTTTTCTGAGGTGGTTTACAGGGGCGTGGTACATAAGTCAGAGGAGGGGGTGAGAGAGAAGAAGGCAGAGATGCAGGAGAAGGAAGGAAGTTAATGAGACAAGGCATGATCCTGTCAAAGAGGAAGAAGTTGGGTTGTAGACCCTAGACCAAGATAGTGCCAATGTGATAGACATTGGGCCTCATTACGAGTCCAGCGGTAACCGAGGTGGTAAAACCACCTGGTTACCGCCGGACTCGTATTACCATTCCACCTCCGTGATTCCCGGAATTACCAGGGCATTACAACCCCGGTTTTCCGGGAATCACGGAGGCGGAATGGTGTGAATCCCCATTCCCATTGAGTCCTATGGGAATGGGGATCATGGAAACACTGGCAGCATCTCGTAATGCTGCCGGTGTTTCCTCGTCCGCCTACAGGCGGGCGGTGTTAAACCCACCAGGTCAGACCTGGCGGGAACATCAGCTCCCGCCTGCAGGAGTTGTGATCGCCCGGCATGGAAACAACGGTGGTGGCGGGTTTACCGCCACCGTTGTTTCCATAGCGGGCGATTTGTAATGAGGCCCATTGGCGAAACAATGTGAGGATGAGAAGCCAGCCAAGAGGACTTCCCACTTGGTGCCACACTAATGGTAGAGCATGTGAAAGGAGAGAGAGTAGAGATTAGATGGGGGTTCATAGATATTGCTACGCTGCCCAACAACCACTTACATGAAAACCTGATCACATTAAACAAATATGCCAGTAGCAATATACAATCTGCCTTAACCTTAACAGCTGCACAGAGTGGCAGATCAACCCTTTCTTCTGCTCATAGCCCCTCCAATCTTCACAAACCACCTTTGAATCCTGAATCCTGAAGCCATGCCACTTAAGGGAGCGCTGGTAAATTCCAGGTCAATCATCACCCACCCCTTAGACATTGCAGACTTAATTCTATCCAACAACCTCAACCTACTAGCCATATCTGAAACTTGGCTACACAGAGCTTGTGGTAAATCACTATCCTTGGAAATATCACCCAATTATAACATCTATTGTTCTCAAAGCTTGTGTGTTCTCAAAGCCTGCAATCTTTTATACTTAACAATACCATTGTCAAAACAGGTCAAATCAGTTTGTGATTGATGAACATCTTTGGGTGATGGGTAGCAAGTGTTTTAAATTATAGAGTAGCTGCGCCAATGGCCCATGGCCAGTGGCCATGGCTAATGGTCTGGTAGTGTTTTTAAATGGCTGAAGGCCATAGCTAGATGTCTGGTAGTGTTCTAAAAGTCTATGGAATAACAAAACCCTTGAAATGCAAGTACAAATCTTTAGTTGCAATGAAGTCATCTTCAAAGCCCTCACCCTTACACACAAGTGTCGCCACGGCCAGGCCCCCCTTACCTTGCTAAAAGGATCGCCAAACCTATTACCCTAAGGCCCTCCAAAATTCCTTACTCGAACCTGTTAACTGTTCCTAGGTCACGCAAAGCTTGTGCAGGCGGCACCAGTTTCCCCACCATGGCCCCTACTCTCTGGAACCGCCTACCTCCTCATGTCTGGCTAATCGAATCCCATTACGCCTTTCGCAAGGCCATCAAAATAAGACTCTTGTTTGATTGTGTAACCATGTATATCTGTATCTGTGTAACCTTCTATCCTGCATTGTATCAAGTCTTTATCAATGGGCGGCTTCTTTGTAACCCTTAATCAAGCCTTCCTAAGCACTGATACAGTGCCTCTATGCAGTGTGCTCTACAAATCCAAATTAATAAACAAATAAATAAATGTGAGCAATACATTGGGCCTCATTCTGACTTTGGAGGTAACCACGCCGCAATTTGCGGCATGGCTGCCTCCAAAATCGTTCCGACTCCACCCTGGTGAATGGAGTAATTACCGGTCCATTCCGAGGTCGGAGGGACTGGTAATTCCCCATTCACCAAGGCCATTCCCAGTTCCCATTGTTCCCCTGCTGTAGCAGGCGTTAAGGAAGGACCCGCAAAGGGAACTCGTAGTAGGGCGCAAAGGGATTACCGTCACCAGTGTCATTGCCGGTGCCCGGTATCCCTTTGCGCCCTACCTGTAATGAGGCACATTGTAACACAACCTTTAAAATTCAAGGAAAAAACTTTTGTTGCAATAAAAACCTGAAATTCAGCTAGAGCCACCTTAACTTCACAGCCTATGATCACAATGATGACATCACTGATGACTTCACTAATAACATCATCTATATCATCACTGATGACATCATTGGTGACATTGCTAATAGCAGCATATATGGCATCAATGTTTATTTAACAAATGACATCAGACATAAGTTCACTCTATGTATTTGCCCATATTTAGACCACCCTTACGTTTCTACAAATGTGATATTAGCATTTTAGAATAGTTCATAACAAGTAGCACATTGTTTAAAACTGTAATGAGCTACATGTGCATCACATCACTACTTCTTGGTATGATAGTAAAAGATATCTGAATTATAAACAGTACATTGCTTAGAATGTTCCTGTTTGTGCAGCATATATCTAAAACATGTTCATTATAATATAATCTGTATATACATTTACAAAAGAAATTAGTAGAAATTAATACAAAGCAACACATTTTGAACCCTAATTAATAATCCATTGTTTAATTGTAAGAAAAATGTGTACACATATGTTCTAAATAACATGAGAAGTGCTTTAAAACAAGGAACAACACAGTGGCCCTCATTACGACCCAGGCGTTGGACCATGGTGCTAATAGCACCATGGTCCATGCCGGTAACTTACCGACTCCGCCATGGCGGAATGGGGAATTACCGCCCCATTTCGAGGTTGGCGGGGTGGTAATTCCCCATGCCGCCATGGCCCTTCCCCATTCCCATTTTTGCCCCATAGGTCTCAATGGGACGGTGCCGTAATTAGTTCCTAGGTCCCTTTGCGGGTTGGTTTTTTAACGCCTGCTAAAAGCAGGCGTTAAAGTGCCACCCGCAAAGGGACCTCGTAATCAGGCGTTAAGGGTTTAACGGCGACGCCACCTTTTCCGGTGCCGTTAACCCCTTAACGCCTGGGTTGTATTGAGGGCCAGTATTAGGATATATTTTAAAGAATTGTCAAACACGGGTATTCAAAAGAAATTGATTATTACTCTAAATGTATATATGTATGGAAAAGAAATTAAGTTTTAAAATGTAACATTTACTTGAAACATGGTATTAGATGTATGTTTCTTTCTGTGTATCTCTTCTTAGTGATTGACATGTTAAAATTGAAATACAAAGTTTGGTATTCGGGTACACACAGCATGCCCTTGTCAATGAGGTTTGTGTGATTAATTGTCAGTAGTGGAGTAGTTTCTTGCAATTGTCAGTGTTAGAGGTGCAGGGGAGAAGTAACGACCATAGCACATGGGCCATAAGAATATGCAAACCAAGATTGGAAAGTTCCCAAGGTGTGGGAACTCCTGTCCCCTGAACACTATCTCAGGCCGAACTACAGCCAAAACATTAGCAGGCCGATTCATGGAAATACAGTCAAAAGTATCGCACGCGGCTGGCGCAGAGTGTTCCCGTGCGAATGTCTGCGCCAGCCGCATGCGATAAAATCCATTTCAGCGCACACCGTATTCATGGATTAATCCTCCAAAACAAGCCGTGGCGCAGAGTGGCGCAGCGACCCTGCAGCAGCGCCAGTTACGCCCCCAAGAACGCCCTCGCACAAGGAAAAGCCATCAAAATCGCTAAAACATCGCAAAGGGCTGCGCCAAACCTTGACCAGTGTACCGGACTGCCAAAGCGGGGAAAGTGTATTACGGGTTTCGCGGTAACACGCGATCTGCCTGGGTGCGTGGATTTCAGGGGTGCGCGAGAAGTATCACACGCGTTTGGGCTGTGTGCGTGTATTCCAGGGGTGGGCGAGAAGTTTTACACGCGATTTGCCTGGGCGCGTGTATTTCAGGGGTGCGCGAGAAGTTATACACGCGTTAGGGCTGGGTGCGTGTATTCCAGGGGTGCGCGAGAAGTTTTACACGCGTCAGGGCTGGGTGCCTGTATTCCAGGGGTGCGTGAGAAGTTTTACAAGCGATTTGCCTGGGCGCGTGTATTTCAGCGGTGCGCGAGAAGTAATACACGCGTTAGGGCTGGGTGCGTGTATTCCAGGGGTGCGCGAGAAGTTTTACACGTGTCAGGGCTGGGTGCGTGTATTCCAGGGGTGCACGAGAAGTTTCACACGCGTGAGGGCTGGGTGCGTGTATCTCAGGGGTGCGCGAGAAGTCTTACATGCGTTAGGGCTGGGTGCGTGTATTCCAGGGGTGCACGAGAAGTATTACACGCGATTTGGCTGGTCGCGTGTATTTCAGGGGTGCGCGAGAAGTATTACATGCGATTTGGCTGTTCGCGTGTATTCCAGGGGTGCGCGAGAAGTTTTACACGCGTTAGGGCTGGGTGCGTGTATTCCAGGGGTGCGCGAGAAGTTTCACACGCGTCAGGGCTGGGTGCGTGTATTCCAGGGGTGCGCGTGAAGTTTAACACGCGTCAGGGCTGGGTGCGTGTATCTCAGGGGTGCGCAAGAAGTTTTACACGCGTTAGGGCTGAGTGCGTGTATTTCAGGGGTGCGCGAGAAGTCTTACATGCGTTCGGGCTGGGTGCGTGTATTCCAGGGGTGCGCGAGAAGAATTACACGCGATTTGGCTGGTCGCGTGTATCTCAGGGGTGCGCGAGAAGTTTCACACGTGTTAGGGCTGGGTGCGTGTATTTCAGGGGTGCGCGAGAAGTCTTACACGCGTTAGGGCTGGGTGCGTGTAGTCCAGGTGTGCGCGAGAAGTTTTACATGCGTCAGGGCTGGGTGCGTGCATCTCAGGGGTGCGCGAGAAGTTTTACATGCGTTAGGGCTGGGTGCGTGTATTTCAGGGGTTCGCGCGAAGTATTACACGCGTTAGGACTGGGTGCGCATATTACAGGGGTGCGCGAGAAGTTTCACACGCGTCAGGGCTGGGTGTGTGTATTCCAGGGGTGAGCGTGAAGTTTAACACGCGTCAGGGCTGGGTGCGTGTATCTCAGGGGTGCGCAAGAAGTTTTACACGCGTTAGGGCTGGGTGCGTGTATTTCAGGGGTGCATGAGAAGTCTTACACGCGTTAGGGCTGGGTGCGTGTATTCCAGGGGTGCGCGAGAAGTTTTACACGCGTCAGGGCTGGGTGCGTGCATCTCAGGGGTGCGCGAGAAGTTTTACACGCGTTAGGGCTGGGTGCGTGTATTTCAGGGGTTCGCGCGAAGTATTACACGCGTTAGGACTGGGTGCGCATATTACAGGGGTGCGCGAGAAGTTTCACATGCGTCAGGGCTGGGTGTGTGTATTCCAGGGGTGAGCGTGAAGTTTAACACGCGTCAGGGCTGGGTGTGTGTATCTCAGGGGTGCGCAAGAAGTTTTACACGCGTTAGGGCTTGGTGCGTGTATTTCAGGGGTGCATGAGAAGTCTTACACGCGTTAGGGCTGGGTGCGTATATTCCAGGGGTGCGCGAGAAGTTTTACACGCGTCAGGGCTGGGTGCGTGTATCTCAGGGGTGCGCGAGAAGTTTCACACGCGTTAGGGCTGGGTGCGTGTATTTCAGGGGTGCGCGAGAAGTTTTACACGTGTCAGGGCTGGGTGCGTGTATCTCAGGGGTGCGCGAGAAGTTTTACACGCGTTAGGGCTGGGTGCGTGTATTCCAGGGGTGCGCGAGAAGTTTCACACGCGTTAGGGCTGGGTGCGTGTATTTCAGGGGTGCGCGAGAAGTTTTACACGCGTCAGGGCTGGGTGCGTGTATCTCAGGGGTGCGCGAGAAGTTTTACACGCGTTAGGGCTGGGTGCGTGTATTCCAGGGGTGCGCGAGAAGTTTTACACGCGTCAGGGCTGGGTGCGTGTATCTCAGGGGTGCGCGAGAAGTTTTACACGCGTTAGGGCTGGGTGCGTGTATCTCAGGGGTGCGCGAGAAGTTTTACACGCGTTAGGGCTGGGTGTGTGTATTTCAGGGGTGCGCGAGAAGTCTTACACGCGTTAGGGCTGGGTGCGTGTATTCCAGGGGTGCGCGAGAAGTATTACACGCGATATGGCTGGTCGCGTGTATTTCAGGGGTGCGCGAGAAGTTTTACACGCGTTAGGGCTGGGTGCGTGTATTCCAGGGGTGCGCGAGAAGTTTCACACGCGTCAGGGCTGGGTGCGTGTATCTCAGGGGTGCGCGAGAAGTTTCACACGCGTTAGGGCTGGGTGCGTGTATTTCAGGGGTGCGCGAGAAGTCTTACACGCGTTAGGGCTGGGTGCGTGTATTCCAGGGGTGCGCGAGAAGTTTTACACGCATTAAGGCTGGGTGCGTGTATTTCAGGGGTGCGCGCGAAGTATTACATGCGTTAGGGCTGGTTGCGTGTATTACAGGGATGCGCGAGAAGTATTACACGCGTCAGGGCTGGGTGCGTGTATCTCAGGGGTGCGCGAGAAGTTTTACACGTGTTAGGGCTGGGTGCGTGTATTTCAGGGGTGCGCGCAAAGTATTACACGTGTTAGGGCTGGGTGCGTGTATTACAGGGGTGCGCGAGAAGTTTTACACGCATTAGGGCTGGGTGCGTGTATTTCAGGGGTGCGCAAGAAGTATTACACGCGTTAGGGCTGGGTGCGTGTATTCCAGGGGTGCGCGAGAAGTATTACACGCGATTTGCCTGGTCGCGTGTATCTCAGGGGTGCGCGAGAAGTATTACACGCGTTAGGGCTGGGTGCGTGTATTTCAGGGGTGCGCGAGAAGTGTCACACGTAATTTGGCAGTGTGGGTCCCCCCTGGTGTACCCTGTACACCCTCCACGGCCTCTGCAGGCAGCCCACACCACAGGGGAGTACCCTGCACCCGTTGCCATGTCCGGAAGGCAGCCCATACACCATGGCCATGTCCCCCTGCACCCCCACCCCCCAGCAGTGTGGGGCACCTGCCAGCAGGCCCCCACTCATGTCCACCAGCACCCCCACCCCCCAGCAGTGCGGGGCACCTGCCAGCAGGCCCCCACTCATGTTTCACTCATGTCCCCCTGCACCCCCACCCCCCAGCAGTGTGGGGCACCTGCCAGCAGGCCCCCACACATGTTTCACTCATGTCCCCCTGCACCCCCACCCCCCAGCAGTGTGGGGCACCTGCCAGCAGGCAACCACTCATGTCCACCAGCACCCCCACCCCCCAGCAGTGTGTGGCACCTGCCAGCAGGCCCCCACTCATGTTTCACTCATGTCCCCCTGCACCCACACCCCCCAGCAGTGTGGGGCACCTGCCAGCAGGCCCCCACACATGTTTCACTCATGTCCCCCTGCACCCCCACCCCCCAGCAGTGTGGGGCACCTGCCAGCAGGCCCCCACTCATGTCCACCAGCACCCCCACCCCCCAGCAGTGCAGGGCACCTGCCAGCAGGCCCCCACTCATGTTTCACTCATGTCCCCCTGCACCCCCACCCCCCAGCAGTGTGGGGCACCTGCCAGCAGGCCCCCACTCATGTCCACCAGCACCCCCACCCCCCAGCAGTGTGGGGCACCTGCCAGCAGGCCCCCACCCATGTCCCAACCATGTGCCCCTTCCCCCAGCACATGACGATCCTCAATCATGTCCCTTATGGCCAGCCCACCCAGCACAAAGACCCCACCAAGTATTACAACCCCCCCATAGTAAAGGCAACTACATGATACAACCCCAATGGCAAGTATGTCAATGAACACATGGCCGTCACCCACACACAATGGCTGCAAGTGAATGTGAAAACCCATATCTTGACATGCATGAAACCAATGAGAGAACACCACACATTGAAGTATGACTGTAAAAATGTATTAAACACAAATGAAAGCAATGAAAATCAAAAAAACAACTATGGGAATAAAAAAAAGAAAAGCTGGATGGCCGTGAAATAATTCAGAACCAGAAATCAAAATCCAAAGAAATCCAAAACTAATGTTGTCCAAAGTCACAGGCCTACAAATCAAAAGCAACTATAAAAAGAAATGGAAAACTATTCCTCCATGGTGATGAAAAATGAAAAAATGAAGTCTCCAATGTAGAACTATTCACAACAATCCAGTGTCCATGAGCACAACTGAGTAAAGGAAACCTAACAAAAACTACCTAATAAAAAGATATATAAATAAACGTGGTGCATTGTCCAAGCGCAACCAAAAGAAATAAAAAAAAAAAAGGAAACTTAACACTAAAGAACTATTTACAAGGGCAGCGGGCAAGTCCTGCGGCTCACTCCGTGATGTTGTGGGCCAGGGCATCCTCGAACTCCATGTCGACGTCCTGGAGGCGGGACTCTGTCCTGGCCCCGAGGTCTCGCAGGGACGACGCCATGCCCACCTCCAACTCCCTGCGAGATGCCTCGAGGCACTCAGCCCGCCTCAACGCCCGACGCATGGCGAACTCCACAATGACCATGGTGAGCCGCGCCTCTTCCGCCCGCTGCCGCTCTGCATCTATGCGCTGGCCCAACCACCGCCACACGGAAGACACATCCTGTCCTGGGTCCCCCTGCCCTCCGGCCAATGCCTGCCCCTCCGATGACGAAGGCCCCGAGCCATCATGGCTCCCACTTTCCTGCTGCTGCTGCTGCTGCTTTGCCTGTGCCCTGCCTCCTGCTGCCTGCACATCCTCCATCTGCTGGGGTGCAGTTGCTGGGGTGTCCACCCCTGCTGGACCTACGACTCCCGACTGTGGCAGGGATGGGATCCCCACCGAGCTGGCTGCGTTGGTTGGGGCAGGTCCACAGGGGGCCCTGGTGGCATCTGGGCCGGAAGACGGCATGGAGCACGACTGGCACATAGTCTCCACAAAGGAGGAGAGGGTCGCCAGAGTGTCCGCCTGGGATGGGGCATCCCTGCTGGTGCATGGTGGTGCAGTCACAGTGACAGGGACAGTGACATGCACAGGCACCTCCACGGCGACCTGTGCTGCCTCCTGCCCCTGGCCCTGGACTGCACCACTTGCACCAGCAGGGATGCCCCCACAAGGCCCCATGTGCGGCTCAGTGACGGCCTCCTCCTCCTCTGTGGAAACCACCAACCTGGATGTCTCCATGCCGTGTTCCGCCGTTGCAAGCCCCTGTGGGAGCTCACCCACCCCTTCCGCTGCAGCCGTGGGGGCATCCCCGCCGCTTGGCTCCACAGCGCCGTCTCCGCCCTCTTCTTCACCTTGCGCTGTGTAGAGGGAGACATAGAACACAAGCATCAGGGTACTGTACAATGGTTCCCCAGACCGGAAGCAATAGCAGATGAGTGGCACTGTCATACATCACTTCCAACATGTCCCTCCACAACACATGGGTCAGTGCAGGCAAAACACATGCAGTAACAGGCATGGCGCATGCTATGGACATTAGCATACATGTCCGAGGGACTCTTGAAACATACAATGTTGTCTTGAGACTCACATGCATCATGGCTCATGCCTATCACATGCACACACCTCACCGTAGTTCCATCCATCTGGACTCGTACACCCCAGACACAGTGGATACAAGGATAACTAGGCTGCATCAGTGATTCGGAACATTCTCACAGACATGTGTCATGCATCCATGGCATTTACAAGTCACAGACACGCAGGTCAGACACACAGACATGGACACCATACATGTACATGCCATCAGCACCCATCCCTCACCCCCACCCATGTCCAGGAACAGAGACTGGCCTGCTTACATGTGTCCATTCTGCATAGAGCTCCCCATGTTGCTGTTGAACACATGCACCAACCATGTGGTTCACACATTACTGGTCTCACATGCATGACCATTATGTCCCAGCATACACACATACGTACATGGCCTATGTCACACATACAGGCAAGTATCAGACAACCAGCACACTGCAACATGCCCTGTCTCACACATCAATGCTTGACCACTTACCGCTCAACTCCAGACGGGCCTGCCTCCGAAGGATCTGGGCGTGGAGTGCTGGGTCTATACGTTCCAGGACCCTCAGCTGGATGGGACTGATGCTGCCCCGGCCCCCCTCCACGAGGCGCCGGGCCTTCATGAGGGTCCTGGACCTCAAATCATCCCAGCGCTTCTTCACATGATGGAATCTTCGGACTGCCACCCCCTCCTAGTTGATGGCAGTCACGATGTCCGCCCAGATCCTATCCCGTCCTTCCCTGTCGGCGCGTCTTGGTCCGAAGAGGGCATCATAATGCCCCAGGACATGCTCCACCAGGACACCAACTTCGGTGGCACTGAAGCTGGTGCCCCTCTGCCTCTTTGGCTGGGGGTTGCCAGTGCTGCCAGATGGTGTGGTGCCCGACATGGCAACCCCAGAGGCAGGAGTGGGTGGGCAAGTGGGTCCTGGGGCTGGGCTGTGGAGCAAGATGGTACTCCAGTCGGGAGTCTTTTGTTCCAGCAGGGGTGGTCACAGCAACTGCACCCCTGGCTGATGTGCAGGCAGCAAATGGCAGGGCACGTGGGCAGCAGGCAGTCAGTCAGGCAGCAGCAGATGGCAGGTGGGAGCATGCTCGGGGCTCTGGGGGGCAGTAATTTGGCCTTCTGGGCAGGAGCGTGGTCTTCCGTGTGCTTACGCGTGGCCAGCTTGATACGGAGTGATTTGGCACGTGAAAATCCTGCACGTCTGTGTGTAATTCGAGGAAAGGCCCTTTGCGTGCGAGCACGTCAGCACGCGTACGCGATTTCATTGGCCAGAACTCCCCCAGCGTGTAGGCGCGCCTATGACGTTACCCGCGCGGGTGTTTCCACACGCGATTGGCCTGGGTACGCCCGTGCGCGTTAGAGACGCGCTCACGCTGTGAGGCCTTTGGCCCAATGAAATCACGTACGCGTGCTGACCTGCTCGCACGCTAAGGGCCTTTCCTCAAATTACACGCAGACGTGCAAGATTTTCACGTGCCAAATCACTCCGTATCAAGCTGGCCACGCGTAAGCACACGGAAGACCACGCTCCTGCCCAGAAGGCCAAATTACTGCCCCCCAGAGCCCCGAGCATGCTCCCACCTGCCATCTGCTGCTGCCTGACTGACTGCCTGCTGCCCACGTGCCCTGCCATTTGCTGCCTGCACATCAGCCAGGGGTGCAGTTGTTGTGACCACCCCTGCTGGAACCAAAGACTCCCGACTGGAGTACCATCTTGCTCCACAGCCCAGCCCCAGGACCCACTTGCCCACCCACTCCTGCCTCTGGGGTTGCCATGTCGGGCACCACACCATCTGGCAGCACTGGCAACCCCCAGCCAAAGAGGCAGAGGGGCACCAGCTTCAGTGCCACCGAAGTTGGTGTCCTGGTGGAGAATGTCCTGGGGCATTATGATGCCCTCTTCGGTGAACGACGCGCCGGCAAGGAAGGACGGACCAGGATCTGGACGGACATCGTGACTGCCATCAACGAGGAGGGGGTGGCAGTCCGCGACTACGAGCATGTCAGGAAGCGCTGGGATGACTTCAGGTCCAGGACCCTCAACAAGGCCCGGCGCCTCGTGAAGCCAGCGGATGGTAAGGGGCGCCGGGGCCACCTGTCGGAACATCAGATGGGTGTCCTGGAACGTGTATCCCCAGCGCTCCACGGCCAGGTCCTTGAGTGGCAGACCCGTCTGGAGTCGAGCGGTAAGTGTACATGCATGCTGATAGTGAGCTGTGCGTGTGGTGGGGTGCCTGTAGTGTACAGGTTGCACATGTGTGTTTCGAGGGACATGTATGGATGTGTATGTACAGGGCCATGGGGCTAACACATGCGAGTCCTCTCTTGTGTGAGACACATGGATGGTGCATGTGTGTGTATCTGACAAGGGTGCGGCAGTGATGCAACATGGATGCTTGGGACACTGATATGTAGAAGACTGATAGCCCGATGTGACATGGGTGGAAATCTGTGCACTGCGACAGTTGGTGGAGGTGTACACATGCATGTAGGTGTGGTGGCGTGAGTGCATGTCTAGTGCACTTCCTGTGTTTCATGTGATGTGTGGCTCACCTTTGGCTGCGCATGCTGTTGTATGTGTATGGATGGTGCTGGCTGTTGCGACATGGCTGTGGAATGGCACATGTGTGTGAGTTGAAATGTCATGTGTGTTGGGGATTGTGATGCCATGTCTGTAGTTTGACAATGCCACTCATGTACAACTGTCATGTGTGTCTGAGTCCATTGTACAGTGCCCTGATGCCTGTGTTTTATTTCTCCCTGTCTGGAGCGTCAACTGATGAAGAGGGCGAAGAAGGTGCAGTGGAGCACAGCGGCAGGGATCCCACCGCCAGCCGGAGACGCAAGGCCCGGCTCCCCTCCCGGGTTGTCATCTCGTCGGGAGTGAGGAGTCCGGTGCCGCGTCCCAGGCCGCAGCTGCCGAGGGGAGGTCCAAGAGGCGGAGGTCGGAGTTGGACTCCTCGGCAGCAGAAGGGGCAGCTGAGACCCCACAGGGCCCGACAGAGGAAGATGGCACGGAGTCATCCAGGTTGGTGGGGGGTTTGGTGGAGGAGGAGGCCGTGCAAGGGACAGAGACGGGGTCTGGAGGTGGGGATTCCACTGGTGCTAGTGGTGCAGTGCAGGACCAGGGACAGGAGGCAGCACAGGCCACCGCGGAGGTGCCTGTGTGCAATCCTGTCCCTGATCCTGTCACTGCATCATCTTGCACCAGCAGGGGTGCCTACGTCCAGACCCGTTTGCAGGGAGGGGATAGCCACACAACAACTGGACTTCCTCTCCCTGCAGACGTGGCTATCCGGGACCGGGTTGAGCCTGTCCTGAGTGTGCTGGCGACACGTCAAGGGGCCATGCTAGGTGACCTGCGGACTTTTCATGAAGAGACTGCAGGTCATCTGGAATGGCTTGTTGACCGCGTCAGCTGACTGGGACGGGTCTCCCAGGCCAGATTCCTCCGTCTATAAGGACTTGCTACGACCCCCTCCTCACCTGAACCCCCTATGCGCCAGTCGTCCTCCGTGCCAACTTCCGACCCATGTGTCATCAGGGTGCCCTGTGGAGCTGCCCCTGACAGTGCGGCCAGGCTGGTGGAGGACACATCCCTGCCGCAGTCGGGAGTCGGACTTCCAGCAGGGGTGGCCACCTCGACAACTGCACCCCAGCCGGAGGAGGATGTGCAGGCAGCAGGAGGCAGGGCACAGGCACAGCAGCAGCAGCAGCAGCAGGAAAGTGGGAGCCATGATGGCTCGGGGCCTTCGTCATCGGAGGGGCAGGCATCGGCCGGAGGGCAGGAGGACCCAGGACGGGATGTGTCTTCCGTGTGGCAGCGGTTGGGCCAGCGCATAGATGCGGAGCGGCAGCGGGCGGAAGAGGCGCGGCTCACCATGGTCAGGGTGGAGTTCGCCATGCGTCGGGCGTTGAGGCGGGCTGAGTGCCTCGAGGCATCTCGCAGGGAGTTGGAGGTGGACATGGCGTTATCCCTGCGAGACCTCGGGGCCAGGACAGAGTCCCGCCTCCAGGACGTCGACATGGAGTTCGAGGATGCCCTGGCCCGCAACATCCCAGAGTGAGCCGCTGGACTTGCCCGCTGCCCTTGTAGATACTTCTTTAGTGTTAAGTTTCCTTTTGTCTTTTATTTTTTCTTTGGTTGCGCTTGGACTATGCACCATGTTTTTGTATATAGTTATTTGTTAGGTAGTTTTAGTTAGGTTTCAGTTCATCTGTTGGGCTCATGGACCCTGGTTTGTTCATATGTACATGGTTCACCTTTGGATTCCTTCCGTTTTTTTCTTTTATTTCACCATGGAGCAATGGTTTTTTCTTCTTTCTTCCCCTTTGGATTTCATTTGTTAGACGTGGACTTTGCACCCATTATGATTTGGATTCATTTGGACTCTAACCATTTTCCATGATTTGATTTGGACATTCAGCTTTATTTTTATGATATGCATGATTTTCTGATATTGTTTTATTCACTTCTTTTTTCCTTTAATACATTTGGAAATCTTACTTCAATGTGTGGTAATCTTTCATTGGTTTCAGCCATTTCACCATGTGGGTTTTCACATTCACTGGCACCCATTGTGTGTGTGTGATGAACATGTGTTGCTGTCCATACTTGACATTTGGGTTGTATCATGTTAGGGCCATTTCAATGTGGGGTGGATTTAATACTCGGTTGGTCATTACGGCAGGGGTGGGGTGCCGTGGAATTTGGGTGGCCATAGGGACATGATTGGGTGACATGTGTTGGGGGGGACATGAGTGGGGGCCTGCTGGCAGGTGCCCCACACTGCTGGGGGGTGGGTGTGCAGGGGGCCATGAGTAAAACATGAGTGGGGGCCTGCTGGCAGGTGCCCCACACTGCTAGGGGGTGGGGGTGCAGGGGGACATGAGTGAAACATGAGTGGGGGCCTGCTGGCAGGTGCCCCGCACTGCTGGGGGGTGGGGGTGCAAGGGGACATGTGTGGGGGCCTGCTGGCAGGTGCCCCACACTGCCGGGGGGTGGGGGTGCAGGGGGACATGAGTGGAACATGAGTGGGGGCCTGCTGGCAGGTGCCCCGCACTGCTGGGGGGTGGGGGTGCAAGGGGACATGTGTGGGGGCCTGCTGGCAGGTGCCCCACACTGCCGGGGGGTGGGGGTGCAGGGGGACATGAGTGGAACATGAGTGGGGGCCTGCTGGCAGGTGCCCCGCACTGCTGGGGGGTGGGGGTGCAAGGGGACATGTGGCTTGGCTGGGGGCCATCCCCATGGTGGAGGGCTGCCTGCGGGACATGACCAGGGGTGCAGGGTAGTCCCCTGTGGTGTGGGCTGCCTGCAGGGGCCGTGGAGGGGGTAGAGGGGACATCTGGGAGGACCCACACTGCCAAACGCGTGTGGATACACCCGCGCTCCCCTGGAATACACGCACCCCGCTCCCCCAGGCCCCATCGCGTGTGAAACCACCCGCAGGCCCCTGGTATACACGCACCCCGCTCCCCCAGGCCCCATCGCGTGTGAAACCACCCGCAGGCCCCTGAAATACACACACCCCGCTCCCCCAGGCCCCATCGCGTGTGAGACCACCCGCAGGCCCCTGAAATACACGCACCCCGCTCCCCCAGGCACCATCGCGTGTGAAACTTCTCGCGCACCCCTGAGATACACGCACCCAGCCAAAACGCGTGTAAAACTTCTCGCGCACCCCTGAAATACACGCACCCAGCCCTCACGCGTGTAGAACATCTCGCACACCCCTGAGATACACGCACCCAGCCAAAACGCGTGTAAAACTTCTCGCGGCACCCCTGAAATACACGCACCCAGCACTCACGCGTGTAAAACTTCTCGCGCACCCCTGAAATACACGCACCCAGCCCTCACGCGTGTAGAACTTCTCGCGCACCCCTGAAATACACGCACCCAGCCCTCACGCGTGTAGAACTTCTCGCGCACCCCTGAGATACACGCACCCAGCCAAAACGCGTGTAAATCTTCTCGCGCACCCCTGAAATACACGCACCCAGCCCTCACGTGTGTAGAACTTCTCGCGCACCCCTGAGATACACGCACCCAGCCAAAACGCGTGTAAAACTTCTCGCGCACCCCTGAGATACACGCACCCAGCCAAAACGCGGGTAGAACTTCTCGCGCACCCCTGAAATACACGCACCCAGCCAAAAAGCGTGTAAAACTTCTTGCGCACCCCTGAGATACACGCACCCAGCCAAAACGCGGGTAGAACTTCTCGCGCACCCCTGAAATACACGCACCCAGCCCTCACGCGTGTAGAACTTCTCGCGCACCCCTGAAATACACGCACCCAGCCCTCACGCATGTAATACTTCTCGCGCACCCCTGAGATACACGCACCCAGCCAAAACGCGTGTAGAACTTCTTGCGCACCCCTGAAATACACGCACCCAGAACTCACGCGTGTTATACTTCTTGCGCACCCCTGAAATACACGCACCCAGCCCTCACGCGTGTAGAACTTCTCGCGCACCCCTGAGATACACGCACCCAGCCAAAACGCGTGTGAAACTTCTCGCGCACCCCTGAAATACACGCACGCAGCCCTCACGCGTGTAATACTTCTCGCGCACCCCTGAAATACACGCACCCAGCCCTCACACGTGTAGAACTTCTCGCGCAGCCCTGAAATACACGTACCCAGCCCTCACGCGTGTAATACTTCTCGCGCACCCCTGAGATACACGCACCCAGCCAAAACGCGTGTAGAACTTCTTGCGCACCCCTGAAATACATGCACCCAGAACTCACGCGTGTTATACTTCTTGCGCACCCCTGAAATACACGCACCCAGCCCTCACGCGTGTAGAACATCTCGCACACCCCTGAGATACACGCACCCAGCCAAAACGCGTGTAAAACTTCTCGCGGCACCCCTGAAATACACGCACCCAGCACTCACGCGTGTAAAACTTCTCGCGCACCCCTGAAATACACGCACCCAGCCCTCACGCGTGTAGAACTTCTCGCGCACCCCTGAAATACACGCACCCAGCCCTCACGCGTGTAGAACTTCTCGCGCACCCCTGAGATACACGCACCCAGCCAAAACGCGTGTAAATCTTCTCGCGCACCCCTGAAATACACGCACCCAGCCCTCACGCGTGTAGAACTTCTCGCGCACCCCTGAGATACACGCACCCAGCCAAAACGTGTGTAAAACTTCTCGCGCACCCCTGAGATACACGCACCAAGCCAAAACGCGGGTAGAACTTCTCGCGCACCCCTGAAATACACGCACCCAGCCAAAAAGCGTGTAAAACTTCTCGCGCACCCCTGAGATACACGCACCCAGCCAAAACGCGGGTAGAACTTCTCGCGCACCCCTGAAATACACGCACCCAGCCCTCACGCGTGTAGAACTTCTCGCGCACCCCTGAAATACACGCACCCAGCCCTCACGCATGTAATACTTCTCGCGCACCCCTGAGATACACGCACCCAGCCAAAACGCGTGTAGAACTTCTTGCGCACCCCTGAAATACACGCACCCAGAACTCACGCGTGTTATACTTCTTGCGCACCCCTGAAATACACGCACCCAGCCCTCACGCGTGTAGAACTTCTCGCGCACCCCTGAGATACACGCACCCAGCCAAAACGCGTGTGAAACTTCTCGCGCACCCCTGAAATACACGCACCCAGCCCTCACGCGTGTAATACTTCTCGCGCACCCCTGAAATACACGCACCCAGCCCTCACACGTGTAGAACTTCTCGCGCAGCCCTGAAATACACGCACCCAGCCCTCACGCGTGTAATACTTCTCGCGCACCCCTGAGATACACGCACCCAGCCAAAACGCGTGTAGAACTTCTTGCGCACCCCTGAAATACATGCACCCAGAACTCACGCGTGTTATACTTCTTGCGCACCCCTGAAATACACGCACCCAGCCCTCACGCGTGTAGAACTTCTCGCGCACCCCTGAGATACACACACCCAGCCAAAACGTGTGTGAAACTTCTCGCGCACCCCTGAAATACACGCACCCAGCCCTCACGCGTGTAATACTTCTCGCGCACCCCTGAAATACACGCACCCAGCCCTCACGCGTGTAAAACTTCTCGCGCACCCCTGAGATACACGCACCCAGCCAAAACGCGTGTAAAACTTCTCGCGCACCACGGAAATACACGCACCCAGCCCTCACGCGTGTAAATCTTCTCGCGCACCCCTGAAATACACGCACCCAGCCAAAACGCGTGTATTACTTCGCGCGCACACCTGAAATGCACGCACACGCTCCCCCAGGCACAATCGCTGAGCTGTGTATACGGTATTTTTTAAGCGCACATTTTGGCGCACATGTATTGGGACGCTACCGCCTGCTTTCTGTGGCGTACGGGTATGGGCCTGTGCGCGTCTTTGGCCGTGCGCTGTTTTACCCGATTTGATTCCATGAATGCCTGTTGTAGGCGAGCGTCTGGGCGTTCCGCGCACTTGCCTCCTGGACCTCCCCTGTGACGCCCACATTTTCACGAGTTGTTCCCCATTCCGCGTGTCACGCCCCGTTTTCCGCCTACTTTTGGGATGTGCGCCGCGCTATGTGCGAATTCGCTGTGGCTTTATCGCACAGCGTTAGATGACCTGTGCGCTAGCATGCGGCGCGCACTTTTTCAGCGCACATCCCACATTTTGCTCGTGCCCGTGCTTCCATGAATGGATGTGCGCTGTTTTCTGTGCGATATTCTGCGATTTTTTCTGTGGCACTGCGAATCGCACAGTTTCGCACGCGTGCGCCGGTTTTTCCGCGCACATTATTTCCATGAATCGGCCTGTAGATCTGTAATTAGGAGTTAATTAAGTTTTCAATTGTGTTCCATTAATAGGTCATAGATATGATTTTACAATTTAATTAAAACAGTTAACTAATAAGCTGAATTAAACAGTAAACTCTTTTGTTCTCCAAATAGTTTTTTTCTTTTAATGTGGTACCCAACGTGTTTCGAGCAGAAAAGCTCTTTATCGGGGGTTCTGATATAAAGTGCAAACTGTGTTTTGAAAAATAGAAAGAAAAAAGGGTTGCAATGGACTGTTACTATTTTCTGCGCTCATTGTTGATCTTACTATATCTTCTACATATATCAATTTAAATTGATTACATTGTCTGTACATAATAGTTTTCATCATCCAAGGCCTGAAAAATCACCTTGTATATCAGGAGATGTCTGCAACATGCCCTAATGGTGTGTCCCAAACTTGCATTAAAAAATGCCTGTCATCCAATTTGTCACCCGGATTACAAAAATATATAAAGAATCCCATTTGAAGCTTTTTTTCATCATCAATGTGGGTAAAGTAACAGTAACCCCACCTAGGGAGAGGTCTCACCTCGAAAGGCTATTCAGGAGATTGTGTGTCAAGTATGGATTGTAGCGTGTGCCGGTTTCTTAATCCGTGGTTTTGTGGAACCTCTGTTCTGTAGAATGTATAAATTGCTGAGTCTCAACAGTAACAACAAATAGTGAGAGAATTCAGAGGTACTTACCGCAGCATATGCGGTCTGTCATCTATTCTAGGTTGTGGGAGTGCTAGTACTCGCTATCTGGAAAGGTAGCTCGTCAAACGTCTGCCATCTACAATGATTGAAATAAAATACTGTACAAAGTAAAAGTAATCTTTTATATAGTATCCAATATAGTAATAAATTGACTTGTGTGTATGTAATAGATGTCATTAGTCATGACTCCAGTGATGTCATCAGCAATGTTACCTGTGATGTCTTCATTGCGGTCATACGCTGCACAACAGGGGGTGCAAAGTTAAGGTAGCTTTAGCTGAGTTTCAGGGTTTTTGATGTGGTAAATTCTCACCTTACCGTCCCTGAAACTATAGAATATATATATATATATATAACTTTACCACGGTAGTGGCCATGTAGTTATGGTTAAGTTGGTGTTTCCATGGGAAGAGCACTTTTTGGGCGGCTTATAACTTTGCTCTCCCTGGACCAATCCTCACCAAACTTTGCAAAAAAAGTATTTGGGTCACTCTGAATTTTTTTTTTTTTTTGCAAACTTTGGTGAGGATTCGTCCAGGGGGGGCAAAGTTATAGGGGGGGTCCCAAAACTTTTTTTTTCCCCATAGACATAATGGGAAAAAACTTTGCTCACGCCTACAGGCCAAACCACTGGACGGATTTACACCAAATTTGTGGCAGGAGCGGCGGCTTGGTCCCGAAAGCGTGCTTTGCTTTATTTGGTGTAAATCCGTCCAGTAGTTTTTAAAAAAATGACAAAAATGTAAGTGAAAAAAATTAGTGATATCTGTGTTCGCTTCGCGGACACACTTCCCTGTTCGCTCCGCGGACAGGACGGTAATTGGGCAAGCAGCTTGCATGATGTCCGCGGACATCTGACGTGCTCTCTCATTGGATGCGGTGAAAGTGCAGTGCGTCTGGCTTCAGAGACGCATGCCATCTTTGTTCCTCGCCGCCTGCACAGTAAGTCTTGTGTCTGTCTCCTGTTCTTCCCACCCCTGCTCATGCCCTGTGTGTTCTTCTTGTCCCCCCCACCCCCACTCATGCTCTGCGTCTCCCCTGTTCCTCCAGCCCCCCGCTCACGCCTTCGGCACACGGTAGCCAGCGGAGGACCGAGGAGCGGGATCTGCCGCCTGCACACGAACGCAGTGTGTCTCCCTCCCTCCCACCCCCGCTCATGCCCAGTGTGTCTCTCTCCCTCCCCCACCCCCCGCTCATGCCCCGTGTGTCTCTCTCCCCTTCCCCCACCCCCGCTCATGCCCCGTGTGTCTCTCTCCCTCCCCCCCACCCCCGCTCATGCCCCATGTGTCTCTCCCCCTCCCCCCAATCATGCCCTGTGTGTCTCTCTCCCCTTCCCCCACCCCCGCTCATGCCCCGTGTGTCTCTCTCCCTCCCCCCCACCCCCGCTCATGCACCGTGTGTCTCTCTCCCTCCCCCCACCCCCCAATCATGCCCTGTGTGTCTCTCTCCCCTTCCCCCACCCCACGCACATGCCCCGTGTGTCTCTCCCCATCCCGCCCACCCCCCCGCTCATTCCCCGTGTGTCCCTCCCCCTCCCGCCCACCCCCCGCTCATGCCCCGTGTGTCTCTCCCCCTCCCGCCCACCCCCCACTCATGCCCCGTGTGTCTCTCTCCCTCCCCCCCACCCCCGCTCATGCCCAGTGTGTCTCTCTCCCTCCCCTCCACCCCGCTCATGCCCCGTGTGTCTCTCTCCCTCCCCCCCACCCCCGCTCATGCCCCGTGTGTCTCTCTCCCTCCCCCCCACCCCCGCTCATGCCCCGTGTGTCTCTCTCCCTCCCCTCCACCCCCGCTCATTCCCCGTGTCTCTTTACCCTTCCCCCACCCCCCGCTCATGCCCCGTGAGTCTCTCCCCCTCCCACCCACCCCCGCTCTTGCCGCGTGTGTCTTTCCCCCTCCTGCCCACCCCCGTTCATGCCCCGTGTGTCTCTCCCCCTCCCGCCCACCCCCGCTCATGCCCCGTGTGTCTCTCTCCCTCCCCCCACCCCCGCTCTTGCCCCGTGTGTCTTTCCCCCTCCCGCCCACCTCCGCTCTTGCCCCGTGTCTTTCCCCCTCCCGCCCACCTCCGCTCTTGCCCCGTGTCTTTTTAACTCCCCCCCACCGCCACTCTTGCCCCGTGTCGTTCCCCCTCCCGCCCACCTCCGCTCATGCCCCGTGTCTTTCCCCATCCCGCCCAACCCCCGCTCATGCGCCGCGTGTCTCTCCCCCTCCCGCCCACCCCCCACTCATGCCCTGTGTGTCTCTCCCCATCCCCCCACCCCCGCTCATGCCCCGTGTGTCTCTCTCCCTCCCCACCACCCCTGCTCATGCCCCGTGTCTCTCCCCTTCCCCCCACCCCCTGCTCATGCCTCGTGTGTCTCTCTCCCTCCCGCCCACCTCCGCTCTTGCCCCGTGTCTTTCCCCCTCCCGCCCACCCCCGCTCTTGCCCCGTGTCTTTCCCACTCCTGCCCACCCCCGCTCTTGCCCCGTGTCGTTCCCCCTCCTGCCCACCCCCGCTCATGCCCCGTGTCTTTCCCCCTCCCGCCCACCCCCGCTCATGCCCCGTGTCTCTCTCCTGTTGGCCCTACCCTCCGCTCATGCCCCGTGTCTGTCTCCTGTTGCCCCCCACCCCCCGCTCATGCCCCGTGTCTCCCTCGTGTCCCCCCGCTCATGCCCCGTGTTTCCCTCGTGTTACCCCCCACCCTCCGCTCATGCCCCGTGTCTCCCTCGTGTTCCCTCCACCCCCTGCTCATGCCCCTTGTCTCTCTCCTTTTCCCCCCACCCCCGCTCATGTCCCTTGTGTGCCCTGTACCCCCCCGCTCATGCCCCATGTCTCCGTCATGTTCCTCCCCACCCCCCGCTCATGCCCTGTGTTTCCTTCCTTTCCCCCCCACCCCCTGCTCATGCCCCGTTTGTACCCTGTTCCCTCTCACCCCCCACTCATGCCGATGTGTCTCCCCTGTTCCCCCACCCCCGCTCATGCCCTGTTGTGTTCTTTATACACCCCACCTTCCCTTTCCATGGTGGCCATCTTGGTAAAAGATTTTTCTTCCTACACCTGGACGCCGCAGCCGTCCCGCGTAGGAAGGAAAATCTTTTTGTTTTTTTACCACCCGGCGTTCCCACTTTGAGGACATAAGATGTTAGTTGTCTTCATCTATTGAAAAGGATGTTAGGGTGACGCTGCACTCATAAAAACCTATGAAATTCAATTTGTGATGTCATCTTTGATGTCCTGGGTGTTAGTCTTAGCAGTGCACGGTGGTGGCGTGAGTTATGGTTACTTAGCTTACCATAACTGGCGAATTTCAAGGGTTTTTCGGTTTTACTTGGAACCATAACGTCCCTTTGACAAAGTTTTTTCACAGAATTTCATAGGTTTTTAGTAGCGCAACTTAACCATAACGTCCCTTTAACAAAGTTTTTTTCACTGAATATATATATATAAATATATATGTATTACATGCCCTCAGTAGTGGCCATGTAGTTACGGTTAAGTTGGTGTTTCCATAGGAAGAGCACTTTTTGGGCGGTTTATAACTTCGCTCTCCCTGGACGAATCCTCACCAAACCGTGTTCCCCCAGCCCCCCGCTCACGCCATCGGCAAACGGTGGCCAGCGGAGGGCCGAGGAGCGGGATCTGCCGCCTGCACACGAACGCCGTGTGCCTCTCTCCCCTTCCCCCCAACCCCCGCTCATGCCCCGTGTGTCTCTCTCCCCTTCCCCCCACCCCCGCTCATGCCCTGTGTCTCTCCCCCTCCCGCCCACCCCCCGTTCATGCCCCGTGTGTCTCTCCCCCTCCCGCCCACCCCCCCTCATGCCCCGTGTGTCTCTCTCCCTCCCCCCACCCCCCGCTTATGCCCCGTGTGTCTCTCTCCCCTTCCCCCACCCCCCGCTCTTGCCCCGTGTGTCTCTCTCCCCTTCCCCCCACCCCCCGCTCATGCCCCGTGTGTCTCTCTCCCCCCCCCACCCTGGCACATGCCCCGTGTTTCTCTCCCCCTCCCGCCCACCCCCCGCTCATGCCCTGTGTGTCTCTCTCCCTCCTGCCCACCTCCCGCTCATGCCCGTGTGTCTCTCTCCCTCCCCCCAACCACCGCTCATGCCCCGTGTGTCTCTCTCCCTCCCCCCACTCCCCGCTCATGCCCCGTGTGTCTCTCCCTCCCCCTACCCCCGCTCATGCCCCGTGTGTCTCTCTCCCTCCCCCCACCCCGCTCATGTCCCGTGTGTCTCTCCCCCTCCCGCCCACCCCCCGCTCACCCCCCTTGTATCTCTCCCCCTCCCGCCCACCCCCTGCTCATGCCCCGTGTGTCTCTCCCCCTCCCACCCACCCCCCGCTCATGCCCCATGTGTGTCTCTCCCTCCCCCCACCCCGCTCATGCCCTGTGTGTCTCTCTCCCTCCCCCCACCCCCGCTCATGCCCCGTGTGTCTCTCTCCCTCCCCTCCACCCCCGCTCATGCCCCGTGTGTCTCTCCCCTTCCCCCCACCCTCCGCTCATGCCCCGTGTGTCTCTCCCCCTCCCGCCCACCCCCCGATCATGCCCCGTGTGTCTCTCTCCCTCCCCCCCACCCCCCGCTCATGCCCTGTGCGTCTCTCTCCCTCCCTCCCACCCCCGCTCATGCCCCGTGTGTCTCTCTCCCTCCCCCCACCCCCGCTCCTGCCCCGTGTGTCTCTCTCCCTCCCCCCAACCACGCTCCTGCCCCGTGTGTCTCTCCCCCTCCCGCCCACCCCCGCTCATGCCCCGTGTGTCTCTCCCCCTCCCGCCCACCCCCCGCTCATGTCCGTGTGTCTCTCCCCCTCCCGCCCACCCCCTGCTCATGCCCGTGTGTCTCTCTCCCTCCCCCACCCCCCGCTCATGCCCCATGTGTCTCTCTCCCCTTCCCCCACCCCCGCTCATGCCCCGTGTCTCTCTCTCACTCCCGCCCACACCCCGCTCATGCCCCGTGTGTCTCTCTCCCTCCCGCCCGACCCCCGCACATGCCCCGTGTGTCTCTCTCCCTCCCCCCACCCCTGCTCATGCCCCGTGTCTGTCTTCTGTTCCCCCCGCTCATCTCCCGTGTATGTCTCCTGCTCTCCCACCCCCCGCTCATGCCCCGTATCTGTCTCCTGTTCCCCTCATGCCCCGTGTCTGTGTCCTGTTCCCCCCACCCCCCGCTCATGCCCCGTGTCTGTCTCCTGTTCCCCCCACCCGCTCATGCCCCGTTTCTCTCCTTGTTGCCCCCCACCCCCCCGCTCATGCCCCGTGTCTGTCTCCTGTTCTCCCAACCCCCCGATCATGCCTCGTGTCTGTCTCCTGTTCCTCCCACCCCCCTGCTCATGCCCCTTGTCTGTCTCCTGTTGAACCCCACCCCCCCACTCATGCCCCATGTCTGTTCCCCCACCCCCCACTCATGCCCTGTGTCTGTTGTTCCCCCCACCCCCCGCTCATGCCCCGTGTCTGTCTCCTGTTCCCCCCACCCCTCGCTCATGCCCCGTGTCTGTCTCCTGTTCCCCCCACCCCCTGCTCCTGCCCCATGTCTCTCCTGTTGCCCCCACCCCCCACTCATGCCTGTGTCTCTCCTGTTGCCCCCATCCCCCGCTCATGCCTCGTGTCTGTCTCCTGTTGCCCCCCACCCCCCGCTCATGCCTCATGCCCCGTGTCTGTCTCCTGTTCTCCCCACCCCCTGCTCATGCTCCGTGTCTGTCTCCTGTTCCCCCCACCCCCGCTCATGCCCCGTGTGTCTCTCCCCTTCCCCCCACCCTCCGCTCATGCCCCGTGTGTCTCTCCCCCTCCCGCCCACCCCCCGCTCATGCCCCGTGTGTCTCTCTCCCTCCCCCCCACCCCCCGCTCATGCCCTGTGCGTCTCTCTCCCTCCCTCCCACCCCCGCTCATGCCCCGTGTGTCTCTCTCCCTCCCCCCCACCCCCGCTCCTGCCCCGTGTGTCTCTCTCCCTCCCCCCCAACCCCGCTCCTGCCCCGTGTGTCTCTCCCCCTCCCGCCCACCCCCGCTCATGCCCCGTGTGTCTCTCCCCCTCCCGCCCACCCCCCGCTCATGTCCGTGTGTCTCTCCCCCTCCCGCCCACCCCCTGCTCATGCCCGTGTGTCTCTCTCCCTCCCCCACCCCCCGCTCATGCCCCATGTGTCTCTCTCCCCTTCCCCCACCCCCGCTCATGCCCCGTGTCTCTCTCTCACTCCCGCCCACACCCCGCTCATGCCCCGTGTGTCTCTCTCGCTCCCGCCCGACCCCCGCACATGCCCCGTGTGTCTCTCTCCCTCCCCCCACCCCTGCTCATGCCCCGTGTCTGTCTTCTGTTCCCCCCGCTCATCTCCCGTGTATGTCTCCTGCTCTCCCACCCCCCGCTCATGCCCCGTATCTGTCTCCTGTTCCCCTCATGCCCTGTGTCTGTGTCCTGTTCCCCCCACCCCCCGCTCATGCCCCGTGTCTGTCTCCTGTTCCCCCCACCCGCTCATGCCCCGTTTCTCTCTCTTGTTGCCCCCCACCCCCCCGCTCATGCCCCGTGTCTGTCTCCTGTTCTCCCAACCCCCCGCTCATGCCTCGTGTCTGTCTCCTGTTCCTCCCACCCCCCGCTCATGCCCCTTGTCTGTCTCCTGTTGAACCCCACCCCCCCACTCATGCCCCATGTCTGTTCCCCCACCCCCCACTCATGCCCTGTGTCTGTTGTTCCCCCCACCCCCCGCTCATGCCCCGTGTCTGTCTCCTGTTCCCCCCACCCCTCGCTCATGCCCCGTGTCTGTCTCCTGTTCCCCCCACCCCCTGCTCCTGCCCCATGTCTCTCCTGTTGCCCCCACCCCCCACTCATGCCTGTGTCTCTCCTGTTGCCCCCATCCCCCGCTCATGCCTCGTGTCTGTCTCCTGTTGCCCCCCACCCCCCGCTCATGCCTCATGCCCCGTGTCTGTCTCCTGTTCTCCCCACCCCCTGCTCATGCTCCGTGTCTGTCTCCTGTTCCCCCCACCCCTTGCTCATGCCCCGTGTCTGTCTCCTGTTGCCCCCCACCCCCCGCTCATCCCCCGTGTCTGTCTCTGTTGTTCCCCCCACCCCCCGCTCATGCCCTGTGTCTGTCCCCTGTTGCCCCCCACCCCCCGCTCATGCCCTGTGTCTCTCTCCTGTTGCCCCCCACCCCCCGCTCATGCCCTGTGCCTGTCTCCTGTACCCCCCCACCCCCCGCTCATGCCCCGTGTCTGTCTCCTGTTCCCCCCACCCACTCATGCCCCGTGTCTCACTCCTGTTGCCCCCCAACCTCCGCTCATGCCCCGTGTCTGTCTCCTGTACCCCCCACCCCCCCGCTCATGCCCCGTGTCTTTCTCCTGTTGCCCCCCACCCCCTGCTCATTCCCCGTGTCTGTCGCCTGTACCCCCCACCCCCTGCTCATGCCCCGTGTCTCTCTCCTGTTGCCCCCCACCCCCCCGCTCACGCCCCGTGTCTGTCTTCTTTTCCCCCCACCCCCGCTCATGCCCCGTGTCTGTCTCCTGTTCCCCCAACCCCCGCTCATGCCCCGTGTCTCTCTCCTGTTGCCCCCACCCATGCCCCGTGTCTGTCTCCTGTACCCCCCACTCCGCGCTCATGCCCCGTGTCTCTCTCCTGTTGACCCCCCACTCCGCCGCTCATGCCTTGTGTCTGTATCCTGTTGCCCCGCACCCCCCGCTCATGCCTCGTGTCTGTCTCCTGTTCTCCCCATCCCCGCTCATGCCCTGTTTCTGTCTCCTGTTCCCCCATCCACCGCTCATGCCCCGTGTCTATCTCCTGTTGCCCCCCATCCCCCGCTCATGCCCCGTGTCTGTCTCCTGTTCCCCCCACCCGCTCATGCCCCGTGTCTGTCTCCTGTTCCCCCCACCCGCTCATGCCCCGTGTCTCTCTCTTGTTGCCCCCCACACCCCCGCTCATGCCCCGTGTCTGTCTCCTGTTCCTCCCACCCCCCGCTCATGCCCCGTGTCTGTCTCCTGTTGCCCCCCACACCCCCGATCATGCCCCGTGTCTGTTCTCCCCACCCCCCAATCATGCCCCGTGTCTGTTGTTCCCCCCACCCCCCGCTCATGCCCCGTGTCTGTCTCCTGTTCCCCCACCCCTCGCTCATGCCCCGTGTCTGTCTCCTGTTCCCCCCACCCCCCGCTCATGCCCTGTGTCTCTCCTGTTGCCCCCCACCCCCCGCTCATGCCCCATGTCTCTCCTGTTGCCCCCCACCCCCGCTCATGCCCCATGTCTCTCCTGTTGCCCCCCACCCTCCGCTCATGCCCCGTGTCTGTCTCCTGTTGCCCCCCACCCCCTGCTCATGCCCCGTGTCTGTCTCTGTTGTTCCCCCCACCCCCCGCTCATGCCCCGTGTCTGTCTCCTGTTCCCCCACCCCCCGCTCATGCCCCGTGTCTGTCTCCTGTACCCCCCCACCCCCAGCTCATGTCCCGTGTCTGTCTCCTGTTGCCCCCCCACTCATGCCCCCTGTCGCTCTCCTGTTGCCCCCTACCCCCCGCTCATGCCCCGTGTCTGTCTCCTGTACCTCCCCACCCCCCCGCTCATGCCCTGTGTCTCTCTCCTGTTGCCCCCCACCCCCTGCTCATGCCCCGTGTCTGTCTCCTGTTCCCCACACCCCCCGCTCATGCCCCGTGTCTCTCTCCTGTTGCCCCCACCCCCCGCTCATGCCCCGTGTCTTTCTCCTGTTCTCCCCACCCCCGCTCATGCCCCGTATCTGTCTCCTGTTCCCCCATCCCCCGCTCATGCCCCGTGTCTGTCTCCTGTTCTCCCCACGCCCCTGCTCATGCCCCATGTCTGTCTCCTGTTCTCCACACCCCCGCTCATGCCCCGTGTCTCTCTCCTGTTGGCCCCACCCCCTGCTCATGCCCCGTGTCTGTCTCCTGTTGCCGCCCATCCCCCGCTCATGCTTCGTGTCTCCCTCGTGTTCCCCCCACACCCCGCTCATGTCCCGTGTTTCCCTCATGTTACACCCCACCCGCCCCACTCAAGCCCTGTGTCTCCGTGTGCCCCCACCCCCCGCTCATGCCCCTTGTCTCCTTGTCTCTCTCCTTTCCCCCCAACCCCGCTCATGTCCCGTGTGCCCTGTATCCCCCCGCTCATGCCCCTTGTCTCCCTCGTGTTCCTCCCCACGCCCCGCTCATACCCCATGTCTCCCTCATGTTCCTCCCCACCTGCTGCTCATGCCCCGTGTCTCTCTCGTGTTCCCCCCACCACCGCTCATGCCCCATGTTTCCTTCCTTTCCCCCCCACCCCCTGCTCATGCCCCGTTTGTACCCTGTTCCCTCTCACCCCCCGCTCATGCCCATGTGTCTCCCCTGTTCCCCCATCCCCCGCTCATGCCCTGTTGTGTTCTTTATACACCCCACCTTCCCTTTCCATGGTGGCCATCTTGGTAAATGATTTTCCTTCCTACACCGGGACGCCGCAGGCGTCGCGGTGTAGGAAGGAAAATCTTTTTGTTTTTTTTACCACCCGGCGTTCCCACTTTGAGGACATAAGATGTTAGTGGTCTTCATCTATTGAAAAGGATGTTATGGTGACGTTGCACTAATAAAAACTTTTAAAATTTAGTTAAAAAAATGTTACAGGGGCGTTATGGTTAAGTTGCACTTATAAAAACCTATGAAATACAATGAAAAAACTTTGTCAAAGGGACGTTATGGTTCCAAGTAAAACCGAAAAACCCTTGAAATTCGCCAGTTATGGTAAGGTAAGCTACCATAACTCGCGCCACCACCGTGCACTGCTAAGACTAACACGCAGGACATCAAAGATGACATCACAAATGTCATTGATGACATCACTGATGACATCACATGTCTGGCTCACTCTTTTTTCTTTTGCTGACATATCTATGCCACATGGTTTTCTTCAGTAACAGTCAGAAACTAAACATTTTATTTTATTTGTAGACATATCCTTCAAGTAGGTTCTTACAGTAATTCCCATAGAGTCCAGTCACATCATATGAAACATATACATACGGGAAGACACAAGCTTGAAAGACAGCAATCCTTTTTGTGCATAAAGATAATCTATAGACTTATGAGCACTTTCTGATAGTTCTGTTTTTTTATGGCTGTACTTTCCCTGTATATGGTCATATTTGTATACATTGTACTCACAATACTTTCCTTGGGGTCCAATCACATCAAGTGATACATATACCTAGGGTAAATAGCAGCTTTGAAACAGAGCAATCATTTATTTGCATGAGAATAATCAGTTAAATTATGAATTGTTTCTGCTACTACTTGTGCTTTTTTGCTAACTTCACTTTCCCTGTATATACCCATATTGGTATGTGTTCTTGTGTCTTTGTGTTTTGTCTATAGTAATGCAATTATGTAATACATGTGTTTTATTAGCTACTTATTACATATTTCACAGTACACAAAAATCTATTAAGAAAACAATTATCATTTCATTTTTCAACATATTAACATTACGAATATTATACCTTCATCTTGTACACTGCACACAATGTTATGTTTCTGTATGAGTAGCTTAGTATACTAGATAGAACCCCATAATAGAATGCTATTTATATCAATGCATCATTCAATGCACTAATTAGGGTATGATATTTATTGCAATGATCCTTGACACTTGTTTCGCAACATTATAATAAAAATCCCTTGTACACATATTTCATGAAAAGTACATACACATGTGATGTCATCAATGACATTTGTGATGTCATCTTTGATGTCCTGGGTATTAGTCTTAGCAGTGCACGGTGGTGGCGTGAGTTATGGTTGCTTAGCTTACCATAACTGACGAATTTCAAGAGTTTTTCGGTTTTACTTGGAACCATAACGGCCCTTTGACAAAGTTTTTTCACTGAATATATATATATTACACGGCCATTACCGTGTACTTCTGATTAAGTTGCTAATCCCATAAGAAGAACACTTTTTGGGTGGCTTATAACTTAGCTCTCCCTGGACGAATCCTCACCAAACTTTGCAAGAAAAGTGTATGGCACACTCTGAATTTCTATTGCAAAGTTTAGTGAGGTTTGGTGCCGGGGGAGCAAAGTTATAAGGGGGTCCCAAAATGTCTTTTTTTTCCCATAGAGTGAATGGGGAAAAAACTTTGCTCACGCCTACAGCTCAAAACGCTGGATGGAATTGCACCAAATTTGCGGCAGGAGCAGCGGCTTTGTCCCGAAAGGGTGCTTTTGAAAATTTGGTGTAAATCGGTCCAGTAGTTTTTTTTTAAAATAACCAAAAGGTAGGTCTCTAAAAATGAGTGACATCTATGTGTGCTCCGTGGACACATTTCCCTGTTCGTTCCGTGGACAGGTCACCGATTGGCTAATCGTCTTGCATCATGTCCGCAGACATACGACGTGTCAGCTGATTGGCTGAGTTGAAACGTGAGGTGCGTTGTATTGTTTTGATGCGTCCGCCATCTTGGATCCGCGGCGACGGACGTGGAAAAATACAACTTTGAGGAGTGTGTTTGTGTGTAAGAGTGCCTGCGGAGGGGGGGTAAGAGATGGGTCAAATCCTCTATTTGTTTAGGTGGCAGGTGCCCCTGATGTGTTTGTCATGTCCACAGTGACCGCAGACAAAAAAAAATTCACTTCTGGCTATTTTACTTTAGTATGATATTGGTTTTGGTTTGTTAGTACAGCGTTGATTGTAAGTACCCCATATAGCACAGTTTGAGGAGCGGAATCATGGAATTAATGTGTGCTGAAATGTTCAGCACAAGAGTGCGAAAGCGTGCGAATCGCAGTGCCAGTGCGAAAATCGCAGCGAAATTCCAGGATGTGCACCAAAATTCTGCATGGCGCACGCTGGTGCACACGTCTCCAAACAGCGTGCGCTAAGCGCACAGCGAAATCGCACATAGCGCGGTGCACAAAACAAAAGTAGGAGGAACAGGGGGCGTGACACGTGAAATGGGGAACAACTCGTGAAAATGTGGGCGTCACGGGGGAAATACAGGAGGCAAGTGCGCGGAACGCCCACATGCTCGCCTACAACACGTATTCATGGAATCGAATAGGGCAAACCAGCGCACGGGCAAAGACGCGCACAGGCCTAAACACGTCTGCCACACGAAGGCAGGCAGTAGCATCCCTGCGCATGAAAAAAATGTGCGCTAACATAAATCACGTACATACAGCTATGATGAATGTCCCATACTGTGTCCCTCTAGGACAAATGACGTGCAAAGAGGTACGCGACAAACACGGACACCCACTGTGTGAAAAATAGCATGTGCGTGTATTTCGGGGGTGCGCGGGAAGTTTCACAGGCGATAGGCCTTGGGCGAGTGGGGTACGTGTATAACTGGGGTTCGCGTGGAGTTTCACATGCGATTGGATCCGGGTACATGTATGTCTGGGGTGCGCGGGAAGTTTCACACGCGAAAGGGCCTGTGCGAGTGGGGTACGTGTATTTCCGGGGTACGTGTGGAGTTACACACTTGATAGGCCTTGTGCGAGTGGGGTAAATGTATTCCTGGGGTTTCGGGGAAGTCTCACATGCGATTTCAGCAGGGTACGTGTATTTCGGGGGTGCCGGGAGTCCTACACGTGAATTGGCAGTGTGGGTCCTCCCAGGTGTTCCTTCTACACCCTCCACGTCCCCTGCAGGCAGCCCACACCACAGGGGACTACCCTGCACCCCTGGTCATGTCCTGCAGGCAGCCAATCCACCATGGCCATGCCCCCAGCCAAGCCACATGTCACCTTGCACTAGTGATCACCAAAGCATTACCCCCTTGTACCCCCAACCCCCAGCAGTGCAGGGCACCTGCCAGCAGGCCCCCACTCATGTCCCCTTGCACCCCCACCCCCCAGCAGTGCAAGGCACCTGCCAGCAAGCCCCCACTCATGTCCCACTCATGTCCCCTTGGACTCCCACCCCCCAGCAGTTCAGGGCACCTGCCAGCAGGCCCCCACTCATGTCCCCCAGCACCCGCACCCCCCAGCATTCAGGGACACCTGCCAGCAGGCCCCCACACATGTCCCACAGCACCCCCAACCCCCAGCAGTCAGGGGCACCTGCCAGCAGGCCCTCACACATGTACCCCAGCACCCCACCCCCCAGCAGTGCAGGGCAACTGCCAGCAAGCCCCCACTCATGTCCCACTCATGTCCCCCTGCACCCCCACCCCCCAGCAGTGCAAGGCACCTGCCAGAAAGCCCCCACTCATGTCCCACTCATGTCCCCTTGGACCCCCACCCCCCAGCAGTTCAGGGCACCTGCCAGCAGGCCCCCACTCATGTCCCACTCATGTCCCCCAGCACCCCCACCCCCCAGCATTCAGTAGCACCTGCCAGCAGGCCTCCACACATGTCCCCCAGCACCCCCACCCCCAGCAGTCAGGGGCACCTACCAGCAGGCCCCCACACATGTCCCCCAGCACCCCCAACCCCCAGCAGTCAGGGGCACCTGCCAGCAGGCCCCCACACATGTGCCCCAGCACCCCCACCCCCCAGCAGTGCAGGGCAACTGCCAGCAGGCCACCACTCATGTCCCACTCATGTCCCCCTGCACCCCCACCCCCCAGCAGTGCAGGGTACCTGCCAGCAGGCCCCCACTCATGTCCCCCAGCACCCCCACCCCCCAGCAGTCAGGGGCACCTGCCAGCAGGCCCCCACTCATGTGCCACTCATGTCCCCCAGCACCCCCACCCCCCAGCAGTACAGGGCACCTGCCAGCAGGCCCCCACTCATGTCCCACTCATGTCCCCCAGCACCCCCACCCCCCAGCAGTGCAGGGTACCTGCCAGCAGGCCCCCACTCATGTCCCCCAGCACCCCCACCCCCCAGCAGTCAGGGGCACCTGCCAGCAGGCCCCCACTCATGTGCCACTCATGTCCCCCAGCACCCCCACCCCCCAGCAGTACAGGGCACCTGCCAGCAGGCCCCCACTCATGTCCCACTCATGTCCCCCAGCACACCCACCCCCCAGCATTCAGGGGCACCTGCCAGCAGGCCCCCACACATGTCCCCCAGCACCCCCACCCCCAGCAGTCAGGGGCACCTGCCAGCAGGCCCCCACACATGTCCCCCAGCACCCCCAACCCCCAGCAGTCAGGGGCACCTGCCAGCAGGCCCCCACACATGTACCCCAGCACCCCCCCGACAGGTCATCACACTCCAGACCCATGCCCCTCATGGCCACCCAAATCCCACCCCAGTCCAAACATCCCATTTTGAATTCCCAAAGTCATGATAGAAAATACATAACCAGCATGGCCATCAATCAATGTCCCTCAGACCCACGCAATGGTGACACATGACTGTGAAAAGGTCAACATTGTGACATGCACAAAACAAATGAGATAAGACCACATCAGTAAAGTTTTTTTTTTATTTTTTTATTAATTGAATATAGTTGAATAAACAACTTTTTCAATATTTATTTATAATTACATACACAATTCAATGTTAGCATTAAAAAACAACAGCATTTAGTTAATAATGTGATACAGTAATTAATCCAAATAAATAAAACCATATAATATCTAGAACAATTCGGACTTAAGTGCAGTAATTTTAAAATAATTTAAAACAATATAAAAGCAATTCAAAAAGGAAAAGCTTTGAAAAGCAATTCAAAAAGGAAAATCTTTGAAAAAGGCCTAAACCAATGAGGCACTTGACTAAATCAATATGTTCTTTGATTAGAGACATAAAGCATACCGTAAATTTTCACAGAATCATTTTGACATTTGTATATAATGTAGGTCTCATCATCATTTAACATAAAATTCTTTTATCAATTGCTAGTAGGCCCTTCATAGATTTACTTGCCCAATGCTTACATGCAGTTGTCATATTTATAGCTCTAAATCATGGTCGACACACCCTTGAGTTTTGACATAATAGCCTCCAAAAAATTATGGGTGGCAATACGAAGGCTCATTGAATTGGTAGACAAAAGTAACGACCAACGAGTTTCAGGGGTTAGTTCACCAAGATAGGATAGATGAGGTTCAAAGAATTTCGTTCTTAGTTCAGTTAGTGCTGGACAAGCTGAAACAACATGCCAGAGTGTTTCTTTAACTCCCTCAGTCTCACAAAAGGAACAACAGTTTTTATTAACCGGCAACAACTTTCTTCTAACCAGAACATCTCTAGTTGGAAAGAGATTGAATCGCAGCCGTAAGATAGTTGACCTTAACTGCAGAGAGGGGGCTTGTTTTAAATATGGGGCCAGCGTTCCTCGAGTTTTATGTTCATAGGCTAACATTTCAAAATCTTTGTATGACAAAAACCTCGTTCTTGTTTCAATCCAGTCAAATCTGAACAAATTTTCTTTTGCCTTGTTTGGTTGACCAATGAGCATTTCTAAGGACAAATCAATTCTTGCCAAGATGTTGAATATCTGAGCCATCCATGTTTTTACAAAGTGATGGTCCGAGGTTAACATGTAGAGAGATAGAAATGCCAATATAGTGTTAGATTTATCACAGATGAGACATTTCCGAAACAAGGCACATAATCTCCAATGGTATTTAGCACTCAAGGATGTCAAACCTAATTCAAATCTTAACCAGGGACCTGGAACACATTGAGGAAGTTGTAATACAGCTCGCCAGTATGTTGCTTCTAATTTATGCAAACTATCTGAACAGACAATTTTTTTTGTTTCACGGCCATATAGTATAGTTGGAACTACTTTCTGTTTACAGTATGTTATGGCCGGGCTGATCGTAAATTTTCCAATTTTGTGCAGAATAATTTTAGTTTGAGAAATGGCAGACTTGACCTTATGGTCCAACGTGATTGAGTGCGAATACACAGGTGAGGAGCCATCGAATAAAATTCCCATGTATAAATATGTTGGAACAACTTCGACCATTCTGTTATCTATTCTCCACTCAAAAGGTCTTCTATTAGTGGACCTCGGAGCATAAACAACCACTTGCGTCTTGTTTAAATTGATTATCAACTCATTCAATGTTAAATATTCATGAAGAGCAGACAACATTTTTTGAAGGCCTATGGGCGTCTTAAAAACCAGCACTAAATCATCGGCGTACCACAAGGCTTTAATCGGGGTACCACTCATTTTTGGTGAATCTGAAATCACATCAGAGTAAATGTATTTAACATCTTGTATGTAGAAGTTAAAAATAACAGAGGCCAACACAAAGGCCCTCATTACGACCCAGGCGGTAAATTACCGCCTGGGCCGTGACTTTACCTCCATGGCGTAAACTACGTTTACGCCATGGTGGTTGGCGGACTTACCGCCCCATTCCGACCTTGGCGGGGCGGTAAGTCCCCAATCCCCATTTACCCTTCCCCATTCCCATTTTTGCCCCATAGGGCATAATGGGAGTGGGGAAGGCGTTAATTACGCCACCGTAATTTACGGTGGCGTAATTAACTCCATGGTCCCTTAGCGCCATGGATTTTAACACCTGCTAAAAGCAGGTGTTAAATCCGCCATGGCGCTAAGGGACCTCGTACTCAGGCGGTAAGGGTCGGCGCTGTTTACGGCGCCGTAAACCCCTTACCGCCTGAGTTGTAATGAGGGCCACAGCCTTGTTTCAACCCCCGAAAAGTTGGAATTGCACTTGGCAGAAGGCCTGAAACAGTCAGACGGATCATGATGGAGGTCGATGAATGTAACGCATGTATAATGTCACATAAGGTTTTAGGACAATTAGCCAGATGTAATTTATTCATCAGTCTGGTTCTAGATACCGAATCAAAGGCTGTGTGGAGGTCAACAAATGCAAAAGACATTGGCTGTTTAGAGGACTGTGCTTGGGCTTTCAAAGCATTGAGGGTTAGTAAATTAACAGACGTACCCAAACCAGCTACAAAACCCGTTTGGCAAGGATCTCGCTGCTGATGGATCTCAGTCCAACGCGAAAAATCCCGTAAGACAAGGCGAGCAAAGATCTTCCCGGGAGCATCGAGAAGGGCAATAGGTCGATAGCTCCCCGGGGATTCCCTCTCGCCCTTTTTAAAGATAGGAACAAGTAGAGAAGTTTGCCATGATGTTGGAATTTTTTTACAACAGATGATCTGATGGAATATGTTGTTCAAAATCAACGCCCATTCCAAGGGGTTCTGCTTGAACATAAAATTGCAGCACGTGAAGAAGATGACTTTTTAACTAAACCCTCAACTATAATGGATGAACACTCCAAGTCCCAGTGATTCGGTGTAGTAGATATATAATTAAAATCTGCATACATCGGATCAGAGAACAGTTTCAGAAAGTGCTCAAGCCACTGAGATTCAGTGACTCCACACAATTGAACGTTCAGTTGAGTTGGGGACACTGCACTGTTAAGTAAGGACCATATTTGAGCTGAATTTTTGTTATTTGCAGCCGCCAGAAAGGCTTCACCATCCTGCTGATATAAAGTGGCCCTTCTAGAACGACACCAGTTTCTATACTGACATTTAATTCTCTGTCGATTCACTTTTCAAGCACCCAAGGGCATTTTTCGTATAGCTCTTATGGCTTTTCTGTAGCCGCATTTTGCTTGTTGCATAATTTGGTCATAATGATGTTTATGTACACGAATATCATGTGGTCTGTCAGCAAACATTGAACCAAAGCTTGGAAGGATATCTGCATAGAAGTCCTTTTTTGAAATAAGCAATCCTTGAGTGGCAAGCTCAAGATCATATAAGGATGCAGGGGTCCATTTGAAGCGAGTTCTCGCAGTATTAACAGTTAAGGTATGTTTTGACCATCATTGTGTCGATGTTATAGAATCGTAAAGGCCCTTCCATTCAAAAGTTATCATGTGGTGATCACTGATAGTTTGTGTTATAACTTTCAATTGAGTAGCCTTATGAAAAAGGCTATCAGAAACAAACACATAGTCAATGATTGACTGGGACTTTCCTCTTTCCCATGTCGCACTAGCCGGAATATCGCCTGAGATAGCACCATTGGCCAAATGTAGATTATGATCTTTCACAAAATGTAACCATCTTCTAGTTTCACGCTTCTGACTAGGTGTTTTCGGGCTAATGCAATTGAGATTTAGATCCCCAACCATCAGTATGTCACCAACAAAATTATCACAAGCTATTAATTCCAGCATTGCAGCCAGATCCTTATAAAAGGTGTTCTCAGTTAGCCCCAAGGGATTACGGTATACATTTATTAAGGCCAGAGATTGCACAGAGCTTGTGATTTTAACTAGTTGGATGAAGTTGTTGGGAGAGGCCCATTGAGTGATCCTTAATCCTTTACTCGTTTTTACCGCCACTAGAAGGCCAGATGTTGGTCTCCCTTTGGAGGCCGTAGAAGGTGGGAGCAGAATAACATCGTGATCATCCCATGTAGGAGTAATCACCAGCCAAGTTTCCTGCAAGGCCACAATATCATATTTATTAATGTTGGATGAATCTGCCCATTGCAAATGAGAGTTGCCTCTCGTGTTCCATGAAAGTAAACTATATTTTACCTGAGATTGCTCGGTTAATGTTTATGCTTGGAAGTTACTGAAAGTAGATTTACTGGGAATTTGTGCTGGACCACAATAAGAGCAGAGACATCCAGAGGGGTTTTGTGACACAAGTGGAGTGGGCACAGATGGTTCAAACTCTTTGGCTTCTTCAATCAAACGCTCCAGATCTTGGGCAATAAGGAAGCTCATTTTAAAGAGTACCATTTTTTCTTTCCAGATCGAATTTAGAACTAGCCCAGATTTGATCCAAAGTCACACAATTGCGAGATTTTGATCGCACACAAATTCGACCTGATCAATATCACTTGACGCAATATCCTGGAGATTGCTTACATCCCCAAAGATGTTTAAAATGCTGGCCCTGCATAGATCGTATTGTTCATGGGGCGCCTCTCTACATTTTAAAATTAAAGAGTGACAGTTTGCAAAAGTATTGCCACTCGTCTGCTTACGTTTCTGCACACCATGTTTTCTGGGTGTGGGGATGGAAGCAATGTCCTCATTTCTTTTGGTGGGGCCAACCTCAGCTGCAAAACTTACTTTTTTCCAACCACCCAAGTGTTAATTTGATGGATTTTGCACAGTACTCATGGGATTAAAATTAGTATGTATCGAATGTGTATGGGTTTGCAAATTCAAATTAGACCCATTTGCAATATTAGCAGAGGGTCATAATGCAACACGTTCATTCAAATATGCCTCTACTGCCACCTTTATAGAGATATCTGTTCTTGTAAATCAAACTGGCTGATGGAATGCCTCCCCATTGGACATCCTACAACAGATTGACCATGTTTAGTATTCAGGGCAATATTCACCGGAATTTGTGAGAGATGAGAGGAGGGGGAATTAGATGGCAAGTTCCTATTGACTGGTTCATTAATTAAGTCAATAATTTCTGTCAGAGGAGCATATTCAGTTGGTACATGGGGTATCATTGAATTCACAAAGGGCACTGGGCCCACACCAATGGAGACAGTAGATTTGGAGGTAGGAGGTACTGGGATATTGTTTGGGACATCGGACAGGCAAACTGGTGATGAAGTTTGCAAGACCACCTGACGTTGACTGTTCATCACATCCTTCTTTTTGGGAGCAATTTTGGATCTTGCCTTTGTTAAGCGAACACTACGGACTTTTGCTATTTTCTGCAAGTCAACAAGTGAAACAAAAGGCTGGCTGGTAACGCCCATATTTTTTTGTTATTCTCTTTGGGCTGCTGTCAAGGTTAATCCAAGAGTCATTTATAGACAAACAGTCAGGGGCAGGAGATATTACAGGGCGAATGATATTTGCAAAACAGAGTAAAGCCGATATTACAGGGCGAATCATATTTGCAAAACAGGGTAAAGCCGAATTAGGGGCAACAGGCCCTTCAGGTTCTTGTGTGGTAATCATAGGCTGATCAGGACCTACAGCCACGTCAGCCTTGCTAATAGACTTTGGGAGCAATTGGATAGTATCAGGCAAACTCGCAATTCCTTTAGCCAGCTGTTGTATTTGCAAAGCTTGAGACGACGTTTTTTGATCAAGTGATTCAAACAATTTATACAAACTGGCTAGTGTAGTATTCACGGCTGCTAACGTGATCTCAATTAGAGCCACATTTTCTATTGGGTTTGCAGAAGTATTAGTTGGTAGGCAACGTCTGGGCATAGGTAATAAAAAAGAGTCATGTATAGAATTGAGAGTTGAGCCCATGATGCTTTGATTTGCTACCCCACACGGCAGGTCTTCATGAGATTTGTTTAATTTTTCATCACTAACATGTAAGGATATGTTAGATACATCAGAGAAATCAGGTAAATCAGGCACATGACTGGACACCTCCAAAACTGTTGCTAACGGACACACAATTGGCAGAGCATTTCTTACCTCTTGACATATCGACTCAGATTGCATGTTCGCTAGTATGGTGTTATCTGAAACAATAGGCAGACAGTTGGTAGGCTCATGTCCTGCAGGCAAACATGATGCAGTGCTTACGGCGTTAGCCTTGGGCGTTGTCAATGTGAGCGAAGGCATACATTTTTTACGTTTCGCACAAAAAGTGCAGATTTCTCTATTCTCAAGTGGTGTTCGAAGTCAGGATAATGGACTTTTTGGAAATGCGGGCTAATTTCCTTTGTTTTGGAGTTGTTAAATCGGTGGTAAGTGAGACGCTTAAGGCGTTACCTGCATCCGGCATGTTTGTCTTTAAAGTATACGGCCAGAAATGCATAAATCTATGGTATATTCTTTGTAACCTGAGAGTATAATATAGTTGACCGCACGATCCCTACAAGATTTTGTGATTTATAAATCTCAGCTTTCTCGCACGCTAAGTCTGTAAAGTTGACACAAAAATAGCCTTTCCCACTCCTCACTCGCAACGCCGCGGCAAAGCGGCAAAGCGGGACTTAAACTGGGACTTACTCCGGTGCGTGCGTGCGGTGCGCGCGCGATTGCAGTTTTATAGAGCTGCCCACAAAAGTGCAAGCAAAGCCTAGAAAAAGGAAAACACAGTAAATATGGAGTCCAAGTATACTAGTTTCAAACGTAGTATACTGCTGTTTAGAGTCACCTTCTGGAGGCTGTAGTACAAATGTTCAAAAGTCCAAAAGTTGATGCAGCAAACACGAGGAGTTCAAGTGAGCAGCAACAGCATGTAGCGGCAAAGCGGGACTTAAACCGGGACTTACTCCAGTGCGTGCGCGCGGTGCGCACGCAATTGCAGTTTTATAGAGCCGCCCACAAAAGTGCAAGCAAAGCCTAGAAAAAGGAAAACACAGTAAATATGGAGTCCAAGTATGCTAGTTTCAAACGTAGTATACTGCTGTTTAGAGTCACCTTCTGGAGGCTTTAGTACAATTGTTCAAAAGTCCAAAAGTTGATGCAGCAAACACGAGGAGTTCAAGTGAGCAGCAACAGCATTTAGCGGCAAAGCTGGACTTAAACTGGGATTTACTCCGGTGCGTGCGCGCGGTGCGCGCGCGACTGCAGTTTTATAGAGCCGCCCACAAAAGTGCAAGCAAAGCCTTCTGGAGGCTGTAGTACAAATGTTCAAAAGTCCAAAAGTTGATGCAGCAAACACGAGGACTTCAAGTGAGCAGCAACAGCATGTAGCGGCAAAGCGGGACTGAAACCGGGACTTACTCAGTAAAGTATATAATAAATGTGTATTCAATAATTAACCAAATGAATTAAAAAAAATCACACAATAATGGAAAAAAATGAAGAAAAAGCTGCATGTCCAAAATATGCAAAAAAAATGTGTGAAACCAGAATCCAAATCAATCCAAACGCAAATGGGTCCAAAGAGTCTGTCCATCCAACCAAATCCAAAGTGTAAAAAGAAGACACATCCATTGATCCATGGTAAAAAATAAACTTAAATAAAGTGAAATCCAGTGTAGAACTATATACAAAGTACAAATCCAGGATCCATGAGCCCAACCATTGAAAGGAAACCTACAAAAACCCTACCTAATGAACAACTATATACATATATAGTTATTAATTAGGTAGGTTTAATTGTAGGTTTCATTTATGTCGTTGGGCTCATGGACCCTGGATTTGCTATTTGTACATAGTTTTACAGTGGATTTTTCTCCTTCATCTTTATTTTTCTTCACCATGGAGCAATGGATATTACGCTTTTCTTTCCCTTTGGATTTGCTTTGTTGGACGGTGACTTTGGACACATTTTCATTTGGATTAATTTGGATTCTCATTTTTTTTATTTATCATTTTTTGGGACATGCTACATTTTGATTATTATTGGCATTATTTTGTGTTTTTATTTCATTCACTTCATTTTGACTTGATTACATTTTTGTTTCTTACTTCAATGTGTGATCTTCTCTCATTGGTTTCATGCATGTCACAATGTGGGTTTTATCAGTCATGTGTTGCCATTGTGCGGGTCGGACAGACTTGTACTCATGCGCCTACTGCTTATTTGCGATCTATCATGTAATGGGTATTTCAATTTGAAGTGGATGTAAAGCTTGTTTGGGAGTTTGGACTGGGGTGCTATGGGGTGGGATTTGTGTGGCCATAAGAGCCAGGGATCTGGATTGTGATGATGTGTTGGCTGGGGGACATGTGTCAAGGCCTGCTGGCATATGCCTGTCAATGATGGGGGGCTGGGGGTGCAGGGGGACATGTGTGGGGCATGTGTGGGGGCCTTCTGGCAGGTGCCCTACACTGCTGGGGGGTGGGGGTGCTGGGGGACATGTGTGGGGGCCTGCTGGCAGATGCCCCTGACTGCTGGGGGGAGGGGGTGCTGGGGGGCATGTGTGGGGGCCTGCTGGCAGGTGCCCCTGACTGCTGGGGGGTGGGGGTGCTGGGGGAAATGTGTGGGACATGAGTGGGGGCCTGCTGGCAGGTGCCCTGCACTGCTGGGGGATGGGGGTGCTGGTGGACATGTGTGGGGGCCTGCTGGCAGGTGCCCCTGAATGCTGGGGGGGTGGGGGTGCAGGGCGACATGAGTGGGACATGTGTGGGGGCCTGCTGGCAGGTGCCCCTGACTGCTGGGGGGTGGGGGTGCAGGGGGACATGTGTGGGGGCCTGAGTGGGGGCCTGCTGGCAGGTGCCCCTGACTGCTGAGGGTGGGGGTGCTGGGGGACAAGTGTGGGGGCCTGCTGGCAAGGTGCCCCTGACTGCTGGGGGTGGGGGTGCAGGGGGACATGAGTGGGACATGTGTGGGGGCCTGCTGGCAGGTGCCCCTGACTGCTGGGGGGTGGGGTGCTGGGGGACATGTGTGGGGGCCTTCTGGCAGGTGCCCCTGACTGCTGGGCGGTGGGGGTGCTGGGGCACATGTGTGGGACATGAGTGGGGGCCTGCTGGCAGGTGCCCCTGACTGCTGGGGGGTGGGGGTGCTGGGGGACATGTGTGGGGGCCTGCTGGCAGGTGCCCCTGACTGCTGGGGGGTGGGGGTGCAGGGGGACATGTGTTGGACATGAGTGGGGGCCTGCTGGCAGGTGCCCTGCACTGCTGGGGGCTGGGGGTGCTGGGAGACATGAGTTGGTGATCATATTGCAACGTGACATGTGGCTTGGCTGGGGGGCATGCCCATGGTGGATGGGCTGCCTGCGGGACATGACCAGGGGTGCAGGGTAGTCCCCTGTGGTGTGGGCTGCCTGCAGGGGCCGTGGAGGGGGTAGAGGGGACACCTGGGAGGACCCACACTGCCAATTCATGTGTAGGACTCCCCGCGCACCCCCGAAATACACGTACCCAGGCCAATCGCGTGTGAAACTTCCCGCGCACCCGTGAAATACACGTACCAAGCCCAATCGTGTGTGAAACTTCCAGCGCACCCCTGAAATACACGTACCCAGGCCAATCGCGTGTGAAACTTCCCGCGCACCCCTGAAATAGATGTACCCAGGCCAATTGCGTGTGAAACTTCCTGCGCTCCCCTGAAATACATGTACCCAGCCCAATCGCGTGTGAAACTTCCCGCGCACCCCTGAAATACACGTACCCAGGCCAATCGCATGTGAAACCTCCCGCGCATGCCTGAAATACACGTACCCAGGCCAATCGCTTGTGAAAATTCCCACGCACCCCTGAAATACACGTACCCAGGCCAATCGCGTGTGAAACTTCCCGCGCACCGCTGAAATACACGTACCCAGGCCAATCGCGTGTGAAACTTCCCGCGCACCCCTGAAATACACTACCAAGCACAATTGCGTGTGAAAATTCCCGCGCACCCCCGAAATACACGTACCCAGGCCAATCGCGTGTCAAACTTCCTGCGCACCCCTGAAATACACGTACCAAGCCCAATCGCGTGTGAAACTTCCCACGCACCCCTGAAATACACGTACCCAGGCCAATCGCATGTGAAACTTCCCGCGCACCCCTGAAATACACGTACCAAGCCCAATCGCATGTGAAACTTCCCGCGCACCCCTGAAATACACGTACCCAGGCCAATCGCATGTGAAACTTCCCGCACACCCCTGAAATACACGTACCCAGGCCAATCGCGTGTGAAACTTCCCGCGAACCCCAGTAATACACGTACCCCACTCGCACAGGCCCTTTCGCGTGTGAAACGTCATGCGCACCCCAGTAATACACGTTCCCCACTTGGCGTTTGCTGTTTGGCAGCCCTGTAAACTGGTCCAGGGTTAGCGCAGCCCTTTGCGCTGAATTGGGAATTTTGATGGCTTTTCCTTGCGCGAAGGTGTTCTTGGGGGCGTAACTGGCGTTGCTGCAAGGTCGCTGTGCCACTCTGTGCCACGGCTGCTTTTGGAGGCTAAAATCCATGAATACGCTGTGCGCGGAAATCGATTTTAGTGCACGCGGCTGGCGCAGACATTCGCACGCGCACACTGTGCGCCATCCGCATGCGCCACTTTTGTGCGAAATTCTATAAATTACCCTGAAAATGTTTGATTCTATGGGTATGTAATGCTGCGGTGGTTGTGGCCAGGGCCTAGAGTCTTGGGTGCATGGCCTATGGCCTACGGCCTTCGGCCATGCACCCAAGACTCTAGGCCCTGGCCACAACCACTGCAGCATAACACACCCATAGAATCAAACATCCATCAAATATCCACAAATCTAAAGTTTGTGTACTGTTTGATTTGTATAGTTTGTATGTGAAGTTTCTGGCTAAGTCATGCAATTAAGATTGTAGAGTTTGGTAACAAGCACTGCAATATAACATATCCATGGAAGTAAACATTTTGGATTGTGCTATATGGTTAGATGTTTGCTTCAATGGTTGTGTTATGGAGCAGGATTTGTTACTTGAATTATGATATACTTACTGTTTGATTTTTTGTGATTGGATATATTTTTTTCATGACTTGAGTAACTGGAGCAGATATTCTTTTTCAATTTGTGTAATAAAAGAAAAAGATTACATGTTAGTATAGGTAGTTCATAATGAGTTATTGCATTGCATAATAGACATTTCTGCATTATTTCGACCCTCATATTTAGTAGTTTACAAACCAGTCTACTGTGCAATTTGCTCAGTTTCTGTGTTTGTTTATTAAATCATTGGGTCTGTGGGAAAAAAATCCATGATGGATAAAAAAAACTTTTTTTTGTTATGGTACATATATTTTGTTCCTTGTTTTCAGTGTGTATTTGTTGTTTCTGGCTAATGTTCTATCTGTTGGCTTGTTGCAGATTTTTGGGGCTGTTTGATACTTATTGGCGTATTCTAATTGTTTACTTATAATGTTATGCTAATATTCTATCTTTTGACCTGTTGCAGATGTTTTTCCAGTAGTTAGATACCTGTTGGTGTATTCTAACTGGTTATGGTTTTTTATTTATATTTTCAAGTTATTCATCTATCTGTTGGGTTGTTGCAGATTTTTGTAACCGTTAGATACCTGTTGGCGTATTCTAACTGTTTATTTCTTCTTATATTTTAGTGGTATTGGTTAATCTGTTTGGTTGTTGCAAAATCCTGGGGTAGTTAGATACCTGTTGGCGTATTCTAACTGTTTATAGTTTTCTAATTGAAGTTTTGTTAATGTTTATGCACAGATTAGTTATTAAATTTTGATTTTAAGAATATTAAATAAGCGTTTATGAGATTTGCTGGTAATCTCTGCTTTAGAGTAATGGTACTATAATTACATTTGATTCATCCACAATTATGCACTGTAGTGACCTGCATTTGTTGTGGCTCCTGCGTCATAGTTTATACCTATTGTTGTAAAGATTTTCTTACCAAGTGATACTTGACCATGTGTGAATCCAGTCAGCTTGCAATTGTTTGTGGTACCATCTGAATTGTAACGTAAAAACATTAGTATTACGCATTTACTATGTGTTTGTATTTTGTAAGGTGGAGCAATTATCTGAATTGCAGGTAGTACATAATCTGCCATGGTTTGTATTTTGTACAAGTTGCTGAAATGGAATGGATTCACAGTTAGGTATTGATACATACACAAAGCGTTCATTAGGGATTTGTTCCTGTGCCACATGGTTGCAGAGAGTGCATGTATGTTTCCACATGTATGAAATCTGGAAGATTTTATTTATAGGTATGTTTTTGTTTTCCACTACTTGTAGTAAGTACATTAGAAATTCTTGTGGATCTTCGTGTGAGTTTATAGTGAATTTGACCATTCCAGCACAGTAGCCCAAATCTTGTCTTATTCCATGAACACTGTAGTTATTGTCAGGATTGCTGGTTGCATTTCTATGAAGGACTAACATTTGCAAACACAATTGGTCTGTATTGTATAAGTAAATGTTGTCAATAATTGGTGGCAATTGGAATAAAATATGTATTTCTATATTTGCGTAGCAATTTACATCAGTTATATTTGAAAATTTGAATGGACCTGATAGTTCCGTGTCCAAGTCATTTTTTCGGAGTGTGTGCTGTTTCTTTGAAGAAGTGCCTGAGTTAGTTTGAGCAGTAGATTCTTCTTTGGTTGTAGTAATTGATGAATTATTAGCTTCTTTTACTCTCTTTGGAGGATATGCAGTGAGATCCTGTTTCGTTTCTGTTTGAAGTAGTTTTCTTTTACAATGTTTTGCTTTTTGTGGAACAGGATGGGTTTTTAGATGAGGTTGTACAGTGAACGTAGTCTATTGTATTCTAGAATGCATGGAATATCAGCATTTGCTTTACTTGCATCAAAGTTGATTAGAAATAGACTGTCAAATGTACCTAAGCGTGATAGTGCTACATAGCTCATGCCATCTTTAAAGACTGTGTTCCCAATATCTATCAATGCTTTATCTAGAGTAAGACCTTGTGATTTGTGAATGGTGACTGCGTATGCTAGAGTTAGAGAAAATTGTTCCCTGCGTACATACATGTCTTTGAAAAGAAGGAATCGCGCTGTTGAGCGTCCTATCCTTTTAACTCTGATAGTTTGTCAAAGAGAATATTGACAAACTGAATGTTGTTGTCATGTAGGTATGTTTGAAAGCCAACAACTTTACCAAGTGCCCCATTAACTAGTCCTTGCTCCACGTCAAGGTTACGTTTAAGCATTATTCTACAGTTTAAAGATAATTTTTATATTTTTTTCCAAACCAGCTCTGTTGGAGATAGAGTTTTCTAAGGTAATTAGTCTTCTTGTAGCTTGTTGACACATGAGTAGTGTCATACCATGTACCTCCAGTTTATCTGTGGAGCAAATATCAATTATTGGTTGCATTTCTTTTTTCAACATAGTTTCATTGAATTTTGTACAGCTTGCAAGAGTTGAGATCAAGGACCTACAATTGACATTTCTGTGTGCTAATTTTTCCATGACATCAGTAGCACATGAGTTATGGCCATAGAGTGCATGGATGTGTCAGGTTTTTAATAATGATTGTGCTTCTTGATATAGTAAACCAACTCTTATACTTTTTAAAATGTTTGCGTATGTGACATCTGCAGACTGACGCATGTTTTCTGTTTTCTGTCTGTTTGTTTGTCTCTGTATTGGAAATGTTGCCAAAGTTTGACATTTCATATGCAAACGGCAGAGTTTGTGTCCTAAGGGTTTAAAAATGTGTTTACCTTTCACTGGTGTCAATTGGAAAAGATCTCTGAAAACAATAATGTGTATTCCTCCAAAGAGCTCTTCGTAGTCAGTTTTGAGTACTTCTTGTAATCTGAGGTGAATGAAAGCCAACATTAGGTTGGAGACCATGCTCACTTCATCTATCAGTAGCATTTTCATTTGTTTGAAAACTCTGCGTAGTTCCATTGCAGCTTCTGTAGAAAGTTTGTAATAATCTAATTTGATTTGGTGTTCTACTGTAAGGAGTAGGAATTGGTGTAAAGTGACAACGCCTATTTTGTAGGCAGCTAAACCTGTGGGGGCAGTTACAACAGCTGACACTTTGTTGTTTGTCAATTGTTGAAGGAACTTGCTGATGATTTGGATTAAGAATGTTTTTTTCTGAACCAGCTTGACCACTGACGTATAGCAGTATAGGTTTGTAGTTTTGGCAGGTACACTTTTTATTTTCATGTTGTACACCATGTTCAATGTCTTTTGTAACTTCTTGGAAAATGCAACGCTGCTCATTGTTAAGTTTAGATTTCAGTACAGTGAAGTCTTCTGTATCTTCTTCATAGTGAGACATGGTGTTTTCTACTTCTGTCATAGCTAATTCTGTCTCATTTGCTAGTAGTGGCTGTCCCAGTGGTTCTTGGCTTCCTGTTACAGAAGGTTGACTACTGTCAGGAGTGTCCTTATCTAGTTGGGTCTGGAGTTCTTCTTCGTGTTGCTGATCATTGTGCAACATTATTTTGTACTGTGTAAAGTTTACATCTGTTATAGTGCTTTCATTAGCTTTGAAAGCATCTTCATGGGAGTCATAGATATCTAGTAACTCTTCTTCTTTTCTCCATGGTTTAAAAAGTTGTAGCATGGACATGTAATATAGTTCCTTATGTTGAGGAGTTTTTAATGACAATTTGATATGATTAATTAAGCTTTGTTTGGTAAGTTTCACTAAGCTGCCTTCACAATTTGTTACACTGTATCTACCTTTGTTTTCATCTGGTTTTACATTATCTTTGTATGTGAAATTTTGGGCTATGTGGTATAGACACATGGTTTCCAAAGTGGTACTCCCGTTTTGGTAGCATGTGTCTAGTAAATAGTTGGCTGTTAGGGTCATTTTTGGCTATTGTTTCTATGTCCTCATATGATTTGAGAACTCTTTTTCTAGATTTAGCAGGACCAAGACTTAGCCATACTATATTTTCAGATTTTCCATACAAAGCAGTACCAGTTAAATGGTCTGCAGCTTCATAGCAGCCACATTCTCTATGAGAGAGCATTTTTATGCCTAAACTGTACAACTTCTGAGACAGGGTTTTGTCCGATGATAGGTCATCCCAGAGGTCTTGAAGCTCTGTGTTTTCTGCTTTGGTTAAGTAGGTTGTAACATATTGTGCAACTGCAGTGGAATTGTCTGCATGTACTGCACATCCATGTTTGCATTCCATAAGAGGGCAATGATTGCATTGTAATCATTGATATATTTTGCTTCTTCTGTTCTTTTTATGTAATATGTGTTCTTAGATGATTTACCTTTAAAACTATGTCTAACTGAAGACATGAAGTTGTTTACTTGACCTGTTGCTGTAACTGGTCTAGGGAAACCAAAGCAGCATTTGATGTAGTATTTCCCTTTGTTTTTATATTTGCGACGACAATATTTCCCACATTTGTGTCTTTGCAATTGTAAAATGTGTGCATGAAGGTCACCATTTGTTGTTTTGTTGTTTGTGAAGGAATTTAATTTGTGACATATTTTTGATAAACTGTAAAACAGTGGCATCACTGTCTTGACCAAATTTAGGAGCATCTTTAATCCATAAAAGCATGTGAATATGTAGTGCTCCTCTGGCTTGGTATTCTTTTCTCCAAAAGAAGTGTTGCACTTCTCTGAGGGGAGGAAAAGTTTATTACAAATAAAGTGTAGCATAGCAATTAAGCAATGATGGAAATATCTTGATACATTAATAGGATCTAGAGAACAGAGTTCTCCAGGTGTTAGTATAACTATGTTTGTTTTGTTTTTGTTTGATATGCGTAGAGAATCATATAAATCTTCCCATGCATATTCTGCACAACTTAATGTAACAAACCATTGGGTGTGCCAAGGTTTCTTATCATACAACATACAGCTCAGTGATTTCGGAACCAGTATTTTTTTGTACCATGCATGTTTGCTAACAGATTTGTAATGCTTGATTGTAGAACCTCGTCTTTTTCTTGCACTTTTTGTAGTAATTGCGTAGCTGACATATTTTGAAAATGGGTACCTGATTTCAATGTGTGTGCAACTCCGTTTCATAGAGTTGCTAGTTCACTTTCAAAGAGTAGGTGGAATAAGTATTCCACATTTTGTCTAAATCTGGGATCTTCAGAATACATTTGTAATGAGCGGTATTCTGATGCTGTTATCTGAGTGGGTCTATCATCGTACCTTCCTCCTTTCCCAGTAGGAAAGAGTAGAGGAAAGGCACGTGCCTCTATACTTTTTTCCCATATGCTGATTGGTGGTCCTTTGGTTTATCGCATTTGGTACATTTCTAGTGCATCATCTATGGTGTCTTTAGAGTGTAATGGATGAATTGTATAATGGTCTAAAATATTGGATACTGTAGCAGGATCTAGAAGTTGAAATTGACCAGTTTATGATAACTCTTGAATAATTTCAGTGGTTTCCCTCAGGTTTTCTTCAATATTAATGTCTTTGTAGTATTCATTATTGTCTTTTAGATATTGCAAGGCTTGTCTAACTTTATGTAAGTCCACGCGTTGTTGCCAAATGTATCTGTCTTTTGTAGGTACACCATTTACTAAGACAATTAAAGATTGATCTATTGGACGTTGCACTCCCAGAGTGTGTACATTTTCTTTCAGATCTAATGGTAAATAAACTACTTTGCCACAAATGCCTTTTACTAATTCAGAGGGAGGTAATTTTGCTGTTTTTGGTTGAAGGCGTATTATTGCTTGAAATGGGTGCACTGTTTGAATTATGATACTCTCATATAAATTGAGTTGTTGCAGGGGTTTGGTAGTGGGAATAATTCAAAGTTATTGGTGATAGCATGTGAAGGAGTTTGGTTTTTGTCAAGTTTTGCAGTGCAGTAACTGCAAAGTATTAAGGGGTCAGTTATTTCGTATTTGTTTTCTGCTATAAGGTAGAGAGCTAATTCAAACCATTTGGAATATTCATTGTCTTCTATTTATTTTGTATGTTATGTCTACAGTTTTTGTGCTACTTATGTAAAAAGTTCTGCGGCAACACACACACACACACACATGGTTTGGTACTTCAGCGGATGTACTTTTAAATTTTCGTATTTCCTTTTTCTTGGAGTGTAGCAGAAGGTTGCCATTTGTACAATTGTTCCTAGTCTGTTGTAAAGCTATTGTATTTTGTAAGTGGCTTTCACATCCAATCTATTTTCTCTGGATATGCTCTATTTCTTCGAGTAGGTCTTTGGCTGTACCATGTTGAAGATTGTTATTTAAATTGCCTAATGCTAAAGCAGGACTTTTAGCATAGTACAGGTTATGGACTAGATTTCTTATAGATGAATGATGTGTTGATATCATTTTCATATAATGGAAGGTGCTTTTGCAAATAGGTCCTGAAATGCAGGCTAATGAATGTCCTTGTAGTCCTGTGTATTTGCGTACTGGACAGGTATCCATATTTTGTAGTAGTTTCATTTTGAATTTGTCTTTGCCTTTCACATACTGATTGAGGAACTGGCGTAAAGATTTGAAAGATATTTTGTCAATGTTACACATTGATATGAACGGCCATTTGTACACTGGATGTTTTGGTTCAGTCGGATGGAGAGGTGATACTGAGTTTTCTAGGGATATTTTTCTAAGCAGCAATTCTTGTTCCATTATGGTATTATTAAGTTTTTTTCATACCCTTGTCCACTGCTATGTATGGCAATTGTGTTTGTTTGATTTTGTTTGTATGCTTCTTCATTGACATATGGTTCTGTGCTCGTGGTGTGACTCCATTTACCTCCACAGATATTAAAGAAGTTATTTTATTGACATTTCCATTTATTGAGAAGTCTTTTTTTGTATTTTAGTAGTTAGTTTTGTTAGTGGTTTCATTTTGTTTAACACTAAAATAAATAACTTCCTTTTGAGAAGGATTGCACTCTCTATGAGAGCTTCTAAGATTAATTTTCTACGGTAGGTTTTAAGGGTTGTGCATGATTTCTCTCCTGTTTTTATAAGATTCTGAAGGACTCTGTGGTGGAACATGTTTTGTAAAATACCTGGTTACTTGCCACTACATCAAGATTTATAGGAGCAGTGTTAGCAGTAGTGATAAATGAATTCTTGTTAACCACTTTCTGTTTTGCTTTATATTTCGAAAGAGGAGGCAAAGTTTCTGTACTGGAAGGTTGTTTTGTTTCACTTAATGACTATATTAGATGTTTTGTTTGAACTTTTACAAATTCTGCTAGAGATGGATGCTTATTTGGACACTTTTATTTTGATTTGCTCTACTTCTGTGTTGCTTTCTACGGACTTGCTTTTTGGTAGGTATTCTTTGGGGTCTGTTGGAAAAAAAAGAAGGTATGGGTTGGGCTGTTCTGCAATGTATGTGTGCTGTGTGCAGGAGTGTCTGAGTATGATGGTAAGGATGTATGTGGAGGTGTGTGATTGTGCAATGGTCAGCTACAACTAGTTGGGAAGGCTATTCTTGTATTTGTGTGTTACTATACTGGGATTCAGATGTCAATATAAAGTAAGCTAGTGGTGAGGAGAATCACCAATACTAAATCTTATGGTGTAGAATTAAAACAGTTCTTTGTTCTGCATTACTAACATTCTAGGCCCTGATTCATGGAATTTGTGCACCGAAAAAAGGGGATTTGTGTGCCATTCTGCCCGCAAATTTCTGTTTAACAAATGGGGATTTGTGGGCAGAATGGCACAAAAATCCCTGTTTTTCGGTGCACAAACTTCATGAATCATCCCCACAGTGTGTTTGAGTAAGGATTAGAACATTATGGTAGTATTGTACTTACTTTTTTTGTTTGGAATTGGCAGGTTTCTTCTAAGTTGTTGTTTGTACTTCAGATACTGCTGCTTTTCAGGAGAGTGGTCTTCACTGCAATTGTAAAAGATAGACGTTAGACATTTTGTTTGTTTTATAGCACTGTTGTTAATTTAGAAGTTGATTTTTATGTTTTTGTAGTAGTATTGTTGTTTGATAACTGAACATAGTGTGCACATGCAGTTTCCTTTGACTATGTGCAGCCTTTATATTTTACTTACAATCTGTTAGTTGAACATGCTTTGCAAATGAATATAATACTAATCGTATGAAACTCACTTGGTATCTTAACGCTGTGTTATTGGATGTTAGGAGATAGAAGAAATAATCATATACTTATTTTGCTATTTTTATAGGGTAAATGGCAGAAACTGTATAGAAAAGCATGGCATGTATGCATTTATGAAGGTGTAGATAATAAAGCAGAAGGATGTGATGTAAAGGCAGTGGTGTTATTTCAGCTGGGAGCTTTTTCTAATGAAAGTGTCTATCTCTGTGAGTGTATGAAGATGCATGAACTCATCCTGGCTGTGTGTAATTTTATAATACACTACTAAGTGTTTTTCTACAATCATACTGTTATTTCTCCCATCTTTTAATATTAAATTACACTTTTTTAGATAGCTGTGTGTGTAAACAAATGTAGATAGCAGACAGGTTTGGAAGTGACAGTTGATTATAGCAGATGGGGAAAAATGACAGTAAGTTCATTTTATAGGTTATACAGTTTAAGTGACAGTTACCCTGATTATATGCATTTATAAGAGTTGTAAATTTACTGTGCAGAAAATATGCATACCTGTTGTTTGTATTCATGCATTTGGATATGCATGTAGCTGCAAGTAGAAATCTTGGAGACTTATACATTAGTTTTTGTAGTAGGTGTTTTACAATGACATGAGACTTGTACTCCGAGTGATCAACAGTACATTTGAAGTGCTGAACTATGATGATGGAGTTAGATGTAGAAGTCTCGGATGTGATTGGTGGATGGTTGTGTGACTGCTTAGATGTATCCAATGAGGGAATGGCACATAGAGTGAAGTAGAAAGGTTAGAAGGGCTGTGTAAGAGTTCTGCACTCCGTGGACACTGCAGCTGTCTGGGGACAGGGCGTGCCACATCTGGGTTTTTCCGGCAAATCTAGCATGGAAAGGGGACTGTAGGGATTAGCCAATCAGGTGTTGAGGTTGTGGATTTGTGTTAAAGGGGCTGTGTGTAATTAAGATGGCAGAGGTGGAGAAAGTCAGGCTGTTGGTGGTTGGAGATATGTTTGTGCATGGTTTAGAGCAGTATGCTAAATGCAGGAATGTGGCAAACAATTTTGATGTTAAAGGAGTGGAGGTGGTGTGGAGCACTGTGCCTGAGTGCAATGTACAGGGAATTGTACAAGTTTGTGAAGATATGGGTAGGATGAACAGTCCCCGTGTAGTAGTTTTGCACTGTGGTGCTTTGCATTTGGGCTATGTCATTGCCCCTACTTTGTTGTCAGATTTGGAACACTTGGTTCAAGCAGTAATGAACGTCCTTCCAAATGCCAAAGTTATCTTTTTTTTGGTTCAGTACCTAGGGCAATATGGGACAATAGTTCTGTTTTTTGTCCTCAGCAAAATATTGCTATGTGTGCAATCAACCAAGCCATGTTTGCTTTCATGCTTAGAGCAGGTATGTTCTTTTGTAATAATGAGAACATTGATTCTAGTAATGCTGTTTATTTTAAAGAAGATGGCATTTCTTTATCTTTTATGGGAAATGCCATGCTGTTTTGGAATATAAGGGTTGCTTTGGAGAAGCTTATGTGAAGATTTTAGGAGTAAAGTAAGAAAAAATAAATTAAAAAAAAATACAAAATAACAGGTGTCTCTCAAGCATCTGCAAACCCCCCCCAAAAAATGGCTCTTTTCAGAGCCAACCTCAAAGGGGAAATGGGGTACATTATTTTAATTTAAATTTATCACGCTCAGTTTTTCAATATGTCCGCGGTCATGGCAGTTGTCCACGGACACTGCGTATTACATACGGGGATTTTGGGATTGAGAGGCATGCAAATGAAAATGAGCAGAGCAAGGGATTGGTCAACAAGGTTTACTGGGTGTGTTGTGTAAGGAGAGAGTTTGTCAGAAAGTATTTTTCCTGAGAGAAGAACAGATAGCTATGTCTGTGTGGTTCAGAAAAGAGATTATCACTATTTTGGGAGATTCATGGATACATTGGTTGGAAGTGCATGCAGAACGCTGTGGAGTGGCTGCAAATCTTGGATTCCCTCATGTGGAATTGCACTGGCATGGAGTGAGTAGAATGAAGTGCCTGGATTTGTACCTCTCTGTGCTACTTTGGAAACACAGCCTCATCCAGACATAATTATGGGAACAGTTTAGGACATGTGTCTGGAATTTCTTTTCAATTTGCAATGAAAGAAGGACTTGGGAAGGTCATGGACATGTTTCCAAATTCCCAAGTAATTTTTTCTCGTTTTGCGCAGAGACAAATGTGGCTGCGTTCTTCTTAATTTGGTCCACAAATGGAGAAAGCAAGGCGCAATGTCAATAAGGCTGTTTGTGCCTTTTTAAGAGATGTTGGCATGTCCTCTTTTCACAATGAAAATATCATGTTTTTTTAGCACATACATTTTTCGTAGAGATGGAGTACATCTTACTTATGCTGGCAATCAGATTTTTCTGCAAAATATACAAAATGCATTGCAACCTTTTTTGTAATTACATTAATACATTTTGCAGTAGGTGTTAATCATTTGAGGTTTTTGAAACACAAAAAAATACCACCAAAAGGCTCTTTTCAGAGCCACCACTTCTTCCCATAGAAAAGTGCAATGGTTCTGATAGGGCAGCACCCCCAAAAAATAAATATCCGCAGACTGCCCGTGGACTTCTAAAAAATGTACCTGGCCCTGCACTATTTATCACTTCTATTTTTAAACTGTGAAAGGCGGCTCTGAAAAGAGCCTTTTTTGTTTTTGTTGTTTTATATTTGTTTTGTTTTTTTAAACACGACACACAAAGAAAGGAGGGTAAGGAAGGGACACCAAGCACAGCGATAAGAAAGGGAAGGTGGAGAGAGGAAGATGTAGGGTGGGCCTTATTTAGGTAGGTAGCAGACCTTCTCATGCTCCTTGACCGCAGTCTCGAAAGCACTCCAAAGATTCTCCCCCCTGCAGAGTACTGCGTCGCAATACATACACAATATTGTGACCCTCAAAAGGTAAGGGTCAACAGCATCATGAATGGCCTGTGAGGCAGCTGGAGGGATGTGCTGTCCCACAGGAGTGTCTCTTGTGGTGACAGGAGCGGAAACAGAGGATGTTGTAGAGGAACTCAACCTACTAGGTTTATCACAAGGTACAACCTTGCAAATAGCCCCACCGTGGAACGACTTTAGATGTAGCTTCATCGATGTCGTACCAAAGCTGTACGAACCAGGCCTCCCACGACTCAGCACCATTTTGCACTGATTGCAGGTTACCTTATTCACACGTTGTTTTGGCACTCCATCAAGAGTGGTAAACAACTGCTAGACCCAAGACTCACGGCGAGTGCTGGTAGTAGGGACTTCCACTACCTCATCCTCTTCATCCATCTCCTCTATATCCTCATGCCTATTCCCCTATGCAGGCCATTTGGGAGGGGGTGGTGGTGGAGGGGGTGGGGGTGCTGATGCAGCTGAAGCAGCCATGGTCGCCATCTGGAAGACAGCAGGCAGAAGTCACCAGCGATGCAGGCAGTCAATGCAGCTCTGAAGCAGTGCTCTGTCAGGTAGCCAGAAGCACAATGAGGAGCAATTCTAGGGTCTGGCCTTTTACAGGGGTGCTGGTGCGTGCTTCACGGACAGCCGGGCTGTCCGCGGACACTTTGAACACTAAAAAAAGGCTCAAAAAGTTCCAAAAAGTATGTAGATCGCCAGGGACATTGTCTGCGACATGTGCAATGGTGAACTTTTACTGTAAAATACTTTGGATTGTCCATAAAGGTACTTTTAAAATGTTTGGGGACCCGGACAGTGTCCGCAAATCAGGACACATGCTCAGTGTGGGTGCGGTCACTTGATGGCGTCCCAAACATTTTCGCGAATGGGACAGCAGGGACGGTTGTGCGCATGCGCGCGGGTGTTCTACGGACAATGTTTGGGTCCTCAACCTAATTCAAAGTGTAACACACGTGCAACGGACACTTACAGATAGGCGCAATGTTCGTAGGACTTATGGGTGTGGTGCACATGTGCGTAGATGTTCTACGGACAGTACGGATACTCCGGACACTCCCATTTTAATTACGAATGGTACGAACAGGCATAGTGTTCTTAGGACACCCCCAGTTTGGTTAATTGCGGACATCCCAGACATAGTGTGTTCTAAGAACAGTTCCATTTTCATTGCGGACAATATGGACAGGTATAGAGTCTTAGGACACCTCCATTTTGGTTAATTGCGGACATCCCGGACATCGAGTGTGTTCTAAGAACAGTTCCATTTTGATTGCGGACAGTACAGACAGGTATAGTGTCCTGGGACACCTGCATTTTGGTTAATTGCGGACATTCTGGACACCCGCGCTGTCCGCGTAGCTCCTAACTGTCTTTAAACAAAAAAAAGACACAGAGGACTGAATTAAAACACATAATATTACAAATATAAAATTTATGAAAGAGAGGGGGAAGCAAAAACTGACACAAATATAGGGGAATAAGGGGTTTGGAGAGGATGGATGGGGGGGATGAAGGGATGGAAATCTCATAACGTTTTTCTTGGTGGTGAGGGTTTGGGGATAGTTGACTGGGACATGGAGAGGGGGAACAGGTACATGTAGGACAATGATATTGATTTTTTTCTTTTATGTGGTCCTCCACAAAATGTTTTAATTAAAAGATTGAAATTTCGCATTAGCATATCCATTTTCTGTTCCATGCGCTGCAGAGCATTTTCTAATGTCTCTTTTGCTATATTATTTTCACTGTTTGTATGGTCTGTTAAAAAAAAAAACATTGTTAAGTACACATAAATTAATGATTATTAATTTATGTGTAAAAAAATATATTACTTTTAGTGTACCTGAAACAGAAAGTTTAGAAATATACTAGTTACTAGTTACTAGTTTCTGGTAACTTTTGTTGTTACTGTTGTGTAGGTCTGCTGTTGCTTCTTGCTCTGCAGTTTCTGTGAGGCCTATCTTTTTTGTTTTGGTATATTCTGTTTTAGTACATATGCTATTTAAATGGACGGTTGATGTGTTACATAAATAGGTTCCACTTCTTATTTATTATTACATATAATGTGTTCATGTGCTGCTTTTTGAACTTGTTCAGTTTTTATATGGCATGATAGAGCAATCTAAGATACCCCTGAGTTTTTGGGTAGTGTTGATGTTGTCCGCATCCGTCCGCAGACATACGCACAGTCCGCAGATCTCAAATCACTAGCAGGGGGTTCAGTATATTCTATGTTACATGTATATAAAGTAAGGAAATCCTAGTAAACATCTGTCAAATTCACACTATGTATATGTATATTCAGTAAAGAAAACTTTGATTAAGGGAAGTTGTGGTTAAGTTGTGCTATTAAAAACCTATGAAATTCAGTAAAAAAACCTTGGTTAAAGGGATGTTATGGATGTTATTATGAAGTTCTTTACAGTATACTAAGCTACTCATGAATAAACATAAGCATTGTGTGCAGCATACATGATAGAGGTGCAATATTCATAATCTTCCCATGTTGAATAGTGAAATGATAAATGCTTTGCTATCTTTCAAGTGTGTATTTTCCCTATGTATATGTTTCATATGCTGTGGGTGGACCCTAAGTGAATTATTGTAAGAACATATTTGAAGTATAAGTCTACAAATATAGTACTTTTTGATTTGTTTGTTCCTAACTATTACTGGCCAAGATATCTCACTAAAGGAAAAAAGAGTGAGTCAGACATGTGATGTCATCAGTGATGCCATCAATAACATTTGTGATGTCATCTTTGATGTCCTGGGTGTTAGTCTTAGCAATGCAAGGTGGTTGTGCGAGTTATGGTTGCTTAGCTTACCATAACGGGCAAATTTCAGGGGCTTTTCGGTGTTACTTGGAACCATAGCATCCCTTAACAAAGTTTTTTTTTTACTGAATTTCATAAGTGTTTAGGAGCTCAACTTAACCATAACGCCCCTTTAGCAAAGTTTTTTTTACTGAATATATATATGTATATTTATATATTTATATATATTGTAAGCGTAATTAAATGGGACAAGCATTTCTGCATCACCTGAGATAGAAGCTGATTCTTTGAAATCATCCCTCTGTGTCATTACATGGAGAAGTCTCTGTCCCGTTACGTCAAACTCTATACAAGGGAGTTCAGGATCTGTATGATTGCTATAAAGGGGCACCTATCCATAGGGTCCATCTTATTTTCCATCAAGTGCCAAGGAACGTATGGACAGTTGGAGGATTGAGGTTATACCTTCCTTCACTTCCCTCTTTTTTCTGTGTTCCCTGCATTCACCTGTACACAACCAACTCTTGCCTCTGGCATTTCTCCCAGTCCATTTGACACTTCCAGATTATCCAACTGGTTTACCCGGAGCGATGTTTTAAAAAAACATTTTCTTCTAAGAAGGTTTCAAACTTCTAGGTAATGCCTGGACACTTCTCTGGTCCATCTGGCGTCCGCGTGCTGACTAATTCTGCTACCCCACCAACAATATCCTAGTGACAGCACTCACAAATAATTGTCTGGCATCACAGACATGTTTTAGTCCCTTTTTTCCTGATCAATATTTATTTGAACCATTATCAATGATTACACCCTTATTACCAAATTCACACACCCTCTCCCTATTCCTCCTTGTTCCCCTCAAGTTGTGTGATTGTTTTTATCCCACCTCCTCATATCCTAACCTCTAACCTTTTCCTCCCCTTCTCAATTTATTCTCATACACCAAGGTCTAGGAGCATAATATGCTATTATCCAGACAAACCTATGTGTGGTAAGACCACTACAATAGTGACAGGCAAGAAGTGACTAACATAACATTACATGACATGTCATGCCATATCAGGTCATGACATCTCATGAAGTAGCACAACATGCCATGAATGTGCGTATGAAATTGATCTTAAAGTGGTCTTATACAGTGCAACTTATGGCATGTGCCATGCTCTTGGTACGTGATTTTGGTAGAGAAGAGGAATTGGAAGTTTAGTGGGCGTAGATGGAAAGACCATTGAAAATCCGGTTGCGTTGCAATGTTCAAGCTGGAAGTACCTATTTGCTGTGTGCTGGCATATTTCTAGAAGCCCTGAGTTAGGACACCTGAGGTGTCTGTTTATCGAAAAGGATAAACCCAGGTGTTGGTTACCAGGTATTTTTTCTACCACCATACATATATTGGAAGAGCAGGTTGGCAGAACTATGTGTTGTGTAGGCTTGATACTACTAGGAATTTTGGAGAGTCATGCAGGGAGACATCTCCATGGTGGGGCTAGGGTTAGTGAATTGGTTGATGGATACAAGTTGGCGTTAGCTGCAGTATGCATGGGATTATCTATGTAGTGAAAGGTGGGAGGAGTGAAGTTATTTAGGTTATTGGGGTTGAGGATCTGCCACTGAATATATTTACCAGAGCAAGTAGTCCTGCTTGCCCTTGGTTTTCTTGCCATGGTGCTAGTGTAGAGGTGTGATAGATTGAGCATGTTCTAGTTTTCCTTGGTCCTGTCTGGGTAAGTGTCTTTCCCGTGGTCTTGTGATCCCATGTCCATGGTGGAGATTGACAACAATTCATTGAAGACCAACCAGTAGGCAGGAGCTACAGTCACATTGTGATAGACAGGAGTACTTTAAATTCTGTGTTCGATAGATGGGCACCTAAATGAGATTGCACTGCTTGCAACAGTTTCTATGTTATGGTTGTCCTACTTCAGGACCACTAGAGGGATGTGTGAGCTAGATGGTTTTAAGGGACCTCCTGGATGTTATTCATCACCCAGAGTGTACAGTCACCTAGGCATATAATGTAGTTATATTGTAAAGCGCTGACTACGGCCTGATGGCATATAGACGAATGAAGCTCCATAGGTTGGTTCCTAAAGCTGGGAATGACCCTCCTTTGTGTTTCCAATTGATGTCTGGAACAGTTGCTATGCTGTGTTACTTTATCAAAGCATATGGAATGAGCTTCTTCACAGGCATTTGAACTGTAATATCTGTTTAAATAGGCAACAACAGAGTTGTTGGATTTCCAAGGTGATGTGTTACCCTCTTTCCTCTTAGTAGAGGTCGTGCTTTGAGGTTTTGTACTCTTTTCAGATAGTTCAGCCAGTATGCTGTGGGAAAGGATGTTGGCATAATCTTGTTTTGAGAATAGAGAGAGTACTAGGGGGATGATTTCCATGGTTCTATGGGTGAACATCAGGCAAAGCATGTCTTTAGGTTGCAGTGTAAGGATGAGTGAGCCACGCATGAGAAATCCAAGGTTTATGACTATCAGGGTTGTCAAAGGGGCAATTTCACAATTCCTTTGGGAAAGGACGGTTTATAGGGTGGGTTGTTTTGAAGAGGATGATCCTAAGTCCAACTGTTGGCTTGCATCTCAGCTGGTCTTCATTCATGCAAGACAATTGCTGAGGTCATGTGGATTTCAAGTTAGGGCTTGCAGATATTGTAAGACAATATGCGTATTGTCTGAGTATTTGCAACATGTGTGACCTTATTTGTTGATCATTTCCAACAGTGGGGTCATGTAGATATTGAAGAGCAGTCAGGGTCGACTAAACACTTGGGATACCTCACAGGTGATGTTGCGGGCAGGTGGTTTGGAGAGGGGCATGGTGGTAGTCTCTGTGCAATTTGAAGGGGGCAAATTCATCCAGAGTAAATGGGTATCCTCCAAATCAATGTCTACATTTGTTTTTGGGAGGATTACATGACTGATGGTGCTGAGGGCTGCCGAGATACCTAGAAAGAAGAATGCACTTGGTATGTCGATGTTAATGTAGTTCTTTGATGTTTTACCAAATGGAGGCGATGTGTTTCTCTTCTCCTCATTTGTCTGAATCCATATTGGAGCTTGTGAATGACTTTTGTCTATCTCCCCATAATCCAGGTGTTGTTGGTAGATTAACCTCTCTATGATTTAAGCTGTGCAGAGTATTGGCAATAAGGTGGTAGCTTGCAGAATTATGAGGGTTTGCGTCTTTTTTTAATAGATGCTCTGACGACTAACAAGAAACTTAAGAACAAATCTATTGCTTTGGTGGCTAATATTTAAAAAATGTATTCAGGAGAATCTCAATGGTGTTGACACAATGCCTACTTTTAGCTTGGATTGGCTGGACAATATATAGAAATTGTGGTGAATGTTCTTCCCTCCCGATTTGCTCCATCCTTCAGTTTTCTTTCTTGAGGTTACTAAGAGTGACTGTAGGACATCTAGTGGGACAAAGATTTCATTTCATACTGACAATAAGGAACCAGGTCTGGACTTCAACCCAGATGTGGAAAGTCATTGGAAATCAAAAAAGAACTGTGCAAGGGTGCAATCCTTGTTGTGACTGTGAGTCTGGCTGAATATTTTCCTGGGTGGGCCCCTGGGAATCCTTGCTTTTGTTTATTCACTTGCTTGGGGAAGATCTTTGGACCCCCAATCCTCAAAGGTAGGGCTAAGACTAGGGAATTACACTCAATCTTCATTCCTCTAGATTTGGGACACAAGCATGGACTTTGTGGTTATTCCTGGCTTCATGCACATTTTTATTAGCTATTTCATCTCCTGAGTTACCCATACAATGCAGAGCAACCTTCAGCCGATCCTTAGAAAACCAGATAAATGTTCATCCAAGTTTTGAGAATTTTTACTCCTGGAAAGACCCTGTCCCGGAGAGTGTTGTTGTGGGTCATCTTACTCCCAAGAGAACTACCTCATGTCTGTGAGTGAACCAAATAAACATAAGTCTTTTACAGTATCTTACTGGCAATTTGCTGCTGGCATTCAGACGTCTGACAAACTATTGACCAGGAGCCCATTTTCTGTTGTTTCTCCTTTTGTTTTGTTCCATCCACCCATTCAAAATAAACATTGATGAACCTTTGATAAACCTGAGTTAGTGTCTTCTATTCCTTCTTAGCTGTGACACATGGCATTGCATATCTTGGCATGAAACATGATATGGCAAGGCAGACCATGACATGTCTTATATTTTGTTATATGTCATCTCAGGTGCATCTCAGGTGCAATCGTGGAGTGCACTGTAGTTGTCAGATGTGTGTGTGTGTGTGTTGGATTATAAGGCACCAGAAAAGTTGTGGTGGGTTTGAAACATATATGGATAAACCCTTGTACCTGAAATTGCAGAGAAGAGTAGGTGGTTTTAGCTAAAAGCACACATGCAACAGGACCACAAAGTAGCAATCCCTGCAAACTCACTTGGGAGTCCAGGGGGAATACAGGTAGCATGCCCCATACAAATAAGCTCCAAAGAATGTGGTGAAAAGGGCACTGCAATCAAATGTCGCTGGTCTGTGTCTGGAAGTCCTTCAACTCTGGAGCAAAGACTTTTGCAGCTTTCCTCATTATAGTTCTAGTTGTCCTCCAGCTATGGCTTCACTGGTATGCGTGCACCCTTTACTCACAGTGGTTCTCAAACTGGCCCATTGCACTGTGCCTTCCTCCCCAGGTGCAACACACATCTGGTTATATACTGCTGTCTGCTTTGTACTCTCCTCTAGGAATGTCGTCCTATCAGCCTGCCTGAGTGGATGTTCCTTCTCCTGTTATACATGTTGACATTGTATGATTGAGTCAGCATGCATTCGGGTTTCTTCATCCATTTCCCTGCTTTCATCATGTCCCGAGATTGGTCCTTATAGCAAAGGTCCCCCTCCTTCCCATGTGTGCCACATCTCTCAATGAAACACCCCGGATGTTGTGGTTCTCTCCTGCCCCAATGTTCAGAGGTTGCTAAACTCGCCATTGGAGATTAGCTAACACAGATATTAGAGCCAGGGGTTGCAGGTGGACTCAGCATCTGACTGATTGGGGCTTCATAACGGGTAGGCATCATTACTAGGTCAGCCACCAACCAACTTAAGGTCTGTGCTGTTCTAAACCCCTTCCTTACCTCCCTCATTCAGTTCTTCAGAAGTCCTCTGCATTTTATGTCTGGGAGCCCCTCCTGTCCAGGACTGTCCTGGAGATTCTATGGGTACAAAGACCCAGCTGCTGCTGGTGGGTCACTTTGTGTAATTGGGTTCATTTTGTACAGCAGAGGCTGTGCAATGCTCCTGTGCAGGGGTGAGTGGTATGTTTCACCCCACATGTACAATGGTGCCCCACACTCTGTCCATTGTAGAATTTCCCACCACAGGGGATGCCTCTGACCTAGGTCCAGTATCTGAGTGGCCCCAGAGGTTCCTCAGGGGAACCACGCAGGTTTGAGCAAGCAGGAAGAGGGGCTATGGACTGCCAGTCCAAAGATTGTATGGTAGAAACAAGTGGGGGTCATTATGAATTTAGTGGTATCCCACCAGTAAATCTGGCAAGATACCACCCAACGGAATCACTGGTGCCCACACTTGGTCTGCCCGAATTACTGGCAGATTCTGATTGCCATTAAGGGTAGGTTAGTCCCCATTAGTAAATCTGGCAAGATACCACCCAACGGAATTACTGGTGCCCACACTTGGTCTGCCCGAATTACTGGCAGATTCTGATTGCCATTAAGGGTAGGTTAGTCCTCATTCCATGGAGTCCCATAGGACTCCAAGGGGGGGCTGGTAGTACCGGGGGTGGTAATACCGGCAGTTTTTTGCTGGTGTGGTGCCTGATGTACCGCCAGCTCTTGACTGGAGGTAAATCAGGCCACACCACTGGCAAACGTGTAGTATGCTGGGCTGGAAACGTGCTGGTAAACCGAATTACTGGCACATAATTCCATACCAGCATACTAAGGTCTTTTACCCTGAGGGTCTGGGGAAAGTAAGGAAATATTTTTGTCTGGTGGGGTCCTTTTCACTTACTTCTCGAGCCGGGGTACATGTTATGGGTTTCTAGCAGTCCCCCCCAATCTGAACAAAGCATTTTCACCATCCTTTGAAATGATCGGCCTTCAAGCTCAGTCAAGGAAGAACAGATTTGCAACTTGGATATTCTTACTGTTCTTGGCACCAGGATGGTGTGCAG